>NC_141194.1:108937202-110187202 GCF_055505025.1 Bos grunniens | reverse complement strand
CTTTCCTTCTACTAACCCTGAGGTTCTTCATTTCTTCCTTTTCTAGTTGCTTTAGGTGTAGAGTTAGGTTATTTATTTGACTTTTTTTTGTTTCTTGAGGTAAACCTGTATTGCTATGAACCCTCCCATTAGCACTGCTTTTGCAGTGTCCCACAGATTTTGAGTTGTTGTGTTTTCATTTTCATTCATTTCTATGCATATTTTGATTTCTTTTTTTATTTCTTCTGTGATTTGTTGGTTATTCAGCAGTGTGTTGTTCCGCCTCCATATGTTGGAATTTTTAATAGTTTTTCTCCTGTAATTGAGATCTAATCTTACTGCATTGTGGTCAGAAAAGATGCTTGGAATGATTTGTTTTTTTGAACTTACCAAAACTAGATTTATGGCCCAGGATGTGATCTATCCTGGAGAAGGTTCCATGTGTGCTTGAGAAAAAGGTGAAATTCATTGTTTTGGGGTGAAATGTCCTATAGATATCAATTAGGTCTAATTGTATCATTTAAAGTTTGTGTTTCCTTGTAGATTTTCTGTTCAGTTGATCTATCCATAAGTGTGAGTGGGGTTTTAAAGTCTCCCACTATTATTGTGTTATTGTTAATTTCCCCTTTCATACTTGTTAGCATTTGTCTTACATATTGTGGTGCTCCTATGTTGGGTGCATATATATTTATAATTGTTATATCTTCTTCTTGGATTGATCCTTTGATCATTATGTAGTATCCTTCTTTGTCTCTTTTCACAGCCTTTGTTTTAAAGTCTATTTTATCTGATATGAGTATTGCTTCTCCTGCTTTCTTTTGTTCTCTATTTGCATGGAATATCTTTTTCCAGCCTTTCACTTTCTGTCTGTATGCGTCCCTTGTTTCGAGGTGGGTCTCTTGTAGACAACATATATAGGGGTCTTGTTTTTGTATCCATTTAGCCAGTCTTTGTCTTTTGGTTGGGGCATTCAACCCATTTATGTTTAAGGTAATTATTGATAAGTATGATCCCATTGCCATTTACTTTATTATTTTGTGTTCAAGTTTATACACCCTTTCTGTGTTTCCTGTCTAGAGAAGATCCTTTAGCATTTGTTGGAGAGCTGGTTTGGTGGTGCTAAATTCTCTGAGCTTTTGCTTGTCTGTAAAGCTTTTGATTTCTCCTTCATATTTGAATGAGATCCTTGCTGGGTACAGTAATCTGGGCTGTAGGTTATTTTCTTTCATCACTTTAAGTATGTCCTGCCATTCCCTCCTGGCCTGAAGAGTTTCTATTGAAAGATCAGCTGTTATCCTTATGGGAATCCCCTTGTGTGTAATTTGTTGTTTTTCCCTTGCTGCTTTTAATATTTGTTCTTTGTGTTTCATCTTTGTTAATTTGATTAATATGTGTCTTGGGGTGTTTCACCTTGGGTTTATCCTGTTTGGGACTCTCTGGGTTTCTTGGACTTGGGTGATTATTTCCTTCCCCATTTTAGGGAAGTTTTCAACTATTGTCTCCTCAAGTATTTTCTCATGGTCTTTTTGTCTTCTTCTTCTGGACTCCTATGATTTGAATGTTGGGGCATTTAACATTGTCCCAGAGGTCTCTGAGGTTGTCCTCATTTCTTTTAATTCATTTTTCTTTTCCCCCTCTCTGTTTCATTTATTTCAACCATTCTATCTTCTACCTCACTAATCCTATCTTCCACCTCTGTTATTCTACTATTTGTTCCCTCCGGAGTGTTTTTTTATCTCATTTTTTGCATTCTTCATTATATATTGACTCTTTTTTATTTCTTCTAGGTCCTTGTTAAACCTTTCTTGCATCTTCTCCATCCTTGTCTCCAGGCTATTTATCTGTGTTTCCATTTTGTTTTCAAGTTTTTGGATCATTTTCACTATCATTATTCAGAATTCTTTATCAGGTAGATTTCCTATCTCTTCCTCTTTTGTTTGGTTTGGTGGGTATTTATCCTGTTCCTTTACCTGCAGGGTATTCCTCTGTCTTCGTCTTGTTTATATTGCTGTGTTTGGGGTGGCCTTTCTGTATTCTGGCAGTTTGTGGAGTTCTATTTATTGTGGAGTTTCCTAGCTGTGGGTGGGGTTGTACAGGTGGCTTGTCAAGGTTTCCTGGTTAGGGAAGTTGTGTCAGTGTTCTGGTGGGTGGAGCTGGATTTCTTCTCTCTGGAGTTCAATGAAGTGTCCAGTAATGAGTTATGAGATGTCAATGGGTTTGGAGTGACTTTGTGCAGCCTGTATATTGAAGCTCAGGGCTGTGTCCCTGTGTTGCTGGAGAATTTGCATGGTATGTCTTGCTCTGGAACTTGTTGGCCCTTGGGTGGTTCTTGGTTTCAGTATAGGTATGGAGGCGTTTGATGAGCTCCTGTCGATTAATGTTCCCTGGAATCAGGAGTACTCTGGTGTTCTCAGGATTTGGACTTAAGCCTCCTGCTTCTGGTTTTCAGTCTTATTCTTGAAGTAGCCTCAAGACTTCTCCATCTGTACAGCACCATTTATAAAACATCCAGGTTAAAGATGAAAAGTTTCTCCACAGTGAGGGAAACCCAGAGAGGTTCACAGAGTTACATGGAGAAGAGAAGAGGGAGGAGGGAGATAGAGGTGACCAGGATGAGATGAGGTGGAATCAAAAGAGGAGAGAGCAAGCTAGCCAGTAACCACTTCCTTATGTGTGCTCCACAGTCTGGACCACTCAAAGATGTTCAAGGAGTTATACAGAGAAGAGAAGAGGGAGGAAGGAGACAGAGGTGGCAGGAGGATAAAGAGGGGAATCAAAAGAAGAGAGATCCAGCCAGTAATTAGTTTCCTAAGTGTTCTCCACTGTCCGGAACACACAAAGAGATTCACAGAGTTGGGTAGAGAAGAGAAGGGAGAGGGAGGAAATAGAGGCGACCTGGTGGAGGAAAAGGAGAATCCAGAGGGGGAGAGAGCAGTCAAGCCAGTAATCTCGCTGCCAAGTAAAAATGGGTACTGACGATTGGGTTCTTAAAGGTACAAAATTGATAACAAATACCAAAAAGCAAAGATTAAAAATCTAGAGTAGAGGTTGGATTTTCAAAAATAAAATATTAAAGAAAAAAAATAAAAAAAACAGTCACATAAATTATATAATATATATATATATATATATGAAATTTGTTTTAAAAAATAGGGTCTCTCTTTTTTTTTTTTGCAAAGTAATAGTTGGTTATAAAAATTAAAATTAAAGAAGTAATAGAGGATTTAAAAATAAAAAAATAAAGAAGATTGTAAAAAAATAAAAATATATCTAGGACTTTCTCTGGTGTTGCTGTGGGCAGTGTGGGGGTCAGTTCATTTTCGGATAGTTCCTTGGTCTGGCTTATATTTCTCCAGATCTATAGGCCCCTTCCTATGTAGTCAGTACTAACTACACGGTTTTAATCTATTGCACCTGTCACTTCCAAGGCGGGTCCCTCTGTTTTAGCTTCTTCTGTTTGCTGGTCTCTTCAGTGTCTAATTTCCGCCCTGGCACAAGGGGGCGGTGGTGGACACTTTTTTAGGCTCACTTGTTCAGTCGTGCTGTGGGGAGGGAGGGATGCCACAAACAAATATATCTGGCTTGTGTGGGGAGTGCTCCCAGTGTCTTGGCCACACTGGGTTTGCCCCTGCTCATGGCATGTGTGCTTTCCCCATTTACACAGATTAGGTTCTAGGTTGCTGTGCCGGGAATTGTCTGAGGCTGGCCCTGGGTTGTATGCACTTCCCAGGTCTAAGCCACTCAGGTTCAGGTACTTGCGTAGTCCTCAGAGGCGCAGACTCGGTTGGGCCTGTGTTTTGTGCCCTTCCCAAGTCCGAGCCGCTCAGGTGACCAGGTGTTTGGCGAAGGTGGTCGCTGTGACTTATCACCTCCCCTGTCCCTACCGCTTGGTTTTCTGGGTGTACAACTGGCGCACCTTCTCAGGTGGATGTTGACTGTCCAGAATCCCAAGAAATCTTGGTTAGCAATGAAGCCTGCTTGCAGTTTGGTAGACGATGCCTCTCTGAGGCCACGATTGCCCCCTTCTGGCTCTGGCTGCCCTCGCCTGCCTGTCACCGGAGGGGGATGGGCTGGTCTGCAGCCGGCTAGCTCTGTTCAGTCCTTTGTTCTGTGAGCGGGCCTGACAGTGTCTTGCTGCTGCTACTGCTAAGTCGCTTCAGTCGTGTCCGACTCTGTGCGACCCCATAGACGGTAGCCCACCAGGCTCCCCCGTCCCTGGGATTCTCCAGGCAAGAATACTGGAGTGGGTTTCCATTTCCTTCTCCAATGCATGAAAGTGAAAAGTGAAAGTGAAGTCGCTCAGTCGTGTCCGACTCTTAGCGACCCCATGGACAGCAGCCTACCAGGCTCCTCCATCCATGGGATTTTCCAGGCAAGAGTACTGGAGTGGGGTGCCATTGCCTTCTCCGGTTAGGGCTTTTCGTGTGGTATCTATCCCACAGTCTGGTTTGCTAGCCCAAGTTAGCTCCCTCAGATTGCCCTCGGGGCATTCAGGCCCTGTCCTTACTCTAAGCAATGCAGCCCGTGCCTCCCTGCCCAGCCCCTGCTTGCTTGTGGCGGATGCAGGCATCTGTGCTGTTTCTCCGCTGGGGGAGTTACCAATGGGCATGTAATCTGTGGGTTTTAATTATTTATTTATTTTTCTTCCCAGTTATGTTGCCCTCTGTGGTTCCAAGGCTTGCCACAGACTCGGCAGTGAGAGTGTTTCCTGGTGTTTGAAAACTTTTTGCTTTTTAAGACTCCCTTCCCAGGACGGAGCTCTGTCCCTACCTCTTTTGACTCTCTTTTTATCTTTTATGTTTTTCCCTACCTCCTTTCGAAGACAGTGGGCTGCTTTTATGGGTGCCTGATGTCCTCTGCTGGCATTCAGAAGTTGTTTTGTGGAATTTACTCAGCATTCTTTTGATGAATTTGTGGGTGAGAAAGTGGTTTCCCTGTTCTATTCCTCCACCATCTTAGGACTGCCCCCGTCCTTTAGCTTTTTAAGTTACAGTGTTTTCATATATCTGAGTCCTAAAGGAATTCAGATGAAGTCTAGGGGAAATCAGAAGAGAATCTAAAAGAGACACTACAAAAATCTTTGTATTTTTGCTTTATATTCATTCTCAGCTAGATTTATATTCGTTCTCAGCTAGATTTACATTCATTCTCTGCTAGATTTTTAAAATGTCAGTCAGAAGATTACAAATTTCATGGACTAATAAAAAACCAAGGTTGATATTCAGTGCCATGGCTCAAAGTATAGGGACCACAAAACATAGTTTTAAGAGTACAAATAGTTTTTAAGAGTACAAACTTTCTAGCATAAGTTCTGGAGGTCTAATAATGTACAGCAATGTGATGATAGTTAATAATGCCATACTCGAAGTTTGCTAAGTTTGTCCATTCTTACTACACAGACACATACACACACACCAAAGATACTTATGTGAGGTGATGGATGTGTTAATTAATTTTATGTGGTTATCATTTTGTAGCTTATACGTATATAAAATGTATAGAATTTTATTTGTCACTTATACCACAAGAAAGAAAAAAATAGAAATTTATTTAGGGAAAAAAACAGAACTCCCACCCGAACCCCACAGTAGATGATTTTCATTGTAAAGTGAAGTTTAGCATTAATAATAAAGGTTAAAGAACGGGTCTGGGGAGGAAGTGCCAGATGGGCCATCCAGAAGCAAAACAGTAGTATTGTCCCTGTGAATCTTCCATCATTAGAGCTCCTTTTCTGCCTCTCAGGGGTTAAGGCTTCTAAGGATTGATATCTAGGTTTAATTCTAGGACATGCTTTGGGAATAATGAAAAACATTAAGTTCTACAGGGTGACTGAACTTTAGTTAAAATCTAGTCTGCCACCTGGATACCTACAAGGCTCATTTGCTAGTTTTTTTGTTGTCCAGCTACAGTGACTAGCAAATAAATCAGGCACATCAGATCAGCAGAGACTGTGGATCAATTCTGCTTTTCCAAGAAATGAAGTCCTAGGAGATGTTTTGTCCTTTTAGTGGAAGTCAGACTGAGGCTGCAGTTCTTTTTGCCTGTCATGGAGTGGAAGTAGCCATGGACAGTTAAAGTTATTGTGAACCAGCACTTTAAAAATGCCAGACACTTGGAATTCATTTATTTTGTAAGTGCTTTCATAGGTCATTACCCATTCTTTACCCCTTTGAAACCATTTAAGATATGCTAGGATTGGTAATCGGAGAAAGCAATGGCACCCCACTCCAGTACTCTTGCCTGGAAAATCCCATGGATGGAGGAGCCTGGTAGGCTGCTGTCCATGGGGTCGCTAAGAGTTGGACATGACTGAGCGACTTCACTTTCACTTTTCACGTTCATGCATTGGAGAAGGAAATGGCAACCTACTCCAGTGTTCTTGCCTGGAGAATCCCAGGGATGGCAGAGCCTGGTGGGCTGCTGTCTATGGGGTCACACAGAGTCGGACACGACTGAAGTGACTTAGCAGCAGTAGCAGCAGCAGTAGCAGCAGCAGCAGCAGGATTGGTAAGCCTCACACAAAATTCACTTTGGACATTGAATAAGTTGGATTTTTTTGAGCAGTATTTATTCTCTAAGATTCTAGGACTCCTGGGGACCACATCCCTTTGATTTTTGACATTCAGAATTTCCATTTCTTCCATTCTGTCATCTGGGTGTATGAGACTGTGAACCTTGCAAAGAAGAGAGAGAGCTGTTAACATTAGTTTGTGCCAGCACTCTCACAATATATCTAAGTTCTCTATATTGTATTTTGTACTTTTGTACATTTAATTGGATTAAACAGGTACCCAGTGCTTTGTGTGTCTGGAGAAGATTTCTAGGTACTTTAATGTACAGAAAGCAGAATAAGAGTCCTATGGCCCGAGAAAGCTTACATTCTAATACACACAAGGCACAGTGTGTATCATAATCTTGAAAGGAAAGACTTTGGGGAGATCTGGGAAGACTTCTTAGAAAGGATGACATAAGACTAGAAGGCAGTCAGGTGTAGTTTTGAACTCTAATACTAGTTTCTTTGAATTCAAATTGCTGGTGTACCACTTACTCGTTGGATGATCTCGGGCTATCTTCTTGCGCCTGTTTCTTGAGGAACTCAGATGATAACATCAGATCAGACCTCACAGCAATGTTGTGAGAAACAAATAAGTTGCTTACTGTAGAGGTCAGGGCCTCTCCATTGGTCTGGGATAGCAGAGGACCCAGGGGGAGGGCTTAGGAGGAGGGTCAGGATTGGGTTGGTGGATTGGATCATGCTGTCTGAGAGGTGAGGATGGAGTAGAGTGGGACAAGAGTGTAGATGGATGAGGGGGATGTGGTTGCAGGGTTTGAGATGAAAGGGCCTGAACTTGAGGTCTGGTGTGGATGATCAACAGAAGCAGACAGGCATGAGCCCCAGTGCAGAGGCAGATGCTGATCAGACTGGCCCAAATGGGGGCAGAGAGACAAGAGAGTTATGGAGGGTACCTTGGCAACCTTCGTTTGCAGGACTAGATTGATGATGGTCATGCTTAGGAGTTTGGTCATACAACTGGGGTTTTTCTCTGCTAATATCTTGCAACCAAGGGAAGCAAATGTTGGGTTTGTTGATGAATGAGGAAGGGGCAGAAACAAACCTTAGGTCACCTCCTTGCTGTTGATCAGCCAGATTCCTAGGTAGCCTTGGGATTCAGGAGGACAGGGTTGTGGAAGGAACACTCAGTTTGACCGTGGATGAGGATGGATATTACTTAGAGACTTCATGTACAACCCAGGCAAAGGCTGGGTGATAGGATGTAGAGAGCTGTGTCCGAGTAGTGGGTGGCCAGAAAACTCAGAAGTGTCCCATTTATTCAGATGCTGTCTTCTCCAACAATTGGGCCTCCAAAATAGTTTAGAGAGCTTTCAGAGTAATCATCTCAGGATTTAATGAAAGAGAAATAAAGTGGGTGGTGTAGCAAGACCTTTTTACTGAGGTTTGAAAAGCAATGTAGGGGAGACAAGGCACATGTGCAAAGACTCATTTGAATCCCACTTCTGTCAGGTACTTACCTGTGTCCTGTGTCCTGTGTTGATATGCTTAGCCGTGTTTGACTCTTTGAGGTCCCATGGACTGTAGCTTTCCAGGCTCCTCTGTCCATGAGATTTTCCAGGCAAGTATACTGGAGTAGGTTGCCATTTCCTTCTCCAGGGTATCTTCCCAACCCAGGGATCGAACCTGCGTCTCTTGTGTCTCCTGTACTGGAAGGTAGATTCTTTACCACTAGCACCTCAGACAAATTACATCAGCTACAATCTTAAAACTTCTTTCCAGTTTTATTGAGATATAATAGGCATATAACATTGTGTAAGTTTAGGGGGTACAATATAACAATTATATATATTTATGAAATGATAACTTCAATACATTTAGTTAATACCTATCACCTCACATAGTTAAATTTTTTCCCCTTGTGACAAGAACTTTTAAGATCTACTCTCTGAGCAGATTTCAAATATACAATGCAGTATTGTTGACTATAATCACCATGCTGTAAATCACCTCCCTAAAACTTATTTACTAAAATGGGAAGTTTGTATGTTTTGACCACTGTCATTAATTTCCCCCTCCATCTCCTCTCCATGGCCCACCTCTGGCAACGCCTGATCTTGTTTCTATGAGGTTTGTTTGCTTGTTTGTTTTTAGATTCCACATATGAGTGGCATCATGCAGTATGTCTTTTTCTCTGTCTGATGTATTTCACTTAGCGTAATGCCTCAAGATCCATCCTTGTCAAAAACGGCAGGATTGCCTTCTGTGTTATGGCTGAATGATAGTCCACGTGGCAAGTGAGAGTAATAGTACGTTATGCACTGGGCTGTTGTGAGGAATGAAGAGTGGTTCATGAAATACTGACACGAGCTATGTGTGAATAAACTCCATAAAATTGTGGCTCCACTCTGCTCGAGCCCTCAGCCTCTCCCAGCCCAACTCCTTGAGTCTTCTAGCCCAGTGCTTCTGCAAGGTCATTGTGCATCGGCACCACCTGGAGATCCAGCACCACAATTTATTTAGCAGGTCTGGTGCAGCCTGAGACTATGATTTCAGGTAGGACCCATTTTGCCGAGCTGGGAACCACATTTAAAAAAAAAAAAAAATGTTTTTAGATTTTTTTTTTAAATGTGGACCATTTTTAAAGTCTTTATTGAACTTGTTACAGTATTGCTTCTGTTTTATGTTTTGGGGTTTTTTGGCCACAAGGCATGTGGGATCTTAGCTCCCTGACCAGGGATTGAATTTGTACCCCTTGCATTGGGAAGTCTGGATTTTGCAATCAATGGGACCTGGATTTAAATTCCAATTCTACATCTTTATAATTGTGTGAGTTTTGTTGAGTTCTTTAACCTTTATAAGTCTTAAGTATCCCAACTGTAATATCTGGATTATAATACTGACATGTCAAGGTTTTTGTGAGAATTAACATATAGAAAGTGGCACAGAGTAGCTACTCAAGAAGTGGTAGCTTTCATTAGAGATATATTAACAGCAGTGTAAAGTCAAAAGGACTGTGAGGAAGGTGCAATCTTCTGAGAGGGAAGCAATGGCAAAAACAAACAAAACAAAACAAAACTGGCACTACAGAGTGGTTTCTTGATACCACTTGTTGGGGCAAGAAGGAGAGAACCCTGAGATCAAGCCCCATGCAGTCAGCAAGCCGCAGAAATCTAACACGCCAGGGACTGGTGGTATTTCAGATCTGGATGTAGGGTTGGGCCATGAGGATACCTAATGGATGTCCCCATCATCAGCAATGTCAGGGGAAAGAGCCTGGCTCCGTAGTGGTACCAAGCTGCACAGAAGCCTCATTTTCCCTTAGCAAAGCACAGCTGCCCCTCTGTAGCAATGGAGGAGGGGGGTGATCAGATTGACGCTTCCTGGGCGTCTTTCTGAGCACCAAGACAAGGATATTGGCCAGAAAACGTACTTGAAGTCTGGGACCATAATGTAAAGATGAACTAGTAAAGATGCTGTGGGATTGGATGGAGGCGGGGAGATTCACAGAGAGGAAAGGATAGCAGTCAAGTGGCTGGAATGAACTGGAGGAAGGTGAAGAGGAGGGCTCCTAAATGTGCCACAGAAAGGGCAATGGTAGAGAGTGGTCAGGGGACATTGCTGGGGAGGAGGCAAAGGAAAACGTCCCGGTGGTTTCCAGTAATCCCTAATATACCATCATGAAAAATACTCTTTCACAGAGAGAGAGAGCATGCACAGCTCTTCACCCTTCCACACCCCTGAAGGGGCTGAAGTTAACTAGTTAGTAAGCACTCAGTCACTAAGGAAAAACTGCCTTCTCTGTGGGGTTCCCTGAATCCCCTACAGTTCCTGGGAGGCCTCATGAGCTAGTCAAGCGGATTTAGTCTTGTGTTAGCAGCAAGCTGAACTCCACTGGGCTTTCCCCCACCTTCCTCCTGCCAGTCTGACAGAGACAAGGAAGCCCCTGTGACCTACACCGTGCAATAATGGCCAGAAAGTGTTTGGCTTGTGTAAACATCTTTTCAAATGTTTATGTGGAATTGGAAAGAAAACCAGAGAGAGTCTGAAGAAAAGCAGAATGTAGAGGTGAATGCATCTTTGGCTCTAACTGTGGTTTCCATGTATTTGTTTCTTTTTCAAGTAAAAAGCTTCAAGTATTTTAAATGACATTCACAACATTATTGTGGAAGACAATCACGAAGTGTATTTGGAGTTATAAAATTTGCTGCGCATCATCAGGGATCAACTCTAGTCTTTCTACAGACACACGCATTTTTCTATAAACAATTGCTCAAAAAAGTGGTCTTTCAAATTTCAGTAGAATGCTGTTTTTTTTTTTTTTAAGTTTATAGGAAGAAATGCATGATGGCATGCTTCATCAATTTGAAGTTATCTTCTCTCACTTGTATAAGGTTTATTAAATATATTTAATCAGTGAGGATGAATGAAATTTTTACAATTCTCATGTAGACAATAATGTCATTAAATGTGTATGGCATAAATACATCAGCCCAGTCGGTGGGATTTTCCAATTTATTTTCAATCAAAACTTTCTTCAAAAATTATAACTCACAAGATTATATGTCATCACTTGTTCATCCATCTGAAGGGAACATAATTTTCCAATTGTTAAAGTCAAGAATGGAAATTAACCTACAGTGAATTATGCAGTATGTGTACCACATACCATGCCAAATAAGCCAGGAAGGGCAAGTGGCAAAGCCACGCTGCAAAAGAGACCCAGAAACAGAATCAGGCTTCCTGATTCCGTCAGGGTCTCCCTAAAGAGTGGCTTTTCTTTTCTTGAACATGAGTTCCTCCACAGGCTCTCCCTGCATCAGCCAGAGTGCTTACCTGGGTGAGGTGGTGGACAAGCCAGTCAATGAAGACAATGAGCCCCATAGCACAGGTGCACACACAGCAACAGGTCAAAGGTCCACTCCTTCTGAGATTGAAGCTGAGGTCTGTTCTCAGCATATCTTGTGTCCCCTTCTGAGGACAGTGTCAGGTCAACTGTGTCCATTGTTGTATTCCTAGCATCCCACACTGAGTAAATGTTTGGTGAATAAAAAAAAATGAATGAAAAAACACCAAGTTCTGCCTGCCAAAATGCTGGTGAACAACTCTCACCCAGTTAATCCTGTTCCTAAAAGACAGACTGGCTAAAAAAAAAAAAAAAAAAAAAAAGGCAAACTCAGATCTGCAGAGAAATCTAAAAGTCTCAAAGTGTATCTCTTACTGGTTTTGCACTTTGAGGGAATGTTGTCTCCAGGTCTCTTACCCTGAGGCAGTGAGGAATACTAAAAGGCAAAAGGTTCTTCCATCCTTCACCATTCTGACAGAATAGTTCAAGTTTCTGTACGGTGTAGTAAAAACTGGCACTGAAAGAGATCTGCAACTCATTAAATTCCTAATCCTAGTCTTACTTCAATTGCGACTGTGGATTGTCTATATACCCCTCTGAAATTTTGCAATCCATTTAATCCCTGTCCGCACTATTCCTTAGAAGCACGCTGATTTACGGCTGGTATCTATATAAATTCACTGACTCAAGGCCAGGGAATAAGCACTGCAGGACAAGAAGCTTCACAGAAGGCAGTACCAAAGATTGTTGTGTAATGGACACAGACACCTTCAACCAGTGGGTGGAAAGAACATCACAGGCAGAAAACAGAGCCTGAGTAAGGGCACCAAGGTGAAAGGTCATGGTTACATCAAATGGTCCTTACTGCTTCCTAGCATGTGATCTTGGGCGAGTTACTTAACTGTTTTGAGCCTCTGTGTCCTCATCTGTAAAATAAGAATAATACTAGCACCATTTCACAGGGCTGTTGCAAAAATTCACAGGCATACTGGATATCAAAGTGCCCACCCGAGTGCCAGATACAGAGTAAGACCACAATAAATGCCTATAAACAAAGTGTGATAAGAGACAGAAAGCAGAATAGTGGTTATCAGCTGCTACTGCTAAGTCGCTTCAGTCGTGTCCAACTCTGTGAGACCCCGTAGATGGCAGCCCACCAGGCTCCCCCGTCCCTGGGATTCTCCAGGCAAGAACACTGGAGTGGGTCACCATTTCCTTCTCCAATGCATGAAAGTGAGAAGTGAAAATGAAGTCTCTCAGTCGTGTCCGACTCTTAGCGACCCCATGGACTGCAGCCCACCAGGCTCCTCCATCCATGGGGTTTGCCAGGCAAGAGTACTGGAGTGGGGTGCCATTGCCTTCTCCGTGGTTACCAGGGACACAGTTTAATAGGGACAAGGTTTTAGTTTGGGACGATGTAAAACTTCTGGAAATGAAGTGTGGTAATGGTTGCATGCTGTGATTCATGGGGTCGCAAAGAGTCGGACATGACTGAGCGACTGAACTGAACTGAATGGTTGCATAGCAATGTGTATGTATTTAATGCCACTCAACTGTGGGCTTACAAATGTTAACTGTTTAACACTGTTTAACACACTGTTTAACACTGGTTCTCATATTATTTTTTTGTTTTGTTTTATTTATTTATTGGCTACACTGGGTCTTCGTTGCTGCATGGGCTTTTCTCTAGTTGCACAGAGTAGGAGTTGCTCTCTAGTTGCAGTGCTCAGGCTTCTCAATGAGGCAGCCTCTCTTGTTGCAGAGCACAGGTGCTAGAGCACAGATTCAATAGTTTCGGTGCACAGGCTCAGTTGCTCCATGGCATGTGGGGTCTTCTTGGACCAGGGGTCGAACCTATGTCTCCTCCATTGGCAGGCAGATTCTTTACCACTGAACTATCAGGGAAGCCCTCTTGTATTATTTTTGAGAGGTGTTTCTTAATTTTGAATGCCACACATACTAATTAGAGCAGACTTTAAACATGCAAAAAAAAAAAAAATTTACCTCCCAAAATTTCATCATCCAAAGACACCTCTGAATGTTTTTTTTTTCTCCTAGTCCTGTTTTCTGCACAGTATTTTATTTGTTCATCTGTATATCATGGTTTAAATGATTGGACTGATATATATTATACAACATTGTTACCTTTTCCAGCTAGTATTATAATAATTTTTTCATAATATAGATTCTTCACAAACATACTTTCCAGTGGCCTCTGCACTGGTTAAAAACCATATGAAAAGGTCACTGGAGAGCGTCACAAATGCTGAGACTTTCCATGAAATAAGAAACGCAGTCTTGGGAGGATGGGTAAAGGGAGTTTGAACTCCTAGTCCCAGGCAAATATTACCCTATTTCAAATTGAAGAATGCAACCAGTATAGACATTCTACATGGAACTTCATTAAATTTCAACTGTGGGAGAGGGAGAGGGTGGGATGATTTGGGAGAATGGCATTGAAATATGTATAATATCATATATGAAATGAGTTGCCAGTCCAGGTTCGATGCACGATACTGGATGCTTGGGGCTGGTGCACTGGGACGACCCAGAGGGATGGTATGGGGAGGGAGGAGGGAGGAGGGTTCAGGATGGGGAACACATATATACCTGTGGCGGATTCATTTTGATATATGGCAAAACCAATACAATATTGTAAAGTTAAAAAATAAAATTGAATTAAAAAAAAAGTTTCAACTGTGTAACTCCTCAGGCAGAACAGGCCGAGGTGGCTGAGTCCTTGAATCTATCTGAATTGGTGGAGAGTTTGTTGGAAAGGTCATCAACCCTGAGATGTGTAAGAAAATTCCTTAGTGTTGTAGTCCTTATGCACAGGCTTTCTTCTCCCCTAGGTGTGCATCCAGAAAAAGTCCTGCTCTCGCTGCTCTGCTTCCCTTACTGCAGTGTTAAAATGCTGAGACTCTTTAAAGATGTCCAGGGATGATGGGAGACTGAACACAGTGGGCCTAGCTGAGTTGTCCAGTAGTTCTCAGGACGTGTTCACTTTGTCATTCAAGATTAAGACTTTAGTGTCATTTAGTCCTAAACTGTTTCTGCACATGTTATGTGTGTCACATGGGCCCCAGACATGGCCCCTGCAACGTGCTGCAAGAGCATTAGCAGCAGAAGCCTAGATTGGATCAGCAGAAGCCTAGACTGACATCCATAGACTGGTACTTCCCTGGAGCTGAACTGTGACTGTGTTGACTTATTTGCTTTTGGCAGTTATAAGACTGTGAAACAGAATGAAGATTTCTTTGACTATAAATCTTATCCCAACTGAACATTGACGACCTATGCTATCCTAATCATCATACTAGAAAGTATCTGCATCAGTGATTCTCAACCACAGAGAGTAATCATAATCCATCTACTCAGTGTGTTCTCTTGTGAACTAAAACAAAATGTGTGTGTATCTGTGTACACACACCAGAAAATTGGAAGTGGCTTTGCCTCCCCAAAAGAGGAAATCTTTGCAAGTATGACTCACTTGACTTTTTTGATCTTTGTGGTTCAGATGGTAAAGAATCTGCTTACCAATGCAGGAGATTCGAGTTCTATCTCTGGGTCAAAAAGATCCCCTGGAGAAGGGAATGGAAACCCACTCCAGAATTCTTGTCTGGAGAATCTCATGGACAGAGGAGCCTGCCGGGCTTTAGTCCATGGGGTCTCAAAGAGTCAGACACGACTGAGCAACTTTCACAAAATTTGATGAGATTTTTTTTTTAGGTGATTTCCCATTGACTTTGGAAAAAGCCACTCAACACACAACTCTGCTATTCTGAAAGAAAATAATTATTACATTGCATAGGAAAATACTTTGCTGGCTACTTTTGGCCTTCTTTTTTTCATTCTTTGTGTATTCTTTTCCCTGTGTCAGTTTCTAAGTCTTTGTTTTAGAATGAATTACTGAGTGGAACAGATCAGTAATTAACAGGTGCCTGGAACGACCTTGTCCAGTGATTAAGGGAAGTCATTGAATATTTAGCAGTGTGGGTTTAAAAAAAAAAAAAAAATAATAACATTTATTTAGCATTCAGAATTTACCACTATGCCAAAAAGACATGTTCATGTAACATGTAACAAGTGACATGTTCATTCAATCTTTACAACAAGCCTGTGAAATGGTGGGTACTATTATTATCCCCTTTTCTAAGCAAGGAGATTGAAACTTAGTTTAACTTGCCTAATCAATAGTGGAGACAGTATGAAATACTGCCCCTTATATAATCCGAGAATATATTAGGAGATTCTGGCAGGAAAATTTTTTTAATATATTTTTTTATTGAAGGATGATTGCTTTACAGAATTTTGTTGTTTTCTGTCAAACCTCAAAATGAATCAGCATAGGTATATATACATCCCCTCCCTTTTGAAACTCCCTCCCATCTCCCTCCCCATCCCACCCCTCTAGGTTGATAGAGAGCCCCTGTTTGATTTTCCTGAGCCATACAGCAAATTCCCATTGGCTATCTATTTTACATATGGTAATGTAAGTTTCCATGTTACTCTTTCCATACATATCACCCTCTCCTCCCCTCTCCCCATGTCCATAAGTCTTTCCTCCATGTCCGTTTCTTCATTGCTGCCCTGTAAATAAATTCTTCAGTACCATTTTCTAGATTCTGTATATATGAATTAGAATACAATATTCGTCTTTCTCTTTCTGACACATTTCACTCTGTATAATAGGTTCTAGGTTCATCCACCTCATCACAACTGACTCAAATATTTTCCTATTTATGGCTGAGTAATATTCCATTGTGTATATGTACCACAAATTGTTTATCCATTCAAAAAATATGGAACACTTCAAGAATTTGCATGTCATCCTTGCACAGGGGTCATGCCAATCTTCTTTGTATCTTTCCAATTTTAGTACATGTGCTGCTGAAGTGAGCACTGGCAGGAAAATTTAATGGTGTGCTTTGAGTGTCTTCTCTGTGTGGAGCTGGGTGCTGTTTGGAAATAACAAAGATATATAAAGCATGACTATTGTATGTATGTATTTATTTATTTTGGCAGAGCCTTAACCACTGGACTGCCAGGCAAGTCACCCAACTCTTCTGTTATTGAAGTATTTTTATTTATTTATTTTATTTTTTTAGACTTGTGTATTTAAATAGCTTGCAACAAACTTTATTCCCCATATATAGAAAGGGCTATATGAAAACACACATACACACATACTCTATGGTTCAGTTCAGTTCAGATCAGTTCAGTCACTCAGTCTTGTCCAGCTCTTTGTGACCCCATGGACTGCAGCATGCCAGGCTTTCCTGTCCATCATCAACTCCCAGAGTTTACTCAAACTCATGTCCATTGAGTCAGTGATGCCATCCAACTATCTTATCCTCTGTCATTCCCTTCTCCTCCCACGTTCAATCTTTCCCAGCACCAGGGTCTTTTCAAATGAGTCAGTTCTTCACATCAGGTGGGCAAAGCATTGGAGTTTCAGCTTCAGCATCAGTCCTTTCAGTGAAAATTCAGGACTGATTTCCTTTAGGATGGACTGGTTGGATCTCCTTGCAGTCCAAGGGACTCTTAAGAGTCTTCTCCAACACCACAGTTCAATAGCATCAATTCTTCAGTGCTCAGCTTTCTTTATAGTTCAACTGTCACATCCATATACATGACTACTGGAAAAACCATCGCTTTGACTAGATGGGCCTTTGTTGGCAAAGTAATGTCTCTGTTTTTTAATATGCTGTCTAGGTTGGTCATAACTTTTCTTCCAAGGAGCAAACATCTTTTATTTCATGGCTGCAGTCAACATCTGCAGTGATTTTGGAGCCCAGAAAATAAATTCTGTTACTGTTTCCCCATCTATTTGCCATGAAGTGATGGGACCAGATGCCATGATCTTAGTTTTCTGAGTGTTGAGTTTTAAGCCAACTTTTTCACTCTCCTTTCACTTTCATCAAGAGACTTTTTAGTTCTTCTTGGCTTTCTGCCATAAGGGTGGTGTCATCTGCATATCTGAGGTTATTGATAGATATTTCTCCCGGCAATCTTGATTCCAGCTTGTGCTTCATCCAGCCCAGCGCTTCTCATGATGTACTCTGCATAGAAGTTAAATAAGCAGGGTAACAATATACAGCCTTGACATACTCCTTTCCCTATTTTGAACCAGTCTGTTGTTCCATGTCCAGTTCTAACTGTTGCTTCCTGACCTGCATACAGATTTCTCAAGTCAGGTGGTCTGGTATTCCCATCTCTTGAAGAGCTTTCCACAGTTTGTGGTGATCCACATAGTCAAAGCCTTTGGCATAGTCAATAAAGCAGAAGTAAATGTTTTTCTGGAACTCTCTTGCTTTTTTGATGGTCCACTGGATGTTGGCAATTTGATCTGTGGTTCCTCTGCCTTTTCTAAATCCATCTTGAACATCTGGAAGTTCATGGTTCACATATTGATGCCTGGCTTGGAGAATTTTGAGCATTACTTAAATAGCATGTGAGGTGAGTGCAATTGTGTGGTAGCTTGAGCATTCTTTGGCATTGCCTTTCTTTGGGATTGGGATGAAAACTGACCTTTGCCAGTCCTGTGGCCCCTGCTGAGTTTTCCAAATTTGCTGGCATATTGAGTGTAGCACTTTTCGCAGCATCATCTTTTAGGATTTGAAATAGCTCAACTGGAATTCCTTCACCTCCACTAGCTTTGTTTGTAGGGATGTTTCCTAAGGCCCAATTGACTTCGCATTCCTGAATGTCTGGCTCTAGGTGAATGATCACACCATTGTAATTATCTGGGTCGTGAAGATCTTTTTTGTATAATTCTTCTGTGTATTCTTGCCACATCTTCTTAATATCTTCTGCTTCTGTTAGGTCCATACCATTTCTGTCCTTTCTTGAGCCCATCTTTGCATGAAATGTTCCCTTGGTATCTCTAATTTTCTTGAAGAAATCTCTAGTCTTTCCCATTCTATTGTTTTCCTCTATTTCTTTGCACTGATCACAGAGGAAGGCTTTCTTATCTCTCCTTGCTATTCTTTGGAACTCTGCATTCAGATGCTTATATCTTTCCTTTTCTCCTTTGTTTTCACTTCTCTTCTTTTCACAGCTATTTTTAAGGCCTTCTTAGACAACCATTTCGCCTTTTTGCATTTCTTTTTCTTCTGGATGGTCTTGATCCCTGCCTCCTGTACAATGTCACGGACCTCTGTCCATAGTTCTTCAGGCACTGTGTCAGATCTAACCCCTTGTACCTATTTCTCACTTTCCCTGTATAATCCTAAGGGATTTAGTAGAATTGTCAAAATGATGATTTTTTTATCATAAATCAAATTTCTATTTGTGCATGGAACTGTTCCTGATGGGTCTCTTCTGTCCTATGCTTTGTACCCTTATCTATTTACCTCAAAGATATGTAGTCTTGATATCTAGTAGAACACATCTTTGTATATTTTTATTCTTCAAAATTATTGTATATTTTTGACTTGTTGATATTGATGGGAATTCTGTAATTAACATGTGAAGTTATATAGAAAACCAAACCCAAACAAAAATATACTGAGTTTTGATCAGAGTTAATTGGTAGATTAGTTGGGGAGATCTGATAAAACTATGAAAATTCCTGCCCAGGAATATGACGTATCTTTCTATTTAGTTAGATATTTTTATATTAATCAATAAAGACATTATTTTCTGTGTAATACTTTTGCACATTATGTTAAATTAGCTCCTAACACTGTATCATTTCCTTTACTATATATATGAAGAATCATGTATTATTTAAGAACACAAAAAATGATTTGAGTAATTATAGAGATTTGGCTTTTTGATGGAACTATATAACATCATAAATACATATAATGCAATTTTAATAAATTTCAATTAGGTTATTGAATATTTTTCAATTTAACATTAATATTCATTATAATCCAGTTAGAAATACTGTCTGATTTTCTGTTTTTAAACCTTTTCCAAAGGTTTATTCATTGATTCAGAAATGATTTACAGGGATGTTATTTAATTTTCAAATGTTTGGGGGTTTTCCAGGGATTTTTCTGTTTATTATTGATTTCTAATTTTATTCTGTTTTCATCAGAGAACATAGTTTGTATGCCTTTAAAGATTTAAATTCACTGAAACTGGTCTCATGGCCCAGTACATTTTGAATCATCATGACAGTTAGAATGTTAAGCCTGTGTTCTACAGTTGCTTGGTAGCAGTACTCTGTCATCAAATGAGGCCAAGTCTCATGGCGCATGCATTTTGCATCATCATGACAGTTGGAATGTTAAGCCTGTGTTCTCCAGTTGCTTGGTAGCAGTACTCTGTCAACAAATGAGGCCAAGTCTGTTGGCGGGCTAGTAAGTCTCCCACATCCTTACTTCTTTTCTCTTTATTTGGTCCATTAATTGCTGATAGAGGAGTGTTTGAACTCACCAGATATAATGGTGGGTTTGTTTATTCCTCCTTTTAGTTCTTACTTCATTTTCAAACTTTGTAATTAGGAGTATACCTGTTTAGGATTGTTTTACCTTCTTGATTGACTCCTTTATCGTAATGACATGTCCCTCTTTTTCTCTAAGACTATTCCTTACCTAGAGTCTTTAGTATTAATTAACCACTTAAGCTTTATGTCATTAGGGTTACATAGTATATATATTTCTGTTATTTTACTTATAAGCTGTGACTTTATAATTGAAGTGAGTATCCTGTAGACAAGAGAGTTTGGTCTTACTCTTGTCCCCAGTTTTGACACTCCTAGGCTTTGTATTGGTGCCTTTTTCCAGGGATTTATCTGTTTATTATTGATTTCTAATTTAATTCTGTTTTCATCAGAGAACATAGTTTGTATGCCTTTAAAGATTTAAATTCACTGAAACTGGTCTCATGGCCCAGTACATTTTGAATCATCATGACAGTTAGAATGTTAAGCCTGTGTTCTACAGTTGCTTGGTCACAGTACTCTGTCATCAAATGAGGCCAAGTCTCATGGCGCATGCATTTTGCATCATCATGACAGTTGGAATGTTAAGCCTGTGTTCTACAGTTGCTTGGTAGCAGTACTCTGTCATCAAATGAGGCCAAGTCTCATGGCGCATGCATTTTGCATCATCATGACAGTTGGAATGTTAAGCCTGTGTTCTCCAGTTGCTTGGTAGCAGTACTCTGTCAACAAATGAGGCCAAGTCTGTTGGCGGGCTAGTAAGTCTCCCACATCCTTACTTCTTTTCTCTTTATTTGGTCCATTAATTGCTGATAGAGGAGTGTTTGAACTCACCAGATGTAATGGTGGGTTTGTTTATTCCTCCTTTTAGTTCTTATTTCATTTTCAAACTTTGTAATTAGGAGTATACCTGTTTAGGATTGTTTTACCTTCTTGACTGACTCCTTTATCGTAATGACATGTCCCTCTTTTTCTCTAAGACTATTCCTTACCTAGAGTCTTTAGTATTAATTAACCACTTAAGCTTTATGTCATTAGGGTTACATAGTATATATATTTCTGTTATTTTACTTATAAGCTGTGACTTTATAATTGAAGTGAGTATCCTGTAGACAAGAGAGTTTGGTCTTACTCTTGTCCCCAGTTTTGACACTCCTAGGCTTTGTATTGGTGCCTTTTTCCAGGGATTTATCTGTTTATTATTGATTTCTAATTTAATTCTGTTTTCATCAGAGAACATAGTTTGTATGCCTTTAAAGATTTAAATTCACTGAAACTGGTCTCATGGCCCAGTACATTTTGAATCATCATGACAGTTAGAATGTTAAGCCTGTGTTCTACAGTTGCTTGGTCACAGTACTCTGTCATCAAATGAGGCCAAGTCTCATGGCGCATGCATTTTGCATCATCATGGCAGTTGGAATGTTAAGCCTGTGTTCTACAGTTGCTTGGTAGCAGTACTCTGTCATCAAATGAGGCCAAGTCTCATGGCGCATGCATTTTGCATCATCATGACAGTTGGAATGTTAAGCCTGTGTTCTCCAGTTGCTTGGTAGCAGTACTCTGTCAACAAATGAGGCCAAGTCTGTTGGCGGGCTAGTAAGTCTCCCACATCCTTACTTCTTTTCTCTTTATTTGGTCCATTAATTGCTGATAGAGGAGTGTTTGAACTCACCAGATGTAATGGTGGGTTTGTTTATTCCTCCTTTTAGTTCTTATTTCATTTTCAAACTTTGTAATTAGGAGTATACCTGTTTAGGATTGTTTTACCTTCTTGACTGACTCCTTTATCGTAATGACATGTCCCTCTTTTTCTCTAAGACTATTCCTTACCTAGAGTCTTTAGTATTAATTAACCACTTAAGCTTTATGTCATTAGGGTTACATAGTATATATATTTCTGTTATTTTACTTATAAGCTGTGACTTTATAATTGAAGTGAGTATCCTGTAGACAAGAGAGTTTGGTCTTACTCTTGTCCCCAGTTTTGACACTCCTAGGCTTTGTATTGGTGCCTTTTTCCAGGGATTTATCTGTTTATTATTGATTTCTAATTTAATTCTGTTTTCATCAGAGAACATAGTTTGTATGCCTTTAAAGATTTAAATTCACTGAAACTGGTCTCATGGCCCAGTACATTTTGAATCATCATGACAGTTAGAATGTTAAGCCTGTGTTCTACAGTTGCTTGGTCACAGTACTCTGTCATCAAATGAGGCCAAGTCTCATGGCGCATGCATTTTGCATCATCATGGCAGTTGGAATGTTAAGCCTGTGTTCTACAGTTGCTTGGTAGCAGTACTCTGTCATCAAATGAGGCCAAGTCTCATGGCGCATGCATTTTGCATCATCATGACAGTTGGAATGTTAAGCCTGTGTTCTCCAGTTGCTTGGTAGCAGTACTCTGTCAACAAATGAGGCCAAGTCTGTTGGCGGGCTAGTAAGTCTCCCACATCCTTACTTCTTTTCTCTTTATTTGGTCCATTAATTGCTGATAGAGGAGTGTTTGAACTCACCAGATGTAATGGTGGGTTTGTTTATTCCTCCTTTTAGTTCTTATTTCATTTTCAAACTTTGTAATTAGGAGTATACCTGTTTAGGATTGTTTTACCTTCTTGACTGACTCCTTTATCGTAATGACATGTCCCTCTTTTTCTCTAAGACTATTCCTTACCTAGAGTCTTTAGTATTAATTAACCACTTAAGCTTTATGTCATTAGGGTTACATAGTATATGTATTTCTGTTATTGTACTTATAAGCTGTGACTTTATAAATGAAGTGAGTATCGTGTAGACAAGAGAGTTTGGTCTTACTCTTATCCCCAGTTTTGACACTCCTAGGCTTTGTACTGGTGCCTTTAGTCCACTGACAGTTAACATAATTATTAATACAGGAAGCTTAAGTCTACCATCTTTCCATATATTTTCTCTTTGTCCAATTTGTTCTTTGTTTTCTTTGCCTTCTTTTTCTGCTTCTGGATGAAATGAGTAATTAATATTCCATTTTATCTCTTTTCATTTATCATCTATATCTCATGTGTGCTTTATTTGTTTCTCTAGGCAGTTTATACTATACATCTTTAATTTATTACTGTTTAATGTGAATTAATATTGTGCCACTTCATGTATAATGTATGAACCTCATAACAGTCCTGTCTTTTGTATTATTATTGTAATAGATTTGATATCAATATGTATTACAAACCTTACAGTTCCTTGCTTTTATTTCAGTTATCTTTTAAAGAAATTTAAGATGCAAATATTATATTTACTCATGTACATATTATTTCCAGTTATTTTCATTTCTTTATGTAGATATAACTTTCCATCTGGCATCCTTTTCCTTCTGTTTGAAGTCCTTACTTTAACACTTTTGATAGTGCTAGTATGCTGGCCTTGAATTCTTCCATTTTTTGTTCATCTGGAGGTGTCTTTGTTTTGCCTTCAATTTCTTTGAAAGGTTCATTCTTAATGGATATAGAATTCTAAGTTGATTTGTTTGCCCCCAGAACTTTAAAGATGTTTCATTTTCTCTTGGCTTGGGTTATTCTGATGAGAAGTCAGACAGAGGACATTCTTCCCCATTCTGTATTAAATGTATCTTTTATTTCTGTTTGCTTTTAAGATTTTCTCTTTGCAATTGCTTTTCAGCGGTTTGTTTATGATGTGCCTTGGTAGCTTTTCATGGTGTTTAGTTCTTGGATTCATTGAGCTTCAAGAATATACGAATGTATGTTTTTCATCCAGTATGGGAACAATTGGCCATTATCCAAATATTACTTTTCCTCTCCCTTCTAGGAATCCAGTTACCTATATTTTAGATTGTTTGATGTTATCCCATCCGAAAGCTCTGTTCATTTTTTCAGTCTTTTCCTAGCACTCTGCTAGATGTGAGGGATGTAAGTTATGCTTCATCATCTCCCCAGCATCACAGGTTGGTGAACTAACCGGCTTGTTCTCAGTATCTGCCCAGGGTTTGACACCTGAGCTTTCTCTTATTTTCTTGAGAGCATTTACAAGATGTTTGCTATATTTTAACAGTGCCTTCTTGTTTAATGCACATGTATTTGAATGTCATTGAATTCTATCTTGAGGTTTCAACCTTGAGATGATATGTGAGTGTAATTATACAATTCAAAGCAGAGACTTCTGGTGTTGTCAAGGTCATTCTTCTATGCTGAGGATATCAATGATATTCTGTGATATCAATGATAAGTGCAGGCTTTTGTCTATTGCAGCATGATATAGTGGCTAGGTATGAAGTTTTCAATCCACATCTATCTTTGTTTCACTGTCTTTGTTTCATGAAATCAGTGGAAGTTAAAGGAATCTAAGGGTACAGAATTAAACCAACAAGTACCTGACTTTGGGATTAAGTTGTGTAACTTCACAGTGTTTTTGCAACTTTTTCCAAATGCATTCATTTGTAGTATTATTGTGACAAACATTCATTGGGGATCACACAATAAAGCAAGTCTTTAGCATCTACAGATGCTTAATGAGATTCTCTTTAAAAGAAGTAGGCATTCCTCAAGGGAAATTGAGAATTTTGATTAATCTTATCGCTTTATGTGATTCATCATAGATTGATTTCTTAGTAAAATGTGGCTCCACTTTGATTTCAGGATTCTTTGTTTTTTCATTGAAAAATGGATGAAGATAACGGAAGAAAAAGGAAGCGGTATGAATTCCTAATTGACTGATATTTTCCTCAAAGACCTCTCCCCTGTCCTTCCTTCCTTTTTCACACCTTGCAAAATTCTCCTTCCTCTGGGAAACTTGACAAACTCAGAGAAATTTGACCTGTCTCGTGGGTACTTCGTATCCCTCACCTAATTGTATTATAATACTTTGTAGGCTTCCTATGGGCTTCCCAGGTGGTACTGGTGGTAAAGAACCTGCCTGCTAATGCAGGAGACTAAGAAACTCAGGTTCGATCCCTGGGTTGGGAAGATCCCCTGGAGGAGGAAACGACAACGCACTCCAGTATTCTTGCCTGGAGAATCCCATGGACAGAGGAGCCTGACAGGTTACAGTCCACAGGGCTGCAAAGAGTCAGACACAACTGAAGCAACTTAGCATGCATGTACCCTTATGAATAACCTTCTTTATCTTTTATCAATTAGGTACAGAGATTTATCTGAAGATGAGAAAAAGACGCACATCAATTCTGTCCTCAGTGGACTGCGTTATTTTCTTCAGAAGATAAGTTCTCCTGCGAAGAAAAGCAAAATGGAAAAATCACAGGGTATTTCTGCTTTTTCACAAAAGACAGGTTTCAGCTGAGCTTAGCTATATTGAAAATTAGCTATGGGTGGGACAACTGGAACTCTCCCTTTACCTCAAACATCATTGTGTGGGATTAATGACGAGATGGGGCTTCCCTGGTGACTCAGTGGTAAAGAATCTGCCTGCTAATGCTGGAGGTGTGGGTTCAACCCTGGGTTGGGAAGATCCCCTGGAGGAGGAAATGGTAACCCACTCCAGTATTTTTGCCTGGGAAATCCCATGGACAGAGGAGCTTGGCAGGCTATAGTGCGTGGGGTCACAAAGAGTTGGACACGACTGAGTGACTAAATAGTAACAGCAGCAGCAATGATGAGAAGATCTCCTGAAGCAACTTCTATTATGTGGATATTTAGTTTCTCTCCATTTATAATTTTCTTATGTTCGATGCTAAAAGCATTATTGAGGTTCATGCAAAAGTGGAATAAGGAAATGAGAATTAGTGGAAGTATTCTGGGCAACAGTAGTGCAAATTTCTGTATCTTAGGCACTTGAAGGCATATGTAAATGTTGCTAAGGGAAACAGGGCCCCAAGGGTGTCAAATAGTACCTGTAATATTTAAGTATATTTAACTCAAAACATCTGAGCAGGTTACACTCACAAGCATGTAATCATGCTGTAGAAGATCTCTCTTACCTTAAAAATATTTTTTCTTGGCCCCATGATACCTTCAGCTGTTGCCCTATTTCTGTGTCCCCTTCACAACAAAACTTCTCGAAATGATTGTATTGACCCTGTGTTCACTTCCTCATGCCCCATCCTTTCTCAACCCACTTCACTGAGCCTGGAGCTCCCCACCACTCCAGGACAACTACTTCTGTCAGGAATAGCAGTGGCCTCCACATTGCTGGGAGAAGGCAATGGCAACCCACTCCAGTACTCTTGCCTGGAAAATCCCGTGGGTGGAGGAGCCTGGTAGGCTGCAGCCCATGGGGTTGCTAAGAGTCAGACATGACTGAGCGACTTCACTTTCACTTTTCACTTTCATGCATTGGAGAAGGAAATGGCAACCCGCTCCAGTATTCTTGCCTGGAGAATCCCAGGAACAGGGGAGCCTGGTGGGCTGCCGTCTATGGGGTCGCACAGAGTCGGACATGACTGAAGCGACTTAGCAGCAGCAGCCACATTGCTGAGGTCTTTGGTCCCTTAACTATCCTCATCTTTCATGATATTTCAAAAACATTGGACAGGTGACCACTCCCTCCTTCTTGAAGCATTTTTCTCTCAGCTTCCAGGATACCTGGGTAACTGAATTCTGGTTTCTCTCCTAACTCATTGGCCATTCCTCCTCTCTTTTTCCCATCCCCTTTGCCTTTTCAACTTTGAATCATGGATGTGCCCTAGGGCTCAGCCCTAGGACCTTTTGTTTTTTCTGTCTACAGTCATTCCCCACGTAATCTCATCCAGTCCCTTAATTTGAAGGGCTACTTGGATGTCAGTGCCTCCCATTTTTAAAACCTATCTGCAGCCCGAACCTCCTCCCTTACCTCCATACTTGAGAATCATACTCATTATTAAATCAGCAAGAGAGTTTCCTCTGTGACTTCTTTGCTTGGATGTCTAACAGGAAAGGTAACATCGCCATTCAGGATCTCTCGATTCCTCTCACACTCCCAGCCTTGATTTTCCCAGTTTCAGTAAAAGTACCACCATTCTTCTAGCAGCTCAAAATACACTCCAGCTGTCATTCTGTGTTCTCCACCAATCCATCAGCAAATCCTTTTAGCTTTGCTTCTAAAGTATATTTCAAATCCATTCACTCTGCCACTTCCATAGCCTTGGTGGACCAACCTAATCTAGGCCACCACCATCTATTCCATTTGAACACGCTTTCCAGCGAGGCTCCCTTGCTTCACTCTTGCTCCCTAGCTTGACCTATTTTTCATAAACAGCCATAGTGATCTTTAAAAAATATATATCAAGGGACTTCCCTGGTGGTTCAGTGGTTGGGATCCAGTGCTCTCGATGCAGGGACCCCTGGTCGGGGAACTCTTTCATGTTTGCCTTAATGAAGTATAGAAAAATATGTTTTCTAATAAAAGTATTAGGGAAAAAAAAACATATGTCACTCTTCTGCTTGAAAGCACATGCTGTTCCAGTCAAAACAATGCTGGCTCCCTCATGTACACTACATAATCTGGTCCTGCCTGTCTCTCAGACTTCATTTCCCACTGCTCTATCCCTTGGTCACCCTACAGTAGTCCCTTTGACCTCCTGTTATTTAAATTGGCCAAAATCTTTCCTGTCTCCCTTTGTACTTACTGTTTCCTCTGCCTGAGATGCTTTCCCTGCTCCTGGATTTTCACATGGCTCTCTTTCTGCTGTTTTTTACTTTCTCAGCAAGGCTTTCCCTGTACACCCAGTTGAAATTATTGTACTTCAAGGTATATGCAATGACTGATTCCCTGGTCTATGTGTTGGTTATCTGTTTACCTTCCCCCCCGGTCTGTAAGATTCAAAAGAATGGCCACTTTATTTGTCTTGTTCATGCTCTATCATTAGCCTCTAAAACAGAGTAGGATATGTAGTAGGAGCCCAGTACATGGTAGTTAAATAAATGAATGAATGAGGTTCAGCTTAACAAGAATTGCCAAGTTCCTATTGTGAGTTAAGTACTATGCGGGACACTGGGGTTTTAGTGAAGAATTGTATATGGTGCCTACCCTAGAAACAAAACAAGGACAAGTTCATGGGTAATATTAATGTAGAAAAGCCCTTTATGGTTGTTTTATAAAATACATAGGTTTTATTTTCTGGAAATATATGGACTGTCTTTTGTCTTTTGTATTTCTTTGTAGGGAGTACAGGAGATGAAAGTCACTAGATGGACCTGAAAGTCAGTGGGGAAATGACCTCAGAAATCAGCCATGGGAGAGGGGCATAGTTTGTTTTCTGAGTTGGAGAAATTGTGACCGGAATTCAGTTTCCAGGCTGGGACAGGGGTCAGGAACACTGATTGTGAGGTGGTTGTGCAACCGGCATGGTTTATATTTCGTATTATTCCTCCTTCCCACATAGTTACACACCCTCTTCTCATCCCCTTTTAAGTGAGGGTTCAGGAGCTCTTCTGCTCATGCCTGGGCCCCTTCTTATCTACTCATAGAAAAGGATCTGAGACTCCTTCCCACCAAGAGAGCAAGTGCTGCTATTAGATTTGTCTTTGTCAAGGAATGTAACATTTTGAATAGGCATTACAGTTTTATGGGTCTCCTCACCATTTTTGTGAGGAGAAGAAACAAACATTTATGGACATACATTCAAATAACTGGAGATTGGAGGGCTGTGTTAATGAGGTCCCCGGGTTAGTGAAGTCAGTGGAACAGGTGGGACTTGGGGAGGTGAAGTGGGGTGGATGTTGATAGCAGAGGCTCTGAGTTAGTTCAGGAGCTGAAACTGTTCATTGGGAAAACCAGAAAACCTTAAAGCATGGAGATAGGGGTATGGGAGACCAAAGAGTGTCTGCAGCTTTGGAGAATTACAAGATACAGCTTAAGGATTTTCTAGTTGAGGGCCTTTGCTAAAAACTTAATTTGATGAAACAATGGAATTCTGTATTTTAGTCAGGGACTGAGGACATTTTCAGTGTCTTAATACACCTGGAGCATTCAACAGCCTGTACCTTATCTGGTATATTGTGAATATTGGGTTTGGGTAGAATTTGGAAGACTTATAGAAGTCAAGAAAGGGAAAGAACTGGGAGTTGAAGATCATAACGTTGTTAGAAAGATCATCCTGCATACAGTAGAAATTGAGATGGATGATCTTCAAGGTCTTTTTCAATTCTGAACACTTCTTTGTTGATGATAGCTTATAAGCAATTAGTTAATCTACCTCAGATTCTTCATCAGCACTCAGCATTTTCTCATGAGAATCTTTTCTATAAAGTTAATTATAACTTTGAAAAATCTAATACCGATAAGCTAATCATTTTAATGTGACTGTTTTTTATCCTTTCTTCCTTATAAAAACGTCTACAGAAACACCGAATTGGACTCCATCGTTTCAAAATTACGAAGATTTTATCCAGAAGACACTACAAGTAAGAGGGAGTTTGTTCTCTGATTGCTTTATATGTAGAATGCATGCAGTAAAAGATACAGAATATTGTTTTTCAAAGTGTGGCTAGGGGACTCTACCTTCAGAATTACCTAGGGAACTTGGTAAAAACACAGATGCCTGAGACCCACCTTAAACTATTTGAATTGGAATCTCTATCTTGGTAGGGCCAGGGGCCTTCATGTCTAGCAGGCTGCTTGGATGTTTCTTATGCCAACTGAACCCACCGATCTCCAGTGACAACAAAAACGAACAAGTGCTTGCATAGTTTAGTGGCAAGTTAATTAATTATCTGGTAGATTCATTCAACACAGGTTGTTAGATTCTACAGATTAAGCCTTTTCATTCCTTACTTTTTTTTTTCCCCTCAAGGACATGAGATGTTTATGGTTTCTACTTCCAAAGGAACTGGTAGGTTTTACTGAGTTCAAAGGCCACAGACTAAAGCCCGAATGACCATGATCCTTTGAGTCAGATAGAGAGGGATATGATCTGTGCCTTTATTACTTACTTGTTATGCATCCTTGAGAGAATTGCCATCTCTCAGCTCTGACTTCTTTCTCTGTACAATATCTCTGTTTCACAGAGTGGTTATGAGAGTAAAATGAACATGTGTAAAATGTCTAGTGCACTTTCCTGCTCTTCTCTGTGTCATTTCATTTCTCTTATCTTCCATTCCCTTGTCTCCTTGTGTTGCATCTGAGTCATTTCTTCGGCTTTGTCTTCCACTTTAGAAGTTATCTTTCTACCTATGCTCTAACTTGCTATTTGACCTACATATTGAGTTTTTATTTTGATATCATTTCTAGACAATTTGATTAATTTTCACATCTGCCTAGTCAGGAGTCTCCTGTTCCTTCATTATATTTTCAATACCCTTTTAAGATTTATTTAAGCATATTAAGCATGTTTTGGTATATATATTTATTTTTATTAATTTTTATTGCAGCATAGTTGCTTTTAAGCATACTTATTTTACTTATTTTATATTCTATCTCTGATATTTCTTGTATTTTCAGTTTTAAATCTCATTCTGCATTTTATTCTTTATACTGCCTCTTGTTCATGTTTCATGTTTTTCCTGTGTTTGTTAATCATTTATGACAAACTTATGGTATTTGGAAATTTATCTACATTCTTTGAGCCCTGGTTTTAAAATCATTCTCAAGAGGTGATTTCAATTTATTTTTCCTAGATATTTGGGCCCAGGACCATTTGAAAGTAAATAATAGGCTTGGGGTGTTGAGGGCTACACAGGTAGTTAGTGTGAGTGTGGGCTTCTGTTTGCAATTCCCAGAGGAGACCAGTTCTTCTTTTCCTTTTCTAGCCAGAGCTGAGGCTGAGGCAAGATAGGCAGGTTATGAGTTCCCTGGCTCTTTGTTGGATAAGATCTTTCTATTTTGTCTGCTGAGAGTGTTCCTTTCCTGGCTTGATACAGGAGTCTTTGATTTCAACCCCCACTTTGTGTGGGTCCAAGCTTTGTTTTCTGTCCCCCTGGCTCTATGCCATCAATGTAGCATAGATGCTCCCAAGAATATGCTTCCCATGCTCCAAAGCATGTGCAAGCTTCGATATCCTTTGACTTCTCATGTTCTAGTCATCTCTGTATCAGATTGTTTCCCATACTTTACCATAAGCTTCTCCCTGTTTTATATATTTTATCCATCATTTTAGGTGTTCTTTACCAGGAGGCATTTGTCTGGATATCTATTCCATTATATAGCAGGAAAGTGAAGGCAATAGCCATATTTATAAATAGAAGACTAAACTAACTACAAATGAAAATGCCCTCCAAAATATTCTTACTGTTTTTGGAATTAATTTTGAATTAAGTGTGAAATAACCAACACATGGAAATGAATCTTCCTAGCTTGTGTTGGAGAGTTTTGTGTTAATTGGGTGTACACTGAAATGTGTTTGTCTAAGTGAAACATCATTTGATAAACATCTCATGCTTAAGGTTAAGTAGATTCTGTGTAGGAGGCAGAATAATGGAATTTTAATTAATTCTGGGCTTGTTTTATTGATATTTAAGAACCACAATACATTTTCAGTGTGTGATTATAATTATGCATTTAGAAATAAAGCTATCATTTTATTATTGTTCCACTATTTAATTACATTATTATTCTCTTTTCATTAGTCATTGGATGGATTTATGCTAATAGTGAGCATAGATGGAATAATAGTTTCCGTGGGCCCTCGCATCACTTCACTTCTTGGCCATTTACCTGTAAGTTCTCTCAGTTTTTGGGAAAGGATCATGCGCTTAGTTGTATAGGGGTTCATTATTTGTTTTTAGCAGCATACAACTCATCAGAGAAGACATTGTTAATGTGGTCAAAATGTGCACCTGTTTTATTGTCCTCTCCATTGGTTTCAGTTTTAAAGCTATAGAAAACAAACTGTGACATAAGGTAATGAAACACTGGGTGTGCACTGGTGTGTGGTTTGTAAACTGCCCTTGAAGGTGATGGTCCCCAAGGTGACTGCTTTGCTAGGCAGCCCTCAACCAGATGGATGTCTCTGATTTTGTACATTTGAGTCTACCACATACTGATTAAACAATGAATGTTATGATTTGGTCATGCTAGCTTGTGACATCCATTTCCAGGTCTGATTTGTGTTTTGTTTCTTTATGTTGAAGAACAAGCCATGATCTAATTTGGGGAAAAAAATAAATGATTGCCTAATTTAGCAATGTTGTACATATTGCTGGAGAGACACTCACATGCGTTATAGTCAGAGTATCAGATGTTCAAAATAGCCAGTTCTTCCTGAGTCTTTTGGTGTCACTATATCCCTCTCAGGAGAGCTTTCTACAATCTTCCCAGCACCACTGACTTAGAATATGATTTCCTGAATTTTTTTCTGGATCTTCAGGCTGTACACCCACCACATATATCACTTAAACATGAAAGGACTGCAAACCTTCATAATGCGTGCATGCCTGTGTGTGAAAAGGAGCTGTGTAGCATACATCCACAACCACCACCACTCCCAAATCTGTCACTTGACTGACTGTGTTAATCATATCTGGATTGTTGCTTTCATTGCACATTCCTCACTCCACAGAATTGTCTGAAGAACTTGACACACCCTCACCCACAGATCTGTGGCATTCAAGTTTGAACCACACACATTAATAGAATTTTTGTCCAATTTTTCTTTAGTTAAGTTCAAAGAGGATTGCATGCTTATTCCACTAGTTATACTGTTCCAGCCAGCATGTTCTATGGCCCACTTGGAAACTCAGAGAACTTTTCTCCTCTTTTCTCTTTATTTAAAGATACCTGTATCCATTTTTAAACTCCTCATTCTCTTCCTTTCTTTTAGAAAGCAATTTACATTTCCAAATTCAGCTTATATTTATAGGATACCAAAACAGCTGAATAAAATGCAAATATTAGAGATATTCCTGGAGAAGAAGATGGCAACCCACTCCAGTATTCCTGCCTGGAGAATTCTGTGGACAGAGGAGCCTGGTGGGCTGCTGTCCATGGGGTCCCAAAGAGTTGGACATGACTGAAGCGACTTAGCATGCATAGCATTAGAGATATTCATTGCCTTGGACTTTAGAGGAATCTTATCATAGAAGGAGAATGGTTTTATTAAATGTACATTAAAAGAAAGACTATGAATGTAATACATTCATTAAAGTTTTTTATAGTGAAGACTAGAAAACTACCCAAATTCTTGTAATATTTAATATTACTTAAAGCAAATTGGCCATTGACTGAGACCCATGACTTTTCCTGAGGATCCTCCTATGAGGCTTCTTATTCTGTTATCCCTGATTCTTTATTCCTTTTTGGTTCAGAGCTTTCACTCTTAAGAGACTCTTTCACCATTCAACATTTGAGGTAACAAACACACACGCACAGAGTCACCCTAAGGTAGACGTGTCTGGGACATGGGTTTGAACTGCTCATCTTAAACCAGGTATATGGTAATCTGAGTTTGGTGTACTTAAAGTAAAGAAGTGAAGTGAAGTAGCTCAGTCGTGTCCGACTCATAGTGACCCCATGGACTGCAGCCTACCAAGCTCCTCCGTCCATGGGATTTTCCAGGCAAGAGTACTGGAGTGGGTTGCCATTGCCTTCTAGGGGATCTTCCCAACCCAGGGATCGAACCTGGGTCTCCCTCATTGTAGACAGATGCTTTACCATCTGAGCCACCAGGGAAGCAAAGCTATAACTATTATTCTGTACATAAATATTAGATGGAAATGAATTTATATATTCTTTTCAGTGAAAAAGAAAGTCACTCAATCATGTCCGACTCTTTGTGATCCCATGGACTATACAGTCCATGGAATTTTCTAGGCCAGAATACTAGAGTGGGTAGCCTTCCCTTTCTCCAGGGGATCTTCCCAACTCAGGGATCAAACCCAGATCTCCTGCCTTGCAGGAGGATTCTTTACCAGCTGAACCACAAAGGAAGCCCATATTATTTTAAAACTGGGTTGAAAAATACCATACCTGGGACACAGTTTCACACTTGTGTTTAAATCCTAACTCTTAGTTTTTAACAGCATGTGATTTTTAACCAAGCTTTGATTTAAAATTTCATTTTATAAATCACCCATCTCATGTAAATATGGAGACAAAACCATTTCTGGAGCATCTGCCCAGCTCCAGGAATCTACAATTTCATTAAAAACAAAGGTCCATCTAGTAAAAGCTGTGGTTTTTCCAGTAGTCATGTATGGATGTGAGAGTTGAACCATCAAGAAAGCTGAGTGCTGAGGAATAGATGCTTTTGAAATGTGGTTTTGGAGAAAACACTTGAGAGTCCCTTGGACTGCAAGAGATCAAACCAGTCAATCCTAAAGGAAATCAGTCCTGAGTATTCATTGGAATAACTGATGCTGGAGCTGAAGCTCCAATACTTTGGCCACCTGATGCGAAGAACTGGCACATTGGAAAAGACCCTGATTCTGGGAAAGATTGAAGGCAGGAGGAGAAGGGGTGAAAGAGGATGAGATGGTTGGACGGCATCACTGACTGGATGGACCTGAGTTTGAGCAAGCTCCAGGAGTTGGTGATGGACAGGGAAGCCTGGCATGTTGCAGTCCACGAGGTCGCAGAGTCGGACACGACTGAGCATCTGAACTGAACCTCTGTCTATTGGGCAGCTCCAAGCCGATAGGATGGTGAGGTGGAAAGAACTTGGTCTTTGGAGTCAAATAATCTAGAGATTAAAATTTAACTCTCAGTCACTAACTACATGAGCTTTCATTTCTCATCTGTCAGTAGGGGACAATATTACCCAGAGAGTGACTGCAGGTGGGATATTACACATGGTGTGGTTAGTGAAGGCCTGTGTGATCAGGTGACGTTTAGACAGGTACTAGAACAGGATAAGTATGAGAGTCATGCAGAAAGTGTGTTCCAAACAGAAACAAATGCAAGTGAAAAGACACTAAGGCAGGACTATACTGGTGTGAAAAGCTATCATAGAGAGGTCACTGGGACCGGAGTGCTGTGAGCAAGAAGAAAAGTTGTGGGAGGTGATAAGGTCAGAGCAGTAACAGAGATCACCCGGTTTAGGGCCATTGTAATGACTTTGCCTTTTCCTCAGAGATGGGAGGAAGCCATTTGGATCTGATGCAGGAAATTATCTGAATCTAACTTTTATCAGAATCACTCTGGCTCTTGTATTAAGAATAGGCTATGAGGGTAGGACAGAAATGGCAAGGACCTAACAGAAGCAGAAGAGATTAAGAAGAGGTGTCAAGAATACAGAGAAGAACTTTACAAAAGATACCACTCTAGCACAAGAGACAACTCTACACATGGACATTGCCAGATAATCAATACTAAAATGGGATCGATTATATTCTTTGCAGCCAAAAATGGAGAAGCTCTATACAATCAGCAAAAACAAGATATGGAGCTGACTGTGGCTCAGATCATGAACTTCTTATTGCAAAATTCAGACTTAAATTGAAGAAAGTAGGGAAAACCACTAGACCATTCAGGTATGACCTAAATCAAATACTTTATGATTGTACAGTGGAAGTGACAAATAAATTTAAGGGATTAGATCTGATAGAGTGCCAGAAGAACTATGGATGGAGGTTTGTAACCTTGTACAGGAGCCAGTGATCAAAACCATCCCCAAGAAAAAGAAATATGAAAAGGCAAAATGGTTGTCTGAGGAGGCCTATAGCTGAGAAAAGAATAGAAGTGAAAGGCAAAGGAGAAAAGAAAAGATATACCTGTCTGAATTCAGAGTTTCAAAAAAAAAGCAAGGAGAGATAAGAAAGCCTTCTTAAGTGAACAATGCAAAGAAATAGAGGAAAACAATAGAATGGGAAAGACTAGAGATCTCTTCAAGAAAATTAGAGATACCAAGGGAACATTTCATGCAAAGATGGACACAATAAAGGGTAAAAATGGTATGGACCTTACAGAAGCAGAAGATTTTAAGAAGAGGTGGCAAGAATACACAGAACTATACAAAAAAAGGTCTTAATGACCCAGATAACCATGATGGTGTGATCACTCACCTACAGCCAGACATCCTAGAGTGTAAAGTTAAGTGGGCCTTAGGAAGCATCACTATGAACAAAGCTAGTGGAGGTGATGGAATTCCAGCTGAGCTATTTCAAATCCTAAAAGATGATGCTGTTAAAGGGCTGCACTCAATATGCCAGTAAATTTGGAAAACTGCAATGCCCACAGGACTGGAAAAGGTCAGTTTTCATTCCAATTCCAAAGGAGGGCAATGCCAAAGAATGTTCAAACTACTGTACAATTGTACTCATTTTGCATGCTAGCAAGGTAATGGTCAAAATCCTCCAAGCTATGCTTCAACAGTATGTGAACCAAGAACTTCCAGATGTTCAAGCTGGATTTAGAAAAAGCAGAGGAACCATAGATCAAATTGACACCACCTGTTGAATCATAGAGAAAGCAAGGGAATTCCAGAAAAACATCTATTTCTGCTTCATTGACTATGTGGATGAAGCCTTTGACTGTGTGGATCACAACAAACTTGAAAAATTCTTAAAGAGTTGGTAATACCAGACCACCTTATCTGCTTCTTGAGAAACCTGTATACAGGTCAAGAAGCAACAGTTAGAACCAGACATGGAACAACAGATTTGTTCCAAATTGGGAAAGGAATACATTAAGGCTGTATATTGTTACCCTGCTTGTTTAACTTCTGTGCAGAGTACATCATGTGAAATGACAGGCTGGATGAAGCACAAGCTGGAATCAAGATTGACAGGAGAAATACCAATAACCTCAGATATGCAGATGAAGCCACCCTAGATTAGGCAGAAAGCAAAGAGGAACTAAAGATCCTCTTGATGAAGGTGAGAGAGGAGAGTGAAAAAGCTGGCTTGAAACTCAACATTCAACAAACGAAGATCATAGCCTCTGGTCCCATAATTTCATGGCAAATAGATGGGGAAAAATTGAATACAGTGACCGATTTCATTTTCTTGAGCTCCAGAATCACTGCAGATGGTGACTGCAGCCATGAAATTAAAAGGTGCTTGCTCCTTGGAAGAAAAGCTATGACAAACTTTTTTTTGCTTTGCTATGTCGCTTCAGTCGTGTGAGACTCTTTGCAACCCCATGGACTGTAGCCCGCCAGGCTTCTCTGACTATGGGATTTCCCAGGCAAGAATACTGGAGTGGGTTGACTCTGTCAACCCCTTTTCCAGGGGATCTTCCTAAGCCAGGGACTGAACCCTTGTCTCCTGCATTAGCAGGTGAGTTCTTCACCACTAGTGCCACTTGGGAAACCATGCCAACCCTGTCAGCATATTCAAAAGCAGAGATATCACTTTGCTGACAAAAGTCCATTTAGTCAAAACTATGGGTTTTCCAGTAGTCATGTATGGATATGAGAGTTGGATCATAAAGAAGGCTGAGTACCAAAGAACTGACACTTTCAAACTGTGGTGCTAGAGAAGACTCTTGAATGTCCCTTGGACAGCAAGGAGATCAAACCAGTCAATCCTGAAGGAAATCAACCTTGATATTCATTGGAGGAACTGATGCTGAAGCTGAAGCTCCACTCCTTTGGCCACCTGATTAATGTGAAGAACTGACTCATCGGAAAAGACCCTAATGCTGGGAAATATTGAAGGCAAAAGGAGAAGGGGACGACAGAGGATGAGATGGTTGGATAGCATCACCAACTCAATGGACATAAGTTCGAGCAAGCTCCAGGAGACAGTGGAGGACAGAGGACTCATGTGCGGCAATCCATGGGGTTACAAAGAGTTGGACACAGCTTAACGACTGAGCATGCTCAAGCATGCATTGTCACTGTCACCTTCCTTAAAGAATGTAGTTAATTAATAAGTAACTTATGGCTGCTATTTCCATCCAAGAGAATGTGCATGATAAAAAAAAAAAACTGTTCACTTTTGATAGGGTCCACAAGAGGTCTCACTCACCTGGGCACCTCTGGAATTCAGCAGCATGTCTCTTTGGTATGCTGCTGCCATGCCACCCTCAGGGGGCCACAGGTGGGAGCTGCAGGGAAATACAGCATCACCAAAAGCAAACAGCAGGAGTACACCAGCAACTGACACTTGGGGCGTACACCCAACAACCTCACAGATCACATGCTTCCTCCCCAAACGATACATAACACCCTGCAGAGCAGAGGAAATCCCTCGATGATTCAGACATGTGTGCAAAGATCCTGTACACTGGAGACAAGGGGAACAAGCAGACAACGTTATGCATCATGCCCTGCACAGTAGGAAGTTAGCACCTGAAAGCTGGAACCAAATCTCTACTTTGCTCTTCCCTGCCTTTAAATGGTGTCATCCTGTTTCCACCTGTTCTGGGCGTTAGTTCAGGATAAGATGGCAGAGAGGAAGGGGAAATTAGGGGAGGGGCTGACAACCTATAAAACAAGATAACAATACAAAAATGCAAAAACCAGACTGAGCACTAAAATATTTTATAACACTTGATATAGTGAGTGGTAGGGTATATAAGGGACTTTCTATTGGTAGTAATGTATCTTTTTGTTGGTGTTAAAAGGACTCCGAGATAGGTGACTCTGGGAAGAGAAAGCTGAACTTGGTGGGAGATACTGGATAGCCTCTATCAGCTAGAAGACTAAGGAGTTGTATAGTGTGGTGTTGAGAGTGTGTAAGCCAAGGACTATAAAGGAGAAGATCATCCACATATTAGAGGACAGGGATTTCCTTTGCCCTGCAGGGCGTTATGATTGTTTGGAGAGGAAGCATGTGTTCTGTGAGGTTGTTGGGTGTATGCCCCAAGTGTCTGTTGCTGGTGTACCCCTGCTGTTTGTTTTTGGTAATGTATTTCCATCCACCTCCCACCCTTGCCCCCTGAGGGTGGCGGGGCAGCAGCATACCAAAGAGACATGCTGCTGATCCCAGAGGTGCCCGGGTGAGTGAGACCCCATGTGGACCCTATCAGCTTTGAATTCTTTTAGGTGACAATGCTATACTTTCTTTCACCAATGAAAGAACTGGTGAGCCTTAGCACTTTGTACCTCTTGTCGGGGTATTATTGTATTATTTATTATTTCAGGGGCTGAAATGATCTCAACCTATTATTTTATACTTTGCATTGTAATTGTGCACGTGTCATCTTCCCTACTGAACTCAGTGTTTATTGAAATTTAGAATAGACATGTCAGGTTCATCTTTTTAAACTATCATAGGTTTCAGCAAAAAAAAAATAATAATAATAAGTTACTTCATGTAAAATATCCAAAATTCTTACTTCATGTAAAATATCCAAAATTCAGAAGCTGGCCCAGTAGCAAATCAGCCGATTGGACTCAAGGTAGCTGTGGTGTAGTGGAAGGAACAATGAATTTGTAGTTGGGTAGAGCTGGGTGTGAATCTCATCTCTAAACTTCTTTCTATTCCATAATTGGACAAGCCTCCATTTCCTCATGAATTCAATAGAGGAGAGTTCTTCCTCTCATAGGGAATCTGATTAGGTGAGCTAGTTTGTTTGAATGTACCTAGTACAATGTTCTGGCATGGAGCAGTTGTTAATCAGGTGTTAGGTGAAGGAATGAATGAGTGGTCTCTACTGATCAGAGATAACTTGGTTTGGTACCTGAAGTGTATTTCATAACTAAATCAATAAAGTATTTTCATTGAAAAAATTGAAAGAAAAATATCCTATTCTTTTGAGAAGTCAGTTTCTTACTATGTGGCTTTCATTGTCAAAACCTATTGCCTATTAATTCATGTTTTCTTTGCTAAACTAGGGTTGTATTTCTGCCCTGAATTGAGCCAAGAGTTTTCTTGATTGAGACAGGATCCATCTGCTAATTTGAGCATTGGCCAGTTTGTAGGCTGGCTTCTACAAATGGACCATAAAAATATATTTCTGAATTTTGACTGTAGATTAATAATATTAATCAGTTAAAATCTTTTAAATTTGTAGTTCATCACCCAAAGCCATCATCAAACTACAAAGAGTACTTTGCTTATTATTTTGTTTCTATCACATTAAAAACTCTTTACTTAATGTCTGACATTCAGTTAATTCATGTCACCACATTTCAACTACATGGTACAGCATTATTCATTCATCCAACTAATATTTATTGGTGCTCACTCATGTCAGACTATGTTTTAGGTGTTGAGGATGTAGCAGTAAATAAGACAGTCAAGGTTTCTCTTTTAATACAAGTTATATTTTATTTAGGGACCCTATCCATTTTTTATTTTATATTGTATATTTTATACATGTGACTATGATGTCAGGTAGTGATAAGTGGTATACAAAAAGACAGGACGAGAATGTCAGGGAGTTGATGCTATTTAAAATAGTTTTGAGGGACTTCCCTGGTGGTTCACTGGCTAAGACTTCGAGCTCCTAATGTAGGGGGCCTGTCACGATGGAAGGAAGATCAAAGATCCCACATACCACAGTTAAGACCCAGCACAACCAAATAAACAAGTACTTGCATGAACACACTGGAAAGGTAGGAGGTGATGGTCATAGAATGGGTCAATGTGAATTGAGACTTTAGAAGTTTAACAGGTCTGACTATAAGATGACTGAGGTGGGGCAGGTGATAAGTTTAATGGAGGTAAGGAGATAGAGAAATTAAATGCCAGTAATGCATATAACAAAATTGATTCCCTCTTTCCCTCTTGAGAATGACATCGTGGGTAAAAGCTTCTTAAGCCTTCTGCCTGATGACGAGAAAAGTAAAATATTTTCAAAGATGGCTTTCAGAACCGCTGTATCGAATTCAGGTACAGATTTTTTTTCAAATAGTAAATGCTTAGATTTTAAGAGACAGATAACAATCACTTGAAGGAATAATAAAGACATTAGCGCCAATATAGCTGCCGATCATATATTAATTTAACTTACTATAGTTTTTTTTTAAATTTTATTTTATTTTTAAACTTTACATAATTGTTTTTGCAAATTTTATTTCTAATATTAAACTTTCTCCACTATTAAATCTTGTTCTTTATCATGAACCTTGAATTTTTCAGCTTTTGTATAATTGAATTATTATTATGTAAATTATGTTTTAGATGATACCCGACTCTATAGGGGTAGAGGAAAGATGGAAGGCAGGACAAGAAGGGGGCAACAGAGGATGAGATGGTTGGATGGCATCACCGACTCAATGGACACGAGTTTGAGTAAACTCCAGGAGTTGGTGATGGACAGGGAGGCCTGGCGTACTGGAGTGCCTGGGATTGCAAAGAGTCAGACATGACTGCGACTGAACTGAACTGAACCACTCTATAGATACAACATAGATAGCTATGCAAGTGCTAATATTCATGAAAAGAAAATAATATTTTTAAAATTTAGTATAAGTAAGACAATAGTCATATGAAATAATCCTTCAGAATATAGTTAAATACAAATGTAAAATTGTTTTGTGTCTGTTTTTGTTTTTTTTAAGTGGGAAAACATATTGACTTTTGCTGTCATTTCAAAAGAGGAGAAGCTGAATCAGATAACACCTCTGCTTATGAATATGTTAAAGTCATCCTGACTCTGAAAGATGTTTCTTATGGTAATCAATAGAGTTTTTAATCTTATTTATATGAAATTCATGAGTTATGCAGCCCTTCATTGGTAATATAAATGCCCTTCTACTATTGGCTACTCTCTCTGCTACCCCTGTGATCACAGGTTTTGGTGGACCACAAACATCAATTAGACTTTAAAAAGTTATAGCAAAATTTACAAGGTGAGGTCATATGGTAACATGGTAGACTGAGCTGATAAGGATGGCTCTTTCCTTCTACAAAAAACAAGGAAATTATTGCTTAAACCTAAGGAGTGTATTGCATAGACAACCTTAAAAGAAAGGATAAAGTACAGGACACAGTGATAAGAAGGAGTTGATTTTGTGCTGGGCCTAAGTGATTTTTAAATCATACATTGATTCCATTGACTGCAATCTGGAATAGTAACACTTGTTCAAGGACCAACACATAAAACTTAGAGACTTAAAATGATCAGTAAAATTCTGCCCATTGGCTTAGATGAACAGTAAGTGTGCTAACTCTCTCAGGGTTTGAGAAAAAATATGTGTTATTTAGAGGAAATCAAAACCCAAATCTGTGTGTCTTAATGTGAATACAGGATCAGAATTTGAAATTCTCAAGGTTTCAGGAACCGCACACTGATAAATTAATATAAACACTGTCTTGGGGCCATTAAAAGATCTAGGGCTTGAATCTGAGGTAAATAGCCCAACAAATATGTGAAAAGATACTCAAACTCACTAGCAAGTAAAGAATGAAAAATTAAAAAACCAATGAGTAGCAATGTACACACATCAGAACAGCAACAATTAAGAGTGTGAATAATACCAAATATTGGTGAGGATGTGAGAAATGAAAACATTAATACAGTGTCGAGAGGAATGTAAACTCAAGAAGCCATCCTGGAAAACAGAGTGAAATTAAGTCAGTTATCTTGTAACTCAGTAATCCTATCACTGGATGGAGATACCACAGAGGCGAAGCTGCAGAGATCTGTGTCTAAGGGGACTTGCACTATGTATGTCATAGTGTTGTTTGTAGTAGGAGGGAGTTGGAGACAGCCTAGGTGTAATCATTAGGGAAATGAACAAGTAAAATTTGGGGGAAATATACAATATAGAAAACTTTATAGTAGTTAAAAATAATGAACTCTAGATATACATAATACCACATGTATTTTAGATCTTAAAACCATGTTGTTGACTGAGAAGCAATGAGATCTATAGCACAAGACAACTTCTGTAAATTGTGAAAACATAATAGTACATAGAACCAGGCTACATATTTGACTGGGGCTCCCAGGTGGCGCTGACTTCCCTGGTGGCTCAGATGTGGGAAACCCAGGTTCAATCCTTGGGTTGGGAAGATCTGCTGGAGAAGGGAGAACCCGGGATTGAACCTGGGCCTCCCGCATTGTAGGCAGACACTTTACCGTCTGAGCCACCAGGGAAGTCAGAGCCAGCTGGGAAGCCCCAGTCAAATATGGCCTGGTACCTGGTGGCTCAGAGATTAAAGCATCTGCCTGCAATGTGGGAGACCTGGGTTCAATCCCTGGGTCAGGAAGATCCCCTGGAGAAGGAAATGGCAACCCACTCCAGTGTTCTTGCCTGGAGAAGCCCATGGACAGAGGAGCCTGGTGGGCTACAGTCCATGGGGCCACAAAGAATCAGACACCACTGAAGCAACTTAGCACATATTTGACAAGGTGGTATATTTGACCACATGTTAAAGGTGGTAGATAATAGTGGGTGCCCATGGGTGGGAAAGGGACAGAGAGAAAAAATAAACAAAAATGAGAGTGGGAATTTTATCTGTGTTCATAATACGCTATGAACTAAGAATATGATTAACTCAGTTCTTTGCTACTGAGGTCTAAAAATATAACAAATGAATGAATGGGTAAGTAAAGAATGAAAATTAGCTCACACAGTGGTTGGCAGGTATCTTTGTCACATGCCTTGGAAACTAAAAGTCAAATACCTTAAAAAATACTTGATTCTATGTACACACAAATTACACATATTTGATATCCACGTGGTCTGTGTAAAGAAGAGGAGCAAATTTCTTTTGGAGTTAAAACATCCATTCACAAGGTAAGATTAGAAGGCTGAAAAATCACCCTAAACTCACAATTATTTCCCAGTAATGACTCCTTGTTCTTGTGGAGACCAGGGTGGGGAAGGTGGTTGGAATGGAAGGAAGACAGGAAAAATTGGTGGTTCAGAATTCTGAAAATTGTCAATGGGTTGATAAATGGCACATGGATGGGACAGGTGACTGTTCTTTTGTGTACTTGGCCTGCCTTTCTATTAGATTGTCACTTGTGTGTCTCTCTCTCCCTTAGAGCATCCTGCATTGTTCCACAGCTTCTCCACACCTGTCTGTGGGCCATCTACTGTAAATCTTCCTTTGGATGATGCATTTTACCTAGTGGGGACCATTTGTGTCCTTAGCGCTCGGACTCTACAGGTAAGTATGTTGGGTGTGTGTCTCCCCCGTTGTGGCCATGCAGGCTTCCTTTAAAGGGACATGTCCTCTTTGGTCTCTCAGCTACTGGACAGCACTGCTAAAGCACCTGATGTGTGCAGAGGGTTGTGTTAGGATATGTGAGTGAGAAAAGACCAGCCCCTGTGTTTCAGAAGATGAACACCCTAAAGAGATGCACACTCATTGACAAGTGGTTTTGATAGTATATTAAACAGGTATACAAGGTCTGGGGGCTGGGACATAGTAAGAGAGAAATCACCATTTTGGCGGGTGGATAAAAGAAGGCTCTGTCACCAGGTGAGTTTTGAAGCAGCTCTTCTGTCTGCCCGTTGCTCACTTAGTATCTTTCTAATAGAGAATTTCCAGATTCTGTCTCAAAAAAAAAAAAAAAAAAAGGAAAAATCTTTAGTCTTTAGATTCATTTGATTGGTTCAGACTAGTGAGTTATTTACCAAGTGACGTACTTAGCAAGCACCTACTATGTGCCAGGCACTTTGCTTGGTGCTGGAAAAACAGACAGTAGACAAGTAATATTAACAGATGTCATGGAGATGATAAAACAGAATTGTGTGCTAATGACTGGTGGGAGTGGGAGTCCAGTAGAGTGTCAGGGAAGATCTCTCTCTGACGATGTGCCTTTTGAACAGAGACTATGAATGATGATAAGATGCCAATCCAGGAAAGAAAGGAAGGCAGTTCAAGTAGAGGGTTCAGCAGCTGTAAAAGTAATGAGGTAGTAACTTGCATGGAGAGTTCCAGGGAACAAAGACCATCATATGACTAGACAAAGTTGTTAATATTGTGATGATGTTGTAATATACAATACATGTACTTACATGAGAGGCCTCTGGATCCAGAGTTCACAACCTTTCTTACTAGCTACAAGATAAGCTCTTGTCACTTACATCTTTTAGCCTCAGGTTCTTTTTCTATACATGGCGAAAACAGTACCTCTTTGAGGGTTGTTGTGAATTGCAAATAAGACAGCCCCTGGTATATGGTTCAGTTCAGTTCAGTTCAGTCGCTCAGTCATGTCCGACTCTTTGCGACCCCATGAATCGCAGCACGCCAGGCCTCTCTGTCCATCAGCACTCAGTAAATTTGAGTCCTTACAGTCAGAATCATCATTGTCATTTTTATCATTATTATTAGTATCATTACAATCCAGAGGGGGCAAAAGATCTGCTTTACTTTTCCTCTCTGGTTTAAAATCTGGGCTTTAACTGACCACATTTCAGAAGCTGTGAGGGACTTCTTCACACTCAATTTAGAGTAGTGATCTATGTGATCTTTAGAAAATTGGTCAAGAGAAAAGCAATTAAAGTAAGTTGCTAAATCTGTTGGCCCCATTCAGTATCCCTCTCCAGCAGTTCTCTGGGATTTGAGCTCTCATATTTGCCATGAGAAGGCAGACATCCCATTTAGAGGTGGCTCAATGGTAGAGAATCTGCCTGCCAATGCAGAAGACATGGGTTGGGAAGATCCCTAGGTCGGGAAGAGCCCCTGGAGGAAGAAATGGCAACTGATTCCAGTATTCTTGCCCGGGAAATCCCATGGACAGAGGAGCCTGGTGGACTACAGTCCATGGAGTCACAAAGAGTCAGACATGACTGAGTGACTAAAACATCAACAACCCCCAAATCTACTTCCTCATCTGAGAAAGAAAAATCTCATTTGAGACGGTGCCCTCACCCTGGGCTCCCTTTTGGCACGAGGATCTCTGTTTGTGACCTATGCCAGTTTTTCTCTGGGCTTCTGGGATATTTGTTTCATATTAGTGGTCATTTCAAAGAACAAATCTTGTGAGAAAAGAAGGCTTTTTGGAGGAAGACTTTGTTCCCAGCGTGGCTGTGTAGCAGTGGAAGTGTGGTGAACTCAAGAGTTCAACTTTGAGGTGGACCTACCTTGATCCTGCATCTACGAGTTGTACATCTTTGACCAAATCATCCTAGCTCTCAAATCCTCGATTTTCATGTTTGTAAAATCGAGTGCCTTTCTCACAATGATATACACATGAGTTGGATTTTCAAATTTACTAAAACCTATACAGATATGTCAGATATTTTTACTATGTAAGTACATTTTAAGTATCTAAAATGCCAATTTTTCTGCAGGGCTTTTTCCGTACAAATGGGCCTAGTCCATTGGTCCCAAATTTGGGTGAGGATGAGCTATCTGAGGACCACAGGTGAGAAGCTATTGTTGTAAGTAATGGGGAACTAGGGTACACTTTTATCCAACAAAACTGAAACAAGAGAAATCATATCTATGACTATTTTTCCATCAAAATGGGAAAAAAAAATTGAGTCCAGATGAGCAATCTACTAGTTTGAACTTCCTTTCTCAGCTAGTATAATTCATATTTTTTTCTAACATATAAATACAAGTAATTGGCTTTCTATAAAAGAAATAAAGCAATAAACATAGCAACCTTAACTGACACAGACGTTTAATTACTTTCAAATTAAGACAATACAGTACACATAGACTTGATTGCTTCTTTTTTAAAAACACTTTAAATGGTAGAAGAATGAATAAGCATTGTAGAAACTGCTATTATACAGGTGTTCCTCTTTTTTGTGAATCTAATCTATTCTTTAACATTTGTTTGTTAACAAATTTTCAGAGAATAAAGGGGGTAATTCCATTATTTTGACTGGGAAAAGTAAAAATGCACTCCTGACCTATAGAAAAATGCCAACTTGCTAGATATCACTTCAACCCCTTAATTCGCCTATTTAACAATCTACCAAGAATTTTTACAAAATAGAAATTGTTTGCAATACTATCTAGTCACTTCATATTTGATAAACTCATTAGTAGATATTTTATATATAATAAGCCATAATAGTAGACATTGCTCAGTGTAGGATATTGAGAATGGATTACATATTCCTTCTACATTGCAGTGTATGTGGAGATGTAAATAAATAGCAAAATAATACATTAAAGATGAGCACTAGATGCCAGTAAAAGTTAGCAAAATAAAATAAACAAGATGATGCTTTGAGAAGATTCTTCTGATGGAAGGCATGTTTATGTGAGGTCTGGTGGTGGGAGAAGAGAGCTGGAGGCTGTGGTCTCTGTTAGGCTTTGGTGGTGAAATGAGGTAAGGAAGAAACAGCTGGTAAAGAAATGAGTTAAACAGGAAATGCCTGAGGTTCATCTGTGTCTGAATCTGAGGAACAGGGGAGAATCTTCCCTTTCTGGCAGGAGAGCTCAGACGTGTTTGGTGAGGAACCATTGTCTAAAGCTGCACACCAGAGCCACAGGATGAAAAACAGAGCTCATGGTGGCAGTCTGTTTGCGTTCCTTTTGCTTGGTGCCCTACAACTCTTGCTAACACATGACCGAGTTTGTAATTGTGTCACAGGTCTGCTCATGCCACCATCACACTCACGTGCCCCAGCAAGATTTTTTTTTTTTTTTGGAGAATCTCAAATTTTTTGTACATATTCATCACTATATTTATGGTTCATAGGAGTTAGGGACACGTGCATGGCCAAGTTTAAGACTAACAGCCATTCAAAATTCTTAATGTGTTTTATCAAACACTACAGTGTTTCTTGTAGTGCATGCGCTTCTTTGGGCCTCTTGCTGCTGCTGCTACTGCTATGTCGCTTCAGTCGTGTCCGACTCTGTGCGACCCCATAGACGGCAGCCCACCAGGCTCCCCTGTCCCTGGGATTCTCCAGGCAAGAACACTGGGGTGGGTTGACATTTCCTTCTCCAATGCATGAAAGTGAAAAGTCAAAGTGAAGTCGCTCAGTCATGTCCAACTCCTAGCGACCCCATGGACTGCAGCCTACCAGGCTCCTCCGTCCATGGGATTTTCTAGGCAAGAGTACTGGAGTGGGGTGCCTTTGCCTTCTCCACTGGGCCTCTTAGACTTACCCATCTTCTTCATTAGTTCCTCTACTTTATTAGAAGACCTTTTACTGCATAAGGTGCGAGAGAGGATATCTATAAAGCATACAGTGTTTAAACACGAGCTCTAGGTACTACTCTGTGAGAATACCTGAGCTACAATAGCAGCCAACCATATCCTTTCACCTGAGGGTACATGACTTGAACATATTCTTCCATGCAACTTACAGCAGGTTTGTTTAGTAGGTTTGGGTAATGAATTTTGTGTCAATTAGTAGATCATTATGGCAAATCTTCAGAGAGTGAGAGTTCAGAGACTGAAGAGACCTGCATTTTATTTTTAAGTGGAACTTAATTGAATGAAAAATATTCTGATGCAGAAACAAGCCAGCTACTACATCAGTGCCACTTGGTCTCCACTCAATATAAGGAAAGGCTTAAAATCATATCTTTTCTAATATAGTGAGAAATTATCATTATTGGAAGGATGCACCATAATGCTATATATTTTAATACTTTCATAAATATGCCTGCAGTTTCTTCAAATATTAGGCAATAGATTTTTCATCATGTAGACAATAAGATAAAAACATGACAAGAAATAACTGATGGATTTGATGAAGAAAATTCTGTATAATTCCAGCTGTCCTCACTTCCCTCTCATATCCCTCTCCTCTTTTCCAACACTATGGCTGCTTTTCCAGGTCCAACCACCTCAGGTCTCACATGATGGGTTGTTGGTGGACCTGGCTCATCCACTAGTCTGAAGTCTATAAAGGAGGACCTGTCAGCCTCATCCCTGTTTAGCACAGAGCTTGACATTGAGCAGGCATAAATGAACATCTGCTTAGGGACTCACTGATGGATCCTATCAAAATGATAATCCATTCTGTGTCATGAGACTTCACAAATATAGTACAGTATTGTTACACCTCAGTGTGAACCAGTATTGCCTTATTTTTTTTTCATAGACTTATTCTTTGTCCTCTGGATATTTTCAGATAGCAACAAGAAGAGAGATATACGTCAGGCATTAGTTTGTAGGCACCCTGAGTGGCAATTGATAATCTGTTCCGCTTTTGTGGTCTGAGGGATGGTTGAAAAAGTAATCAGGCACAAAGTTCATAGGGACCTAGAGCTCCCCAGATGCTTCTGGAACTTCCCTTGGTAATTTTCAGTGTTTTTTTGAAAGGCAAGAAGCATCCTGTTAAGAGGCTTGAAAGGTTTGTGCTTATGAAAGAAACACAGAGAGGGAGTTTAAAAATGTTTAGAAGAAAGGGTTTCTTTCCAGGCAAGATGTCCTGTCCTTGCATGTTTCTGAGGCTAAAGAATCTTTCATTTCAGAAGAGGGACTCAGTGGTTGGGTTTTCCATTTGAGCTACAGATACACTGGAGGAGAAGGTCTTGCTTGAACATAGAAAAATAATGAATACTTCAGAACTGGTGAGGAGTAGGCACAGAATTGAATACTGTATGGCCCTTTCTCATCTTCCTACTGCTACAATCAGAGGAAGCACTGAACTACTGTTACTACTCTTAGCTTCTATGTATCAGTGAGGCCCCAAATTATGTCATAACATCATCTTGATAGAAGTGCATCTTGTACTTTATTCCTCATGAGGTGATCTCATGTTTATTGACTTATTCTCCACAAACTGTTAGCTAGATTTTAGACTCATTGTAAAGATGAGAAAGTGCAGTCACAGAGGATGCATGATTTACCCAAAGCCATGCAGTTGGTTAAGCAGTAGAGCTGGCATGGGGACCCAGATTCTCCTGGGCTGGTTTCTGTTAGGATGTCACTTAAAGGCACTGTGGCTGGTATCGGGTTCCAAGGAGAAAACTCCAGGAGTTTGGGAAGTACTTGATTGGGGACATTACTTTGAGAAGACGTTTTTTCTTTTAATGTATGTCGTCTTAGATGGAGAGAGAGAGGAGTTGTTAGTATGGTAGGAGATCACATCAATTAGCCCAAACATTTTCGACAAAGATAGTATCTTTTCCCCCAAAGGTAGAGTAGGTAACACTGGAAAATCAGATGACAGGTATGTCCGAGAGTTCTAGTAGCTCTTCCCTTTGTCTGCAGTCTTCAGAAACTCTCCTGAAGAAGGTGGTCCCCAGGGAGACTCCACCTGTCAGCAACTGCACCAGAAAGAATGTCCCTGGTGAATTCCCCTTTCATCTTGTTTCGGTGAAGTGTTATCTTGTACAGAGCTGTGAGGAGAATCTTGCAAAGATGTTCAGTTCAGTTCAGTTGCTCAGTTCCATCAGCCTCTTTGTGACCCCATTGACTGCAGCACGCCAGGCTTCCCTGTCCATCACTAACTCCTGGAGCTTGCTCAAACTCATGTCCATCCAGTCGGTGATGCCATCCAACCATCTTATCCTTTTTCACCCTTTTCTCCTGCCTTCAAGCTTTGCCAGCATCATGGTCTTTTCCAATGAGTCAGTTCTTCACATCAGGTGGCCAAAGTATTGGATATTCAGCTTCAGCATCAGTCCTTCCAATGAATATTCAGGATTGACTTCCTTTAGGATTGACTGGTTTGATCTCCTTGTTTTCCAAGGTACTCTCAAGAGTCTTCTCCAACACCACAGTTCAAAAGCATCGATTCTTTGGCACTTGGCATTCTTTATAGTCCAACTCTCACATCCATACATGACTACTGGAAAAACCATAGCCTTGACTAGACAGACCTTTGTCAGCGAAGTAATGTCTCTGTTTTTTAATATGCTATCTAGGTTGGTCATAACTTTTCTTCCAAGGAGGAAGTGTCTTTAATTTCATGGCTGCAATCACCATCTGCAGCGATTTTGGAGCCCCCCAAAATAAAATCTGACACTGTTTCCCCATATATTTGCCATGAAGTGATGGGCTTGGATGCCATGATCTTTGATTTTTGAATGCTGAGTTTTAAGCCAGCTTTTTCACTCTCCTCTTTCACTTTCATCAAGAGGCTTTTTAGTTCCTCTTCACTTTCTGCCATAAGGGTGGTGTCATCTGCATATCTGAGGTTATTGATATTTCTCCTGGCAATCTTGATTCCAGCTTGTGCTTCCTCCAGCCCAGCATTTCTCATGATGTACTCTGCATAGAAGTTAAATAAGCAGGGTGACAATATACAGCCTTGACGTACTCCTTTTCCTATTTGGAACCAGTCCGTTGTTCCATGTCTAGTTCTAACTGTTGCTTCCTGATCTGAATACAGGTTTCTCAAGAGGCAGGTCAGGTGGTCTGGTATTCCCATCTCTTTCAGAATTTTCCACAGTTTCTTGTGATCCACACAGTCAAAGGCTTTGGCATAGTCAATAAAGCAGAAATAGATGTTTTTTTCTGGAACTCTTGCTTTTTCCATGATCCAGCAGATGTTGGCAATTTGATCTCTGGTTCCTCTGCCTTTTCTAAAACCAGCTTGAACATCTGGAAGTTCATGGTTCACGTATTGCTGAAGCCTTACTTTATTATAAATATGACTTACTTTATTATAAATATGGTGCAGAACTACTTTCTCTGTAGGAAAAGTGACACCTCAAAGATTGACAATGTTATGTATTAAGAAAAATAAGAGAGTTAATATTAGTGTATCATATGTTAATTTCTTTTTTTATGAATAGTATTTCTTTATATTCTCAGGTCTAATTTTCCTTGTTATGGCTTCTTAGATACACCCATCATTTAAAAGTGGACATTTAATTTCCAATTACATGGGTTTTTTAAAGTATCTTTGATGCTAATTTCTCATTTAAATGCTTTCCTCTCTGCAGTCACCCTCTGCGTTTTTTTCAGTCTTTTAACTTTATTGATGCTTTCAATGGCTAAGTCAAAGATCTCTCGTGGTAAATGTCACATTGCACTTGAAAATATATGGGTTATTTTCAAATATCTTTTGATATTGATTTCTAACATAATTCCACAGTGATAAGAAAACAGACTCTATGATTTCAATACCTTTAGACCACCTAGTTTTACATCCCTGGATATGTTCCAGTGTCTCCTAGTTTATAGTCTATGGGAATTTAAAAGAATTTGTATCCTACTCTTGTGTGAAAATGGTACAAATCTTAACTGTGTTGAATTAATTGGTTTACAGTGCTTTTCAGGTCTACTATATCCTTCTACTTTTCTATATATCCATTCTGTTAGTTTCTGAGAGTTTGATATTGAAACTCCAACTAAAAATCTTAATTTACCTACTTCAAGATAATTGTAATATATGGTAGAACTATATGTAACTTTGTTCTATATTTTTCAACTCGCCTATAAATATATTATCAATAATTTTTTTTAAAAAAAAGAAAAAAAGGAAAATAAAAGAGTTTTTTTTTCTTGTTTGAACTGTTAAAAAACAAAATTTAACTGAGTAAATACGAAGATCTAATTGACTTTATGAGGCGATTCATGAATTGGGCAGCATCCCAAGAGTTATATAGAATGGAAGTTTTTTTTATAGGAAGAGAGTGGGGCCAGGGAATTACTAGCAAAAGCAAAGAAAGGATTATTTTGGGGCCAGGACATTCTTCTTCCTTTGGAGGATAGAAAGGACCATGTGATAGATTACCTAATTGGTGCTGACTAGGAAGTTCCAAACTGGTTGATTAAGATTCCACTGCTGGTAAAGGCTGAGACTGCAGTTAGGTTAGGCATTAAATCTGGGTTTAGTAACATGGGTTTTAACACAAGTGATACCATTTGGGGTGTTTGTTTTTTTTCTTAACAGAACCTCATTTTTACTGTATTACAGAGAATTTAGTGGTAAGTGAGATGTGTTTTAGTTCAGTTCAGTCACTCAGTCGTGTCCAACTCTTTGTGACCCCATGAATCACAGCATGCCGGGCCTCCCTGTCCATCACCAACTCCCAGAGTTCACCCAGACTCACATCCATCGAGTCAGTGATGCCATCCAGCCATCTCATCCTCTGTCATCCCCTTCTCCTCCTGCCCCCAATCCCTCCCAGCATCAGAGTCTTTTCCAATGAGTCAACTCTTTGCATGAGGTGGCCAAAGTACTGGAGTTTCAGCTTTAGCATCAGTCCTTGCAAAGAAATCCCAGGGCTGATCTCCTTCAGAATGGACTGGTTGGAGCTCCTTGCAGTCCAAGGGACTCTCAAGAGTCTTCTCCAACACCACAGTTCAAAAGCATCAATTCTTCAATTCTCAGCTTTCTTCACAGTCCAACTCTCACATCCATACACGACCACTGGAAAAACCATAGCCTTGACTAGAGGGACCTTTGTTGGCAAAGTAATGTCTCTGCTTTTCAATATGCTATCTAGGTTGCTCATAACTTTCCTTCCAAGGAGTAAGCGTCTTTTAATTTCATGGCTGCAATCACCATCTGCAGTGATTTTGGAGCCCCAAAAAATAAAGTCTGACACTGTTTCCACTGTTTCTCCATGTATTTCCCATGAAGTGATGACCGTTTCTCTTTTCACCTATTTATAGACGTATTCAAGAGGAAACAGGATGTTTTGGAATGGAATCCTCAGAAGTTGAAATTACTGATGTAGAAGTACGTACATTGAGTACATAGAGTCATGCCTTATTTCCATAATGTTGACTGTTTAGTTAATGTGTGTGGCCAAGGTGGGGGAAGAAAAGAATTTTCCTGCTACCCTTCTAGGTTCTCAGGTAAGATGCCCCTGTAATTAAGACAGGATTAACAGGAGAAGGATGAATGGAAGCTTAGTAATGGGTATTTATATATTTCTAACATACATGGGAGAGACCCAATAATATTGAATAACTCTCTGAAATGACTCAAGCCACCATCTTGAATACCATTTTCAGCTAAGATAAAAGAAGGTGATGGGAGTGGGGAGTCAGCAGTGGGGATACAGTAAACAAGGGTTAAGGTTTTCTGCAGATTTAAGTCCTAGTCTTCTGCATTAATAAGTTTCTAGAAACTAAGAGTCATCCTTTTCTACCTGGTGCAGAAAGGGAGACATACTTATAAATGGAGATTTCCCTTATAAATATAAATGTATCTTACAAAATGGTAACTTCTATTGGTTTTCAGAGCTCCTCCTCTGCCTGCTGTTTCTTAGAAATAACCAGCTCAAAATAACCCTTATGCCAACAAGTCATATTTTGGGGTGGCAATTTCAGCCTCCCTCGAACCTACATATAAAGGTTTTTAATTTGAAGTATCCCATATGGACACAGAACATGAGTGGTATTCCATAGTTGCCATTTTATAGTTATTTCTTATTGGAAGCAGTAACAGCCATGCTTGGAATGGTCCCTGTAGTAGCTTTAAAAAGAATTAAGCTAGCCTCTGTGCCAGACATCATTCCAAGTCTTTTTGACTTGTGAGTGCATTTTGAAATCAGAGGTTATATAGCCTATAGCCTGCTCCTATAGGCTATGTGAGTAGACTCATGAGATGGCAGAGTCCTCTGCCGATTATGGGTAGAACGAATCCCTAATTAATGTGAATTGTCCTCCATCCTTTCCTTAAGCCATTAAATGTATCATTCAATTATCCATTCACCAGACGTTCCGCTAGAGAACCCTATAGGGATATACCTGAATAGAAATATGAAACTTGGGTCTGCCCTCAATAATCTAAATTCTAGCCTGGGGGATAAGATCAAAGTGCAAGAAAAACAGATATAGAACAACAAATAACCATCCCAGGAAGCCTTCCCCAATGAATAGGCTTTCACCTTACTTGTTACTCCATGGGTGCATACAACATAGCTACTAGGCTGATTCAGGGTGGTGGTGATAGTACTATAGAGAGAAAGATGGCTTGGGTATCAGAAGATAAGAGCTCAATTCCTGATTCTGCCTTTACCAATTAATTATGTGACCTGGGGAATGTTATTTTACCATGGGAAGCTTCAATTTCATTATGTGTAAAATGGGAGTGGTAATAATCTCTGCCAGGCTACCTCATAAAGATTAGATAACACTCAAAGGAACTGCATTTATTGAACTGGCCAAAAAGTTTACTTGAGTTTTTCCATATGATGTTACAAAAAACCTGAATGAATTTTTTAGCCAAACCCATCTCAGGATATTGTCTGTATTCCTGCAATAGAATGAATCTTCTATGAGAGCGGGGGTAGTATTGTTCATCAGCATGTCACCAAACACCTTGAACAGTACTGGCCACACATAGTAGGTGTTCATAAATATTAAATACACAAAAGAATATTGTATGATAAAACAGTCTATTTTTATAGCACTCTTCAAATGTCTGGTAAAGGGATTTAAAGAACAATATTGACAGGTTGGATGTGTAGACTGTCACTTTGGCTTTCAGCCTTTCACGTGATTTTGCTTAAAAGTGTTCACATTCATGAGACTGTGCAGACAGCAGGTGTTTTTAGTATTTAAGTTCTTCTGTAACATGGAAATACTATGAACATGTATTTTCAATATGAAGTGCTGGTTTTTCTATTATATTTTCTAACTCTTGCTCATTCAATAAGCTACTTCTGTGTAGATAAAACTTCTCCCTTCTGAAGAGGTACCTCTGCTTAACCCAGCTTTCTGTTCAAGATGGTATGAAACAGCGAGGAAATTAGGTAGAACAAAGTTAATTTAAGTGGAACAATGCTCTGTTTATACACAAACTAATTTCAGTTATGCTAGGAAAAGAGGCCAAGACATCCATATAGCTCTGGCCATCAGTCTGACATCTACATAGCTGACAGCCTGACTTCATCAGTCTGTCAACAAATATTTACCCAGGACCTGTTGTGTGCTATGTGTGAAGAATCCAGTCCTTCAACTTAGTGTTTTGAGGAAAGTTGGATTAAAAAAACTCTCACTTTATAAAACCTAAGTAATTTTAACATTTAAAGGTCAGTTTTTTTTTTTTTTTTAAAGAATCTCATAATCTTATCACAATGGCCCAATTGCTATTTAATTTTGCTATTTCCATTCAGTCTCGGTCTACCATCACTTCTGTTTTTAACTTTGTTATAAATGATAGCTTGCCTGCTACTCCATTTCCTTTGGTCATCACTTATTGCTAAAGTCTGTCTTTGGACAGTCTCAAATTTAGTCATTTCAGTAACTGGACAATATACTATGGTATTAAGGGACTTGTGTTTCCAATCAAGATGGAGCAACAGGGACCAGATTGACTTTCCTGCCCAAAACAGCCAAAAATAAAAAACAAAAAAATACGACTAACAGTTTTCAAGATAATGGACAGAAGGCAACAAAAGACAGGGACTCTTAAGAGATAGGAAATGAATGAAATGAGCCCTGCAATTGCCATAACTTACTACCTAGAGAGTTACCAGGCCATTTAGCCAAGAGGGAGGACACACAGGGATCCCAGTAGAATTCCTGAGCTGAGGAGACTGAGGTGAGACTAGATAGTCTAAAGTTGCTTGCAGATTACCAGAGAGGAGAGGGCTGCATGGATGAAGGTTGCTATGGGGATCTGTAAGGGGAGAGAACCACTCAAGAAATTAGAGGAAACAGTGCCAAAATTCTTACAGGGTCAGTAATGCTTCCTGTTTCTATCTGCCACATTGGAAATTCTCATAATACACAGGACACGAGGCATAAGAGTACACAGAGAGATCTTGCCTCAGTTATGGGGGAAAGTTAGCCCCAGGCTGACTATTGCTCTGGTTCTGACTATCAAGTCATTAAGGCAAGACCAAAGGGATCCTAAAGGAAATCAACCCTAATATTCGTTGGAGGGACTAATGCTAAAGCTGAAGCGCCAATAATTTGGCCACCTGATGCGAGCCGACTCATCAGAAAAGAACTGGATTCTGATAAAGATAGAAGGCAGGAGGAGAAGGGGACGACAGAGGATGAGATAGTTGGCTGGCATCACCAACTCAATGGACATGAGTTTGAGTAAACTCTGGGAGATGGTGAAGGACAGGGAAGCCTTGTGTACTACAGTCCATGGGGTTGCAAAGAGTTGGACACGACTGATTGACTGAACAACAGCAACAGCAAATGGGCCAAATTGTTTTCAAGTAATTTAACTACATTCCAAAACAAAGATAGAGTGTTTCTAGGAATGTAAAATAATCCATAATCCAATAAATAAAATTAACAATATTTGGCATCTACTCAAATATTACCAGGCATTTAAAAAAGCAATAATATGTAACTCTTATTGAAGAGAAAACCCAATCAATAAAAACTCACCCAGATCCAATACAGGTTTTAGAATTAGTGGACAGGGATATTAACATATGTGTTACATACGTTCAAATTTTCAAGTAGAGATGTGGAAGATGGGATAAAGTCTCAAGTTAAAATTTGAGCAATGAAAACAACACTGGATGGGATTGATGGCAGATTAAACCTTGCAGATTTTGTAGATTGGGAAATTTAAAGACGTTATAATAGAAATTCTCCAAATAAAGAGAAAAAAAAGTTTAAAAAGAACAAGAAAAAAGGAAAGTGTATCAATTGGCTGGTAGAAACTTTTCAAGTAGCCAAATGTACATGTAAATATAGTCTTCGAAATGTAGAGGGAAGCACAAGAAAAAATATTTGAAATAATAATGGCCAGAGATTTGTCCACATTTGATAAAAGCCGTAAACCCAGAGATTCAAGGATCTCAACTGAATCTAAGCAAAAGAAGAGTGAAGAAAACCACACAAAGCATACCTTGGTCCCTGCCAGGTATCATAATATTTTGATCTGTCGGCTGTTACTATGGACTATGTTGTATTTAATAAAGCAGGTTCTGTTGAGAGCAGCTACTAAAAGGCTTCTCTGATAGCTCAGTTGGTAAAGAATCCGCCTATAGTATGGGAGACCTGGGTTTGATCCCTGGGTGGGGAAGATCCCCTGCAGAAGGGAAAGGCTAGCCACTCCAGTATTCTGGCCTGGAGAATTCCATGGACTGTATAGTCCATGGGATCGCAAAGAGTTGGACACGACTGAGTGACTTTCACTTCACTTTTCCAACTGGCAAGGAATTGAGAACAAGGCAAAGTATTGAGAACAAAGTTCTCTCCACAAAACCACCACTTCACTGTTTGATCAGCAGTGGCTTTAAGTAGTAGTATCAATGCTCAGTTCAGTTCAGTCGCTCAGTCATGTCCGACTCTTTGAGACCACATGAATTGCAGCATGCCAGGCCTCCATGTCCATCACCAACTCCCAGAGTTCACTCAGACTCATGTCCATCGAGTCAGTGATGCCATCCAGCCATCTCATCCTCTGTCGTCCCCTTCTCCTCCTGCCCCCAATCCCTCCCAGCATGAGGGTCTTTTCCAGTGAGTCAACTCTTCACATGAGGTGGCCAAAGTACTGGAGTTTCAGCTTCACCATCATTCCTTCCAAAGAACACCCAGGGCTGATCTCCTTCAGAATGGACTGGTTGGATCTCCTTGCAGTCCAAGGGACTCTCAAGAGTCTTCTCCAACACCACAGTTCAAAAGCATCAATTCTTCGGCACTCAGCTTTCTTCACAGTCCAACTCTCACATCCATACATGACCCCTGGAAAAACCATAGCCTTAACTAGACGGACCTTTGTTGGCAAAGTAACGTCTCTGTTTTTCAATATGCTATCCAGGTTGGTCATAACTTTTCTTCCAAGGAGTAAGCATTTTTTAATATCATGGCTGCAGTCACCATCTGCAGTGATTTTGGAGCCCAGAAAAATAAAGTCTGACACTGTTTCCACTGTTTCCCCATCTATTTCCCATGAAGTGATGGGACCAGATGCCATGATCTTCATTTTCTGAATGTTGAGCTTTAAGCCAACTTTTTCACTCTCTTCTTTCACCTTCATCAGGAGGCTTTTTAGTTCCTCTTCACTTTCTGCCATAAGGGTGGTGTCATCTGCATATCTGAGGTTATTGATATTTCTCCTGGCAATCTTGATCCCAGCTTGTGCTTCTTCCAGCCCAGCGTTTCTCATGATGTACTCTGCATAGAAGTTAAATAAGCAGGGTGACAATATACAGCTTTGACGTACTACTTTTCCTATTTGGAACCAGTCCGTTGTTCCATGTCCAGTTCTAACTGTTGCTTTCTGACCTGCATACAAATTTCTCAAGAGGCAGGTCAGGTGGTCTGGTATTCCCATCTCTTGAAGAATTTTCCACAGTTTCTTGTGATCCACGCAGTCAAAGGCTTTGGCATAGTCAATAAAGCAGAAATAGATGTTTTTCTGGAACTCTCTTGCTTTTTTGATGATCCAGCGGATGTTGGCAATTTGGTCTCTGGTTCCTCCACCTTTTCTAAAGCCAGCTTGAACATCTGAAAGTTCACGGTTCACATATTTCTGAAGCCTGGCTTGGAGAATTTTGAGCATTACTTTACTAGCGTGTGAGATGAGTGCAATTGTGCAGTAGTTTGAGCATTCTTTGGCATTGCCTTTCTTTGGGATTGGAATGAAAACTGACTTTTTCTAGTCCTGTGGCCACTGCTGAGTTTTCCAAATTTGCTGACATATTGAGTGCAGCACTTTCACAGCATCATCTTTCAGGATTTGAAATAGCTCAACTGGAATTCCATCACCTCCACTAGCTTTGTTCATAGTGATGCTTTCTAAGGCCCACTTGACTTCACATTCCAGGATCTGGCTCTAGGTGAGTGATCACACCATTGTGATTATCTGGGTCATGAAGCTCTTTTTTGTACAGTTTTTCTGTGTATTCTTGCCACCTCTTCTTAATATCTTCTGCTTCTGTTAGGTCCATACCATTTCTGTCCTTTACTGAGCCCATCTTTGCATGAAATGTTCCCTTGGTATCTCTAATTTTCTTGAAGAGATCTCTAGTCTTTCCCATTTTGTTGTTTTCCTCTATTTCTTTGCATTGATCACTGAGGAAGACTTTCTTATCTCTCCTTGCTATTCTTTGGAACTCTGCATTCAGATGCTTATATCTTTCCTTTTCTCCTTTGTTTTCACTTCTCTTCTTTTCACAGCTATTTGTAAGGCCTCCCCAGACAGCCATTTTGCTTTTTTGCATTTCGTTTCCATGGGGATGGTCTTAATCCCTGTCTCCTGTACAATGTCACGAACCTCTGTCCATAGTGCATCAGGCACTGTGTCTATCAGATCTAGTCCCTTAAATCTATTTCTCACTTCCACTGTATAATCATAAGGGATTTGATTTAGGTCATACCTGAATGGTCTAGTGGTTTTCCCTACTTTCTTCCATTTCAGTCTGAATTTGGCAATAAGGAGTTCATGATCTGAGCCACAGTCAGCTCCCCAGTCTTGTTTTTGTTGACTGTATAGAGCTTCTCCATCTTTGGCTGCAAAGAATATAATCAGTCTGATTTCAGTGTTGACCATCTGGTGATGTCCATGTGTAGAGTTTTCTCTTGTGTTGTTGGAAGAGGGTGTTTGCTATGACCAGCGCATTTTCTTGGCAAAACTCTATTAACCTTTGCCTTGCTTCATTCTGTATTCCAAGGCCAAATTTGCCTGTTACTCCAGGTGTTTCTTGACATCCTACTTTTGCATTCCAGTCCCCCATAATGAAAAGGACATCTTTTTTGAGTGTTAGTTCTAAAAGGTCTTGTAGGTCTTCATAGAGCCGTTCAACTTCAGCTTCTTCAGCGTTACTAGTTGGGGCATAGACTTGAATTACTGTGATATTGAATGGTTTGCCTTAGAAACAAACAGAGATCATTCTGTCGTTTTTGAGATTGCATCCAAGTACTGCATTTTGAACTCTTCTGTTGACCATGATGGCTATTCCATTTCTTCTGAGGGATTCTTGCCCACAGTAGTAGATATACTGGTCATCTGAGTTAAATTCACCCATTCCAGTCCATTTTAGTTCGCTGATTCCTAGAATGTCGACGTTTACTCTTGCCATCTCTTGTTTGACCACTTCCAATTTGCCTTGATTCATGGACCTGACATTCCAGGTTCCTATGCAATATTGCTCTTTACAGCATCGGACCTTGCTTCTATCACCAGTCACATCCACAGCTGGGTATTGTTTTTGCTTTGGCTCCATCCCTTCATTCTTTCTGGAGTTATTTTTTCACTGATCTCCAGTAGCATATTGGGCACCTACTGACCTGTGGAGTTCCTCTTTCAGTATCCTATCATTTTGCCTTTTCATACTGTTCATGGGTTCTCAAGGTAAGAATACTAAAGTGGTTTGCCATTCCCTTCTCCACTGGACCACATTCTGTCAGACCTCTCCACCATGCTAATCCAAAGCACATTGTCATTAACTGATTCTGTCCCAAAGACTTTATTTTAATGATGAGTTTAGATGAGTTGTTGCCAGCTATTGACATTCTGTCACCCATCTGTAGAGATCTGTTGTTCCTGAACTGTGTTTCACTACATAGGCATTTTGGCAAAATTGGAGCTTGTACATTTTCAGAATGCTTTTCCACTCAAATCCATTCTGCCTGGAGGTGGCAGGCAATTATTCAGAAGATGCTGGCTTTGACCCTGTACCAGGGGCTGAGTAGGGCAGGAGAACTGTAGTGTACATGAGACTTGGAAGCACTTTACCCAAGCTATGTATTAATGAGGAGGACAGGACAAACCTGACTCAGGGAGCAATCATGAAAGCTTCTTCCATTGATTTTATAGCTACAGTGTTCAGTTCAGTAGCTCAGTCGTGTCTGACTCTTTGTGACCCCATGGACTGCAGCACTCCAGGCTTACCTGTACATCACCAACTCCTAGAGCTTGCTCAAACTCATGTCCATTGAGTTGGTGATGCCATCCAACCATCTCATCCTCTGTCATCCCCTTCTCCTCCCACCTTCAATCTTTTCCAGCATCAGGGTCTTTTCCAACGAGTCAGTCCTTCCCATCAGGTGGCAAAGGATTGGAGCTTCAGCTTCAGCATCAGTCCTTCCAATGAATATTCAGGACTGATTTCCTTTAGTATGGACTGGTTTGATCTCCTTGTAGTCCAAGGGACTCTCAAGAGTCTTCTCCAACACCACAGTTCAAAAGCATCAATTCTTCAGTGTTCAGCTTTATTTGTGGTTCAACTCTCACATCCATACATGACAAAAACCATAGCTTTGACTAGATGGGCCTTTGTTGGCAAAGTAATGTCTCTGTTTTTAAATATGCTGTCTAGGTTTGTCATAGCTTTTCTTCCAAGGAGCAAGTGTCTTTTAATTTCTTGGCTGCAGTCACCATCTGCAGTAATTTTGGAGCCCAAGAAAATAGTCTGTCAGTGTTTCCACTGTTTCCCCATCTATTTGCCATGAAGTGATGGGACTGGATGTCATGATCTTCATTTTTTGAATGTTGAGTTTTAAGCCAGCTTACGGGGAAAATGTTAAAATTGGGGGAGAAACTTCTGGAGTTCCACCCTTGCGATATACACTCATTTCTAGTTCACAGTTGCATCAGGTCTTGGAGGCTGCATTGGTAGCTTGCTCCATATCTAGCCTCAAAGGCCATACTTCTCTTTTAAATCCTTTAATGTATTATTCATAGAAACAATTATGGAATAAAAATGAATCTGAAAGTCCTCTTGAATGTGTGTGAGCTTACTGTTTGCTTTTCTGCCCCATGTGTTCATGTTCATTTCATCTTTACTTTTAGCTTCTAGCTGCCTCTTTTGAAAGACTGTCTTCAGGCCTTCATCCTAACAGTATTTTAAACTAGAAGATTCTTTGCTTTGTTTCTTTCCTTCATTTTTTCCCAAGCCGTTTACTATTACTGTACATGATTCCATCAGTTAAGATCACTTAACTCACCGCATTTCTGTTGATGGGCTAAAAATTATGAATGTACAAATATGGACATCTTAACATCCAAGTATATATATTTCCCTTGAAAATCACCCAGGAAGCAAGGAGCTAGTGATTAAATTGATATATAGCTATGATAAAGAACAGAACCAAGAGGACAGAGAAAGAGAGGTCATATCATATCTTAATGAATATCTCCCCAGCCGAATATCTTTCTCAGCGTAATGAAAAGATTACCACATCCTCAGAAACATATTGCTCATTTTGAAGAGTACAAAACACTGTACTTGAGCAGTGAAGTTGCATAGTTTCCTGAAGTTCAAATGCTGGGACCTGATCTAGATGAATGTGCTCCAACAAACAGCTTCCTTAAGAAAAAATGAGCATGCGTCTATGTGTTAGTCTAGTCTAAAACAAACACACAAACACGTACACGATCTTTTGGCAGAGATTTCCAAGATTTCACTGATAAACCAGATACTTAAATTTCATATGAACAGTGAGCCCCAGACTATTCAGAAAGGCTCCAGTTGTTATGTAAGTGGAAGTGGATCACTAAGTGTGAATATAATGTATATGGTTTAAAACAACAGATAGCTTAGACTGAGCTTGAAATCACTGGAGTATATCACTCATTCTGCTTCTCACTTGCTGTATGACCTTCTCCTTTTTGACACTATCAAATGGGGAGTTTGCACTAGAAGCTCCCCAGGGTCATTGCTGTCTCTCTGCTACTATATAGTAAAGGTACTTTTGTTAATAATACTTTCAACTTTAGTTTGTATAAAAAAGAGAGAAGTGGTTAAACAGCCCCCAGTTGTCCTTTCCTTTCTCTAAACCTAGTCTGCATGTGGAAGATCTGTAGAAAAATGGCCCCATCAGTGGAGGGTAGTTCTCTTACAGCCTTCCCACTTTTCTGAACCAGCATGCTACCAACACCTCTGAAATGCACACACACACGTGTGTGTGTGCATGTGTTTGTATAGCAACAGCCTTCGACTGGTACACATTTTTCTTATGCTTGTGCTTTTACCACATCTATACCATATTTCTCTTCTGAGTTTTGATGTTGGATAGCATATGACACCCATAATCTCTGCTTGTTGTTACCTTCCAGCAATTTTTTTCAAGTACATGTTTCATGATAATTTTCTGTTAGGTATTCAATTTATTGAAACAATGTTAGAAATGATGTGAAATATATCAAAGTTTGTGTTCTACCTGTGTTTTCTGTTGTTTTATATATCTCTTTGTCACCAAATTGAGATGTCATCTTCTCCTTCCCTTTTGGAAATTCCTAGGAACCAGCAAATACTATAGAGACTGAACTTTCTGAATCATCAGATTCTATGGACTCCTTTAATGTAAATCCCGTTATGTCTGATGACTTCAACACAGTGTCCCCCTTGCCAAGCATACCTGCATCTTCTGGTGGGTACATTTTAACATTTGGATGGGGACTATCAAAAGAAAAATAGTGACCTACAGAGTAGTTACAGTTTTTCAAATGAAGATAGTGTTCTGTTTATAATGGTATGAAATCACAAAAGTGAATTGTAACTTTTTTCATCATCTGTAAGTTTTTGTGAATGATGATTTGAGAGCAGTGCAAATTAATATCTCAGCAATGATTCAAGTGTTTGGGAATGGTATTATTATCTCCAACTTATTTTTTAAGGTTTTTATTGAAATATGTGGAATCTAGATAAAAATGGACTCACAGACATAGAAAACAAAATTATGGTTATCAAAGGTGAAGCATGGGAAAGGGATAAATTGTGAGATTGGGACTGAGATATACACACTACTATTCATAAAAAAGATAACTAATAAGAACCTACTGTATAGAACAGAGGACTCTACTCAATACTCTGCAATAACCTATATGGGAAAAGAATATATAAACTGAATCATGTTGCTTTACACCTGAAACTAACCAACATTGTAAATCTCCCATTTAATTTTGATCTAAAGATTGGTGCTAGATCTCAGTCCTTGGAGGAGTAGCACCTTATCTTTTCAGACTTATGCAGCCTTTTTTGCTATGGTATATTAATTGCAGTCCAAAGAAATCTCTTTTTTTTAAAAAACTGTACTATAAGAAGAATTGTTACTAAAGAGTGAAGTGATAGTCTCTCAAAAACAGTGATATTTACTACAGAAGTTTAAATATTAAAAACATTTCATTAATATAATTGTATGAAAAATAGAATACAAAACAACAGTGAAGGCCAAATGCAAATCATGCCCTCCAATTAGCTGATCTTATCATTGATAACTTGTAGAATCCCCATAATAGAAGTAATGCCTATATTTTTGAAATATTCTAGTTAAAAATTCTTCCAGTATTGTTGTCAGTCTCAAAGCTTTGTTTAAAAAATCCTTCTAAGACAAAGACAAGTAGCATATATTAACACATATATATGGAATCTAAGAAGATAGTACCGATGATCCTATTTGCAGAGCAACAAAGGAGACACAGACATAAAGAACAGACTTTTGGACACAGTAGGGGAAGCAGTGTGGGATGATTTGAGAGAATACCATTGAAACATATACATATATATACGTACACTATATGTACACTAGATAGCCAGTGGGAATTTGCTGTATGACGCAGGGAACCCAAAGTCTCTGTGGTGCTCTGCGACAACCTAGAGACGTGGGATGGGGAGGGAGGTGGGAAGGGCATTTAAGAGGGAGGGGACATATGTATATGTATAGCCTATTCATGTTGATGGATGGCAAAAGCCATCACAATATTGTTAAGTAATTATCTTCTAATTAAAATTTCTTAAAAAAGAAGAAAAATCCTTTCTAACCAATTGTTTTTGGTGGAGCATGGGCAAAGTCCATGAACCCATGACTGTGATTTTGAAAATGTGTAAGACCAATTTAGTTTACACACTGTAAAATCCGCTCTTTGAGGTGTACAGTTCTTGACAAAGGCAAAGTCATACAGCTACCACCACAGTACAAACAGAACAGCTCTGCCACCTCTCAAATTCCTTTGTGCTGCGTCTTTGAACTCAAACTCTGTCCCCCATCCTCTGGCAACCATTGATCTCTACTCCATTGATCTCTGGTTTCCTTTTACCAGAATGTCATGTAAATGGAATCATACAATGTCTAGCCTTTTTGGCCTGTCTCTGTTAACAAAATGCATTTAAGATTCAAATGTGTGAATCAGTGGTTCATTCCTTTTTTCTTGCTGAGTAGTACTTCATTTTATGAATGTACCACGGTGTTTTTTTTTTTTTTTTAATTCATTCATCTGAAGAAGAACATCTGGATTGGTTCCAAGTTTTTGGTGATTATAAATAGAGCTAGTAAAACATTTGCATAGAGGTTTTTTGTGTGCCTATACACTTTTAAAGCATTTGGGTAAATTCTTGGGAGTGGGACTAGTGGGTCCTGTGGGAAGTGTGTGTGAAGAGAACTGCCAAACTCTGTACTGAAATGATTCTATCATTTTGCATTATTCAAATAATGTTCTGGGGGCTGCTGAAGGAGAGTCATGTCACACCACCTCCAAGAGCACTTCAGGCAGATCCAAGATCCTGTCTGCTTGGGAACCTAGTTTTTCAGAAGTGCATTATGACTAGGTTTGATTTGATTAGTTGAAACATACCAAATTCAAGTAGCAGAGCCAAAAGAACTTTTATAATGAAAAGACACAATGTGAATGGGTTGGGTGCCTGCTTATGCTTGGGTGTATGGACTTCAAATGTGAACAGATTTTTAAATAATGTTCTGAATTACTCCTGGTACCTGGTGCATCTAATCCATAACATGGAGTAAAAGTGTACCTTCCTGTTTCTATAATATATAACAAGAAATAAACAGAGAAATCTGTGTAATCTGTTTGGGGATGTTAGTAATTTAGCCTTTTTCGTTATGAATTCCAATTTTTTCTTCCTCAGAAATGTACTCGAGGCAGAGCTTTGAATCAGAACCTGGGATGGGACATGTGACTCATGTGTATGAGTTGAAGCATGTACACAAGGTGAGTGTTATGGATCATACAGAAGAGTCAGACAAGGATGTCCATGAGAACCAGGAAGATCAAGAATATGAAGAGAACCATGAGGAAGTCCAAAAGGACTGGAAGGATCAAGAAAACAAGAAGGACCAGGAAGACGAGGAGGGCCAGAAAGAACAAGAGTATCAGGTAGGCTGGGTGGGCCAGGTGGACCAGAAGGGCCTGGGGGACCAGTAGTAACAGCAGTATGAGCAGTACCAGCAGACCCAGGAAGACCAGGTGAACCAAGTGGAGCAAGAGACTGGTCCTCCAGTTTGGCTGCTGATATCAGAGATCGGGTGCTCTGGGAGTCTTGCTCCACATATCTATCTGTACCACTATCCCTAAAAAGCCCCAAATTTCCACTCTTGTGCTCAATTTCACTTTGCAGAAAGAACACTCTTTGTTTATTTTAAAACTGTATCATCATTTCTGTTGTACTGGATTTTCTGATGCTGCTGAGAATCCAATGGGCCCTAGCCAACAGGGAGATTGGAGGTTCTTTAAGTAAGATGAAGTACTGTTCTCCTCTTAACTTGAAATATCCAAAGACACTCTGTACTTGAGAGAAAGTTTGAGTCAAATAGGAAGTTTGACTACTAACAAAAGGCACTGTTTTTAAGCGCTCTGCTCGTTATCTGTGAGGAGATGCTAACTGTCCCATGGGAGGATGGTTTTCCTGCCTACCCATACCAACACTTCCACACCACAAGCTAGGTCTCCCCAATGGGTTGTCAGAATGTTAGATATATCCCACTTTCAACTGTCAGCACCAATGTATGGTTCAAGGCCAAATCAAAGCAGTTGGATTCATGACTCTTGTTGTTCTATGTCCAAATTTATCTACATAATCACAGGTTTGGGTGATTATCTTTATATTAGAAAGGATTATTGTCATCAGGATTGGCAGCCAAGATAATGAGTTTATGGTCTGTTATGTGGAATTGTATGCAATAACTACCAAGCGTTAGGTGAGTCTCTTCATTAGATGGCATCCTCTTCTAATGAGAAGAAGCGAGGGCTAGAAAACAACTGTGTTTTGGCCCCAGCACTGTGACCTTGGCACACCCCTGAGCCTCAGTTTCTTCACCTGAAGTGGTCTTCTTGCCTTGCAGGGATTTTTAGACTGCTCTGAAAGTTCTTTCAGCTATTTAAAAGAAAATTTGTGAAGAAATACATTTGTCTTTGTTTATGTCCCTATCAGGCTAGAAAGTTGTGCTTCCCCTTTCACTGATGATGGCTTTCTCTTCTTCTTTGAGTTAATTTCTTTTTAAGCTTTAAATATACCTTTTGTTTAAAATGGTCAAAATAATCAGCAATGTGTATAGCCTGGCTCTTCCTGTGATAATGTAATAGGCTTGTTTCTGGGTGCCATGGACTGACAGACTGGAGTATACCCAGAAGACAGAGAAAAGCTGGAGAAGGGAAATTTTAGAAGATTTTTTCCTTGTGACAAGAACTCTTAGGATTTGATCTCTTAACAACTTTTATGTATAATATACAATAGTGTTAGTTATATTTTTGTCACGTTGTATGTTACATCTCTGTAACTTATTTATCTTTAACTTGGAGTTTGTATCTTTTGACTGCCTTCATCCATTTCCCCACCACCCCCACTCACCTGTGCTAACCACAAATCTGATCTCTTTGTCTATGAGTTTATTTTTGCAGTGTAATTGACCTAGAACACTATGTTAGTTCCTGGTATACAACACAGTGGTCTGATATTTTTATACATTTTTAAATGATCACCACAATACGTCGTTACCATCTGTCACCATACACATACATAATTATTGACTATGTTCCCCATACTGTACTTTTCACATCTGTGACTCATTTAATTTGTAGCTGAAAGTTTGTACTTCTTAATCTCTTCATCTTTTCCTCTAATATCTCACTCTTGTCCCCTCTGGCAACCACCTGTTTGTTCTCTGTATCTATGACTCTGATTCTGATTTGTCTTACTTGTTCATTTGCTTTGCTTTTTTACTTTCCATATTTTAGTGAAATCAATGTGTTTGTCTCTCTCTTTCTGACTTAATTTAGCATTATACACTATTGGTCCACCCATGTTGCTGCAAATGACAAAGATTCATTCCTTTTAATGACTGAACATATATATTCCATATAACATATAATATTCCAATTATATGTTTGGGCTGTGCTCAGTTGCTCAATCATGTCTGACTCTTTGTGACCCCAAGGACTGTAGCCTACAAGGCTCCTCTGTCTATGGAGTTTTCCAGGCAAGAATACTGTAGTGGATTGCCGTTTCCTTCTCCAGGAGATCTTCCCAACCCAGGAGTTGAACCTGCATCTCTTGTATCTCCTGCATTGGCGCACGGGTCCTTTACCATTGTGCTACCTGGGAATCTCAAATGTATGTATGCTCCATCTTTATTCATTCATCTTTTGATGGACATTTACATTGCTTCCATATCTTGGCTATTGTAAATAGTGCTGCAGTGAACATCAGATCAGATCAGATCAAATCAGTCGCTCAGTCGTGTCCGACTCTTTGCGACCCCATGAATCCCAGCATGCCAGGCCTCCCTGTCCATCACCAACTCCCGGAGTTCACTCAGACTCACGTCCATCGAGTCAGCGATGCCATCCAGCCATCTCATCCTCTGTCGTCCCCTTCTCCTCCTGCCCCCAATCCCTCCCAGCATCAGGGTCTTTTCCAATGAGTCAACTCTTCGCATGAGGTGGCCAAAGTACTGGAGTTTCAGCTTTAGCATCATTCCTTCCAAAGAAATCCCAGGGCTGATCTCCTTCAGAATGGACTGGTTGGATCTCCTTGCAGTCCAGGGGACTCTCAAGAGTCTTCTCCAACACCCTTCTCTAATTAGTGTGTTTCTTTTCTTCAGATAAATACCCAGGAGTGGAATTTCTGGATCTTATGCTGGTTTCATTTTTCATTTTTTGAGGAATCTCCATACTGTTTTCCCATAGGGACTATACCAATTTACATTCCCACCAACAATGCAGGAGAGTTCCCTTTTCTCCATATCTCCACCAACACTTTGATTATTTGTTGTCTTTTTGATAATAGCCATTCTCACAGGTGTGAGATAACATCTCGTTGTGGTTTTGATTTACGTTTCCCTGATAATTAGTGATGTTGACCATCTTTTCATGTGCCTCTTGGTAATATGTATGTCTTCTTTGGAAAAAAAATATCTGTTCGGATCCCCTGCCCATTTGGGGACTGTTTATTTGTTTGTTGATGTTGAATTGTATCAGTTCTTTGTGTATTTTGGATATTAACCACTTATCAGATATTTCTTTTGCAAATATATTCTCCCATTTTGTAGGCAGCCTTTTCATTTTGTTGATAGTTTCCTTTGCTGTCCAGAGGCTTTTTAGTTTGACATAGTCCCATTTGTTTAGTTTTGCTTTTGTTTCCCTTGCCTGGGGAGACATATCAAAAAATATTACTAAGACTGATATCAAAGAGCATACTGCCTATGTTTTCTTCTAGAAGTTTTATGGCTTCAGGGCTTACATTTAACTCTTTAATCCATTTTGAATTTATTTTTATGTATGTTGTGAGATTCTTTGGCATGTAGCTGTACAGTTTTCCCAACAACACTTATTGAAGAGGCTGTTTTCTCTCTGTTGTATATTCTTGCCACCTTTGTTGTAAATTAATTACCCATATAAGTGTGGGTGCATTTCAGGGTTCTCTCTTCTGTTCCATTGACCTATATGTCTGCTTTTGTTCCAGTACCATTCTGTTTTGATTACAGTAGCTTTGTAGTATAGTCTGAAGTCAGCGAGCATGATACCTCCAGCTTTGTTCTTCCTTCTCAAGATTGTCTTAGTTATTCAGTGTCTTTTGTGTTTCCATACACAATTTGAGAGTTATTTGTTCTACTTCTGTGAAAAACACCATTGGTATTTTGATAGGGATTCCTTTGAATCTGTACATTGCCTCTGGTAGTATGGTCATTTTGACATTATTTCTATCTATGAATACAGTATAACTTTCCATCTGTTCATGTCATCTTTAGTTTATTTCACCACTGTCTTACAGTTTTCAGAGTACAGGTCTTTAAACTCCCTAGGTAGGTTTATTCCTAAGGATTTTATTGCTTTTGATGTAATTATAAATGGGATTATTTTATTGATTTATCTTTCTGATAGTTTGTCGATAATGTATACAAATGCAACAGATTTCCATATATTAATGTATCCTCAACTTTACCAAATTCATTTATAAATTCTAGTAGTTTTTTGGTGATGTCTTTAGACGAGATCCTGACAGGGCCGTCTGTGGGGCTACTGTGGTCCTGGAGCTGGTATCTTCCTACCAGTGGATTGGCCTGGGACCCAGGGTGTCTTGGGGACAGTGACAGCTCCTGCTGAATGGAGCTGGGACCTGATATTTCTGGCTGCAGAGCCCTCAGGGTCCCAGAGCTGATGTTGCCCAGCTAGTGAGCAGGGTGGGGACCCAGGAGGTACCAGGAGTAGTGGCAGTTCACTGGTGGGCAAGTCTGTGTCCTGAGCCCTCTGGTGGATTGGGTCAGGTCCAGAGTTAGCTGAAAGCTCAGGTGGTCCTGAGGCAGCCAGCCTGTTGGTGGGTGGGCCTGTATCCTTGTATGGCTATTTTCTTGGCCAGAGGCATCTTAGAACTGGCACCTATAGACTGTTGGGCCAGGGCAGGGCTGGGTCCCAGGGCTAATAAGCTTGAGAGAGGATCCCACAATGGCCCTTGCCAACACCAGTGTCCACATAGGAGAATGAACTCCAAAAATGGCTACTGTCAGTGTCTATGTCCCCGAGGGGAGCCACAGTTGCCTTCTGCCTCTTGGGAGGCTGTCCACAATCAGCAGGTGAGTCTGACCCAGCCTCCTATCCAGTTACTGCTTCTGTCCTGGATCCAGGAGTATGTTAGACTTTGTGTGCATCCTGTAAGAGTGAAATCTCTATTTCCTATGCCCCTTGGCTCTCCTGAAGGTAAGTCCCACTGGCTTTCAAAGCCAAATGATCTGGGAACTCAGCTTCCTGGGCAGGACCCTCAGCCTGGCAAGTCTGAAATGGGGCTCAGACCTCTCACACCCCAGGGAGAACCTCTGCAATTGTAATTGTCCTCATGTCTGTGGGTCACCTACCCTAGGGTATGTGACTGAACTGTCATGCAACTCCACTCTTGCTACCCATCTCTTCATGGTTCCTTCTCTGTAGAGAAGATCTGTAGTTGTAGAAGATCTTTTGTTCTGGTCTTCAGATCTTTCTCATCAATAGTTGCTCGGTAGATAGAATTTTGGTGCGCCCATGGGAGCAGATGAGCTCAGGGTCTTCCTACTCTTCCATCTTGGGCACTCCCCTGACTCTTCCTGTCTGTCTCCTGTCTCTGATCTGTTTCAGGTCCCAGTTATCTCTATCTTAAATTAACTCCATTGCCTCCTCACTAGGTTTTTTTCTGACTCCAGACTTACTTTGTCCTGTCAGTTCATCTTCCACACTGCTGCCCAAAGGCATGTTCTACAACACTGATCTGAGCATGTCACTTCCCCAATCAAATCTGTGCTTTAGAACATGCCTCCTGGCAGCAGTGTTTAAGTTCCCTGGCCACCTAAATGTGTATGGTCTGCACAAGGCTCTTTTCCCAGCTTCCCTTTCAAGTGTGACTTGCCTCATCCCTTTCCTGCCAGTGCAAAGCATTAGTTTGTCCTGCAACACAGTTTCTAATTTTATTAACCTATACATTTGTTTGGGCTTCCCTGGTAGCTCAGTTGGTAAAGAATCTGCCTGTAATGTAGGTTCCATTCCTGGGTTGGGGAAAGCCCCTGAAGAAGGGATAGGCTGCCCACTTCAGTATTCTTGGGTTTCCCTGGTGGCTCAGGAAGTAAAGAATCCGCCTGCAATGTGGGAGACCTGGGTTTGATCCCTGGGTTGGAAAGATTCTTTGGAGGAGGGCATAGCAACCCACTCCAGTATTCTTGCCTGGAGACTCCCCATGGACAGAAGAGCCTGATGGGCTCCAGTCTGTGGGGTCACAAAGAGTCAGACACAACTGAGTGACTAAGCACACACATACATCTGTTTATCAGCAGATCTGAGGCTGATACTCAAGTTAAAATTAGATTTCTAGGGCTAAGGGGAGAGTGTTCCACACAAGTTGTATGTGGACACCATAGTTGTGTGAAAGTCAGATCTGTGGATTCTGATGGTGCTTAGACGAGTGCTTGGATGAAAGGAAGTGCCAATTGAGCCTCTTTCTTCTTTCTGCATCACTAGCAGGAGCTTTGATGGATGTTTCCACATGTCTCATTTGTGATCTGACCTGCTACACTCTGACTCTTCCACTAAGGACTGTGGGAAGGTTATTTCATGTCTCTGAGTCAATGTTTGGGGAAAAATAGACTAAACATTCCCCGTAATCTTTTCTGATGATAGGATTTTTGGATTCCCTAACATTTCTTCACACTTTCTAGTAGTGAATGAAATCAGGGTTGGGGTGTTGTTGTTCACATTCTCAGTATGCCAAAGCTTGGGAATGAAACAATGTGGTAGAATTTGGAGAAGCTGGTGGCCCCATATATAAACCATAGTGATGTCTCCCCACAGCCCCTACAGCTGTCACCACACATCACATCATACCTCAAGAGTCAGGAGGAAATGATGAAGAAATTCCAGGAGCAGCTGAATGAGAAAATACAACTACTGAACACTGAACTAAAAAAACAGAGGAGCTCCCTGGAAACTTTGAAGGAGCAGCTCCAAGAGAGGAATAATTCCAAGCCACAGGTCAGAGACCAGTTCCATGCCAGTGGCAAAAGGGAGACGAGTAAGGGACCTGGACAGCCTCCAAGGGGTTAGTCGATAGGGCCTGCTAGTCGTGAGGGCAACTGCCTCCAGGGAAGCATGGCACATCTGGAATGATCTTTTGCAGGGACTTAGGGCTTTGCTCCTTTTCTTTTAGTTGCAGGAGCTGAGATGGGCCAAGGCTCTCTGTGAGCTGGAAGTCTTGCTCCATGACCAGCATGTCTTCTGCCCTAAGGAAAGCTGTGGGCCCTGAGTAAGACCTTTGTGATACTGTGTCCTTACAGGCACTGCCATCCATCGTAGGCCGTGTTCTTAGTCCTGATTTGCTGGAGCTAGCACCAGAGAAACCACGCTCTGAGGCAATGAAGAGTCCCTTCTCCGATATTTCAGAGGCCACATCTGTCAGTGGTTCATGTTTACCAGGTTCTTCTCAGATCCATGAGGAGCTTCAGCAGACTTTTGACACATCTTCTCAGGTACAGCAGGCCGCTTTCATCGCTGTAGCCAAAGGCAGAGTTCATTCTTATGAAAGCGTGGGCTCCCCTGTTTCTCTGGTGGGAGTGGTGGTTTCCCGGTTGGGTACAGTTCGTTTGCCTGAGATAAAACGTCCAGGCCAGCTGTACCTGGGTGCACATGCACACATGGGTTCTGGACCACAGCTTCTCACAGCTGGGAGCAGAGTCACCAGACTGCCGGGGCACCCAGAGAGGAAGTGTTCCTGTTGTCTTCTGCCACAGAAGATGGAGAGTTTGTTCCATGTATGAGGCTCTGGCAGACACTGAGTTGCTCTTCTCTCTTTCCTGTGGATGCAGGTTCCCATTCAGGAAGAGGTGAACCAAGAGCAACAGCAGCAGCTGCAACAACAGCAGCAGCAGCAGGAACAGCAACAGCAGGAGCAGCAGCAACAGCAGCAGCAGCTGCAACAACAGCAGCAGCAGCTTCTGCCACTGCCTGAGCAGCCACAACAGTGTAATACCACCAGAGAAAACCAAGAAATGCAAGTATTCGTGCCAAACCAACTTAGCTGCTCTATGTTGTGCTACAATGATGGTTTCATGCCCCTACCCCTACCCCTACGACGACCACCACCACCACCACCCATGTTTATTCCTACCCAAATGGTGGCTGAACAGCAGCCTTCTGGCTACTATCATGCAGAAAATCTCAGTGCCTCTGGCTACTATCGTGCCGAAAGCCTCAATGCCCCTGGCTACTACCTTACTGAAAACTTCAATGCTTCTGGTTACTATCATGCAGAAAACTTCAATGGCCCAGAAAATGGTAGATTCAGGTAAGGAGGCCATGAGATGGTCATAAGGACTGAGGTCACTGCTTTCCTATGGTGGCTGGACATCATGTCCGAAACCATGGGCGACGTGCCCATGGGCACCCAAAGTCCCCTATCCCAAGCAACATGCTCCAATTCATCCTGTTCTGTGGCCTCACTGCCTCTGCTGGCATGATCCATAGCCAAGCATGCCTTGATGGAACAGAGTTGTCTCCGAAAATAAGAAGGCTAGATCAGGAAGTCTCCAAGCTAGGGAAGTAGCATGCCGATCTTGAAATTGCTTGACTTCTTCTAGCCAAGCCAAGTCTCACGGTACAGGGTGTCTATTGGGAAGTCTTGAGCGTCCCCAGCTGAGTGACTCCTGGCTCCTAACTTCCTGCTTCCATTTTCCTGGGATCTTGTGGTCACAGTAGAGCAGGTGAAGGGATCTCCATGGTACTGACAATCCATATGGCATTGGATACCTAAAGAGCCAAGAATATAGAAAGACAAAGTCCTGGGAGGCACTATGAGGACAGGAACAGTTTCTGCTCAGGGATAAAATCTTTGGTCTCAATGCCAGAAAAAGAAGCTTCTGCTCAGCAATGAAAGGTGGTGTAAGCACAGTCTTGGTGCCCAATATTTATTTTTGAATGAATGCCAGTCTCTGAGCAGCTCTCCTAAAGCTCTCCTGAGTTCCTTCTGGGTCTTCCTTTAGGAACAGTGACCCTGACATGTGGGATGGGTTAATGCCATGTTTCCCACTGGCCTAATTATCAGAATCAACCTGAGGAGGTTATTGAAAGTGCATATTCAGAGTCTGGGATGATGCTCAGAAATCTCTGTTTATCACACAACCCTCAAGTTTAGGGTGATAGAGGGAGCCCTGGACTTAGAGGAGAAAGCAGACTTGCAGCCTCTCTGGGTCTTGGGCTCCTTCGGTGATGAAGGGCAAGTCCCTGACTTCTGAGTCAGTGAAGTGACTTACACAGAGATCACCATATTGAAAGAAGCAGGACCATCCAAGTAATAGCAACAATACCACTTGATACAAATGACTAAATTTTCTCAGTGTTTCCATTTGCTTTACTTTGGAGAATTGAGTCTTATTCAGGCCAAAGTGAGAGTCCAAGCAAGTGACTCCTGATTCGGCCACCCAAACCAAAGGTTCTTTGAGTACCTCTTAATGAGCAAGATGATGTCTCTTGGGCCTCATTGTTAGACCCGTGTCTCTGTAACATGTTTCTTCCATTACAGATTATTTCCTGAAGATCACCATCAGCCCCACATGAATCTTTTTCCTGTGACCCACGGCCCAGGGTCCCATGACATTTATTCTACCAACCTCCCTCAGACTACTATCACTCACAACCCGCAGCTTGTAACACTGGAGACTCCACAGGACTACATCTGCCTCTGGCAACAGCCTCAAGACTCGCAAAGTCATCTTTACCAAGCAGTCCAAATGAGTAATTGGTCTCCCAATGAGCAGGCCACCCTGGGCCAAACCATCTGTACTCAGGTATAGCACTCCCTTCTTCTCTGCCCCCGACACAGGTTGGAGGTTCTGCACAGCACTACACCCCTTCTGCATAGGCTCTGTGTGTGAAACCCACACTTGAAAGCACAAGAAAATTTGAGGACAGGTACCCACATGGAGGTAGCAGTCATGGCTGAACAAAAGACTCTCTAGGCTTCCATGAAAAAGTGAGCTGTTCTCATAGATATTAAATGCAGTCCTACTTGGAAACTTATCAAAAATGTGTTCCCTGGGCAGAGTGAGTCTTGCCATATGCTGAACTCAGTGCCCTAGATGGGATACCTTTCTGAACTTCTGTATCTTTAGTTCTGCTACAAAATCCAAGGCTTGGTGTGAGTGTGTTTCCTTGTATTGAAAATAAACCAGGAGTCCTTCTGATGAGTGCTTGGCATCCAACCATGCAGTGCCCTGTATTTGGCAGGGCAAACCCCACCTTGGGGACCACCTGCAGTGCCCATGTTGCTAGGGCAGGGATGCGAGCTGATCGAGACCACAGTCACATAGCAGGTTTGGCTCCCAGATATACTCCCAGAAGTCCCCTTGGGGACCACAAACTCTCAATCTGACTAATGCCACAAACAAAGGATGTTTGGGTTCTGGCTTTAGAAATCTTAAAAGAACTTAGTTCAGTTCAGTTGCTCAGTCATGTCCGACTCTTTGTGACCCCATGAATCACAGCACACCAGGCCTTATTGTCCATCCCAACTCCCGGAGTTCACTCAAACTCATGTCCATCGAGTCGGTGATGCCATCCAGCCATCTCATCCTCTGTCATCCGCTTCTCCTCCTGCACCCAATCCCTCCCAGCATCAGAGTCTTTTCCAATGAGTCAACTCTTCGCATGAGGTGGCCAAAGTACTGGAGTTTCAGCTTTAGCATCATTCCTTCCAAAGAACACCCAGGACTGATCTCCTTCAGAATGGACTGGTTGGATCTCCTTGCAGTCCAACGGACTCTCAAGAGTCTTCTCCAACACCACAGTTCAAAAGCATCAATTCTTAGATGCTCAGCTTTCTTCACAGTCCAACTCTTATATCCATACATGACCACAGGAAAAACCATAGCCTTGACTAGATGGAACTTTGTTGGCAAAGTAATGTTTCTGCTTTTCAATATGCTATCTAGGTTGGTCATAACTTTCCTTCCAAGGAGTAAGCGTCTTTTAATTTCATGGCTGCAGTCACCATCTGCAGTGATTTTGGAGCCCAAAAAATTAAAGTCTGACACTGTTTCCACTGTTTCCCCATCTATTTGCCATGAAATGATGGGACTAGATGCCATGATCTTCGTTTTCTGAATGTTGAGCTTTAAGCCAACTTTTTCACTCTCCTCTTTCACTGTCATCAAGAGGCTTTTTAGTTCCTCTGCACGTTCTGCCATAAGGGTGGTGTCATCTGCATATCTGAGGTTATTGATATTTCTCCCAGCAATCTTCATTCCGGCTTGTGCTTCTTCCAGCCCAGCGTTTCTCATGATGTACTCTGCATAGAAGTTAAATAAGCAGGGTGACAATATACAGCCTTGACGTACTCCTTTTCCTATTTGGAACCAGTCTGTTGTTCCATGTCCAGTTCTAACTGTTGCTTCCTGACCTGCATATAGGTTTCTCAAGAGGCAGGTCAGGTGGTCTGGAATTCCCACCTCTTGAAGAATTTTCCACAGTTTCTTGTGATCCATGCAGTCAAAGGCTTTGGCATAGTCAATAAAGCAGAAATAGATGTTCTCCTGGAACTCTCTTGCTTTTTCGATGATCCAGTGGATGTTGGCAATTTGATCTCTGGTTCCTCTGCCTTTTCTAAAACCAGCTTGAATATCTGGAAGTTCACGGTTCACATATTACTGAAGCCTGCCTTGGACAATTTTGAGCACTACACTACTAGCGTTTGAGATGAGTGCAATTGTTTGGTAGTTTGAGCATTCTTTGGCATTACCTTTCTTGGGGATTGGAGTGAAAACTGACCTTTTCCAGTCCTGTGGCCACTGCTGAGTTTTCCAAATTTACTGGCATATTGAGTGCAGCACTTTCACAGCATCATCTTTCAGGATTTGAAATTGCTCAACTGGAATTCCATCACCTCCACTAGCTTTGTTCGTAGTGATGCTTTCTAAGGCCCACTTGCCTTCACATTCCAGGATGTCTGGCTCTAGGTGAGTGATCACACCATTGTGATTATCTGGGTCACGAAGCTCTTTTTTATACAGTTCTTCTGTGTATTCTTGCCACCTCTTCTTAATATCTTCTGCTTCTGTTAGGTCCATACCATGTCTGGCCTTTATCGAGCCCATCTTTGCATGAAATATTACCTTGGTATCTCTAATTTTCTTGAAGAGATCTCTAGTCTTTCCCATTCTATTGTTTTCCTCTATTTCTTTGCATTGATCACTGAGGAAGGCTTTCTTATCTCTCCTTGCTATTCTTTGGAACTCTGCATTCAGATGCTTATATCTTTCCTTTTCTCCTTTGCTTTTCGCTTCTCTTTTCACATCTATTTGTAAGGCCTCCCCAGACAGGCATTTTGCTTTTTTGCATTTCTTTCCCATGGGGATGGTCTTGATCCCTGTCTCCTCTACGGTGTCATGAACCTCCATTCATAGTTCATCAGGCACTCTGTCTATCAGATCTAGTCCCTTAAATCTATTTCTCACTTCCACTGTATAATCATAAGGGATTTGATTTAGGTCATACCTGAATGGTCTAGTGGTTTTCCCTACTTTCTTCAATTTCAGTCTGAATTTGGCAATAAGGAGTTCATTATATGAGCCAGCTCCTGGTCTTGTTTTTGCTGACTGTAATGAGCTTCTCCATCGTTGGCTGCAAAGAATATAATCAATCTGATTTTGGTGTTGACCATCTGGTGATGTCCATGTGTAGGGTTTAACCCCTTAAAAAAAAAAAAAAAACTAACCACAACAAAAATCCAGTAAACTGAGGAAGAATGAAGGAGTTTGGGTATTTTAAATGGTATGATTCATTTCACAAACACCCCTTGACCAGCTGGGCCACCAGCCCTCCAGAAAGGTGGCCCATTAAAGGGACAGCCTTCATGATGCCATCAGATGGTCAGTGTATGCTGTGGTTCATTTACAAAGCCAGACTCTGCTGAGACCTTCATGCATGTTCTCAAGCACTTACCCTGAGAGGCAGATGCCCAGTTAGTGGAGAAAAGAGGACCCAGGGATGTGACACAGGTGGGATAAGAACCAGGGGAGCAGCCAAGGGCAGGACCGTGTCAGATGCTCCCTGTCCACAAGACTGTGGGGGCTCCCACACTCTGCCCTGGCTCCTCTTCTCCATGCTCTGGAGCCTTGCTCTCCCAGCCCTGCTCCTTCTGTTTCCCTAGTCTTGTCCTCCACCCCCTTGAGTTCAACTCACTAAAATCTATCACCTTCAAAAACCAGCCCAAGGGGGTTGCTCTTTCTCCTGCACAAAGTGCCCCGCAGTCCACTCTTGGTGACACCATCTGTGTGTCTGTCCCTCCTCCCCTGTCCACAGGCCAGAATGGGTTGTTACCTCTCCATGTCACGTTGAGTGAGCCAGGTAGCTGCCACTGAGGCTCTGCATGGAAGTCATCTAGTCTGTGTAGAATGGTGAGACCTAAAGGTAGAGGCAGGGAGAGGCCAGAGAGATCTTCTAATTTCTTGGCTGGCCATGGCTTGTTGGAAGCTGGGTTGGGGGAAGCCAGACAGGGAATCCAGTAGCCTTAGGCATTCAGACAAGTTTTTGGAGAGCCCAGGCCTACTTCTGCTGCTCTTTAAGCTACTATGCTGTTGGGAGAGAGAAGCTGGGGAGGATCCCATTCTCCCAGCTTCAACTTCTACTGGCACCTTGCAGGCTTGTGCTTTCCAAAGACATCCTTCTCAGCAGCTTACTGGCTCAGACCAAAGGGATCCTCACACCACTGCAAAATGGGCCCAGGAACTCTAGAAAAGGACTCCATCTTGTCCCTTTTCTCTCAGCAGGTGGCACCCACTGAACAAGTCCAGCATTCTTCAGAACTGGGGACTGTCCAAGCCGGGAATAATGGGCCGAACGAGCTAAACTCCTGTATGTCATCACAGCAGTCCCACTTGAATCTGTAGAGCCACATTAGCTCTACTTTTCTCTCAGGCCTTGAGAGAAGGGGGATAAGACAGACCAACGAAGCTTGCATGGCCAGGGGACCTCCAGGTTCCCTGGACTGGGGGGTGGGGGGTGGGGGGTGAAGACATTTATTTCCTAATACTTTCTGTTTTAATTGTTAGTTCTTTAAAACCTGTGTCTTGGAAATTTTGCTGCCCAGTGTTGCACTTAACTATTCTACCATGGGCAGGCAGGCTGCAGTCTGCTCAGCTTAGAATACCCTTTTTCTGCCAAGAAATATTTTCCAGCACAGTTTGCAATCTAGTAAACAGCTGTTCCATCTCAAGCTGTGAGAATTTCGAGGCCTTGGCTTCAACCATCAAGGCCTGTGCCTCCTCCACAGTTGTACTGGGGAAACCCATGGGAAATAGCAATCCAATTGTGGGAAGCTGAAATAGGTCAACAAATTGTGCTAAAATCATCACAGTTCCACTGCTTAATAAAAACTATCTTTGACTACAACTCTCTGTGAACTTAGGATTGACTTTGGGAACCTAGAAATGGCTCCTGCCTTCCCAAGTGGCCGTGTGCCCAAGCCCTCTGGATAGCCGAGGCCCGACACAGTTGGCCTGGTGCTAACCTCTCTTTGTAGACTGTGGCTGTGCCTGGTATATCCCATCAGAGGTGAGCCTGGTTGCTCAAGGGCACAGTGCCCATCTGCTCTGCACTCAGGTTCCTTCTCTTCTTTCGGGCAAGTGTTCTCCCTGGAGGAAGAGTGATTTGCTCTTAGTGAAGCACCAAGGAGAGCATCTTCCCAGGTGTGTGCAGTGGGGAGGGGAAAAGGGGGTAGGGGGTGCTTGGATAACCCAACCTAAAGTCATCATGTACTTTGAATGTCAGTCTTAAAGTATTGAGCCATTGCTGGAATAAGGCAAAGGAAGCCCCCATCTCCAGTGGTAAGTTAAAGGGGCAGTGAGGCCACAGACCCATAGGAGAAGCTTGACATTTGCCAGGCAGCCAGATCTCTACCATGGTGCTATGGACTGAATGCCTGCCCCCCTTCGACTCATATGTTAAAGGTCTCTCACTAATGGGATGGTATTTGGAGGTGGGGCCTCTGTGAGATGATTAGCTGTAGATGAGGTCATAAGGCTGGGGTCCTCATAGTGGAATTAGTGCACCTAGAAGAAGAGACACAAAGGGCTTTCTCCCTCTCACATTGTGTGCACAAAGAGGCACTCACATCAGCTCACAACTAGTTGGCTACCTACAAGCCAATCGAAGAGGTCTCAGAATAAAACCTACATTGCTGTCACTTTGATCTTGATCTCCTTGACAGCCTCTAGATCTGTGAGAAATAAAAATCTGTTGAAACAACCACCCTCCCCAACTATAGTTCAGTTCAATTCAGTCACTCAGTCGTGTCTGACTCTGCGACCCCATGGACTGCAGCATGCAAGGCCTCCCTGTCCATCACCAACTCCTGGAGTATAGTATTTTCCCCTTTACACAGAAAAGAGAGCTGGTCACGCAGGTCCTAGAGCAGCACACACCCCAAGATAATGCAGCTGGGGCCTCATTCTGCTGTACAAGTCACTGAAGCCCTCTGGGCCTCTGTTTATCCATCAGAAAAAAAGGAGGGAGAAAGAGACAGTGCCTTTTAGCTAGATGATGCTTAATGGCATTGTAGAGCCTTCAAGAGGGGCACCACAAAAGTTGACTCAACCAGAGGCATCCAGTTGGGGTTATTATTTGAATTTGATGTTTAGGGTGTTTCTGGGCCAGGATTTGTCCCATCTGACCCAGATGACTCCGGCTTCACCACCCTCTGGATTTCAGACAAGAATCCTGAGCTGAGGTAGTCTGTGGTTCCCTCAGGCTCTACCTTGATCAACAGTTCGGCTCCAAGCTCAACCCCCAAGCCAGGTGGTCAGAGGGTCATAAGGGCCTGCTTTTTTCCAGGGATCCCCACAGCAGTAGCTGCAGTGTCACCCCATCTTAGGATGGGGAAAGTGGAGGGCACGGGACTAAAGCCCAGAACCAGTGCTCATGTGCTGGCTGGTTCAGCATGAGTTTGATTTGGATGTGACTAAAGGCAAAACACACTGAGCAAGCTCTCTTAGGCAGTTCTAGTCCCAGTTACTGCTCCAAGGCATTCTTGGCACTCTTGGCTGAGACCTTAGACTTGGCTGCCCGGGCAGACTGATGGCTTTAACTGGGATCTTTCTTCTCCCAGGCATGAGCCCTAATTCCCCCAGCTTCAGAGGGTCTCTTGATGATTGTAGCCCAAGAGAAAGCTGTCTGATGTCAGGTGCTGGGAGAGACAGGGTGACCAGACCAAGAGATGGCAGTGTCCACACGAGGGTCAGGGGTGGCTTTAGTACCAAAGGAATGAGACTTGCATGCACTCTGCATCACAAACTGAGGGGGCGGTTCTGTCCCAACCTTGCCCAGGGAAGCAGACTTGCGTCAAGAAGACTGATCATGGGCCAAACTTCCCAGGCCACAACTCCACCTGGAAATAGCTATGGCTGTCCCCACGATCTGTGCTAAACTGCCCCAGGAGGTGCTGGGGGCTCTGCAGCCCATGCCACAAATGGAAGCTACACCTGGAATGACACAAGACAAAGCTTTTCTGTCCATCCCCCTCCCTCCGGGCCCCACAGGCCACTCATACACGGTGCACAACACACTCAATCAGCTCGTCTTTCCTTCCAGACTCCTCTCTGAGGGAGACAAGAGGTTCTTCCAGCAGCCCAAGGGCAGGCGTGTGTCAGGGAAGGGCCTGGGAGGGAGACCCCATCCAAAGGCCAAGTGAGCCTTGCTCCCAGGATGCCCATGCCCAGCATGCTAGCTTCAGCCTCATGGCTTTCCTTACTGGGTAGTGCCCTGAGCACTGGGACCCATACACGACTCAATGGCTGGGCACATGATTTGGGACATGGGGGTAGCTTACCCCAAGTTTCCTGGCCTTGCTGCTTCTGCTGGACAGTTCTGACCTCACCACAGCTGCCCGGACCCCACCAGCTTTGATGTTGGGGTGGGGGTGGGGTAGAGCGGCCAGAGCACTGTGATCTTGTGGGCACAGGGCTCCTACAGCTGAAGGGGGCCCAGACATAGTTGATCCAGGACCCCAGACCCCGGCCTGCCTTCCTTCAACAGTACCACCAGCAGTCCCGAGATGTAAAGTATGCACCCCTAGTAAGGAGGTCAGCAAGAGTGGCCCCTGACCCAGACCACTGTTGCCTAACCACCCCAGAAGACCTTCTGGTGGCTGGGCAAGGATTTCTTTACTCCTCCAGCACAAAGTCAAATTGGCAGCTCCTGTACAGAAAAGTACTGGAGTTGCAGTTCTCTGTGGGTGGAGAGGGCAGAGGAAGTTGGAGGAACATGACACAGCAGCCCCTGTGTGGCAGACCCTTCCCAACACAGACACCATGATCCCCACCCCCGTCAGCTCATCCCCAGGTGGGCAGCACAGCCACCTCACTGACCAAGCCTCAGTCTGGATATAATAGGATATTCCAAGTGCAGATTTTACGAGCTGAATATTCATGTAATTTGTAGGTCAGCAAAAATTGATAACTGTTCCTATTCCCAAATGACTTTGATAATAAAGAAGGATGTGATGTCATGATGTGAAAGTTGCTCAGTCGTGTCTGATTCTTTGCGACTGTATGGACTATACAGTCCATGAAATTCTCCAGGCCAGAATACTGGAGTGGGTTGCCTTTCCCTTCTCTGGGGGGTCTTCTCAACCCAGGGATTGAACCCAGGTCTCCCACATTGCAGGCAGATTCTTTACCAGATGAGCCACAAGGGAAGCAATAAAAAAGGCATTATTAAAATGCCAGCCCTGCTCCATGATCTTCCTTATCTGCATCGGTGGGGCACCACCCGGCCAAGGCCCTGCATGGCATCTCAAGGGTTGCTGCTGAAGGCAGTGAAAGTGAAGGAAGCCTCTGAACGTTCTGGGATGTGAGTGTTGTTCACTTCTGCCAAAATCCCTGGGAGAAATGTCGGGCAGGAGAGAAGGGGCCAGGGTGGGCTTGGGGGGCTTAGGGCTGCCGCAAATTCCATCCCCATCTCTCAAAACAGGCCCCAACGACCATAACAAAGACTCCAGTTTATTGCCATGACTCAAGTAAATGTTCCACAGGGCATAGAAAAGCACTGTGCTGTTTTTCTGTTTTCATGGCTAAGCAAGACGATGTGGAATGGCTTCCACTGCTTATCAAATAAAACCAAGATCTTAGTCTGGCCTGGTGGCCTGGCCTCACCCTTCCTCCCCAACTGCATAGCCCTCCACCCTTCATACACTCTGCCCCAGCCTTGTGGAACCATTGGGTTGGGCACGAGTCCTGGTTCTCCTACCCTCATGGATTTGTCCCTCTTCTCCACACCCTGAACATCCTTCCATCTCACCTCTGGATTTCTGATTCTCACCCATGAAGCAGAGCCCAGCTGGAAGGCTCTCTGCTCACCTTTCTTCTGCCTCACCTGGGCCTCACCAAAGCCCATGTGTCTCTGCTCGGCCCCTGCTGCACACATGCCATTGCCTCCTCTAGACTGAGATTCAGGGGAAGGCGTTGGGGCCACCAGAACCTTCTTTGTACAAATGTCCCCATGAACGTCCTCCACCAAGGGCCGTCCAGCTACCCAAAGAACATTTCACAAAGAAAACCAGCTGGTTGATGCAGGATTTTCAAGTGACAAGTCAAGCCCTCAAGCCTTCTAGGGCTAACTCCCAGGAGGCCATCTCTAGGGCACAAGGCAGCCCACTTTTTCAGCCTTGGGCCCCAGGAAGACGGCTTCCCCGTACACCTAACACTTAGCTCAGGTGTTGGTGTTCTTAAGCCTCTGAACCTCATCCAGTCATCTTGCCACCCTGCCTCAGGCTTCGTCCTCAGCAAGAGACTCAGAGATGAGGATGGACCGAAGCTGCTGTGGGGCAAAAGTCCTGGGCTCTGGTGGGACTTGGGGGAGGGCTTGGTGGGTGAGAGAGACCAGCAGGAACACTGCAGGGAGGTGGGGTAGTGGTGGGGGGGAGCATGGGAGTGGTTGGCAATGACAACTAAATGCCAAGAAACTCCTGGAGCTTTGGGTGTTTCCTGCCCAGATGGAGGCCCTGACCCCGAAGGTCAAAGGATAATTAACCACATGGTCTCCTTGTTGATGAAACAAAACCCACAACCCTGGAGAATCAAAACATGTCAAAGGCATGGAGGCAAAGGTCAACAGACAGGACAGACAAATTGCAGTATTTAGAATTGTGCATTCAAATGTTTGTGTAATCTATTTAGAAGTTAGTCTACCAGCCCTGGGGGAAGAGGGGTTGGAAGTTTGGCTGAAGTGGGGTGAGATTTCAACTGAGGGTGCAGGTCTCTGGAAAAGAGCCTGGCTCATGGGGAGATTCACACCCAGAACCCTGGAGCATGTGGTCCACTGGAAAAGCAGGCTTCCTGCAAAGAGGGGCCTGTGGACAACAGGGCACGTGGGAAGGAGCCAGAGCCATGCAGTTTGGTACTAAACCTCACCCACACACAACAATGCCCACCACTTCCTGGTCCAGACATGGGGCCGAGGAAGGCAAGACATTAAACTTTTATTTTAAGCTTCACTTGCTACCCACTTGCTCTGAGACTGTGAGCAAGTTGTTTTACCTCTGTGTGCCTGGTCAGACTCTCTAGAATGCAGGAGAAGGATATGAGGCCTGTTCCAGAGTGGGGCCAGAATGAAGAGCCCTCCTCGACTGAGGGACCAATGGATGAAGAAGTAAACACAAGTCTGATCCTTGCCGATCTGGCCCTTGTGCTGCCCCCCTACCTTAGTTCTCATGAAGATTCAGAGGGAGTGCCTGGTCCCTGAGAAGATGGACAAAACTTCAGAGGCTCTCCACCCTTGTTCTGAGGACCTCCCCCCAAGTCCCACTGAGTACTTTCTGATCAGTTTACAAGCATGTTCAGGACAGCAGGCCCCAGGCAGCCACTCTTCAGACCCACCACCATCTTTGACTCCCGTGCTAACCCCTCCCCAGCCCGTAGCCCTTACCTGGGAAATGACGTGACTCCCAAACCCCAATACCCCACCTTTCTTTACCCATTGGCTTCCAGGCCCTTAGATCCAACTATGTACTAGATGTCTCCCCATGGGTGTCCCCTGGAGAAGGAAATGGCAACCCACTCCAATATTCTTCCCTGGAGAATCCCATGAACAGAGGAACCTGGCGGGCTACAGTCCATGGGGTCACAAGAGTTGGACATGACTTAGCCACTAAACCACCACCCATGGGTGTCCTCTGGGCATATCAAGGTCGATACAGCCCAAAACAGGTTCTTCAACATCTCCAGAAACCAGGTCTCCACTCAGGGAGAGGACCCTTCCTCCTCTCAGTCACCCCTGCCAGTAGTCAGACATTGGCCTTGACACCTCCCTTTCTGTGGTCTACCCTATTGGGCATAATTGTCTGTTACCTTCACTAACACACAGTAGGGGCAGGGAAAGCTTGAATAAATGAGGGAGCACGTGGGTGAACAGATGACTGGAGAATCGACCTTGTTTTGTGCTCCCAACATAGGCTGGGCATACAGGAGGCATATGGAAGGTATGTTGAGCAATGGGTCTTTCCTCTCCTCCAGAAGCTCCCCAGGCCCCTGCTTCAGCAAAACACCTTTCCAGGTTTGGGGCACGTAGCTCTAGGGCCGCTCTAGGTCGAGTCAGCATATGAGGCTATATCCCATGGGACAAGCCTCGGGGGAAGTGGGATGGCTCCTCAGGACCAACACATAGATTGAACTTCTTGGTACCAGTTTTCTGTATGTGAGGGTGCACGAGAACACTTCCAGTCTGCTTCCTGTGGTTGCTCACGACTGGGGCATTGTCCAGAGCCCAGACATGGAAGAAGAGCCCAGGACAGGCATACATGAAGGAGGTCCCATTATCTCTGTCATAGGGCTCATGATTTCTTCTGTTCCTGCCCCACACGCTCCACCACCAGCCACCTGGTGGTACCTTCAGTAGACTCCAGCTTGGATACGCAGTATTATTTGCCCCCACTGCCTGGGGAAACTGAGAGCAGGCAGGAGGGGGCCTGGAGCTCTGGCCACACAGCCCCCAGACTTTAGGCAGGACTTGATTAGACTCATTTCTTGTCGTCTCTTGCCCCCTGGTGTATGGTTGAAGTATTGCAGCTCTCCAGTGTCCTCCCTTGTGACCAAGTCAATTAATATTTTCTGAGCACCTACATAGGGCCAGGCTCTACATGTGGGACAGAACCTTATTCTCAAGATTTCAGTCCATCCCTTGATCAGATCTCTTTATATCTCCCGTCTCTACTCTCCAAGTGCCCTTAGAGTCATGAACCATCATACCATCACTCCCTGCCCCTTCTTGCCTTCTTTCACAATTGACTAGCAAATCCCCAACATTGGATGAACCCAACTATTTATGCTTTGTGCATCTGCACTTAAGCATCTCTGTGTTGGTAGAAAGAATCACACAATCTGGCACATTGCACAGCCTTATAGATTTATGATCTCCAACTCACCTGGGCACACCTCACTGTGCGGGAGGACCTCTGTGTCTTGTGTTTTTCCAGTCCATCTTACAATGGTGATTTGCTCTCTTCTCAAAGTATCCATGTCTTCCCACTTTCCTCCTGCTCACCTTGTCCATATTTGATTTAGAAATTAGAAAATATGGAATGTAAACTCCCTCATCATACCATCACCAAGCATATTCACCTGCCTTCCTCTATAACCAACCTTTCCTCCTTTCCGCAAGCTAAAACAGCAGATGCCTCCCTTCTGTTCTCCAAGGCTGATGCCTTCTCTGCACCCTAGATCCATCCTTCCCACTTGTCCCTCTATCCAGCATCACTGAATTCCCCCTCTCTACTTGACCGTCCCCACACCATGCAAACCTGCTGTCATTGTTACCAGCTGGAAAAAAAAAAAAATCATCTCTTGACTCCTATCTTCTTTCCCCTACATTTTCCTGCTTCCTTTCAAAGCACTTGTCTGTAGGTATTATCTTCAATTCCTCTCTCTTCCCAGCATAGGCATCAACACTCTTGAATCCAGCCTCAGCTGCCACCAGTCCACTAAAATAACTCTTACCATGGTCACCTATGAACTCCATGTTGTCAAGTTCACCTATCTGCCCTAGTGTTACTGTAGCTCTCAGCACTGTTGAGTCACTGGACAGCCTTTCCTGTAAACACTCCCTTCTCTAAGATTCTAGGACACCATCACTCCTGTGTCGCCATCTGCTACCTCACTGGCTACTCCTTCTCACTCTCCTTTGCTGGTTCTTCCTCCTGACTCCTAAAGTTGGGTCTTGGATTTTTATGCACCTCTTTCATACCCTAAGTGATCACATCCAGTCCCCTAACTATAACACACACACACACACACACACACCTCACATTTCTTTTTTTTTTTTTTAATTTATATTGGAGTATAGCCGATTAACAATGCTGTGATAGTTTCAGGTGGACAGCGAAGGGACTAAGCCATACATATACATGTATCCATTCTCCCACAAGCTTCCCTCCCATCCAGGCTGGCATACAACATTGAACAGAGTTCCCTGTGCTATATAGTAGGTCCTTGTTAGTTATCCATTTTAAATAAACCAGCCACACCACATTTCTTTACCAAGCCAGAGTCACATACACAACTGCCGACATTACACCCCAAAACTTAGATACCCATTTGGCATTTCAAATATATTATGTTCAAAACAAAACTTATGATACCCCCACAAGCCTGTTTGCCCCATAGTTTTCCCTCTCTTGGTAGATGGAGCTCCTTGTTCACCTAGTTCTCTAAGGCAGAAATCTCCTGTTATGGGCTGAGTTGTGTCCTCCAAACATTCATATAGTGGCATCCCAATCCCCAGGACTTCCAAATGGGACCTTCTTTGAAAATAGGGTCATGCAGATGTAATGAGTGAACATGAGGCATCATACTGGAGCAGGGGTGCCTCATCCACCATGACTGGTGTCTTTATACAAAAAGGGAAACGTGGACACACACACACACAGAGAACCACAGGCGAAGATGAAGACAGACGGGGTGATGCTTCTACAAGCCAAGGAACACACAAGGTGGCCAGTAAACCACCAGAAGCTGGGAGAGAGGCCTGAGACATGTTCTCCCTCTCAGCCTTTGAAGGAAGCAACCCTGCCCACACACTGATCTTGGACTTCTAGCCTGCATAGCTGTGAGACAATGAATTTCTTACTTAAACCAGTGTTGTAGACTGAATTATGCCCACCCTCCAGATTCATATGTTGCAACCCTAACCCCAGATGGGACTGTATTTGGAGATGAGATCTTTAGGGAAGTAATTAAGGTTAAATGAGATCAAAAGGGTGGGGAACTAATCCAATAAGACTGGTATCCTTAGAGGAAGAGGAAAGAACACTAGAGATTCCTCTCTCACTGCACTCACACAGAGGAAAGGCCACATGAGGACACAGTGAAATGGTTTCCATCTGCAAGTAAGGAAGAGTGCCCTCACCAAGAACCGTATTTGCCAGCATTCTGACCTTGGAGCTCCCAACCTCCAGAACTGTGAGAAAATTGATGTCTGTTGTTTAACCCACCCAGCCTGTGGTATTTTGTTACGGCAGCCCCAGGTGACGAAGACAGCCACCCAATTTGTGGTATTAATGCTCTTGGGACCAACCCTAACCTCTTCCTTTTCCTTAACTCTCCATATCCACTCAACAGCAACATCTTGTTGGCTCAAGATCTCCTCCAAAATCTATCCGGAATCCATCTGCTGCTCTTCACCTGCGAGTTCCCTCACCTGCAGGACATTCCCTGAAATGTCTCTCCCATGTCTTCTTCACTGGTCTCCTTACTTACATTTTTGCTCCTTCCCATCCATTCCCTATACAACTTCCAGAGTGGTCTTCATAGAATATCAAACTGAGCATGTCACTTGCTTGTTTCAAACCCTCCAACACCTTCCATTGTACTTAGAGAAATTGTGAGCCCCTTGAAAAGTCCTCTAGGGCCCTGCCATCTCTTTGAACTCACCTCCTGTGTCTGCCTCCAACCCTTGCTCGCCATATGCCCCAACCATGCCAGCCTCCCTTATGGCTCTTGAACATCAAGCACTTTTGTGCCTTCGGCTTTTGTACTTGCTTCTGCCAGAAAGGCTTCTACCTTAAAAGCTCCTTACATGGCTGACTTCATCTTTTGCTTTAGGTCTCTGTTTAAATATCTCTTCCTCAAAGTGGAAGTTGTAACTGTGAGTAGTATTTTTCTCCATTCTATTTTGTGGCTAATTAATAAAAAGGTTAAGTTTTTTGGATAAAATAGTCTTGTATTCATCTGCCTTCCTAAAAAGATTTCTTAAACATCTTCAGCTTTCTAAGTAAGCAATCACAGAATTTGCTATTAATGATACACTTTTACAATGTATTATTTTCGGTATGTATGTCTCTTGTTTCTTATTCTAATGTTACTATATTATTTTAACTAAACCCTCTCCCTTTCCATAAATGCTCATAACAGCACAATTTATCTCCATGTGTACTTATATATTATTTTGCTTAATAAATAAATCATTTAATAGATTAAGCACATTGAATAAATAACTGTTTACCTTCTGTCCTTACTTCTGAACTATTAGTGTCATAGAGGGGGTCAAACTGATTCCCCACTCTCTCCCGAGCCCAGGAAACAGGGTGGATAACTGTTAGATGTATACTGGGGAAAAAAAGTGAAAGAAATGGAGATGTTCTAATGGAGGCAATGATGACAAGACCCCTTCTAGCTGTAAGAGGAGTTCTGGGGGAAGGGCAGGTTTATCCTGGGTCTCAGCTCCAAATGAATGTTATGAGTTGGAGAAGGGGGGCTGGTGGACATTACAGGGAGAGGAAACCTCCATAGCAAAGGTCTGGGAGATTTATTGTTTCCCTCCAACTTTGAAGTCATGACTTAAAACTCATGGACATGAGTTTGAGGAAACACCAAGAGATGGTGAAAGACAGGGAACCCTGTCAAAGAGTCAGACGTGACTGAGTGACTGAAAAAAATAAAGCTGTAAAAAAAACTAAGAAAAAAATGTATAAAATATCTTTCTGACCCTGGGATAGGTGAGATTTTCTATGTTTAAAAGAAATGGAAAGAATCACAAAGGATAAACAAGAAGATCAGATCAGATCAGATCAGTCGCTCAGTCGTGTCTGACTCTTTGCGACCCCATGAATCACAGCACGCCAGGCCTCCCTGTCCATCACCAACTCCCAGAGTTCACTGAGACTCACGTCCATCGAGTCAGTGATGCCATCCAGCCATCTCATAAGCATTAATAAAAGGCAAGTGAGTGTAAATATGTACAAAGGAGTCAGACATGACTTAGTGACTAAACCACTATGACCACAAAGTGATGGAATATTTTAATAAGCTTTGTAAAAAAAATTAAACTACCATACTTTTTGCTAGCAAAAGTGAGGTGAATCCCTTTCACACTGGGATTTAGACCAACCTTGTTGTATAGCATCTCAGTTCTCAGAATCAGACCCTATAAAGGTTCAGATTTTTTAACCAAATGATTTTATACCTCTGCATGCATGTTAAGTCATTTCAGTTGTGTCCGACTCTTTGTGACCCTATGAACTATTGCCTACCAGGCTCCTCTGTCCATGGGGCTTCTCCAGGAAAGAATACTGGAGTGGGTTGCCACGCCCTCCTCCAGGGGATCTTCCCGACCCAGGGATTGAACTCATGTCTCCTGCAGCTCCTGCATTGCAGGAGGATTCCTTATCACTGAGCCACCAGTGAAGCCGATTTTACAGCTAGGGACCCTTGATTTGCTTTTTTTTTTGGCCATGCCTCAAGGCTTGTGGGAATCTCAGTTCCCAATCAGGGACTGAACCTGAGTCATGGCAGTGAAAGCCCAGAATCCTAACTAGTAGGCCACCAGGGACTTCTCCATGATTCTACTTTTTATTTATTTTATTTTATTTTATTTAACTTTACAATATTGTATTGGTTTTGCCATATATCAAAATGAATCTGCCACAGGTATACATGTGTTCCCCATCCTGAACCCTCCTCCCTCCTCCCTCCCCATACCATCCCTCTGGGTCGTCCCAGTGCACCAGCCCCAAGCATCCAGTATCGTGCATTGAACCTGGACTGGCGACTCGTTTCATATATGGTATTATACATATTTCAATGCCATTCTCACAAATCATCCCACCCTCTCCGTCTCCCAGATCTGTATTCTCATTTACATGAGGATGTGCTGACTAAGAGACCCTTAAAGGCAGGAGCTGAGTAGAGTCTGCCTTTAATCCACACCATCTCTGATTCACAAGAAGCATTCAGGAGTTATGTATTGAGCTGGATTAAGCTGAAAAATAAATAGAAGTCTAAAAAAGAATAATTAGACTCCTCTGTCTGTGTTAGCTGCTTCCTATTCATTTGCACATTCACCAAAATTTAGCTGCTAGAAGTGTCCCCCAACTAATTCAAACATGGGTGAACCAGAAAGACCAGCAGATTTGAAAGACCAACCCCAGTACTAGAGCCAGAGGAGATGCTCGACAATCTTGGTCACTTGCTTTTCTTCCTGCTCATGTAAAAAAAAAAAAAAAGATGCCTATTTATTTTTTATAAAGATATTAATTTACAGCATCATTTACAGTAATGAAAGTTGGAAAAAAATCTAAGCCTCCAATTCCCTGAGGAATGGTTGGGTACATTTTGAAACCTCCATACAATGAAATTGATTGTATTCATTAAAAAATACGGCAAATCAACGCAAGTTATTTAATAAAATTCAACTTCCATTTCTGATTAAAATAACAAATACAAGTGAACCAGGAATAAAAGGATTCTCCTTCAACATGATATATTAAATATATCTGAACCAGTGGTAAATGAAACATCAGTATGCATAGTGAATCCCTAGCAGTGTTGCCATGACAGCCAAGGGCAGGACTTTGTGGTGGGATCAGAACAAGAAACAAATGGGAGGAATCTGAAAAAAAGAGACACATTTATTCTCATTTGCAAATTCTATGTCACCTACTTGGAAAACTACACAATAAAGAAGCATTTTTAGCCAGACAGATGGGTACAAGATAATTTTATAAAAATCATCACCTTTCTCATAAACCAACGATAATTAGCCAGAAAAAAAGATTCCATTCACAATTGCAATAAATATATATACTTTGTACATTATGTAATTAATGTTAATAATAGCATGTCATGTATAATATATGTTATCTTCTACATATAACATTGTATAACATATGTTAACATATTGGTTGTTCAGTCTCTAAGTCATGTCTGACTCCTTGCAACCCCATGGACTGAATGTAGCACAACAGGCTTCCCTGGCCTTCACTTTCTCCTGGAGTTTGCTCAAATTCATGTCCATTGAGTTGATGATGCTGTCTAACGATTTCACCCTCTGTCACCCCCTTTTCCTCCTGCCCTCAATCTTTCTCAGCATCAGGGTCTTTTCCAATGAGTCAGCTCTTCGCATCAGGTGGCCCAAGTATTGGAGCTTCAGCATCAGTTCTTCCAATGAATATTCAGGATTGATTTCGTTTACAATTGACTAGTTTGATCTTGCTGTCCAAAGGACTCTCAAGAGTCTTCTCTAGCACCACAATTTGAAACCACCAATTCTTTGATGCTCAGCCTTCTTTATGGCTGAACTGTCACATCCATACATGACTACTGGAAAAACCATAGCTTTGATTATATGGACCTTTGTCAGCAAAGCGATGGATGTCTCTGCTTTTTATTATGCTATCTAGGTTTGCCATAGCTTTGTCATGTTAACATATATGCTATATATTTATATACACACTCTATACATAAAATATTAAAACATATGTAGGACTTATAAGAACAAAACTCAAAAAACTTGCTGAGAAAAATCGCATAAGATTTAGGAAAATGAAAAGAAATACCAGGACTTTCCTGGTGGTCCAGTGGTTAAGAATCTGCCTGCCAATGCAGGAGACATGGGTTCAATGCATGGTCTGGGAAGATCCCACATGCCCATGTGCCACAACTACTGAACCCACGCACCTAGAGCCCAGGAACTGCAACTACTGAAGCCCGTGTGCCTAGAGCCTGTGCTCAGCAATAAGAGAAGCCACCACAGTGAGAAGCTACTCAACACAACTAGAGAGTAACCCCCACTTGCTGCAACTAGACAAAGTCCAAGTGCAGCAATGAAGACCCAGGGCAGCTAAAAATAAATCAACAAATAAATAAAATGAAAAATATACATATAGAAAGAAATACCATTAGCTTGAGAGAAAAGATTTATGTTGTAAAGATACCAGTTTTCTCCAAATTTAATGCAATTACAACTGTGATATCAATGCTGTTATTTTTCTTTTGTAACTTTATGAAACTATTCCAGAGTTTTGATAGAAGAGTAAATCACTAATAATGAAATTACTGGGGGAGAGAAGTAGATATGATTGGGGGCAAAGGGTGAGAGGGTACTTGCCCTAGCCTATATTCCAGGTGTGTTAGAGTTACACTGGTCTTAGGAGTGTATGGCTGGCATGAGGAGACAGGCTACACTAGAAACAGAGGCAAGGATATATGATACAGACACGGCAGGACTGACACCTCAATCAGTGTGGTGTAGCTGTGGCTTCAGACTTGCTTTAGAGATGAATTTTCAGGATGGCTCTCTAGTTAGTAGGAGTAGGTGGTGATTCTTGAAGGCTATGGGAACCTTAATTGTCCACATCAAATATATATTGGGGGGAGGTTGATAGATATTGTAGGGGCTCAAGTCCCCTTGTTGTTGTCGTTCAGTTGCTAAGTTGTGTCCAACTCTATGACCCCATGGCCTGCATGCCAGGCTCCTCTGTTCTCCACTATCTCCCAGAGTTCACTCAAATTCACATCCATTAGCTACCCTTTCTCTTCAACTCAGGTGGAGAAATGATGATATTTCACAAACAGATTAAACAATCAGAAAAATAAAGCTAATCCTGAGCTTAAATATTAAACCAAATTCAATTCTGGACAGATTAAAAATTTACATGTTCACTAACAAAAACACAAAAATGGTGACAAGCCATTTATTTGGAAATGTTGAGGCTGGAGAAAGCCTTTGCGAGGATGAAAGCAAAACAAGAACACAGTCACACACCAAGGACATGTGTACCAATGAGGCCGCAGCAGTGTTGTTGACAATGGAAAGAAAGCAATATACATTGGAATCAGAAAGAAGTGGGAAATAAGGAAGTATTGGTTCAGTCATACTTTGTCTCATGCTGACAAAGGAAGATGCCCGCTGAGCCATGAGATTTTGTTAAGGGGGAAAAATGGTGGAAAAAAGCATACAGAAGAATAAATCCGAACTACTAAAATGATTCTCACCAGGCAATGAAATTATGGGTAATTTTTAACTTTCTTGTTTATACACGTTTTTCCTCAATGTTTTTATAATGTGCATACTATGAATTTTATAATCAAATAAAAATGTTCTTTAAATTAACAAAAATCTTTACATCACATAAACTAAATGATGTAAAGTTGGATTTATAGAGTGAAAAACAGGAGGGCAATAAATGCAAATTTTAATAGTGGTTTTCTCTATCTGGTGGGACTGCGACTGGTTCTTTCTGAAATTTCCCAATGGGAGCATATATTTTCATAATCAGAACTCATAAAAATATGTACAATTCCTAGTCTAGATGGTAGGAAATGAGATGAGAAAGGCAGGAAGGAGCTGAGGCTACAGAGAGGATCTGGCTGGGGAGGCAGACAGATCACCATGAAACATGAATGAATCAGCAAAATGGCACATCTGCAAATGCTCTAAAGGCAAGAAACCAGGGACTAGGAAGGAACCCAGAGTGGGGAGAGGTGGCCTCATCCAAAATCACTTTCTCTCACTCCTCCACACTGAGGTCCTGTCACCCCCTCGTGGCCCTAGTTCCTTGAGGATCAGGCAGCCAGAACAGAAATGGAATGCTCTGTATGGAGGAGCCAGTTCTATACCACAGCCAAGCAGTTGTACAGCTTGAAGCTAGGCCCTAAGGTGGCGAGGGGAGGTAGGGGGGGAATGGGACAGTGGAAGATTCTAATTCCTCACCAGAACCAGAAAAGTAGATGAGAGACTCCTTTAACTTCTAGGAACCAATGGCTATGGGGACCAGGTGGGGAGATGGTGCCCAGGCAGTAAATCAAATATGATCAGTGAGATGAATTACATTCCCTGAGCAGCAGTCCAAACTGGCCAACCTCTGGAAGTTGCAAAACCTGCTTTAGGGCCTGCAGGCTTTTTAAAAAAAGATTTATTGGAGTTTATTTGCTTTACACTTTTGTGTCAGTTTCTGCCATACAGAAAAGTAAGTCAGCGATAAGTATACATGTGCATGTGTGCTAAGTCACTTTAGTTGTGTCCAACTCTTTGTTGTCCCATGGACTGTAGCCTGCCAGGCTCCTCTGTCCATGGGATTTCCCAGGCAACAATACTGGAGTGTGTTGCCTTGCCCTCCTCCAGGGGATCTTCCCTACCCAGGGATCAAACCCATGTCTCTTGTATCTCCTGCATTGGTAGACAGATTCTTTACCACTAGTGCCACTTGGGAAGCCTTATATGCATACATATATCCCCTCTTTTTTGAATTTCCTTCCCATTCAGGTCACTACTACACTGAGTAGAGCTCCTTGTGCTATAGAGTTGGTTCTTATAGTCACCTATTTTATACATAGTAGTGTATCTGTGTCAATCCCAAATTCCCAATGCATCCCACTTTACCCCCTCTGGAACCAATACATTTGTTCTCTACATCTGTGTCTCTATTTCTGCTTTGGAAATAAGATCATCTATACTTTTTTTCTAAATTCCACATGTATAAGTCAATATATGATATTTCTTTTTTTTCTTTCTGACTTACTCCACTCCATGATAGTCTCTAGGTTCATCCACATCTCTGCAAATGACATGATTTTGTTCATTTTTATGGCTGAGGAATATTCTATTGTAAGTATGTGTTACATCTTTGGGCTTCCCTGGTACCTCGTTTAGTTAAGAATCTGCCTGCAACGCAAGAGACCAAAGTTTGATCCCTGGGTGGGGTAGATCCCCTGGAGAAGGAAATGGCAGCCCACTTCAGTAGTTTTGCCTGGAGAATCCCATGGACAGAGGAGCCTGGCAGGCTACAGTCCATGGGATCACCAAGTGTCGGCCACAACTTAGTGACTAAAACATCACCACCACATCTTTATCCATTCCTGTGTTGATGAACACTTAGGTTATGTCCATGTCCTAGCTATTGAAAATAGTGCTTCAATGAACATTGAGGTGCATGTATCTTTTTGAATTATGATTTTCTCAGAGTATTCTCGGGAGTGGGATTGCTGGGTCATATATTAGTTCTATTTGTATATTTTTAAGGAACATCTATACTGTTCTCTGTAGAGGTTGTATCAATTTACATTCCCACCAACAGTGTAAGAGGGTTCCCTTTTCTCCACATCCTCTCCAGCATTTATCACTTGTACATTTTTTTTTTTTTTGATGATGGCCATTCTGACCAGTGTGAGGTGATATCCCATTGTAGTTTCAATTTGCATTTCTCTAATAATTAGTGATGTTGACCATCTTTTCATGTTGTTGGCCATCTGTATGTCTTCTTTGGAGAAATATCTATTAGGTCTTCTGCCCATTTAAAAAATTTTTTTTATATTGAGCTGCATGAACTGTTTGTATATTTTGATTAATCCTTTGTCAGTTGCTTCATTTGCAAATATTTTCTCCCCTTCTGGGGTTGTCTTTTTGTCTTATTTATGGTTCCCTTTGCTGTGCAAAAGCTTTTGAGTTTCATTAGGTCCTATCTCTGTATTTTGTTATTATTTTCATTACTCTAGGTAGTGGGTCAAAGAGGATCTTGCCGTGATTTATGTCTTAAGATAAATGTCTTCTGCCTATGTTTTCCTCTGAGTTTTATAGTGTCTAGCCTTACATGTAGGTCTCTAATCCATTTTGAGTTAATCTTTGTGTATGGTGTTAGGAAGAGTTCTAATTTCATTCTTTTACATATAGCTGCCGAGTTTCACCAGCACCACTTATTGAAGAGGCGTTCCTTTTTTTTCTTGATGAGTCTGGCTAAAGGTTTATCAATTTTGTTCATCTTCTCAAAGAATCAGCTTTTAGTTTCATTGATCTTTGCCATTCTTTTCTTCATTTCTGTTTAATTTTTTCTGCTCTGATATTTATGATTTCTTTCATTCTACTAACTTTGGGGTTTTTTGTTCTTCTATCTCCAGTTGCTGTAGGTGTAAGGTTATGTTCTTTATTTGAGATTTTTCTTGTTTCTTGAGGTAGGATTGTATTGCTATAGACTTCCCTCTTAGAACTATTCCCTGGTAGCTCAGATGGTAAAGAGTCTGCCTGCAGTGCAAGAGATCCAGGTTCTATCCCTGGGTTGGGAAGATCTCCTGGAGAAGGAAATGGCAACCCATTCCAGTATTCTTGCCTGGAAAATCCCATAGGTGGAGGAGCCTGAAGAGTCGGACATGACTGAAGCAACTTCATTTCATTTCATTTCCCTCTTAGAACTGCTTTTGCTGCATCCTAGGGGTTTTGGGTTGTCATGTTTTTGTTGCCATTTTTCATTGTATTTTGATTTCCTCAGTGATCTCTGTTATTTAGTAGCATATTGTTTAGCCACCATGTGTTTGTGCTTTTTAGTTATTTTCCTGTAGTTGATTTCTAATCTTATGGTGCTGTGGTTGGAAGAGATGCTTGAAAAGATTTCAATTTTCTTAAATTTACTGAGGCTTGATTTGTGACCCAAGATGTGATCTATCCTGTAGACTATTCCATGTGCACTTGAGAAGAAAGTGCATTCTTCTGCTTTCAGATGGAATGTCCTACAAATATCGACTAAGTCTATTTGGTCTAATGTGTCATTTAAGGCTTGTGTTTCCTTATTAATTTTCTGTCTGGATGATCTTCCATTGGTGTGAGTGGGGTGTTACAGTCCCCCACTATTATTTTGTTACTGTCAATTTCCCCTTTCATGACTATTAGCATTTGCCTTCTGTATTGAGGTGCTCCTATGTTTGGTGATCTTTCTGTGTTGTTGGGTGTTGTCATTATAGACATGCCTGAACCGGCTAAGTCTGCTCCTGCCCCTAAAAAGGGCTCTAAAAAAGCTGTGACCAAGGCCCAGAAGAAGGATGGTGAGAAGCGCAAGCACAGCTGCAAGGAAAGCTGCTCCATGTACGTGTACAAGGTGCTGAAGCAAGTCCATCTGGACACCAGCATCTCGTCCAAGGCCATGGGAATTATGAACTCCTTCGTCAACGACATTTTCGAGTGCATCGCTGGTGAGGCATCACGCCTGGCTCATTACAACAAGCGCTCGACTATCACATCCAGGGATATCCAGACCGCCGTGTGCTTGCTGCTACATAGGGAGCTGGCCAAGCACGCCGTGTCTGAGGGCACTAAAGCTGTCACCAAGTATACCAGCTCCAAGTAAATATAATATGCCTTGCCGCTGTTAACGGAGAAGGCAATGGCACCCCACTCCAGTATTCTTGCCTGGAAAATCCCATGGATGGAGGGCCTGTTGGGCTGTAGTCCATCGGGCCGCTAGGAGTTGGACATGACTGAGCGACTTCACTTCACTTATGTTTGGTGCAGAAATACTTACAATTGTTATATCATCTTCTTGGATGATTATATCATCTTCTTGATCATTAGTGTCCTTTCTTGTCTCTTGCAGTAGTCTTTAAAGTCTAATTTGTCTAATAGGAGTATTGCTAGTCTAGCTTACTTTTGATTTCCATTTGCATGGAATATACTTTTCTGTTCCCTCACTTTCAGTCTGCATGTGTCACTAGAGCTGAAGTGAGTGTCTTGTAGACAGCATATACATGGGTCTAATTTTTATATCCATTCAGCCAGTTTGTGTTTTTTGGTGGAAGCATTTAATCCATTTACATTTAAGGTAATTGTTAGTATGTATGTCCCTATTATCATTTTCTTAATTGTTTTGAGTTTGTGTTTGTAGATCTTTTCCTTCTTGTTTGTTTTCTGCCTAGAGAAGTTCCTTTAGTATTTATTGTAAAGCTGGTTTGGCGGTGCTGAATTCTCTTACCTACTTGGTTGCAGGGGGATTGATCTTATCCTCTCAGGTGTCCAAAGTCTTCTGCTAATGTTGAGCAGGTGCTCTGTGAAGACTGTTTCATTTGTAGATGTATTCTTAATGTACTTGTGAGGAGAGACAAATTCCACATCACCCTATTCCACCATCTTGACTCCTCCCTCCCTGCAGGCTTTTAAAAAAAAAAAAATCATTATTTAAAGAAAGGCCCCGTCCCCAACACGCCTGAAGCCTCAGATGCTGTGTGGGAAAACAGTGCCATCTGCAAGTCTCAGTTAAAAAGTTATTCAGGAGAGTTAGCCTTGAAATCAAATTTATTTAATTTTACTTGTATTTTTCTTTTTCTATAAACACCTGAAAGATCTATGAGAAAAATCATCATCTGATGAAGTCTCATAGAGCTTTTTCAATAAGTACAAAATAAAAATTGTATGCACTAAGAAAGCATTGTATCATATATTAATTGTAAGTATGGCCTAATTTCTAGGCCGTGCGATTGATGTCATCTTAGATTTGATGTGTCTACTGAAGACCAGAGGCTGGTGGCAAGTGACACCTATGATGCTTGGTGAACATTCCTGTAAAGGTAGTGGCTCCAGGAGGCTCAATCTTTTCTGAAAGCATGATTCTGGTGCCCCCACCTCCAATCATCAGAATTAGAGGCAAGGAATGTATTTGGACTTGAATTTGGAGCCCTCAAGCATGGTTGTCACATCTTGTATGATCATGGTATCCAGAGAGGAAAGAAGTGTGCTTGCCAAGGATCATAGTGGCAGGTACCCTGCCCACAATGTCTAGGAGAGGGCAGCAGGGAAAATGAAGGGCAATAGGGCTCAGGGCTCTGGGAGCTTACTGCTTTAGCACCTTCCTGGCTTAGGCTGTATGTGTGTTATTGTTGTTGTTGTTCAGTGTCCGACTCTTTGCAACCCCGTGGACTGCAGCACACCAGGCTTCTCTGTCCTTCACTATCTCCTGGAGTTTTCTCAAACTCATGTCCATTGAGTCGGTGATGCCATCCAACCATTTCATCCTCTGTCACCTTCTTCTCCAAAGTATTGGAGCTTCAGCTTCAGCATCAGTCCTTCCAATGAATATTCAGGGTTGATTTTCTTTAGGATTGACTGGTTTGAGCTCCTTCCCGTCCAAGGTTGGGACAAAAAGGATGTGTGGATATTATGAGCCATATAATGGCTATCCAGCCTTGGCTTTGGTTTCTCAGCCCTGAACAACCTGGTCAACCCATGTTACCCTGTTCAGACCTCTCAGGACCCCTGGCCCAGGTCTTGAGATGCTTGTGCTGGCTCCTAGGGTTTCTGAAGGCTCCTAGAGTTTCACATGTGCTTGCTAACTTCACATGCCAAATCTGAGGTTAGGCTGCTTCCTCTTACAGTCCATCCTCTGGGAGTCATCTGCTTGGGGAGGGGGATGTGAAAGGGAGAGACAGGGGGGCATTCTCAAACAGAAAGTCAAGATCAGAGTTGTGTTTCTGAAAGTGTGGCTCACCCAGGGGCCCACATCCACATCATAGAGCCGCCAGCACACTGGATATTGGGTAAGCATGCAGACTTTGGGCTCACCGTCAGGCCTACTGCTTCTGTATGGGATACAGAGCAAGACATGAGAGCTGCCATGATCAAAAAGCATACTAGAGGATTCTTGTGCATCATAGTCTTTGATAAATCCTGGTCTAGGGTTCTTCTACCCTTAGCTGGGAAAGATGATCAAAGGGAAAATGACTGTTCAACAAAAGGGAGGAAATTCCACTGCCAGGGTAGGGGCACTGGGGACCTTTCAGTAACTGAGGGATCTTTTTCTTCCTCTCACAAAAGGACCAACCTCTAATTCCAGGTAGTTCCTCAGCTGCCCTCAACCTCCCAGTGCTCTGGACCATCAGACCCTGGATTCCCCAAGGACCACTCTGGGCCACATGGATGAAGATTCTCAGAGGTAGCTGGAGAGGCACAAGCTGCTCTGACAGCCCTAGACCTGCAAGTTCAGGATCAATAGGCTCTCTTCTTGTTCCACTTCCCCTTCCAGAGTTTGTCAAAAGGACATCAGAGCTTGCCAGGAATGTTCCAAAGTCCAGGGTGAGGGCCATGCTGGTAAGGGTAGAACTTCCATTGTGATAGTTTGCATACTTCCAGGCTGGATGAAAGAAATCAACCCAGAAGCACCCCCTGTGCCACACCATTTACCCCAGACTAGTGTAATTTTTTAGTTGCTGTTGATTGAGACCCTGTTGAACCTAGCTCTGTGCTAAGCTCTTGGCTTGCATTGTCTCAGTCAGTCTTGACAAGGATTTTTGAAACTGAGATTATCATTCCCATGATTTATATGAGAGACCTGAGGCCTGGAGAGGTAAAGTCACTTGCCCAAGGCACCCAGTGAGCAAGTAGAAAGCCTGACTTTGAACCTAGATGGTCTGACTCCAAAGCAGGATGAAGTGAGGAGCAGGCAGAGGTGCTGAGGAGGATGTAAGTGATCAGGAATAGGAGCTAGAGGATAAGCTTGGTGAGGAGGAAGGAGATAGGAGATGGAGTGCAATCTGAGTGAGGTGATGGATGGTATTGGGGTGGGACTCAGGAATAGATCATGGACCAGCTGAGAGTTGAGGAATATGATGGATGGCATTGGGGGCTGTTCTGAGGTCAAGGCCAGGAAGAAGGTGAAGGTCAGAGCTGGGGTTGGAATGGGGAGACTCTGGGGGAGTGATTGGAGCTCTCTAGTGTCACCAGGAGCTGGCCTGGAGTGAGAACCCCACCAGGCCGGGGTTAGAATCAGGATGAGGTAGAATCAGGATGAGGTAATGGTCAGTATAGCAGTCCCCCTTCCCAGCTTTGCACCTCTGCCAACTGTCTTCTTAGGTCTTTTCCATGTTTGCTAGTTTATTGTCTCTCTCCTCCAACCAGAAGGGAATCAGGGCACAGACTTAGTCTTTTTGATTCACCTTTATGTCACCATCATGAGGCAGAATTCATGGAACATAATAGGTGCTCAATAAATGCTCAGGGGCAAGGCTCAGGGGAGTAATGATGGATTAGAACATGGGGTTTGGCTCTCACTAGAGTGTAGGCTCAGGTGGGGTGATCTCCAGGACAAATGAGTTTGAAGGAGGGGTCAGGCCCTGGGAAGAGCTGAAGGGCACAGTGGGGTGCCCTTTGTGAACTCTCAGGTTCACAAAGAGTCCAAAGAATAGAGTGAGGTGTTGGGGAGGAGGTAAGGCTTCAAGGGCTATGGTACAATTCAGTTCAGTTCAGTTGCTCAGTCGTGTTCGACTCTTTGTGACCCCATGAATCGCAGCACGCCAGGCCTCCCTGTCCATCACCAATTCCCGGAATTCACTGAGACTCACGTCCATCGAGTCAGTGATGCCATTCAGCCATCTCATCCTTTGTCGTCCCCTTCTCCTCCTGCCCCCAATCCTTCCCAGCATCAGAGTCTTTTCCAATGAGTCAACTCTTTGCATGAGGTGGCCAAAGTACTGGAGTTTCAGCTTTAGCATCACTCCTTCCAAAGAAATCCCAGGGCTGGTCTCCTTCAGAATGGACTGGTTGGATCTCCTTGCAGTCCAACGGACTCTCAAGAGTCTTCTCCAACACCACAGTTCAAAAGCATCAATTCTTCAGCTCTCAGCCTTCTTCACAGTCCAACTCTCACATCCATACATGACCACAGGAAAAACCATAGCCTTGACTAGACGGACCTTTGTTGGCAAAGTAATATCTCTGCTTTTGAATATGCTATCTAGGTTGGTCATAACTTTTCTTCCAAGGAGTAAGCATCTTTTAATTTCATGGCTGCAGTCACCATCTGCAGTGATTTTGGAGCCCAGAAAAATAAAGTCTGACACTGTTTCCACTGTTTCCCCATCTATTTCCCATGAAGTGGTGGGACCGGATGTCATGATCTTCGTTTTCTGAATGTTGAGCTTTAAGCCAACTTTTTCACTCTCCACTTTCACTTTCATCAAGAGGCTTTTGAGTTCCTCTTCACTTTCTGCCATAAGGGTGGTGTCATCTGCATATCTGAGGTTATTGATATTTCTCCTGGCAATCTTGAGTACAGTTTGTGTTTCTTCCAGTCCAGCGTTTCTCATGATGTATTCTGCATATAAGTTAAATAAACAGGGTGACAATATACAGCCTTGACGAACTCCTTTTCCTGGCTTCAAGGGCTATAGTACAAGAGCTCCTTAAATATATGCCTTCTTGCTGATTTCAGCGTCCACGTAGATGATTCAACTCCTTGGTCTGTCAGTCCATTGACTTTCTCTTCTCTCTACCTATCACAGCAACTTAATTTTCTGGTCATATCCTAATACCCATCCTTATCTGTCACTACCACCCTTCCATAATCGCCATTATATCCTGCTGTCCCAAAGCCAGTTCATTCCTTTTAGTTCTACAAGAACTGCAACAATCCTCCAACTCCAGCCACCACTGGGGACCCTTCAGACAGCCATACTTTTTTTTCTACTGCCTTTTACCAGACCCTGAATCTATCCTTCCCTTCCCTTCTTACCCAGCCTACAATCCAAGATCAGTCATCAAAATCTCTCTTTTGAATCCACTCAAAACTCCTATGTCCCACTCCCGTTTCTTTGTACTCAACTAGCAAAACTCGGCCCTGATAAAATCCAACTTTCCACCTACTCTGTGAAGTTCAACATGACTGGAGAAAACCATGCAGACATGCTGAGTAATTTCACTTTAAACGAATGATCATTAAACCTCAAGTGAGCCCTTAACGCAGCCCAGCAATCATGTTATATTTCCATAGAACATCCAGCTCTCCATCAGCAGCTGATGCCCGTCTCTCACCCTTACTCCCAGCTGGTGGCCTGGTTTCCTGTTTCAATGAGAAAATAGGATGCATCAGAAGAGAGCTGCTCTGAGCTCCAGCATCACCTCTCCCACCTACGTGCATCTTGGCATGTCTCTCTGGCATCATCAACTGTTCCCTCTTTACTTGCTCATTAGCACACATATGTTGCTATGCTGTAATTTCTCCCATATTAAAAAAAAAAAAACAAACACTTTCATGTGGTCCCCATGTACCCCTACAATTACCAGTTTCCCACTTCTCTGCTCTCCTTTACAACACAACTCCTCAAAAGAACTGCCAGTTGCTACTCACTGGCATTTCTTTTTTTCCACTGTAGATTGAAAGCATTCTCAGCTGCCTTGTTTCCCCACGTCTCTCTGGAAATTGCTCTTAAAGGATGGGCTGCCCTGGTGGCTCAGAGGATAAAGCATCTGCCTGCAATGCAGGAGAACTGGGTTTGACCCCTGGGTTGGGAAGATCCCCTGGAGAAGGACTGATCTCCATGTTGCTGTAATTCTTTGTCCTCCTCTTATCTGTCCGGTCAACAGGACTTGAGGAGCATATGGGTCCTTCCTTCTTGATACACTTTCTTCAGTTGTTTCCACTTTCTCCTGGTTTCCCCCACTACCTCATTGATCACTCGTTTATTTGCTGGTTCCTTCTCAGCTATTGCCCTTCTAGATGTTTGCCTGCCCAGGGCTTGGTTCTTGGGTTGCTTTTCTTTTTCTACACTCACTCTTTTGTTGATCTCATCCAGTCTCATGACTTTTAGTATGGATTAGATGCTAATTATTCTCGTATTATATCTCCAGCCTTGATGTTACCCTTGAACTCCAGGCTTCTCTAAACAACACCATTGCCATCTTCCTCAATTCAGTTCGTGTACTTCCATCCTTCTTGTTTCTCTGAATAAAATCCTGAGAGCTGTCCTTGACACCTGTCTTTCTGTCATAGCCTAATACCAATCTGTCATCAAATTCTAGTACTCTACCATCAAAATGGACCCCGAATATGCTTACCTCCTACCACCTCTGCTGCATCACTTAGTGGGAGCCACCATGACCTCGCACCTGGATTATTTCAATTAATCTAGCATGTCCCTAAATAGTCTGTTTCTGCCCTTGTCTCTTTATATCACTCTAGCAGTCGAAGTCCTTACAATGACTTTCAAGGCCCTGCATGATTGCTCGCCACCCCCATCGTGGCATGTCTGATCTAATCCCCTACTATCTTCCTCTCTCACTTGCTCTACTTCAGCACACTGACCTCTTGGTTGACCCTAGGACATGTGAAAACTGTTGCTTCAGGGCAGAGGGTGTTTACATACAGTGGTTGTGGAAGACCTCACTGAGAAGATGGCACTTGAGCCAAGACTCTTCTCTGCTTCATTTTTCTCAACACCCAATATCCTGTATATTTGCCTTCTTTGGAGTTTCTTTTTTTTTTTTTGTCTCAGTTCCATGAGGGTAGGAGTTAATGTTTATTTTGCTGGCTTCTGTAATCCTGCATTCTAGAACAGTCCTTGGTACATATTAGCACTGAGTGAATACCTGACATCTTAGCGTGCAGAGTGCCACAGACTGAGTGGCGTAAACAAGAGATATTTGCTTTCTCACAGATTTGAAGGCCAGAAGTCTGAGATCAAGATGTCATCAGGGTTGATTTATTCAGAGGTCTCTCTTCTTGGTTTGTTAGTGGCAGCCTTCTTCCTGTGTTCTCACATGGTCTCTCTCTGTGTATGTCTACGTCCTGATCCTCTTTTTGTTTAAAAAAAAAAAAACAACTTTTGATTTATTTTTTCATTTATGTATTTATTTATTTTTGGCTGCACTGGATCTTCATTGCTTTGCTCAGGCTGTTTCTAGTTGTGCAGAGTGGGGGACTACTCTTCACTGCAGTGCTCTGGTTTCTCACTGGGGTGACTTCTCTTGTTGCAGAGCACAGGCTCTAGGCACATGGGCCCAGTAGTTGTGGTGCACAGGTTTAGCTGCTTCACAGCATATGGGATCTTCCCAGACCAGGGATCAAACCCATGTCCCCTATATTGGCAGGCAGATTCTTATACACTGAGCCATCTGGGAAGTCTGACTATTTCTTCTTATAAGGACAACAGTCAGATAGGAGTTGACTCCACACTAAAGACCTCACTTTACCTTAATTGCCTCTGCAAAGACCTTGTCTCCAAATATGGTTATATTCTGAGGGGATTCCCTTGTGGCTTAGTTGGTAAAGAATCCGCCTGCAATGTGGGAGACTTGGGTTCAATCTCTGGGTTGGGAAGATCCCCTGGAGAAGGGAAAGGCTACCCACTCTGGTATTCTGCCTTGGAGAATCCAATGGACTGTATAGTCCATGGGTTCTCAAAGAGTTGGACACGACTGAGTGACTTTCACTTCATTTCACTTCAATTCTGAGGGGATTAGAACTTCAACATATGAATTTGAGAGGGGGGTGTAATCCAGTACATAATACTAGATTAATTTATTGATCAGTGTACAGAGATGGATTGAGACACTGATGGAGTAAGGATCAGTGTTAGGCTCAGGAATACAGCAAGGCTTGGTGAGGACATAAGAGATTGGTGGGCAACAGAGCTCATAGGAGCAGTCAATTCTGGGCTGGATGACAATGGGGTAGAGAGTGATGTGCCAGGGTTGAATAAGACTGGAAGAGAGTACTTTTCTCAGCCAAAGGGAGAGGCCATGGCGAGGAAGATGATGGAGTCAATGCAGTTGAGGGGTGAGGAAAGGAGAGACTGGCCAAAGTGGGCAGAAGGGAGGAGGGAAGGAGTCAAAGACTGGTTGGGTGGTTGAGACCTTGGGATGGGACCCTCGGGAATGTTGGGAATGTCCTTGATGGGCAGGGTCATACATATTCTTTGATGGGCCCAGTGAAAAATTCAGATCTCTTACTCAAAAAGTATTAATAATTTTAAATGGTGACAGCAGAGCCTTGAACCAAACACAGGGAACCTTTCTAGATATTGAACCCTGTCCAACTCCATTGGTCCAACAGCCATGGGCCTGGTCCTGCCAGATGGGCTCTGGATCAGAAATGGAGACAGTTTAGAGGTTCAGATCAGGTTGGGGTGGAAGATCTAGCCTCTTGCATTGCATTGGGCATTTTTATATGATCTACCTTTTGCCATCTTTGTGTCTTATTAGGAACTGTACCACACACTTTTTTGAAGCTGGGTCATCCCACAATGTACCCTACACATGTGATTTTCATGTGTGCAAGGTGTGTTTGTTGAGATCACCAACGTACTAAGGGAGGCTGCTCATTGAATTTGATGGAGATGGAGGAGAAGTGAACATGCACAAGAAGACCAGGGCAGGTCTAGAATTCAGGCAATGAAGATCTGAACTGTACAAGTAGCCTGGGAGAGGTTATAAAGGAATTGTGATTTGATTGGAAAAAGAAAACCCCTCGAAGTGCATCTAGCTGCCCAGTGCCTGGCCAAGGCAGAGAAACCAGTATCCAAGCCCTTGCCATCCTGGTGCAGAAGGGGCTGTTCAGACCATGATTTACAAATGGGGCCAGAGGGAAGATTGCAGCCCTCCCCATCCAGTCCTTGGGAGAGCCTGGAACCATCCTGAGGGGTGATGGAAAGCATTCTGAGCGGGGCAAAATCTGGAAGAAGCCAGGACACAGGCTCCCACAAGGAGGATGCAGCGGCTGGGGCTGCTGGTGCTCTTGGGGCAATATCTTGGTGGTAAGTTGAAGGCTGACTCTCACTCCAGCTTCTCACTGCACCCCAGCCTCTCCTGCCTCATCTCTGCAAGAATCTACTGAGCCTGCTGTGGATGTGCCTCTCTGTTGGATGCTAGGGACACATGAACAGACAAGGTCCCTGGCCTCAAGATAGAAGAGGCAAATGTGCAATGCCAGTGAGCAACCAAAGAACACAGCACAGCTGGGTGTGGGCAAAAGCTAGCATGTGTCAGACTCATACAGCAGGCACACTTGATGGGATTATCCCAATTTGCCCTCTTCCCCACCATTGGAAGGCTCCCCAGGTAGCTCAAATGGTAAAGAATCTGCCCGCAATGTGGGAGACCTGGGTTTGATTCCTGGGTCAGGAAGATTCCCTGGAGAAGGGCATGGCAACCCATTCCAGTATTCTTGCCTGTAGTAGTCCACGGGGTCGCAGAGTTGGACATGACCGAGCAACTAACACAACCACTGTTTGAGGCAGGTACCATTATTGTCAGTCTCGTTTGACAGATGAGGAAACTGAGATGCAGACAGGTTAAGTCACTTGCTGAGAACTGATGTGTGGTACTGCCAAGAGATCACGCAGGCAGCATGCTGCAGACGCCCTGCTGTTATTCCTTCTTGCCCTTGGCACCCACAGAAGGCCCCACATTTATAGTCTCTGCAGACAGAGAGCTGGGAATGGAACAATCAACACAGGGCCCAGGGTGGAGAATCCCTAAGACCTCAAGAGTAGAGATGTCATCTGAGCTCCTTGGGAAAAATGAATACAAGTGCACAGAAGCTGACGGTGGGAGGAAAGGAATTCTGGGCAGAGAGGGAACTAGAAGTAGACTGGCTTTGCTGCATCCAGAAGCTTAGCTGGGGCTGCTGGAAGACGGTGAAAGCCATGGACCTTCACCTCATCCTGAAAGCTTGTAAAGTCATCTGTGAAGATCAGGATGGAGGACACAGTGAAGGAGTAGGGGACCCAGGAAGTGCGGTCCTGAAGAGCCACAGACCATTTCCCCACGAACTAGGGCGCAGGATCTCAAATCAGGGTGCCTTGAAAACATACATAGCCCTCTGGGCCCTGAAGGAGCTCCATTCGCAATCCTAGGTGAACTTGATTTTTTCCGTGGAAGCCCACTCAACAGGCCAGGGAGCTGGGCTTGCTGCCTTCGTTGGGGAGGGTTCAGATGGTCTGTGCTGAGCAAAGAAGGCTCCCGCAGCCTTGGAAGAGCAAGCCAGCCAGGAGAGGACTCTGCAAACAGGGGGCAGGGTTGGAGAGGAAAGCACCACTGGGGTGGGGGAAGGGGAGGAAGAGGGGACCGAGGCCCTGACCAAGGCTGCTTTCTCCCATTCCCCGCCCCCGGGACAGAACCGGAAGCAGCTGGGTGGTGGACGCTTTCCTGCCAGAGCAGGTAGGTATTTCTCTGCTTGGAATCGGGGGCGAGGGTAGTTCCGGGGTACGTCTTCCAGGCTCATTATGCCCCCAAAACACCAAATTAGGGGGATGCATCAACTCCCTGGTGGGGCTGGGCTCCAGAGGTGCAGAGAACAAAGAGAGCCCCCCAGAATCCAGCAGGCCTGATGGGCCTCTCCTGGGAGGCTTTAGCAGCCTGGGCCCCAGAACTGACCTGCCATCTGTCAGCCGCCCACCTCTCCTGGGTTCTCCCCTCACATGTGTCAACCCTCTACCACCAGGGTCCAGTCGGTCCTACTGAACCTCCCACAGGGCCCCCCACCCCCAACCCGGCGCTCCCCTGACAGACCCAGAAGATTCCATCCTCGTCCATTTCTGTGCCCCAAGAGTCCCCAAGCCCATCTCTTCCTTTATTTCGCGGCAGCACCCCGCGAGGGCGGCGGGATTCTTCCCATTTGCCAGACTTGACCAGAAAGAAGGCAGCCATTCCGGGGCAGGGGTGAGGGGTGGGGGTAAGTGACGAAGCCAAGGTCACCCAGTCATGGGCAGCGGAACGTGGCCTCGACCCGGCCCTTCTTCTGCAGGCCGGCTGGCACCCGGCTGAGGCAGGTTGGGGCGGCCGGCTCGTGCCCCTCTTGGCTCCGCGGGCAGTGGCCGGCCAGAATGACAGGTGAGCCGGGACGGGGGACACTTAGGGGGTTGGGCTGCGTGGTGCCACCTGGCGCGCCGCCTTTGGGTGCGGCCGCCCGAGCCTGAGGCGGCGCGGGGCCTCCGAAGGCCAGAGCCCCTGGGTAACGCCGGGGTTGGCGCCTCAGGCCGAGGGTCGCGGGGGCGCCCCGGGCCCGCCGACCAGGCCCCGCCCCCTGGCGGCACGGGCGGGGGCAGGGGCGGCGCCGGCGGAGTGGGGCGCGGGCGCGCGGTGCTCGGTGCGCGCCGCCGCCCCTCCGGCCCAGCTCGCCCGCCCGCCCTACCCCCTCAGCCCGCTCGCGTCGCCCCCCACCCCTTCTCCTCTCCTCGGCCTGGCGGCCCCGCGCGCGGTGCGACGCGACAATCGCGGCCTGGCGCTCGGGGCGCGGGGTTCGTGGCGCTCGAGGGTGGCGCGCCAGGCGCGGGGCGCGAGGCCAGACCTGGCGCGGCAGGGAGTTGGGGGGGCGGGCAGCAGCGGAGCCCCCAGAGGAGAGCAGGGCCAGGGGGGTACAGAGGTAATGGGTAGGGCCTGGGAATCCGGCTGCGAGGGGCGGGGAGCTCCAGGCGCACTTTGGCCCGGGCCGGGCTGAGCCCCGGGGCGCTCAGGGGTAGCGGGGCGGGGAGGGAGGGTGGGAGGAGACGGCGGGGCCGGGCCGGGGGGCTTGGCCGACGGGGAGCAGGTGGGCGGGGACAGGGGCCCTGCTGGAAGAGGCGCCGCAGCGAGGTGGCGGGCTGCGTGCACAAACAGGGCGGCCGCCTCCTGGGCCTGGAGAACGGTGAGGCCGCTGGGGTTGGGCGCCCCGGCCCCGAGGGCACGGTTCCGCGTCCAGGACCCCTGAGCCGGGCGCTGGGCACTGTCGGGGGAGGATCTGGAGGCCTGGCCGGGCCACAGCGCCAGGGATTCTGCAGCCGACCCAGCTGCTGGGCCAGAGGCAGGAGTTCTTGGGCAGCGCGCCGGTGGCGGGCACTGGTGGCGAGCGATGGTGGGCGAGGACAGGCACCTTCAGGGTTAGCATGAGTGGAAAGGGGACGAGGAGGGCCCAGAGTTTGAGTTGGAGGGTCATTTGGGAGTTCCGTGTCACCGGGTGGGTTGATGAGTCATGAGATTTGGGGATCACAGAAGCCTTTCCTGGTGATCAGTTCTGAGTGAGGGCAATGAAGAGGGCTGGGATTTGGAGAAGCGTTTTTGAGGCCACCTTTGGGACACTCGGTCCTCCTGTGGCTGCCGGTCCCCCGCGAGGGACTTTAGAGCCGACGTCCCAGAGTGCTGGGATGGGGCAGCTGCGGTCCGGGGAGGGGTTAAGGAAGGTCTTTGTGGTGGCGGGTCCCAGCCTTCCTTCCTTTCCAGGCCTTCAGGATTCAGCTGAGTTCCTGTGGGGAGTGGGTTAAAAATTCCTCCTGCCTACAGTCAGCCTTAGAGTATCCACCAGGGGCAGGAGGGACATATACGTGCGTGACTGCCGCAGCATTCTCTGTCGTGGAGCCCTCGCGCTTCCTCACTGTTGCCATAGTAACGGCCTATTGATGGTGTATTTATAGGGAAGAAGCAGGCGCTAAATTTTGGGGAAGGAGGGGGAGGAGGCCTCAGGCAGCAGCAGTGAAGGCGGTCACGGAATTGTTAATGGAGTGGGCCATGCCCGGGAGCTGTTTGGGAGAGTTACTGGCTTGTCTGAAGCTTAAAAATGAACTAATGACTTATGCATGTGTCAGGCTAACCTAGTCGGCCTGTGATACCTGTGGGTGTGCGTCCACCATGGTCGGGTGTGTTTGGGACAAGGCATAGCTATCTAGAAGCTGTTACATAATTTCTGCACAGAAGAAAAATGTAAAAAACAACACTGCAGTTCTCATTGATAAGCAATGAGACATGTATTTTTCTGTCGTCACTTATTAGTAAGCCTTTACTCATTCTTTTCAATTCCTGACAACAGCTCCATTTTTCTTCAATCAAAAACCTTGCTGTTAGGCACGCCACACCCACACCCTAGACACATGACTGGCACTGGCCTTAGGGGAACCTCAGAGATCCAGAATGGAAGCAGGATTTTGAGATAATATTCCATCTTCTCTCTTCTAAACACCAAGGGTCAACTTTTCTCACCATGGCAGGCCCGTCTGTGGAAAAATTCCCATGTTAAGAGTTTTGGGTGGGATTGTTGTGGGGTGCACAAGAGAAAGGCTCCCTCAACATGGTGTTTCCATAGATGGATGTTAGCTTTGCTTTTTTCCTTCAGTTTTCATTTCATTTATGATTCACATTCTACCTGTTTGCCAAAAGGATTAGAGGATATATTTTAAATATACATAAGATTGAAAACATAAGGAGAAAAGTGGATACCATGTCACAGGGGAGAAAGCATATGTGTTTAATAGCTAGGCTTCCAGGGATCCTGTGCTTTATGGTTAATGTTAACACTGAACTTCTTGACAGCCTAGGCAAAAAGGGTAGCCCCGTGGGTGACACCGTTGTGTCTAACATTCAGTTAGTCATAAAACCAGAGCTTCTGCTTGGGGAGGGGAGCCATGGGGTGATTGCTCCCAGATGTGGACACCTTGGCCAGTGCTCCAAAATATGTGCGTGAGTGGGAGTGTATGTTGTGGGTGGGGGCAGTGTGCTGCTGTCATGGTTTACATACTGGCTGGATAATTCCCGAGCTTTTGGCTGATAGCTGCGATTAGAAGGAACAGTCTCATCTAGCCAGCAGCTCAGTTTTGAACATGTCCATCCATGTCTAGGTCCTCTGCTGCTGTGTTGTTTAATGCACAGAGAGGAGAGATGACTCTGTTTCAGGAGATCCTTGCCAGCCTGTCTGGTGAAGAGGAACACAGCAGGTCCTCTGGGCTTGGGCTGTGACTTTGGAGATGGTTGTTGTGGCTGTGGGAAGCATTACCAGTGCCCACTTCTTAAACACGCATTGCCTGGTTTCAGGGACCGTGCTTGTCATTAGAGGTATGTGAGACTTGCCATTGTGAGGAAGCTTTGTTCCCCAAACAGGTCCTGTTTCTGTCACTGTTGACTTGCTGGACCTTCCCAAAGTGCCCCTCTTTTCTGTGGGGTGTTTTCCAAGTCAGAAGTGCACATGTTCATCGAATCCAGTAAGGAAGGCAGAACCTCAGACTGTAGGAGTTTTTCTTTTTTTTAAAAGAGAAAAGATCAAGCCTTAGGTCTAGACTCTCAGACTGTGTTCTTGGGGGAAATAGCTGGAAGGTTTTCTGTGGGCTCTGCTGTGCCTCGGGAAGCTCTACAGGAGAGCTTGGACAAGGATGAGAGTGCCAGGGCTGGGAGTGGCTGCACAGAGGGTGATGTGCGCCATGAGGGACTGCTGTGACGTTTGACCAGGCCAGTGTGGGCGGGGTCACATCTCAGGGCTGAGAGGGTGCCCTGTAGGTTTGGGGGTGTGATTTCACCATGACTTTGCTTTCCTCCTTTGCCAGGTGAGTGACACACTGGATCTGACAGAGAACCATGGCAGGTGAGTTTGTCTGGGCCCTGGCCAAGCCGGGAAGGGCTGTGCCTAGGTCTTATGGAAAAGTGCTAGCCTACCTTTCAAGGCCTTTCCAGCTTTCATCATACTGAGGGTGTTCCCATGGCTCCTGTTCAATTGTCTGGGTCTCATCTGTCCACTCTCAACTCTTCAGCTCCCTTCTGGAGCACAGACTCCCCTGGAGAGGTGCGCCTACCCAGGCTACTCGGAGAGAAGCTAACATGGCAGGCCATGGGGGTTTAGGGAGAGATGCCTACCTGGGACCAAGAGGGCCTGGCTGACATGAGGACTAAGAAATCCCAACTCTAGGGGCACACTAGGAGCAGATGTCACCTCTTCTTTCATCTTCCAAAGTCTCAGCTCAGGCTTCTGGGGTTGCCAGTCAGCTCAGCTGGAACTGGGGGTTCCCCTTGGGAATAAGAGGATATGGCTCCCACTCCATGACATTTTGGCTGGAGGCTATCTGTGCCCAGTTTCCAAAGGCCTAGATTCTCCATCTCGAGCCTGCTACCCCTCTTCCCAGAGGTCCTCTCAGATTCATGTGTGTCCAGTCTCCCGATCTCCTGCAGCAGGGTTTGTACTAGACCGTCTAGGGCAGGACTCTTGATACCAGGCCATCCGACAGCCCAGGTGGCCATTCAGGTGGGGGATGCCAACATCAGCCTCACAGGGAAATGCATCCTTATGATAAAGGCTCTGATTTTCTCTTTTGGGCGTGAGGCTGAAGATACTGGGGACGTATTCACTGGTGACTATAACATTCAAGATGTGTCATGTGCAAGGTTCTCATGCAACACACACTTCCCTCTTACGAGGGCCCCATTGTCCTCCAGAGTCTTGTCGGCAGATACAGCATGGTATCAGAAAAAGTCAGCCCTCCCATCTGTTGTACATGTCCAGGAGGGTGTCCTGCCTGCTAACTCTGTCTTGCTTCCCTCCATCCTTGACCCTCTGTGCCCAGGCTGAGTCTGGTTGGCAGGTGCCTCTGGGCCCCTCCACCCTCCAGGCCTCAGTGCAACTTTCTCCTCAGTGTTTCTGGAGGCCAAGAATGCCCATTCGGTCCTGAAACGCTTCCCTCGTGCCAATGAGTTCCTGGAGGAGCTGCGCCAGGGCACCATCGAGCGGGAGTGCATGGAAGAGGTCTGCAGCTACGAGGAGGTCAAGGAGGTTTTCGAGGACAAGGAGAAAACGGCACGTACCACCCTGGGGCTGGGTGCTGGGAGGACAGCTGGCCTCGGGAATAAGCCATGCCCACCCTGGGATCTCAGATGGATCAGAAGCAATGAAGGGAAGCCATCCGAGTCCAGGGAAGGGCCACTGGAGCCCTATAAGAACAGCTCACCTGTCCTCAGAGCCCCATCTGCCAGACCCATGGCCATTGTTGTCCTTGGTCCTCAGGGCATTCCACGGCCTTGTCAGTGGCTCTCAGAGGCCAGTCAGGGTAGGGGCAGGCGCAGACCCTGCAGAACTTGATCCCGACCTGCTGAAGTCAGAAGTGCTTACGTGTGAGTGTCAGCTGCCCTTTTTCCTTCTTTTGCAGATGGAGTTCTGGAAGGGGTACCCGAATGCGGTCTACTCAGTCCGAGACCCTGCACAGAGCTCAGATGCCATGTACGTGGTGGTGCCCCTTCTGGGGGTGGCGTTGCTGATCGTCATCGCCTTGTTCATCATCTGGAGGTGCCAGCTGCAGAAAGCCACCCGTCATCACCCCTCATATGCTCAGAACCGGTACCTAGCGAGTCGCGCAGGGCACAGCCTCCCCCGGGTCATGGTGTACCGGGGCACGGTGCACAGCCAGGGGGAGGCCTCCGGGCATCGGGAGACAGGGAGCCACCCACAGGTGGTGCTGGGGCCCAGTCGGGGAGGCAGAACCACTGTCCGGCTCGAGAGCACCCTCTACCTTCCTGAGCTGTCTCTCTCCAGACTGTCCAGCGCCACCCCTCCCCCGTCCTATGAGGAGGTGACCGCTCCTCAGGAGAGCAGCAGTGAGGAGGCAAGCGTGTCTTATAGTGACCCACCGCCAAAGTATGAGGAGATTGTGGCAGCCAACCCTGGCTCAGACAAGTAGAAGGACGCGTGTCTGGTCCCATGTGAACGCCTCGTTCAGGGGCCTCCTGTTTCCTTTTAACTTTTTTAAGACTGTGCCACCACAAAACAGCCTTAGCCTCCTCGTTGCCAAATAATTTCCTTACCGTGGATCTGTAGGAAGTCAGTTGTCAGAGACAGGTGGAGGCGGGTAGGGATCATGCATGCAAGCAAACCCCCTGGTGAGAGCCACGGGCAAGAGAGCCCAGCTCTTCCAGAAGCCCCTACACCCCTGCCATCCGGCCCTCCTGTCAGGGACTGGCTTCTCTTACGCCAAAGGAATCACCCCATGCAGTTGACTGTGGCCCCAGGCCCAAGCCCTGGGATCCCACAGCTGGCCAGAGACCTGTTTGTCCAAAGCCTCACCGCAGAGTTGAGGGAGAGAAGCCAGCCCTCAGCGCCCTTTTCCCTCACTAGCCCTGTGCTCTCTGTCCTCACTCACATTGGACAAGGACAAGGACAGAACGAAAACAACAGTAATAACATAATGAACACAATACAACAAAATGATACCACCTGGGCCACTGATAGGGGTTCAAGGGAGATCAGTCACACAGATGGGTGACGCCCCCCCATACCCACCCCACACTCCCAACCAGGTTCAAAGGAATGTCTGGAGCCACCTGAGAGGAGGACAGGCTGTGTGAAGGATGAGGGCTGGGAGCTGGCTGGCCAAGCTACCTCCTCCACATTGGGGACGTGGTCATCTGGAGGGACTCTGGTCCTACTGTGCTTGGCCTCCCTCAGACGTTGGCTCTCCAGGTTCTCTTTCAGCTGTGCTAAAAGCCACTACCCATTGGCCTGAGCCATATCATGGCCTTGGGAAAACAGATAACGCTAGCCCTGCCTATGGAGCCCGTGGCCTTTGAACGGTTAGGCCACAGGCTGGGGTAGAAGGCTGAAGTTTTCTCCTTGTGAGGTTGGCCTATAGGATGATTAAACCCACGAACTCGGTTTCCTCAGCATTGTGCTCTCTAGCCTTAAACTTTTAGGCAACTGCCCTTTTTTGTGAGTAGGTGTGTTGAGATGAACTTGAATTTCAGATGGCTGATTTCTTCTTAATGATGGTGCCCACCTGGGGAGAAGATCAGAAAGTGTCCCTTTTTAGAAATTTCTTTGTCGTGGAGATGGGGAAGCCCATGACCTGGGTTTGAGGGCCTGTCTGGGATATGCTCTGTCATTGCCAGGTGCTGGTCCATTTTTAGCAACCCCTTTCTGTGGCCCAGGAACTGTCCACCTCTCCATTTCAGTGAGGCTTTGGGCAGCAGTGGGGCAGAGGTGACCCGCCCTTTAAGTGTCAGTGACCACGCAAAAGACACTGTCAACACTGCCTCCCCACCCCTCCATCTTCATCCTCCTGGCCTCAGCACCAAACCATTTTTCCTCTGTGGTGCTTTAAAAAATGTAGCAAATTTTTGTGGGGCCCAAAAGAGTGCACAGCCAGGGTCTATTGGCAACCACAGCAGTTTAAAACCCACTGAGAAGATAAGCTTCTCTCTGTCTAAACAGGTCTCCAAGGCAGGCCTTGTGCCTCATTCTTTGAATGTGGCCCTGCCTAGAGGCCACAGATAACTTCTGGAGGCCCCTCCGGTCCTCACTCACCCAGAAACATGCCACAAGCAAGGAGGCTTGTGTTCTTACCCCAGCGAGGCCACCAGCTTGGCCAACTCAACCCTGTGGCCCGGTTCCATCCTTCCCCTACCTCACAGGCCTGCTGGAGGGTGATTGAGCTAATGCCTGTGCAGTGCTTGAGACACCAGGAAGCCCAGTGCGGTTTGCCCTTAGGAAGATTCTTCTAGAAATACGTAGATCACGAGGCACCTGTTTTAGCAGAGGTCTTTGTAGGACTGTGAAGTCAAGTCTCAACCTGGGGAGTCAGTCTCCTGCCAGTTGGACTGTTCCTCCCCTCTCTCTCCCCACCCACTCCACCCCGAGAGCTCCCTGATGCCAGAGGTGCTGACCAGGTGGCATCCCACCTTTCCTTCGTCCCTCTTTTCCTCCTTCTGGGCCTCCAGCACCGCACTCCTGCCCTTCCTCCCAAAGGCATTTTGGGTGTACACTGTCCATGAGGGATGCTGGGATCCATCCTCTTCAGCCATGTTGGAGGACCCTGGGCAGCCTGAGCCTCCAGGGCCTGTCCCTGCCATCCCTGCGTTTTCTTGGGGGCCGTGCCTGTGTGTCAGCCAGGAGCATGGGAGAAGACACTTAGCCCTCTGTGTCTCCTCCTCACTGGGCAGAGAGCCAGGGGTGGGCCCCGCAGACCCGAGCCAGAGGGAGGACGCTGGGGAGTGCCTGCTCCCATTGGCCCGTGTGAAGCCCTTTCCTGCCGAGCTGCTCACTGTTTGGAGCCAGTTTGAGGTGGGAGCCGGAAGGATGGCCGGGAGCCCATTGCAGGGCGGAGACCAGCCTGCATCGTGCGGGTACCAAGCTCTCCGGTTCCAGGCCTTTGCAGCATTGTTCCACATGGGGTTCAGTGGTCCCCGGGACGTTTCTCACAGTTTATCTTAGACAAAAAGGCTGTACAGTACACCATGGTCATAACTCCCTTGCCGTGCACATTTGGCTTTAAGAACGCCCTGTACATATCTTTTCGAACTCTGTATGGATGTCGATTTGATACAATGTTCAATCTGCGATAGCCACATTTTTGTTGCTTTTGGGCTTCGGGTGTGTGAGTGTGTGTGTGTGTGTGTGTGTGTGTGTATACAAGTGTATGTGTTGTTGCCTTTTCTCACATGCTTATCTGAAACAATAGCCGGTGTGTGGCTATATTTGTACCAGGAGGGTTCCGGTCTGAGGGGAGGAATGTCACCTCCCAGGGCTAGGCAGTCTGAGGACAGGACCCTGAGTCAGGAAAACTGAGATGAGCTGCTGGAGTGAGCCCTCCAGAGTTACCACCTTCTGCCCTCCTTCACTAAAGCTTTTGGAAGAGGATGAAGCAGCTCTATCCTGTGGGCCTCCCTCCTGTGGGACCTTCGACTCACACACTCTTTTGGAGCAGTGCCCCCAACCTCGGCTCCTGTTCTGTGGGTGTCAACAATGGAAGGAAATCAGCACTCCTGGGCCTTTTTGGTTTTTCTTTTTCTTTTTGGTGGAAAGATGTGTGACTGTTGATTTTGGGGTATGGCGGGCTGGTTATTTAGATATTTTTCATTTTAAAACTAAAAGGCTTTAACAAATTCCATGGAATGTGACTTTCACGTGTTTTCAACCAAAACCTTTTTAAGACTTTTTGAAGCAAGCATCACTATCTTGTCCCTCCCCTGCTACTCCCCATCACCTGGGGTTTTTCAAAATGAAAGCACAAGCAGAAGTGTGTGCGGCCCCAGGACAGCTGCCTTGTGCCCTGGCTGACGGACACGCGACACTGTGCCGTCTTACCCAGAGGCCAGGGGCCTCCTCTTCAACTTGCGAATCCCACTGCCATTAGTGTGAATTCCTTTGGGTGCTTTGGAAAATAGGAACCTGCCCAATCTGTTGGACTGTGTCTTTCGGCTAGCCTGAAGATGACCGATCTGGGATACAAAAGCATCTTTCTGCTAAGGAGTTGGAGCCAGATGGTTCCTCTCTGGCTGGGGGTTGATCTTTTCACAACCAAATGGCATCACACAAGAACTAAGAACAACACTGCCTCTAGATTATTCCTTTGTCCAAAAGAGAGAGACAGAGAGAGATTACTAAGAGCATTTCTCTTACTCACCTGTGCTCTATCTTTCCAGGAGAGTGCATGTGTGTGCTATGTGTCATGTGTGTGCCCTCACATTCAAGGCCAAGATGGAGAGCTGGGTAGCCAAGCTGCTGTCTAGGCTGCTTTGAACGCAGCTCCATCTCAGGATTGCACCAATTCAGAAACAAGCACATCCTCCCCACTGAATTCTAGTCATACTAATCAGTGTAATTAGCTAATTTAAAAGTACTGTAATCAAACTGCCTGCAACTGTGGTAAAAGCCCATTAATTCAAAGCCCACTAGTTCAAAATGTAGGAAAAAAAAAAATCACTTTTTTTTTTTTTTTTTTGCCAAACTCTAGATAATGCATGGTATCTGCAATTTTTCCTCTGTAGAAATATTTCCAATATTCTTCCCTTGAGTCAATTTTCAGGTTCATATGTGTAAGAGGGATCTAGTTTAAAACGAGTCCCTTTTCCCAATAAAAGGCTCACGATATGATGGATCCCTTCACTGTGCCTTCAGCAGTTCTCGTATGTCAGGCTCTTCGTGTACACGATGACCTCTGTTCTGTCTCTACTGTGTGTATGCTGGGTATGGCAGCGTTTCATTCTCCTCCTTTATTTGCTCTGTGAATAAAAGAGTTTGTGAACTAAATTGCAATTTAAAGTGATATAACTGTGCAATAGTCTGTAAAGCAGATATTTCGCTATCAGTCTGGCCACTCCCATCATTCGCCCCCAAATATTCAAACATAGCAAGCTTTCCCTTTCCCAGGCTGTGGGTGGTGAGGCTCATCTGAGCAAGAATTTCCCTGACAAAGAGGTCCAAACAGCGCAGCCCACCCGCTCAGGCTCAGTGCCTCAACAGTTGTCCCACTGTCCTGAGCTATGTGACTGGCGCCCAGTGCCTGCCCCCAGCCCGCCCCCAGCTGGAGCATTAACACAGATATTTAAGATGGGGACAAGTCCCACAGCTTTTTATGCCTCCCCATCTGTCTCCCCATATGGATGCCACTTTCCCAGGCTTGAACACACCTGTTCTTTCACTCTGATTGTGACTCTGTGACAGTGGAAACCCTGATATGTGCAACCGAGCTTCTAGACGTGATTACTATGAAATGGATTCATTTTGGTATCACTTTAAACTGTGCTCGTAATTCGTGCTTTGACCCATGTTGGCTGGCAAATCTGTACATTCACTCATATGTCAGGATTTCACTGGAGCCTGGGGTAACAAACAATTGTACTTCTGCTTTCTCTCTCTCTCTGTAATTGTTGAGTTTAGCTGTTAAGTTTCGTCTCTTTCTGTACCAGAAGGTAATGAATAATAATAAAAAGCAAATGGCATTTACTTGTGTTCTCTCCTCACCCATCTTGGATCGCTGCTGACTCTAACTTCCTTGGGATATGGAAGGTTGTGGGCCAAACTTGTTTTTCCAAGAGTCAGACTGTAGATAAGGAAACAGCCTGAACCAGTTTAGAAGCAGGAAGCAGAGAGGTCCTGGGTCCTAGAGCTGGTCCCATATGTGTAAGATGATCTGCTGACCCATCCCCCTGGGAGGAGGTTAGTAAGGTCTGCCACAAATCATGTTAACAACTTCCCTGTCGCCTGATCCCTGGTTACTCATCGAGATGGCCTTTACTAGAAAAGATGTTCTGCTTGATTTCAGAGCTGGAGGAGGGGCAGGAGGGAGGAATTTTTTGGAGCTCTACATAGGTGGGATGTAATCCTCAGCTTTTGCTCTGGCTCAGTGTCCTGAATTCTGAAGGTAGCAGGAGTCTGAGACTATTCAGTGGGCACTGACAGTTTAGCCTCCCCTTGGAGGAAGCATGGTCTTAGCCCGGAACACTGCCAGCTGTTTATCTGGAGTGAGATGGGGCCAAGGGAAGTTATTGGTAAAAGTTGTGCCTGTCCCCCATAAGGAAAGTAATCCATCCTTTAATAGGAAAAGCCATGGCAGTGATGAGACAATGGCAGTGACATTCACAGCCTCCTTCGAGGATTGAATGTGGAGGCCCAATGCCAAGAATGACAGCCAGAGGCCTTAGGTTCTTTTCTTATCCTAAGCTGGCTTACTGAGTGATGCCAATCTTCTGAAGATGCTGGGCAGTCAAATGAAGACTCCTCAGGCAGACTCCAGCACACAGATGGGGTCATGTTGTAGACATAGGTTTGGAACTTTAATTCCTTTTTTTAGAAACTAGCACTCTAGGCAGCCACTAAGGGTCCCAGCCTAGCCCACACAAGGAAAGTAATACACGAGAGCGTCCCCCTTTCCCCAGCCCCCTCTTGTACCACAGCCACACCCTTAGAGCAGCTGGCTTGAGATCTCACAGAATGAAGGCACTGAAGGACAGTGGAGAGGGGCCACAAACTGGGCTTGAAAATGATCACAACCAGCCCTTATTGAGCACCTGGTATATGCCAGGCCCTGTATAAGGATTAACTGAGACGATCCTCCCAACAAACCTGTGATGTCTGAGAGAAGCAAGGACCAAGAGAATGCCATTTGACCAAGGCCTCCGAGAGAAGTGCTGACCTCATTGTGTGAACCCAGGTCTGTCCAGATTGTCCCACCCCCGGCCAATTGTACTGCATTGCTGGTCTACTCTGGTGATCACTTTGCTTTTGTGTTCTTGTTGACTGTTCATCCTCCCAGCACCCATCCCTCCACCTCTTTCTACCTAACTGTTAATTCCACAAGGGCAGGGACCATGGATAACTTTTGTTCTCATCATTTCTTCGCCAGAACTCAGCTCAGTGCTTGGCTCACACTCAGTGTTCAATTAAAAAAATGTGTTGAGTGATTTTATTCTGAAGTCATAACTCAGGCCCCTTGTACTAGTTTGCTCAGGGTGCTGTAACAAAGTCCCATAGACTTTATAGCTTAAATAATAGAAATATATCGTCTCCCAGTTCTAGAGGCTGGAAGTCTGAGATCAAAGGTTTGGTAAAGTCAGTTGCTCCTGAGGCCTCTTGCCTTGGCCTGTAGACGGCCATCTTCTTCCCGTGTCTTCATATGATCTTCCCTTTGTTCATGTTTGTATGTTAATCTCCTCTTCTTATAAGGTCACCAGTCATATTCAATCACGGACCACCCTATTGACCTCATTTAAACTTAATGACCTCTTTAAAGACCCTACCTCTCAGTACAGTCACATTCTGAGGTACCAGAGGTCAGGATTTCAACATAGGAACTTGAAGAGGGGATATAGTTCATCCAATAATACTCTATTCATGGTGGACAGGAGTCTTTGTTGCCCTTTCTCCCAACCCTGAGCGCATCATACACACTCTGGAAAAGCTTAGGGGTGGACATTATGACTTCGCTGAGATTCTGGCAAACACAGGGGCACCTTGCCATTCTCAAATCACACTCCAGAGCAGATGCTCCCCTGCCACAGATGGTGCACCCAGGACAGCTGTCAGAGTTCCCCACAGGGCAGGTGGACTTCGGTGAGGCGACATGGGCTTCAGAATGGTTTTCCCAGGGTACCTCTTTGGAGAGTGATGGGCAGACCGAAAGCCTGAAGAATAGACAAAATATTTGTGCCCCTTTAGATTTTTTTTAAATAGACAAACGTTGTTTTCATGAATCACAAGCCTAGCAGCTCCAGTAACAGTGGCTTTCAACAATTTCTCTGAAGAGCTCAAACTGTGTGATGGATTCAGTTTCACTGGGCTTTATGTACTGTAAAAATAGAGGCTCTAGAGGCTGGGTAACATTTGTATCATGCTGGTTACACTTAATCACAGGAGCACAGTGGGTGGGCTGGTGGATGCCAGCACCCTGGAGTTCCGGGACTCACTGGGCATAGAGGGAGGGACGCTGGTGGAGTGCAATGTTTACCAACCTGGGAGTGTCACTGCTTCCACTCTGGCCATGGGACTCCTACCTGTTTGGAACGTTGGGCCTAGCTTGGTGGGGGAGGCATGAGATAAGAGATAGCAGCAGAGCATGTAGAACTTTCTGCTACAGGACAACCATGGGTCTGGAGGTGGAAGATGCCAGAGAAAACCTTCCTGGAGAAGCCACGTCCAACCTCAAGCTTACAGGATGAGTATAAATCAGTAAGGCAAAGAGCATGAAAGAAAACAAAAGCAGGCAGAGGGACCTCACGTGAAGAGGCCTGAAGACCAACAAGGCCATCATGATTTTAAGGAAACAGGAAGCCAGGACAGCAGAAAGGGAAAGACTTGTGCAAGACTGGAAAGATAGAGGGAAGCCAGTCCACACAGGACCCGCTAGGCCACACTCGGCGGTCTTTACTCCCTGGATGACAGCCATAGCCTCCTACCTTATCTCTTTGATCCCGTTGAGCCCGTTCTCCATACAGCAGGCAGAGAGATTGTTTCAAATAGGCTTGCTCATGGCCTCTTGCTCCCACTATCGCCAGAGTAAATCCCATGTGGCTGTGGGATTGGCTAGGCTGGTGAGACGGGAGACAGACAGAAGTAAACCCCTGGGAAGATTTGTGTTCAAACACTGAATTATATATTTAAGAAGTTGTATTAGGGTCCTCCAGATACAGAATGCATAGGAGATAAAGTTCTACAAATACAAATATACCTATCTATACATATAGAGATATAGAAAGATATTGATTTATCCTAAGGAATCACCTCATGCAATTGCAATTATGGAGTCTGGGAAGTCCCTCACAATATGCCCTCTGATAGCTGGAGTTCTGTGAAAGCCATCGGTATGAGTTCTAGTTCAAAGGCAAGGGAAGATCAATGTACCAGCTCAAGTCCTCAGGCAGAGAGAGAGAGGGAAAGGGAAAAAGATGTGTGTTTGTGTGTGTGTGTGTGTGTGTGTGTGTGTGTCGGGGGTGGGGGGCTGAACAAGTTTCTCCTTCTTATACCTTTTGGTTCTATGTAGGCCCTTCATGGATTATATGATGCACACTTACATTGGAGAGGGTCATGTGTGTTACGCGGTTCACCAATTCACATGTTGATCTCATCTGGACACTGCCTCACAGACACATCCAGAATTCATGTTTAGCTAAATATCTGGACACCCTGTCATCCAGTCAAGTTGACACACAAAATTAACCATCACAGAGGGAACAGAACCATGTACAGTGACTGAGTGGGTTGTGAGAAAGTTGGGAGGACCCTCACATATGAGTTTAGGGGCTCAGACAGTAGGATAGATGGTGAGCCATTCTAGAAGGTTGAATAGGTTCACTTCCACTGGAGGAAAAGTAGGTTGTGGCATGTTGAGTGTGTGGTGTGGAGTGTCTTAGGGGAATGAAAGAGGGAGGTCTAAGCTGAAACAGCAGGTATTGGAGTCACTTGAGGTACCACGAAGATGCTAAATGAAGTCTGGGTATGGGCTCGATGGGCCAGGCAGGCAGGAGACTATAAAGTCCTAGAAAGCAAGGGAGGAGAGTGTTTTTAGCAGAAGAGAGAGGACAGTAATACAAAATGCTTCAAGGAAGTTGAGTAAGATGAGTAAGATGGATTGAGCTGTCAGAAGGGCATTGGTGACCTTGGCCTGGGGCACTTTTAGTTTGCTGGTGGGCCGGAGTCAGGTAAGCAGAGGAACGTCTGGGAGGTAAAAGGGTGGAGACAGAGTTGGGGCAACACTTTCCAGGAGTTAGGCTTCCCTGGTGGCTCAGGGGGTAAAACATCTGTCTGCAATGTGGGGGACCTGGGTTCGATCCCTGGGTCAGAAAGATCCCCTGGAGAAAGAAATGGAAATCCACTCTGGTATTCTTGCCTGGAAAATCCCATGGATGGAGAAGCCTGGTAGGCTAGAGCCCATGGGGTCACAAGGAGCCGGACACAACTGAGCGACTTCACTTTTCCAGGAGTTGAGAAAAGATAGTAGCACCAATGAGACAAAACACCATGGTAAGAGAGTTGGGTTCCTTAATATTTGTTTGTTTACCATTCAGGTCATTTTTATTCAATAATTATGAGTTTCTACCATGAGGGACACAGTGCAGTAAGTGCAGGGGAGACAGAGAGAGGCAAGCAAAGCCCACAAGGTCTCTGCCCTCATGGAACTGCTATCAAACGCTGAAAAGGATGTGGCAATATTTTTGTGCTGAAGAGAGTGATCCTGGAGAAGGGAGTACCCAAATGCCCAGGAAGCTGCATAGATAAGTCCCTGATAGAGCTGAAGCTGAGCACAAACATGAGGGCCACCAGCTCTGCCAAGGACGGCCTGCGGGCAGTGGGAAAATCCCATGGTGCCAGCTTCCAGTGAGAACTCTGCTAGAAGCTGAGTGCTTCACAGTCCGTGGCCCCTTCCCTGCCATTTTCTGAAGGGATCACCGAGGTACATTGCCTAGGGTCACACAGCTACTCTTGAGGAGCCATGGCAGGAAGGGCAGAGCAGCGGGATGGCAGAGCCTGGACTCTGACCCACCCCATCCTCCCTGGTGTGTCCTACTTGTGTTATGACCTGTCTGCTGGCCCTGTCTTGCAAGAGTAAAGGGCAGGGCAGAGTGGGTCAGGGGCAAGAGGATATTTCCTGAAACTCTTGTGAGTCATTTCCTCCCTTGGACCTCCTCCTGTTCTGTCCCAGGGTCCTTGAGTTAAAGGCAGGGACCTAGCCTCATGGATCTGCATCTAAGCCCTGTCTATGAATTGCTATGTGAACTGACTCACAACCTTGTCCATCAAGGGCCCCAGATTGCCTGTCTGTAAAATGGAGGACCCTGGGAAGAGGATCGGCTTTGTGGATCTTTGGAGACCTTGTCATTAGTTTGCCAGGCCTCTCTCTCACTCACCCGGGGTTATCGTCTCTGTGTCTTCCTCCAGGTCAGAGGGGCTGCCGCTGGATGTGCTTTTGAGGCTTCAGCGTTTGCGTCTTTACAGAACTTTTTCCACCTCTCCATTATTGTGGGCCATGTTCCTTTGGCCCCTGACTGTCTTGAATTCTACAGACATGTCACATTTCTCTCACTGGATATGGAAACAATGGAAAGCAGGTGCAGCGCTTTGTGACGAGTTACCTGGCAGGCAAGGCCAAGGACTCGGTGAGGTCACCTGGTCCAACCTCATCCCTGGGGAATCAGGAGAGAAGTCCTTCCCCACCCATGACAAGGATTCCCTGCACCCGAGGGACTGATAGGCAGTTGTCTATGCCCTCCGGGTTTTTGAATCTACTGCCAGCTTCTAGTGGAAGGGATTTGTGGGTCAATGGGGAGATGGAAAGGAAGAAGGAGCTGCGGGGTGAGCAGCTGCTATGCTGGGCTAGCCGGGGGAAGGGGGTAGAGGGTGAGCTTCCTGTCATCACACTTGCTCTTGGCCCTGCTTCTGTTCCACCTGAAGGGCAGTCCAGAGTTATGCTTCGGGCCATTAGCCAGCAGCTATCACCCTAAACTAGGTGGTTACATCTCCCCCTGACTTGTCCAGGCGGCCACTCTTCACAGGAGGAGCTGAAGGAACTCAGAGCATCTCAGTGGTCCCTTTCTGCAGGTAGGCTCATCAGCCAGGTCTGGGCCTGTGCCAGTGTCTTTAACTCACTTCTGCTGGAGCTGCTTCCCCCACACTCCCAGGGAAGCAGAATGTGGCAGTATTAAGGGCAGGACCAACACAAAACAATGCCCTGCTCCTCTCCCCATAGAGCCATGGACTTCCGACCCGTCGGTTTCTATCTGTCCTCGAGAGCAGGAGCCCCATGAGGATGGGGACCTGGCCCCTAGCCCCAGAGCCTGACATGCAGGCAGGCTTTTTTAAGATGGTCCTTCTGGATGAGAGAAGCCCACACGTGGAAACCAAGGAACCCCCTGTCGCTTCCCACTGATGACTGTGTCCCCTGCCATTTATTTCCCTCTCTCTGCTCATGATGTGGCCCCCCTTCCCTGGGCCAGCTACCATCCTTGAAGTTTGCTTTCTGTCCTTCCTGTTTTTTTAAGGAATGGAGGGACATCTGCCAGGCTCTGGCTTGGGGAAGGCCCTGGGGCTCCAGGCATGACCTCAGTACCAGCTGCTTCCAGAAGCAGGAAGCAGAATTGTTTACAGGTTCCTAAGTTTCATTAGCAAGTAGAGAGGAAGCTCCCAGATGCCTGGAAGAACTGGGTTTGCAGCCAAAATCAGGCTTACTAGCTGGGGCTTGATGTGGAGTTGCCTGAGACTCTGCTGTCCATGGAGCGGCGGGCAGCAGACCGTCACACCCACTGGGTCTGAATGGTCTCTTCCATAGAATCCCAACATAAGAAAGGGCTTAAAGAGCACTGCTCTGGGTCAAGAGGGGCTGGAAGAACCCCACCATACTTCCCTGAAACCATGAAACAGTGGGAAGCTGGATTTTAGCCCCATTTTCCATGTGCAATGAGAAACTGAGGCTCAGCACAGAGGAAGCAATTTGCCTAAGATGCTCCAGGGTCAGAGGTAGGAGACGCTCACAGGTGTACTGACCCCAGGCCTCGGTTCTCACCACCTCCCACTTCTGCTTGCAAGGGAGGTGGGAGCAAGTAGCAGCCGTGGCTATCAGACCTCAAGCCATTCAGGAATCTCTCCACAGAGTGCGTGGCCGGCTGAACAGCTGGGAGAGGCCAGTGGTTGGAAGCTATTGGTGGGGGCAGGTGGTTGAGCAGGCAGAGAAATAGACAGACACAAGACGAGGGCAGACAGGCAGACATGCAGAAAACAGCCTGAGGTGAACCCTTGCTCTGTGGGGAGGGCGGGATTGGAGCTGTCTAGATTTCAACATGAACTTGTATGCAATTAACTGGGTTTGTTTGCTCCCCAGTGGAGGCTCTACGCTCAGGATCACCTTTAGGGAAAAAGATGATATGTTTTCTTTGGAGACGCTTAGCTTGAAGGGAGGGAGAACTTTCACCCCCAACCCTTTCTGTTAATAAAGTAGCTCTTATTTTAATAAAGATTCAAGCCCTCCAGCAGTCAGTTCACAGGAAAGAAATACAGAAGATCAATAAACATATGAAATATGCTCAGGTTTATTCATAATTAAAGCAATATAGATTCAAACAACAATGAGATAGAGATAATTTTTCACCCATCATAATGATGCCTTATGGAAAGTTTCCTAATATCTTCCACTGACATGGCTGTGAAGAAACCAGCACTTTCTTCCCCTGGCTGAGGTCCCACTTGGTCCAGCCTCTTCAGAGGGAATAGTGTCAACAGCATTCAAAACTGTCAGCACGTGCACCCCTGAACCCCACAATTCCACTCCTAGGCTCCAGCTCTACAAAAAACATGTTTGCAAAGAGGCATGTCCAGGAATGTTCCTTGCTCCATTGTTTATAAGAGAGAAAGGCTCTAGACACCCCACTGCCCGCGAGTACGTCAATAAACAGAAGTGCAGTAAAATACCATGTTGGGTTCAAATGACGTGAGGCAGATTTGTTCTGACACGGGAGATCCCCAAGGCACACTGTTCACTTCAAAAAGTAAGTTTCAGAACAGCACGTACTGCAAATGTATGATCTCATTTGTGTAAAACACTGCAAATACACAGACACATACATCTAAGCCAGACGTTCTCTGCACCCATCCTCCCCGCTTCCAGGTCATCAGTCTAACCTACAGCTGGGGGAGATATTTGGGCTCCCTGGCTCTCTTGTCTGGAAGCCTTCCACTAGGGTTGAGGTCTCTATAGCCCACCACTCACACTCGGCCCTGGGCCGTGTTCCTGGCCCCCCTTAGACTTAGAATACCGCTCTGTTCCCGGGGTGCTCTCACTCTCTGGGCCCCTAAGGTTGTCCAGCCAGACAGTGGGGCTTCTGGAGTGTTTGGAATGAGAGTTTGGGGCAATTTTAGAAGGAAACTGTGGTGTTGGTGCCCAATCCAAGAGAGGTGGACATGTTAAGGTGGTGAAATGCCAAGGTTTCTGGGTGGCACTGGGGGCGTAGGGATTGGGAATGAAGTCTCCCCACCCTTTTTGCTTGGATTTAGGTGGTAGGGTACTTTGCCACCAGGGGACAGTTCTTCTGCATGCACCTGGTCCTAGTGACCCAGTGCCCAGGAGTGACCCGGGCACCCAGGGCCTGGGAGTGACCCGGGGGCTAGAGTCAAGGCCAGTTGGTAGTCAGAGAGGAATCTGATCTGAGGTCAATAGTGCAAAGTCATGCCCATACCTGGTGCTTCCCAGGTGGCATTAGTGGTAAAGAACTCACCTGCCAATTCAGGAGACATAAGAGATGTGGTTCGATCCCTGGGTCATGAAGATTCCCCAGAGAAGGAAATGGCAACCCACTCCAGTATTCATGCCTGGCGAATTCCATGGACCAAAAAGCCTGATGGGCTACTGTCCAGGGGTCGCAAAGAGTTGGACACAGCCAAACAACTTAGCATGCACGCATATCCATACTTATTCAGCTCTGCTGACTTGACCGCTCTCAAGATCAGCCACCCTGTAGGGAGGAGGCTATTAGTTCAATTTTCCAGTGGGGAGACTGAAGTCCAAAGAATTAAGTTCGTGTGGAGGATAGGCAGGGCATATGGCTGCCACGTAAAATACAGGGTACCCAATTAAATGGGATACTGTTTTAGTGGACATACTTCCCAAATGTTGCATGTGTGAGTGTGAGTGTGAGGGAAAGGGACTGAACCTGGGTCTTCTGCATTGCAGGTGGATTCTTTACCATCTGAGCCACCAGAGAAGCCCACATGTTGCTTACTTAGGCTAAAAAAGAAAAAAAAAGCATTGTTTATTTGAAATTCAAAGCAAGTGGGCATCCTATATTTTTCTCTGTTCAATCTGGCAACCAGCGCCTGCCAGAAACCTACGGCTGGTTTCTGCTTTGCAGGCTCCTAAGTCCCACAGAGCACACTTCTTTCTCCTAAGGTGACCCTTCAGAAAGCTCAGATTTCATCACAGCTGCTCCACCAGAGCTGGAAAGGGCTTCTCCTGGGCCCTCAGGAATGCAGGCAGGGCCTCTGTAAGCTCTGTTCTAGAGAGCTTGTTCCTAGCACTGGACAGGTGGGACCAGGGAGGAGGTTAGGCAACCCAGATCAGCCGCCCTCTCTAAGGGAGCTGGCCCCTCACTTTCTTCTTCCTCACTGTTTTCTTCCTCCCTTCCTCTCCTCCCCCCACCCCCGTCCTCCTCTCCCTCCCACCTGGCCCCAGTTGTGCTTGGTTTCTTTACAAATAGCCTCCTCTTCCTCAGGAGCTCTGAGGCTATTCCCAAGAGCTGAGGGTTTGCCTTTGGTGGCTGTATGAGTCAGAGTTCTCCAGAGAAACGGAACCAATAGGATGTATGTATGTGTATGTATGTGTGTTGTTGCACTCACTCACTGAGTCGTATCTGACTCTTTGCGACCCCATGGACTATAGCCCACCAGGCTTCTCTGGCCATGGGATTTCCCAGGCAAGAATATTGGAGTGGGTTGCCATTCCCTTCTCCAAAGGATCTTCCCGACCCAGGGATCAAATGTGGGTCTCCTGAACTGGCAGGTGGATTTTTTTACCACTGACTTACTATGCATATATGTGTGTGTAAAGAAAATTTTATTTAAAGAAATTGGCTAATGCCATCATAGAACTAGAACGGCCAAAATTTGCAGGACAAGTCAGCAGGTTGGAATGTTAGGGAGGGGTTGAGGTGTAGTCTTGAGCAGAATTTCTTCTCTGGGAAACCTCAGTCTTTGTTCTTAAGGCCTACAACTGATTGAATGAGGCCCATTCAGAGTATCAAGGATACATAATGTCCTTTACTTAAAGTCCACTGATTATAGACATCAACAGCTAAAAAAAAGTCTTGATAGCAACATCTAGACCAGCACTTGATGGAATAACTGGAGACCTTAGGCTAGCCACATGGACCATAAACATGACCACTGAGGTCTATTCAGTAGGGAAGCTGAGGGAAAATTTGACTTAGAATAGGGGGTGCAGGGCTGGGGACACTGGGGGCTCCAGTAAGCAGGCCCCTCTTCTCCTGCACATCCCTCCTTTGGTTCTCATGGTTTCTGTCCAGGCTGATCCAGGGCATCAAAAGCCATGTCCCTTGCCTGGGAACTCTGGATGGGGGAAGGAAGGATGCACTCTGTAGAGGATGCTTTCTGAAGGGGGCTATGGCCTGGACTACTAGCCAGAGCTGGCTTTGCAGAAACCATGATGGGATCTAAACCTGCTTTGGCCACTGACTGACTCTGGAGTCCTGTGCCAGCCCCTGCCTCTATCTAGAAATGAGGTCAAATCGGATGAGCTGAGAGCTAGGGCAGTTTTCCCAGGCAAAGATTCAGAGCCTATCGCTTCTCCTAAGTTGCTTACAGAGTAGCAGAGACGAAGACCTTGAACCCAGCCAGCAAGATACAGCAGGAACAGGAGGTGCTGGGTCCAAGGCTTGAACTCAAAGTGGGAGTCTGGCTCCACCCCTGTGTCCAGCTATATCTTCCTCAGAGAGCTGATTTCCCAAGCCTCCTCTGAGCCTTGGTCCCTGTGCCTTCTTGGCCATTGCTTACAATTGGTGGTGATGGCAGGAGGAGCAGTCCCTAACCTTAAGGAAAAGATGCAAGTGCCAAAGGATGAAGACCTGCTTCTTGGAAGCTTTAGGGATAACCAAGAGTGCTCAGTGGCAGCAGGTAAGGAGCCCCCGTAATGTCCCTTCCCTTGGGTATCTGCACCTGTGCATGTATGTTAGAAAATGCACAGGTGTGGCTTGGCAGAAGCATGAATGTGTGTTTGCGTGTATTTGTGGGTACCTGTGTTTGCGTGTATTTATGGGTACCTGTGTGTGAGGTAACGGGATTGATAAAGTGAGTCTTTTGTAGCGTGTGAGAAGGAAGGTTGGATGAACACCCCTCCCATTGCAAACCACCAATGGGTCTTATTGCAAAACACTCAGTGGGCTCAATTTATAAGATCATTCAAAGCAATTCTCTCTCCTAACCTTCCAGTACCTTTTTCTGCCCTTTAGAGTAAAGCTCCTTAAGATCCACATAAGGTCACCTCCTCAATATACTTACTGCTGTGGCATGCTCACCCAGTCCATAGTGCCTTTAAGCCTGTCCTATAACATCCCAAGACTCTTCTTCACAGCCTTTGCACTAGGTGTTCCCTCTTTCCCCAGATTTTCTATGGCTGGATTCTTTCAGGTCTCTGCCTCAATGTTGTTTCTGACTTTTCTAGAAGTATCCCCTTCTTTCTGTCTTGTTATCCTGTTTTTATTGTTTTGGGAGCATGCATCTCTTGATTTGCACTGATGGATTATTTCCTGTAACCCCCGCTTTTTCGTCACCACTTTCTTTGTACACATACAATCAATTTTTTATTGGTGTGATCTTATTTCTTGGCCATTGCTTGCTCTTTAAGAACCTAGCCCAGAGCTTGACACTCAGTAAACACTTACTATATTTTGAGTACATGAAGAAATTGAGATCTGAGATTAGCCAGTAGATATCAGAGAATGGGTGTTGAGTGCTTCCTAAGATGTTGGGGGACCCTATCCTATTTTTTGGTGTATTCTGTGCCCATGAAGCCTTGGGATAGCCTCTATGGGTGTTCCTTGGGTCTCTGTTCTTCTCCCTAGAAATGAAGGAGCATATGTCTCGGTTGCTGGGTGCTTCTCAGCGGCGACAGAGGGTGGATCCAAAGGCTGTTGGCTCTGCTGTGGTTTGGAATACGGCTGCAAACCAGTCCAAGAAGATGGTACTGTATGGCATTTGGTGGCTAGCTTGAGTTTGGGGGAGTTTCCTACAGTTGTAGCAGCTCTGGTATGGAGATGGTAGGTCAAGCAGGGCAGATGTTGACTTTGGGGGAAGGACAAAGCTCCTGTGTACTGGGCAGGCAAATGAGGGCAACGAAGTCTGGCAAGAGATCATGGCCATTCTTTGTTAGTTCAACCTTGAGGGTCCAGAATGTCTGAAACACACATTGCTTGGGGAGTACATATCTACTTTCTTTTATTAATAAATGAGTAAATATATCTATATTTGAATCTCTATATGTATATATATGTTATGTCTACTTCTCTCTATATATATATTTCTGTATAGAAATATGCAAAAGTATAAAAATCATTATATATATATAGTTGCTGTTTAGTCTTTAAGTTATGTCTGACTTTTTGAATCCCCATGGACTGCAGCACGCCAGGCTTCCCTGTCCTCCACTATCTCCCAGAATTTGCTCTAATTAATGTCCATTGAGTCAGTGATGCTATCCAACATCTAATCCTCTGCTGCCCCCTTTTCTTTTTCCCTTTAATCTTTCCCAGCATCAGGGTCTTTTCCAGTGAGTTGGCTCTTTGCATCAGATAGCCAAAGTACTGTAGCTTCAGCAACCGTCCTTCCAATGAATATTCAGGGTTGTGTATATATATCTAAGCATATATAAATATAGATATACATGTATCTATATCTATCTTAGGGCTGGGACTAGGATAAGGCAAGTGAAATGCCTATGCTCTCTGGCTACTAGGAAATCCAGTCAATTGAATCTGAGCATTTTGTAGCCAATTCTTTAAGTTACATTCTATATGAGTGAGGGAATGTTCTAGAAAAAATGGTGGCTATGCTGTTGCAAAGGATACTGGGAAAAGGCAGCTATTTTGGAGAAGAGGAAGTCCTGACTCTTCTTGGGAATCACATGAATCCCATCATCCTTCTGTAGCCAATTCTTTTAACTACATTCACCTTGGGTGACAGAAAGTTTTAGAAGCATGGTTGTTAAACCATTGCACGTTTACTAGGAAAAGGCAACACCTTTGGAGAGGAGGGAGACCTGACTTTTCCAGGCAATCATGTGAGTCTCATGTTGTGCAGCCCATCTGATAAGTAAGCTACTTTTACTGCAGATGCGGGCAGTTTTAGAAACATGGTTGTTATACTGTTGCAAAGGTTATAGGAGGTGGAGGGAAGGCAAACTGACTGGAGAGGCAGGGAGACCTGATGTTCTAGAAAATCAGCTGAGTTACATTTTGTTCCCTTGTAACGAATTTTTTAAATTATGCTAACCATTTGAGGGAGTGTTGTGGAGAAAATGGTGGCCATGTTGTTGCACTCAGTTCAGTTTAGTTCAGTCGCTCAGTCGTGTCCGACTCTTTGTGACACCATGAATCACAGCACGCCAGGCCTCCCTGTCCATCACCAACTCCCGGAGTCCACCCAAACTCATGTCCACCGAGTCAGTGATGCCATCCAACCATCCCATCCTCTATTGTCCCCTTCTCCTCCTGCCTTCAATCCCTCCCAACATCAGGGTCTTTTCAAATGGGTCAGCTCTTCGCATCAGGTGGCCAAAGTATTGGAGTTTCAGCTTCAACATCAGTCCTTCCAATGAACACCCAGGACTTATTTCCTTTAGGATGGACTGGTAGGATCTCCTTGTAGTCCAAGGGACTCTCAAGAGTCTTCTCCAACACCATAGTTCAAAAGCATCAATTGTTCGGCACTCAGCTTTCTTCACAGTCCAACTCTCAAATCCATTCATGACCACTGGAAAAATCATAGCCTTGACTAGACAGACCTTTGCTGACAAAGTAATGTCTCTGCTTTTTAATATGCTGTCTAGGTTGGTCATAACTTTCCTTCCAAGGAGTAAGCGTCTTTTAATTTCGTGGCTGCAGTCACCATCTGCAGTGATTTTGGAGCCCAGAAAAATAAAGTCTGACACTGTTTCCACTGTTGCCCCATCTATTTGCCAAGAAGTGATGGGATCAGATGCCATGATCTTAGTTTTCTGAATGTTGGGCTTTAAGCCAGCTTTTTCACTCTCTTCTTTCACTTTCATCAAGAAGCTCTTTAGTTCTTCTTCACTTTCTGCCATATCTTCTTTACTTGCATTAAATATGGGGAAAAGGCAGCCATTTTGAGGAGGAGGGAGACCTGATTGTTTCATGAAATCACTTAAGTCTAGTAGTTCTGTGGATGATTCTGTTAGCTATATTCACCTTGGATGTGGGCAAGCTGCTTATGTTCTAACTTTGATGTAGAAGGTGGGGGCACTGAGAGGGATTTAATTAATCTCTAGATTAATTAGAGTTGCCTGTTAGGACTAGAGGAATTTACCTTTAAAAAATAGAGTCCTTATATTAATTGTACAAATTAAATTTAGACATTTAGAATTAAATGTATCAATTCTATATATTTATTCATTATTTATTTTTGAGTAAAATGTTAATGGAATGCTATTGCCTCTGAGAGAAACACATGAAAGAAAAAAATCATAATACTACTCTGCTCATTTGGGAAAAAAGTGTAGTGTGCCTTAAAAATATATGAAAATAAAAATAACATTTTTTGGAAATAATTGACAGAGGGAAGCTGCACTTGCTGCAATTCATAGATTTAAAAAAATCCCCATCAAATGTAAATAAAAATCTGATGTTTTGAAATGTATATAACTCTAAGTAGAGAGTTTCTAAAATTAAAAAGAAAAGAGAAAAAAAGACAACTCCTTTGAACAGTTAGACCTGTCAAATGATTGGTGATCACAAGTTATCATCAGGCTTGCATATGTTGTTAAATTAATTCTTATGATATTGATGTGTTAAAAATAAAATGTTTTACCTCAAACAAACAAACAACACATCCTACTCACTCATCATTATTTTACCTTCAACTCTCTCAAAAAGCATTTTCTCCTTCTGATCCCAATCTATAAGAAAATCAAGGGGGTGGTATGGAAATTTTTCTAGGAGAGACTCTCCATTTAATATTTCCTAGGCAGGTTGATAGGGAGTCTAGGGGTCCCCAAGGAGAGAGGGGTCTGGAATTCTCAAGGAGGAAGAAAGGACAAACTTTTTTTCTTTCTCCACATTCCTTAGGATTATATAACAATAATGTATCCTGCCTGAGGACAGTCTCTGGATTAAGGACAGTCTTTGGATTAAACCTTCTGGCTAATTCTGTTATCTTAAAATGTAAATTATGGGAGTAGGTCTGACGAGGTCTTTACAACCTCCAGACATTCTTTGGATTCATTAGAGAGTATATAACTTCATTGTCAACACTAGCAAGCGGGTACTCTTTCTGCCCCCTTCTGATGCCTATGTCAGAAGCTTTCTCTATCTCCTTTATACTTTAATAAAACTTTATTACACACACAAAAAAAAAAAAAAAAAAAACTCTTCTTTATAGTCCTGGAGTCTTCCTGACACACACTGTCCTTTTAATGCTGTTTTTGAGATATCTTACTGCTTGCAATGCAGGAGACGTGGGTTTGATCCCTAGGTCAGGAAGATTGCCTGGAGTAGGAAATGACAACTCACTCCTGAAGTCTTGCCTGGAGAGCCCCATGGCCAGAGGAGCCTGGTGGAGGTGGGGAGGTGGCAGGCAGCCAACTTGTGTGACTCTCAGGCTCTTCTGATTCTGGAGGATCAGGCACCACATGACTCCCAATGGGGTGTGCTGATGCTCCCAGACAAAGTATGGGCCCAAGCAGGATACTTCGACTGATGGTTCCTTTCCCTAGGGGCCGCAGCTGCGGGGAGTTGGAGTGGTGGGAGAACAAGGCGATGGCGGTGCCCAACCCCAGGAGAATCCTGGCGGCTCCCAGGGCATGAGGTCCCAGTTTGAGCGGTAAGAAGGACCCCATGGACCCTGCGGGAGAGAAAGGCCAGGGCTTTGTGGGCAGGGACCCAGGGAGTTGGCAAGCAGACTGCCCAAGAAGGAACAGTGAACAGCTGGCCATGCTTGGAGTATGGGGGCTCTGTTGCCTCCTCACCACAGCCATAGAGCCCCCTGGCCCCTTGCCTGTTCAGGGCCTCCTAGCATCCCACAGCTGGGCCAGCTCCCAGTCCTCAGGCTTCAGGACCTGCGACCAGAGAAGGGGAAAGCTCCAGGCGGACAGACTTACGGTCCAGAGGAGTCCACAACCTTACCCATCTGCCTTTATGGCTCTCCTGGGACCACCAGAGGCTCTGACTCTCTGTGTTTTATTTCCCAGCAGCCGAGAGTTAAATACACTGGCTGAGATTGGTCTGGAAGAGCTCAATGAGCTGGAGATGGAGATCATGAGAAGACAGGTGAGTGTCTGATTGCCAGGGACCCACTTGAAGGTGGGAGGCAGAATCATGGTGAATGGGTGGGTGGGGCCACCCACCTTGAGGATACCCAGCCTCTCCAATCGTATTCACCTGCTAGCAGTGGAGGCGAAGTCAGGCTTGCTTCCCCATTCACCCAGCCTTCTTGTCCTCAGTGTCCTATCTTGAAGCCTAGACTCAACTCCATCTCTCTGCCTGACATGTGGGAAGGGAGAAGGGAGAAGAGGAGGAAGAGGGAACATCAGAGGATAAGAGAAGTTTATTCATAGAGAGTGATGCCAAGAGGTCTGATCCAGGGGTCATGTTCATTCAGGCCAAATTCAGGTCTCCTTGGTTTGAGACCCCAGCAGGCATGGGCATGGGCAGGAGGGATGTCTTCCCTGGTGGCCCTCTCTGGCCTTGCATGTCACCCCATCCTGAGGCCCTCATTCTGGTGCTGCTGCCCCCATCCCCTTCCCTGGCAGCTGGGATGGGCTGGCTTCTTCCAGACAATGGGAAGAACTGGTGATGGTAGGGGCAAGGTGGCGGGGACTGAGAACACAGACCACCCAGTCTCTGGGTTCCACTGGGCCCACCCCCAGCCCCTGGTCAGCTGCTCTGCCTGTTTGTTGCCCAGAGACCCATTTCCTCCCACAGTGCAGCAGAAGCCTTTTTTGGTCTAAAGTCATATTTTCCCCCCATTGGTGTGTTGTGGACTTCCCTAGAAGAGCCTTGTTCACCAGCCAGCTCTGGTCTCTCTGCAGCTGTTCATGATTACTGAGCGTCTGCGCTACCTGGAGGACCAGAGTGCCACCTGGCACCAACGGGAGGTGCTGTTATTCACCATGCTGCTGTCTTCCTGCATCACCAACCTCTGGCTGTGGATGCGCCAGTGATGTTTCCTGCCGGTCCACCGAGCAGCTAGAGCCCTTCAGTCCTCCCCTTCTTCCCTTCTCTCCCTCAGCCACCTCTGCCCATCCTCCTTCTAACTTTCAGCAGCCTTCAACAGCATCATGACCATTTTCCACCTCTGCCCGAGGGAGGCCCTAGCTGCCAGGAGGTGGAGGAAGTGTAGAATCGTGAGGGTCAGAATGGGCTGAGATCGAGCCTCTTTGCAGGGAGAGGATGGTGGTTTCCAGTCCCCACAGTAACAGCAGGGGTATGTGCTTCCTCCTTCCCTGTCAGGGCTCCATGGTGACCATCTTGGAGCTAGACCTTGCCTCTGGGCCCTCAGTGTCTCTTCTGTTTCATCCTTAGCAGGAGCTTGGCTGTGTCTTCCCTGTTTTCTTCAATGTTGTGCTCAGGGCTCTGCACATAGAATGTTCTCAATAAAAGTTCAGTTATAGCAGCAAACCCTGGTGACTGAGTTTCTTGCATCCAGAACTCGAGTGGGGACAGCCCCTCTGGACAAAATCCTTGGTTCCTCCTTCCCAGGCTCCTCCTGCCTCTCCATTGCCAGCCCAGGTTGGGGAGGCACTCCTTAGGAGCAGAGTTTGGCAAAGCCCTTCCTGTGGGACTTCCACCAGCAAATGCTTATAGGGATGTGGTTTTGCAGCAGCAGCTTGTCCTGGTTGGACATTACAGGGATTCAATCAGAGAAATCTCCTGGATAGGACCACAAACTTTTCCATTTGCTCAGGAAGAAAGTGAGGCCCAAAGAAGGGAAACATGGCCCTGGGGTCATCTGAGACAGGGATGGGTCTAAGATGGGTTCTCCTGAACCCATCTAAGGTCTAGGGCTTGGCCTGCCTCCAACAGATCGCTCGGGGACCAGCCCCAACTCGGCTCTGGAGGCTGGATGCAAGATCACATAGAGGGACTTTGAACCCTTCTCTGTGTCCACAGCTCTGAAATGTTCTCATAGAGGACAGGGTGCTGAGTAGGATACTGGGACTTGGCCTAAGAGGGCAGGAGTGTCACTGCTTCAGGCCTGGCCTCAGGGCCAATGTGCTGGGGCCAGGAGGCCATCAAAAGAACTGTTGCCCTTTCTCTGGGACCAAGGGTTAAATACACATTTCTCCACGGGCAAGGACCTGGATCATTACATTATTATTGGCTTTAGTGGCTCAACAGAGCTTATCCCAGCCCCCAAGTCGGTCAAGGCTTCTCCATTTCTAAAGGTGAGAGAGTGTGCTAGTCACTAGATATAAAATAAACATGATGGCATGTGTGTGTGTGTGTGTGTGTGTGAGAGAGAGAGAGAGAGAGAGTGTGTGTGTGTAAGTGAGGAGGGAGGGTGAAGGGAAGAAAATTGAGTCCTGGAGCCTGCTCTGACTCCGCCTCACCCCCTCTTTGTCCCTCATTGGCCCCATACAGTGAGGGGGAATTCCTCCTCTCTTGACACTCGGGGGCTTGCGGTACTTCTGAGAGTAGAGCGTGGGTCTCCTGTTAGCACCATGCCATCCCATGCACATCACCACTGGAGCTTGGGCTCTGCTGAGAGCAGAGATAAGAGCATTTGGCAAAGAAACCATTGGAAGATTCCCTCTCTGGTCCCAGAGCAGAGGGGTGGGACTGGGGTGCCAGAGGAAAAGCCCTGCAGAATGGGGACGAGGCAGTGCCCGGCCACAAGGCCCAGGGAGGACCAGGAAGCCACCCCTCCCCGCCTCCACCGCTCCTGAAGATGCTCCTTGCTTCTGCTCCAATCAGGCTATGGCCACACTCAGAGGCTGGCTGGTACTGCAGGGCGGGGCTGGGCCTGCCCTCTGGGACACGGTGTGCATGTGTGCGAGCAGACACAGACATGTTTGCAGAAAAAGTCTGGTTGAAAATATGTTGTGAAACAAAGGTTCACCCTTGGGAGCAATTTAGCTACGATGCAAACAAACAGTGGGGCGGCCCCTGGAGAAACGCCTCCCGGGCCAGGTGGCTGCCCCTCCAGCCTTTGCAGTGACTGCTCACTGATCTGGGCCCTGCCTGCCTGCACCATGTCCACTCCAGGCTGGCCTCCTCTTCAGGACTCCACGGGGGTCCTATTGTGGGGGCTGGCGTGGTCTGCCTGGCCCTCCAGCCCTAGTCTACCTGGAACATCTGTCCCCTTGCTGATATTTCCCTGTCAAGCTGCCCTAGCCTCGCCAAAGCACTCCAGCAGGTGCCCAACCCTTTTCCACCTTGAACTTCCTCATGGACAAGCTGGGCCAGTGCGGAGGAGATGGACGCGTTGATAGTTGGGGTGGGTGGGTGCTCCTCTGCAGCAGGTTGTTTAGCGCTCTGCTGTGTTACTTCCCACGAGTGGCCCAGGCTTGGTGGCCATGGCCATTTCCCCTCTGAATCAGGAGCTGCTGGAGGGGCAGGGCAACCTTCCATTGCCTTCCTCACCTGGCACCCAGCAGAAGTGAAGGGGCTGGCGGGGTGGTCTCTGACCAGGGTCTCCAGGGAATAATTCTGCCAAATGGCCTCCCGAAGGGAGGGCTGGCCTCACCTTGTTCACATGGGCCTGCTTTTCTGTGGAAAACCCGTAGGAAAGTCAGTCCATTCGGACCTTTACTACCCCTAGCACTCTCACTTTGAGCCAGCACGCTGTGTCTTTAAGGTATTAGATCACAAGGGTCCTGCTTCACTACGTCCTCCAGAAATAGGTAAAAAACATGGCATGTGCAGCTAACAAAGCCCCTTGTCCTCCCCACAACCTCTGCCCCATCAAGTGCCTGCATAGAGGTAAGTCCCATGATTGGCTTGGTGTGCACCCCAGCAGACTCTGACTGTCATGTGCAGACATGTGTCCCTGTGCATGCCCTGGGCTCTGTGCAGAGGAGCCGTGCAAGCCATCCCAGGCAGCCCTCAGAGAGGGGCTGGGCCCCCCAGCTATGAGCCCCTTTCCTGTGTACTCAGTGGTGTTCGACTCTTTGAGACCTCATGGACTGGAGCTCGCCAGGCTCCCCTGTCCGTGGAACTCTCCAGGCCATAATACTGGAGTGGGTTGCCATTTCCTTCTCCAGGGAATCTCCCCAACCCAGGGATAGAACCCGCGTCTCCTACGTCTCTTGTATTCGTGGGTGGATTGTTTACTGAGTGTGTGCAGGTGGGGAAAGCTATACACTTGCTCCATTGGGCTGGCCCTCAACCCCCCTCCAGCCCTTCCAGAAGCTGGAACTCAACATATTCCAGGTTCTTTGTCTCAGCAGCTGGGAGAGGCGGCACGTGGGGTGGGAGGGTGTGTGGAGGGGCTCTGTGTACCTGGCAGCAGCCAGAAATCTGGGCCTCTTGAGTCACCACCCAAGGGCTCTCACCCACTATTGCTTCCCCAACCCTGGCCCCTCTTGGACACCAAGTCCAGGGAGCCCTGGAGGGGAAGGAATGGATTCCCCTCAACCCTGCCCTGCCCCAAGTACCTCTTGTCTCTCCCAAGTTTCCACTTGGCTTGCCCTCTGGCCAGGTAGGTGGGCTGGGACTGTGAACAAGGCCAGGAGGCAGGTGCATGGGGGTGGTGAGCTGGTGACTCTGGGTCCCTAGACACAAAGTCCTGAGCGGTATGAGTTCCATGTAAGGGAGGGCTCCCCAGGGAGCTTGGGAGGGGCTGGCTCCTGAGTCTGGGCAGACGAGCAGCTTCCACCGCCAGGCAGCCTAGTATCCAGCCCTCACCTACTGGCAGGCTGGGGTGTGCAGGCCCCACAGTGAGAGGGTCAGACATCCAGCCAGTGGGCAGAACTGTTTCTCCAGTGGGCAAGTGCTGCCCTGGGCCGAGGCCTCGACCTCGCCTCAGCTGTAGGCATGGGCTCCTCTGAGTCACTGCCGGCCTCCCCTGCTGGCCTCAGGCAGGGCGGGCAGCTCTTTGACTGAGAGGCTGAGAAGCTGCGTGGGGATTCGGGGATCCCCCTGGTCTGGGGACAGGAGCTTTGGGAGGTCTCTACTGTCCCTTGGTGCTGATGAGCCCCCGAGGGTTCGTCTCTGACTGGAAGCTTCTTGGACAGACCTATAGCCTGTGGCCAAGGGACACCCTGCCTCGGAATCCGTCTGACTGGTGAGGAAAGGTCGGTGGCCTCCTTAGGGTCAGGTTTGGAGCCCTATGTGCGTCGGTTCTGGAGCTGGACTTGACATGGGCCCTTGTGTGCCTGGTTTGTCCTGGGAGCTGAGAGAAAGTGGCTGTGTGGGGGGACTTTGTTCCTTGTCCAAGTGCATGAATGAAACCCTGGGGGCTTTAGGGGTATGGAGGCACTAAGTACGTGTGAGGCTAGGCCTTCTCCAAGCCTGTGCTCTAACCACCCTCCCTGCCACCTCCTCCTGCTGTTGCTGCTAAGTCACTTCAGTTGTGTCCGACTCTGTGCGACCCCATAGATGGCAGCCCACCAGGCTCCCCCGTCCCTGGGATTCTCCAGGCAAGAACACGGGAGTGGGTTGCCATTTCCTTCTCCAAAGCATGAAAGTGAAAAGTGAAAGTGAAGTCACTCAGTCATATCCGACTTTTAGCGACCCCATGGACTGCAGCCTACCAGGCTCCTCCATCCATGGGATTTTCCAGGCAAGAGTACTGGAGTGGGGTGCCACTGCCTTCTCCGCTGCCACCTTCTAGGGGACAACATAGGGGCCAAGCATGCACCTGGTCAGAAGGGGTGGGGTGAGAGAAAGTGGGGAGTCTGTGGGCCTCACCTGCTGCATCGGCTTCCACTGCCAGCCTGCCCAGGGCATTTATGGGCATCCGAGGTCAGAGCATGGGGACCTCACCCCTGGGAGCTCCCTGGCTCCCTGCATGTGAGGAGTAATGGATGTAGAGCAGGGCAATGTACATGTGACGCTTCTCCCATAAACTCTGCTGGGACTGCAGCCTTTGCTTTCGGCTCTTTGAGTTGCACCCCACCCTCCTCAGGAGATTCTTGAAGAAGGGCACCTGTTGTGGGTCTCTCAGGCTTTGGGAGGCAGCCCCACTGCCATTTTGGTAGATATTTCTACAGTGAAGCCCATTACAGCTTCTGCCTGAGGGAAGATTCCAGAACCAGCCTGCAGGCCTGGGGCAGGGATAGGCTCCCCATTTCGGCCCTCCAGCTGAGCTTGCCCTGCATGTCCCCTTGAGTCAGACCAGCCAGCGTCTGCTCCATCCCTGTCAGACTGTGGTCATAGGAGGCAGCTAGCATGGGCAGCCAGCTCGGTCTATCTCTTGCCAGTGTCTGGGCCCTGCTGCTGGTGGAGCATGCACAGAACTTTTAGTATCACTTGTCAAATGGTGGCTGACTTCTCCAGAGGGAGGGTCCCTGAGTGCTTGTGCTGTACACATTGCGCATGGAATTGAGTCCCAGCTGTGGCTGACATGGTGTGAGCCTGGTGGTCCTTGGCCTCAGAACTGCCAGTACTTGCCCTGGCCACCTCCCTCTACCAACAGGCTTCAACATGAGATGGTTTTACAGGAGATGAAGCTTCAAAGATGGCTCTGGTCAGATCAGGAAGGGGTTTTAATGTCCAAATACAGAGTTTGTATTTTTAATGTAGATGATCTTTCAATCCATTCAGTGAGTACCTGACACTCTCCTTGGCCCTGGGACGCAGTAGGGAATAAGGCACTCCTGGTTGCTACTCACATGGATGTGATCATCTCACCAGGGACAGAAAAGAAGCATGGAAATCATGATCAGGACATGATAAGTCTATGATGCAAATAAAGTGGGGAAAAGTGAACACAAAACAAGGCGTGGATTGGGAATGTGCAGAGCAAGTTTAGGGAATTCATTCATTCATTCACACATCCAGAATATGTATGTGCTTGCCATGGGGCTAGGCTCTGAGACTTAGTGATGAAACAAAACAGACAAGTCCCTGCCCTGATGAAGTTTATTTCTTTGGTGAGGGCATCTGTCCATGGGTTTTAAAAGCAGGAGTGATACATAGATCTGGGTGTGGACTTACTGAACTCACCCTGGGGTATGGAAGGTAGAGGAGAGAACATGCTGGGAATATGAAGGCAAAGAAGCAATGAGTCAGAAGACTATGACAGGGTTGAGGCCAGGCCTAGGGCAGCAGCAGGCAGGATAGACACAGAAGAAGGTACTGGAGAGAAATTTCAGCAGTAGAACCAATAGCATTTGAGGATGGGGAGGAAATGTCAAGAATGACTCCTACCTAGGTTTGTAGATTGAGCACAGATAGGGAGAGATGTACCTTTCTCAAGATAAGGCACTGGGGCTGGGGCTGAGGTCAGAGAGTCATGTCAGTCTGGGACACACTGAGGCAGTCCAGTGACTGCCTCTAGGAGATAGAGCTGGCCTGTGGGCACCTGGGGGTGTAGAGCTCAGGAAGGGCTTCTCAGTGAGGACAACACGGGCTAGGGGCATGTGCTGCTATCTCTAGGGTCCAGTGTATCCTGTGGGGTAGGGGATGACTATGACTGGTGTCAGATATACTGCCCCAGTCTCACATTGATTTATAAAGAAATAAAGCCTCAGGTGGCAAAAGCAGTCCAAGTTTGGAAAGTTTCTGATGTGATGGTGTCCACACTAGAGGCTCCAGTCCCTTGTCGAAGGAGTGACCCAACCTGGTGTTCTGCCAGACCAGCTGGGCAGAGCCCTGTTTTCTGTGTGTCCCCCCGGAGATTTCATTCATTTAGCAGATAGTTGTCAAGCATCTTTTCCATGGAGGTGCTAGCCTGGAGCCTGACCGCAGGGTGGCTTCTGATAGCCAGAGGCAAATTGGCACCAAGGACCCATGCCTGCCCAGTGAGCGCCAAGCCCTTGCTCTATCCTCAGCTTGGGGCTGCCTATCCATAGCTGAACCCCTTCTAACTGTCCCTCCAGACCTGGGGCACAGGGTCACTGCTGTGCCCACTGCAGTGCTGAATAAGTCTCCTCCTAGTACTAAGGCCCAAGTCCCTTCCAGGCTGGCCCTGTGGTTAAGCATGCTTTTGGAGCCATGCTGCTTAGGTGTGAATCTGTAAAATGGGGATAGTAATAAGATTAGCTTTGTCAGATTGCTGTGAGAATTAAAGAAGTCAACTTAGGTCAAGTGCTAGTAGCTCATGGTAGCTGCTTCCTGAACAAGAAGTTGCTCCCTACACCCCACCCCTCTTCTAACTTCCTCTTGTTTCTCCTTGTCAATGTCTGCCTGCCTGCCCACCTCCCAGCCACCCGTGATGCACATGACCCTCCCCTTGGCACTGTTCTCTGCCTGCTGTTCAGGATTTTTCCTACTGCATTGGCTAGAATTGACTATCTGGGGCACTAGTTTCTGGCTGGGACTTAGCATCTGCTTCTCTGGGCTGTCTGTCATGGAAGAGTTCCCTTCTCAGTCACAGTGTAAACATTTTGGCTGGTATTATCTTGAATCTGAGGCCAGAATGGCCTGAATTATAAAAGAAGCTGAGAAACCTGGTCACCTGTAGGGTTTTATCAGCCTTTTGGGAAGACCCACTGAAACCAGTGTCACCCACCAACAGTTAGCTCCCTCTTCTGAGCTCTGTTTTCTAAGATTCCTCAGAACCGTACCAAGATTTAGCCTGTGCGTCTCCCTCCCCAACTCCCTGCCTGCCTTCCTTTCTTCCCTCCACTGTTATGTATGGAGTGTTTCCCCGAGCCAGCCCCCGTGCTGTGTAGGGATGCAGAGCATCACAAGCAGACACTGATGTCTGTCCTCAGGCAGTGCTTGTACCTCTCCAGTGGGTACTGGCAAGAGGGGTGGCATAGTCTGGACTTGGACTTCATCCCAGGACTTTGAGAACTTGGCGAAGTGGTGCATGGGGAGAATGGGCATGGACATACTCTTAGGGGAGAAGTTTGAGTGCCAAGCCACACTGAAGGCCAGAAGCTGAAGGCTTGAAGGCTCAGTCAGTCACAAACATTTAAAGGCCGACAGTGGTGATGCACTGAGTATGATTTGGGACAAAGTAAGCTGTCCTTGTCCAAGGGCAACCAGAGACTAATGTCCAACTGGCAGATGGAAGGAAAGCCTGAAGCTCTTCAAAGAGGTTCTGCTGTTATCCTTATCTTTAGTACCGGGCAGTGGATGCCATCCTTACTTCTGTGACTGTGAATAATGTGTTTTACTTCCCTGGCTGCTTCTCAGGTTTCCCCATTATCAGTGGATTTGGGCAATTTGATTACAATGTGCCTTGGTGTAGTTTTCTTCATGCTTTTTGCTCTTGGGTATCATTGAGCTTCTTATGTCTGTGGATTTGTAGTTTTTTTAAAAAAATAAGATTTGGAAAAATTTTGGCCATTATGTCTTTAAATACACTTTCTACCTCTCCCTCCTTTGGGAACTTCAACTACATCTCTATTAAATCCACTTGAAACTTTCCCACAATTTGCTGATGCTTCGCTCTTTCTTTTTCTGATTTTTTTTCCCCCTCTGTGCTTCCCTTTGAATAGTTTTATTGTGTTGTCTGCAAGTTCATGGATATCTTCTTGTGAAATAGCTGATCTCTTGTTGATTTCATCTAGTATATTTTTTATCTCATAGTTTATAGTTTTCATATTTAGAAGTTTTATTTGGGTCTTTTCATATATTCTATACCCTTATGTAACTTTTTGAACATATGGAATACAGTTATATTAACTATTTTAATACCCCTGTCTAGTAATTTTGTATTTGTGTCAGTTCTGGGTTTATTTTGGTTGGTAGTTTCATCTTTATCTTGGAGAAATTATTTGTATACCTGGTAAACTTTAAGTGGTTGCAACACATTGTGAATTTCATTCTGGAGGGTATATCTGACCCCTGTTACTCCATCTTCTTCAGAAGCAGAACTGTCATATACTCCTTTAAAATCAACAAATTGATATAGCAGAGGTCTAATCTGACTAATAGAAGTAGAGAGACGGAGTAATGGACAGGGAAAGTGCAAATATTCATTGAGCACCTACCATGTACCAGGCACTGAGAAAAGATGGTAGCTTGGACTAAAGTGTTAATGGTGGAGACAGTGAGAAGTGGTCGGAAGTTTGGAAGGTGAGGTGAGGTGAGGTGAAGTCACTCAGTCGTGTCCGACTCTTTGCAACCCCAGGAACTGTAGCCTACCAGGCTCTTCCATCCATGGGATTTTCCAGGCAAGAGTACTGGAGTGGGTTGCCATTTCCTTCTCCAGAGGATCTTACCGACTCAGGGATCGAACCCAGGTCTCCCGCATTGTAGGCAGACGCTTTATCATCTGAGCCTCCAGGGAAGTCTTTGGAAGGGAAGGTAGAGACAACATGAATTGCATATGACCAGATGAATCACATAGGTATGAGGGTATGAAGGGGCTTCCCATGTGGTGCTAGTGTAAAGAACCCATCTGCCAATGCAGGCGATGCCAGTTCAATCCCTGGGTCTGGAAGATTCCCTGGAGGAGGGCATGGCAACCCACTCCAGTATTGTTTCCTGGGAAATCCCATGGGCAGAGAAGCGTGGTGGGCTATAGTCCATGGGGTCACAAAGAGTCAGACATGACTGAAGTAACTTAGCAGCAACAGCGGCAGAAGGTGTGAAAGAAAGGGAGGAGGGAATGATGACTCTAAGGTATTTTAAAACATTTTTATTGCAGTATAGTTGATTTACAATGTTGTGTTAGTTTCAGGTATATAGCAATACCAGTTACACATATAACATATATTCATTCTTTTTCAGATTCTTTTCTCATATAGGATGTAAGAGTATTGAGTAAAGTTCCCTGTGCTATACAGTAGATCCTTGTCAGTTTTTGACTTGGGAGAACTGCATCACCTTTATTGAGATGCAGATGCGTATTGGAGGATAAGGTTTTGAGGGGAAAGATCAACTATTTGGTTTTGGACATATTCAGCCTGTGATGTCTATTCACATGGTAATGTCAGGGAGATAAACTGGAGTCCAGGAGAGAGGCTGGATAGGTGTTGAAATTTGCAAGTCATCAGTATACAGACATGTTTAAAGCCAGAAGACTAGATGAAGACATGATGAAGAAAGAAAAGATAAGGCATCTACTCAAACACTGAGTTCAGGACACTCCAAAGTTTAGAACTAAGAAAGAGGAGGAGGCTTCATCAGAGGGCACAAAGAAGAAGTGGCCAGTGAGGCAGGAGGAGAATCGGGAGCATGGAACCCGTTATTTCAAGGAGAGAGTGTCTAAACTGTGCCGAATGCTGCTGAGAAACACAGTAGATGTGGACAGAGAACTGACTCTGAGGATGAACTGTATTCATGGCTTTCCCTGTTTTTCTGGGAGAAATACTGAGGTCAGAGACTCTGCAGAGTCATCTTTCTCACCCCAGCCGCTTGGAGGCCTGGTGCACAGCAGGTGTCTTGGCCATATGCACGGGATGGATGAATGAATAAAAGGGCACTGGGCAGCAGTGAGACCTGAATGAGCCACAGACTGGAAGGTAGTAGCTCTGGCCTCTAGCCTTCGCTGTATTTCTAACTTGTTTCTTCTGCTCCTGGTCTTAACATCTCTGAAGGAATTGGCCTCAGAATGCTTTCAGCTAGCGTCCGAGAGATTCTTGGGACCAGGCTGGTGTTTCTGTAAAGGTCTTGGGCTGGATGTTCAACTTGTGGATGAGGAGAAAAGAGGCCCAGAAGGGCACCATGATTGCTGTTGGTTTTTTTGTGGAAATAGTGTGTCTTACTCCTAGTTTGGGGCTTCCCAGGTGGTAAAGAACCTGCAGGAGACATAAAGAGACAAGGGTTGGATCCCTGGGCTGGAAAAATCCCCTGGAGAAGGAAATGGCAACCCATTCCAGTATCCTTGCCTGGAGAATCCCATGGACAGAGGAACCTGGTGGGCTATAGTCCACAGGGTCTCAAACACTCGGACACGACTAACATGCACACACGCATTCTTGGTTTGAAAGCCTCCCTCCTATCTACGTTCAATGTCCATCTCTTGTCTTTACCAACTATATTTGCTGTCTTCCTCATGCAGCTTAGCCCTGAGCAACACTTGCTTGGTTTCGCCACTGCATCTACTGCTGCCTGATGCCTCTGAAGATGAAACCCTTCCTGTTTCACTGAGAATGCTGGGGGTTGGCATGAGTGAGCCTCTTCACCTGTCTCTCACTCTTCCCTAGCTGCATCTAACATGTTTGCTTGTCACCTCCTCCCCTTTCCGGCCCGTTCATCCAGCCCCTCTGCTCCTTGTTCTTCATAAGTCACCTTTCACATCCTCTGTTCCCTGGACCCACCCATTCTATCCATCTTTCATGAGCTCCAGCCCTAACTGTGGTTATGTGTGTGTTAAGTCACTCAGTCATGTCTGACTCTTTGTGACCCCATGGACTGTAGCCCTCTAGGCTCCTCTGCTCATGGGATTCTCCAGGCAAGAATACTGACTGGATTGCCATGTCCTCCTCCAGGGGATCTTCCTGACCCAGGGATCGAACCCTCCTCTCTTCATCTCCAGCATTGGCAGGCAGGTTCTTTACCAGTAGCGCCAACTGGGGTTATGAGCACAGATATTTTCACTGTCTATTGAATCCCTCCTCAAACCTTTTAATTTGCTTCTCTATGTCCTTTCTGTACAATGGTAACAATAATAGCAACACAAAAAGTTTACAAATTTACATGTCCCAGTTCCCACTCTCTCTCCCTCAAGCTTCTAGAAAGAGTTAGCTATATTCCCCATCTATTGTTCCTCACCTCCTACCATTCAATCAGAAACCCTGCAAACATGCCCTCTCTGCTTTTGACGAGGTGGCCAGTGAGGCCCCTAGTATTTGACACAGGGCTGCTCCAGCTCTCATCTCAGGCTCCTCCCTTCCTGAGACTCCCTCTCCTGGGGCCTGTCCTCCATAATCTCCTCAGAACTCTCCCCTCAGCCTCCTCCTCTGCTCTTATGCTACGAGAGTGCTCATCCCCTCTGAGAGCTTGAACTGCCAACAACCCTGATGGTGTCCACGTCTCCCCTCCAGTCCAGACCCCACTGAGCACGGATCTGGTCAGAGACTGCTGCCCCAGGCCTGGAGGGTGATTGGAAAGGCTGAGACTAGGCTGGGGCCTTGGGGACAGAGGGAAGTGAATGGAAAGATTTTTTGACACTTTGTAGAGGGGATAATCAACTGAGAAGGAAACTGCTTGGAGGTGGTGACTGAAGGTTTCTGGCTTGGGTGACTGGGTAGAAGGTAGGCCATATTCTGAGGTGAGGAAATTAGAGGAGAAGCCACTTTGTAGGTGAAGGTGTCAAGTTGAGTTTTAGCTAGGTTGAGTTTGAGGCACCTCAAAAAAGAAGATGCCTGGCAGAGACTGGAGAGATGGGTGGGCACCTTGGAAGAGATGCCTGGGTGGGGACGTGATGATAACTGAAGCCTGGGGCTAGATGAACTTTCTGGAGCGAGCATGTAGACCAGAAGCACTGGCCTGGCTACCTGTGGGCCATGGATAGCTGACAGCCCAGGTGCCCTCTGTGAATGGCCCAAGGGGCAGTTCTCTTGAAGGGCAGTGTGGGTGGCAGCCAGACTGAGGGAAGAGCCTGTTTCTGGCAGAGAAGAAGCAGGGATCATGGGAGAGGAATCTGTCTTGGTGCCAGAAACTCACAGAGGGTATATGACTTGTCATATGCCCCCAGGGCTGCTCCCCTTGTGGGCTCAGGGCCACTGCTATCCCAGATGACCAGGAAGGATGGGAGGGGTCCGAGTGCTGGCAAACAGGGCCGATGCTGGCTCTCTATCAGCAAGAAGCTATCCCGAGTCCTTGGCCTGGAGTTTGCAGCCTCCCTGGGCTGGCCTTGGCTTCCTCTGCCTTCTTCCTATAAGCAGAGCTCACTCTGTACTTCGGGTCCCGCCTCCCACACCAGTGTCCTCTACACCCCTGCCATGGACAGGACCATTACTTCCACTGCTCCACCCCAGCCATTCAGCCACTGAACAGGTCTCTACTGAGTACCACTCTTGAGCCTGTGTTCCAGCCCCACTTCAGCTTCAGGCTTCCAGGAGGCCAGCCCTGAAAGCCTGCTTAGTGCAGGTGGCCCCAGCTTTGTTTGCATTGCTTGGAACTTTCTGTCACCATGGTTGGCCACCTCTCGGGTCCAAATGAGGACACAGGGATGCCAGTTCCTGTCCCTCAGGTGCCCTCATTAGCATCCCGGTGACGTGTTCCCACAGGGAGCAGTGGGTGAGAGGCTCTGAAGCTGCTTGTTATTACCACTCACTGCAGAGCTTGATGTGCCTGCCGTCACCATGGGGACCACTTCCGAAGCTGGAGAAGGCTGGGCTCCAGTAGAAGCTCCAGCAGTTGGAGGCCACCGGTCATCCGTGGGGTATGCTCATCCTTTCTGAGCAAATCTGGCAGGGCAGCCTCAGTGGGGAAGGGCTGTCCCACCTCCCTGACCCCGTGTAAGACACACGTGGAACACCAGGTCTCTCTTCCGGACTTTTCCTTTTCAGGATGCTCCTTCTTGGTCTGTTTTGTGGCTGTCTCCTCCTCTGTTCAATTCTTAAGTGTTGGGGTTCTTCAGAGTTCTTCCTGTGTGACCTCACCCACTTGTTCTCCCTCAATCTCCACCCCCAGTGGCTTCTTCCTTCTCTCGGGCTTCATCTGTACCATCTTCTTCAGACTTCTCCACTGCACATCTCTCCACCTCTCTGCTCCCTTCAGGCCAGCCTCCACTTAGCAGTCAGAAGGCTCTTTCTCTAATATAACACTGTCCTTATCATCCTCCTGCTTAGCCCTTGCAAAGCTCCCCATAGCCCAAAGGAGAAAGTATTCACTTGTACCACTTCTTATAGAGCCCATGGGTGCTCTCCTTTCTCTCGTCTCACCCTCAGCCCCACCCACTGTTTGTTCCTCAGCTTCAGGGTGCTTGAAAGAATGTGACTGAAGCTTAAAGGAAGGGCCCTCAGAGTCCACGCCCCTTGTGAAGAAGTCAGTGGGAGGCAGGACTCTCATCTGAGGACAACCAGAGAGCTGAGCAGGCAGGTGGCAGCTTCTTTGGGCAAGGAGGTATATCTCCTCTCATGGGGCAGGAATTCGGGGGCAGTGACTAGTTTGGAGGTGCTCAGTGGCTTCAGTCTCTGCCAGATAGCTGCAAACAGGGTCACCGGAAGATGGCTGAAATAGGTTTTTGCTTGTTTTGTTTCAGCTTGGTTGGTTCACGAGTCAGAGAATTAATTCCGGTAAAAGAAAAAGAAACACACCTTGCAGTTTAGCACAGTTTGCCTTTTAAATAACCTGTCAGGGTGGGGATAGCACCAGCATCTTGCCCTGTACCACCATAGAAGTACTGCAGGGAGTCGGGGTTTGCCGACTGGGCCCTGGTGTTGTTCTCAGTGCTCACCTGAGGTTCTTATGTGGGTACTGGGGTCTTCTGTGAACTTTCTTTGGGCTTCTCCCTGGCAGGTGAGGGTCCTGGTTGTACATGGAGGATGACAGAAAAAGCCAATGGCGTGAAGAGCTCCCCAGCCAATAACCACAACCACCATGCCCCTCCTGCCATCAAGGCCAATGGCAAAGATGACCACAGGGCCAGCAGCCGGTGAGTCTGTTGACACTGGATCATTTCAGAGATGGCCTTGAGCCTGCTACTTCCTCCCAGCTCTGCCTCATTGTCACAGAGTAAACAATCCTTGGCTCAAGTGCAGCCTCTAAAAGGACCATGGGATTTCTAGGTTATCTCCTAGGAAGGGGGAGGGCTGATAGGAGATGAAGCATGCACAGAAACAAACAAACAAACAAAGCCTTCAGTTAATTCTGCTCCTTCCTCTGCAGGCCACAGTCTGCTGCTGACGATGACACCTCCTCAGAGCTACAGCGACTGGCAGAGATGGATGCCCCCCAGCAGAGGAGGGGTGGCTTCCGCAGGTGGGTCTCACCACTGCCCTGCCACTATCCCTTCCCTCCCATGGGGCCTGTCAGATCATGTGGTCCTCTCGGCCCCAGGGGCCTTTCTAACAAGACCTCTAGGAAACCCTGTCAGCCCTGCCCTAGCTCAACTTTTCTCTCTAGAGGAGGCTCCTGTCAGCAAGTTTGGAGGGGCCGGAGGAGGTTTCTCTTCAGACTTGCCTGTGGCAGTGTCAGGAAGAGACTGTCTTCCCAGCAGAGGGGCTCAGGTGGAGGGCTCTGAGGTCTCCAGCCAAGAGTTGTAGGCTCCATGCAGAAATCAGAAAGCTTGAAGCAATCTTTCTCCTGACTTGTAGGAGAAAATCTTTCTTCTCAGCACCATCTCCATTTTACCCCAGAGACCCCGTGTTTGTTCTTCAGAATCGACAGAAATGGCACCTCCTACAGGAAGTCTTCCCAGAGTAGCCTCTTCAGGCTGCTGGGCTGAGTCATGCCCAAGCCCTATTCCCTGTCTTGGGCATGGGTCCTCTCTCCAAAGCACAGGTCTCTTATGCCTCACGCTCCCTCTCTCTGCTCTAGGATTTCCCGCCTGGTGGGGGTCCTCAGAGAGTGGGCTTACAGGAACTTCCGTGAGGAGGAGCCTAGACCTGACTCATTCCTTGAGCGTTTCCGGGGGCCTGAGCTCCACACCGTGACAACACAACAAGGAGACGGCAAAGGCGACAAGGACGGCGAGGGCAAGGGCACCAAGTACAGCAATCCAGCCTGAGGGATGGGAAGGGCCCCAAGCATGTGTTGGGAGGGCTTGGTGGGGTTCCTTAGACCACAGCCAGGGAGGCCTGCTGTGCTTTCAACTCTAAAATGTTCCTTGGTCTGTGCCCAAAGTCTTTCTAATGGCCAGTGGCCCACCAGCTGTGGGATCCCCTGCTGGCTCCTCTCACCTTCACCACCGATTCACAGAGCTTCTCCTGCTGCTCAGGAAGCAAGGGGCAAGGGCACGTGGATGTGGGTGGGAAGAGGACTCAGCCAAGGTTGCAACGGAGGGTGCAACTACAGAGTGCTGTGGAGCCCATGTCAACCCCAGCGCCCATGTGAGTGCAGAGTGGGGGTGTGAAGAGGCCATGCTGGGGGCTGCCTGGCTGCTGGTGCAGGGGAGGAGGCCCCGAAACAAGTGAGCAAGACAGAGTGAGTGGGGAGGCCAGAGAAGGCAGGTCTGGAGGGCCTCTTCTTTGAGGAAGGAGTAGGCGACGGGGGATGTCTGGCCAGGCCGACATTCCCCACCTCTGACCAGTAAAGGAAAAGCGCTCCCGCCAAGGCAGGACCTGGCATCTGGAAAAGTAATTTGGGAGCTGTAGGCCAGACCAAACAGCGGGGATGGGCAGGAAGCACAGTCACTTAGAGGCCCTCTCTCTTCCCAGGAGGGATGTGGGGACCTGCCCTGAGCCCTCATCACCATGCTGTGTAAGTCCCTCCCTGGGGCCCGAGGCCTGCCTCAGTGACAGCACTCTCCCTCATGCACCCTCTCGGCAAGAGGCCTCCAGAGGGCCCAAGAGTCAATGGGTCCATGTAGGGTCAAAATCAGAAGAAGGCTGTTTCTTACCCACCAAGCTTTAGTTAGATGCCCAGTGCCAGGCTGTGGCTTCCTCATAAATGAGGCCCTAAGAAAACCCACGCGTCACCCTGGGCATCCTGCAAGGCACTGCATTTTCAGGGTCCTCTGGCCTCTGGGAGCCAGGGTGCTGCCACATCAGGGAGCTGGTTCCCAAGCCTGGTCTCTGTGTGTCTCCTCAGGAAGAAGTTTGAACTCTTTGTCTTGGACCCAGCCGGGGACTGGTACTACCGCTGGCTTTTTCTCATTGCCTTGCCCGTCCTCTACAACTGGTGCCTATTGGTGGCCAGGTGAGCAGAAAGTGGTCTGGGAGGGGGTGGCCCGAGCAACCTGGTCCAGCTGTGGACACAGAACTCACCCTACCTCAATCATTCATTCACCAGAGCTTTAACTGAGCACCTAATGGGTGCCAGGCTCAGTGCTCAGGGCTGGGGACCATGTGTGAACAAGGCACACATGGTCTCTGCACTCCTGGAGCTCTCAGGCTTATGGGAACACTGACAGTGAACCTGAATATACCAGTGCCCAAGCCAACTTCAGGGACTGGAGGCAGGGAGCTACTGATACTAGAGAAAAGGCAGTCAGGGTGAACCTCTCTGAGGAGGTGGTGCCTTAGCTAAGACCTGAGTGATAAGACAGGGTCTGGAGGACTGCAGGTAAAGTGTTGGAGAGGCAGGTGCAGGCCGGCGCTGCAGGCTTTGTGCACCAGGGAGGGGGCTGGGTTTCATTCGAAGTGTAACCAAGTAGTCAGAGTTAACTGCTCCTATTTTTGACTTGTACACTCACTGAGTCATCCTGGGTTCTATCCCTTCCTTTGCCTTCTCCCATGGCCCTTACCCACCCAGGCAGCAAGACTCAATTCCTCCTAACACTCTCCTGCAGTCTCCAACCTCTCTTCATTCCCACTGTCTCGAGTCTAAGCCCAGCTACCACTCTCTCTCGGGTGGGTTGGCCAGTGCTCCATGTTGGGTTCTCAGTAGGTGTGTGTTGAAGAGCCAAACATGGAGGCTAGTCAGCTGTGTATTGTGGGCATTCTTCCAACGACTCATTTTTCATTCAACTCACTTCTGTTGAGCACTTGAATCCTAGGCTAGGATGTGCTCTGGGCTAGCACATGGGGCACCAGCTATGTTGTAATACTAAGAGGTAGTCTCTGTCTCCATGGAGCTCACAGTCCAGTGGGTCAGATAGACAAGTAATGTTCAGGAGCAAAGTCTATGTATAATAAGGGTTGGAGTAGGAGTTACTTGTGAATCCGTGTCTTCTGGGCAGCAGACTGACTGTGACTCATCAGTGCCCCTGGTGGCCTTCCCAAGCTCTGCTTGTGGTGGCCAATCAGTTTGGGGACTTCAGGAGTCATTGGATGGCTTTGAGGGTGAAGCTCAGCACTGTCTTCCTGCAGAGCCTGCTTCAGTGACCTGCAGAAAGGCTACTACATAGTGTGGCTGGTGCTGGATTACGTCTCAGATGTGGTCTACATCGCAGACCTCTTCATCCGACTGCGCACAGGTAAGTGATAACTGGGATGCACAGGCAGGAGCATGACCCCTGAGTCCAAAGGCTTGAATCTAAATTCTCAGGAAATCCCCTTGGCATGGTGTTAGCCTCAACTATCTAGCTGGGACACAGGCTGATGCCTTTCCCTCTTTGAATCTCAACTTCCCTACATGCTCAGTGAGTTTTGGATCTGGGGGTGATCTCTTAGGATACTTATGGCCAGCTATACGGTGTGAGCCTCCTATACCCTTCTTGGGAAGGAGGGTTCAGTGATCATATGCTCCTTCCTGAGCATTAGTCTATTAGAAGGGACAGGTATGAAGTCAGAGGTGATATACATTGGCTTGTGTCTCCACTAGGTTTCTTGGAGCAGGGGCTACTGGTGAAAGACACCAAGAAGTTGCGGGACAACTACATCCACACCATGCAGTTTAAGCTGGATGTGGCCTCCATCATCCCTACAGACCTGATCTATTTTGCTGTGGGGATCCATAACCCTGAGGTGCGCTTCAACCGCCTGCTACACTTTGCCCGCATGTTTGAGTTCTTTGACCGCACTGAGACACGCACCAGCTACCCCAACATCTTCCGAATCAGCAACCTGATCCTCTACATCTTGGTCATCATTCACTGGAATGCCTGCATCTACTATGCCATCTCCAAGTCCATCGGCTTTGGGGTAGACACCTGGGTTTACCCCAACATCACTGACCCTGAGTATGGCTACCTGTCTAGGGAGTACATCTATTGCCTTTACTGGTCTACACTGACCCTCACCACCATTGGGGAGACACCACCCCCTGTAAAGGATGAGGAGTACCTGTTTGTCATCTTTGACTTCCTGATTGGTGTCCTCATCTTTGCCACCATCGTGGGAAATGTGGGCTCCATGATCTCCAACATGAATGCCACCCGGGCTGAGTTCCAGGCCAAGATTGATGCCGTCAAACATTATATGCAGTTCCGAAAGGTCAGCAAGGAGATGGAAGCCAAGGTCATTAGGTGGTTTGACTACTTGTGGACCAATAAGAAGAGTGTAGATGAGCGAGAAGTCCTCAAAAACCTGCCAGCAAAGCTCAGGGCTGAGATAGCCATCAACGTCCACCTGTCCACACTCAAGAAAGTGCGCATCTTTCAGGACTGTGAGGCTGGCCTGCTGGTGGAACTGGTATTAAAGCTCCGGCCTCAGGTCTTTAGCCCTGGGGACTACATTTGCCGCAAGGGGGATATTGGGAAGGAGATGTACATAATCAAGGAGGGAAAATTGGCAGTGGTGGCTGATGACGGTGTCACTCAGTATGCCCTGCTCTCGGCTGGGAGTTGCTTTGGAGAGATCAGTATCCTTAATATTAAGGGCAGCAAAATGGGCAATCGGCGCACAGCCAACATCCGCAGTCTTGGCTACTCAGATCTGTTCTGCTTGTCCAAGGATGATCTTATGGAAGCTGTGACTGAGTACCCTGATGCCAAGAGGGTCTTGGAGGAGAGAGGCCGGGAGATTCTGATGAAGGAGGGCTTGTTGGATGAGAATGAGGTGGCAGCCAGCATGGAGGTAGATGTGCAGGAAAAGCTAGAACAGCTGGAGACCAACATGGACACCTTGTACACTCGTTTTGCCCGCCTGCTGGCCGAGTACACGGGAGCCCAGCAGAAGCTCAAGCAGCGCATCACAGTTTTGGAAACGAAGATGAAGCAGAATAATGAGGATGACTCCCTGTCAGATGGGATGAACAGCCCAGAGCCACCTGCCGAGAAGCCATAATGGCTTGGCCCAATTGCCCCTCCAGCCTTGGCTTTGACCCCAGGGCTGGAAGAGCTGTGTAGGTCCCCACATATATATGCATTACCACATCCCCTTGAATTCTCCCAGAAGCCTCTCTGCTGGAAGGTTTAGGGCTCGACCATCCAGAAGCCCTCCTCCAAGTCCGACTAACAGCTAATCTTGTGCAGGGCATAGACTGTGCTTAGCTCGGCTTCCAGAAGCTTCAGCCTGTCTAAGTTTGAGGAAGAAAGAAAAGAGGAGCATCTCTCCAGGCTCTTTTGCATCTAGTTACCTCCTACTTGATTCTTTTCTAATATGTGTTCTGAATATTTCCATTTCCCTGCAGCAGTATGTAGTTAGAACACTGGCTGCAGACACCCAGCACTGGTCCCAGTGTCCTTTTCCCAAGGCAGGCAAAAGGTGTGGAGGGGAGCAAGGAGGAGATGCTCACTCCAAGTCCTGCCGTGCTGATTCCTCCGCCTGTCTGCCAACCCAGAGTGGGAGCCCTGTGGTCTTTTCTGAACCAGGGGGAGGAGGATGCTCCTGGTCTCCAATCCATCCCAGGACATGGAGTGAGGAACTAGCAGTTGGCCAGCAGGCAAGGCACCTGGAGAAGGTGGTGGGCAGGAGCCTGGCCATCACCCCTCTATGCAGAGTGTTTCTCAGGAGGCCCTGAGGCTGATGGTGGATGGATGACTCTTCAAGTTAACATCTGCAGTAGAGACACTTACAAGTTAATAAATTCCTCTGAACTTTTTGTGGTGATTGCTCCACTCTGCTATTAAGATTCTCTCCCTTCTTCCCTCCCAACCCATCTCTTTCCCCCTTATTTCTCTCTTCCCCTTATCCAAGACTCTGCCTGGAATCCCCTCTGCTGTTTTTTGCTGCCTGTTTAAGCCCTACTAGGGCTTCCCTCATGGCTCAGTTGGTAAAGAATCTGCGTGCAGTGCAGGAGACCCTGGTTTGATTCCTGGCTCAGGAAGATCCCCTGGAGAAGGGCTAGGATACCCACTCCAGTATTCTTGGGCTTCCCTTCTGGCTCAGCTGGTAAAAGAACCTGCCTGCAATGAGGGAGACTTGGGTTCAATCCCTGGGTTGGGAAAATCCCCTGGAGAAGGGAAAAGCTACCCACTCCAGTACTCTGGCCTGGAGACAGTTCATGGGGTCCATGGGGTCGCAAAGAGTCGGACACTACTGAGCCACTTTCACTTTAAGCCCTACTGGTCCTTCTGTATTCAGCTCAGGTACCACATTTTGGGAGAAGGTTCCCTTGTCTGAATCAGCTCCCATATTAGGCAATCATGAGTCTAGGCTCTAGGCTGCTCTAGGCTGCTCATGAGTCTCAGTCCTGGCTCTTTATCACACGGTGGGGTCTGTTTTGATGCATCTGGTTTCCACTGTGGGCTCTCTGCAGGCAGGGCCAAGACAACCTCTCTCACTGCTCTGCTGGCAGCCTTGGAGACATGCCTGGCACAAAGGAGGTGTTCGGAGAAGTTTATTCACTGGGGTGATAAGCGAGCACATCCAAACTCCTATGCTTGCATTTGCCAGCAACCATGTCTTTACAGTCATGTAGGCTACATCTGGGGATTTGGGAAGGCTCTCCTGAAGGCATAGATACTTGAGTGGGTACCACTAGGTGATCCAGAGCCTGAAGGACATTGCTAACTAGTGTACAGGAAGATCTAGCTGCAGACTTGGGTGTCTCTGTGTATACCAGTTATCTCTCTCTATCTCTCCATTAATAGTGGTTCAGTACACACACAATTTATCCATGATTTTAACATTTATCTTTGTTTTTACAGTGTACAATCTGGTACTGTTAAGTATATTTACGTTGCTGTGCAACCAATCTCTAGAACTCAGTTCAAACTGTGAAACTGAAACACGGTCTCCAGTAAGCAGCCTGTCCTCATTCTCCCTCTGGCAATCACCATCCTGCCTTTCACCTCTATGAATTTGACTCTAGATATGTCACATAATGGAATCATATAACGTAGGTCCTTTTGTGACTGACTTATCTCACTTAGCATAATGTTCTCAAAGTTCATCGTGTTGTAAAAAGTGTCAGAATTTTCTTCCTTTTTAAAGGCTGAATAACATTCCATTGTATGGATACACTGCATTTTATTTATCTACTTCTCCATCAATGAATACTTGCATTGTTTTCATCATTTGGTTACTACGGATAATGCTACTGTGCACATGAGTCTACAATTGTCTGTTTCAGTTCCTGCTGTCACTTTTTTGGAGTGTATACCTAGAAGTAGAATTGCTGCATCATGGAGCAATTCAATGTTTAATTTTGAACAGTATGAAATGCCATACTGTTTTCCACAATGACTACACCATTTTCCATTCCCACTAACAGTGTACAAGGGTCCTAGTTCTCCACATCCTCACCAGCACTTGTTGCTTTCTGCTTTTTTTTTCCCCACACAATAGCCATCTTAATAAGTGTGAGCTGGTATCTCTTTGTAGTTTTGAGATTCACTTCCCTGATGTAATTATTGATGTTGAGCATCTCTTTGTATGCAGCTGACTGGACCATTTGTATCTCTTTTGTAGAGAAATGTCAATTTAGTTCTTTGCTCAATTTTTAATTGGATTATGTCTTTTGTTGTTGAGTTGTAGCAATTCTTTATATATTATGGAAATTAACCCAAATCAATTATATTATTTGCAAATTTCCTCCATTCCATGGGTTGCCTTTTCACTCTGTTGATCACGTCCTTTGATGCACAGAAAATTCTAGTTTTGATGTAGTCCAGTTTATTTTTTCTTTTGTTGCCTGAATTTTGGTGTCACCATTCATTTTTATTGGAATTAATTCTTTTAGCGAGACTTCTTTTAAAATTTAATGTAATTTCTTGACCTCTTCTGTAGCTTACAGTGGTAAATGGTAATCGGGAGAAGACTTACTTGCAGAGATCTGGAACATGTTCCATGCCTAGGCCCTGGTCCCTAAGAGTGGCAGCAACAGGGTGGCAGCATTTGTGATGGGCCAGTGTTCTCTGACTGCCCTCCCTTAGGGTATAGGACTGAAAGAAAAGGCTTTCCCCTTCACTTCCAGAGAGGCTAGGCCACTAGGAATTGGAATCCCTGGAGACCCAGCCAGATGCTTGCCCAGATTCACATGGCTAAGGCTGTGCTAAGGCCATCAGTTTCCACAATCTGCTAAGACTGGAAGTAGACGTTAGTTTTGTAGCCCTAGGATGGCACTGGGCCCAGAGGCAGGGGGATGACTGCACTGAAGAATATGACCTTGGTTTCTGCAAGACATCTGCAGCATTTCACCCTCAGTCCAGCACCAACGGGTGCCTGATTTCCAGTCCACATCAACCAGGTGAACATTGCATTTTGGATCTGGTTTTCCCCTGGGAACAGCAAGTGACACATCTGGGTCACAGAGGGAGCCCACCAGTTTGAGATGCAGACTTCAGGGCTCTCAGCTCTCACTTGCTTCCCCACTTCCCTTTCCCTAGACCTCCTCAAGTTTAATCACCTATTTTTGTGTGTGTGTGTGTGTGGTGCCTTGAATGCCTATGTTCTCTTAGGTGTCTAGGATTTTTCTCATGCTGTTCCCTCTTTCTGGATCAGTCTTTTCTGCCTTTTCTTCTAAGACTCAGCTCCTCTTTCTCTGAGCTTTCACAGACTCAAAGCCTTCAAGGTGAGACCGCCTTGCACCCAGACTGCCAGTGACTGTGGCAATTGGTCTCTTCTCATCTAAACACAGTTTAAAGTGAAAGTTGCTCAGTTGTGTTGGACTCTCTGCAACCCCCTGGATTATACAGTCCATGAAACTCTCCAGGCCAGAATACTGGAGGGGGTAGCCTTTCCCTTCTCCAGGGGATCTTCCCCACCCAGGGATTGAACCCAGGTCTCCCGCATTGCAGGTGGATTCTTTACCAGCTGAGCCATCAGGGAAGCCCAAGAATACTGGAGTAGGTAGCCTATCTCTTCTCCAGGGGATCTTCCCGACCCAGGAATCGAATCGATGTCTCCTGCATTGCAGGCAGATTCTTTACCAACTGTTCATTGAGAAAAGGATGAAGGAGCAACAGCAGGAATATCCATGCAGCTTGGGGCATGTGAGCATGTGAATGTGTGTATGTGGGCACCTATGTTAAGCCCCATGTGAGCACCTGGGTGTGGACCCTAGGCAGACAGTGTTCCTCTCTGTGCTCTCCGTCAGCCTGCCCAGCCCCCTCCTCAGTTGCTCTCTCTACAACAACGTGACTGTCTCCTGCTTGTCTCTGGCCACCACCCCCGCTTCTCTCCCATAACTGGCTGTAATATAAGAACTGAAGTACATTTTCCATTATGTGTCGTTTTTATTCAGCACAGTCTGAAGTTTCCTGCTCTTAAAAAATGTTTCAATTGGAATGTTTTTTTCTTTTCCTCTGAACATACCCATGAAGGTAAATTGCCCTCTTGGTATATGGTCATGAATTTGCTTTTCTCTGTGTTGTTGACGTTCTATAGAAAACAGAAGCCCTTTCTCCTGCCCACCACTTCCCCTCCCCTTTCAGTCTGACCCTCAGTGGCTCCTGCCTGGCTTGCAGACGGCCGCCCCCACATTGGCCCAGCCTAAGTCCCAGACTCAGCACTATTTATCTGTCCCTCAGTCTGGAGCCTAAAGCTAGTGTGATCTCTTGCCCCCTTCTCGGGGCTGGGGGCAGCGTGTTGGGGGAGGCGGTGGGCAAGGCAGAAGGTTCCTCTCTTCTGGAAACATTGACCCAGGAAGCCCCTGGTGCACAGAGACAAGGAACCTGGCCACCAGAGGGCGCATGGACCTCAGGAAAGGGGGGTGGGCTCTCCTCTGTGAACCCTTAAGCAGAGGGCTGAAGGGTGCCCGTGGAGGTAGCTAGGTGGCTCCTCACGGAGCCTCTCTGAGCTGTAGGACCACGTCTGTCTCCCTGAATGCCCTGCTGTGATCCTTGTAGATGCCCTCAGATGGTCCTGGGTTTCAAAGCCAATGGCTCTGTCCAAGTCTGTGTGCCAGGTGCCCAGACCCGGCTAGAAGCTGGGTATAGAAGAAATATCAGGGTTGAACTGCAAGGGGGCCTGGTTGTTATTATTTTAATGTGTATTCAGAAAAAATACTACTAACCCACAAAACACTCGTTGTTATGGATATTATTCCTTCAGTTCAGTTCAGTTCAGTTGCTCAGTCGTGTCTGACTCTTTGAGACCCCATGAACTGCAGCATGCCAGGCCTCCCTGTCCATCACCAATTCCTGGAGTTCACTCAAACTCGCGTCCATTGAGTCGGTGATGCCATCCAGCCATCTCATCCTCTGTCGTCCCCTTCTCCTCCTGCCCCCAATCCTTCCTAGCATCAGAGTCTTTTCCAATGAGTCAACTCTTCGCATGAGGTGGCCAAAGTACTGGAGTTTCAGCTTTAGCATCATTCCTTCCAAAGAACACCCAGGACTGATCTCCTTCAGAATGGACTGGTTGGATCTCCTTGCAGTCCAAGGTATTCTCAAGAGTCTTCTCCAACACACAGTTCAAAGATTTGGGAGAATGGCAATGAAACATGTAAAATATCATGTAGGAAACGAAAAAAAAAAAAAAAAAAAAGCATCAGTTCTTCAGTGCTCAGCTTTCTTTATAGTCCAACTCTCACATCCATACATGACCACAGGAAAAACCACAGCCTTGACTAGACGAAACTTTGTTGGCAAAGTAATGTCTCTGCTTTTAAATATGCTGTCTAGGATGGTCATAACTTTCCTTCAAAGGAGTAAGTGTATTTTAATTTCATGGCTGCAGTCACCATCTGCAGTGATTTTGGGGCCCCCCAAAATAAAGTATGACACTGTTTCCACTGTTTCTCCATCTATTTCCCATGAAGTGGTGGGACCAGATGCCATGATCTTAGTTTTCTGAATGTTGAGCTTTAAACCAACTTTTTCACTCTCCTCTTTCCCTTTCATCAAGAGGCTTTTTAGTTCCTCTTCACTTTCTGCCATAAGGGTGGTGTCATCTGTATATCTGAGGTTACTGATATTTTTCTCAGCAATCTTGATTCCAGCTTATGCTTCTTCCAGTCCAGCGTTTCTCATGCTGTACTCTGCATATAAGTTAAATTAGCAGGGTGACAGTATACAGTCTTGATTTACTCATTTTCCTATTTGGAACCAGTCTGTTGTTCCATGTCCAGTTCTAACTGTTGCTTCCTGACCTGCATATAGGTTTCTCAAGAGGCAGGTCGGGTGGTCTGGTATTCCCATCTCTTTCAGAATTTTCCTTAGCATGGACCTAAAAAAAGAGACCTGATTTAAGATTGATTTAAATGATTACAGAAGTAACTATTCCAATGACCCATGAAGGTGAAGCATGGATGATGGTGTTTCAAGATGAAGATGGTCATAACTCACCTCTTAATTACTTTTCTCCAAGCCAGCTTTCTCCCACCCTCCCCACATCAGTCATGACATGTACACTGTTTCAGTTGCTCAGGCCTAAGCATTGGAGCCATCCTGAACTCCCCTCTTTGTTTCATTCACCATATCCGATCAGCCTGGAAACACTCTCTACTTTGCTCTCACAATAAAATCAGAATCCATTCACTTCTCCCACCTCCACCAGCCCCACCTGAGTCTGGGACATTGCCAGCTCTCTCCCAGATTCCACAGTCACCTCCACACTGTTATCCCTTGCTGCCACCCTGAAATCAGCCCAGGTAAACAGGGAGTGCATGTAGGCAGGCATAGGGTGCCATCTGGTCCCACTGTGAGCAATAGCTTGCCATACTGGCTGTGGGTTCAGTTGCAGGTCACCTCCCCCTGGCATGGACAGAGCTGCCAAGGACTAAATGATTTTGCTTCTTAGTCTGCTTCGAGGCAGACATCTCCCTAGAAAGACAAGCCAACCCTGATTTAGGGCCTGACACCAGCTAGCCCTGATCAGGAGGGTGATGAAAATGCATCTCTAGCTAAAAGGTTTGCTAAGCACAAGTCCAAACAGGCTCAATTCTCTGGTTGGAACTAGGGCTGTGCCTGTGGAGGGCCTGATAGTGGCCCTGGCCTGAGAGCCCAGGAACGTGCTGGGGGCCTGGAAATATCTACCTTTGGAAACCTGGAATATACCACAGCGGGGAAGCTGAGGAAGAAGACGCTGTCTTTATTTCCAATCAAATCATCCTTTCTTGGCTTGGTGAGGCTCTGTCCTTTTCCAGAACCTTCCACTTAGTTGTACGCACGTGACTCAAACTGGGCAGTGCTCTAAGGGGGTCTGAGCAAGTTGCTATTTTGTCCTCCATGGACAGATTTGTCCTGGAGAACCTGAAATTTGCCTAGGGTCTTGAAGGATGCAGAGGAGCCGTCTGGGCCAGCGAGGTGACATTCCAGGTCCAGCTTCAAGGTGCTAATGGGGGAAAGATGCTGAAGAGCAAGGCAAGGGTCCCAGTCTGTTGCTGGAGTGGAGCATGAACCCAGTGAATGCTCTCTTGGGCTCCACAGACCCTAGAATTAACTTGGCCTCACTGGTTGAACTTGGACAAGTTTCTTCCCCTTTGGGGCTCAGTTTTCAACTTATTTTAAGGAATGCATTTCTCAGGGCCCCCTGCAGCCCTTCTGGGGGTGGAAGGAGAATGGGTTTGTCTTATTTTCACTCATATCCTTGCATCACTCAAATGTGTCAAATGGCTAACATCCAGGCAGTCTTTCAGAGTTGCCAGTTTCTACAGATCAATGTATTTAATTAGATGGGTTTTCTTTTTTTTCTTTTATTGAATTGAGTAAGCAAATAAAATTTGAGCAATTTGTTATTAAGTCATTTAAATGCCAACTCAGTTTCATAATCTGGATTTGTGCCACATCCAAGTCCTTCCAATTTCTTTCCGGAGGGGTGGAATCTGAAGCCAGCTGGAGGAGTGGGTATTACTGGGGTCTGTAGTACTCCTGAGGGTCTGAGCACCTGCAGTCTAGCCGGAATCTCTGTTGATCTAAGAGTACAAGCTGGGTGATTAGAGAGTTTAGGGCTAGTGTTGGATGGGGGCAGTGGTGACGTGGTAATAATCAGATGTTCTTGGCGTTCTCCACGAACAAAGGCTTGCCTTGAATCTGCAACCTCTGTTTTTTTATCTGTATCACCAGTAAGGTCTCTGCAACACTCTAGTTCTGGGGAGGTGGAACTGCCCCAGACCCATCAAGGTATAGCTGGTCCCTCCAGTGCTGGGAGGAGACAGCCCTTGGGACCCAGGTTTTGGAGGCCAAGCGAGGAGAAGTGGGCAGGAGTCTGGGATGGGGAGGGCAGCCTCCTGGGCTCGGCCTGAGCGGTGCCCGGTCTGAGAGGTGCCCACTGGCCAGGCTAGGCTGCATTGGGCTCAGGACCGCTCGCCCGCTGCTGTTCCACCTCTGGCCACAAGGCAGGGTGGGGGCGCTCTCGCTCCGCCGATGGAGCGGGCCGCGGCGCTTTCCAAGCCCTTGGCCACCCTCCACGTCGCGGGATCACTTTTGCTGGTCCTGGACTCCCGGGAGCGTGGGCACCTCAAGACCCCCGGGCGAGAAGGGGTTTGGATGCTGAGAGATGGGCAGCCGTAGGCACCGAGCATGGCAGGAGGAAGGTCTCCCTGGGCGTCCGCCCTAGGTCTCCACATTCCCATCCCCTCTTTGAGCCTCGCCCTTCGCCCCTTCTCTCCCTCCCTGTTGACACCCCCTTCCTGCCGAGGAGAGGCAGGAGGGAGGTAGCCGTGGGTCATTCCCCTCTGGGACCTGCTCTGAGAGTGTGAGGCTGGGGACACTAAGACGCCTTCCTGGCTCCTGCAGCCCAAAGAGTGAGCAGGCAAGTCTGTAGACAGGCTGCTCAGACCTGTTGAACTCAGGGAGGCCGTGACAAGGCGTGACAGGCGTCCAGAGGCAATGGTTGGAGGGCTTTCGTAGGGATCTGGGGACAGGCATTGGGGCATCAGGCTTGGTAAATAACATTAGCAAGGCGACAACCCTGAGCAGGCAAATTGGGAATGCAGACAGGGCTTGGTGACCACGCTGGCTGTCTGCCTGTGAGTCATCTCTGTTGATGGATTCATCGCAGAGCGCTTGGATGGGCAATGTGCTTAGAAAGAGAGGCCTAGTAGAGCCCTCCCTGCAGACCTCGGAGCTCACTGGGGTGCACCATGGTGGCCAGGAACGCTGCCTCCTCCTGCTGGGCACAGAAGCCACTCAGGGCCCTTGTCCTTTCCCTACTTGCCCCTCTTTTGCAAGAGCTGGTACGGGTTCCCCAGTTTTCAAGTTGAAACTGAACTTTCCTAAAGCTACCCTGATTTGGGGGACTACAGGGATCCCCCAGCCCCGCTGAATCGAGTCCCTTCTTATGGCTCCATCTCCTTGTCTCTGTCGAGTGCTTGGTGCAGAGTAGATGCCAATGAATATTGGTTGTCAGAATGAAGAAACCACTGTATTTCTCTATTTTTGAACATGCTTGGCTTTGTGTTTCCTTCTAAACCTAGGAAATAAATGGACGGCCCTTTAGGAAACAAGTGGGTGTCCAGTGTATACATAGCACAGAGTGGTTTCAGGAGATAAACCAGTTCTGTGCAGATGTAGGGTGGGGGCAGGGGCTGGTGGAGTGGCAAACAGGGTCTGGGAAAGAGGAAATTTGCCTGCAAAGAGTCCCGGGAACACAGCTTATTTCACAGGCTCTTCCTTCCTGCACTTCCTTTTCAGTTCTGACCCTATGAAACAGAAAACAGCTTTCTTTGACCCAGAGACAAGGCAGGCTGTGACTGTAGTGTGCAGACGTGCTGAGAGCTAATTGTGCCCACTACGGGACAGCTCCGGCACTCTCCACAGGAGATACCTGTGGTGTGGGCAGGTCAGTGCCCTGGTTGCTGAGGGCATGTGACCTGGAAGCTGCTCCTGAGCCCCCTCCACTTTCTACCCTTAGTCACAGTGGCCCCCTAATCCAGGTTTCTGATGGGTTGTTTACCTAAGTCAGTAGATAATATCTGAGCCACATGGAGAAAGCACTAATGGGTGACATTTGAAGATTCTGAGCTGAATCTGCCTGGAATTTGATTTTTGCCTCTTAAAAAAACAAAACAAAACAAAACTTTCCACTTTATATTTTCAAATCTTGCCGTGCATTGAGTCATTTCTTAATGGCACATAAATCCCATCCATTAGTTCATATTTGCCTGTTGTTTCAAGAGGATATTTTTTAATAGCCAGTGACCATAGCTAGTTTTGTGTCATGCACTCCTTGCATTTGGGGACATGTAGTCCTTTGGGCTGGTGGCCCTGCAAAGCCACAGCTTGGAGCTGGAGGCAGCTTTGCCCTTTCTGCACAGAGGAGTGGGGGCTGCAGGGGGTGGCCAGCTGTGAAACATGCCCCACACAACTGGATTCTACCTGGCTTCCATTGTGAGGCTCACTGGGGCACGGAGGGAGTTGCAGGAGAGGTCAGGCTGTGGCCAGTTCTGAGTGGAGGAAGAAAGAAGCGGGGAAGGAGAGAGGGAGGGAAGGGAGAGGCAGGAGACTTCTAGTGACTCATGGCCCCAGTGATGACAGCTGGCACAACTTGACTTCCTCGGAAGCCAGGCAGCACCCAATACCCAGCGCTGAGTGCACAGCTCTGCGGGGTGGTGGGGCTCACCCCAAGGGGAGGGATGGTGCAAGTGTCACTCTGGAGTGGAGACAATCTTGACAGCTCGTGCAAGTATGCTGGCTTTACTCTTGGGGAATACCACGGTGTTTCTCAGGAGCCTGGCCAGCCGGCCATGGTCACATCCTCTTTGAGATGTGTCTTCACAGGCTTGGCTGGTCATCCCTCACACCCAGGTCCCAGGTGCCACCGGAAATGGTCCTCCCCTGCCTTTAACCCTCTTTGACTTTCTTTCCCTGGATCTCTCTCCTCTGCCGTCTACCTCCTCCCTCCCTTCTTCTGCCAGGTCCTTCTCTTCTGCCCCATCCCTGTGCCCCTAGCCCTCTTTCTCCTGTTTCTCCTGCCCCTCCTCCCGCCTCTCCTCTTTCTCCCTCAATAGCTCTCTTGCTGTCCCTGCACCTTCTGCCCTTTCCTCTGCCTCTCTCTGGCTCCTTCTTTCTCCTTCCTTTCTTCTTTCTCCCTTTGCCTCCCTCCCCCTCCTTCCTTGTCCCCCCCAAGGCTACTCTCCGCTCCTTAGTCTTGTCTTCATGTCTGTTTTTCACTCCTCATCCCATCCTTTTTCTCCGTTTCCTCTCCACTCCTTATTTCTCTCCGCATCCCTGTCCTCAGAACCCTTTACCCACATCTGCTCACCTTCAGTCATTCCTTCAGAAGCTCTCTGCCCTCCTTTCCCAGTCTCTCTCCTCCCGCTCCTCTCCTCTCATTGTTCCTGCTGCTCTGTGTTGGTCTCTCTCTGCCTTCCACCATCCTTCCTTCCCTCCTCACAGTTCTTCCCTCCACCATCAAACTCTCTTCATCTTTCATCTCTCTGCCAAGCTGCCCCTCCAGCTCCTTCTCCCTGCCCTGTGCTCCTCTGTCTCTCCTTTCCTGTTTCTTGAACCCCTGCCTTTCCCCTCTACTTCTCCCAGCATCCCATGTGGCAGAATCCTGGGAGCAGATAAGCCCTCCCCCACCCCGCTAACTGTTCTAAGCACTGCCTCAGGGACACTCATTGGGACACAGGGGAAACAGCAAGCCCTGGGAGTCAGGCAGGAGGGGGAGACCGGCTCAGAGCTGATGTGCCATGTGGGGTTGCTGATGCTTGTAGCCCAGACAACAGGGAAGAGGATCCTTGAAGGTTGCGAGGTTTTAGTGGGTTCCTAGTCAATGTGCCATCAATGGGAGTTGCTTCTGATAGGCACCTCTAGAGATGAGCCATCTGTGTGGGAGCATGGTTGAACTGCAGGCAGATCTCGTGTAGGATGACCCTTTTGTCTCTAGGATCCTCCCTTGGGTGGTTGGCCCTCCATGCCAGCCTCTTCCCATAGGGCCTGGCCATCCTTGCCCATCACCTACATCCTTAGCTGCCCGTTGCCCCTGCCTGTATCTCTTAGCCCCGAGGCTCATGTTCCAGCCCTCCATTTCCCACTTACCTCATCCTCCACCTCCATTCAGTTTGCTACTGTGTCCATCTGCTCACAGCCGGCCATGGGGCAGTAGGGCACGCGTCCTTGGGAAGCTACTGCCTCTGCTGTTCACCGTAAAGGAGGCAGTGGGGGATGGGGGATTCCTAAAGGTGGTGAGGACCCTAGAACAACCCAGACCTGAGCTCTGCCAGAGCAGGAAAAGCTGTGGACCCCTACAACTACATTCCTAGCCAAACGAGGTTTCTGCCCTTCACAGAGAGCCCCCCCGGGGCCCAGGGGAGCTCCTGTGGAAGTAACTCACACATCACCTACTGCGTGTGTTTCTGTCTTTGTGCCAAGCCTTGCCAGAGAACAGTGGCAACAGCATTCTGTCAACTCAAGAAGGACCCAAAGGAGCGGGGGTGGGTGTGACTGCACAAACTCAGTCTCAAGCCTCTTGTGCAGGAGACACGGGCCAATCAGGACCTACGCCCAGGCTGTCCAAGACCTGGGGCCAGAAGCAAATCTAGGGTGACACTGGCAAGCCTGGGCCTCGGGGTCCTCATGTCAAGCAGAGTAACAGACTTCCAGGGACTTTCGGCTGGCGTAACGCTGGCTTATCAAGGCGCATTTTTCTTCAGGCCCTATATTCATACATATGTGCTTTCACTGAAGCCTCTCATTAACTCAACAAGCTGGTTTCTGGTTTTGCCCAGACAGTAACCAAGGTGCAGGACATTTAAGTGATCCATCACAAATGTGCGGCGAGTTAGTGGCAGAGTCAGACCTGGCACATGGGTCTACTGTCTCTGCATCCCCTTGCCAGCTCTGTCAAGGTACTTCCTGTTGGAGGGCCAGGGCTCCAGCATTCTGAGCTCTTGTCCACCAGAAGCAACTGGATGAATGAAAAGGCAAACACAAGGGGGCAAACCTCCAAAGCCCTGAAGGGAGGGGGTGGCTTTTTGACCATTGTTTTCTTTTCATCTCTGCTAGAAGCTGGGCAGCAGGGTACTTTGCCCAAGGCACTATGTGTTTTATCATTGTTTTGTGTAATGTTTGATTAATCACTTGCTGTTCCCGTTGCCTGCATCCTCTGCCCTCAATCTGTATATTACCAGCTTCTTCTTGACATTCAGTCTTCAGCTTAAATGTCACCATGTTTGGCCACCCATTCTAAAGTGGCCATTTAGCCACTCTGTTTCATCATCACATCTTAATTTTCTAGCCAGCACTGCTTGTTTCTATTGTCCTCCTTTATTTATTCCTTTGTGCCATCTCTCTCTCTCTCTCTCCTAACTAGACTGCCAGCTCTGTGAGTGCGAGACCACATCTGGATCCCTTTTGTACTCCCAGGTCCTGGCACTGTGCTTGGCACCCAGTAGGGGCTCAATGAATAGTTGCTATGAAGCCCAGGGAAGCAGGGACCAACCTTGTCCATGAGAATTAGGGAAAGTACTGAAGGAGGGTTAGGAGCTGTCCAGGCAGAGAGACAGGACCAGACATTTCTAGTAAGAGAAGCACACACTAGAATGTTAGCAATACCAGCTACATCCTTGATCTTCCCCAACCAGAGGTTCTGGACTTGAACACCAAGACCTTGGGGAGGGCTGCTTTCTTAAGCACCCTGAGCCCCAGTAGTACCAGTGAGAGAACTGCAGGGACCTCCAAAAAATATACATCTGCCAGTGCCCGTCTTATTGTTGTTCAGTCACTCAGTCATGTCCGACTCTTTGCGACCCCATGGACTGCAGTGCGACAGGCTTCCTTGTCCTTTACCGTCTCTCAGAGCTTGCTCAAACTCACGTCCATTGAGTTGATGATGCCATCCAATCATCTCATCTTCTGTCATCCACTTCTCCTCCTGCCTTCAATCTTTCCCAGCATCAGGGTCTTTTCTGATGAGTCAGCACCCGTCTAAAGAAAGGAAATATCCCAAAACCTCTCAGCAGCTGGTCCTATAGCCTCAAAGTGTCCCACTTTACCACAGCTGGCTCCTCTAAGGTCATCTCTGAGCAGGGTAAGGATGAAGGCCCCTGGGCATGCAGCCTAGTGCACAGACGTGAATCTGCATACACATGCTGTAGGTTTAGAGCTCTGTCCTGTGTCTGAGGGATGGACTCTGAGCTCTGGCCCTTGACCACCCCCCTGAACCACGTGCCTTTCAGTCGTTGTTTTGACATCAGGAGGATGACCAAATTTTTGGCAAGCCCTGGGGAAGAAGGTAAGGATTGCAATACTGCATCCAAAAGTCCCAAGTCACAGAAATGGAAATTGGCTGCCATGTCAGGAAAGTATAAGGGAGAGGAAACTGCCTTGTGAGCAATTCTGCATGGTCATAAAAATCCCCAATCCTTTACACCGGTGTGGCTCTCTATCAGGTGCTGAGTACCTTCCCACACATCAGTCCACCCGAGCTTGGCCATAGCCTGCGAGGTAAACAGGGCCAGGATTAGCTCCCCAAGGAGGCACTGGCCAAGCTAGGGCCAGAAGCCAGGCCTCCTGCCTCAAGCCCAGGGCACTGCCATCAATTTTGCACAGGCCCTTGCCCAGGCCCAAGAGGTTGTTGTGCTGCAGTGGGGCATCTGGCCTTGTGCACCAGTGGACTGGAGACAGGGTTTTGGTTAGGAGAGTCAAGGGCAGTGGACTCCATTCTAAGGAGCCCTGAATGGCTGATTTGTCTTCCTTTCTGCTCTTCTTCCGCCCTCCCTTTTTTTGTTTGTATTGTGGTAAAATTCACATAGCATGAAGTTCATCATTTAACAATTTCAAAGTATACACTTCATTAGCATTTAGTACATTCATGGTATTATACAACCATTACCTGTGTCTGGTTCTAGAACATTCTGGTCACCCCAAAAGCAAACTTCACCTTCATGAAGCATCCATCCCCAATTCTCCTCTCCCTTCTTTTCACTTAAAAAAATAAAATAAAATAAACCCTTATTACTGCGATTTTTTTTGTGGACTTCGGGTGTACAGAGTTGAATTAAATGCATATCTCATTTCAGGGTGGGCTACTAAAATCACCTATGGGGTGTATGAGGACCCCTTCTCCTTTTATGTCTTTTCCCTTTTATTTCAGATCCTCACCTCTTTTCCTCCCTTTCATGGACATCCACTCTAATGCATTTGAGATGCATCTCTGAATATGTATGTGTTCTTGTAAAATATAGTGTTGTTTTGTGTATGTGTTCTTAATTTGCATAAATATTATTGTGCTATAAATCTTGTCCTATTTCTTGCTTGAAAAAAAAAAAAACCAGCACTATAATTTTGAGATCAGTCTATGTTGCACATACATCTGGTTACTTCAAACTCTGCTTAGAATTCTATTTATACTATCCATTCTCCTGTGGATGGAAAAATGGCCTGTCCCCAGTTGCATGCCATGGCCCTCCTTGGACATGTTCCAATGGTACCTGCATTGGGATAGACCCCCAGATGTGGGCTCAGTGGATCACATAGTACATATGTACTTAATGCTACTAAGCCCTGTTGGTTTCCTCTCCAAAAGAGCAGGTCAAAAAAAGAATGAAATAGTGCCATTGGCAGCAACATGGCTGGACCTAGAGATTATCACACTAAGTGAAGTGAGTCAGACAGAGAAACACAAATAACATGATATCACTCATATGTGGAATCTAAAAATGGCTACAAATGAACTCATTTGCAAGACAGAAATAGAGATACAAATGTAGAAAATAAACATGTTTACCAGGGACTAAGGTGGGGGAGGGATATATTGAAAGATAGGGACTGACATATACACACTGCTATATATAGAATAGATAACCTATCATATAGCACAGGGAATTCTACTCAATACTCTGTAATGACCTATATGGGAAAAGAATCTAAAAAAAGAGTGGATATATGTATACCTGATTCACTGTATACCTGAAACTAACACAACAATGTAAATAAACTACACTCTGATAAAAATTCATTCTTTTGCATTTAGTCCATTTTTATTTTGGATTTCTACAGTTTTTAGATACATGTCCTTTTCTCAATTAAAAAAAAAATGTGACTCTGTGAGGTAGATATTATAATCCCTACATTTCTTTCTTTTTTCAAAAAATAATTATTTTAATTGAAGGATAATTACTTTACCTTGTGGTATTTAATTTACTTTAATATCGTGGTGGTTTTTGCCATACATCGACATGAATCAGCTATGGGTACACATGTGTCAAAAGGTAGTTCAGCTTATAGTCCCACCAGGAAGGCATGGGGGTTCTGGTTTCACCTAGTCCTTGCTGACATCTGGCATTTTCACAGTTTCTAATACTTTCTAAACTGATAGGGTCTAAGAGAATCTTATTGTATTTTGCAATTTGCGTATCCTTGATTACCTGCGAGTTTGGGCATCCATCCTCAGGTTTATTGGATATTATGCAAATTGCTTGTTTAAATACTTTCTCTTTTTTTTTCTTTTCTTTTTTTTAAAATTTGAACTCCTGTCTTCTTTCTGAACTATCCCGTCTTGTTGGTTTGGTTTTAGACATCACATATATATTCACCTCTTGGTCATTTATCTTTTTATTCCCAATGATATCATTTTATGAATAGAAATCCTTACTTTTATTTAATTGAACCTATCAATTTGTATGGCTTGAAGGTTTTATTTTTAGTCTGATCCCTGTCCTCTCCAAGACCTAATGGTATTCTACATTTTCTTTCAATACCTTTTTGGTTTTACCTCTTATATTTAGGTTTTTAAATCCATCAGAAATCACTTTTTATTTGTGGTGTGAAGTGGGAATGTAACCATTTTTTCAGCACTATTTACTTAAAAACGCTTGTTTTCCTTATTGGCTTGTTGTTCCAACTTCAACATATATATTAAATCACTATTATTTTCCTTGGGATCTGTTTTTTTTTCTACACCAGTACATATTGCTTTTTAAAAATTGCTTTAACTTTGTATTATATCTTATCTTGTAGGACAAGTCTTTCTCTTTGCTCTATCTATTAGGATGACTCTTTCTCTTTGCTCTTCTATACAAATTGACTTACGTCTTTTGAGGCCTTTTTTCTGTCAATTTCTTCTTAATTCCCATATAAACAAATTCACAGCATTGGCAGAATGGAAAGACCTCTTTCCTCTTGGGTCCTGAGGAGAGCTACTCTTTTATGGCAGCTAATACTTCAACCATGATAAAGTTCTTTCAAGACATTTGTTTTATTTCAGAACCCTAAAGAAATCCCTGAGGAAGGCAGCCCCATTTTACAGATGAGGACACTGAGGCTTAGAGAGGGATAGGTTTTTCCAGAGGTGCCCAATGAGTTAGTCAGGTGGTAGCTTTCTGAGCCCCTGTCCTTGTCTATGAACACCACGCCATGCTAACACACAGTGTTCAAAGACCATAGACGACTCAGGCTCCAAAGCACGAATATTTGCCACTCAGTCTCCACCCAGATAGACAAGGTAAGGGGACAGCAAAGCCAGAATTGCTTTGAAGGAGTGACAGCTGAAGACCAATGGGCATTTCAAGGGAGGTCATCAAGCATAGTTAGGAGGCTATGGTCAAAGCAGAGAATGGTTTGGGAGACAGTGGAAATAGTTCTAGAGCCAGATGTGGGCACATTGCAGGGGTGGCCATGGCAACTCAGTGCTAATGACACTGCAGATGAACAAATCATTATACATCAAATTTTCCCACACTCTATCAGGCAAGCAAGGAGCATGGGTCAGAAGGAGGGAGAAAAGGACATGGTGGCTCTGGTGACTGCAGTGAGGAAGCCAGCAGTAGGCTCTGCAGGCACAGGTGGTGTGCACAGCAGGACTTCCTTGAAGAGGGGCTGGGAGTCTAAAATAGGGACTTAGCCTGAGCAGCAGGTCAGTGGAAAGACTTGACCCAGGCACCCCATGACATCACTCCAGTGGAGTCTGACAGGGCCCAGCTACCCATCAGCAATCCAGCTCCATCTGAGCAAGCACTTTTTTAAGGTCAGGGCCCCTGCCTCAGAATGGGTACCCTCCTTGGCCCTGGATGTGTGCAAGGAGTGGTTGCATGGCCACAGGAAGGTGGAGGTTGAACATATGTTTGAGGTGGAGATGGCTCTACAACACTGGCCCACTGGTTCACAGGTGGACTTCAGACTCACTTGGGGGTGGGTTAAAAACACAAATGCCAGTTCCTACCCTCTGAGTCCACCCCTATGCTGTGGAACCTCTAGTTTAGAGCAGTTCTTCTCAAACTATCTGAGATAGAAAGACTAGTTTTTCAATCTCTACTCTGTCACAAGATATATTATACAAAGGGCTTCCAGGTGGCTCAGTGGTAAGGAATCTGCCTGCCAATGCAGGAGATGCAGGTTTTTCCCCTGGGTCTGGAAGATGCCCTGGAGAAGGGAATGGCAATCCACTCCAGTATTCTTGCCTGGAAAATCCCATGGGCTGCAGAAACTGGTGTGCTACAGTCCATGGGGTCGTAAAGAGTCAGACATGACTTAGTTACTAAACAACAACAAATATTTTCTAAAAGACAAAATCTCACCTTTCTCTGTTGTAGCCAGGTCAAATTGCTAAAACAGTACCTAGACACCTACTCTTATTGCTGTACTTAGGAATCAGCACTAGCATGTGAAATGTTCTTGTAGAGTTCATTGCCAGCCTGGAGGTTCGAGGCCACAATGCCTCTGCTTCTGATCAGCAAAAGCTGTCCTGCCTCTACTCCAACTTGTGAGGCTCCCCTGGGATAAGGGCCTTTGGGCTTGGTCCACCCGCTGAGGACCCAATTGGCTCTATGCTTGTCTTGGCTCCTCAATTTCCTCTTCACTCCCTGTGAAGGGAGCAGCTGCCATAATTCCTTCCTAAAAGCTCAAAGAGTGATGGAACAAGATGCTTATCCAATCTTTCTTTGAGGGGGCCCTGACCTTCCCATTATGCATATCCCATTAAGTGGTAAATAAAGCATATGTTGACTTTTCAAAGACCTGGCCTGGGCCAAACGGGTACATCATGGTTTCCAAAGTGGAATTCCCAAACCAGAAGCTCAACTTCTCTGGCTGCCCTCCAGAGGCTGTGGTCCAGAAGGTGGAAGAGATTTTGGGTGGGCTTTACTACAGAATGACAGCTACACAAAAGCTCCTAGGGCAGGCCAAAGAAAGACTAAGTTGAGGGACATGGGCCACTTGATGTCAAAGGAATGGAATGTGCCTGCCGCAGTGATCGCTGAGGCTCTGTACCACATGAATATTCCATGTTTCAAACAGGCTGTTGGCTAAGATGCTTGATATATGTGCACTTTTTCCCATGACCACAGAGACAAATTCATTGCCTTAAAACTTACATAGCATCTTCTAGCTGCTAGTCCGTGTGCTGAGCCCTGCTGAGGGAGGTGAAGAATCATACATAGCCCCAAGTCTGGAGATGCATGCAGCTCACAGTCCAACGGGGAGAAAGAAAATAAACATCCCTCAGTTCAGTTCAGTCGCTCAGTCATGTCTGACTCTTTGTGACCTCATGGACTTCAGCACGCCAGGCCTCCCTGTCCATCACCAACTCCTGGAGTTTACTCAAATTCATGTTCACTGAGTCAGTGATGTCACCCAACCATCTCATTCTCTGTCACCCCCATCTCCTCCCACCTTCAATCTTTGCCATCATCACGATCTTTTCCAGTGAATCAGTTCTTCACATTAGGTGGCCAAAGTTTTAGAGTTTCAGCTTCAGCATCAGTCCTTCCAATGAATATTCAGGACTGATTTCCTTTAGGATGGACTGGTTGAATCTCCTTGTAGTTTAAGGGACTCTCAAGAGTCTTCTCCAACACCACAGTTCAAAAGCATCAATTCTTCACCGCTCAGCTTTCTTTATAGTCCAAATTTCACATCCATATGTGAGTACTGGAAAAACCATAGCTTTGACTAGACAGACCTTTGTTCGCAAAGTAATGTCTCTACTTTTCAATATGCTGTCTAGGTTGGTCATAGCTTTTCTTCCAAGGAGCAAGCATCTTTTAATTTAAACTAAATTACATTAAATATCCCTAGTGAAGTCACTCAGTCGTGTCTGACTCTTTGTGATCCCATGGACAGTAGCCAACCAGGCTCCTCTGTCCATGGGATTTTCCAGGCAAGAGTACTGGAGTGGGATGCCATTTCCACAATTGCCAATGTATAGACCTGGCTGGGTTTGTCAGCTCCATGAGGGCTAGCTTGTTTACTAATCTGTGCTCAGTGCATGAAGATCAAGCTCTTTAATATCCCTAATGTGGGGACTGTGATGGATGAGCAGTTTTATGTGTCAACTTGGTCACGCTATCAGTTCAGTTCAGTTCAGTTCAGTCGCTCAGTCTTGTCCGACTCTTTGTGACCCCGTGGACTGCAGCATGCCAGGCTTCCCTGTCTATCACCAACTCCCAGAGCTTGCTCAAATTCATGTCCATCGAGTTGGTGATGCCATCCAGCCATCTCATCCTCTGTCATCCCCTTCTCCTCCTGCCCCTAATCCCTCCCAGCGTCAGGATCTTTTCCAATGAGTCAACTCTTCGCATGAGGTGGCCAAAGTATTGGAGTTTCAGCTTTAGCATCAGACCTTCCAATGAACACCCAGGACTGATCTCCTTTAGGATGGACTTGTTGGATCTCCTCGCAGTTCAAGGGACTCTCAAGAGTCTTCTCCAACACCACACCACAGTTCAAAAGCATCAATTCTTCAGCCCCAGTTATTCAATTAAACACTAGTACAGGTGTAGCTGTGAGAGTGTTTTGAAGATGTGGCTCATATCTGCAGTTAGTTGAGTTGAGGTAAATGAGATCACCCTTGATAATGTTGGTGGGCCTCAGCCTATCAGTTGAAAGGCCTCAAGGAAAAAACTGAGGTATCCATGAGAAAGAAATAACACCTATGAATGGCAGCATCAGCTCCTGCTTGAGGGTTTCCAGTCTGTTCTTCCTGATGGCCTGTCATGGCTATTAGCCTTGCCTAGCCAGCCCCACAATTGAGTCACAAATTGACTGCAATAAATTGAGTAAGCCAATTCCTTTCAATAAATCTACATCTATCTCTCTATCATCCATCAATCTACCTATCAATCAATCATCTATCTAAAGGATTCTATCAGAGAAACAGAATCAGTATCTCTATATCTCTATCCTCTGGGACCACATCTCAACTCCACCCCAGCCCCCAGTGTTCCTAGCCATGAAGGATTACTCAAGCTGACTGTGAGTTCTGCTGTCTTCCACAGCAGTCTGTGAGTAGGCAGGAACTTGGCTTCCCTCATGTCCGTAACCATGGTGTCTTATGAGACACATGCCCTGAATGGTCCTCTCGAATGATCTTTGGATGAACGGATGCGCAGATGCTGGGAGGCTGAGGGCAAGGTATACTGGTGATTTCTTCCTAGGCCAGCTTATCTGCCTTCTGTGACTTCTGTGATGACCTCTGTGTTTTTGACTGCTAATCCTCTAGCTCTAGCCAAGACCTCTCCTCTGATCACCAGATCCATAGCTCTAATCACCCACTGGACCTTGTAAGACAACAAACTCAGTATTAATAGCATCGGAGCCTTGTACCTAGGTGTAGACTCCTGGGCCCAATTGCCTGGTTTAAATCTTTGCTCCTTCACTGACAGGCTGTGAAATTATTTAATCTATAGGACTCAGTTACCTCATCAAAAAATGAAACTTATCATCACCATCATTATCATCATCATGTACCTTATAGGGCTTGCGAGGGAATGAGGTAAGACATGCAAAATGAGAAAAAGGAACCTGGAACACAGAAAGTCCTCTACTGTACTAAGGACCTGTTAGCTAATGTGATCATTTTCCATTCCAATTGGTCTAAAGTAAAACTCAAGTTCTTCTCTAAGTTGTTTTTCCTGTCCTATATTCTCCACTCAGTAAATATCTCTACCGTCCACATCCCATCCATTTCTCAATATATTTTTAATTATGTCAACCCTAATTCTTAAATATCTCCTTTTCTCCATCCATACTATTATCATCCTGATCCTAGCCACAATCATCTCTTATCTGGATGACTCTTTAGCCTCCTAAATTGTCTCTTTGCCTCTGTTCTTGCCCACTTTCTCAAAGTCTACTCCCAATACCACAGCCAGGAGGATCTCTACATAACCTGTAACTCCTGTTTAGAACTTTCCAGTTTTTCCATGTCATGAAGAATAAAGTCTAAACTCTTCCTCCTGGCCTCCACACCCTACTTAATCTTGCTTCTGCTTACCTCTCTGACCTTGTGTTTGGCCTTTTCCCCCATCCTCCACTATGTTCTGGTTACACTGACTCCCTGGCTCTTTCTGAAACACGGATGAGCATCGTACTTCAAAGTGTCTGCACATCTTGGTCTCCTTGGCCGAAACCTAGGTAATTCCTCCTATTTATGCCTTGGTTCATGCATTAGCTCTCCAAGAAAGAGTTCCTAGACCTCCTATGCTTGATCAAGTTCTCCATTATGTGTTCTCATTGCATCCCAGATGCTCCTGTCATAGCTCTTAGCCCAGATGTCATTTGTCTTTATTGGTCTGCTCATCTGATATATATCTTTCTCTTTCACTAAAGCCAAAAGCTTCATCTGTTTTGTTCAACTCTGCTTCCAGTAGTTAGAAGAGTATCTAGCACATAGTAGAAACTCAATAAAAAGTTATTAAGAAAGCTGAATAATTGAGGCAACTTCTCATTTGGTCTTGGGGGATGAGCAGTCCTTTTCAGCAATTTAATTTACAGGAGATCGTCAACTGGGAGGGCTTCCCTGGTGGCTCAGCAGTAAAGAATGCACCTGCAATGTCAGGAAACACAGGAGATGCAGGTTTTATCCCTGGGTCAAGAAGATCCCCTGGAACAGGGCATGACAATCCACTCCAGTATTCTTGCTTGGAGAATCCCACGGACAGAGGAGCCTGGGCTATAGTCCATAAAATCAGAGTCAGACACAACTGAAGCAACTGAGCATGCATGCATGCACATCAGTTGGGTGGCGAAGAAAGAGCAAAAGGTTTTTTAGGTGAGTCAACAACATGAGCAAATGCATGAAGCAATGAAAAAGAGAGTGGACTGAGAGAAAGGTGGGGATCTTGGAATGGCTGATGAAGGTATATGAGGGGCAAGCTAGAGGGTGAAGTTGGAGATTATAGCAGACCTTGTGCTCCAGGCTACAGAGATGTGTGGTTTTTTTTTTTTTTTTTTGGTCTGGAGGGGAAGAGGAAGGAGGGGCTAGGAGAGGGGCGTGCCATGTGGAAGAATGCTCCCAGTGAAGACTCTTCCTCTTTCATCTGGCCCCAGGTATCTCTCATTCATTGTAAGCTACCTCCAAGTGCTTGGGTGCAGTTTTGCCAGCCAGGCTAAGCCCCAGGGAATCCCAGTGTTCACCTTCTTTCTTATGTCACATTTTCCTAAGCTTAAGAACCTCCCCTTTTTTCCCCTTTGAGAAAAGCATGTGTGAAATCCTTAGCACCATATGTTCCATGAACACTCATTGTTCAAAGTTAGACAACTAGGGGCAAGGGCCACAACTATACATTTGGAGAAAAACTGCTGGTGTTTCTGAGAGGGGTTAGAGCACTATAATCTCCAGGTTTCAGGGCCTGGGATGTGGACCTTTGGCCAGAGTGAGGAGAGACAGTGAAAAAGAGACAATGGAGAGAGAGTGACAAAGAGACCCAATCTGGGAGAGAGGTGCAAAACAACAAAGAGCACAAGGAAAGACAGAGACAAATGATCATGAAGACCTAGGAGCCACAGAGAGATGGCCCTGGTGAGAAAGGCTCAGAGGCCTAGTCAGAGGCACAAATGTGTGTAACCGGCAGCTTGATTGGCTCAGCTTCTGATAAACAACCTTTTCCTCTCAGTGAAAGGGATGTATGAGCTAAGTACTTGGAAGTTAAGTGAAACAAGAAAGAATATCAAGGGAAGCTAAGTGAAAAATAAGCTTATTGGCCACCTAAGAAGTTTACCGGCAAAATTTTTATATCTATTGCTTTTCTTCCTTTCAAGAACAAACTGAAAAGTATGTATGAAGGTAGGTACACAGGCTTCTCACCTGTAGAGAAGAGCTTGAAATAACTAATGGCCATCTGGGCACCCTGCTGAGGGGTTTGGCCCTAGTTTGCCTCATGCTCTAGCCTCAGTCTTGCCATCTGGAATGATCCTTGGAGACTGTATTCAGCCTTGACAATTGTGTCCCATACCTCAGTTTGTGTCTCTAGGGTCATTGCTGCAGCACTCTGGGATTTGCCTTGACACAGTTATCTGAGAACTGGGTGCCGTGAAATGCCAAATGGAAAGAAAGAATAATGTTTTCTGACTTTCTGCTGCTGTACCAGAGAATAGACTGTGGGGTGGCTTTTCTTTGCTTTTATTTCCAGAGTCAATTAGAAGGAAGCTTCAAGATATATACACCCCAATGTTCACAGCAGCACCATTTACAATAGCCAAGACATAGAAGCAATGTAAATGTCCATCGACAGGTGAGTGGATAAAGAAGATGTGGTATATATATATATATGTGTGTGTGTGTGTGTGTATAATATATAATATATATGTATATGTGTGTATACATATATATAATGGAATGTTACTCAGCCATTAAAAAGCATGAAATGAGGCTATTTTCAGCAACATGGATGGACCTGGAGATTATCATACTAAATGAAATGAGAAAGAGAAAGACAAATACCATATGCTATCACTTATATGTGGAATCTAAAATATGACATAAATTAACTTACATCTAAAACATAAACCAACTCACAGACTTTGAAAACAAACTTAACAATTACCAGGAGGATAGGTATGTATATGTGTGGAAGGAACAAATTGGGTGTTTGGGATGAAATACACATGCTACTATATATAAAATAAATAAGCAACAAGGACCTACTGTATTGCACACGGAACTCTACTCAATATTCTGTGATAACCTATATGGGAAAGGATTCTGAAAATGAATATACATGCATATGTGTGTGTGTGTGTCTGTGTGTGTATTTAACTGAATCACTTTGCTGTACACCTGAAACTAACACAGCATTGCAAATCAAGTATATGCCAAAAATTTTTTAAAAAAAGAAGGAAGCTTTACATATTCTAGTGATAGAGATGATGCTACTGTCTATTGCTTCTTGTAAACAGAATCTGCCACAAGGCAGGGAGGACAAGGTTTGTATTGTGTGGGGCAAGAACTTCATTCTGTTCTGCCACACTGCTGGCTTTAGGTAACCTCTTCCTCTCTCTGGGAGTCTGTTTTAACTGTATTAACAAAGAAAAGGGACAGACGGTCACTAAGGGACCTTCCACTTAGACATTCTAAGAGTCTAAATGTTTTAAAATACCCAACCCCGATTCTCTTGATCATCTCAGAAGTATGAGTTAAATGTTTGTATGACTGGGTGGACTCAAAACTACCTAAGCAACTACCCCAAAAGGGTTTGCCTTGAGAATTGGGTTTCAACATTGAACAGACATTGAGCGTGACATGTCTCAGAACTGTGTTTTCGATCCTATCCAGATCAGCCCCAAATTTGAAGACACATAAAGCATTTTTGCCAAATTTGCCAACAATACAAAGTTTTGAAAGAAGCATATAGCCAATGTGCATTGAAGCATCCTGGCCAAATTCGGCAAGATAAATTTTTAAAGAGTCACGTAGGAAGCCATCATGTTTTTAAAAAATAAATTTTGTGCCCCTGATTCAAGATTTCTAGCTCAGAAGAAACGCAAGAGAAAAATTCCTACTAGGGTTGACCACAAATCTCAGAAGGAGTCCAGAGTGTGGTGTAGCTAGAGAACGAGCTGTCCAAGGAGCCATTCTCCACTGAGCAGACCGGCCCAGAAACTCAAGCTTAGTTCTGGGCCCCAGACGTGAGAAGGGCTGGGGACAACTTGGAGTGTGAAAAAGAAAACTAGCAGGATGCGTAAAGAGGAGAGGTAAGTGAAAGGACTGTTCATCACTGAGAAGAGCAGATTCTTGAGGGGAATATGGCCACCCTCTGCTGTTGTTTAGTTGCTGACTCATATCTGACTCTTTGCGACCCCATGGACTGCAGCAATTCCCTGTCCTTCACCATCTCCCAGAGATTGCTCAAACTCATGTCCACTGAGTCAGTGATGTCATTCAGCCATCTCATCCTCTGTTGCACCCTTCTTCCCCTGCCCTCAGTCTTTCTCAGCATCAGATTCTTTTCCAGTGAGTTGGCTCTTCACATCAGGTGGCCAAAGTATTGGAGCTTCAGTTTCAGCATCAGTCTTTCCAATGAATATTCAGGGTTGATTTCCTTTAGGATTCACTGATTTGAGGACTTGCTATCCAGGGGACTCTCAAGAGTCTTCTTCAGCACCACAGTTGAAAAGCATCAATTCTTCAGTGCTCAGCCTTCTTTATGGTCCTACTCTCACATCTGTACTAATCACATCCTACTACTCACGTCCGTGACCACTGGAAAAACCATAGCTTTAACTAGATGGACCTTTGTTGGCAGAGTAATATCTCTGCTTTTTAATACAGTGTCTAGATTTGTCATAGCTTTCCTTCCAAAGAGCAAGCGTCTTTTAATTTCATGGCTGCAATCACCATCCACAGTGATTTTGGAGCTCAAGAAAATAAAATCTGTCACTGTTTCCACTTTTTCCTGTCTATTTGCCATGAAGTGATGGACTAGATGTCATGATCTTAGTTTTTTTTTTTTTTTTCTTCTGAATTCCACCCTCTGGAGGCCTCTAAAAGTCTTTCCTGGGGAGGAGAGAATAGGCCCATCTGCTTGTGGGCTCCAGAAGGAAATCCTAAGATGAGCCATCAGGCTACAAGTTAGAGGAAGCAGTTGGTTCCTGGAACGCTGTTTTGCCAACATCAAAAACTAAGTGCTTTCTGTGATCCCTGATCCTAATAACAGATTGCACTGTTTTGTAAGGATATTTGAGCTGTGAGTCTGAGGAAATGCTCCATGCCCTGTCTCAGGCTGGGCCAGCTCTCCAGCTGATGGATGGTCTCCATTTCCAGCACTAGGGGCTCATAGAAGATGTACAGCACTCTGGGCAGAGGATTCTCAGCTCTTAGCACAGGTCTGGCTGATTCATGGTTCAGGGGGCATCTTGCTTCCATGGGAAGCCTTCTGGCCTAGAAGCTCCTTTGTTGACAAGGTCTGAGTCTTGTTTGCTTCTCAGAAAAGTATTCTTGAACAAATTAATGTTGCACAAATGAATGAATGATTAGCAAACAAATGAGCAATGAACAAATGCATAACCAGGAGTGAAAGAAGACTTCTCTGCTTCAAGGGGTACAGCTCACTCATCTAGCTTCCCTCACTGGCCAGCGGCCCCACTGCAGCATCCCAGTCTGGGATGGGGCATGGAGCCCCACAGAAGCTGTGCTCAACTCTGTGCCCAGCACTGAGCTGTGATCTTCACGTCACTGGCACCATGGTATTTTCATCACCAACCCCCCACTTGCCCATTGCCAGAACCACAGTGGCACTTGGTGGCATTGCAGGCAGCAGAGACACCGGGGAGCCCTCCCTCAAGGAGATATGACTCACCAAGAGTGAGAATGGGGAGACTGCAATGACGCAAAAGCCTTGGAGATGAACTTGCCAATTAGTATGGAAAAGCATGAGGTCCTAGGGCTGCAGCACTCTGAATCCATTCCTTCCCTTTCAGAGCAGCAAAAATTTTGGAGGCGAAATCACATACCATGGCCCAGAGGTGGATTTGGTTACCAGGGACGCTGGAGAAATGCACAAATGTGGAGATTGCTTGTCAGTCCCCCTCCCTTAGGGCTCCCTGCAGCCTCCCTCCAGTCACCTCCTAGTTTGAATCCATAAAGCACTGCCTTGCATGCCTGGCCTGAAAGCCCAGGCCCATGTCTTTTTGGGTTGGGGGCTCACCAAGAGGGAAATTTAGGCATTTGCACTCCTGGGGCTACTAGCTAGCTGGGGCATCAGCAAGCTCGCTTGGCATCCTTCCATCAGGGCAGACCTGTGAGCCTGGTGAACCACAGGTGAGCTCGGGTGCAATGCTGTGGATGCAACACTTATGGCTCCAGGGACCACACTCCCTGTATAGGGTTGTCCTGGTTGGATCAACTGCCACTGGCTGCTCTATGGTGACTTGGTATTTTGGCCCCTGCTGCAGAGGCCATTTATCAGCCCCATTAATATTTAATCCACAGCCAGAGCAGCAAGCACAGTGATGGCTCTAGATAGATGCCAGGGGAGGCCCAGTCACACCACCGGAGCCGACTTTATCATGGGCAAACAGATAATGAAGGGAGTTGATGATGAAGGTACTTTTATGATATGCATGAAAAGCCCACTGCTCTGTGGTTCTGCAGTGTGTTGGATGCATTTCAACAAGGAGACTGGCAAGTAAAGACGCTGGGCAGGGTATCAGGCTGATAATGTAGCTGAGGACCTTTGAGGCCAAGCAGAGGTTCCTCCTCCTGAAAGAAGTGAGCGGGGCCACACCCTCCATTCTTACCACTGCTATCGCTGCCACCACGGCTGCTGCCAGGGCCTTCTCTGGGCTCCATCTGGCCCCCAGCATATGCTGGGGTTTCCAGGGTCTTCCTAAGAGACTCCAAATCTCTTGTTGAGGAAGGAAGAGAGAATGGCCACTGATAAAGGCTCAGAGGATATAACTGGTTTTTCTCAGGATTAGTTGAGGCAAAACAAACTGGGCAGGGGGTGGATCTCTGGGTCAATCAGATTCTTCCCTTTCAGAGCAGGTGTGGGGAAAGAGGCTCACGGTTGCTTCTGGAAGACTGGAATTCTCCTTACGTAGGACACCTGTTTCAGAAACTAGCTGAGGGGGGTGACTGCCTGCCAAAAAAGAGCACCTCAGGATATTTATGACAAACTCCAATGTTTCTTCTGCCTTCTGCACTGTCATGAGAAAAGAGGAGAGACAGGGAGGCCAAGCAGCCATGGCAGATACCTCCGAGGAGAACAGGGCTCTCTCAGGGAGGCCAGACATGCTCATGCCCCAAGTTACCCAATCAGCCGCCAAGGCCTGTCCGGCTGAACTGAGACCAAATGCTGGCTGGTTGCCTGGGAATAAAACTCGATGAAAAACATCTGGAAGGTCTTGAGCCTACCAGATACCATGCTGGGGGATTTTCTCTTCAAGCCAGGCTGTATCATTTTCTTGGTGGATGATGGCAGGAGGTGGGTGACTGGGGACTTTCTTCAGTTGCGTGCTTTTAGAAACCTGTATCTCTTTTTAGAAACACCGAGTCTAATAAATATGTATACTTGTCTGTTTAAATCCATAGTAATGGTTCTGGACTAATTGACTTTCAAATTTTTCTGCCCAAAGTTGAAATTCTCGTATTATATTTTGTGACAATAAAGTATTATGGATTAATGGAAACACTGGCTACATTTTCTTTGATCCAATTAATGACGTTTGTCAGAAGCCAAGCTGTAATACCATGATGCAGTAACCTCAGCACCACTATTCCACTATTCCCTCGAAGTTTATTTAAATTGGAACAAAGTTCTGGGCCATGATCAACTGTTTCTGATATGCCTATCTCATAAGTGTAAGTCTTGACAGGGAGGGTCAAGAGCTTGGCAGGCACTTTTTCTCACAGGGCTGGCCATTCAGCAGGCCTTTGGAGATGCTTGTTAAATAAATAGGTGAATGAATGCCCAGTCCCTTATCCCTAAGCCTCTTACCTAGGAAATTTGACTGTTTCTCTCAATATCTTCACCCCGCTACCTTCCAGCTTGTCCACAACAGTGTTGGAGTCATGAGAATAAGGCTGGTTGAGATCCAGGATCATCTAAACTCTTTCTCTGGGTCATCACTTTACTCTTTCTAGGACTTTTCCTCTTCTTTATTTGAGTTGTATTATTATTGGAGCTTCTGCTGCTTCATTCAGATTCCATGGTTTTTTTTTTTTTTTGGTTCTTTAGGTAGTGTTTATTTATTTATTTATTTTTAAATATAAATTTATTTATTTTAATTGGAGGCTAATTACTTTACAATACTGTATTGGTTTTGCCATACATCAACATGAATCTGCCATGGGATTCCAGGTTTTTGAAGCCCTTTCTCCTCAGATTTGTACTGTGCTAGCAGTTGGTGGTGTCCTTAGGCTCTGGCTTCAGCCCTCTTTGAGTCTACATGCTTCCATGCCCTGAGATCTCGTAACTGGCTAAGCAGTAGCTGGCTTTGTCCCCTGCTTACTGCCCCCAACCACCCCCAGCAACAGCCATGCTGCACTCTATAGGCTCACAGGTCCCTGTGCTTGGGACCCATGTTGGATGCTAACGGTCTTCAAGTGAAGGAATGCCAGGCATCTGGTGTCTGGCCCCAGTTCATTTTCCACTGACAATTCCCACACACTCAACTCTTCAGGGGCTGCCCTCTAGGGTAGCTTGTTTCTTCCACCCTTTCTGTCTGTGCAACTGCGTTTTCTTCTACCTAGACTAGACTGCCCTTTTCCAAATCTCTTAACAGAGTTTCCATTTCCAAATCTCAGCTCTCATCACCACCTCTTCCTGAAGCCTTCCCTATGCCCTAATGGATTCCAAGCATCTTTACATTGGAACAAAGTGTCAAATGTCTCTAATCCAGTATCCCACTACACAGAGGGGAAACCTGTAGTCCCGGAGGGTCAGGCATGCCAAGCACCAGGGAGCACATCAGAAGCATGGCAGGAACTCAGAGGACACTCTTCTGACATTTACATTGCCTCATTCTGCTTCCTCCTCCTCACCTGGTTGTCAGTTGTTGCTAAGCTGTAGAAATAAAGCAAACACATATAAACCCTCTGTTCTCAGAAAGATTAGAGGAAATATTGGAAGAAAACATTCCAAAATATTAATCGTGGCTATCTTTGGGTGGGTGAAATGTAGATGACATTTTCTTCTTCTTTCTCTTATTTGAAATGTTTCAAGTATTCTTTAATGAGCATATATTGCTGGGAAAATGGAGAAAGTCAATACACATGCAAATATGGAAGAGGAATAGGAACCAGGAGGAGGAGAAGGAAGAAGAGGAGGAGGGATGGGGGAGAAATGCCTCGCTAAGCTGGTGTGGGTGTGGGAAACTTTTTGAGAGGCCAGTGCTTCTTTAAGAGACCTTGCACAGCCCTCTTGAGTGGGGAAGCAAGCCAGCTCTCCTTTAAATTCATAAACATACAGCTCTCACATCACTCCAGCTCCAGCTGTGTCCCGGGATTACTGATCTCCTGACCCATATCTGCAGTGCTGACTTCACGCTTCATCTTTATGGGTTTCTCAGGTTACTGGGCCCCCTCGCAAACACTGAGCTATCATCTATTCAGTGCCAGGTTTGAGGGCGTGGGCTATGGGATGAGTGTGATGGAAACGGATCAGAGGCCATTACTGGTCTGGAGAGACTCTCAGTTAAGTGAAAAAGACAGATGTACACACACAAATAAGGCAAAAGCAGGCTGGAGGGGGCCCTGCAATCCCACCCAGATGCCTGGGGGATGACATCAAGCCCTCCAGTGCAACACAGCTGTCTTCATGGAGTGACATCGCAGCAGCTGCTTTCGTGGCCCTTGGAATTGACTTAGCTCCTGCCCGCTGAGCTTGGCGGGACCAGGGTGGGCCCTCACAGGCTTCTCTGGCCTCCTTCAGAAGAGTCTCCATGCTGGGATGGAGACCTCCCCTTCTCATTCTTCTACCTACATCACCAGGAGTGAAGATGGCCCATTCCAGAGCAGTCAGGGATTCTCTGAACAGTCTCCATGCAAAATGCCCAAGTAGGCAAGGGGAAGAGCCTTGCGCAGCATGCTGGGTCCCTGCAGGGTGGGCCTTTGCATATCTGAGCTCTTGGTTTGCCTCCTTCTCTCCCAGTGCACTCCCTCTACCTCCAGCTCTCTGCTCCTAGGGACAGGACTGTCACAAAGCAGCATCCATAGGCCTTGCCTCCCTTCTTCTCTCTCATCCTGCTGCAGGGAGGCCTTTACAGCCTTGCTACCTCCCTCCCCACCACTTCAGCCCCTGGGGCCGGTTCTCAGAGCACACTGAGTTTCCCAGTGTGACTAGCCTCTGTGCTGTGAGCAAAAGGAAACCAGGAATCTATGCCAGGGGCTGGGGACTTCAGAGGACATGGCCTTGGGTTGGGCTCGAAGCTTTCTGGGACAGTGAAGATTAGAGTTGACCCTTGGAAAGTGCCCAGGCCTTCCAGAGAGGGCGAAAGCTTAGTGAGGGCAAAGGTCTTTGGGACAAGAGCTTCAGCACCTCTGGCATGCCACATATGGTGTAGGAGGAGCACCCAAAGACCCGGGATAGCTCGGGTCCCCTTGGGGTGAGATTTGCAACCTCAATGCCAGGACTTGTGGGCAAAGCTAGGCTGTTCCATTTGGCACTACCCCTGAAATCACTGTGGCTCAGGACACAAGATGTGGCAGGAGAGGGCCGCCTCATGCATCCCACCTGGAGGTTGCGTCCACCCTGTTTTCTCTGGCTGGCATGCTGGTGTTTGCAAGTGATGATGAGCCCTGAATATTTCATGAGCTACATGAACTTGTCAGCTGCAGGATATGAAAGACAATATTTACTATGTTGGTGATGAACCAAATTGGTGGCTGTGTGTTTTCTGCTACTGGAAGCATGTCTTCCACTTGATTTGGGGTTAATCACAGCCTCTGGACACAAGCAGGTGGAGCTGACTTGCACACTTGAGGGTCAGAGCATTTCTTCACAAGCCACATGCCATACATCACCTTGTGCACACCCACCATCACGGAAGGGAGGCCAAGACCCAGCTTCCTGAGGGTCCTCAGAGGCCTCCACTGGGTGGGGAGATACAGAAACAGGAAGCAGGGCCTCCTGCCGTCAGTGCTCTAAGACAATATGCTGCTGTTTTTAGAGGGATAGGCAGTGAGAGGAAGGGGGACAGAAAGAGAAACAACTTGTTTTTCACTAGGAATGGAGCATAGGAATCATATTTTCAGTCAGTGCTTCTCTTGTGAGCTGAATTGTGCCTCTAAGATTCTTATGTCAAAGCCTTTATCTCCAGTATCTCTGTATGTGAGTGTATTTGAAGATACGGTCTTAAAAGAGGTAAAATCAAAATGGGGTCATTACAATAAGCCTTAATCCAATAGGACTTGTATCTTTATAAAAAGAGGAGATTAAGACAGACATACAAAGAGGGAAGGCCATGAGAGGACACGGGCTGTCAACAAGCCCAGGAGAGAGGCCTGGGAGAGATCCTGCCCTCTAAACCCTCAGAAGCAATCAATTGCCCACACCTTGATCTGGGACTTCAAGTCTCCATAACTAGCAGACAGTGCATTTGCCTGTTTTTCAGCCCCCCAGTCTGTGAGACTCAGTTATGGCATCCTGAGCAAGCTGATACACTCTTCTCTGTTGTTGGGACGTCTAAACATCATAGAACAGCTGGCTGGCTAAGCTGCAGATTCATGGGTTTATATTCAGTTACTGTGACTTGGTAAGTCTGGGATGGGGTACCCTGGTTATGCTTGCTCAAGAAGCTCAGCAGGGCAGTCTGAAACATATTGTCCCTGGGCCACACTTTGAGAAATTGGGGCTAAGATACTGGCCTTGAACTCAAAAGTACTTGGTTTGAATCTCAACCCCCAAACTTGGTCACTTTGTGAACGTGGCCAAGTGAAGCTACTTTCTGGGCCTCAGTTTCCTCCCCTGTAGCAGGGGGCTAACACTTCCTTTCATACCTAGCCCATAGAATGCTGATGTAAAGGCCAAAGCTCTGGTTTTCTCTTAGGAGTATTGTCTTAGTTGGGGTGCCTTAACAAAATCCCATAGACTGGAAGACTTGAATAATAGACATTTATTTCTCACTATTCTGGAGGTTAGAAGTCTGAGATTAAGGTGCCTGTATGGTTGGGTTCTGGTGATGACTCTCTTCCTTGTTTGTAGATGACTACTTGACCATCTTCTCAATATGTCCTCACATGGGAGAGAGAGAGAGAAATGGAGAAAGAGAAGGTGAAGGAAAAGAAGAAGAAGGAAGATGAGAAAGGTACTGTGGGGAGGGGGGAGGGGAAGGGAGTGGGAGGATGAGGATGAGAAGAGGGCATGAGGGTTCTCTGGTATCTCTCCTTATAAGGGCACTAATCACATCATGAGGGCCCCACCCTCAGGACCTCATCTAAACCTAATTATCTTCCAAATATCATCATATTGGGGGTTAGGGGTAAACATTTGAATTTTGAGGGAGACGCATTCAGTCCATTTCAATGATACTGATGAGCTTAGACTGTATATGTGAATCCTTAGATCTCTGAGACTCAGAGTCTACATTTCAAGTGACCGCAACATGAAATAAACCTTGAGGCCCTGCTCTGCTGACTCTTCCTTGAGGTTGCTCACCCTTTCTGAGGAGAGGGTATTCTGTGGCCTGCTTGCCCCAGGCTGGGGCATATGGAGAAAGAGGTGGCAGAGTACCTAGTGGGCTATCAGACAGGCCAGACTAGTAAAACTCTTCTATATGTAACTCAAAGCTGCTGCAGTCTCCTTGGGTGACACCTGCTCTGGCACGAGGCCCTTCTGGAGGGTTGTCTCAGCATACTACGCAGACCTCAAAAGGGATAAATCCAAAAGCAAAAATGTATTGACAGTTAACATGGCATTTCACTGAAGCCTTCAAGGAGAGGCCAGGGAGATATTATATATCATAAAGCAACATTTATGAAATAGCTTCTTTAAACATCTTGGCTCTTTTCCCTGAATTTCTCTTCTATGGTGGCTGCTTCATTCCTCCTTTCTCTCCCTTGACCCTGTTCTCCTTAGGCTTTCTAGCCTCTCAAACCAGTGTCCAGCTCAAGAACCAGTAGAGTATATTTCTAGTACTGCATGCCTGGGAAAATCTAAGATCCCTGTCTGCTTGCCTAGCTTCTTGAGCTAGACTCTCTATCTCCTAATCCAAGGCCCAATTGGCTCTGGGTATGCTGTGTGAGTACACAGCCCTTCACCAGGGTCTTTTCGTAGTGGAGGCTGTTTCTAAGCCTCATTTCCTGCTGGCCAGATCCCTGTCTCAAGCCCCACCCTTTCCAACAGTGTATCCAGTCCAGTACCCTCCCACCTCAGAGTTCATGAGGGAACATGGAAGGTTGGAAGGTTCTCGGTCAGGAGTCATTTGGACCAGCTTTCCATTTTACAGATGGGAGGACTGGGGCCCAGAAATAGAAAGGATCTTCTTACCCAAGGTAAGCAACAAGGTAAGCAGAGGATAGCTGCAAAGGGGTGACCAGTACCAGTTGGGCTTTCACAGTGAGTTCAGAGGCCTGAAGGCGTTGGGTGGGAGCAGTGTATTTCCTGCAGGGGGTCTGCAGGGGGCCAAAGCTGATATATCTGAAGCACCCTTTGGAAGCAGAGCTAAATCTTCCAGTGTTTAGTCAGATTTGACCCCTCCTGATCCACCAAGTGGAGCACCAGTGGTCCTGGATTACCAGCATTCATTCTGGCCTCACTCGTAAATCTTTCCTCCCCTCACCCTCCTTGCCCATGTCCCGTCTCACACTGTCTCTGGTGCTCACCTAATTGAGCCTGCCTCCTTCACTCTGCTTACCTCTGGCTGTCTTTCTGTCCAGTGCTCTGGGGAAGTGAACTCTGAGCCTTCAGGCAGGAAGAAGAGGACATGGCAGGGAGGTTTCTACTGCTGAGGTGGCAGGAGAGTGAAAGGGATTTGTTCCACTGGGAATGTATGCTTGGGGAGGGAATTGTGGCTTCCTGCTTCAAAGCCATTCTCATAACTCTTGGTTTCTGTCTTGGAAAGGCCTGGCAGCACTGTGAGGTAGAAAAAAGCATGGAGTTAGGAGCCCAGAAAGCTGGATTCAGGTCCTGGCTTGGCTTCCTTCTCTGAATGTGGCCTTGGGCATGGCCTAGCCCCTATCTGGGCCTCCTTCCTGTCTTCCTGGTGTGGCAAGTCAGACAGAGCCCGTGCACAGATGGGAGATGGCAAGCAGTAAGAGGTGGGCGGTGCAGCATTCAGTCCAGTGCTTTGCACACAAAGGTCCTGCCTCTGTGAACACTGGCTGCCAATCTTCCAAGTTAGGTTCTTTCAGACTTTGGTCAGAAGACACAGTAAGGGGAGCCTCAGGCCTTTCTGCCCGAAAGAGATGCTGGAAAGAAGTTGCACAGTTGGTGCGTTTATAGCACCATGATGTTGAAATGGCAGAAAGAGGCAGACATCTGGAGATCTTCAGGAGGATCAGGAACCAAGGCTAGTGTGCCTGTGGGAAAAGGGATCTCATCTCTTGACTCATTCCACTTATTTTCTAGCTTTCAGGTTCTTGTTGTTGTTTAGTAGCTAAGACTTGTCTGACTCTTTGTGACCCCATGGACTGTAGCCCACCAGGCTACTCTGTCCATGGGGTTTCCCAGGCAAGAATCCTGGAGTGGGTTGCCATGCCCACCTACAGGGGATCTCCCTGACCCAGAGATCAAGCCTGCATCTCCTGCATCGGCAGGTGGGTCATTTACCACTGAACCATAATGATAGGATTAGTGTCCTTTTAAGATGAGATGTGAGAAATTTTGCTTCTGCTCTCCCTGCACTTCACCATATGTTGATACAGGAAGAAGACTGCCATATTCAAAACCAGGAAGAGGGCCTTTGCCATGAACCCAACCATGCTAGTACTCTGATCTAGGACTTTCCAACCTTCAGAACTGTGAGGAATAAATCTGTTGTTCAAGCCACTTAGTCTGTTGTATTTTGTCACGGCAACCTGAGAAGACTAATATACTCTTGCCTTGCCTCCCAAGCTGCTCTTTGTTTAATAGCTAGTGATTTTTAAGCACTTCAATGACATATAACTGACATACAGAAATTTTACATATTCAATTTATACAAGTTAATGATTTTGGAGTGAGGTATACAGTGTGAAACCACCACCACAATCTATACCGTAAACATATGTCATCTCCAAAAATGGGCTTGCCAAGTGGTACAGTGGGCTTCCCTGCTGGCTCAGAGGGTAAAGCGTCTGCCTGCAATGCAGGAGACCCGGGTTTGATCCCTGGGTCAGGAAGATCCACTGGAGAAGAAAGTGGCAACCCACTGCAGTACTCTTGCCTGGAAAATCCCATGGATGGAGAAGCCTGATAGGCTACAGTCCACCGTGTCGCAAAGAGTCAGACACGACTGAGCAACTTCACTTTTCACAAGTGGTACAGTGGTAAAGAATCCGCTTGCCAATGCAGGTGACATAAGAGAAGTGGATTCCATCCCTGGGTTGGGAAGATCCCTTGGAGGAAGGCATGGCAAAGCACTCTAGTATTCTTCCTGGGAAATTCTACGGACAGAGGAGCCAGGCGGGTCCCAGTCTGTGGGGGTCACAAAGAGTCAGATGCAACTGAGCACACACACACCTCCAAAAGTTTCCCTTTGCCCTACCTATTTATCTATCTATCATCTACCTATCTATTTTGATAAGAACACTTAAAATAAGATATAATTTCTTTGCAAATTTTTAGGTATATAATACAGTATTATTACTTACAGACATTATGTTACACAGTAGGTCTCTAGGGCTTATTCATTTTTATAACTGAAACTTAGTACCCTTTGACTAATAACTCCCTGTCTTCCACTTCCTTCAGCCCTTTGGAAACCACCATTCTACTCTCTGCTTCTATGAGTTTGAGTATTTTATTCCTTATATAAGTTGTATCACGTAGTATTTATCCTTCTGTGTCTGGCTCATTTCACTTAGTATAATGTCTTCCAGGTTCATCCATGTTGTTGCAGAAGACAAGATTTCTTTCCTTTTTAAGACTGAATAATACCCCAATGTATGTGTATATATACACTGCATTTTCTTCATCTATTCCTCTGACAGTGGACATAGAGATTGCTTCCACGTCTTGGCTTATTGTAAGCAATGCTACAATGAATGTGGGAGAGCAGATAGCTCTTCAAGATCCTAATTTCAATTCCTTTGGATATACATACCCAGAAGTGAGATTTCTGGATCAGATGCTAGTTCTATTTTTAGTTTTGTGAGTGATGTCCATGCTGTTTCCTACAATGGATGTACCAATTTATATTCCCACTAACAGTGTACATCTTCATCAAGACTTGCTTATCTACATCCCGTCTTCACCAGCACTTATTTACTTTTTATTTTTTAGACAATAGGCATTCTAACAGATGCGAGGTGATATCTCATTGTGGTTTTGACTTCCCTGATGATTAGTGGTGTTGAGCACCTTTTCCTCTACCTATTCATCATTTTAATATTTTCTCTGGAGAATAAGTGAATTCAGGAAAGTTGCATGATACAAAGTCAAAGTACAAAAGTCAGTCATGTTTCTATACAGTAACACTAACAAAAGAGGAAATCAAGAAAGCAATCCCATTTACATTAATATCAAAGAGAATAAAATATTTAAGATTAAGTTTAACCAAGGAGGTGAAAGACTTGTACACCCAAAACTACAAAACAGTAATGAATAAATTTTAAAAGGCACAAATAAATGGAAAGATGTCCATGTTTATTAATTGGAAGAATTAATATTGTTAAAACATCCATATTACCTAGAGCGAATTACAGATTCAATGCAATCTCTATCAAAATCTTACTGGCATTATGTTTAGAAATAGAAAAAAACCCTAAAATTCATACAGAACCACAAAAGACCCCAACAGCCAAAGCAATTTTGAGCAAGAACAAAGCTGGAGCCATCAAGTTTCCTGATTTCAAAATAATTTGCAAAGCTACTATAATCAAAAGTGTGGTATTGGCATAGAGGCAGATATATAGATCAATGAAATAGAATAGAGAGAACAGAAATAAGCCCTCACATATATGGTCAAGTGATTTTTGACAAGGGTGGCGAAAATATATAACAGGGAAATGCTATTGGAGAAAATTTCATCCCCAAAGAATGAAACTGGACTCTAATCTTACATCATACACAAAAATCTTCTCACAATGGATTACAGACTTGAAAGTGTAAAGCTCCTAGAAAAAAGCATAGGGAAAAATCCTCTTGATACTGGTCCCAGGAATGATTTCTTGGATATGACAAGAAAAGCAAGGCCACAAAAGCAAAAATAAACAGGTGGGACTACATCAAACTAAAAGGCTTCTGTACCACAAAGGAAACAATCAACAAAATGGAAGGTAACCTACAGAATGGGAGACGATACTTGCTAACTATATATCTGATACTGAGTACTTTTAAAATGCAAAATAACTATCCTTCTAAAATATCCCATGGCTGCTTATTGCAGGGTGAAAATAAAACTCACCCTTCTTATCCTGACCTCAAAGGCTCCATGTTACCTGGCTCTATGTACCACTCTGACCTCATCTGGTATCACTCTCCTCTGATTCCCCATATGCCAGCCCCATGAGCTTTCTTTCCTCTTTGTCCTTAAGTAGACCAAGCCCAGTCCCTCTTCAGAGCCTTAGGATTTAGTTTTTCATTTGCATGAAAAGCTCTACCTGTTGGATTATTATGTGACTGACTTTTTCTAGTTAATCACTCTCAACTCAAATGTCATGTCCTCAGAAAAGCCATCTCTGAAATAGTCAACAATGCAGCTATTAAGATTGCCCTGATCTTTCTTCCCTAGGGCTCTTATCACACTCTGAATTCTCTCTGTATATGTTTTTGTTTACTTGCATTTTGTGCATCTTTCCTATTTGAATGTAAGCTCCACAGGGCCAGGACATTGTCTGCCTTGAACTTCACTGTATTTCCAGTGTTTGACAATTGGCATGCACTCAGGAAATGTTTGGGGAGTGAATGAATGATGTGTATTGTAGTGAATGAGTGATGTGTAGAAGTTATACAGGGAAAGGGATAGATGAGAAAAGCAACGTTATACAATCCCCCAGGCAGACTTAGACTCCCTGGTCTCGTAGTCCTCATGCTGTAATCACAATGTTCGATAATGTACTTACTGCATGGGCACCCCACCCCCAACGAAGATGTTAAATCTCATGTTGGTCCAGATCATTTCTGTGTTATTCACACTGTATGATTTGTGTCTCAGTATACCTGGTACAAGGCCTTCTCTGGTGGCTCAGCAGTAAAAGAAATCCACCTGCAATGCAGAAGACACAGGAAACCCAGGTTCGATCCCTGGGTTGGGAAGATCCCCTGCAGGAGGGCATGGCAATACACTCCAGTATTATTGCCTGGAGAATCCCATGGACAGAGGAACATGGCAGGCTGCAGTCCATAGGGTCACAAAGAGTCGGACACAACCGAAGTGGCTGAGCATGCATGCATGCATACGGTACTAAGGAGGTCTTCAGTAATTTTTTTGTTGGTTGATTGAATCTATCCTCCTCAAGTGACGGAGCATAGATGGAACAAAATCCAACATAACTATCCTTTACAAATGAGAAAAAATGAGGCCTGGAGAGACTTGTCCACTGTCATACCCAAGTCAGTCCCTCTTAGCAGCAGGACTATTTTCCTGTAAATGATTTAAAAGTTAGCTCAACTGAGATGGCTTTTCAGAGCTGAGTCCCTAAGCAAACAGAAGGCCAATCCATCATTTGTGCTTGGAGATGAAGGGAATCTCGTTACAGAGGCAAAGGGCATACTCGATTAAATGCCACATCATCCAGGGCAGGATTAACCTGGACAAGATACAGGAATTAGAGCAGCTATGTTGAGCCCTATGTGCACCTGCCCATACTAATAGGATCCAGACTATCTTTCCACTCTGCCAGTGGCACCCCTTCCCAGAAATGCCAAACCAGATGCCCCCATCCTATAGAAGGTGTTGTCACAAGCTTCTGATATAGGGGTCATTGGCAAGGTCAATGTTTGCTGAGGCCAGCCTTGCAGAGTACTTAATACGATCTTAAGAAGACAGGCTTCAGAGTCAAACAGATCTAGATTTGAATCCTGTATTTTCTACTTACAACACTTATCCGTGGTCAAGCGATTTTCCTCTCTGAACCTGTTTCCTTCTTTGTAATTTGCTTATAGTAAGAATGAGATCTATTATGCAGGGCTTTGTGAGAATTAGTTAAGATAATGTGAGCACTTATGGAGCTTTCAGTTCATATTCTTGGATCTTTAGATGTCTTCCCACTTTGTATTCAAGTGACTGCTTATGATCTTTAAGGATAGAACTGCTGTGTTTAAATCTCTGGGCACCTCATTTGCACCCAGTACAGAGCTGAGCATAGAGTGGGTACCAGTACAGGCTGCCAACTCTCTGGGATCTAAGACTCAATCAAGATAGGAAGAGCTGTTGTCAAAAGCTGTCACACTTGGTTCTTTATATGTGTGCAGTTGGAGCAGTGGGTACTGTGCCCAATTCTGAGACAGGCAGACTAAATTTCTAAGGGGACAGGCAGCAACATGGTTTGATTTCAGCTTACCCCACGGCAGTTATGGTACATGAAGGCAACTCTAATTCTGGACCCAAAGTGCTTCCCAGAATAGATTCACGTGTTGTTTTGGTTGCTAAGTTATGTTCAACTCTTTGCAACCCCATGGTCCACAGCCCACCATGCCCCTCTGTCCATGGGATTTCCCAGGCAAGAATACTAGAGTGAGTTGCTGTGCCCTCCTCCAAGGGATCATCCTGATCCTGGGATCAAACTTGAGTCTCTTGTGTCTCCTGCATTGGCAGGTGGGTTCTTTATCACTGGGCCACCAGGGAAATCCAGATTCACAGATAGGTACATGCAGTTACTAAGTACTACCTCTGCCCCAGCCTAAGTCAGTTCTGAGGACCTAGGCCACTAGATATCAACCTAATGGGAATGGAGATGGGCCAGGAAGCCATGATTCCTGCGTTCTTGGCTACTGGAAGGAAATCCCTGGCTTGGTTGTCTGAAACACAGGCAAGAGAAGAGACAGTATTGAGGTTGTGGAGAAAGGACTGGTCTAGGGCACTGTTGTATTAAAGATCTTCCCCAAAAAGGAGCCAAAAACAGAGCCTTCTCCTTGGCTGCAGCCTGAGCTATTAATTCAAATTACCACTCAATCAACTCAGAATCACTCAAAAAGCAAGACCATAGTAGATTCAAAAGCTGCTTCTTTATTGCCTGAAATGGAGGCAGGACTGACTTTGGAGAAGATGCTTACTTCTTTGGAAGCATCACTATGAACAGCTGTATGGATTATGCCCAGAGTAAATACTGCTGTATGGTACATCACAAAGCAGCATCTATATTTTTACAGCCTCCCCATCTATCATTAGCCCAGCCAGTTCACAGCCATGTTTGTGATGAAGAGCAGAGTAAATCATTCATTGGCACCCATTAAGGAGGGGAGAAGATAGTCATCAAATGTGGTGATGTCCAATCAATTCAGTTCAGCTGCTCAGTTGTGTCTGACTGTTTATGACCCCATGGACTGCAGCACACCACGCCTTCCTGTCCATCACCAACTTCCAGAGTTTACTCAAACTCATGTCCATTGAGTTTGTCATGCCATCCAACCATCTCGTCCTCTTTCATCACCTTCTCTTCCCACCTTCAATCTTTCTCAGCATCAGTGTCTTTTTAAATGAGTCAGTTCAAGTTTTGGAGTTTCAGCTTCAACATCAGTCTTTCCAATGAATATTCAGGACTGATTTCCTTTAGGATGGACTGGTTGGTTTTTCTTGCAGTCCAAGGGACTCTCAAGAGCCTTCTCCAACACCACAGTTCAAAAGCATCAATTTTTCAGTGCTCAACTTTCTTTATAGTCCAACTCACAAAGGGAAAGGAGAAAAGGAAAGATATACCCATTTGAATGCAGGGTTCCAAAGAATAGCAAGGAGAGATAAGAAAGACTTCCTCAGTGATCAATGCAAAGAAATAGAGGAAAACAATAGAATGGGAAAGACTAGAGATTTCTTCAAGAAAATTAGAGATACCAAGGGAAATTTTCATGCAAATATAGGCACAATAAAGGACAGAAATGGTATGGACCTAACAGAAGCAGAAAATATTAAGAAGAGGTGGCAAGAATACACAGAAGAACTTTACAAAAAAGGTCTTCATGACCCAGATAATCACGATGGTGTGATCACTCACCTAGAGCCAGACATCCTGGAATGCAAAATCAAGTGGGCCTTAGGAAGCTTCACTACAAACAAAGCTAGTAGAGATGATGGAATTCCAGTTGAGCTATTTCAAATTCTGAAGGATGATGCTGTGAAAGTGCTACACTTTATATGCCAGCAAATTTGGAAAACTCAGAAGTGGCCACAGGACTGGAAAAGGTCAGTTTTTAGGACTGGATGTCCAATAAATGAATTTAAATTTGGTACCCAGCAATACTTTATTCATTGCTTATTGTTTTTTTCCCTTGTGTCATCAATCTCTCTTGAATTTTTATTCCTGTCCAATGACTGTCCCAATCTTCTTCACTTCATCACCAAAGTTTAACACCCAAAAAAAAAAAAAAAAAAATGTAGTCTGTTCTCATTCCTTCCTGAAGCCACAATAGTAAAGTTACCACCACTACTTCACAAACATTGAAGTGACCTAATGCAGATGTTTCTTCAATCTTTATTGATGTTGACTTCTTGGTAACCAGGTCACTTTCTCAGATTTTCTCTTCTGCTGTCAATCACATCAAGCTGTTCATCTAGATTGTCTTTGCTCTCTCCTTCACTGATTCTTCCTCATCTTCAGTGTTGGTATTCCCCAGAGGTCTTCTATAGGTTCCCTTCTCATTCTACAGTCTCTCTAGCAAAGCGCATGGTCATCTACATATTGATGACTTCCCACCTTTATATTTAGGCTCTTGAATGTGAGACCCTAGGTGGTCTCATTTGTGTCCATGACTTCATTTACCATCTATATGTAGAAAACTTCTTCTGAACTCAGACCTGTATATCTTACTCTACACCTTAATTTGGATATCCAACAGGCACCTTAAATCATGCATGTCCAAAACTGAACTCCTGGTTGTTTTTAGTGTTCTAGTCTCAGTGAGTCTTGTATCAGCCACTCACTTGGCCAAACCAGAATGTGGGTGTCATCCTTTACCTGTCCCTTTGCCTCCTGCCACCTCCCATTGCTCTTAAGATAAAGACAAAAACATTTAATAAGGCCTTCAAAGCCTTGCACATTCTGGCTCCTAGCTATCTGTTCCACCATATTTGGTACCATATTGATCATGCTGCTTAAAAGGTATTAAGCTTATTTCTGTTCCTTGAACATATCATGTTTCTTTCTACCTAAGGGCCTTTACTTTGATGTTGCTTAGACATTCATCTGCTTCATCCGTCTGCATCCTTTAGATCACAGATAAAGAGTAATTTCCTTAAGGAGCCCTTCTCAGACCTTAGTCACCCTTAGATCATGCACTTCTCCTCTAGAGAACTTTTAAAAAAATTAATGGACTTTATTTTTTAGAAAAGTTTTACATTCACAGAAAAATTGAACAGATAGTACAGATTTACCATATATCTCTCCACCCTGCACAGTTTCCCCTGTTATTAACACAGCACATTAGTGTGGAACATTTGCTTTAATAATGAAAGTTATAATATTGGTATGTCATTAACGGAAGTCTGTAGTTTCTTCAGATTTCCTTAGTTGTTTTCTAATGCCCTGTTTGCGTTCCAGGATATCACATTATATTTAGTTCTCTAAATATATGTTTCCATAGGCTTCTCTTGACTGACAATTTCTCAGACTTTCCTTGTTTTTAATGACTTCAATAGTTTTGGGGAAAATCATTCAGGTATTTTGTTGAATGCCCCTCTATTGGGATTTGTCTGATATTTTTCTCATGGGGTTATGTTTTTCGAGGGGAGCAAAATCACAGAAGTAAAGTGATGTTTTCATCATACCATATCAAAGCAACGTACTGTCTGCAGGGTTTATGATTATTGATATTGACCTTGTTCACCGGGCTGAAGTAGTTTGTCAGATTTTCTCATTGCAAAATTAATCCCCCCCCACCCTTCCTGCACTGTACTCTTCATAAAGAAGTTGCTGTGGGGACTTCCCTGGTGGTCTGACGCTTAAAGCTTCACCTTTCAATGCAGGGGGTGCAGGTTCAATCCCTGGTTGGGGAGCTAAGATTTCACATGCCTTGTGGCCAAAAAGATAAAACATGAAACAGAAGCACTACTGTAACATATTCAATAAAGGCTTTCAAAATGGTTCACATAAAAAAAATTTATTAAAAAGAAGTTACTATGTTCAGCCCACACTTAAGGAGTAGATGTTAAGCTTACCTTCCTTTAGGATGGGTAATATATACAATTTATTTGGAATTCTTCTCTGTGAGAAACTGCCTCTTCTCCCTCACTTAATAACTTATTCAATTGTTTATTTCTATCACTATAAGAATATTTACCTTACTGCTGCTGCTGCTGCTAAGTCGCTTCAGTCGTGTCCGACTCTGTGCGACCCCATAAATGGCAGCCCACCAGGCTCCCCCGTCCCTGGGATTCTCCAGGCAAGAACACTGGAGTGGGTTGCCATTTCCTTCTCCAATGCATGAAAGTGAAAAGTGAAAGTGAAGTTGCTCAGTCATGTCCGACTCTTAGCGACCCCATGGACTGCAGCCTACCAGGCTTCTCCGTCCATGGGATTTTCCAGGCAAGAGTACTGGAGTGGGGTGCCATCGCCTTCTCCGATTTACCTTACACTTTGGGTTATATTCGAATACCACTTCATTATTTTGTCTTTCAGTTGGCTCCTCTCTGTCACTTTGACATACTCCCATCCATCATAATGAGACTTTTACTTTTATTTTGATCACTTCTATCCGTTGTAGTATTACAAGATTCTCAGTTTATCTTGTATATTTTCTGCTCCTGCCTCAGAATCAGCCATTTCTCCAGGGACACCGGGTTCCTTTTATTGATGAAATGAATTAGAAACCAAAGTTTAGTTGGTAGATGTGCTTTCTGTAGAGCATTTTTATTAATTGCAAGTTTACATCTACTTGCATGGTTAATAAATGTCTTTCTCATCCACCAAATGTTCCAGTAAGGCGGGGACCATGTATGCTTTTGCTCTTATTGTGTCCCTAATGGCAAGCGCAGGTTCTGTTACATAATATGTATTTAATACTTTCTTGATTAAAAGGAGTGTATGTTTTATGGAAATGTCATCATCCTCTTGATCATTGAGTGCAGAAATACCTGAGTAATCTAAATTTTAATTATCTTTCTCACTCTTCACATTCAGTCATCAAATCCTAACAATTTCTAAAATCTATTTGCTAACTTCCACTCTGCTACTGGTGATCAGTGGAAAAATAACTCCAGAAAGAATGAAGGTATGCAGTCAAAGCTAAAACAACACTCAGTTGTAGATGGGACTGGTGACAGAAGCAAGGTTCCATGGTGTAAAGAGCAATATTGCATAGGAACCTGGAATGTTAGGTCAATGAATCAAGGCAAATTGGAAGTGGTAAATAGGAGATGACAAGAGTGAAAATTGACATTCTAGGAATCAGCAAACTAAGATGGACTGGAATGGGTGAATTTAACTCAGATGACCATTATATCTAATACTGTGGGCAGGAATCCCTTAGAAGAAATGGAGTAGCCAACACAGTCAACAAGAGAGTCTGAAATGCAGTACTTGGATGCAATCTCAAAAACAACAGAATGATCTCTGTTCATTTCCAAGGCAAACCATTCAATATCATGGTAATCCAAGTCTATGACCCGACCAGTAATGCTGAAGAAGCTGAAGTTGAACAGTTCTATGAAGATGTACAAGAACTTCTAGAACTAACCCTCAAAAAAGATGGCCTTTTCATTATAGGGGACAGGAATGCAAAAGTAGGAAGTCAAGAAACACCTGGAGTAACAGGCAGATTTGGCCTTGGAGTACAGAATGAAGCAGGGCAAAGGCTAATAGAGTTCTGCCAAGAGAATGCACTGGTCATAGCAAACATTTTCTTCCAACAACACAAGAGAAGACTCTACACATGGACATCACCAGATGGTCGACATCGAAATCAGATTGATTATATTCTTTGCAGCCAAAGATGGAGAAGCTCTATATAGTCAGCAAAATCAAGATTGGGAGCTGACTGTGGCTCAGATCATGAACTTCTTATTGCCAAACTCAGATTGAAATTGAAGAAGGTGGAGAAAACCACTAGACCATTCAGGTATGACATAAATCAAATCTCTTATGACTATACAGTGGAAGTGAGAAATAGATTTAAGGGACTAGATCTGACAGAAAGAGTGCCTGATGAACTATGGGCAGAGGTTCATGACATTGTACAGGAGACAGGAATCAAGACCATCCCCAAAGAAAAAAAATGCAAAAAAGCAAAATGGTTGTCTGAGGAGGCCTGACAAATAGTTGTGAAAAAGGGAAGTGAAAAGCAAAGGAGAAAACGAAAGATGAATGCAGAGTTCCAAAGAATAGCAAGGAGAGATAAGAAAGACTTCCTCAGTGATCAATGCAAAGAAATAGAGGAAAACAATAGAATGGGAAAGACTAGAGAGCTCTTCAAGAAAATTAGAGATACCAAGGGAACATTTCATGCAAAGATGGGCACAATAATGGATAGAAATGGTAAGGATCTACAGAAGCAGAAGAGATTAAGAAGAGGTGGCAAGAATATACAGAAGAACTGTATAAAAAAGAACTTAATGACCCAGATAACTATGATGGTGTGGTCACTCACCTAGAGCCAGACATCCTGGAATGTGAAGTCAAGTGGGCCTTAGAAAGCATCACTATGAACAAAGCTAGTGGAGGTGATGGAATTTCAGTTGAGCTATTTCAAATCTTAGAAGATGATGCTACATCTCATCTGATGGTGCTACATCTCAGTGTGAAAGTGCTGCAGTCAATATGCCAGCAAATTTGGAAAACTCAGCAGTGGCCACAGGACTGGAAAAGGTCAGTTTTCATTTCAATCCCAAAGAAAGGCAATGCCAAAGAAGGCTCAAACTACCACACAATTGCCCTCATCTCACACGCTAATAAAGTAATGCTCAAAATTGTCCAAGCCAGGCTTCGGCAATACGTGAACCATGAACTTCTAGATGTTCCAGCTGGTTTTAGAAAAGGCAGAGGAGCCAGAGATCAAATTGCCAACATCAGCTGGATCACCAAAAAAGCAAGAGAGTTCCAGAAAAACATCTATTTCTACTTTATTGACTATGCCAAAGCCTTTGACTGTGTGGATCACAAGAAACTGTGGGAAATTCTGAAAGAGATGGGAATACCAGACCACCTGACCTGCCTCTTGAGGAACCTATATGCAGGTCAGGAAGCAGCAGTTAGAATTGGACATGAAACAACAGAATGATTCCAAATAGGAAAAGGAGTACACCTAGGCTGTATATTGTCACTCTGCTTATTTAACGTATATACAGAGTACATTATGAGAAACACTGGGCTGGAGGAAGCACAAGCTGGAATCAAGATTGCCAGGAGGAATATCAATAACCTCAGATATGTAGATGACACCACCCTTATGGCAGAAAGTGAAGAAGAACTAAAAAGCCTCTTGATGAAAGTGAAAGAGGTGAGTGCAAAAGTTGGCTTAAAGCTCAACATTCAGAAAACTAAGATCATAGCATCTGGTCCCATCACTTCATGGCAAATATATGGGGAAAGAGTAGAAACAGTGTCAGACTTTATTTTTTGGGGCTCCAAAAATCACTGCAGATGGTGATTGCAGCCATGAAATTAAAAGACGCTTATTCCTTGGAAGAAAAGTTAAGACCAACCTAGACTGCATATTAAAAAGCAGAGACATTACTTTATCAACAAAGGTCCGTCTAGTCAAGGCTATGGTTTTTCCAGTGGTCATGTATGGATGTGAGATTTGGACTGTGAAGAAAGGTGAGTCCCGAAGAATTGATGCTTTTGAACTGTGGTGTTGGAGAAGACTCTTGAGAGTCCCTTGGACTGCAAGGAGATCCCACCAGTCCATCCTAAGAGAGATCATTCCTGGGTGTTCATTGGTGGGACTCATGTTGAAGCTGAAACTCCAGTACTTTGGCCACCTGATGTGAAGAACTGACTCACTGACTCATTTGAAAAGAACCTGATGCTGGGAAAAATTGAGGGCAGGAGGAGAAGGGGACAACAGAGAATGAGATGGTTGGATGGCATCACCGACTCAGTGGACATGTGTTTGGGTGGACTCCAGGAGTTGGTGATGGACAGCGAGGCCTGGCGTGCTGCAGTTCATGGGGTTGCAAAGAGTCGAACATGACTGAGTGACTGAACTGAACTGCATCAATTCAAGCACATTCTATCTATGGATAACCACAGTAGCATGTGGTATCCGTGCTGCTTGTCCACTCTACACTCCATACTGCTCCAAAATTAATCTCTCTAAAGCACAGCTGTGACAAAGAGAATTCTTTAATTAAAAATGCATTATAGGAATGGAAATATAGACCGTGATGTTATTTGTGAGATGTCAATGTTCACAAATTGACTTATACATTAATAGACTTTATTAATAGATTACTGATTTAACACAATTAAGTCATAACCATGACTGCTTTTTCAGTAGAATTTGACAAACTGTTCTGAAATGGAAATGCAAAGCGCCTAGTAAAACTAAAGCAATATTGAAAAATACAAGCAAAGTTAAAACACTAACCTAACCTGACTTTAAGAATTTCACTACAGCTATATTAGTCAAAATAGTGTGCTACTGGCATAAGTATTGACCAATATATCAAAATGACTGAATAAAGATCCCAGAAATAGATGCATATTTATTCAGCAATTTTATTTTTGACAAAGGTGCCAAAGCAATATAATGAGAAAGAAAAAAGTCTTTTCAACAAATGGCACTGGAAAGCTGTCCATCAATATGGAGAAGGGAAACTTGAACCTAGAGAACCTCACATCATAGAGAAAAATTAATTTGGCATGGATCAGGGACCTAAATACAATGCAACATACCATAAACATTGTTAAAGGAAATTATGGAAGAATATCTTTGTCACTTGGAGGTAGGTAAATGTTTCTTAACCAGGACATAGAAAATAGAAGCAATGAGAAAAATTGAGAAATTAGACTTCATAAAACTTTAAAACTTCTGCTCATCAAATGATACTGCTTAGCAAAGTGAATGGGTAAGCTAGGTAAACTGTGTCAGGTAGGCTACTGGGGGAAATTATTTTTTAAATACTTATATTTGACCAGGGACTCACATTCAGGATGTGTAAAGAACTTCCACAGCTGAATGATAAAAGACAGTCAATTAAAAATGAGTGAAAAAAAATATTGAAGAGCACTTCACAAAAGAAGATATACAAATGGCCAATAAGCATATGAAAAATTGCTTATGTCATTAGTCATCTTGAAAATGAAAATGAAAATCACAATGAGATACCACTACACACTCACCAGAATAGTTAAAGATAAAAAGACTGCCAGCATCAGATATTGATGAGGATGTGGAGAAAGAGGAACTGTCACACATTGTTGATAAGAATGTAAAATGATACGATCCCTCTGGGAAAAAGTCTGGTCGTTTCTTATAAAGCTTAAAATCCACTTACCCTATGATGCAACCATTCAACTCTCAGGTATTTACCCAATACTCGTGAAAATACACGTCTACGAAAAATCATACTAGAAAGTTCATAGCAGTTTTATTAATAATACCCTAAAAGTGGAAACAACTCAGGTGTCCACCAACAGGATAATGATAAACAAACTGGATAGACTTGTATATACCAACAGGATACACAAACTGGGTACACTAACTGTGGCATACTCATCCAAGAGAGCCGTGCTCAGCAACAAAAGAGACTTACTGATACATGCAACAGCATGGATGAATCCCCAAAGCATGATGCTGAGTGACATCATATAGACAGCGAAGAGCACACTATTGTTCACATTCAGATTTCGGCTTCCTCCAGATGTCACTATATAAGAGGTTAGTGTTAGACTGTGGTTCTATGTGACACATATAAGTTAACTCCCCCTCCCCAAATATCTATCCATTTGTCTCAACATGTTTACATACTGATTTGAGATGCCTCCTTTATCATATGTTAAATATTCATAGATTTGAATCTGCTTCTAGATCTGCTCTGTACACTAATCTGTGTCTTCTGTCACATCTCATTGTGATTATTGTGACTTTAGAATACATTTTAATGTTAAAGTGAACCCCTTATTTGTTTTTTAAAAATATTTCTAGCCATTACCAGTTGTTTATATTTCAGATAAGCTTTAGAATCATTCTGTCTAGGCCCTTTAAAATCCACCTGGGATTTTGTTAAATCTGTAGGTTGATTTGGGGAGAGTTGATCTTTCTTTGATAATGAGGTTTCTTAACAGGAATAAGCTCTCTTTGTTCATTTATTTAAATCTTCTTAGATGACAATGGAAGTTTATAGTTTTTCTCATATAGGTGAAAATGAAAACGGCCAACAAGGCTGGGATATAGCAAGGCAAGGTAGGCCCAGCACTCTGGAACTCCTCACTAAGAGAGCTATGAATGACACGACTTGAGGATCCCTACCTCTCCCCATAGGGCATCAACCCCCTTTTCTGGTATGGCCCCATTGGCAGGTGAGCTGTTCATTAGTCATTTGTACATTCTTTCTTCATCTTTATTCCAGAAATTCCACTTGAGGAAAAGCATAATGTGCTGCATCTCCATGGTCTCACATGGTAGCCACTATTGGACAGTGTTGACCTAGGATGCTGGTTTCCAGGTAAGCCTGGGATTTTACAGGTGCTATGGAGATGCTGATTATTCATATGAGCACTCAGGCCACCAAAACTATAGCACCAGGAGGTTTTCAGTTGTCTTTAGCCTCAATATCCATATGGACTAACTCCATTTATGGATAGGCTCCTCTTGACTTCTCTTGCTGGCTATAACCTTGGGCTATGTGCGTGCTCCTGGAGCAATCCTGCTTCAGCCAGAGAAGTCTCTGGTGACTCTTTAGAGAGAGTTCTCCAGCCGCGTTAGTTTCAGTCATTATCTCTCATCAGATTTTGATGCTCTGAGCCAGGAACTTGGATAATTAGCTTTGCTATAAACTCCATGTGGAGGCAAGAGCACAAGCCTCTCTAGGCCTCTCAACTGTCACTGACACATAGGCTGACTGGAAAATGGGAAGACTATCCAGAGCTGTGTTAGAGCTGTGCACGGACATCTGGGCTGAGGCCTGCAATGGGGAAGGTATCCAGGAACTTGAGGCCTGGTCCAACTGCTGCAAGTAATCAGCAAAGGGGTCCAGCCAGCGGTCAGTGCCATGAGTCACAGAGCAAACAGAGCCAGGGCCAAGCTACAGGTCAGGAAGGAGGCACTGACATTCTGGGATCAGGCAGCCCCTGCACAGACTTGACCAGAAGGTTAACAGGGGAGGCTAAAACACAAAGTGAAAAGGAAAAGAAGGGATGCTGGCAGGTACCAATTTTCTGGCATCCAGTCACTCTAAAGAGGGTTGGTCATTTGTTCTAGAGAAGGGCTCACGTGCAAGGCTCCTCAAAGCAGGTTGGCTGAGACCAGAAGACAGATGAATGGCTGGGCCAGGAGGGAAATGATAAACAGCAAAGCTGCTGCTGCTGTGCTGCTAAGTCACTTCAGTCATGTCCGACTCTGTGCGACTCCATAGATGGCAACCCACCAGGCTCCCCCGTCCCTGGGATTCTCCAGACAAGAATACTGGAGTGGGTTGCCATTTCCTTCTCCAATGCATGAAAGTGAAAAGTCAAAGTGAAGTCGCCCAGTCATGTCTGACTCTTAGCGACCTCATGGACTGCAGCCTACCAAGCTCCTCCGTCCATGGGATTTTTCCAGGCAAGAGTACTGGAGTGGGGTGCCATTGCCTTCTCCAAAACAGCAAAGCTAGGAGGAGACAAACCACTGATACAGGACAGAGGCTTCTCTGGCTCTGGCTCTGGGCAGGAGATCTAGGTTTCTGGGCAGACAGACGCTGATTAGGGAGAAGAGTGGTGAGAAGACCTGTCTTGTAGGAGAATCCATGCCAATCCAAAGTGGGCAAAGGCCGTAGAGGAAGCCAAGATTTTTAGACTGGTTACTGTAGAAATGCTGGGTGAGATTGCAAGGACTTGTGGGGTCCCAGATCTTTCTACTGACAGTTCAGTTCAGTCAGTCAGTTCAGTCGCTCAGTTGTGTCTGACTCTTTGCGACCCCAGGAATCACAGCATGCCAGGCCTCCCTATCCATCACCAACTCCTGGAGCTTGCTCAAACTCATGTCCATTGAGTTGGTGATGCCAACCAACCATTTCATCCTTTGTTGTCCCCTTCTCCTCCTGCCTTCAATCTTTCCCAGCATCAGGGTCTTTTAAAATCAATCAGCTGTTCGCATCAGGTGGCCAAAGTATTGGAGTTTCAGCTTCAACATCAGTCCTTCCAATGAATATTCAGGACTGATTTCCTTTGGGATGGACTGCTTGGTTCTCCTTGCAGTCCAAGGGACTCTCAAGAGTCTTCTCCAACACCACAGTTCAAAAGTATCAATTCTTCAGCACTCAGCTTTCTTTATAGTACAACTCTCACATCCATACATGACTACTGGAGGAACCATAGCCTTGACTAGACGCACCTTTGTTGACAAAGTAATGTCTCTGCTTTTGAATATGCTGTCTAGGTTGGTCATAACTTTCCTTCCAAGAGTAAGTGTCTCTTAATTTCATGGCTGCAGTCACCATCTGCAGTGATTTCGGAGCCCAGAAAAATAAAGTCAGCCACTGTTTACACTGTTTTCCCATCTATTTGCCATGAAGTGATGGGACCAGATGCCATGATCTTTGTTTTCTGAATGTTGAGCTTTAAGCCAACTTTTTCACTTTCCTCTTTCACTTTCGTCAAGAGGCTCTTTAGTTCTTTACTTTCTGCCATAAGGGTGGTGTCATCTGCATATCTGAGGTTATTGATATTCCTCCTGGCAATCTTGATTCCAACTTGTGCTTCCTCCAGCCCAGCATTTCTCATGATGTGCTCTGCAAATAAGTTAAATAAGCAGGGTGACAGTATACAGCCTTGCCATACTCCTTTTCCTATTTGGAACCAGTCTGTTGTTCCATGTCCGGTTCTAACTGTTGCTTCCTGACCTGCATACGGATTTCTTAAGAGGCAGGTCAGGTGGTCTTATCAGGTGGTCTGATATTTCCATCTCTTGAAGAATTTTCCACAGTTTATTGTGATCCACATAGTCAAAGGCTTTGGCATCGTCAATAAAGCACACGCAGCTCCAGCGCCACACAGCCACCGCTCCCTATTGACAGTTACAGAGTGACAAAGGGCTAAAAGGAGTCTGTTTTCTGTGAAACCCTCAAGGTGTGTTGTAGAACCTGGGCTCATTCTTAAAACTCCTCTATCTTCCTGCTGCTCTCAGGCCACTGTTTCCTTCCATTCTCCTCCTCTTGCTCTTTTGGGTACCTCTCTTTTCTTTGGGCAATGACCCGAGAGAATCTTCCTGGCTCTCACTTGTATGTTTCCTGTCCTAGAGAAGTCACCAGCCTTTTGTATTAGGGACTTCTGGGGGATGTTTTAGAATCTCTCAAAGTTCTCTTGCACACTCTTTGTTCATCTTCATCTACTTCCTCTTCCCCAACTTTTCTGTTATAGTGCCCAGATCCCATGCCTTAGGGCTCCTCTGTTATCCTGGAGGGCGAAGCTCATTACATTTCCCTCATTTCTCAGCCCTTTTCCAGTCTCTGGATTTACAGGTTTTGGCTTCCAAAAGCTGCTTTCTAACTTTTGATCTAAACAAGAAAAACCAGATGTTTATCTCCGAATCAGACTCAAGTAAGTAATCCCCATCTCAGGATTCACAGGTCAAGCAACCTCCAATGGTCCCTATCCTCAGCTTACAGAGCAAAATTACAATTGGTCATTTCCTACAAGGAGCCTAGACCAGAGCTATGGTGGGGGGCTCTGATGTAGAGTCTGATTTCATAGCACATGTGGAAAAAACATTTACATATGATGGTTTAGAAATCTGCTTATGCTCTTGGAATATTCTCTTAAACATTTCATTCTGGCATAATTCAGTTTTGCAAGTCCAAATTGTAACAGAAAACATTTTGAGGAGCGGTGACTGCTAAGGAACCATCCAACATATATTATGAATACCATACGCTCTGGCTTTAGAAGGCAAAAAACTTAGGTTTGGAGAAGGAACATTTAATCCCTCTTGATTGGGGAAAAGACAGTCATCACAGGGTTTCATGCTGAGAAGCAGCACATTCTTGGCCATCTTCATTTCCTTTTGGATTCTGTCAGATTCCTTGGAAACAAAGACAGAAGCACTGTGATGGGAAGAAAATGGCATCTTTGATTAATGACTTGAGTAGAGAGGGCTGTTATGAAACAGTTCATGATGGGGGAGGGTGGTGTCAAAGGAGAGATGCCCAAGTTCTTCTTCCTTCCTTTCTTTGCCTGTAAAAAATTTGAAGGAAGCTCAGCATAAACCTGACATAGAAACCAATAGATTAAGAAAAAGGGAAAGAGGAGACGGTACTAGGTTGATCAGTTTAGGCTTTGCAAGAACATTCATTACAGTTCCTAGGGAGTTCTGTTTCTCTAAACCTTGCTCTAATTTGTATTCCATTTTGTTATTCTATTTTATTTTGATGCTGGGGCTTTCCAGGTGGTTCAGTGATAAATAACCCACCTGCCAATGCAGGAGACACAGGAGATCAGACACAGGTTTGATCCCTGGGTTGGGATTATCCACTGGAAGAAGGCCTAGGCAACCCACTCCAATATTCTTGCCTGGGGAATCCCTTGATCAGAGGAGCCTGGCGGGCTATAGTCCATGGGGTTGCAAAGAGTCAGACATGACTGAACGACTAAGCACTCTCACATGCCAGCTGTGTTAGTTAGGTTAAAATTAGTAGTAAAGTTTATTAATTTTATTCACTTAGCCATTTCCCAAGAGTTTAGCTCTTTTTACCAGAAGGACATAGCCAAGACACTGATACCTACTACTTAGTGAATGTTAGTCCTAACTGCAGGATCATTCTAGAGAGGAAATCAACATCTTTGGAAAGTCTGCCTACACAATCTCACATCTGTACAATACTGTTTTTTCCAGTGTGTCTGAGGGACCTGGAGCCCACTTTGCCTGGAAAATCCCATGGATGGAGGAGCCTGGTAGGCTGTAATCCGTGGGGTCGCTAAGAGTCGGACACGACTGAGCGACTTCGCTTTCACTTTTCACTTTCATACATTGGAGAAGGAAATGGCAACCCACTCCAGTGTTCTTGCCTGGAGAATCCCAGGGACAGGGGAGCCTGGTGGCTGCTGTCTATGGGGTCACACAGAGTCGGACATGACTGAAGTGACTTAGCATAGCATAGCATAGCATAGCCTGATAGGGGAATCTGTGGGGAATGAGGCCAGCTAAGACGTATGACCTAGAGAAATTTTAATAGTTCATTCCTGACTTTGGGGTTTATTGGTGTGTGGGCTTTGCCTTAGAGATTGGTCCCCTGCTGATAAACCACATATGGTCTTAGAGGTCACAGAAGGAAGAGGGACGATAAATTATTCTCTAATTGACTAGAACCAATGAATCTGACCTTTCCTGAACAAAGCTATGGATCTTTCAACAAGGAAGCAGCCACTTGGCAGATTAGTCATTGTCAGGTTTGTAAAGAGCTGAGCTACCCAGACAGAACAGCTTCCTATTACTAAAGAAATGGAGGAATTTGTGCTCAAAGACATTGCTAAACCTACCTCTGTGTATTGGCAGGGATCTTCCTGTGTATGTATGCTTGGGAGGAAGGGAAAGACTAGTGGAGAGGGCAGCCATGACTGGCACATTGGCGAAGGTCATGGACTAGTTAGGTCCTGTAGGCATCAACACTAACATTGAATAGCAGAGTTCAGAAGCAACCAGGAAACATGCTGGGTCAGCAACGGGACAAAGAGTCATAGATGAGGAGAAAAACATTTAAGGGGAGGTGAGAAGGATGAGAATTCCAGAGTGCTCATGGCCTTCCTCTCTCTAGTAGAGAGCTGTGTGACTGACGCCGAGCTGGGTCATCCTGGGGCCCTGAAGAGACCTGAACAGAGAGCTGCATCCTGAGCTGCAGAGGACATGACCAACCACTCCTTTAGGCTGCAGTCAATTCGACTTTGCTGGGGATAAGCCGGACTAAAGTTCCTGCTGTGGAGTGTGTCTCATCAATCAGAGATTTTTTTTCTAACACCTACATTGCCCAGAACACTGTGAGGCAAGCTCTGGCCAGGACACTTAGAAGACACTGCTCACCAGTGCCTCCCCTTTACCTGTGGGACAGGGACCAAGTTTCTCAGCCACCTTGACAGCCTCTGGGAGCTGAAGCCAAGCCACCTCTCCAGGTTCATGTGTCACATTTGCCCCTCACTTCCTAAGCCTTATCTTCAGTCATGTGGATTGATTTGCTGTTCCCAAACTCATGTCCCTCCCTGCTGCTGTGCTTTTGCTGAAACTTTTCTTTTCATCCTTCTGACAACTACTCCTACCCCTCACACATCCCTCACCTACTCAGGCTTCAAAGCCCAGTCCGAATGTCACTTCTTCCGAGAAGCCCATTATGATGCCTACACCCTCTGCTTCAATTTGGTCTGTTTAGTGGCAGAGTTAGGTGTGTGCAAGTGACCCGAGGTAACTATTGGCCAACAGGGACCAAAGCGGACTCAAGCCCTGTCACACAGCAAGGCTTGTCCAAATCCTGGTCTGGAGCAGTTTCCAAACACATTCTAGCTAAAATGAAGTACATTCCTTCTAACTCAGAGAAGGAGAAAGTCTTTTCTTTTCCCTTCTTCCAAACTTTCTCAATTTTGATTTATGGAGTTCATTAACTTAGTTATTTTCCTCTCTTCTCATCCTCTGTGCCTGGTTCTCTAGAAAGCTGATCTTTTAGTCCCAAGGTAGAATTAAATAACTAGCCTTTATGGGGACACTTTGTAGTTTTCAAAGCACTTTCCCATCTACTACCTAACTGATCCCCACAGTCACTTGTGAATTACCCCCAATTTAGATGTAAGGAAACTGGCTCCTGTGTGAAGCAACTTGTCCAGGTCAGAGAAATTAAGTGGTCAGCCAGAGACTAGACCCCAGACTGTCTGTTTCTAAATCATGTTCTCCCCACTAACAGCACTTATTGGCCACTCACTCAGTGCCAGGCAGAGGGCTATGCCCCTCCTGTGGGTTATCATGCTTCACTCTGACAACAATCTTGTGAGGTAGGTGCTACTATTAGTTCCAGTTTACAGACAATTTGGGCAGCTGACTGAAGGCCACATGGCCATTAAGTGGGGTCAGAACTTCGATCCAGATCCAGTGGAGCCCGCAGTGCCTAGCTGCTGCCCTTGTGTGCTGGGTTGGGCTGTGCCATGGCATTCCCAGCCACAGGGGGCATCCTGCCACCAGCCTGGAAGAACCAGCCAGTCCCTTGCATTCAGAAGCTTTGGGCACCTGTCCTGGCCTAGCCATCTCTGATGAGGAAATCAATGTCTGTCTGACTGTCCCTGGACATCATCAGGTTTTCATTTGTAAAAAGACTTGGATTTCATTGTCTTACAAACCTGGGGTGGAGTCTTGTCTCACTAAGCACTGGGGCAAGATTGGATATGTATGAGTTTTACTTCTTTCCTCTGTAAAATATGGGTCATAATCCTACCTGTCTCATGGGTCATTGTGAAGATCACAGCAAACGTTGCCTGTGGAGCACTCAGGCTGATGCATGGCACCGTGTATACACTTAAGAAGTGGTGGTTGCTGAAGATCTCATTTCTTCTCTCAAGCCTAAAATGTCAGCATGTCACCAATTCACTATTTCTCCTCTCCTCTAGTCTTGAGGTCCACCCCTTTCTTTGGGCACTAATCACCCCTTCCCCATCCAACTTCCTGAGGTCCCAGCTGTGCAAACATAACCATCCATGCTTACTGCTCAGCATCTTTTGCTACACTGGTTCTTTCTCTGTAGTCTAGAAATGTCTAGGCGTGTCTTAGTCTCCTGGAGCTACTTTAGGTTTTCTTCTCGCTTTACCCAAAACATCTGGAGAGTGGAAATTGCCTTTAAGTCCGTCCCATACTTACCCCAGGTCCCCTCCGTGGCTCCCAGCCATTTGTCTCTGTCTCCCAGTGAGCCCCAGAACCTGATTCTACAACTGACCCTCAATATCCTGGACACCAAATCCAATGCGCTCTTCTCGCCTCTGGCTTTCTGCTCAGAGTTTCTTGCTCTGTTCTCCTGAGATGAAGCTCTTTGCTTCTCAGCTCCCATCTCTCACATTGCAGATTTGGTTTCCTTTTCTTTCACCAAACATACCTTACCTATGAGTTTCCCAGAAAGTTTCTGAAAACTATCATAAGCAAAGCCCTGAGTCAGGAATGTTAGCCTCTTCCCAAACTTGTTGATTCCCCATGGCTCCTGTCCATCCTCCCATCTCCCAACACAGTTACTCCCAAGTTTCTGTCCTTGGCCCAGTTCTCTGTCTCAACACTCTCTCCCCTGGAGATCTTCCCACACTCCCATGATTTCTGTGCTCACTTCTGTGTGAATGGCTCCCAGGTCCCCATCTTCAGTCCTGTTCCCATATGAGCCATCTGCCTGTTGGATGCCCAGAGGAAGAATCTTCACACATCTGAAGTAAAACTAATTGACTCTTCCATCCAACCTGTTCTGTCTGCTTAGCCTATTTCTGATCACAGTGCCAACACCTCCTAATCATCAAAGTTTGAGCCCTATGAGTCATCTAGGAGGAGCCTCCTCTGTGTCCCCTCCACCAGAAACCAAGTCCTAAGAAAACTGCTCCTCTACTTGAACTTCTCCCCACCCCTCCTCTTCAATCCCACCAACCCTGACTCATTCCAACTCTCACTATTCTCACCTGGATGACCATGGTGGCTCCTGCCTATATCTGACATCCAACCTTCCTTCCTCCCAATCCTTCCCCCATCACAGTGGCCAAAGAGATCTTTTCACCACCTAGACCCTATTACCTCTTTCCTTTGAGGTGTCACCTCTTCTTTAAGACACCATCTCTTAAATTGAAAGGAAATTAACTTTTATATTTTTTTGTTTAAGATACCATTTATACAAGGATACCATTAAAAATTATTCACAACCCTTCTCTCTCCCCATCCCCCTGCAATCTTGCTTTCTCTCTCTTTCTATTTCTGTCTCTATACCCATCCTCATCTCTAACCATGAACATAAAGGCAAAGTTAGAATGAGGCTTGCCCTAGCAATGATTATTGTGTGGGAGTTGAAGTTATTTTTAATTTCCTTCTTTGACCTTTCCTGTATCAATTTAATTTCCAATTAGGAGAACACAGAAATTTTATAAAGACAGTAAAGTCATTATTCAGGGAAAAGAAATAAAAAATCTCCAGTAACTCCTCATTGTCACTAGAACAAATTCCCAATTCCTTAACCTAGTTTAAGAGGCCCCCTGTGATTGGCCTCTGCCTGTCTCTCTCCCCTCACTGAAGGCCACACTTCTCCCCTCTACTCTCCTGAAATCCAGCCACTGGCACTCCTGAAGACTCACCATTCCTAGAACATACCTCGTTCTTCCTCTTTCGTCTTCTTTGCCACCTGAAAACCTGTCTATCCTACTAGATGAAGAAGGTAATGAGAAAAATGAGATATCTCTATGGGCAAGCAGGTCTCTTTGTTCCTCAAGTGCAGCTCTAGCTTCCAAGTGAAGTCATTGGTAGGCAGAAAGATAACCCTCCCCTCTCATGCAGCCAGCCTTCTGAAGGAGGGGCAGGTCTGGGAACAGGAGCTGGCACAGGTGGAGGGACCTCTGACTGTGGACGAGGAACAGAAAGAAGGGCTAAGGAAAGGAGTTGGGAGACCAGGTGGCCAAGATGAGCTTTGCCACTCCTTACTCCTCTGTATACATTGAGTTTGGTGACCCACCTTCCTCCCCAAACAAAGCAGAGGAGGCAGAAGGAGAATATGCCTTTAGGCACGAAAATGGCTTCAACTGTTCAGATTCCAGGTAGTGCAGCAGTCCTCACCCCAAACTTGGTTCTGCCTCAGGACCACAGAACCTTCAAACAAATGACACTGCTTTGGATGGCCCCTGTCCCCCTTTTCTCATTCCTGTTAACCCCTAGTGAGAAAGAAGGTGGTGGGCAAGGTGTCTGACGCAGGTCACCATCACCTTCCCTCTGTCTTCACAGGGAGCTTTTTGTGGAGATTACCTAACGACTCCTTGGGTACCACAGACACAGTATGTCCGAGACAGAACCTAACCTTGCTTCCCCACCTCTGCTGTCATCACAAGCTGTGCTGCCATTCTTCTGCATCCCAGATCACAACTAATGGAGCTACCATCTGCCTTGTCCCTGGCTCCACACATGCACCATGCTGTTTCATACCTCACTGCCTTCACGCATGTTGTGCACTTGGTCACAGTACCTTACCCTCTTCTCTTCAACTGGTCCCTATCAAGATCAGTTGACTTCTGTGAAAAATTTTCTTTTAGCCTTCTGTCTTCTTGAGACTAGATGTGAAGTGCCTCCTTTGTGCTCCTCAGCAACTAGGGTTACCTCATTGCTATTGTCACCTTCCTGTTTGGTTTTTCCATTAGACCTGGAGCTACTTGAGTGCAGACACCACATATTATGTGCCTCTGAGTTCCTATGACTAAGCACAGAGCTCTGTATACATTTGATGCTTAGTAAAAGCTAGTTAATATTTTTATAGATTCATAGATCCTTAACTTTTCCCTGGCTCCTATGTCTTGAATTTAGTCAATCACTACGTCCTGTTCCTTTATCTTCTCAATGAGGTCTTGATCCCATCTACTCTTCTTCAACCATAAGACTTTATTCCTAGTGCAGGCTATTACCATCTCAATGCCCAGCCACCTTAGCCTCCTGAGTGGTCTTCTAAACACCACACAACAGCCAAACAGAACCTTTCAGAGCATATATTCACTTGTGTTATTCTTCTGTTCAAGCCTCGTTTCAAAGGCTCAGCACAACCCTCGGCACAAAGCCCAAGCCCTGACAACAGCTCACGTCACGGGGAATTCAGTTCTTGAAACCCTCTTCAGCCTCATTTCCCACACTCCTTTTCCAGAGTCCTGGAGTCCAAGCAAACAAAACAGCTTGCCATTACTTTCAGTCATTGATTTTCCAGCTTCATTCCTTTGCTCATGCCTTTAGCTCAACCTAGAATCCCATCCTCAAAGCTGAATCTCCTCCCTTGTGTGCCTTCTGCCCACATTTGTTCCCTGTTTCAAGGCTCCAAACAGCCCAGCCACCACCACCTCAACAGCTCATACCAGGGATGCAAATCCCTTGGACCATCTGAGAAAAGACAGGCACCTTCTGAGTCAGTCCTTGACTGGGACTTATGAGTCTCCCAATCTCAGCAGAGACCTCTTTGTTCCCAGAAAGCTACTTCTCAGTTTAAAGGTTAGAAGGTGGCCACTGACCCCTGTGGATGCCTTAAGGACACCACTTTGCTGTTCAGCCGAGCCTGTGCTACAGCTGCTGGCAAGGCTGTAGGTTGCTGTCTACACATGTAGAAAGCCTTGGGGACACTTAGGCAACTGACCAACGCTGAGAGCTGGGACTCTTCCCCAAAAGGCAGCCTTTCCATCAGCCAAATCAAAGTTGGGACCTTACATAGGAGATGAGGCTAAAGAAGCCAAATGGAAATGAACTTGATCTTGTACTTCTGTGGGGCTATGGCTTTTCCTGAGATTGGGAGAAACTTGAGCCAAGAGTTCTCCTTGTAGGCAGATGGATGACTTGGCTGAAGTGTCCAGGGGACTTTTAGCAAAACAACTCTGTGATATTATAGGTTACAAGGGATGATAATACTTAATAATGTAGGGGTAGACAGTAGAGGGGGGTGTCCTTTGTCCAAACTTATGCCAGAAAAGGTAGAATTCAGTCCAGCATAAACCTGTGGGCAGAATTCAGGGACTGCTAAGTCCTGGCTGGGGGATTCCTAGGAAAGAAGCTAGAAACACAATGCTTTTTTTTTTTTTTAATTCAGAGAGGGAATAACAGAGTGTCTACTTGGTGTGTCAGGCACTGGGTAGGCAGTGGGGACGCAGGAATGACCAAGGCGACTCTCATCCTATCCCTCCTTCAAGGATCATCTGGTCTAGACTGAGAGGTTTTCACACCATCAGTAGGCCTGTGAGCTGAGAAAACTCAAGTGTACGTGGAGCTGGAAAGAGTCAGCCAGCCTCCCCATGGAGATAGAGCAGCCCCAGCCCCACTCTCAGCAGGCAGTGGTTCTCTGAATCTGTCCAGCTCTATATGAGTTAGTGTCCAGTGATGTCTTGCACTGTGGAGGATGGCTTACAATTTCCTTATACTTCCAAGATCTGGAATTTTTGATTTTTTTAAACTTTTTTAAAATTTAAATTTACTTATTTTAATTAGAGGCTAATTACTTTACAATATTGTATTGGTTTTGCCATACATCAACATGAATTTTTGAAAAACAGCTCATGTGGAATTTCTTGGCCTATTCTTTCTCTTTTTTTCCTCTCCTCTGGAATGACTTAACTTCAACCCTCAGCCCTGCCTTCTTACATTGATAGATGTGTCTAGAGGGCCATCGTGGCTTAGGAGGTGAAAAATGAAACACAGCTGGTCCTAATTGCTTGCTTTGTCAGGACCCAAAGTGTTTTATTGACCAGAGCAGCTACGGCCTTACTCCTCAGCTTGTCTCTGAGTCACTGTGGCTGTGTCAATAGCAATGCCGCCGATGTGTTGTCTTAATGGCTGAGACTGATTGACCATTTGCTGACCTGATTGATTATTTGACTCTCAACTTGAATCTGTCCCAAAATAGCACCTTCAGTAGAGTGCATGGGCTCACTCTATGTGGTTTCAGTGCGATCACTTCAACCTTCTGTGCTTTGGCTTCCCTGGCAAGTCAATAGATTTGTTGTGAGTGGGTGTGCTGATTGGCTGAGAACACCCAAGGGTTTAGTGGAGGCTGAGGACAAATATGTTCCAGCTGTTTCTGGAGGCCTGCTCTCTGTCTTAGTTACTTTAGGACCTCCAAAGATAGGAAGAGTGGGTGCAATCCATGTATGTGCACACGTATGTACCTGTGCATGAATATGAGGATCTCTCCCTGTGGAGCACCCCCCCCCCCAACCACTACTGTTACCTCAGGTCTCAGATCCCCCATCAGCTCCTTGGGGAAGCCTACCCTGACCCCGTGGGCTATGTCTGGTCGTTTTGGGTCTTCACTCTCAGAGGAGCTCACCATTTTCCTTCTTAGCACTTAGTTGACAATGATATTTATTTGTGTCACTATGTGGTTAATGTCTCTCTCTCCCACTAACAAGCTCCACAAAGAGGGGAACCACAACTCTTCTACCCCTTGAGCCCAGAATACAGTCCAGTATCTAGTATGAGCCCTTCTCTTTCTACCTGTGTAGACACCACTGTAGTCTGTACACCCTTCCCCCTTCTTCCTCCTCCTCCTTTGTTTACTACCTCCACCAGCCCCAGTCACCAGACTTCTCCCATAGCCCGTCCTGCCCTCTCGTCACTCCTTGCAGCCCATTCAGATGCACAGAGGCCAGGTTCACCTTCCAAAAACATCTGCCTTTAATAACCTGAAGGGACGCCTGAATCAACTGGGCAGGTATGTCTTTTCTGCTCTTGCTTCCACCTCTGCCTCTCTAGCCTCATCTTCCTTATTCTCCACATCAATTTTTCTCTTTTAGTCAAGCCAGTCTTCTAGGTATTGTATTCTTTGCATTGATTCTACCTTTTTATGACATCTAGGTCCACTATCACTTTGTTATCTGGTATAAAATGTAATTTCCTTTCAGGAATTTTCACTGAGATATATATATATATATATGTATGTATGTATGTATATAGTAGTTTTTCTAAAACCAGCTTGAACATCTGGAAGTTCATGGTTCACGTATTGCTGAAGCCTGGCTTGAAGAATTTTGAACATTACTTTACTAGCATGTGAGATGAGTGCAATTGTGCGGTAGTTTGAGCATTCTTGTGTGATTACAAGGACTGGCAAGTCCACATTCCTCAGGGCAGGCAGGCTGGAAACTCAGGTCGGGTTTCTGTATTACAGTTATGAAAACAGAATCGTTTCTTTTTCAGTAAACCTCAGTTTTTTGCTCTTAAGGCTTTCAACTGATTGGATAAAGCCCATCCACATGATAGGATTCTCTGCTTTCCTCAAAGTCTATGATTGTACATCTTTATCACATCTCAAAAACTACCCCGTCAGCAACATCTTGACTGGTGTTTGACCAAACAGGGTCTATAGCCTAGCCAAGTTGACACATAAAATTAACCATCACATGCAGTTTAAATTTTACTACTCTGTGAGGAAGGTGTCATTGTGCCTACATTGCAGATGAGAAAACTGAGGTTCAGGGAAGCTAATTAATCTGCGCCAATCTACCTGACTAGTAGATCACCATGCAATGATTAAAACTCAGGTCTTCAGGCCTTTACAGCTTCTCTTGAAACCAGAGAGACCAAAAGTTTGTTTTTCTGGTGGTCCTTGAGACTTGGGCTGTGCTGACTGAGGAATGGAGGCCTTAGCGGCGCTCCTATTTTTTTCAGTCAGAGGGACAACAGGTTCTCATTTCTTTCTTCCTTTCATATATGCTCTTCCCCATGGCTCTCTGTAGCGAGCCACCCTTTGCCCTTTGTGAAGATATAGAGTCTTTCCACGAACTTGCTGGGGAGATGACCTGCCTTTCTGACCCAGGGACTAAGCCACTCACCTTCCCCAGTTTCCTTCTCAGTTATAATCAAGTTTCAGTGAAGGTGCTAACACCTGGAGATCAGAACTTTTGTTTGTAGCTCTGGGGTTTTTTCATAGTTCTGAGGAGCCAAGGATCTTTCTCCTCTGCTGTGCTGGTACCTGGCTGGTGGGATTTGATGTTTCTGCTCTCGTTTCAAAAGGGCTTTTACCCCTCTTCCTTCAGGGAAGCCTGGGATCTAAAGTTCAATCTTTCAAATGATTCTAGACTGGTGTTCCAAGCACCAGCCTGCTAGTGCAAATGATAAATGTTCTGTGGGATTTTGCAAAAAGAAAACAAATTTCCATTTGCAATCCAATGGGACTAATTTCTGTAACTCTTGCCTCTGGCATCATGGTTTTCTCAACAGCTGTTTGCTCACATACGTGGTGGGAATGATCATGGCTTCAGCAGGAGAGCTGGTTTCCCTACAGCAGCCTCTAGGCCATTCAGGGTCTGAGAGAGGGTGGGGAAATGGTCAGGAAGCTGTTAGGTGGATGCCTGGGACGAGGGCTATATAGCTCTACCAGGTAGGCTCACTAGGACCCACAGGGACTATAGATGTCAAGGTGTCCCAACTCTATCAGAAATTTCAGTTTGGCAAACAAACATTCCCTGAGTATTCATGCAGCACCTGGCCTAGGATGACTCAGACAAGAGCACTGACTTAGAGGAGTTCATAGGACATCATAATTGTGTGCACAGGAGCACAGAGAAGAGGTATGGATGCTCAAAAGAAAGGTATAAGGGAATGGTGCTTGGATGGTATGTTGCTTGAAGCCAATATTTTATTATTGGAGTGTAGTTGCTTTACAATGTTGTGTTAGTTTCTGTTGTACAACAAAATAAATCAGCTATAACTATATATACATCCCCTCCCTTTTGAGCCTCCCTCCTTGAACTAAATCTTGAAGCAGGGCCCATTGAAGACCTGAAGAAAGGATATTCCAAGAAGAGGGGAAAGGTCAGTGGTGTGCTGGTAAATGCTCCAAAATCAATTTCCTGAGGAAAAAAAAATCTAATTTATAGTTTTCCCCCACTAATTTCCATGGTTTAAGTAATCCCACCGTGGCCCATTTCAAGCTACTAGCTTGACATCACTGAGTGTGCAATTGGGCAGAGATGCACACAACAAGATGCCAGGATCAGTGAACTGGGTTGCTTCGTGGTCCTAGAGGCTAAAGAAGTGGCTCTTGGGCTGATGGCAGGTAACATTGCAACGGTCAACAGGACTGGGTCATGAGAAGTGAGAGAGATTTGTGAAATCTTACTGAGGCAGAATCCACAGGATTCAGTCATGGATTGAACTTGGGAGCATGGAAGAGAGAGGAAACAAGAGTAACTGCTCTGTATACAGCCCTGAACAAGGCACTGTGGAGGACACAGAGAGTCACCAGCCACTTTTCCTGTGCAGGAATAACAGCAGGGTTTGAGATTGGTTCAGTTGCTCCTGGCTTAGAGGCCTGGCCCACTCTCTCCTTCCCTTGCTACCTACAGAGCACAGAGTCTGTGGCTGGATGGGAAAATGAGGGGAGAGAGCTTGCAGACCGTGTTCCATAGTGTTTGTCCTCATAATTGTCTTTAAATACGGTGAGGATGGCTTCTCTTTCTAGATCATTTGTGGTCCCGACAGCTTCAGCTCACTGAAGGCTTCAGACTAGCCTCTGTTCTCGATTTACTATAGCAAAAATATTATAACACCATTAAACAATATTAGAGGAAATCTACAAAGAAAAAGAAATAGCTCATAATTCCAACACCCTCATTCATGAGAAGTTATTTTTTATCCCAGATTGCCTCCCCAGTCTTAGCATCTTTCATGTATTATTTTTTACGTTGCTGTAGTTACTGCTTATTTGAAGTCTGATACTGTTTACTCCACTTACCATTAACTTGTTGACATTTTCTATGTTGCAACATTGTCTTCATGACTATCATCTTTAGTGGCTGTATAATATTCCTTGGAGATGATGTACAGCAATTTTCTTAACCATGTCCATGTTGTCTAACATCTAGATTTTCTTGCTATTAAGGATAATGAGGCATGAATTACTTGCATCTGGGTTCTAATTTTGGCTAGCCCTGACTTGCTTGAAGTGAAGGATTGCCCTAATTCTCTCCTCTTAAACAGAAGCATTATGCAACATGATTTCCAGCCAGAATACTACTAGATCCAAATAGAGCTTGGATTTTCATTTCCTGGTGGGGGAAAATAGCTTGTCTCTTTATATTCAGTGGTAAATGGAAAGATATTCAAGGCGGGAATTGGAATCGTGTGAAGTAAGGCAAGGGCTGAGACCAAGGACGGAAGGTGAAATTGCAGTGTGTGTGTGTGTGTACTTATTTGTATGTGTGTTTGTGTGCATGCACATGTGTGTATGTTACGGGGTTAAAGACCAGAAAGCAGGCTGGAACGAGCCAGTATTGATGCAGGACACATGACAGGAGAAGCTCTGGGTTAGGGGGTGGAATTTGACATTTGGGACAATTTGACAGTTGGACCTTGTGACATTCTTAAATAAAAAACACTTTTGACAACTGGAGGAGGGCATGCCAACCCACTCCAGTATTCTTGCCTGGAGAATCCCATGGACAGAGGAGCCTGGTGGGCTACAGTTCATGGGGTTGCAAAGAGTTGGACACGACTGAGAGACTAACATTTTCATTTCACATGTCAGCTGTAAGTATGATGTAAGTGTGCACAGGGATCGCATGTCTTCCCAGAGGCAACTCCATCCCCATGTGATCCCATAGTTCTCCTTACTCTCAGCCTTCTGTGAACCTCTCTCATCACAGTCCCGGTCTCAGAAGCTGCAGAGCTATGCTAGTCAAAGGCCTCGTATGCTGTAGATTTGTTCCGCAGCTCTGATTTCCGGGCACAGTCTGAAGTGGGCCCTGCTGGGAAGATCTGAGCTGTGCTGATTGGTCCTGAAGGCTCTGCCTGTGGGGAGGGGTATTACAGTTAGTTCATGAGGAACTGCCACAAGGACATGGCCCAGACTCAATGTCTCAGCCACTCCAGGAGGCACCATTTCATGTTTCACACTGGGAACAGTTCAGGTTTTTTAATAAATTCCAGGCAACAGGATTACTCTCTTGCTTCTGCTCCCTTTGATATGAATGAATCCCAGTTTATTAGGCAGATAAGATCTTTCCTCTTGGGGCCTCAGACATCACTTTGAGAGATGACTTCCCATAAACAAAAGAGAGCAGATGGCACTGCAGTCAGTTCTGGTTCAGAGGATAGACAGTCCCTGAGAGAGGAGGTCCCTGTGAGAGAGGAGGTGAAGACCCCACTCACCAACCAGGCAGAGGAAGCCAATGCTCCCTTCCTCTGCCTTTCTATTCTATTCAGGCCCTCAGTGAATTGGATGAGGCCCTCCCACATGGAAGAGTGTGATCCCCTTTACTCAGTTCTCCTATTTAAGTGCCCATTTCTTCTGGAAACACCCTCAGAGACACACCCAGAAATCCTGTTGAGGCAGATCTCTGGGCACCCTGTGGCCTGGTCACAATGATACATAAAATGAACGGACGACCCATGTGGCTGTCTGGACAAAGGGCCTCACTGGCCAAGGGAACAACTTGGGGCAGATTATGGCTGTAGATGATTGACAGAGACATCCACAGCCCTTAGGTTCCTTAGTGTCTCCACCCTGTTAGTTCAGGTCCATATGAGGAGAAGCTGCCTTGATGGTCAGGTCTCACCATTGCCCACCTCACAGTTTCAAAGGTCCAAGGCCTCGCAAACCGCTGACAAAAGAATCCACATATCGTTAGCAAAAGTCAATTCTGTTATGCAGCAGGGCCTTTGCACATGTGAGCTCTGTGACCTTAAGCCAGACACTTTCTTCTTTTCATTTGGGATGTGGGGCCATGATGGCTTCTCCCACTGGGGGTTGCAGTGAGGTTCCAGTGATCGAATGACCATGGAAGTGCTTTGTGCCCAGCTCTCTGAAAATAATGGGGATTGTTCCCACTGACCCAAAAGATGTACTACCTGCCCATGGATCAGATGGAGTCAGTCATTAGCATGTCTCAGCAACTCAGCAACCGGCAGGTCCCTAGTGAGAGAAGTCCTGTGACAGGAGTTCAACTCAGCACTGCAGAGGGGAACAGGGCCTTGGGTAGCATTTTCACATCTTGTTCCCACTCATGCAGAGGGCTGAGATATAGACTTGACACTCCTGGGGATGCTTTAGTGTCCTGTATTAGTTTTCTATGGCTGTGTTACAGATTGTGCCTGTGTGTGTGCTCAGTTGTGTCTGACTCTTTGCGACCCCATGGACTATAGCCCATCAGGCTCCTCTGTCCATGGGATTCTCCAGATAAGAATATGGGAGTAGGTTGCCATGCCCTCCTCCAGTGTTACAGATTACCAGCTGTAAATAGCACCCGTTTGTTCTCTTCTTGTTTCCATGTCAGGAGTCCTCTGTTGCTGGGTCCTCTGCTCATGGGGTTCTCACGAAACAAGATGTGAGTTGAGCTGGGCTCTTATCTGAGACTCAGGAAGAATCTGTAAACTCTGCTTTCAAAGGGCTCCTATGATTAGATCAGACCAGCCTGGATAATCTCCATATCTTAAAGTCAACTGACTTGAAACTTTAACTACATCTGCAAAATCTGTTTACAACACTAGCAAGATTACTATTTAATTTAGTAACCTGGGAACAGATGTCTTGGGGAACCATCCTTAGAATTTGCCCACCACATGCCCCCACTGAGTTATTAGAATCATGTCAACAATTTCCCTCTGGAGGCCACTTCAAGCCCCATAAAATGAAACAAAGATTTTGTCTCACGACCCTCAGTGCAGGAAGGAAACAAGACCTCCTCCTCCTAGTGTTGGTGTGTTTTTTTTTTTTTTTTTCTTTAGTGGTCTGGCTAAAGCTACACCCTGAGCATGGGGGCTACACATCCAGGAGTTGTACTTCCAAATGTCAGTCATCAATATGGAAGATTCTATTTCGCAGGCAGGTAGATTCTATTTCCAAGGCAACTTCCATGCAGGTAGTGAGGCTCATGTCTCTCAGGATAGTTGGAAGGGACCAAGGTCCAAGTGGGTCATGGTCTTTCTGGTAAATGATACTGAGACTCCTAAGAGGAAAAACTTTTTAAAGCTCAAGAGTTGTGGTTATGTCAGGCTATCTGCTATCCACGTCCCTCTGGAAGGTGATGTTTAGTTAAAGCTGAATTATTTCTAAATAATGACACAGCCCACAGGCCAACAACCCAGCTTAGGAAGGGTTTGGTGTTGGAGGAAACTATAATGCCCACCTAGAGAGACACCTAGTAAGCTATCCATTTGGGTATTTGTGGGCACTTGGGTCAGTTGGGGATGGAATATTGTCTTTTTCAAACTTTCCACTGGAGTTCAGATCAATGAGTGACTCAGTCCGCGATTTCTTCTGATGAGAACATTGCATGTCCATCCAGATAGTGAATCGTGTAAGAAACTTCTATCCCAAACACTGAAGCCAAGCAAAGAAAGATATGGCTGAGCCAAGAGTTGGAGGCAACATGGAGGGCAGGGTGAGGCCTGACAGAGCTGCTGGAGCGCCATCTGCCACTAACCATCCCAAAACGATCAGAAGGGGGAGGAAAAGAAGGAGCTCTGGGACTGAACATGATGATTTTTCCTAAATTCAACTAAAATCGCAGTCCACATGGTTCAGAGAGAAGGATCCTGAAACTTCCACCTCAGGTCTAGGGTGGGAGGACAGGAGAGTTGGCCCTGTCCTCTTTAAACAAACAAAGCTAGCTCGCTGGGTTCTAACTGCAGCTCTTTTCACAGCTGTGACTATGCCAAGAGACAAGTCACATACTTCTTCCTCCAATATACAGCAAACCAGCAAAAACCAGCAACACTGGCACACAAGGTGGTGCTGAGTTAATGTGAGTGAGTGGAAAAAAGACAGAAGACAGTTAAGTAACAGAGTCTAGAGAGAGAGGGTAGTCCTGGTACTGCCTTATCACATGATGAGGTGACATTTTGCCTCAGGAAAGTAAGGGTTCTAAAGCTTTTCCACCTAAACGTGGTGGAGGGGTCAGGAAGATATTCTTTCAAGAAGCGTCTTACCATGTTTGACCACCATGGTATAAGATGCATGAGACTTGGTAGGTAGGACTCACCTGACAGTTGCTATTATCTTCCCTCCTCTCCTTCATCTTGTCTTCATTTGTATCTGAGCTGAGCTAACTGCAGCTCCTAAAAGAGAGAAGTCGACAATTTACCTTTTTATCAAAAGTACCATTATGAATCCGACTCAGCCTAGCCCTTGGATTTCAGGGGTGGTGTTATGAGAAATCTCGTGGTGAAACAAAAGACTGAAAATCAGAGGAATGAGATAAATATCTTGATTTTTTTAATGCAAAAATTGGGCTCAGGAAAACTGAATGCATCAGTGACCATGTAAAGTTGCAGTAGTTGATTAAAATCTCATCTCCTCCCTGAAGGACCAGCTCTAGACAGTTTTATGGGTTGATCATTTTGTCAAACTTCACAAGAAAAGATAATCTCTCTTCTCTACATGTTGTTCCAGAGATCAGAAAAAGTGGGAAAGGTGCCCAATTGAGTTAGATGGCTACTATAATCTTGATGCCATATCTGCATTGGGACAACAAAAGAGAAAGACCATAGAGAGGAAATGTCAGTTGAAAATATAGATAGCAATTGGTAAGCAGAATATTAACCAAATCTGACAGTGCATTAAAAACAAAACTAAACACAGCAAGCAAACAAACAAACAAAAGATTGCACCATGGCCAAATAGACTTTCTCCCCAGGATGCAAGAATGGTTCAGCATTAGGAAATCTGTCAATGCCATGTATCACATTAATACACTCAGAGAAAACAACGAAAAAAATCTTTATAGACACATAAAATCATTTTAGAAAGGCAAACATTTATTTGTGCTAAAAACATTAAAAATTATTGATAAAGGGATCCTCCTCACCTCTATTAAGACTACCTGTTAAAAACTCATAGCAAATATTATACATACTAGAGGAGACAAACTTTAGAAGCATTCCCTTTAAGGTAGGAAGCAAGATGAGGTTGCTGCTATCACATCTGGGAAGTCCTAGAAAGAAATAAGCCATCTAAGGATTGTTAAGGAAGAGACAAAATAAGTGTGTTTGAAAATGATGTGATTGTTTACATAGAAAGATCGAGAAATTAGACAGACGGTTAGAACTAATGAAAAAGTTCCTTTTGTTTACTAGATGGAATATCAATACTCTAACATCAATAGTATCTTCTGCACTGGCAGTGACCAATTAGAAAATATAAATGCACCAATACGGGTATGGATATAGGAAGTGCAGGAGATGCAAATGATGGAAATATATAGCAGTTAAAGGAGAAGAGCTATGAACACGGGCAAATCTCAAAGTTGTAGTATAGAGCAACAAGAATAAGAGGTAATCAGACCACACTACTAACTGCCACTTCTTCGTGCTAAGCGTTTCCTGGTTAATCCTCACCACAACCTATCAGCTTGATATTTTAAAAATCCCTTCTTTATTGGTAAGAAAATAGAGAAGAAATGGAGAGCTGGGACTTTAGTAAGTCATGAAGGTTGGGTCCAAATCCAGCCTGACTTCAGTCTGTGCTCTTCTTACCACTGTGCTAGTACCCAGGGCCACTTGCCAGGCAGGGGTGTGGAGTGGCCACAGGATGGTAGCATCTTCGCCATTTAGCCCTCATTTAACACTGCACGTTACAGTTTGTAAAGGGCCTTCTTGCCCAAGCTTTCATGTGGTCCTCATGAGACATTTATAGATGAGAAAAGTGAAGCTCAGTCATTAAACAACTTGTCCAAGGAGATGAAGGAACTGGGATGAGAAGTGTGATTTTTTTTTTTTTTTTTGCTGTCTACAAGAGACTAATTTTATTTTTTAAATTATACTTAATTTATAATATGTTAGTTTCAAGTGTACAGCAAAGTGATTTTGTTACACACACACACATACCTATACACTTTTTCAGGTTCTTTTCAATTATACGTTATTACAAGATACTGAGTAGAGTTTCCTACTATATATAAAATAGATGAATGAGAAGTCTGATCTTTTGACTCCTACCTCAGTGCTTTTGCTGTTACACTAGAGTCAGGGGTGCCATGGCAAAGCTGGCAACCATCTGCTGTGAAACACCTATTTTATTTTGGTTTTGCTTTAGTTTGTTTTGTTTTTAATTATCTTTTCAGATTTCTAAATTGCGTGGACCAATACTTTGGCAAAATGCAATAAAACTGAATTACTAGAAAGGTGAAAATTAAGACAAATTATTTTTATTATTTTATTATGAAATTTCATAGGCAATATGAAATTACTATAAAAGTTTTCCAAAACTTACTCTCTAATTACCTTATCACAGTCTGGCACTGAGCCATGGAGCACCTTTGCAGTCCTGCTGTTCTAGGTCTGTACATCTGTTCGGCCTTCCAAACCCGTCATTCTCCTCACCTTTTCCCAGAGACCTGTGAAGGAAGCATCCTTCCTTCTAGTGTTACCTGAGAGATGGCCAGAGAGCCACCCACTAAGGCTCAAGGTTACCATCAAGACGAAGAGTTGAGCCAATTGGCACCTCCCCTAGAGGACACCTGTGCTGGGGCAGATGCGTGTACTGGAGGGGCTTGTTTTTGTTGTTTTAGTCACTCACTCTTTTCACAACTCCATGGAATGTAGCCCGCCAGGCTCCTCTATCCATAGGATTCTCCAGGCAAGAATACTTGAGTGGGTTGCCATGCCCTCCTCCAGGGAATCTTCCTGACCCAGCGATCAAACCTGCGTCTCTTGCATTGGCAGGTGGATTCTTTATCACTGAGCCACCAGCAAAGCCCAATGGAGGGATTGGGAGAGTAGAAATCATGTGGAGTCATTGCAAAAAGTAACAGCAGGAAGAAAGGCAGCTGCTGGTCAATTAGAGTTAGAGAAGATATACCCCAGAGCTGTAGTGCCAAAACTCTGACTCTGAGTTCCATAACCACCAGGCAACTGCCCAGCCTGCTTTTTGAAGAAACAACCTGGAGGGAGGGAGCTCTTTGCCCAGAAGTGACTCTTCCAGTGCAAATGTCTTTCAGATGAGTGTATGACTTTGTTCTGAATCCTCCTTCAACAAGATCAGGGCACTGAGTATCAGTTCGGTGCAGGGACTACTTCATCAGTGTGCAATCAGTGTCTTCACATGGGGCCCCATGCTAGGTTTGATGCCCTGCTGTCATTATCTTGAAATTCTTGATGATTCTGAAGAAAGGGCCCCATGTTTTTACCTAGCATTGGACCCCACAAATCATGTCCAGTGCTGATATGGGGTTTGTGCTCAACAGGGTAACCCACAGTGTGCCACAATGGGAGGCACTGGGTGAGGGACAGTCAGGCTGGATTCCCTCCTACATGACAGATGAAAAATGCCAAATTCCCCATAGAGCACTAGAGAAATTGGCAGTCACTGCGAGTCGCATATTTCTCCTTGTAAGTCAGACAGCATCCATTGTGTGTGTGCAGAGGATAAAACTGTATTGAGAATACCTAATGAGATGTTAAGATCTGGTGCATTTCCAAGCTGAAGGAAATCAAACACTGTGGTCTCAGTTCCCTCTCCTGAGATTCCAGTGACCTCAGGAAGAAAAAACCAACATCATATGATATCACTTATATGTGGAACCTTAAAAATGATAGGAATGAACTTATATACAAAACAGAAACAGACTCACAGACATAGAGAGCAAACTTATGTTACCAAAGGGGAAAGGGAGAGGAGGGATAAATTAGGAATTGAGGAGTAACAGATACACACTACTGTATATAAAATAGACAATCAATAAAGACCTACTGTTTAGCACACAGAATTTGACTCAGTTTTCTGTCATAAAGCATAATGGGAAAGAATCTGAAAAATGATACACACACATATATATATATATATATATGCACATATATATATATACATTGTCTTTTTTAATCGCTAAGTCATGTCAGACTCCTGTGACCCCATGGACTGTAGCCTGCCAGGCTCCTCTGTCCATGAGATTGCCCAGGCAAGAATACAGGAGTGGGTTGCCAATATACCTGTAACTATATATATTCACTTTGCTGCACACCTGAAATTAAGACATTGTAAATCTACTATATTTCAATTAAAAATTAAAAAAAACACAGATAGTTGCTTTGTATGCATCTCTTTTAATCCCCAAGCCTTTTCAAGGTAAATGTCATTAATACCATTTTGCATACAAAAAAACTGAGGCAGAGAGCAGTTAAGGAAGTTTGCTTTAAAACTGATTCACTCATATATAATAACAGAGCCTCTAAGCAGTGACCATGTGAGAGAGCCACCATGGGGGTTATACTCTGTTACGAATCCACATTCCTGGGACTGAGAAAATTTGCATAGTGTTGGGGACCTGATAGCATGGGGTGACCTCCATTGGTCTCATGCATATGCATATTATCTCAGCATGACCACCTGCCTCCAACTGAGTTCCCTCTGCTCTGTCCCTCCCCCTCTGAATCTACCCTGCCTGTCACCCACTATCTCCTTCTTCCTTCTGGAGTCAAGAAAGACCCTTCTCTCCCCAACAAGAGCTAGGCATTTGATATTGTGCTTCTGGGTCCTTCTGAGTCCTTCTGTGTGAGCTGCTACCAGGCAGCCCTAGAGCAAAGGGGATTGGAGAATGGGCGGAAGGCAGCATGGGAGAGACAGCAGGCCAAGAAGGAGGCAACAGGTGGTCCAGAGATGTATTCTGCTCCCCTACACAAGTGTGTTGTTTCCATTTTGCCTGGGAATTTGTCACCTCTCTTAACCACAGAAGATAGCAACTAAGCCTCGGATCTATGGATGAGTATGATCAAGCATTGGTGGGCATGGAATCGACCAAGTCAATCTTCAAGCTGGTCTAACACGCCTCTCAGTAACACATCCAAGATCCTCTTTCCTGCAATTAACATTTACCAAAGCTTTTGCTTTCGACTCATCACTGGAGCATCCCTGACTGCCTCACTTTCGTCTTTCATGTTCAGTTTTTTCTTTATTCCACCTTTTCTGCAATACTCACATTCACATTTGTCTCTGCATCTCCCCCTCCCCTCACTGCCCTACTCTACTTTCTTGGGAGTCTCTGGCTCCTTCAAGGGTCTGTTTGTCTAGTCTCTGTGCTGTCTCTGATCTCACTTCCAGATTCATTTCTTGAACCCAGCTCTCATCATGACACAGCTCTGCTCAAAAACCACCCATGGTTCCTCCTCTATCCTACAATCAAACCCCTATAGTCATTCAAACTCTTGCCTGATGGCTAAGCCTTATTTCCACCATCTTCGTATGATATATTCTTTGCTCTAGAAAAATAGGACTGTTTACCTTTCTCCAAACACAACTTAAGTTTTCTACCCATGGATCATGCATGTGTATCAAGCACTGTCCCTTTACCTGCCTTTGTCCCAAAAAGTCCTATACCTTCTTTAAGGCCTAGAGCTATTGTAGACTCATTCTTAAGCTTTCCATGAACAGAGTTCATTACCTGATTTTTGTATCACTGTGTCTCCCAGCAATTCAGCTTATTCATATTTTATGCCAATTATCTAGTCTTGTATCTTTTTCCACTATTGGATATTGAACTCTGTGAAGGTAGGATCATGTCTTAGTCCTCTCTGTATTTCCAGGATCTGCTTTATAGAAGATGCTCAGGAAAGTTCGTGAGTGGAAGGCTGCATGCAGTCTTTCTGCCAGAATCAAGTGATTATTATTTGGATTCCTGTCTCAAATATAGGAATTTCTGAAAATACTTATCTCTCCAAGTGGACTTGTCTCCCCGAGTCAGGGGAGGACATGGTAAATGTCATATGTATCTCTCTGCTCTCTGCACAAAGTCTCAAGCAGCATAATTGAATGAAAGGGCTGTAGGACAAGCCAGCTAATATTATGGAAGAAAAGGTCGTAATTTTCTTTGCATATTAAGATGTAAAGATCTCCCCTTAGCCCAGTTGGTAAAGAATCTGCCTGCAGTGCAGGAGACCCTGGGTCAGGAAGGTCCACTGGAGAAAGGATAGGCTACCCACTGCAGTATTCTTGGGCTTCCCTTGTGCCTCAGCTGGTAAAGAATCCGCCTGCAATGTGGGATACCTGGGTTTGATCCCTGGGCTAGGAAGATCCCTTGGAGAAGGCAAAGGCTACCCACTCCAGTATTCTGGCCTGGAGAATTCCATAGACTATAGTCCATGGGGTCACAAAGAGTCGGACACGACTGAGTGACTTTCACTTCCAGTAAGATGTGTTTGAAGAAAATTTATAGTGAGCTAGAGCCTTAAGTCACCATGGAGCTATGGTGGTACAGTGACAATGTGTGACACTGTGTGCATGAGGAAGTGCACAAGGGACAGAAAGAAGAAATGACCTTTTTTGTGTGTGAGTTAGCAAGTGAGGAGATGAGAAAGAAGGGAAATAACTAAGCCACTGAATGAATGAATGAGTGAGTGATCAAGTTAACTAATTTGATGAATAAGCAAATGAATAAATGAATACATTCTTTCTCCTCTGTCTTTGGGGAATTTGTTTAGATTTCTGGGCTTCTTGATCCCTTGGCAAGGGTCTCAGGCAGTTTGGAAGGGTCTTTGCTTCCTCAGGTTTTCAATTTCATCAAGCACTTTCCTTTGATCTCATTTCCTTTCATCCATAGGCAGTCTCTAAGGATGATGTATTTCAAACTTTATATGTATGATATATAAAATATAATATATGGTATATAAAATATATTATATATTGTAATATATAATGTGTTATATAAAATATAATATATATTATATATAATATGTGCTATATGAAATATACCATATATAATAATATATATTATATATTTTATTAATATATATATACATCTCTCTCTCTCTCACCATGAAGGCAGTGCCACTTGAAAACTCGATTAATTGCTAACGGTCTTCATCATTTATCAAGTGCTGGTTCTTGCTTGTAATTTTTAAAGGGAATGAAATTAAAAGAATTAAGAAACAATTATGTCTGGCAAAAGAAATAACTCTCCCAAATCTAATCACCTTCTGATGGAGAGCTTCCTGCCAAGGTGGCTGGGAAGGGAGGAGCAGAGAAGCACCCACGCACTGTTGAAGTTCCCGCAGCTGGTCTGGGGGGAAAATGAGTCATGACCTGCCATCGTGAAGTGGGTGAGAGCCCCTCCTGACGTGGGCTGTGGAAGCAGGGCTGTGTCATGCTTGCCTGTCTGCTGAAGCAGAGCTAGTGCCTGTGGGGCTGGATCTCTTGCTACTGCTATCGCTGTACTTCCCCAGAGCGGGGGCACCAGGACTGCCAAGGGGACTGAGCTGCTGAGAAGCCAGGGACCCCCTCCCACACTCTCTTGTCCCTTAACACTGGGGAGAGAAAGAGGTTTGACTTGGGGCAGTTGGGGAAGGGCTGAAATAAATTCTAGGGCAAGAGCCCACCAGGCAGATAGCCAGTCACGAGAGTAACAGGGTCCATGTGGGGCTCCCCGCTTGAGCCATTTCTCAGCCCTCCAGCTCGCTGCAGGCATCAGCTAACTCCCACCTGCTGCCTGCCACCGCCCGCCTGCACTGTCTCCGACTTTGGGACTGGGAAGAGAGGCAGGGGCTTCACTATGGCTGGCCTCCATCCTAAGATGACCGCAAGGGCCTGAGATGCTTTCTCCTTGGCAAATACTCTGGATAGCTCAGGCTGACACAGAGCCCTGACTGTTATTCCTTAAAAATGCGGAAGTGGATTTTTTTTTCCTGGGTGCTGGATCCATAGCTGTAAGACAGGCTATTCCATAGAGAAGTGTCTGGGAAGGTTCCTGTGAGAACATGGTCTCTTACTTCCCACAGTGTGGTCCTGATAGGTCACCCCTGAGAGGTGCCCACAGGCTTGTCTTTTAGCCTTGGGACTAGCACTTAAAAATGCTCTATTTGCAAATTTGTAAGGAGTGAGTATCAGGGTCTCATATTCAACCTGAACTTTTAGGGGTATCTGCCCAGGAGAAGGGATCTTCAGCATTGCTCAGACTGGTGTCCCAGCAAGAGTACCACGTGGGAGACAAGAGACCTTGGTCTCATGGGTACCCTACACGGCTACCTTGAGACCATTACTTCCCCCTACCCAGCACCTTGCTCCCTGTGAATATGCAGTCCTTGGTCTTTCTCTGGTCCTCCGTAGCCTTGTCTTCGTGAGTTTGAATTAGAAGACTGGTCCACAAGGCCTTTCACGCATTGGATTCCCCTGAAGAGCTTGTGAAAACATGACTTACTGGGCCCACCACCTGGAGTTTCTGATTCACTAGGTCTTGTGTTTCTAACATTTTTTTTTTAATTGGACTAGCTGCTTTACAATGTTGCATCAGTGTCTGCTGTACAGCAAAGTGAATCAGCTGTGTGTATCTGTATATCCCTTCTTTTTTTGGATTTCCTTCCCATTTAGGTCACCACAGAGCACTGAGTTCCCCATGCTATACAGTAAGTTCTCATTAGTTATCTGTTTTATATATAGTAGTGAATATATGTCAATCCCAATCTCCCAGTTCATCACATCCCACTTTTTCCCCTTGTGGTCCATGTGTTTGTTCTCTATGTCTATGACTCTTAGACACAGAGAACAAACATATGGACCATACCAGCTTTTTTAGACTCCACATATATATGTTAATATGCAATATTTGTTTTTCTCTTTCTGACTTACTTCAACTAGTATGAAGTCTCTAGGTTCATTCATGTCCCTGCAAATCACACAATTTCATTCCTTTTTATGGCTGAGTAATATTCCACTATATATATGCCACAGTTAACACGTTCTAATATGATGCTGATGCTGCTGGTCTGGGGACCACTCTGAGAACCACTGACATAGATAGTATTAAAATAGGTTTCTGAGTACAAAGCAGTGTCCTATCTGTTTCCTCATCAGCTTCTGGAATAACCTGATGATGTGTGGAGTCTCTACCCTTTCAGAGTCAGAGAAGCAGGCTCATGGTGGTACCCAAACTTGTGTAAAGCCCCACTGCCAGTGAATAGTGAAGCCAAGATCTGAAGCCAGGCCTTTAACTCCCAGACCTCTCCCTGCTTCTCCCACATCCCACAGCCTGGGGGGAACCCTAGCTTATTTTTCAGCTTCCACAGTTGCCAATGCTATTTGTAGTTTCATGAAGATGACACAAATCCTAATACTTGTATATAGCTGACTACATGCCAGGCACTGTTCTCAGAGCTTTATAGGTATTACAGCATTTAATTTTCACCTTAACTCTAGGACATTGACATGCTGTTATTACTTTTATTCATTTATGTATTTATTCTTCATAACCATTTTTTTCTTTTTTCTTTAAATCTTTAAAATTTAATTTTGAATAGATAAGACATTCTTGTGGTTCAGGAAAACATAAAAAGTTATACAGTGAAAAGTATCTTTTATAACCATGTCTTTCATTTTTTTATTTGCCCCTAGGTCATCTTAGATATGAAGAAGCTGAGGCATGGAGTGGTCAGCTCCCTTTCCCAGGGTCAGAGAGCTCAGCGGTACCAAAGTCAAGACTCAACCCTGGACAGTCTGACTGCTAGGACTCCGATTTGAGCATTGTACCCCAGGGACAATGGTGCTCTTGGGAGGCTGCCTTGGGCCTCTGCCCTTCGTGGCAGGTGAGCTCAGGAAACCAGGTCAGGGTTTGAGAGACAGGAGTGACATGGGCCAGGTAGTGTCTCCCTCCTGTGAAATTTCCACAGCTTTTCAGGTTGCCTATTACATGATGTCTTATGTCTGGGGCTCCCAGTCTCTTCCCTGCGTCATCACTCCCAGCCCCCACATAACCAGGGCTGTTTGTCGAAGGGAGCCCAGACACGCTCAGTGAGAGGTGTTGTAAGATGTAGCAGTCAGAGCACGCATGTAGGCATGCGAGCCTGCCGGGCTGGCTGCAAAAGGCTTGATTGCATAATGGCATTTAAAAAATGGCACTTGTCTTTTCTTCAAAGACCTTCAAGATGATGAATTGGGGCTTATTGAAATGGCCTTAAATCAAGCTTTCCATGCACAACGGTTTGCTCAGACTCATACAAAGTATATTTCTCTTTGGAGTCGCTGATTCTAGAAGCTCCCTGCCACTGACCACCTTCTGGGCCCAGGGACTGGGCCAGGGACCAAAATCACAGAGGAGTAGAGTCTGGCACCAAAACAACCTGACAAGACAGAGATTGCAAGGTCTCTATGTACCTATGGGGACTCTGAAGCCCCAAGAGAAGAGACTGACCCAAAGGCACCTAATAAAGCCAGTCAGGCAACTGCTTTCTGAGTCCTTTGAAACCTTCTAATGGTTATTTTCCCATGGGGCTACTCTGAGGTCTGCCCTTGTGGGTAGCATACTGCCTGGGGGTTGTCATTTGGCCTGGTGGGCCACCTCCCTTCTGTGTTCCTCTCTTCCTTGCCTTCCAGGATGGGTCAGAGTGATCTGCAGGCTGCTACATCCACTCCCAAGTCCCATGGATTCTGAGGATACTGGTATTTGTGACTTCAGTGTATGCACTCCCCTCCACTCATCACTCAAAAACCATCCCACCACCATCTTAAGAGTTTGGAGGACACTGCATGAAAATTGCCCATCCCATCTCCTACACCATCTCCCAGCACTTAGAGCCTCAGCTGCCTTGTCCACCCGCAGGCTATCACTCTCAGGTGCCAACCCTGAACTTGCATAAGCCAAAAATAAGCGTCTCCTGAAACTTTGTGTTCTAGTTTAGGTTGTACAGGCAATCACACCTGACCTCCTGTCCAGGAAGCAACATTCTTCTGAGAGACATTAGTGACCCTTTCACATTCTTAGTGCTTTGGTTTCCCCATCAGCTCAATTAGAATAATGGGAATCCTTAGCTTCTATATATCTTTCAGTGGTGAGGAAGATAGGGAAGGTTAGGAAGGAAGATGGGCAGAAAGATGAGGGAAGGTTCTTGTACACTGTAAAGTGTGATGCAGGTACAGTGTGTGTGGTTGTGGCTCTGCAGCTGGGCCCATCTCTCTTTGGCTTTCTCCTTGGGCCATCTTCCTGGACCTCCACAGGTAGAGGCTGCCATGTGGTTGACTGGAGAGAGACCCCCTGGGATTTGGACTAAGCCTCCAGGGCCTGGCAGTCATGTCACTTGAGATATAAAAGTAAAACAAAACACAGCACAAGATCACAAAACACTACCGTCAACCGAAAAAAAGTCAGGAAGAAATAAAATCATGAATATGGAATTGATGAGCTTTGACAACAGAATCCTAAAAGTTTTAAGAGGAGGAAATGTGCAAGCAAGGCAGAGCTGTACATAAACTGGGACTGTGGGGACAGATGGGAGGAAACAGGAAACTGACCTTGTGTGTGCCTCCTGGAAGCAGAGATGATACAGCCGCTCAGAGACGGTCCCTGCTTTTGAAGATCCCCCTCCCCCTGTCCTGGGAAATGATGGATGTGGATATGACGGCATTCTTTGTAATGAGGATGGATGATAAGGAAACATGGGAGGCTGTAGGAATCCAGAGGAAAAGCCCATAACCCAGATCCGGTAGCAACATGGGAGGGGAGCATAGAGACAGAGAAATTTTATAGCAGCTGACGCTTGAACTAGGAATGAGTATACCATATGGAGGGAAGGGAAAGGCCATCCCAAGCACAAGGGCCTCTGCGTGAGCAGAGGCACAGAGGTGGAAAGGAGGGGTACACGTGTGCTCTAGTGAGGTTAAATCCTCAGCACAGGGACTGGTGAGACATCTGAGTTGCTGCTGTAACTTCTACGTGTGGAAATGGGTAGTGGACAGTTGAATACACAGGTGAAAGTGAAAGTCACTCAGTTGTATCCAACTCTTTGCGACTCCATGGACTATACAGTCCATGGAATTCTCCAGGCCAGAATACTGGAGTGGGTAGCCTTTCCCTTCTCCAGGGGATCTTCCCAACCCAGGGATCAAACCCAGGACTCCCGACATTGCAGGATGATTCTTTACCAGCTGAGCCACAAGAGAAGCCCAAGAAAACTGGAGTGGGTAGCCTAACCCTTCTCCAGTGGATCTTCCCAGCCCAGGAATTGAACCAGGGTCTCCTGCATTGCAGGTGGATTCTTTACCAACTGAGCTAGAATATTCGGTACGAAGTATGAATGAGAGATAAAGGTTTTATGGAGTATAGAAAGAAGGGCCAACAAAGAAGACTGATAATGAATATCCAAAGAGATAAGGCTGGTGCTTTCCTATTTCCCATGATCCCGAAAGGCCAGACAAGATGAGGCAGGATCCACACTCAGTGGCTTTTGTACCATGGAAGTTCTGGATAATGCTCATCAGTGGAGTGTGGTCAGATTAGGCTGGATGAAGGGTTGAGTGCAGGAAAGGGACTGGATGGCCCAAGCCAAGTAGATAGTTTTCTTTTCAAAGTCTGTGCTGGGAGAGATCTGAGCTTCTTTTGTCTTTGGTTTGTGTCACTTCAGAGGATGGTGGTGACCTCTGTGTAGGTAAAACCTGAAAATGTCAGTTTGTGGATCCCCAGAGCTTCCTAGTTCCTCCAGCCAGCCCAGTGGGAAATGATCCTTCTCATCTTGGTGCTCCTAGAGCAGTCACTGTCTGTACCATTTATACTACTACTGCCTTAGGCTGGGAGTAGTGGCCTGAATGTGGAGGAAGAATACTGGGGACAGAGATACCAGCCAAGCAAAGACCCAGAAGTAGGAAAGATTACAATGAATTTGAGGAATAGATAGAAAGTGAACATAACTGACAGTGAGTTTCAGGCAGAGTGGAAGGAGTTGTAATTTCAGACATGGGCAAGGGTCAGGTTTATGGCAAGGCTTGTCAGCCACTGTAAAGACTTGGAGCTTTGTTTGTTTGATGTGCAGTGGGAAGCTATTAGGGCTTCCCTGGTGCCTCAGATGGTGAAGAATCTGCCAGCAACGTGGGAGACCTGGGTTTGATCCCTGGGCTGGGAAGATCCCCTGGAAGAAGGCATGGCAACCCACTCCAGTATTCTTGCCTGGAGAATCCCATGGATGAGCCTGGTGGGCTACAGTCCATGGGGTTGCAAAGAGTCAGACATGACTGAGCGACTAAGCACACACACCACAGGGAAGCTATTAAAGGATTTTTAGTGTCATGATCTAATTTACATTTTAAAAGATCACTCTGTCTTTGGTGTAGAGAAAAGATAATTGGAGGCAAGCTAGAAGCAGGGAAATCATTTATTCATTTACCAAATATTTATTGCTCAATCATTCTTTGATAGAATTGATCTGGTGCTTGGGATAAGGTCATGAAGAGTGAAGACCAGGGCCCTCTTCCCATACAGGCATTATTTTACTTGGATAGACAGACAATGGCAACTAAATAACTAAGTGACACAATTTTATGTTCTGACAAGTATCACAGAGAAATTAAAATAGAGTAATGATATAAAGAGTAACAGGATCTGAACAACTATATCAAGGTGACCAGAGATGGCCTTGATGAACAGTTAATATCTGAACTGAGACCTGAATAAAAAGGATCCAGCCATTCAAATATTTTTAATAAGAGCTTTCCAGATCTCTCAGAAGAGTAACAGTAAATGCAAAGACCTTGTGGTAGGCACGGTCTTGGTGTATTTGAGGAGCAACAAGTAGAGAAGGGTGCCTTGCAGGTATGAAGCAGGAGGGGGAGAGTGTTAAGAGATTGGAATTTAGAAAGATGGCAACAATAACCCTGTATGCGTGACAGCAAAAGAGACACAGATGTATAGAACAGTCTTTTGGACTCTGTGGGAGAGGGCGAGGGTGGGATGATTTGGGAGAATGGCATTGAAACATGTATATTATCATATGTGAAACGAATCTCCAGTCCAGGTTTGATGCATGATACAGGATGCTCCGGGCTGGTGCACTGGGATGACCCAGAGGGATGGGGGAGGTGGGAGGGGGGTTCAGGATGGGAAACTCATGTACACCCGTGGCAGATTCATGTCAATGTATGGCAAAACCAATACAATATTATAAAGTAGTTAGCCTCCAATTAAAATTTAAAAATTTATATTAAAAATAAAATATTTAAGGTTAAATATAAATTCTAATTAAGTCAGGGGCTTTGTTCTTTGGACTAACTGTGAAGAAACTGATGGGATATTTGTTTATTATGTTATAAATGGAATTTTGTTTACTACTCAAAATAAAGTGGTTCTCTTTTAAAAAAAAGAGAGAGATTGATGTCAGAGAGTGAGGTGGGCAGAAACCATGTTTAGAGTTTGAAATTTATTCTTAGATCCAGATTTGCAAGGTAATCCACGCAGCAGTCTCTAGTGAGTATGAGGAGGATAGGAAATAGGATAAAGGTCAAGACCATAGATGGACTTGAAGGTCACTGCAGAAACCTCTGCCCAGAGAAGGGAAGGAACTTACACAAAATTCCATAGATTTAAGAGGTAGAGTTGGAACAGGAGCTCAGCCTGCCTGATGGCAGAGCCCGTGCTCTTTCTCTGTGGTGCTCCACCTCTGGGTGGAGGTTGGTTTGTGGATTCCAGCACCCAGAGAACATTCTTCCTCTACCAGTGTTTATAGCTGCTGGCCATTTGGCCTTGGCATAGAGCTGAAATGTGGATGATCAAAGGTAGGAGGCTGGCTAGGTGATCTCTGGCCTTTCCTGGGTCTCAGATCTGGGCCTGAAAGGTCAGAGCTTGAAGCATGTTTTGGCCTTGTAAATTGTTCATAAGCTCTGACGGTGAGCTCCAGATTTGTCACTCCCTAATCTGGCCATGGCTATAGCTAGCTGTCATCAAGCTCTGGGGAGCAATGCTGTAAATCATTTTCCCCTTTGTGCAAGGAGAAAAAATAGAAAATTACATTCTTCTCAGCACTTTTGAATGTGCTGGTGCCTCTGTCAATAGCTCCTTCTTGCGAGCAGAAAAGCAGCATGATCCCCAGGAAGAATGTGTTCTTATGGGCATCAGCCCAGTCATCCACACACAGAGGGAGAGCACTGTTCACTCATCAGAGTGCTTTGCCCCGTCAGCTCATGGTGTGTACCTCTTAACAGCAACCTGGGGTACAGGTCAGATCCCCCCTTTTGCATATTGGCGACCTAGACTTAGGAAGGTTGAAAATTCACTCAAGCTATCAGGAGGCAGAGCTGCACCTCAAATCTGAGCTGAAGTTCAGAGTTCTGTACTCTTGGCCCTGAGTGTGATTCAGGACTGGGGAACTGCCTACCGAAGTGAGGATAAAATCTGCCTAAGTAATAAAATAGCAAAATAATAATAGTGACAGTTGTAAAATGCTGCTGCTGCTGGTGGTGGTGATGGTGCTGATGGTAAACAATTCTTCACTGACTTCTCTGGAAATCAGAGAAGGGGGTTACACATGCAGGGATGCCCAGGGTGTACTCACAGTCCATACCCTGTGTTTAAGACGGGACCCCACTGGGGGCTCCATCGTCCAGGCCAGCCTCCCTCCTCCTCACCTTCTCCTGACCCTGAAGCAGAAGCAGAAAATCCACCCTCTCCCTTTCTTCTCAGTTTCCTTCCTGCCTCAAGTCCCTAGCCCGTACACTTTATGGCTGGCCACACCCTGCCTGCAGAATCACACGGGGCCTTTGATCAATGGAACTGGCCATCCCATTAAACACAGCGGCGTCTGAAGTATGACCAGTCTTTGGCTCCCTTCCTGAAGATTGTGGTATTAATTCCTGTGCTTGCCACCAGAGATACAGTTGCATGGAGGCATGGGGAGCTGTTGGCTATTTTGAACACTGCTTCCAGAAGCAACTCCACACACAATTGTCTCATGGGTTCATGCTCACTTCTGGTCAAGTAGGCAAGAGTTACAGAGCGAAGATCAGGCAACTGGCCAGTGAGTGAGCTCGGATCTGAACTGCTCTGTGGCCCCACCAGGGCACGTCCCTTCTCTGGGCCTTGGTGTGTCCAACTGAGACAGTGAAGTTAGACTGGAGGGCCTCTGAGGCCTCTTCCAGTTTTTACTATCACTCACTCCATCTCTCCTTCTCACTTGTTTCCTTTGTCTCTCTCTCTCTCTCATTCTGTTTTGCTCTCTTGCTCTCACTCTCCTTCTTATTCTGTCATTTGCTTTGTCTGCCAAACACCTTAGGGCTTATTGTAAATGTGTAACCGGTCTTGTAATAAACATTCCACACTCTATCCAGCCAGAAGCGTGTTCTGGCTTCAGAGGACTCCCCTGGGGTGGCACTCAGTTCAGTTCAGTTCAGTTCAGTCGCTCAGTTGTGTCCGACCCTTTGCGACCCCATGAATCGCAGCACCCCAGGCCTCCCTGTCCATCACCAACTCCCGGAGTTCACTCAGACGTCCATTGAGTCAGTGGTGCCATCCAACCATCTCATCCTCTGTCGTCCCCTTCTCCTCCTGCCCCCAATCCCTCCCAGCATCAGGGTCTTTTCCAATGAGTCAACTCTTCGCATGAGGTGGCCAAAGTACTGGAGTTTCAGCTTTAGCATCATTCCTTCCAAAGAACACCCAGGACTGATCTCCTTCAGAATGGACTGGTTGGATCTCCTTGCAGTCTAAGGGACTCTCAAGAGTCTTCTCCAACACCACAGTTCAAAAGCATCAATTTTTTGGCACTCAGCACTGGCTTGTTCCAAAAGGCAGGATCATGACCTGTGCCTGGATTCCTTTGCACTCGTGGCCTAGAGCCAGTTGACAGGAGGAAGCTAATTTCATATCCAACAAGAATGCATCTGTGAACAAGAGGATCTGTGTTGGCAGGTTGATGGACTTGGATTTTGACTTGCCTGGGCCTAGTCTCCAGAAGCAGGGCACCAAATTCAGCAGCCCTAACTTCTCAAAAACATCTGTGAAAGGAAAGAATAGAATTATCTTCTAAGCTGGCTATCAAGAGTCAGAGCCCACTTGCAAGGACACATCATCAGTAGGAAACCCAGAAGTAGGTCTGCAGTCATCTGTTCCCAAGTCTAATGAATTCCCATTGCACTACGCATATCGCTCAGTGAGGACCCCTGTGATATTGGGAGAGAAAGAATTGAATTTCTATTTTTGTTAACTTGTAATTGAAATTTCTCATTTCATTTCATTTTGTAGGCAATGAACCACGACAGCATTAGTAATTCGTGAAACTTTGTCTCTAACAGAAATCACAGATTATTTTCCTAGTGTATTATTATCATCATAGCTATCTCGAGATAGTCTTTACAGGCCATAGTATTTTGAAATTATTGCAGCTGTTAGAATCACCATAAAATTTTTTTAATTTCATGCATTAATAAAGAAGCATTTATGTTAGCATTTCACTGTAAGTTTTGTTTAATATTTTGATATAATTTGTGTCTTTTATAATCTTATGCATTTTAATGCATTTAAAGTATTATTCTTAGATAGGGTTCACAGGTTTCATCTGTCTGCCAAGGCTCCACAGCAGAACAGAACCGTAACACGGCAGTCTAGGGCCCACCCACGTCTTGGAAATCATTGAGAGTTGAGCCTGGTGAAGCAGGCTTTCACTCTCACTAGACCTTACTGCAGGCACCTACTCATTACCCCCATAAGACACCTGCCTGGATGTTATTCGTTGTCCAACCTCAAAACAGCTTGCTATTCTCACAAGGGTGGGTTTGAAGTCTTATTTTGATCTCACTGTAGTTTGTCTGCCCCCAACATCAGCTCTTCAGTCTAGGCTCTGCTGAAATGTGGGCATCCCATGATGTCTCCCCTCCCCTGCCTGTGGAACGTCATCCTCCTTCAGCCTTGGTCATGCTTCCTGGCTTCATTATTACCTGCTTCCCCTCCTCCTTCCTGGCTGCTGCCAGCACTCTCATGTCTCCTCTTTCCTCCTCCCTGGCTCACAGCTTAGCCCAAGAGAGGCCATGGTGCCACATATGCCCTGCCTTTTCCAGTAGGACTCCTGCAACAATTTGGCTTGAGGCTCCAAGAAGGTGCTGGGGTTGCTGTTTCTGCTGATGCTGATAGGGGTGGGGCAGCAGTGATGATGGCAGGTGCAGAAATAAAATCAGACCAGCTCTGAGCCAGATCGTTTGACTCCAAGACTTCCTACCTACTCTAATCTCTCTAGTCACACCACATCTGCTTGCAGTTTGGTGTCTTCGAATGCTCCTTCCCATCCAGGATTGTCCTGGGCAGTGAATGAGCCATTTCCTATTGGAGCTCCAGATGATGGACCCAGAGGGCACTTTTGGAGTGAGGCAGGTGAGAGGGTGGACTGGGATGGCAAGCTAGCTGGTTTGGGATCCCTTACCAGTCACATGAACTTGGACAAGTCCTTAACCTCTCTGTGCCTCAATTTCCTTATCTGTAAAATAGAGAGGATTGTTGTGAGTGAAATGAACTTATCCCCTTAGAGTTCTTAGCACAGTGGACACACAATCAGTGATAGCATTGTCTTTATTAAGCAGGTGCATGTTTGCAGGGAGGAAGCAAAATGGGGAATTCTGGGTACAAGATGCTTCAAGACTCCAGGAAGCTGTTTGACATCTGCTGCCATTGCCCTTTCCCAGAGTTCCTGCACTGGAATCTAGAAAGGAAGTGACCTTCCAGCTTACTCCACTGTTCCCACTCAGTCCATGTTGTTTGGAGTACATTCCTTCCTTAACAATCCTTCCCTCCCAGGACTGTCATGGGCTTCAAGGAGATATTGCCTATGCAGAGACGGGAGCTCCTTTGAAATAGCCATGCAGTAGATTCCCCAAGAAATCCACCTTTGAAAGGGATTTGTTTTGGACTCTAGACTCACCTGCCTGCAGCTGCTGGATAGTTTCCCAAAAGCCCAATAGCCCAGAGTCACCAAGCCTGGACTGCATAGCTCCCCTCCCACAGTAGCCTTCCCTGAGGCCCCACACACAACATCCTACTCCTGTTGGGACCAGACTCCTGCCTTTGTTTCGCCATCCCCCATGCTTTGATCCAGAGGCCCCTCCTCTCCTCCAATCCCATGCTCCCCATCCTTTAAGGTCCAGTGCCAGTCCCTCCTCCTCCAGGAAATCTGTGCTGTGTATAGTCATACATTCTCAGACGTCAGAGCTCTGGCTGCCCACGTATTACTCAGTCTTCATTGACTGCCCCTCCTTTGGATTCCTGCAGCACTTAAGGCCCAAGCCAGACAATTTAGCACTTAATTACAGACTGTCGTCAATTGTGCCTTAATTTTTACTTGTGCATTAGAGTGTTATCCCCCAGCTCTCTCAAAAGCTTTTAGAGTACAGAGAGAAGTAAAGACACCAACATTTCTTCCTGACACTGCTGTAGAAATATGACTGGTGTGGCGTCTGTAGAGTTGAAAATGAACCTTTTTATTCTGCTGTCATTCAGCCACCCTACTTCCAGATCTAAGTCTTATCCTACAGATTCTTTAAAAAAAATTGCTTTGGTTGATTTACAATATTGTGTTAGTTTCAGGTATACATCACAGTGATTTAGTTATACACATATATACCTACATTCATACATATATATATATATATATACACATTGCTATTGCTATTGCTAAGTCACTTCAGTCGTGTCTGACTCTGTGCAACCCCATAGACGGCAACCCACCAGGCTTCCCCATCCCTGGGGTTCTCCAGGCAAGAACACTGGAGTGGGTTGCCATTTCCTTCTCCAATGCATAACAGTGAAAAGTGAAAGTGAAGTCGCTCAGTTGTGTCCGACCCTCAGCGACCCCATGGACTGCAGCCTTCCAGGCTCCTCAATCCATGGGATTGTCCAGGCAAGAGTGCTGGAGTGGGGTGCCATTGCCTTCTCCGATATATATACACATACCTACATATATACATCTATATACACATATACATATATATGCATAAATACATATTCTATATATATATATATATGTATATATATTCTTCAGATACTCTTCCCTTATAGGTAATTACTCAATACTGAGTATAGCTCCCTGACCTATACTGTAGTATCTGTTGGTGTTCCAGATTCTTTTTGTCCCCAAGATACTCAGCAACTGAACCTCCAGGAGCTGCAGCCCATGTACTGCAATATCCTCCATCTCCTCTGAAGGGACTCCCCACTCAGGCTAGGATTTCTCAATACTAGGGCTAGTGGGAGAACCGACTATGCTTGGGAAAAAGCTGCCACCTATGGGAACAGGACTCTTCAGGATACTTGAAAAAGGATTGTTTTAATAAGGTAGTGTGGCTTCGCTGCCTGGGACAGGCTACTGCGACCTGATGGAAGTCTGTCCAGTAGGCTCCTTACACATACAAGTTTGGGTACAGATTGTCTCCATGTCACCCACCCATCTACAATGCTTATTCGGCAGTGAAACCTCAGTCTGCTTTCCCAAACTCTCTCTGCTGAGCCAGCCATCTGAGGCAGCAAAGAAAGACAGGGGCAGCAGCGATATGCTTGCTCCACTACATTTATTGAACATTCATTGCCTGTCATGTATGTGCTGCTTGCTGAAATGACAAAGAGGAGAAAGAGGGAGTCCTTGTGTTCCAGAAACTGACGGCCTACTGGGAAACACAATCTATACAAGCCAGCTAAACTCCATGATGGAGGCAACCACAGGGCTGTGAGGGCTTGTACAAACAGCCTAACTTCCCAGATCAAAGGAAAGCTCTTTCCGTTCCCCCGGTTCCCTAGCAAGGCACTCTCCCAACAACCCATTCCCTGTCCCAGCTCCTCTGCACTCATTTCTCCACTGCAGCTTCTGACAGAGGTCCAGAGAGAGAGAAAGTAATCTGATAGACAGGCAGAGAGGCAGTTTCTAGCAAGAGGATGCAGGATGGGGGTCTTTGGGGTCATGATGTTGCTCAGAGAGTTGCCATCTCACTGGCAGTACCACTTAGCTCCAAAGCAAGAGTTGAGGGAAGTCCCTGACACCATGGTTACAAATGGCCTTGTTTCTGCAAGGCACTTACAATGGGAGCGATAATGATTGTCCTAGCGTCTTGTTCACAGACACTACATCGGGCAAATATTGATAGCTGAGGTCCAGTGGAAAGAGGCATGATGTTGGGGTCAGGGATTTGCATTCTAAGTCTGGCCAAGCCACTTACTAGCTTTGTGACCTTGGGTAATTTATTTACCTTCCTTGCCTCTGTCTCCTCATCTGTCAAATGAGGTTAGTAATAATATTTTGACTAGGATCAAATGAGATCATATGTTTTAAAATTCCTCCATAGAGCCTGACATACTATATGTAATTCATGAATGGTTACTGGCTATTGTTATTAAAATAATCTTCCTTCTCTCATTGGCAGTAATAGAAGCAGAAGCAGCATCTCTGTACCAATTCCTCTTTCTCCCTCTATCTGGCCTGTCTACCCCTCAGCTAGCTGAGTCTCTGAGCAAGTGAGGAGCAAAAAACCTGACAAAATGGACAGAGATGTTGTCAGGTGGGTCCAGGCAGCTTCCTAGCAAAGAATTAAGTTGCTGCCAGAGACAGGACTTCTGGAGTAGGGGTTGGTAAGATGGCTGAGTTCACTTGCTCAGACTACTACATCCCTCTGTGGAGGTTAACTTGTACATTTCATCTGATGAGTATGTTTAAGCAGTAATGAGTTCAGCGCAGTCCTCTTTCTGGGAATTAATGACTAGGGATACAATATGGTCCTTTTTGCAGCCATTAGTGCTGGGCTATTACTGATTCCGAGAAGGACTACATTAGGGCCCTGGTGAGGTTATGAGCGCAGTGTTTTGCTAGGTTGGCTGATTGTGGGGATGCACTTGGTGCTTTGAGCCTCAATGTCCTCCCCATTAGCCATTCAAACGCATGTACCACTTTGCTCTGTTCCAGACTTGCACTAATAATGTTTGTATGTTTGGGCAGATTTTAAGCAATGTGATGGCCAGTGACATTGTCAGCTCCCAAATTACAGTACCTTTAAGTGGAAAGCACTTAGCTTGAACATAAAATGTCATTTGTGGAGACAATGGATGGTGGCTTTGGTTGCCTTTGGTTACCGTTCTCCAACCTAATAGCTTGGGAGTTATCAGGTCTGGGTTTTATCAAGCTATTATCAAGACTATTCTTTCTCTGTCTCTACCTTCTTTTCTCCCTGCTTCCCTCTCTTCCTTTCTTCCTTCCTTCTTTTGTTTCAAGAACGTTGGATAGGAGATCTATCCTCTTAACAAATATGTTGATGTATGGCAAAACCAATACAATATTGTAAAGTAAAAAATAAAATAAAATGTAAAAAAAATAAAAATAAAAAATAAAAGAATAATAAAAAAATATAATTAAAAAAAACAAATACTATGTGCACTACACCATATTGTTAACTATTGGTGCTTGGTTGTATAACAGATCTCTAGAGCTTATTCATATTATATAAGTTTATACTCATTGACCAACAATTCTTCCCTTCTCCCTATCATCTGTTCTGGCAACCATCATTCTACTCTCTGCTTCTGTGAGTGTGACTATTGTAGATTATTCATAGAAGTGGAATCACACAGTATTTGTCCTTCTGTGATTGGCTTATTTCACTTAGTGTAATGTCTCCAGGTTCATCCATATTGTCACAAGTGGTAGAATTTCCTTATCTTTTAAGGCTGAAAAGTATTCCATTATATGTATAAACCATATTTTCATCATTAATTTGTCAGTGGATATTTGAATTGTTCCCAAATCTTGGCTATTGTGACTAGTGCTACTCTGAACATGGAAGTGCAGGTATCTCTTTGAGATACTTATTTCAATAGTTTGGGTCACTGGATCATATGGTAGTACTATCACAGATGTGTCCATATTTCCAAACTCATCAAAATATGTACATTAAATTTGTGCCATGTTTTGTGTATCAATTATACCTTAACACTAGGCCTGGGTGAACACCCATGTTGGGCAGTGCAGACACAGAGTATTTCCACTGTTGCAGAAAGTTCTATTGGATAATGCTGTGTCTGGATATTTTCAGTTTGGATTTGATGCTGAAACAGTGGTAGCCATCTGAAAAACACTGAAAGGGGCTAGGGATCGCAAGTGAAAATGGAGATAACCTGAGGTTTTGAAAGGTTGACTTTCCTGATAGCCCAATTAGTAAAGAATCTTCCTGCAATACAGGAGACCCTGGTTCGATTCTTGGATTGGGAAGACCTGCTGAAGAAGCGATAGGCTACCCACTCCAGTATACTTGAGCTTCTCTTGTGGCTCAGCTGTAAAGAATCTGCCTGCAATGTGGGAGACCTGAGTTTGATCCCTGGGTTGGGAGGATCCCCTGGAGAAAGGAAAGGCTACCCACTCCAGTATACTGGCCTGGAGAATCCCATGGACTGTATAGCCCGTGGGGTCGCAAACAGTCGGATCTGAGTGAGTGACTTTCACTTCACTTATACCTTAACAAAGCCGTTTAAAAAAGACTCTTTCTTCTCAACTCTGCTGCAGAGCTGTTTGCAGCCCTGGAGATTTGCCTTCTTTATACATTTCCAGAGGCTTCTTTGGTTTACTCCTCCACACAGGGGCACCCAAGTACCTCTTGGCATTGTTATAGCCCTCCAGAGCACATGACACTCATGGAGGAGGGAATGAAGGAGGCAGACGTAATTATTTCCACTTTTTAGGTGATAAAATAGAAGATTAGAGTTCAAAGGACCCATCAGTGGTCACTTTGCTTGTCAATGTCAGAGACAGAACTGATATCAGGGTTTCTGCCTTCAAGCTCACAGCCACTTTTTCTCCCTGATGTAATCAGGGAAGTCTATGAGTTCCCTGAAAAACTGCCACACAAAACACTGATCATTTATAAAATGATGAGCTTGATGCACAGTGTAAATCAATGCACTGCTTCCCTCATTGAGAAGGTCTTACTAGGAAATAAATGTCAGCTGTATTAAATAGTGTGCTTAGTGATAAGTTGGTTTACTTTCTGGTTCAAGCTTCTGATCCTGTCAAAGATGAGTATGTGTACCATACTTTGAGTAGTATTGGCCTAGAGTATCAGAACTGTAAGCTCTGTATAAGCTCTGTAGAGGTAAGAGATCATTTCTGTTTTAATAATCCTAATAACTAGCTACCACTGATTTATCTGAGCTTTCTTGGTGTCAGATATTGTGTTAAGGTATGTATATAAACCTTCTCTACAACCTTATGAGCTTAGGCTGCAGTCCATGGGGTCGCTAAGAGTCAGACAGGACTGAGCGACTTCACTTTCACTTTTCACTTTCATGCATTGGAGAAGGAAATGGCAACCCACTCCAGTGTTCTTGCCTGGAGAATCCCAGGGACGGCGGAGCCTGGTGGGCTGCCGTCTATGGGGTCGCACAGAGTCGGACATGACTGAAGCGACTTAGCAGCAGCAGCAGAGCCTACAGTCAGCCAATCAGAACAAGGTACTGGCTAGGAGCCAGCCAATCAGAGCAATGTACATGCCAGTAGCCAGCCATTCAGGGAAAAAGACAGGCTAGTTTCAGCCGATCAGAGAAATATTCAGGTTAGGACTCAGCCAATCATGGCAAAGTACAGACTCCGGCTAGGCTAATCAGAGCCAAGGACAGGTTAGGAGTCAGCCAATCAAAACAAAGTGTTGGTTAGACTTCAGCCAATCAGAACAATTTAGTAGCTAGGAGTCAGCCAATCAGAGCAAAGTACAGGCTAGCGTTTAGCCAATCAGAGAAATGTACAGGCTAGGACTCAGCCAATCAAGGCAAAGTACAAGCTCAGACTCAGCCAATAAGAGTAAAGAACAGGTTAGGAGTCAGCCAGTCAGGGCAAAGGACTGGCTAGAGTTCAGCCAGTTAGAGAAATGTTCAGGTTAGGACTCAGCCAGTCATGGCAAAGTACAGGCTCCAGCTAGGCCAATCAGACCCAAGGACAGGTTAGGAGTCAGCCAATCAAAGCAAAGTATTGGTTAGACTTCAGCCAATCAGAACAATGTAGTGGCTAGGAGTCAGCCAATCAGAGCAAAGTACAGTTTAGAGTTTAGCCAATCAGAGAAATGTACAGGCTAGGACTCAGCCAATCAGGGCAAAGTACAGGCTCGGACTCAGCCAATAAGAGTAAAGAACAGGTTAGGAGTCAGCCAGTCAGGGCAAAGGACTGGCTAGAGTTCAGCCAGTTAGAGAAATGTTCAGGTTAGGACTCAGCCAGTCATGGCAAAGTACAGGTTTGAACTCAGCCAATCAGAGCTAAGGACAAGTTAGGAGTCAGCCAATCAGAGAAATGTATAGGCTAGAGTTCAGCCAATCAGTATAAGGAACTAGCTATGAGACAGCCAATCAAAGTACCTGATGGGAGCTAGCCAATCAGAGAAAAATACAGGATAGGACTCAGCCAATTAGGGCAAAGTACAAAGCTTGGACTCAGCCAATAAGAGAAAAGAACAGGTTAGGAGTCAGCCAATCAGAGCAAAGTATGGCCTAGATTTTAGCCAATCAGAACAAGGTATTGGCTATAAACCAGCCAATCAGAGCAATGTACAGGCCAGTAGTCAGACAATCAGAGCAAACTACCTGATGGGAGTTAGCCAATCAGAGAAAAATACAAGATTGGAGTCAGCCAATCAGGGCAAAATGTATGCTAGAGTCCAGTCAGTGAGAGAAATGTACAGGCTAGGACTCAATTGATCAACGCAAAGTAAAGACTCGGACTCAGCCAATCAAAGCAAAGAATACGATAGGGTTCAGCCAATCAGTCATCTGCTGCTGCTACTGCTAAGTCGCTTCAGTCGTGTCTGACTCTGTGCGACCCCATAGACGGCAGCCCACCAGGCTCCCCCGTCCCTGGGATTCTCCAGGCAAGAACACTGGAGTGGGTTGCCATTTCCTTCTCCAATGTATGAAAGTGAAAAGTGAAAGGGAATTCGCTCAGTCGTGTCCAACTCTTAGCGACCTCATGGACTGCAGCCCACCAGGCTCCTCCGTCCATGGGATTTTCCAGGCAAGAGTACTGGAGTGGGGTGCCATTGCCTTCTAGTGCTAGCAACCATTAAATGTTTTAACTATATGGTCTCATTTAATTCCCACAGTAACTCTGTGACAGGGATTCTATAATTAATCCCTCCTGGTGGCTCAGATGGTAAAGGGTCTGCCTGCAATTCGGGAGACCTGGGTTTGATTCCTGGGTCAGGAAGGTCCCCTGGAGATGGAAATGGCAACCCACTCCAGTATTCTTGCTTGGATAATCCCATGGATGGAGGAGCCTGGCAGGCTACAGTCCCTGGGGTGGCAAAGAGTCGGACAGGACTGAGTGACTAACACTTTCACTTTCAATCAGGGGAAATTACAAGCAAAGAGTCAGCCAGTGAGAGCAATGCACAGGCTAGCAGTCAGCCAATGAGAGCAAAGTACAGGTCTGAAGTCAGCCAATCAGAGCAAAGTACAGGCTAGCAGTTAACCAATGAGAGCAAAGTACAGGCTAGGCATCAGTCAAAAAGAGCTATGTGCAGGCTAGCAGTCAGCCAATCAGGGCGAAGTACAGACTAGAATTAGCCAATCCACGTTAGGTACTGCTAGCTAGCCCAGAGTAGGGGCTTTCGGGGACGTTCCTAGCAGCTGCCAAAACCATCTGTTTTGAGGATCCTCCCTGTTTCTCCCTTGCTTGGCATTGGCTGCCAACTTATGCTTTTCCTTGGTGGAATGGAAACTTAGACTTGAGATGAGCTGACGAGCTCCAAATCTTGGTTAGTCCACCAGTGTGCACATGGGCGATCTTCTCATTTGTGAGTGCTAGTGCTATTTAGGCATTCTTGCCAGTTGGTTCTGATGTTGAGAACTGTTTGGGGCTTGAGGTGCTACTTCAGCATTTTGCAAATTGGTTCTGATGTGTGTCTGATGTTGATTGTTTGTGAACAGTGCTATTGGTGCATTGACAATTGGTTCTGACATCTATCTACCATTGAGGACCGTTGGTGAGCACCATGACACTCACGTTGGTGAGTGTCATTTGGGCATTTTGCCAACTGGTTCTGATGTTGGCTACCACTGGGAATGCTTCATGTTGGGGAGGTGTTTGTCTGGGAATCTGTACCAGTCTCCCTCGGAGAGGGTTTGTGACTGACCTGTTGTTTGGTGCGTGTGTGTGTATTCCATTTGTGTCAGTGGCATTGTGTTGCCTTATGCAAAATGGGAAATTCAGGTTCAATTCATTAAGAAAAATATTAGCCATGGAATCACGACTAACAAAAAAGGAACTTTTTTTTTGGACAATATATAGCAAAGTATTCTTTAGATTCCTAAGAAAATTGGTTAAGATGAAACTCTTGCAATTCTAAAAACCGTTTCTCTTTGCATGTGCAGTTAGAGAAGGCTAGCTTGATAAAACAATTTTTTCAGACCACGCTAAAACAAAAATATGCCTAGAAGAAAGTTGGAAGTTGACTCTCATCATGTCCTTGAATTACAAACATGTTCACTTTGCCTGAGCCTTCATCTTTGTATTAATAAGTAAAACATCAAGCCAAAGGGAAGAAAAGAGAAGGCTTAAAATTGCGTGTGTAAAATTGGCTATTCTGTTATTCATAAATGGATACATTTAACTGCAAAGTCTAATTCATGAAATGTAAAACGATGAAACCATGAGATATCCATTTGTCTGGAGGTCTGCATGTCTCAATATGGGCTTTCGACTTTGGATAATATTGTTGAGGTTAACTTTTAAAGGAGTTCTATTGAATTGGCCTTAAAAAATATAAGCACTTACAAATAAAACAAATCTAAATATGTCTAATTTTGTCTTATTGTAAGAACAATAAGGAAACTAAAGATGTTTGGGTTTTTAAACATGCATGTTGTAGCATTAAAGAAAAATTATGGTGTGATAAAATGAATGTTTTTAAAGTTTATGGAATATATTCTTTTATTTGCCAATCCGAAAATGTTGCTATAACATTTCAGTCACTTGTGTCTTGGATTTGTTATACTTTCCAGGGTTAAAACTTGTGATGTGAAAAGTGATAAGGAAACCATTGCAGTGTGTAAAGCAAGTAGGATATGTGTTGTCAGCAAAGAGACGGTATAAAGAATGGAAATATTTTTGTTGAGAAAGAATGATGATAACACTTCTGTCCTACAGGTCTTTGTTTCTGTATAGGGAAATGCAGGACAAATTTGTGGGGATTTAGGAGATGATAAAAACAGGTTTCTGAAAAAGGAACTTTGAAAAATGAATTTTGTACCTTGGCAGGATTAAGATTACACTAAATTTAATCAGGTAAATGAATTTTATTGATAGTAAACTGATTCTCGATCTAATTATTTTTCCTTCTATCTATGAAGAGAGCAAAGTTCTAGTGGAATATTGATCTGAATTTGGTAACAGACTTCTAAAGGAAAGTAATTGTCTTGTTTCTAATCATATTTTGACCCCAATATTCAGGATGGAAATATTATCCAATAACGTGGTCACAGAGTATAACTACTTGTGATACATAGCACTGCTGGCTTTATGACTTAAAGCACATGTACAATATCTATATGACAACTGGATATAAATGATAAAATGTATGGCCTAGAAAGCATTTCCCTGTGAACATGCCTCTGAGCCTGTTCATGATATCTGATTAGTTTTCCCCCAACATGAACAACTAGGCAAATATATAAACAAAAACAAGGCCAAGCACCCAGAGAAATGGATGGACCCAGAGCAGGGAAAAGAGCCACTCTGCCAGCGTCAGAGAAATAATTGATGATCAATGCTTTCTTTGAAAGGAGTTACAATTAAAAGAGGCAAATGATGGAAGAAATTTTCACATACTGAGGTATGGGGAAATAATGCTGGCCTACACATAATTTATCTTGAATTTTAGGCTAACAAGCACAGCCTGTTTGTGGCCTATTAAACATACACTGTACATCTGCTTTAACCATTAAGGAAAAATACATTCAGAAAAAAATACAAAGATGAATTTTGATTATTATTCTCATTGTAATGTCTAATAATTTTCAAATGCTTGTCCAAGTACTATGACAAAGTAATATTCCCTTTTTCCTTCTGTACCTGTCCCTATTCATGATTGCAGAGTAATCAAGAAAAGGGAGGTTTGAAACAGAGCAGAACCCTATGATCCTTGCCTTCCTGCACCCACCATGTCCTCAGTCAGCCTTTTGTGTGCGGAAAACTTTAGTCAAAGAATAAGTTTAATCAGAAACATCAGAAACTGTGAAAACAAAGGAAAACAGTAAAGGAAACCAAATAATAGTAATGTACTCATTAAGCATAGTCAAGGACCTTTAGTCCTACAGATAATATTCTGAGGTACATCCTGTGATGAGTACAGATATCAAAAACTAGGGTGAAAAAGTTAGCTTCATGACCAAGTGGGATTTACTCCAAATGTGCCTGGCTGGTTCAGAATTCAAAGATAAATAAATGTAATCCATTGCATCAACAAGTTAAAGAAAAAAATAACATGATTATATCAATAAATGCACAAAAAGCATTTGATAAAATCCAACATCCATTCATGATAAAAAAAAAAAACCTCTCAAGAAATTATAAATAGAGGGAAATTGCCTCAACTCAATAAAGAACACTACAAAAATACCTATAGCATACTTAATGGTGAAAACTCGAAACCTTCCTACCATCAGGAACAAGATGAAAATTAATATATCTTATACAATCGCTTTTCAACATTGTACCATAAGTCTTAGTTAATTCAATGACACAAGAAAAGGAAAGAAAAGATATACAGACTGGGAAGAAACAGACAAATTTATTTCTATTGGATAGAAATAAAACTGTCTTTGTTCACAGATGACATGATTGTGTAAGTAGAAAATCTGAAAAAACCCACCAAAAAACTCCTGGAACTAATAAGCAATTATAGCAAGGTTGGAAGATACAAGGTTAATATACAAAAGTCTATCACTTTCCTACATACCAGCAATGAACAGTAAGAATTTTACTTTTGAAAATACACTGCCATTTATATTAGCATGTACACAAAAAGAAATACTTAGGTATAAATCTTTAAAAACACAGAAATCTCCTGCTTTTCAAAAGTTCACCTTACACCACTTCACTTTTATGGAAGACCTACATTAGTACAGGGGTTCCCTGGTGGCTTAGCTGGTAAAGAATCTGCCTGCAATGCGGGAGACCTGGGTTCGATCCCTAGGTTAGGAAGATCCCCTGGAGAAGGGAAAGGCTACCCACTCCAGTATTCTGGCCTGGAGAATCCCATGGTCCATGGGGTCACAAAGAGTCAGACATGACTGAGCAACTTTCACTTTACGTTAGTACATATTTTCCCAATCGGAGAATCTGAGCAGGACATTCACCTTTAGAAAAAAAAGCAAAGGCAAAAAAAGGGACAATATCATTTAGTGTTTGTTTTACGGGGAACTGCTACAGATGCAGCACATAGCCCAAGCAGCCAGAGTGGCACTTGCAAGCTTTCTTTCCCTGGTAACTACACTTGGTTACTCAGCATTGAGCCACTGCAGCTTTGGGCTTCCCAGGTGGTGCTAGTAGTAAAGAAACCCCCTGCCGATGCAGGAGACCTAAGAGATGTGGGTTTGGTCCCTGGATCGGGAAGATTCCCCAGAGGAGGCCATGGCAACCCACTCCAGTATTCTTGCCTGGAGAATCCCATGGACAGAGGAGCCTGGTGGGCTATAGTCCATAGGGTCACAAAGATTCGGACACGACTGAAGCAACTTAGCATGCACTGCAGCTTTGAACTGTGTCTGTGAGCGTTTGTGCTTTTATCTTGATTTATTTTGTACATCCATTAACAAGCCGGGTCCTAAGGCAATTGTTTCTTCTTCACTTTTTGCCATTTCAGCATATGAAAGGCTTCATAGGAGCCTCTGCTTTTGGATAGTGGGGGAAACCTGTATATAAAGATGAATTTGAAGATAACTACAAAACTCTAATGAGAGGTATCAAGGAAGAACTACATGAATGGAGAGATAGTTCATGTTCATGGATAAGAAGATACAATTTGTCAAGATTTCGGTTCTTCCCACCATGATATATAGATTCAGTGTAATCCCAGTCAAAATCTCACCAAGTTATTTTGTGAATATCAGCAAGTTGTTTCTAGAGTATAAGAGTTGAAAGACTCAGGATGGCCAGTTTAATACTGAAGGAAAACTGACATTAGTAGACTACAAGCCTTACCATAAAGTTGCAGTAATCAAGACAGTGTAGTACTGAAGAATAGACAGATCAATGGAACAGAATAAAGACATCAGAAATAGACTTGCAAAAATATAGTCAACCAATCTTTGACAGAAAGCAAAGGCAATGTAATGGAGTAGAGACAGTCTTTCAACAAATGGTGTTAGACTACCTGGGTCTCTATATGCAGAAAAAAAATTTTTTTTCATACCCTTAAATTTCATACCCTTCACAAATATTAACTCAAAGTGAATCATAGACCTAAATGAAAAATTCAGAGCTATAAAACTGCTCTGAAAATAAGTTTATTAATTAAAAAGTAAAGTAATAAAAAAGGCATACATAAAGAAACCAATAGATAAATTTAAATGAAAGCATAAAAATATTCAGTTAAATCAAAAGAACACAGAGGGGAAAGAGCATAAGGGGAAAAAACACAGATGAGACATAGAAAACAGAAGAGCTAAGTAAAACAATATCAATAATTACAGTAAATTATCATTGAAAGACACAAATTAAAATGCAGAGATTGTTAGACTGTATAAAAGCAAGATTCAACTATCGTCTGTTAACAAGAAATGTATTTTAAATGTAAAGACATAAATGTCTACCATGCATATAGAAACCAAAAGAAGGATAAAGTGGCTATATTAATATCAACAACATAAACTTTAAGATAAAGGGCATTATCAGATATAAAGAGAAATATTTCATGAAGATAAAGGTCTCAATGCATCAGAAAGACATAACAATCATAAATGTATATGCATTTAATGCAGGAGTTTCAAAATACCCAAGGAAATTATAAAAAAATATTAAAGGAAGAAGTAGACATATTCACAATCACTGTTGAAGATTTTAATATTCTTTTCTACACAATTGATAGGATAACCACACTAAAAAAATCAGTTATTATATAGATGATGTGAGCAACTTATAACCACTCTGAAATTAAAATTTGATTAATGCAGCTTTTAAGGAAGCTGTAAAAAGAACAAAGGAAATCCAAAGTAGAAGGAAAGACATTAAAAAACAAAAACAATAGATATATTAATCAAGTCAAAAGTTAGTTCTTTTAAAATTTCAGTGAAATTGATTAATCTCTATTGTGACTAATTAAGAAAAAAAAGGGAAACAGACTATTAGGAGCAGGAGTGAAAGTGGACTTATCACTACAGGTCTAACAAACATTCAAAGGATAATAGGAGAATGCTATGAACAAATTCCATTTCATTATTCTTGCCTGGGAAATCCCATGGACAGAGAAGCCTGGCAGGCTACAGTCAATGGGTTCTCAAAGAGTCAGACATGACTGAGTATGCATGTACATGCATATGAACAAATTTATGCCAACAATTTGAAAACTTATATGTTAGACAAAGTATCTGAGCAATACAACTTACCAAAACTGACACAAGACAAAATGTTTAAAATCTTCATAACCCACTGTCTGTTAAGGGATTCTTGCCCACAGTAGTAGATACAATGGTCATCTGAATTAAATTCGCCCATTCTGGTCCATTTCAGTTCACTGATTCCTAAAATGTCAATGTTCACTCTTGCCATCTCCTGTTTGACCACTTCCAATTTGCCTTAATTCATGGACCTAACATTCCAGGTTCCTTTGCAACACTATTCTTTACAGCATCGGACTTTACTTTTATCACCAATCACATCCACAACTGGGTGTTGTTTTCACTTTGGCTCTGTGTCTTCATTCTTTCTGGAGTTATTAGTCCACTCTTCTCCAGTAGCGTATTGGGCACATACGGACCTGGAGAGTTCATCTTTCAGTGTCCTATCTTTTTGCCTTTTCATACTGTTCATGGGGTTCTCAAGGCAAGAATACTGAAGTGGTTTGCCATTCCCTTCTCCAGTGGACCATGTTTTGACAGAACTCTCCACTATGACCCATCTGTCTTGGGTGGCCCTATACGGCATGGCTCATAATTTATCAAGTTAGACAAGGCTGTGGTCTATGTGATCACTTTGGTTAGTTTTCTGTGATTTTGGTTTGCATTCTGTCTGCCTCTGATGGATAAGAGGCTTATGGAAGCTTCCTGATGGGAGATACTGACTGTGGGGGAGTTTAGTTCAGTCCAGCTGCTCAGTCGTGTCCAACTCTTTGCAACACCGTGGACTGCAGCACGCCAGGCCTCCCTGTCCATCACCAACTTCCGGAGTTTTCTCAAACTCATGTTTATTGAGTCAGTTGCCATCCAACCATCTCATCCTCTGTCGTCCCCTTCTCCTCCTGTCTTCATTCTTTCCCAGCATCAGGGTCTTTCCAGTGAGTCAGTTCTTCTCATCAGGTGGCCAAAGTATTGGAGTTTCAGCTTCAGCATCAGTCCTTCCAATGAAAATTCAGGACTGATTTCCTTTAGGATGGACTGGTTGAATCTCCTTGTAGTCCAAGGGACTCTCAAGAGTCTTCTCCAACACCATAGTTCAAAAGCATCAATTCTTTGGTCCTCAACTTTCTTTATAGTCCAACTCTCACATCCATACATGACTACTGGAAAAAACCATTGCTTTGATTAGATGGACCTTTGTTTGCAAAGTAATGTCTCTGCTTTTTAATACACTGTCTAGGTTTGTCACAACTTTTCTTCCAATGAACAAGCATCTTTTAATTTCATGGCTGCAGTCACCATCTGCAGTGATTTTTGAGCCCCCCCAAAATAAAGTCTGTCACTTTTTCCATTGTTTCTCCATCTATTTGCCATGAACTGATGGGGTTGGATGCCATGATATTAGTTTTCTGAATGTTGAGTTTTAAGCCAACTTTTTCACTTTCCTCTCTCACTTTCATCAAGAGGCTCTTTAGTTCTTCATTTTCTGCCATAAGGGTGGTGTCATCTACATATCTGAGGTTATTGATATTTCTCCCGGCAGTCTTGATTCCAGCCTGTGCTTCCTCCAGCCCAGCATTTCTCATGATGTACTCTGCATATAAGTTAAACTAGCAGGATGACAATATACAGCCTTGACGTACTCCTTTCCCAATTTGGAACCAGTCTGTTGTTTCATGTCCAGTTCTAACTGTTGCTTCTTTACCTGCATACAGATCTCTCAAGTGGCAGGTCAGGTGGTCTGGTATTCCCATCTCTTTCAGAATTTTCCACAGTGTGTTATGATCCACACAGTAAACAGATTTGGCATAGTCAATAAAGCAGAAGGAGATGTTTTTCTGGTATTCTCTTGCTTTTTCAATGATCCAACAAATGTTGGCAATTTGGTCTCTGGTTCCTCTGTGTTTTCTTAAACCAGCTTTTAACATCTGGAAGTTCACGGTTCACATACTGTTGAAACCTGGCTTGGATAATTTTGAACATTACTGTGGGGAAAACTGGTTCTTATTCTAATGGGCTGGGCCATTCTCAGTAAATCTTTAATCCAATTTTCTGTTGATGGGTGGGGCTGTGTTCTCTCCCTGTTGTTTGGCCTGAGGCCAAACTATGGTAGGGATAAGGACTGTAATGGCGACCTCCTTCAAAAGGCTTGTTCACATACTGTTGTATTCAGTGCCCCTGACTCTGCAGTAGGCCACTGTCGACACACGCCTCCACTGGAGACCCCTGGACACTCACAGGCAAGTCTGGCTCAGTCTCTTGTCGGGTCACTGCTCCTTTCTCCTGGCTCCTGGTGAGCACAAGGTTTTGTTTGTGCCCTCCAAGAGTCTGCTTCCCTAGTCCTGTAGAAATCCTGTAATCAAATCCCACTGACCTCCAAAGTCAATTCCCTGAGGGTTCTCAGTCCCTTTGCCAGATCCCCAGGTTGGGAAATCTGTTGTGGGTCCTAGAACTTTCTTAATGGTGGGAGAATTTCTTTTGTATAATTGTTCTGCAGTTTGTGGATTGTCTGCTCAGCAGCTCTATGTTGGGGCTAATGGTGACTTCCTCCAAGATGGCTTATCCACAAAGGACAGGAAAGGAATAAGTTATCATTAGTGATCAAGGAAGTGTAAGTTAAAACTACAATGCAGGGACTTCCCTGGCAGTCCAGTGATTAAGACTTTGCCTTCCAATGCTGGGTGTGCAGGTTCGATACCTGGTCAGGGAGGTAAGATCCCACATGCCTGAATTATTGCAAGAGCCCCTTCCCTGGCCTCTTTGCTTTAGCCCTGTCCCTCCATGATACTCTCCATCCAGCAGCTGGAGTGATTCTTTTAAAACATGAATCAGGGACTTCCCTGGAGGTCCAGTGATTAGGAGTCCAGGCTTCCACTGCAGGGGGCTGGGATTCAATCCTTGTCAGGGAACTAGGATCTAACAAGCTGCTCTAAGTTTTATGGCTTCTGCCCCAGCCTCCGCCAAAGGCACTTCCAGGGTTAAAACTTCCTAGCAAGACGGGACAGGACCCTTCTCCATACTAGATCCAGGCATGCCTGTCTGAGGACCTTCTAACTCATGCCCATGTACCCATTCTGCAGAAGGGAAAGAAGACCTCTGGGAGCCATGGATGGATGCCTGGACTCCAAGGCTGCCTTCTGCACCAGCTGAGCTGGGTGTGGAACATAATGTGGTCCCTGTCCTGGGAGGATGCCAGATTCTTTTGCATCACTCTAACCCTGACAAGGTGCCCATAGTCAGGGCATGGCGGCCACCATTGCTAATGACAGGGTCAGCAGCCTGTGTGTGGTGATGGTGGAGGAAACCAGAGAAATCTGGCTATTTCTGTTCTGGACACATCCACAGGCCTGGGCCAGGGATGGTCGGGATTCCTGGTCCCCACATCTGCCCTCCCCACCAAATCCGTGTGGGCAAACTACTGTGGGCAAGAATCCCTTAGAGGAAATGGAGTAGCCCTCATAGTCAACAAAAGAGTCCAAAATACAGTACTTGGGTGAAATCTCAAAAATGACAGAATAAGCTCTGTTCATTTCCAAGGCAAACCACTCAATATCACAGTAATCCAAGTCTATGCCCCAACCACTAATGCCCAATAAGCTGATGTTAAATGGTTCTGTGATGACCTACAAGACCTTCTAGAACTAATACCAAAAAAAAGATGCCCTTTTCATCACAGGGGACTGGAATGCAAAAGTAGGAAGTTAAGAGATACTTGGAGTAACAGGCAAATTTGGCCTTGGAGTACAGAATGAAACAGGGCAAAGGCTAACAGAGTTTTGCAAACAGAACCCACTGGTCATAGCAAACACCCTCTTCCAACAATACAAGAGACAACTCTACACATGGATATCACCAGATGGTTGATAACGAAATCAGACTGATTATGTTCTTTGTAGCCGAAGATGGAGAAGGTCTATACAGTCAGCAAAAAAAAAGACTGGGAGCTGACTGTGGCTCAGATTGTGAATCCTTATTGCCAAATTCAGACTTAAATGGAAGAAAGTAGGGAAAACCACTAAATCAACCAGGTATGGCCTAAATTGAATCCTTTATGATTATACAGTGGAAGTGACAAAAAGATTCAAGGAATGAGACCTAATAGACAGAGTGCTTGAAGAACTATGGATGGAGGTTTGTGACATTGTACAGGAGGCAGTGATCAAGACCATCCCCAAGACAAAGAAATGCAAAAAGGCAAAATGGCTATCTGAGGAGGCCTTACAAATAGCTGAGAAAAGAAGAGAAGTGAAAGGCAAAGGAGAAAAGGAAAGATATACCCATTTGAATGCAGAGCTCCAAAGAATAGCAAGGAGGGATAAGAAAGCCTTCCTCAGTGATCAGTGCAAAGAAATAGAGGAAAACAATAGAATGGAAAAGACTAGAGATCTCTTCAAGAAAATTAGAGATACCAAGGAAACATTTCATGCAAATATGGGCTCAATAAAGGACAAAAGTGGTAGGGACCTAACAGAAGCAGAAGAGAGTAAGAAGAGGTGGCAAGAATACACAGAAGAACTGTACAAAAAAAGATCTTCACAAACCAGATAAGCATGATGGTGGGATTACCCACCTAGAGCCAGACATCCTGGAGTCTGAAGTCAAGTGGGCCTTAGGAAGCATCTATACAAACAAAGCTAGTGGAGGTGAAGGAATTCCAGTTGAGCTATTTCAAATCCTAAAAGATGATGCTGTTAAAGCATTGCACTCGATATACTAGCAGATTTGGAAAACTCAGCAGTGGCCACAGGGCTGGAAAAGGTCAGTTTTCTTTCCAAACCCAAAGAAAGACAATGCCAAAGAATGTTCAAACGAGTGCACAATTGCACTCATCTCACACACTAGTAAAGTAATACTCAAAATTCTCCAAGCCAGGCTTCAACAGTATGTGAATCATGAACTTCCAGATGTACAAGCTGGATTTAGAAATGGCAGAGGAACCAGAGATCAAATTTCCAACATCCACTGGATCATAGAAAAGCAAGAGAGTTCCAGAAAAACATCTCCTTCTGCTTTATTGACTATGCCAAAGCCTTTGACTCTGTGGATCACAACACACTGTGGAAAATTCTTTAAGAGATGGGAAGTCCAGACCACCTTACCTGCCTCCTGTGAAATCTGTATGCAGGTCAAGAAGCACCAGTTAGAACTGAACATGGAACCATGGAGTGCTGCAGTCCATGAGGTTGCAAAGAGTCAGACGCAACTGAACTGATGTCTGTTAAACAAATTAAATTAATTATCAAACATTCATTTAAAGAAAACTCCAAGTCCAGGTGGTTTCATTGGAGAATATTATCAGTCATTTAAGCAAAAAGCGACACCTGTTTTTCAGAAACCCCATCAGAAAATAGACTAAAAGGGAACAATTCCAGATTTGTTAAATAAGGCTCACAGAACCCTGACAACAGAATGAGATAAGCCATTACCAAAATTACAGAATAAATATTTCTCATGAACATAGATTTAAAAATAAACACAAACTATTATCATTTAGTCTAAATATATGTAAAAGTGATAATACATCACAATCAAGAATAATTTATCCTTGTGAGACATGATTCATTTAATACATGAAAAGCAATTGATATAATTCACAATTTTAACACAATATGATTAAAACCATATTATCATTTCAATAAACATGGAAAAAGTATTTGAAAAAATCCAGCACTGATTTTTGATAAAAACTGTCAGCAAACATGTATCTCATAGGATAATCTTAAATCTGATCAAAGACATAAGTGAAAAATGTACAACTAGCATCATATTTATGGTGAAATATTGAATGCTTTCAATCTAAGATCAGGTAAAAGGAAATATGCTTGTGGTTGCTACTTTTATATGGCAACTGCTAAACATAAAGTTGGTGTGGCTATATTGCTATTAGACAAAGTAGGTCTAACTATAAGAAGAATTTCTATAGAAAAGAAGGATATTCACAATAACGTTGTCAGTTAATCAAGAAGACAAGATAATCCTTAATGTGTGTGCATCTAGGATGCAGCCTGCAGCAACTGTATAATACACACTTTTTTTCAAGTGTACATTGTATGTTTGCTAAGAAAGACCATACGCTGGGACATATATAAATCATATCTAAATAAATTTCAGAGAGTGTTCTCTGACCATAATGGAATTAAGGTAAAAAATCAAGAACTAAAATCTTAAAAATCCTTAACTATTTGGAAATTAACAACCACTTCCAAATAGTTCATGCAACAATAAAGAAATTACATAAGAAGTTGTTAAATATTTCAGACTAAATGATAATAAAAATACAGCATATAAAAAAATGTGGGGTGTACTAAAGAAGTGCTGTCAGGGAAATCCATAGCTTCAGATACTTATATTAGCAGAAAGGAATGGTCTAAAAATCTATGTTTTACCTTTTATTGCAGGAAAAGAAGAGGAATGATGATGAGGAAGAGGGAGAGAGGAAAGTACATTAAACCCAGATTTTCTGTGTGGAAATAGTGAAGATAAGAGTGAAAATCAGTTAATCAGATAACACAAAACAGAAAAAAAGAAAATCAATTAAACTAAAAGATGAACTTAAAAGATTATTAAAATTGATGAAACTTTAGTTATACTGATGAAGAAAAATGAGGTAAGATCTCAATTACAGAATGAGACCTCAATTACAATATCAGAATGGAAAAAGCTGACTATTACAGATCTTCCAAATATTAAAAGGATAACAAGAAAATGCTATGAACAACTTTATGCCAATAAATTCAACAACTTAGACAAAATCTTTAACAGATACACATTACAAAAATGTAACAAAAGGCAATAGAAAATATGCATAGCTTATGCTAATTAAATGTGATTCCCTGGTGGCTCAGATGGTGAAGTGTCTGCCCGCAATGAGGGAGACCAGGGTTCTATCCCTGGGTTGGGAAGATCCCCTGGAGAAGGAAATGGCAACCCACTCCAGTACTCTTGCCTAGAAAATTCCTGGTGGGCTACAGTCCATGGGGTTGCAAAGAGTTGGACACAACTGAGTGACTTCACTTCACTTATGCTAATTAAATTAATTAAATTCATAGTTAAAAACCTTCCCACTACGAAAAGCCTAGCCCAGATGTTTCCTTAATGAAGTCTATCAAATATTCAAGGAAGAAATGCAAATACTATTTCAACTCCCAGAAAATAGTGGAGGAGGAAACACTTTCCAACACTTTTTATGAACTCAATATTAATCTGATTCTATAAGTGAAAATATTGTAAGAAAGCAAAGCTATAGACCAATATGTCTCATGAACAGAGATTCAAAAATCCTTTATAAAATATTAAATCAAATATAGCAATACATTGAAAAAGATATATCATGACAAAGTGGGGTTCTTCTGGGAATACAAAGTTGGCTTAATATTTGAATATCAATCCATATAATTCACCTATTACTCAAGTAAAAAAGAAAAATATATAATCATTTAAATGGGTGCAGAAAATTAATTTATGCAGTTTAAAACCCAGTCATGCTTAATTAAAAATAGCCTTTTAGGTAACTATGAATAGAAGGGAACTTCCTCACTCTATTAATTAGAATTGATAAAGAATATACATCTACTCAGAGCATCTAGGCAAGAAAAATAAATAAAAGTCATCTGAGTTGGAAAAGAAGTAAAACTGGCATTAATGTGGATGAAATAATTTTTATATAAGAAAACCATAAAGATGCCACCAAAAAAAACTATTAGAAATAATTAAAGAATACTGTAAGGTTGCAGGTTTCAAAATCAATATACAAATATCCATTGCATTTCTGTACACTAACAATGAAATGATTCTGCCTGGAACGTGGGAGACACAGGTTCAATCCCTGGGTCAGGAAGGTCCCCTGGAGAAGGAAATGACTACCCATTCCAGTATTCTTGCCTGGAGAATCCTATGAACAGAGGAGCCTGGTGGGCTATAGTCCATGGGGTTGCAAAGAGTCGGACACGGCTTAATGACTAACACTTTCACTTTTAACAATGAAATAACAGAAAGAGAAATTAAGAAAACAATTCCATTTACTATGATAACAAAAATTAAAATCCCTAAAAATAAATTTAAACTAGGAGATTAAAGACCTGTACACTAAACACTGTAAGATATTATTGAAATAAATTAAAGAAGACACAAATAAATGGAAAGATATTCTAATGAAGAACAGACATTGTTAAAACATCTATATTACCTCAAGTAATCTACAGATTCAATGCAATCGCTATCAAAATCCCAGTGGCATTTTTCATGGAAGTAGAACATAAATTTCTAAAATTTGTATGAAACTACAAAAAACTCTTAATAGCCAAAGCAATCTCATGAAAAAAGCTGGAGGTATCAGATGCCCTGATTTCAAATCATATTACCAGCTGAATAGTCTATTTAATAAAACTGAACAGTCACATGCATATTAATGAACTAGTCCACTATCTCACATCATACATAAAACCAACTCAAAGTTGATTAAAGAATGAATGTAAAGACTTAAACCATAGAACTTGTACAATAAAAATAGGCAGTACACACTTTAACATCAGTCTTAGCAATATCATTCTGCGTATATCTTCTTAGGCAAAGGAAACAAAAGCAAAAATATACAGATGGGACTATTTGAAACTAAAAAGCTTCTGACCAGCAAAGGAAATTCAAAAGTGTTGAAAGAGGTTTGTTATGAATAATAAGTTCAGTAGCTCAGTCGTGTCTGACTCTTTGCAACCCCATGAATCGCAGCATGCCAGGCCTCCCTGTCCATCACCAACTCCCAGAGTTAACCCAAACTTATGTCCATTGAGTCGGTGATGTCATGCAGCCATCTCATCCTCTGTCATCCCCTTCTCCTCCTGCCCCCAATCCCTCCCAGCATCAGGGTCTTTTCCAATGAGTCAACTCTTCGAATGAGGTTTTATCACTTAGGAAGTTGCAAGGGCTTTAGGAGTTTTTGTGCCAGGAATAGGAAAGAAGACCAGATTATAAAATTTCTATTATGAATCACAATATTATGAAGAGAACTCCAAAACAGATATATTGATTTTTTCCATTAATTTATTTATTAAAATTTTTATTTTATATTGAGTAGAGTTAATCAACAGTGTTATATTAGTTTCAGGCGTATAGCAAAGTGATTCAGTTATACATATACATGTATCTATCCTTTTTCAAAATCTTTTCCCATTTAGACTATTACAGAATACTGAGCAGAGCTCCCTGTGCTATACAAGTAGGTCCTTGTTGGTTATCCATTTTAAATATAGCAGTGTGTACATGTCCATCCCGAACTCCTAATGTATCCCTCCCCACCCCTGCCCCTGTAACCATAAGTTCATTCTCTAAGTCTGTGTGTCTGTTTCTGTTTTGTAAATATGTTCATTTGTATCATTTTTAAAAGATTCTGTATATAAGTGATATTATATGATATTTGCCTTTCACTGTCTGACTTCAGTTAGTATGATAATCTCTAGGTCCATCCATGTTGCTGCCAATGGCATTATTTCATTCTTTTTAATGATTTTTGACAAAGATGCAAAAGTAACTCATTCGGGAGAGGATAATTTTTTTTTTTTCAGTAAATGCTGTCAGAACAACTGGGTATCTGATATAGAAAAAATTAACTTTGACCCTTACCTGATGTCAGTCATAAATATTAACATAACATGGATCATAGACTTTAACATAAAACCTGAAATTATGTAACTTAGGAGAAATTCTTTTTGACCCTGGGTTATGCACAATTTTCTTAATTATGACACAGAATCCACAAGCCTTAAAAGTTTGATAATTTGAAATTCATCAAAATCAAGACCATGTACTCTTCAAAAGTCATTGTTTAGAAAGTGAAAAGACAAGCTACAGAGTGGGAATAGATGTTCATAGCTCATCTATCTGATGCAGCACTTGTATCCAGATTATAAATAACTCTTAAAATTCAGTAATAATAAGAGAAACAATCAATTATAAATGGATAAAAGATTTGAACAGCTCATGTTGCAAAAGAAGATATATGAATAATCTGTGTTGTTATTGCTGTTGTTTAGTTGCTCAGTCATGTCTGACTCTGCAACCTGTTGAACTATAGCCCGCCAGGCTCCTTTGTCCATGGAATTCTCCAGGCAAGAATACTGGAGTCGGTTGCCAGTTCCTCCTCCAGGGAATCTTCCTGACCCAGGAATCAAACCTGCATCCCCTGCATTGGCAGGTGAGTTCTTTACTACTGAGCCACCAGGGAAGCAAGTTCTTGAAAAGATGCTAGATCATTAGGGAAATGCGAATTTAAATTACAAGACAGTAGCACACTACCAAAAGAACGAAAAAAAAAAAAAAAATACTGAAGGTACCAGGACAAGCACACCAAATGCTGTTGAGAATGTGGACCAACTAGAAGTTCTATGCATTGCAAGTGGAAATGCAAATGGCATACACTCTTTGGAAAAGAATTCACCACTTTCTTATAATGTTTAGCATACATTTATCATGTGAATCAGCAGTTTTACTTGTGGATGTTTCCCAAAGAGAAATCAAAACATATGTCCACATAAGTGTTCATAGAAGCTTCATTCACAAGAGCTGAAAGCTAGAAACAACTCACATGTCCAGCAACAGGTCAACAGATTTGTTACAGATTAGTATACTTGTAGGCATATTATAGGAGAAGGCAATGACACCCCACTCCAGTACTCTTGCCTGGAAAATCCCATGGACGGAGGAGCCTGGTAGGCTGCAATCCGTGGGGTTGCTAAGAGTCGGACACGACTGAGCGACTTCCCTTTCACTTTTCACTTTCATGCATTGGAGACGGAAATGGCAACCCACTCCAGTGTTCTTGCCTGGAGAATCCCAGGGACAGGGGAGCCTGGTGGGCTGCCATCTCTGGGGTCGCACAGAGTCGGACACGACTGAAGTGACTTAGCAGCATGCATATTATATGAGCTAGCAATTCCATTTCTAAGTACTTACCCAAGGAAAAATAAAGCCATAAGTGTACACAAAAACTTGTCATGAATGTTAATAGAAACATTATGTATAATAGCAAAAATTAGAGATGATTAGCTGCCCATCAACTGGTACATGGACAAAATTTGGCACATGTATAACACAGGATGCTGCTCAGCAATATAAAGAAATCAACTACTGATAACATCAGCAACTGGATCAATCCACATTATGCTAAGTGAAAGAAAAATAAAAAAAGACCACTTACTCTCTGATTTCATTTGTGTAAAATTCTGGGAAATAACTACTGCTTTACAGTTATAGAAAGGAGATAAATAGTTGACGAGGATCATAGTTGGTCAGATTTATTCCAAAGGGGCAGGAGGGAATTTTCTGGCATAATGGGAGTGTTAGAACACTGGCATGGTGGGAATGTTCTATATTTTGACTTTTGTGGTGGTTATGGGCACATAGGCATTTGTTAGACTTTGTTAAATTGAGCACCTAAGGAAGATGCATTTTATGCTAATTGGTTCTAACAGCTCTGTCTGCTGCTACAGCATGCATCATGGATAGCGAAATCCAAGATGCACATGGGGACTCTTCCCCAACATGTAGAAGTCCTTTCTGCTTTTCACCCCACACGTCTGATCTTTCTATTAGCAGGTCAGTCGCCTTCTGTAAGGCAAAAGCACCTAGCTCCATCCAGGAAGAGAAGCAAGAAAGAGGAATAGGGATACTCATAGAAGGCCTGGAGCAGCTGGTTGCCAGGGCTGCTAGGCTGTCCTGAGAGAAGGGAGAGAGGGCAATACCACAGCCCCCTGCCCCACAGTGACAGGGAAGGGAAAGAGTTGAGGAGTGAGATGCACGGCTGATGCATTTATTGTACTTAGAAACTCTCCCATGGTTGCTATGTTCATATATATATATATATATATATATATATATATATATATACACTTATTTAACTTATATGGAGAGTACATCATGAGAAATGCTGGGCTGGAAGAAGCACAAGCTGGAATCAAGATTGCCGGGAGAAATATCAATAACCTCAGATATGCAGGTGATACCACCCTTATGGCAGAAAGTGAAGAGGAACTAAAAAGCCTCTTGATGAAAGTGAAAGAGGAAAGTGAAAAATTTGGCTTAAAGCTCAACATTCAGAAAACGAAGATCATGGCATCTGGTCCCATCACTTCATGGCAAATAGATAGGGAAACAGTGTCAGACTTTATTTTTCTGGGCTCCAAAATCACTGCAGATGGTGATTGTGGCCATGAAATTAAAAGATACTTACTCCTTGGAAGGAAAGTTATGACCAACCTAGATAGCATATTAAAAAGCAGAGACATTACTTTGTCAACAAAAGTCTGTCTAGTCAAGGCTATGCTTTTTCCAGTAGTCACGTACGGATGTGAGGGTTGGACTGTGAAGAAAGCTGAGCGCCAAAGAATTGATGCTTTTGAACTGTGGTGTTGGAGAAGACTCTTGAGAGTCCCTTGGACTGCAAGGAGATCCAACCAGTCCATTCTAAAGGAGATCAGTCCTGGGTGTTCTTTGGAAGGAATGATGCTAAAGCTGAAACTCCAGTACTTTGGCCACCTCATGCAAAGAGTTGACTCATTGGAAAAGACTCTGATGCTGGGAGGGATTGGGGGCAGGAGGAGAAGGGGACAGCAGAGGATGAGATGGCTGGATGGCATCACCGACTCAATGGACGTGAGTTTGAGTGAACTCCAGGAATTGGTGATGGACAGGGAGGCCTGGCATGCTGCAGTTCATGGGGTCGCAAAGAGTCGGACACGACTGAGCAACTGAACTGAACTGAACTGTTTATATATATATGGTTTCCCTGGTGGCTCAGACTGTAAAGAATCTGCCTGCAATGCAGGAGATGTGGGTTCGATCCCTGGGTTGGGAAGATCCCCCGGAGAAGGGAATGGCAACCCACTCCAGTACTCTTGCCTGGATAATTCCATGGACAGAGGAGACTGGCGGCTGAATCACTGTGTTATACACCTGAAACTACCACCACATTGTAAATCAAATACATACACATATATATATATATATATATTTTTTTTTTTTCATCATGATGGGTCTGATACCATTCGTGAGCAGCAAGGCCCCTGAGAGGACCTCCCAGGATTCAGCATCTTATACCTGTGAATCTGCTGCACACTCCTGTCCCTTGTCTCTGTCTTCTAGAGATGACTGGGAGAAAATTTCCACACCTCTCTGAACCTCAGTTTTGTCTCCTTGACCTGGGTCAGGAAGTCTTAAACTGGAGTCCTAGAGGCTCCCAGGGTGGGGGTGTTGTGTAGGGGAGGAAGAGAAGGAAGAAGGAGCTCAAGCAGGCAGGGAGCTGGCTGTCCCATTCTCCTTGTATCTCTTCTACATTTTGAGCACTCCATTCACAGAGTAAGAATTCTGTAGCTAAATCAAGTTGAAAAATCTTGGGCCTGAGCACTTTGCCTTGAACTTGATTTGCATAGCCCTCAGATCTCAAAGCATCCTCCTTTCTTTTTCTCTTCCATGTCTTCCATGGAAGTCTTCCTGTCTTCCATGTAGTCTGTATCTCCTTATCATTTCCCTTTCCCTCACTTGCCCAATCCCTGGCTCCCTGGAGACCATTTTCCCAAATTGTAGATGCCTTTTTCCGGGGACCCTGTCCCAAATCCTTGTAAGGGGGCCCTCCTGCCTGGATTGGGGGAACAGTGCTGGGCCACTGGGGTCTGAGGCCCCCCAAGCAGAAAGCAGACTGGAGAACTTAGACTCCAGGTGGCCCCCTTGTCTTTATGCTGGGGACTGCAGTCAGTGAAAGGGCAGCAAATGGTAGCCAACTCAGGAAGAGTAGACGCTTCCTTTGCCTCTGAGCCAAAACTCAGTGGGCCTGTGAGGAGCTGAGAATGTGTGCCAGCCCTCAAACTTGATTCAAAGCATTCAAGCCGATGAGGACTTATGAGGCTCTCACTTTGTGCCAAGCCTGGTGCTGAGTATTCTGATACTGCAATGAGTTATCAGTGAGTGGCAAGGCCGTCTCAGTCTTTCAAGTGGGCTGGACACATGTACCGGTGATATTAATACAGGAGGGGAGATCCAGCCACCGCCTTCAAGTATATTGACCCCAGATCATGTTGCCCTGGAGAGAATGGACAAGGTTTTGGCATTCCGAGTAGTGGGGAATTGCAGAATCTCAAAGGTCTCCTCCTGGCCCTATGGGTTGGAGATGAAATCCTTCCTGCCCACCAGGGCTCCTCAGCATCTTTAATCCGGGTCGGATCTATTTTACGGCCCAGGTGCTGGAGCCTCACTGCTACCAGCCTGCTGACATCTTTCCTTCTCCAATTAATGATTGAAAGACAGTCTGTTATAGGGAGAAATAGGGTGGCTTCTTCAATTTCAGGTTCTTTCTTTCATCAGGATTGAGGATTGACTGACTGACCTTCTAATGAGACTACCCTTTGAAAGACAGGGTTTTAATTCTGTTTAAAAATCCTCAGACTTCCAGAGAGGGCACAGAGTTTCAGCTGCCACCAGTGCCCAGATCAAGGGATGCTGCAAAGTTCTGCAAGTATGTCCCCAAGGCCACCGGTCACTATCTGGAAGCTCATCATGGCACTTGGGCTAGGGCCTTAGACTGCAGGGTGCCCAGCAATGAGGTGACGTTCATTGCTAATTTCTTTCCTTCTGTTCTCATAACACCAACAGGCTAGGAGGAAGGGACTTGGCCTGGAGAGATGGAAGATCCAGCAGATCAGAAGAAGGGGGAGGGAAGGCAGTGAGGAATAGTGGAAGGAACCTAGACTTTGGAATCAGGTGATGCAGGGCCAATTATGCCAATGACTAGCTATGTACTGTAGAAAAATCTGATCCATTCTGTCCTTATGTATAGAATGAAGATAACAATAGTACCTCCTTCATAGGGTTATATTGAAAATTTGAGATATAATTCACAAAATGCCTGAAAGAATGTAGGCTTCTTAAAGTAGGAGCTACTGGCAGAAGTACTATTGTTCCATTATCTTCATTAATATCATCTTGATCAACAATATAGATCCTTTGGGGATCTAGAGCAGATGACAATGAGCACGCTTGCCACTTGAAGCTTGTGGCTGAATTACCTTGTCTTAATATGAGTGTCCTGAGAAGTTGAAGCCATGTGGGACAGAGCCTAGGTATAAGCTCGTTTAGAGAAATCCAAGCTGTCTTGAAGTAACTTCTCTAGAGAGAGAAATTCCTGGCCATTTTCTGGAAGAGGAATGGAATTCAGTTGTTGTAATGGTCAAAGTGGCCTTTTAGTATCTCTGTGGCTCACTGGACCCAATACTCTTCCAGACTGGTCTTAAGTGCATTTCACCTCCTGCCACTTCTGGCTCCAGGGTCCACTTCCTGATGGCTTAGGGGGGAAAAGAGCAGCATGGTAGCTCCATTCTCAGGCAGTCACATTGGCTTCACAGCTGTGGCTTTTTGTGGAGGCTGACTGAAAATGATGCCGTGTTCCACTTATACTGGAACAGGCTGCCCTTTGCAATGCTCAAGTGCCTACTCTATGTATTTGGACTGATGTAGTCCGTGTCTTTCAAATTATAGGTTTTAGGGTGTGTGGGAGAAAGGCACAGCCTTTTAAGGATAGGTCAGTAAATTAGAACCTCATGACCCATTTGCTCCATTTGTAATCTTGCTGAGCCATGCTCTCCCAAGATTGTAGCAATATCAGGAACCCCCTGGGGTGATATTCTGTTCCTATCCCAAGGGGCTGGAAAAACTGTGTCTTTGTCTGAAAGCTAAACGTATTCCTTGGAACTAAGGTGGAAAAATGACTACTTTCCCATTTTAAAGATGAGCTAACAGAGTCAGAGAAATGAAGTGAACTCACCTAAGGCCACAAGCTAGTAAGAGAAGGAGAAAAGGGTGATATTAAGGGGCCTGATAGGGTCTGAATGTTGACAAAGCTGTAGCAATTAGACAGAAGGCACTTCTTTCCTTTCCCCTCCCTTTGCCTCTCCTTCTCTTCTCTTTCCTTCTCTCTCTCTACTCTACCCCTTGATAATATGGTCCATATGCTTATGGCTCCCAAAATCAGATCTCCAGAATGGATCTCTGCTCTAAACTCCAGATGTCAACATGACATCACTACTTGATTATCAAATACTACTTCTTTAGAATTTATTTCAACTGGTAGCCATGGAAATGAGTAAAGAAAAATAAATAAAAGGCATCCAAATTGTAAAAGAAGAGCTAATACTATTTCTGTTCACAGTTGACATGAAAATTATAAAGAATCTGTAATTATGCTACCAGAGCTAATAATGAAATTCAGCAAAGTTGTAGGGCACAAACTCAACACACAGAAACCAGTTGTGTTCTATACACCAATGATGAACAATTCAAAAAGGAAATTAAGTAAGTAATCTCATTACAAATAGCATCTACAACAATTTAACCAAGGGGGTGAAATACTTGTACACTGAAAACATTGCCAAAAAAAAAATTAAAGAAAATCTAAAATAAAATAGAAAGACATCCTGTGTCAATGGGTAAGAAGACTTAATATTGTTGAGATGTGACTTACAGATCCAAAACAATATTTATCAAAATTGCAACAGCTCCCCCCCGCAAGTAATAGAAAAGCTGGATTCTTGACTTCAAATTTGAAATTACAAGGTGCCCACAAATAGTCAAAATAATCTTGAAAAAAGAAAAGAAAGTTGAAGGACTTACACTTCCCCCATTTCAAAGCTTACTGCAAAGCAGCAATAAATGAAATAGTGTGATACTGCCGTAAGGGTAGAGATAAAGAACAAATAGAACTGAGGTCCAGAATTAAGCCTCACATCAATGGCCAGTTGATTTTGTCAAGGGTGCCAAGTTCATTTAATAGGCAAAGGAATAGCATCTTCAACAGGTGGTACAGAGGCAACTGGTTTTCCCTTGGCAAAAGAATAAAGTTGGACTCCTATATCACACTTTGCACAAAATAACTCAAAATGGATCAGTGACTTAAATATAAGAGTTAAATCATAAAACTCTTAGAAGAAGACATGGAGGTAAATCTTCATGATCTCAGATGTGGCAATGGATACTTAAATGTGACACAAAAACACAAGCAACAACAACAAAAATAGATAAATTGCACTTCATCAAAATTAAAATAAACTTTTATGCATCAATGTATATTATTATGAAAATGAAAAGACAACGGACAGAATGAAAGAAAATATCTGTAAATCATATATCTCATAAGGGTTTTATATTTATTATATATGAAGTACACTTATAATTCAACAACAACAAAAAAAAAACTCACCAAAAAATGAGCCAAAGACTTGAATAGACATTTCTTCAAAATATATATACAAAGGGTAATAAGCACACAAAAAGATGTTCAAAATTTTGTCATTAAGGAAATGCAAATCAGAGCCTCAGTGAGATACTACTTCACAACTACTAGGATGTTTATAATTTTTTTTTAAAAAGGCGAATAACCAATGTTGGTGAGAATGTGGAGAAATTGGAACACTTGTGCTCTGCTGGTGAGAATATAATTTGGTGTAGCTTCTGTATAAAACATTTTCGCAGTTCTTCAGAAAACTAAAGATAGAATTACCACATGACCCAGAAATTCCATTCCTATAGAGACACTGATGTATAGAACAGTCTTATGGACTCTGTGGGAGAGGGAGAGGGTGGGAAGATTTGGGAGAGTGACATTGAAACATGTAGAATATCATGCAAGAAACGAGTTGCCAGTCCAGGTTCGATGCGTGATACTGGATGCTTGGGGCTGGAGCACTGGGACGACCCAGCGGGATGGTGTGGGGAGGGAGGAGGGAGGAGGGTTCAGGATGGGGAACACATGTATGCCTGTGGCAGATTCATTTTGATATTTGGCAAAACTAATACAATTATGTGAAGTTTAAAAATAAAATAAAATTAAAAAAAATAAAATAAAATAAAACTAAAAAAAAAAAAATAAAAGAACTGAGGAAAAATAACTCAGTTGTATATGTCCAATGCTCATGACAGGATTATTCACAGTAGCCATAACATGGAGACAGCTCAAGCATCCATTAACAGATGAATGGATAAGTAAAATGTGGTATATACATACAACAGCATATTATTCAGTCATAAATGAAATTTCTCACATGTGCTACAATAAATATTGGAAACATGATGCTAAATGAATAAGTCAGATTAAAATGGGCACTTATTCTATGATTTCACTTCTGTGAGGTACCTACAGTAAGCAGATTCACAGAGATAGAAATTAGGTTAGTGTTTACCAGAGACTGGAATGAGAGAAGAATGGCAGAACATTGTTTAATGGTCACAGAGTTTCTGTTTTGGGTGATGAAAAATTTTTGGAAATAGTGATAATTGCTTTACAGTATTGTAAATATCATTAAGGCCACTGAATTGTGTAGTTAAAATTGTTAAAAATGACAAACTTTATATATACGTGTTTTATCATCCCAAAAATGGTGGAAAAAAGTCAAAATTTATTTCAGTCCCGTGCACTTATTTCTACCTACACTACCCTCACCTATATGCCTGTTTTGTAGTTTTCAGAGTAAGTTTTATCCTTCCTTTGTTAAATTTACTTCTGAGTTTTTCCTTGGGTGTGATGCTATTGTTTTCTTAATTTTGTTTTTGGATTGGCCATTGGTCATTGGTCATTGCTATTGTACAGAAATGCAATTAATGTTTGTGTGCTTGTTGATTTTGTATTCTGCAGTTTTTCTGTTAGCTCAAATAGTATTTTTGTGGTTTTTAGAATTTTTTGCATATAAGAATAGTGATAGGTTTACTTCTTTTGAAATCTGAATGCCTTTTGTTTCATTTTGCTTCTAATCCGTTTGGCTAGAACTTCCTGTACAATGTTGAATAGAAGAGGTAAGAGTGAACATCCTTATTTTGTTCCTGATCTTAGGCGGAACATTTTCAGTTTTTTATTATTGTGTATGATATTAGCTGTGAGGTTTTTTTTTTTCCATAGAATCCTTTTTCAGGTTGAGGAAGCTTCCTTATACTCCTCGTTTGCTTTTTGCTTTTAATAGGAAAGGATGTGAGGTTTTGCTGAATGGTTCTGGTGTTTACTAAGAAGCTCATGTGGTTTTTGTCCTTTATTCTGTTCATATGGTGTATAATATTGGGTATGATAACATTTGTAGAAAATAGGCAAGTAAAAGTAAACAACAGATTCTGTAGGGATACAAAACATATATTTCAAAACTTGGGAAATGAAAGACAAAGTCCTGAAAAGCCCAAAATTTCCCTTCAGGGCCACTGTTATGGAAAGGGAGGCTGGGATGAGTGAGGGAAGGAGCCCCCAAATGGTTGCTATGCTGTTGGGAATGTTCTTGTTCTTATTCTGGGTGGTCAGTGGATCAGTGTTTGTTTCACTATTTGCTTCAAATTGTTCTGTCATTTTTCTGTCTGCATCAATTATTGACAAAAGATGTAATACATGGCACAACTGAAGTATCTGGAAAAAGAGACCTCAGCCTATGGGCATCAGCGCCTCATCTGGCCTGGCTGCAGAGAAGGAAGGCTCTAGGAAGGGAGCAGTGATGCCAAGATCCAGAGAAGAGTCATGCCCGGGGAAAGAGGTGCCAGGGATTATAGGCACTTAGCGAGGATGGACAAAAGCATCTTCAGCGTTAAAGTGACCTTACTGATTGGTTGGACATTCCTAGAAGGCAGATGGAGCCTCCTGAATGCCAAGAGTCCAGCATGTGCCTAGTAATAAGGGCTCCATATAGACAGAAGAGTCGAGGCCTGCTTGTCCTTGTCTATGACCCAGGCAAGGCCTGGAACCATAGCTCTGAAGTTAAGTGGGAGGACGGCTTGTACAGACATCCAGGATGTGAGATGTGATCTTGCTCCGTAAGTTGTAAAGGCCCGCATTCACAGAAATGTTTAGGGGTCTGTGTTGTTTCCCTGAATGTCACCCAGTCTGAGGCTGCTTGGGGTCAGTCCACCTCTCCTGCATTTGCGTCCTGAGTTTACTGGCCTTGCTGGAGAGATCAGCTCTGCGGAGACTTCAGGTTTGTATTGGAAGCTTTAGCCCTGAACAGTACACAGTTTGGCAGCCATTTAGAATCCACTAATGATGATTAAAGCCTCAGTGATTAATTCAGGGCCTTGCAGAGAGGCCTGTCCCATCTGCTTGTGTTCCTACTCCATCATCTCTGGCCAACTCCTTGGCATGCTGATGCAAGGAAGAAGCCTGGAAGCCCAGTCTGATGTTTTAGCACCTGTTAGGATGTTCTGGGCCTTTTGCATGGCAATGAGAGAAACACCTTCACCATTCCAGATGCAGTAGGCTGTCTTTCCTCCCCATCCCCATTAAGCTAGTGCCTATTAACACATTCCTGAGCAAATAGCAGCCTCTGAACTGTTTCGTGCCTCCAGGATCCATCCCCCTTTCAGTCTACTTTCCATGCAGCAGCCAGGGTGAGCATATACAAATAAAACTGTGCCGTTAGCCTGCTGAGAGTGTACCCCGAAGACAAAGTCAAACCTGCTTCAATTCCAGAAAGTCTCCCAGTATTCTTCTAAAGTGATCAGCCTTTGCTTTGCTGCAGAGTTACTAAGTTTTAAACAGATGCTCTTTGAACATCATAGTCCAGAAAATGAGAGCAGCAGGTCATTTTCTGGCCTCAAAAAAGCCTATGCTTTTGCCAAAGTTTTACCCAGATAGAGGGAGCAAAGCCTGGATTTGAACACGGACCTGTGTCTTAATTACTGGCACCAACTAGACTGTGTGAGGTCTCTGAGTATGGAACTTCCCAAAGTCTGTATTAAATGGTTGACCTGGAGGGTCAGGCCTCCTGGCCTGAGTTCTGTTCATTAGAACCAGTCAGAACAAGCCCAAGACTTTTGTCCCAGTACTGCTGTGTCAGGACTGGCAGTCTCATCCCATTACCCTAAGCCCTCTGGGGCCCTCAGCCCTTTGATAAACCTCCTCTGGAATACTCATCCTATTAAAACTAATTCATCTCCATAGGCCAGAGAGAGTTTTTGGAAATCAAACATTGTGTGTGTGTGCTTAAGAGCTTTGATGTTGCACAGATCTAGAGTCAAATCTCCAGTAGACCCCTTTTAGCTCTGTGACTCTAGCCAGATGACTTAACACCCACAAGCTTCAGTTTTTGCACAGGTAATACAGGGTTAATAGTAGTACCTTACTCATAAGATTGTGAGAATTGAGTTCATTTAGGTAAAGAACTTGAAAACACATAGTAAACAATAAAACTGGGTTTGTTACATTGTACATTTCCCCAGATTCACTGAGAAACAGGCATTTTTATTTTTTTTTAGAAAAAAAGTGATTGGGGTATAGTTCACATGCAGTAAAGGAAACAAACATTAAATGAATGTCTGTATATGTAAATGATGTCTATATATTAATAAATATGTATAATGACAACTCAGCTCAAAATATGAAATGCATTCTTTACCCTCTCCTCTCTGCTTCTTCCCATTCAATACCTCACCCCTAGGTGTAGTCAATAATCTAGTTTCTATTACTATAGCTTAAGGTTTGTCTCTTCTACAGTTTCATATAAATGGAATCATGTGGTTTATATTTTTGTCTGAATTCTTTCATGCAGCATATTTCTGAGGTACATCCAAATTATAGGGCATATCGCTTCATTCTTTTTATTCCTATTACCACATTTTGCTTATACATTCAACTGTTGATGGACACTGGAGTTTTCCAGCCTGGGGCAAATGTGAATAATGCTATTATGAGCATCGGAGTACTAGTCTTTGTGTGGACATAAGCTTTTATTTCATTTGTGTAAATGCCTAGGAGTGGAATTGCTAGGTCATATGGCAACTCTATATTTAACTTTGTGAGGATCTGTCAAACTGTTTTCCAAAGTGTTTGTACCATTTTAGATTCCCACCAACAATGTATGTGGAACCCAGTTGCTTCCCATTCTTCACAACAGCTGTTAATATCAGTCTTTTAAATAGGTTTTTAGTAGCCTTTCTAGTGTATGTGCAGTAACAAGTATTTATTACATGACTATTCCGTGGTTTTTCCAGTAGTCATGTATGGATGCAAGAGTTGGACTGTGAAGAAAGCTGAGTGCCAAAGAATTGATGCTTTTGAACTGTGGTGTTGGAGAAGACTCTTGAGAGTCCCTTGGACAGTGAGGAGATCAAATCAGTCAATCCTAAAGGAGATCAGTCTTGGGTGTTCATTGGTATGACTGATGAAGCTGAAACTCCAATACTTCAGCCATCTGATGCGAAGAACTGACTCATTGGAAAAGACCCTGATGCTGGGAAAGATCGAAGACAGGAGGAGAAGGGGGTGACATAGGATGAGATGGTTGGATGGCATCACCGACTCAATGGACATGGGTTTGAGTAAACTCCAAGAGTTGGTGATGGACAGGGAGGCCTGGTGTGCTGTGATCCATGGGGTCTCAAATAGTCGGATACAACTGAGTGACTGAACTGAATTCTGTGCTCAGTATTGATAAAGGCATTATATTAGGCACAGTAGGTGCAAAATTCTAATTACTTTTCAGTATTATTACTTTTCTTAGGTATTATTTTTCTTTTCTTTTCTTCAGTATTATTTCCATATTTTCTTCAGCATTAATACTGCACAGACATCAGGACGTACGTGTTCTGTGGCAGAGGCCTGTCAGCAATCAGTATTCTATGGAACAGGTGACGAAACTGCAACTGTTCATGCATTAAACAATGAAACTCTGCACTGTACCAGAGGTTGGGCTGGACTCTGGGAGACTGGTAAAGCAGCCAGATATTTCTGCTTGCCAGTGAGAGTTCCAGGCCGGTTGGCAGGGGTGGTTGGCTTCTGGTCAAGTGCTCAGTCACACAAACAAGATACGAAAATCTAAATGAGATTTGAAGTCAGGCTAATCTGGACCCCAGCCCTTTCAAACCTGCCCTCTTTGGGGATGAACCCAATTTAGGTTTTGAGAGTTTTTTTTTGCAGAGGGATTATTTTTCAAGCCAGGATAATGATGCTGAGGTGAGGAGCAGAGGGCTCTCCAGGGCTGGCACATAGCAGATGACCAGTAAGTGGCACTTGGTTTGTTAGGTATGGACTTCTTGGCCACTCTAGTATCAGTCAGATCTTTCACCTGTCACTGGAGGTGGAGCCACACCGTGGCTGGACGTAAACTCATCATTTATAATAAGAAGAAATTACCGCCCTAGGGATTTTCCACTGGATGGGGAGTCATACTTGGGGATGTTCACTGATGTCTTTTTCTAAAGTCTCTCTTTTTTTAAAAAAATTTTATTTTATTTTTAAACTTTACAATATTGTATTAGTTTTGCCAAATATCAAAATGAATCCGCCACAGGTATACCTGTGTTCCCCATCCTGAACCCTCCTCCCTCCTCCCTCCCCTACCCTCCCTCTGGGTCGTCCCAGTGCACTAGCCCCAAGCATCCAGTATCGTGCATCGAACCTGGACTGGCGACTTGTTTCATACATGATATTATACATGTTTCAATGCTATTCTGCCAAATCTCCCCACCCTCTCCCTCTCCCACAGAGTCCATAAGACTGATTTATACATCGGTGTCTCTTTTGCTGTCTTGTACACAGGGTTATTGTTACCATCTTTCTAAATTCCATATATATGTGTTAGTATACTGTATTGGTTTTTTTTTCTTTCTGGCTTACTTCACTCTGTATAATAGGTTCCAGTTTCATCCATCTCATTAGAACTGATTCAAATGTATTCTTTTTAATGGCTGAGTAATACTCCATTGTGTATATGTACCACAGCTTTCTTATCCATTCATCTGCTGATGGGCATCTAGGTTGCTTCCATGTCCTGGCTATTATAAACAGTGCTGCGATGAACATTGGGGTACACGTGTCTCTTTCCCTTCTGGTTTCCTCAGTGTGTATGCCCAGCAGTGGGATAAATCACTGGATGCTCTGTCCTGATGGCCATCCCAAAATGATTTTCATGCATTCTACTAGAAAATGGCAACCCACTCCAGTACTCTTGCCTGGAAAATCCCATGGATGGAGGAGCGTAGTAGGCTACAGTCCATGGGGTCACAAAGAGTTGGACACGACTGAGCAACTTCACTAGGCCTATAACTGAAGCCATATCTCCTGCAAACTTCCCTGAAATTGTGTGGCAATCAGTCCAGCCATTTTCAAGCTGTGCAGAAATAGTTACATGGGCAGAAATGAAATTGGCAATATATCTAAAAGGGTAGAATAGGATAACACATGCCTCCTCCCACACATATATCCCACTCTCTGCTCCTTTGGATAGTATGCTAGGTTAATGGGGGACACTTCCCAAGGGGACCCTTCTGCCATTTCCTCAGGAGAAGTAAGGTGTATGTTGTTTTTTTGAAAAGCTGGTTCTTAGAGAGTTTTACTTTTAAATAATCATAGCAGATTCATCAGTTTATATTACGTAGTGACAGCAATAATTTTTGCTGCCTCCTAGCACAAATCACAGTAGCCTTGGGGAATCTGTCCTCCTTGCCTGCTATCCTTCAAAGGGTGCCTAACACAAGTCCCCTCCCCTCCCTCAAGCATAGCTTTGGAATAGAAATAGGACAGAGAGTGCTAATTGAAACTGAACTGGGCACTCTAAGGCATACCAACCACCCAAGGGGACGTGCTGCAGGCATTGTCAGTCATTGCTCATTCACCGATGGACATCCCACATAGGGGCCCAAACAGTTGTAAATAACATTCGCTTCTCAAGGGATCCATGTCAACCCCTGTTCCTCTTTTTCAAAGTTCTTTTGGCTATTCTAAGTTGTGTGTGTTTCCAGGTTAATTTTAACATTAGATTTTCTATTCCTACAAAATATTTTGTGATTTTTTTATTTGGAATTGCACTGAATTTATATAACAATCTGGAGTGTGAACATTTTAACAATATTGAGTCTTCTGACCCAACAACATAGTATATTTTTCTAATTATTCATTTATTTTTTCTTCATTTTTTCAGCAATGTTTTGTGGATTTCACTGTATAAATATTTTATGGATTTTGTTTTGATGGTCAGATGTCTCTAAGTATTTTATAGTCTGGAAACTATTATAGATGTTATTGTTTTTTATTTCAACTTGTTTATTGATAGTATATAGATCTACACTTGATTTTTGTATATTGGTCTTTTCTTGAAAGCTTTCTATATTCATTTCCTATGCCTGCTGTTGGAGAAAGAAATGGCAACCCACTCCAGTATTCTTGCCTGGAGAATCCCAGGGACAGAGGAGCCTGGTGGGCTGCTGTCTATGGGGTCACACAGAGTTGGACACGACTGAAGTGACTTAGCAACAGCAGCAGCATGCCTGCTGTAACAAATTCTCACAAGCTCTGTAGCTTGAAACAACACAGATGTATTCATCTTACAGTTCTGAAGATGAGAAAGCCAAAATCAGTCTTATTGGGCTAAAATCAAGGTGTCCTCAGGGCTGTGTTCCTTTTCTTTTTTAACTTCCAGGGGCTGCCTGCATTCCTTGGCTATAGCCCCATTTACCTGCTTCAAAGCTAGAATAGCATCTGCCAACATTTCTCTCTTCTTTCTTTTTTTATTTTTCAAACTACATGCATCTATTTCTCTTTCTTTTCTTCTTCTTTTTTGAGATAAGGGTTATTGTACTTGCTAGAATATATAGTACACTCAAGGAGAAGTGATGAAAGGGGACTTTTTACTTTGTTCCAGATCTTACAGCAAGATCTTTGGTGTATGTGTATTTTGCTGTTGTGTGTATGCTGTAAATGGCGATTAGGTCACATTGGTTGACAGTGTTGCTCAATTCTTCTCTATCCTTTCTGTTTTCTATTTACTGTGAGAAAGATACCAACATTTCTGAATGTAATTATTCATGTGTCTTTTTCTGTTTGCAACTCCATCATTTTTTGTGTATTGAAGATAAGGTATGAATTGCATAAATGTTATGAATTATATATTATGTAGGCTCAGATGGTAAAGAATCCACCTTCAATGCAGGACACCCAGGTTCGATCCCTGGGTCAGGAAAATCCCCTGGAGGAGGGCATGGCAAGCCACTTGAGTATTCTTGCCTGGTGAATCCCATGGACAGAGGAGCCTGGTGGACTACAGTACATGGGGTCGCAAAGAGTCAGACATGACTGAGTGACATGTCCAACAAAAAGTTGGATATTCATTTGATGAATTGACTTCCTGATCATTATTAAATGACCTTATTTATCCCTGGTAATACTCTTTACTCTGAAATTCACTTTGACTGACATTAAGATAGCCACTCTAACTTTGTTTTTAATAGTGTTAATATGATTTATCTTTTCCATCATTTTCCATCACTGTGTCTTTGTATTTAAAATATCTTTCTGGTAGGCAGCATAAACTTCAGTCATACCTCTTTATCCAATCTGATAATCTCTGCTTTTTGTCAATTTGAACCATCGTTCTTGTGGGATTATTGGTATGGTTAGGTTTAAGTCTATCATATTGAAGTTTGTTTTCCATTTGTCCCCTATGTTTTTTTGGTCCCCTTGTTCTTATTTTCTCCCCTCTTTTGAACAAATTATATATATTTTTATGATTATATTTTATTTACTTTTTAATTTATTAGCTATAACTTTTGTTATTTCAGTGGTCTTTTAGGGTTTATAGAAACATCTTTTTGGCTTCCCAGATTTGTGCAGTGGTAAAGAATCCGCCAGCCAATGCAGGAGATGCGGATTCAGTCCCTGGGTTGGGAAGATACCCTGGAGAAAGAAATGGCTACCAGCTCCAGTGTTCTTGCCTGGAGAATTCCAGGTACATAGAAGCCTAGCTAGGTACAGTTCATGGGATTGCAAAGAGTTGGACATGAGTGAGCACGCATGCATACATCTTCTTCAGTAAACATCTTTGACTTACCATAGTCCACCTTCAAGGAATACCATGCCTTTTCACAAATAGTATAACAGCCTTATAAGAATACTTCCATTTTCTCTTTCCCAGCCTTTTTGCTATTATTGACACACTTTACTTCTACGTGTATTATAAATTACACAGTACTTTATTATTTTTAGGGCTTCCTTGTTAGCTCAGTTGGTAAAGAATCTGCCTGCAATGCAGGAGATCCTGGTTTGATTCCTGGGTCAGGAAGATCTTCGGGAGAAGGGATAGACTACCCACTCCAGTATTCTTGGGCTTCCCTGGTGGCTCAGCTGGTAAAGAATCTGCCTGCAATGCAGGAGACCTGGGTTTAATCCCTGGGTTGGGAAGATCCCCTGGAGAAGGGAAAGGCTACCCACTCCAGTATTCTGGCCTGGAGAATTCCATGGAATGTATAGTCCATGGAGTCGTAAAGAGTCAGACATGACTGAGCAACTTTCAATGTTATTATTTTTGCTTAACCTGTGATTATCTTTCAAAATGTTTTAAATCATAAGAAAAAGAATTATACATGTTTACCCCCCCATTTTGGGTGCTCTCCTTCATTTATAGTCACATTTCTGTTATCATTTTCCTTCTTTCTGTTTCCTTTCTGTAACAGCTTGTAGGGAGGATCTCCTGGTGGTTCTTTCACCTTCTGTATGTCTGAAAAAGCCTTTATATCGTTTCAGTTTTGACTGCTATTTTTTCCTGGATATGGAGTTTTAGGTTGACAGTTATATTTTTCTTTCAGTGCTTTAAAAGCGTTGATCTACTGTCTTCTCATTTGCATGTTTTCAAAGGAGATTTTATTTTATCTTTACTTTTGTTCCTCCATATATTACATGTCTCTTTTTCTTTCTCCTTTTAAGATTTTCCCATTATCATTAGTTTTCAAAATTTGTCTATGATGTACCTTGGTGCAGTTTTCTTCATGTTTCTTGTTTTTGGCTTATAGTTTTCATTAAATCTGAAAAAAAAAAAAAAGGCTACTATTTTCTCACAGAATTTTTCTGCCCCCTCTTTTTCAGAGACAAGCTTCCGTAGTGGCTAAGATGGTAAAGAATCTGGCTGAAATGCAGGAGACCCAGGTTTGATTACCGGATCGGGAAGATCCCCCGGAGAAGGGAATGGCAACCCACTCCAGTATTCTTGCCTAGAAAATTACATGGATAGAGTAACCTGGAGTCTAAAGATATGCTTATTAGGCCACTGGAAGATGTTTTATAGCTCAGTGATGCTTTGTTATTTTTAAAAAATCACTTTTTCCCCTCAACTTGCCATTTTGGGTGGTTTCCGTTTCTATGTCTTCAAGGTCCCTTGTATTTTTCCCATTATATCTAATCTTCTGTTAATCTCATCCAGTACATTTAAAAAATCTCATACACTGTAGTTTTCTTATGTAAAAGTTTGATCTGTGTTTTTTATATCTCTGTGTCTCTACTTCACTTTTTTTCCCCCACACAGAATAGAATTATAATCATCATTTTTATGTTCTTGTTTGCTAATTTTCACTTGTATCAGCTGTGCCTTGTTTCACCTGATTGATTTCTTTGTTGTTGTTTATATTTTCCTGGCTTTTTGTATGCCTGCTAACACTTGTCTGCAACCAGATATTTTGAATTTTACCTTCTCAGGTGCTAGGTATTTTTGTATTCCTGTAAATGTTCTTGAGCTGTATACTGGGATGCAGTTAATTAGAAACAAATGTATTCTTCTGGGTCTTGTTCTTATTTTTAATATTTACTTTGTAGGACCCAGCCGTTGCCCAGTATTGAGCTAATTGCCCAGTTTTGAAGCAAGACTTTACTGGGTAGCCTACCCAATGCCAGGTATTCTGTGAGTTTGTCCAGCTGACTGATGGGAGCAAGTCCTATGAGAGTGCTACGTTCCTCACTCTCATTCTTGCTTTCCCCAGCCTTGAGCAGTTTCTTCATGTGTGTGTGCCAATCAGTACTCAGCTGAATCCTGGAGGGGGATCCTCTGCAGATCTCTGGAGTTCTTTATACATCTCTTCTCTCCAATATTCTACATTTGAACTGGAGTGCCATTGTCTTTCCAGACTCAGTTCTGTCTCCTCAACTCAGGGATACTGTCAGGCTCTGCCGTGGCCTCTTCCTTGCATCACAGCTTAAGGACTCTTTCAAGGTAGTAAGTTGAGACAACCATAAGACTCACCACCTTTGTTTTCTGTTTTCTCTGGAATGTCTGTCCTTTGTTGGCTGATGTCCAGTGTCTTGAAAACTGTTATTTCAAGTTTTTTTTTTTTTTTTCTCAAGCAGGAAGATAAATCCAGTCCTTGTGACATCATCCTGGCCAGAAGTGTAAGTCTCAATTTTATTTCAAATTAAAATTTGATTTAAATTTACATCAAACTAGGCATATACATATGTGAACAGTGCTGTTTTAGAGGATTATAAGAAGTTCCGTATGGCTGAAGTGCAGAATGCAAGGAGCATGTCACCAGATAAAGCTGGTCTAGTCAGGCTCTCTGTTTTAGATTCAAGTTATTTGCTACCCTAGCTAGCTTTACTCAGCCCCACAGACCTTCAAGACCCAAGGTTATTTTCTCAATGAAAAGCCCCATTTGCCACTGCTATTGCCTTCTCACCTAGCACTGCCAGCAGTTTTTTTCACCCCCTCTTACAGGATAAGGGCTAGGTTCCATAATATCTCCATTGAGTCTACCATGGTGCTACCCAGGCCTGATAAAACTGGACTGACTAGAAGCTTCTAGGCTCAGAGGAAGTGCCTCATTGAACATGGGGTCTCACTTCTATAAGTGAGGGATGCCTGAGGGGCCAGATGACACAACTTGGAAATACAGGTGAGGTAACAGCTTCCGAGTTGGATCTTCAACACTAAGCACCAGGGGATAGGATGACTATGTTAAGGCAAGGTGGCTCCATTTCATTCCACCTGTTCATATGACTCAACAGCTCGCTGAATTTCTTTTGAAATTGTGGCCAGCTACACAATTTACCACTTGCTCTTTGCTTTCACTCCTTTCTTAAACCTCACTTTACTTTTTTCCTTCACTCCTCCTGTCCTGGGACTGAAATTCTAAATAAAATCTTAGGAGGCAAACTTTGCTTTAGGGTATTTTTTTTTTAGGCAACCTCATATAAGACTGTTTTGCAGGTCATGGCCAGGATTTGGGACTTCAGGCCCCTGGAGACCCCCTAAGGTATGTTAAGCAGAGGAGTAATAAGTGTGCACTTTAGAAACTTCACACAAGCTCCTGAAGGGAGAATGGTTTTGATGGAATGAGAATAAAGACAATAAGGCCAATTAGGGGAATAATGTTATAGTTTAAGCCAGAGTTGATGTTTGCTCAGACTAGGGTAATAATGGTGAAGTAAGGGAGAAGCTGATATATTAGAGAGGGATTTGGGAGGGAGACTCAAAAGTAACTGATGACGGGATAGATGAAAAATAGGAGAAAAAGTAAGAAGTCATGCTATGCTATGCTAAGTCACTTCAGTTGTGTCCCACTCTGTGCGACCCCATAGACGGCAGCCCACCAGGCTCCTCCGTCCCTGGGATTCTCCAGACAAGAACACTGGAGTGGATTGCCATTTCCTTCTCCAATGCATGAAAGTGAAAAGTCAAAGTGAAGTCGCTCAGTTGTGTCCGACTCTTGCGACCCCATGGGATTGCAGCCTAACAGGCTCCTCCGTCCATGGGATTTTCCAAGCAAGAGTACTGGAGTGGGGTGCCATTGCCTTCTCCGAAGAAGTCATAGTGGAATCGTAAGTTACTGGCTTTAATAACTGGTTGAATATTGTCATTCTCTAATACAAGGGAGAATGTGAAGTCGAAAGTTAGAAAGGAGAAGATGATTTGATTTTGAACATAGAGCAGATACTACAAATCAGCTAATAGGATGGATTTAGTTCTACCTTCATGGGAGTGAGTATGCATTCTTCAGTCTCTCAGTTGTTACTGAGCATTTGATCTATGTGTGGTGGAAGGGAGGGGCATAGAGTAGGTTCATTTTGTTCAAGCGAGGAAGTGACTAATTCACAAACGCATGGACTGGCATGCTGCCATCCATAGGGTTGCAAAGAGTTGGACATGATTGAACAACTGAACTGAACTGAATGGCAGAATTGAGACTCCAATATTGGTCTCAAGGCTCTGGGTGGGGAGTGGAGGAAAGGAGGCAGCATTGCTGACCTTGGAGCTCCTGGGTTGGATGCCACTGTGACCTCACTATCATCTCTGTGGCTTATCTGTCAGCTATCTCCACGGTTGCTAGGGCCATGATCAGAGTCCCTTGGTCTTTTAGTTTTGCCCAGTGACAGAACAGACATCAGGTCTCTGGGAGTAGGAACCTTTTTTTAAATGGTTTACTCAGATTTCTGTCCTGTAATTCACCTAGATGCCTATAGACATTGAAAAGCACAGCTATTAGATCACAAGAACCCTGAAACCCTCAGTAGGAAGTTGAGACCCAGCTGTGCTTGCTGTAGCCCCTTTAATGTGGCAATCTGAACCATGCCACCCTCATGTTACCACGACAGGCTCCCTGAGAAGCAGCAAAGCAGCCTAAAGGGCCACCCAGGGCTTCTCCACCTCATTTAGTCGGGCCTTCAGCTCAGCAGTGTTCTCTCTCCCAAGGAGTCCCAAGGCTCCGCCTATTTGTCAGGCCCCTGTCTGGAGCTTTGCGGATTTAGGTTTAATTCTGAGGCAAAGTCTCGTTCCAGACATAATGTGTGAGGCTTTTGGGCCCTCACTGCAGGCAGCTAGGAGGCAGGTCTAAGCTATTACTCAGGCCGAGTTGTTAAAGATCCGGAAATTGAGGCTATTTGTACCCCTGCCAAGCACAGCTCTCTGATCTGGAAGAATCCTGGCTGTGTCTTGAACGGATGAGTAATTCTCTGCCCACACTGCAGCTTCATCTGCAGGCAGGGCCCAACTACCTGTGTAAATAGACTGACTGGGCAGAGATTTGGCAAAGTCTCCTGCACATTTATGTGGCTGCCAAGGCTGCACCTGCCTGCTTGTTAGTCTTCCATCCAGGAATTCGTCCCACGTTGAAGTGGTGTAGGGGAAAAGGCCATAGTGTGCATTCTTCTTTGGAGCATTTTGGTTCACTTCAATGCCACAGCCATTTGCAGACTGTCTATTAGTTGCTCTACTGGGTGCCTGGCCATAAGTTACACCTAATCCTTGCCCTGTTGATGTTGGAAATTTGGAGGTATTACAAAGAAATTACTGGTAGGTTCTCAGAGCACCAAGTTACCCTGGCAGCCAAATAGCCAAAGGGATTGCCATCCAACAAGGTGTCCTGGAGGAGGTAGCACTGGAGCTGAGTCTTGTGAGAAGTAATTCTTTTAGATGGGTGGAGATCAGACTCAGGGTACTCCATGCACAGAGAACTGAGTAAGCAAGAGCAAAAAGTGATAGGAGGCAGAGTCCATTCAGGCAGCAGGATGAATACTGAGGATAAAGAAGTAGGAGTGGAGGATGGACAACAGCGAGGATAGGACCATCCTCTGGGGATCTGACAGCCACGTTGTCAAGTAAGTTATTCAGCATGTGCCCTGGAGCCAAGGAAACTGAATTGCATAGGGGTAGGCAGCATTGTGACCATCACAAAGACCTGTGTTTTGAAAATGACAGTTTAGAGAAAAGATCATTAGAGAAAATAGAGTTCTATTCAAAGGTTTTCAGCAAGAGTTGAGAAGAGTCTGAGCTGATGCCCCAGCAGTGGGGTTGGAAGAGAGGACAGATTTCTGACACACTCAAAGAGATTGAAAAGGTAGGGTTTGTCCCCCAAACACACAGAGCGAGAGTCAGAAGGAAGGTGGTTCTCAGGATGGCTGCCATGAATCTCCCAAGAGAATGAAGCCACCACCCTGGGGATGGGAAGTCTTGGAGGAACAGAAGAGCAAGAGTGAGTTGGTGGGGTGAGGTTTGCCACACTGCAAGGTATCTGTGGGGTATCTGTGGGGTAACCCGGGCACAGACACCAGGAGAGAAAGGGCCCACATTGCATCTTCAGCTTCTAATGTGGTCTGCTGCATGGCACTGCCCAGCAGGGGGAAATGGGTGCCTTGCCACAGGGAGAGCCACCCCTTATTCCAAAGGCCTCATCAATTGTCAAGCCCCACAAGGCTCCCAACCTGGCTCCAGTCCCAATCCTGTCTCTGCCAAGGAGTTACTTCAGTTAAATAGTCCTCAGAGTAAAAGCAACAATTTTGTTCATTTTCTTGTTGGCAAAACACCCAAAAGTAATAGGATGATTTTAGCAGCTTTTTACAGGCCTTTGGGGGCAATTCCCAGGACTCAGTAATGGAAAGATCAACCCATTTGGCAAGGATTAAATGCTTTCCCTTGGGCCTTTATAGAATTGTAGATTGATGGGAACCCACCAAGGAGATTTTATCTGCAAAAGGTCTAGAAGCCAGTCCACCTGAGCTTTCTGGCCTTGGAGATGGGTGTGGGTGGCAGGTGGCAAAGAGGATAAGCAAGTCCTTAATTCCTAGCATCCTGGCATCCCAGATGGGAAATTGGCAAACAGTCAGATGCCACCCCGTCTATTACCCCTACTGTACCAATAAAGGCAAGAACGCATCAAGATGGGGCAGGGACTGGTCCAAAGCTACACAACCAGACAGGGGGGAGTCAGATTTGACCCCACTTCAGGCTCTTGGCTTGGTGTTCTTACCTTTACCCCATCTGGGCTGATCTTCCACTGCATCCATCCCAGTGGGGTTAGTTCAGAAGCAGCAACGATGGGCTCAGGCTTTCTCCCTACTGGCCTTGGACCTATGGGTGGTGTGAGTGGGAAGAAGCCTGGGAAATCCTCTGTCAGGAACAACTCAACAGAGGGTTAAGGCCCCTAGTGAGAAAAATGGCCAGGGGCTGGCCTTGGCCATAGATAAATAGCATGCAGCTCAATGAACTACTTCATTAACCACCATTGAAGAATACACAGAAAAACTGTACAAAAATGATCTCCATGACCAAGATAATCACGATGGTGTGATCACTCACCTAGAGCCAGACATCCTGGAATGTGAAGTCAAATCGGCCTTAGGAAGCAGCACTACAAACAAAGTTAATGGAGGTGATGGAATTCCAGTTGAGCTATTTCAAATCCTGAAAGATGATGCTGTGAAAGTGCTGCACTCAATATGCCAGCACATTTGGAAAACTCAGCAGTGGCCACAGGACTGGAAAAGGTCAGTTTTCCTTCCAATCCCAAAGAAAGGCAATGCCAAAGAATGCTCAAACTACTGCACAATTGCACTCATCTCACATGCTAATAAAGTAATGCTCAAAATTCTCCAAGCCAGGCGTCAGCAATAAGTGAACTGTGAACTTCCAGATGTTCAAGCTGGTTTTCGAAAAGGCAGAGGAGCCAGAGATCAAATTGCCAACATCCACTGGATCATCGAAAAAGCAAGAGTTCCAGAAAAACATCTATTTCTGCTTTATTGACTATGCTAAAGCCTTTGACTGTGTGGATCACAACAAACTGTGGAAAATTCTGAAAGAGATGGGAATACCACACCACCTGACTTGCCTCTTGAGAAACCTATATGCAGGTCAGGAAGCAACAGTTAGAACTGGACATGGAACAACAGACTGGTTCCAAATAGGAAAAGGAGTATGTCAAGGTTGTATATTGTCACCCTGCTTATTTAACTTATATGCAGAGCACATCATGAGAAACGCTGGGCTGGAGGAAGCACAAGCTGGAATCAAGATTGCTGGGAGAAATATCAGTAACCTCAGATATGCAGATGATACCACCCTTATGGCAGAAAGTGAAGAGGAACTAAAAAGCCTCTTGATGAAAGTGAGAGTGAAAAAGTTGGCTTTAAATCTCAACATTCAGAAAACTAAGATCATGGCATCTGGTCCCATCACTTCATGGCAGATAGATGGGGAAACAGTGGAAACAGTGCCTGACTTTATTTTTTTGGGCTCCAAAATCACTGCAGATAGTGATTGCAGCCATGAAATTAAAAGACACTACTCCTTGGAAGGAAAGTTATGACCAACCTAGACAGCATATTAAAAAGCAGAGACATTACTTTGCCAAAAAGGTCCGTCTAGTCAAGGCTATGGTTTTTTCAGTGGTCATGTATGGATGTGAGAGTTGAACTGTGAAGAAAGCTGAGCACCGAAGAATTGATGCTTTTGAACTGTAGTGTTGCAGAAGACTCTTGAGAGTCCCTTGGACTGCAAGGAGATCCATCCAGTCCATTCTAAAGGAGATCAGTCCTGGGTGTTCATTGGAAGGAATGATGCTAAAGCTGAAACTCCAATACTTTGGCCACCTCATGCGAAGAGTTGACTCATTGGAAAAGACTCTGATGCTGGGAGGGATTGGGGGCAGGCGGAGAAGGGGATGACAGAGGATGAGATGGCTGGATGGCATCACTGACTCGATGGACATGAATCTGAGTGAACTCCAGGAGTTGGTGATTGACAGGGAGGCCTGGCTGTGCTGCAGTTCATGGGGTTGCAAGGAGTCGGACATGACTGAGTGACTGAACTGAACTGAACCACCACTGATACTCAGCAGGTGACCTGTTTCAAACCAGTCTTTCCCATTCTTTCCGGTCTCTGAACTTATCAACTACTAATTTCTCCCTTGCTCTGGTTCTTTCTGTCATGGAAACCTTAAGGTCAGTTACTCTTTCCTCCACAGTGGGGAACTTTGAAGGAAGATTGGAGAGCCTTGAAAGAAGGTTTCTTTCAGTAGGAGAGGGTTGTGATAGCCGTGGGAGAGGGCAGTGTCACATGCAGGTCTGTTTTCTGTCTGCAGCCAGGCCAGGGTGCTTCTCACCTGCCCCTCTCCCTCCTGTGCATTATTGATGGCTGTGGCCTTGCCACTTTCTGCCTGGGTTTTGCACCCAGGCAGCGTGACCCTCAGGTTTTGCACCACTTCTCAGGAATCTTCCCAGAAGCACTGTCTCAGGCCTGAATGCTTTAGAGAAACTGAAGTATGACCCTTGTCTACCAGTCCCTACAAGGAAATGGATGGCTGCACTAGCAGTAGTGGGCAAGGACAGGACACCTGTGACTTTCCAATGCCTTGCTGGCTCTTTTCGTATCATCCACTTGTAGGGAGCAGAGAAGTTTGGGAAGGTGGCCAGTGGGCAGAGACTTTTGGAAGAGACTAAGGCTGATTCGTAACCAGGGCACAGGTCCAGACACGCTGTCAAAGGGACATCCTGAGTAACTCATCTCCGACATGCCATGGCACTGCTAATAGTTTCCAGTGAAGCCGTGGGTACAGGGATGACATCCAAGATGCTGGGCCCGGAGTTGGCACCAAGGAAGTGATAATCAAAAAATGAATGGTTCCAGAGGGATGGAACACAGTTCACGGGCAGTCATTTTCATTTAATTTTCTCTAATTTGTTCTTCCAGGTATTTCCACTATATTTCATTTCATGTATTAATTTTGGAATTAAAGCTCTGGTTTATGAGCTCTTAACACAGTGTCTGGGACACAGTAAGCAGTCAATAAATATCACTGGCTATTATTATAAATTAGCATTTTAAACCTTATTAGTAGCCTGTAGGTATTTTTGGTCTCCAAGTCAATCTTCTCTGGGAGAAAAAGTTCCAAGAAAATCTGGGGCTACAGGCTGCTGTAGTGTCTGGAGTGGCTTCACCTCCATTAGGACCCAGATCTTCAGAGCAGTTAACTTGCTCAAACGTACAGAGGCTGGGAACAGAAACCCAGTCGCCAGTGGTGGTACAGACATGGCACAGGACACGGCCCTGCAGAGTATACAAAGCTTATTCAACCTTACAATCATGGCAGGGATGACCAGAGTATACAAAGCTTATTCAACCTTACAATCATGGCAGGGATGACCAAACGGATCCTCAGAGAGGCAAGAACTTGTGTGGGATAGTGCAGCAAAGCATAGCAGAACAGGGTCAGAGGCCAGGGCTGCAGCTTCAACCATATCAGGTGGCCTTTCTGCTGCCTCACTCCACAATCTTAAGAGTCATAATTAAGCCTTCTCTGGGAAGGGCAGATGTTATCTGCCCGGTCCTCTTTCACTCCTGAGCCAATAAAAGAGCCTGGAGAAAGAGAAGACCATTAGAAGAATAAAGAAAGCTGTCTCTCTGTATTAGAAGAGCCTTCTCCCAGCCACTCAGCCACTCACAGGAGCATAATGCAGGAGAGCTTCCCCCGGACCATAGCTACTGTCTAGTCTTCCACAGCAACTAGAGTGACCTTTGAAAAACACGAGTCAGATCATATCCATTCTTGGCCCAAAGTCCTACAATGGCACCATCTTGTTCGGAGTAGGCCCCCAAGGCCTTACAGGAGCCTGCAAGGCCCTCCATGCTCTGGACCCCTCTGTTCGGCTGCCTGCCTTCCTGTTGCCTCCCCTCCTGCCACCCCAGCCCCCCTTGTTGCTTCTCAGTCTCACAAAGACCTTGCATTTGCAGTCTAATCTGTCTGGGTCACCCTACTCAAACAGCTTCTCCTTAGAGAACCCTCCTGTGAAGGTCACATTTAAAGTTAGCTTCCTCAGCCCCTCCTGAGTCTGTTAGAATACTTTAAAGGGCAGTCAACTCCACTTGATCTTTTCCTTGTTCGTTTATCTGCTTACTTCTACACTGGGACCTGGAATGATTTTATTTTATTTTTTTAATTTTATTTTATTTTTAAACTTTACAATATTGTATTAGTTGTGCCAAATATCGAAATGAATCCACCACAGGTATACCTGTGTTCCCCATCCTGAACCCTCCTCCCTCCTCCCTCCCCTACCCTCCCTCTGGGTCGTCCCAGTGCACTAGCCCCAAGCATCCAGTATCGTGCATCGAACCTGGACTGGCGACTTGTTTCATACATGATATTATACATGTTTTAATGCCATTCTCCCAAATCTCCCCACCCTCTCCCTCTCCCACAGAGTCCATAAGACTGATCTATACATCAGTGTCTCTTTTGCTGTCTCGTACACAGGGTTATTGTTACCATCTTTCTAAATTCCATATATATGCATTAGTATACTGTATTGGTGTTTTTCTTTCTGGCTTACTTCACTCTGTATAATAGGTTCCAGTTTCATCCATCTCATTAGAACTGATTCAAATGTATTCTTTTTAATGGCTGAGTAATACTCCATTGTGTATATGTACCACAGCTTTCTTATCCATTCATCTGCTGATGGGCATGATTTTAAAGAACAGGGCAGCAGTTTCAACTGACATTGTGTATGTAACGTGAGTGAGAAATAAAACTTGGCTGTTTTAAGCCACTGAAATGCAGAAATTGTTGCTTTAGCAAAGCCTGCTGCTGCTGCTGCTGCTAAGTCGCTTCAGGCGTGTCCGACTCTGTGCGACCCCATGGACGGCAGCCCACTAGGCTCCTCTGTCCATGGGATTTTCCAGGCAAGAGTACTGGAGTGGGTTGCCATTGCCTTCTCCTTTAGCAAAGCCTAGGTAATCCTAATTATTACACTCTTCAAGTCACATCATTAAGAGCTATGTGGATACTTTGCACATTTCAGGCAAAATCCTTTCCTAAAGTTGTTGGAGGCATGTCTAGCAGGATGGCAGGAGGTGAGCTCCCACAGTCACTGTAAAATGACTAAAATGTGGTGTATAGTTTTCCCAAACAGGTCACTCTTGGGATTTTGGATGGAAGAATTATTTGTTGTGCAGGACAATGCTTCCCATATTATTAATAAAGCAAAGTGTTCAGCCTCCCAAATTCCAGTCTTACTCCTTCAGGCATTGTGACAAACAAAAACATCCCCCCATTTTTAATGCCTCTAAGGGGTTGACACCTGAAAAGGGTGTCAGAGGACGAGATGGCTGGATGGCATCACCAATGCAATGGATATGAACTTGGGAAAACTTCACGAGATGGTGAGGGACAGGCAGACCTGGTGTGCTGCAGTCCATGGGGTGTCAGACATGACTGGGTGACTGAACAAGAACAAGAACAAGAGGTTGTATCATCCTCAACTGAGAACCCCTTGGGGAGGTGCTTGCATGCATTTCCTTGAGGGTAGTTACCCAGCTCCCAAGGTGAACCTCTCTGCAAAGGCTATGTACATGAATATGGCCATGGTCAGACAATGTGCAGATACTGGACTGGCTGACAGGGACTATGAATTACCCTCATTTAATGAATGAAAATACTGAAGCTTCAAAGGTGAGGTAACTTGTTCAAGGTCACATAGCTAGTGAGTGGATCTATGTATTCAGGTTTGCAGTTCCCACTGTCCCCCTGTCATGATATATGTGCCCAGTGCCCACTGGAGCAAATTACTACTACAATGGAAGCAGCCCTGCTAGATGTGAATGCAGTCAGAATGATAAGGAGGAACAGTCTGACACTCCAGCAAGGAGCCAAAACCTGGCAGGCATGAGCAAGTTGAGGAATACATCCTAATAAAGCCAGTCCCTCCATGTAGGCTAACTGTGAATTTCCTAGCGTTGGCTGGGGGGCTCCTTTTCCCCTGAGACCAGATTAACTCCATTGTTATATATCCCATAGCATCCTGTACCTTCCCTCCATAACCCTCATCGCATTTGTAGTTACTTTTCAATGTCAGTTATGTTGCCCCCACACGCATATACATAAGAAGAGGTGAGCTCTGTGAAAGCAGAGACCTTATCCATCCTGTTCACTCACATATCCACATCTCTGACACAGTGTCTGCTACATGGTAAGCACTCATTAATGCTGTTCACCAGCTTCTAGCTCTCTATTCAGGACACATGGGAGGAATGGTTTTCTTCGCCTTTTAAACAGTGCAGTATGGGCACATTAATAGTTCTGATCAAAGAGTTTTTGTTGTTGTTGTTTTGGGGGCGGGGGTGTTGTTTGTTTGGCTACATCATGCAGCATGTGGGAACTTAGCTCCCCGACCAGGGATTGAACTTGTGCCCCCTGCAGCAGAAGCCCAGATTATTAATCACTGGACTGCTGGAGAAGTCTCTGACCAAAGAGGTTTGAATGAAAGTGTCATGTCACTCTCACAGAGAGGGTCTAAGCTCCAGTGTGAAATGATCTGGAGTTGTTCTTCCCTCTGTCACAGTGACCAGCTGCATTCAAGTAGACGGCCAATATGTCAGCTTACATTCTAAGGTGAAGAGGCATGGAGCAGGCTTCCAGCCTTCTAGCAATGAATATGCAATCTGAATAAGAAACAACTCTTTGTTTAAAATAAGCCACCAAGTTTGTGGGGCATTATTGATTACTGCAGTATAATATGAAATATTTTGACTGATATAGTACTCAATAGATATTCATTAAAAGAATGTATAATTTCCACATTGACTTGACTCTGAAGGCTAAAAATAATAAGTCCACAGACAATATGAAAATGCTAAAAGATACAGATAATTTTCTGGAAAGAGAAAATAAGTAAAACAGCAATTTACACATGAAAGGTTATAGACTATTTTTAAAGGGAAAATTTAGTGAAGATAACTAATATCAAGTACTACAGGAATCAAACTGAATAATAACAGAAATAGAGAATGATCCAGAATGTTTAGTACATGGCTACACTCTACTTAAAGGGTAATGTAGAAAATATGTGGCAATGGCTAGGGCCCAGGCAATTATTATATAGCCTGTGTAAAAGTGAAAGTGAAAGTCGCTTTCAATCATAGCCAACTCTTTGTGACCCCATGGACTATACAGTCCATGGAATTCAGTTCAGTTCAGTTCAGTCGCTCAGTCATGTCCAACTCTTTGCAGCCCCATGAACTGCAGCACACCAGGCCTCCCTGTCCATCACCAACTCCCGGAGTCCACCGAAACCCATGTCCATTGAGTCGGTGATGCCATCCAAACATCTCATCCTCTGTCATCCCCTTCTCCTCCTGCCTTTAATCTTTCCCAGCATCAGGGTCTTTTCCAGTAGCCTTTCCCTTCTCCAGGGGATTTCCCAATCCAGGGATCGAACTGTGGTTTCCCACATTGCAGGCAGATTCCTTACCAGCTGAACCATAAGGGAAGCCCAAGAATACTGGAGTGTGTAGCCTATCCCTTCTCCAGAGGATCTTCCTGACTCAGGAATCAAACTGTGGTCTCCTGTTGCAGGTGGATTCTTTACGAATTGAGCTATCAGTGAAGGCCTATAGCTCATGTAATACAATACAAATTTGCATATAAAAAGACTTTGGCTGAAATTTTATTTTTTTTTCCTAGTAAAAACTGACGTCATCTCTGAAATACTTTAATATGTAGTTCCTTGTTTTCTACCTCACAGAACAGTGGCACTGTTTCAAGGTGAGGCTGGAGTATTGAGTCAGGATTAGAAGTAGCCTGGATGTCTGGGGATCTTGGCTAGAGAGGAGGTCTAGGGAGAAGAGCAAATGGGTAGCTGCAGTAGCTGGGGGACAAAGAAGGTTCTAGAGTCTGCCAGACATCCATAAGCAAGTATACTTGCAGTTTGTGTTAGGGGTTCCTTTTCAACATCTGTTTTCATAATAAAAACAATAGTCATAAACCACACATTTGGCGCACTAAGTAGTCAGGAGGTATTCTAAGTGCTTTGCAGGCATTATCTCATTTACTTCTTACAACACCACTGGGCAAGATGATATTACACATAATGAAGAAACCAAAGCCCAGAACAGTTAAGTAACTTGCCCAAAGTCACAGAACCAAGGAATGATAAGCCTGGTATATTGTTTCCTGGAGATCTAGCTCCAGAAATCAAATGTCTTAACTTACATCTGTCCTTGGGACTATGCTGAAAACTTGGCATAGGAAGCAGTGCGAATGTGCCAACAAAGCCTGGCACATGTGTAGCATGTGACCAAAGGATGACACATTTAATGTGTTTGCTAACCCACCAACCAGAGCCCAGCCTTGCTGGCCTTCACTCCACTGCTGCCTTCAGGCTTTCTTCATATGATTTTATAACATTGCTCCTGAATTTAGTTACTACACGGTTCCAAGGCTTTACTCCTATTAAAGTTCGAGCAAGAGCCATTTGCTCAGATGAGGGCTATTGAGGATAAGGCAAAAAAGGAGGGCATGTATTCTGATCATGAAGGGATAATGAAAGTGTACATTTACCCTCTACATGTGGTGTTTCAGTGTCAAAGTCAAGCCATGGACCACACCTGTTGATCTTGGGGATGGGATTGGAGGGGGAGGCTACAGAAAGGAAACCTAAGCTTCCTTCCTTAATCTAGCCCTGGGCAAGTTCACAAATCAGTGAGCATTATTTGTGAGAAGAGAAGGACTTTCTGCACATACCTCAGGCTCTTAGCTCAGTCTGCTTTTGGATGGGACCAATAAGGGAAAAAGTTCATAGACTCTGCACTTTCGATATGTTTGTCTCCTGGTGTGCTACAAACAGCAGTCTGGGGTCAAATGTTAATAGCCAATTAGACAGTAGCAAAATCCAAGACTAGAAAGTGTCTCTGAGTCAGTTAGGGAGGAACACAGGGCTGCTGCTGGCTCTTGGCATAAGAATAGAATTACCAGGCAGAGAGAGTAAAAAAAAAAAAAAGTGACCGGAATTTTCCAAATCCTGATGAGTGAAGTTTTTCATTCAATAAGGATAAGCAGAAACCATCAGCTGTGTGTGTCATTCCTTGCATCATTGTGTGTCCAAGGCAATTGGATTGCCAGGGAGACTTGAGGAGCATGTATTATTTTAAACTGTGTTATCAGAAGTGGCTTCAGCCCTAGCATGGCCTTTAAAACCATACAGAATATTGATTGTATTTGTATTGCCCTGTTTGCCTTTGGCCCAGGCATTCTCCAGTGCTCTGGCTGAAATGGCTGATCAGGAGTAAATCATCTTAGACAATGCTTCCCCTTACTTCCATTTACATGAGAGGCTACTATTTTGGCTCAGATTGACACCCTCTAGTCCTATTATGGTTTGGTGGTTTAGTTGCTAAGTTGTGCCCAACTCTTGCAACCCCATGGACTGTAGCCCACCAGGCTCCTCTGTCCATGAGATTTTCCAGGCAAGAGTACTGGAGTGGATTGCCATTTCCTTCTCCAGGGGATCTTCCCAACCCAGGAATCAAACCCAGGTCTCCTGCATTGCAGGCAGATTCTTTACCGAGTGAGCTATGAGGGAAGTTCACTATTATAGAACCGGGAAAAGAGGTAAAATTAGGTGAGAAGAGACCAGATGGACTTGAATGGTCTGATCCTCCTTTTCCTCCCCATCTTTCCTTGCCTGACTTCAGGCCAAGAAGAAAAACTGCTGTGTTTAGATCTGTAACTGGTAGCAGGGGGAGAGACTGAGAATTTCTGCCTGACTTACTTCTTTGGGCAATCTCTTCTAATACTAGCACCCCCCCGCCCACCCCCCGAGCAGTAGAAGACGTGGGGAGAGGCGAATAGCACATTAGAAAGAATGCACCAAGCATGTGAAGGCCCAGATTCCAGCAAAAGAATCTGAAAGAACTCTAATATGGCAGGAGAAGAGAATGCAGAAAGAAGACAGATGTGACATGAAGCTAGAGAGTTAGTCATTGGAGGATTTTAAGCATGGAAAAGAAATGATCTGAATTGTTATTAAAAAAAAAAAAAAGATCACTTGGCTAGGTGGAAAATGGATGGTAGAGGTACAAGAGTGGAAGCAGAGAGATTAGAAGACATTCTCAGATGTCTAGGCAATACATAATAGCAGCCTGGAATAAGCTGGCGTCAGTAGCCACAGTGAGAAAGAAGTAGACCAGAGAGATGTGTAAGAGGTAAAATTGATGTGACTTGGAGATTTATTAGGTGCAGTAACTGAGGGAGAGAAGGGAATCTAGAATAACTGACAGGTTTCTGGCTTGGGAGGGCTTCCTTTGTCACTCAGCTGGTAAAGAATCTACCTGCAATGCAGAAGACCTGGGTTTGATTCCAGGGCTGGGAAGATTCCCTGGAGAAGGGAAAGGCTACCACTCCAGTATTCTGGCCTGGAGAATTCCGTGGACTGTATAGTCCATGGGGTCGCAAAGAGTCAGACACGACTGAGTGACTTTCACTCACTCACTCACTTCTGGTTTGGGAAGCTGGATGAAAGGTGGTTAAGCTTACTGAGATGGAGAAAGCTTGGCAAGGAGGTTGCTGAGTTTGGGACATTGAGAACTTATTTACAACCAATCCAAATCCATCACGTTTGCCATATCATCACCAATGAGCATGGGTTCTCTGTTCTCAGTCAATTCTTTCTAGAAATAGCAAAGCTATTTTCTCCAAGTGGAGCCTACCTTATCTAAAGATTGTTCCTAAATTCCTGTTCTGCAATCCATTATGAGAGATGTAGATATTCTAATTCAAAGTTTATAATCCTTGCATCACAAAATCCACAGGATCCATGATTGCTAATTTTGGAGATTACCTGACTGACTTACCATCTTCTTCCTTCATCCATTCAGTCATTGTTCCTTGAGGACCCAATTTACCTCAAGGACCTCCACTGGGCATTGGGGCCATAAAAGAATGACATTGGCCATTACAGCTCTCCATCCATTCATCCATTACCTCCTTCCTTCAGTCACCCTTATTCCACAATTCCCTCACATTCTATTGCCCAGACTTCCCAAGAAAGAGAAGCTCTGGCTCACTTGCAGAACTGGGTAATGAATAGGGTGGGGAAAAATTGAATAGTGAAGCAAGAGAATCAAAGAGAAGCTAAAGAAAATCAACTGTTTAATAGAGGCATAACCCAAAAGATTCATTTAACACCATCAGTGACCAATACATCTCATGTTTGGATTATTGTGACAGCCACTCCACATCCATGCCCTGTCCCTCCAATGCATTCTCCCAGAGCAGCCAGAGATATTTTAATAGCTAAACCAGTTAATTCCCTCCCCCCATAGTTAGAGCCCCCACTGCTTTTCCATCACACTTCAAGTAAGATTGCACTGTGCTCAGTCATGTCCGACTCTTTGTGGTCCCCATGGACTGTAGTCCTCCAGGCTCCTCTGTCCATGGGATTCTCTAGGCAAGAATACTGGAGTGGGTTGCCATTTCCTACTCCAGGGAATCTTCCCAACTCAGGGATCAAACCCCATCTCTTGCAACTCCTGCATTTGCAGGTGGGTTCAAATCAAATTCACTTAAAATACACATACCTTTCCATGTGTCCAGTATTTTTTCCATAAGCATCTTTACTGTAGACATCTTTGCTGCAAGCATTTTTGCTGCATAACTAATTGGCTGTAAGGCAATTTTGTTGTAAAAGATAAATTAATTGTTTGACAATTTGGTTTCAACTGGTTGACAGTTTGCTTTCTTTTCTCCACTGACGCCATACTCTCAGTTTTACATGAAATACATCTTAGCCATCATAATGGTCTACAACAGACATGACAATATGCCAAGAACACAAGAGTATAGAGGGCTTTCACAATACAATACAAAACTCAGCTACACACAGGCATGTTAGTATTTGGAAACGTATACCTCTCTTAATGAAAGAAGACATTTTAGTGAGGCTGGACAGGAAACTTTTTAGTCAGGCTCCACCAAGTTTCCTTCTTTGCCCATTCTCCTGTCAGCCTTGCTATTCTCCAAGAAGCACAGGAGTTCCAGACTCTACAGGCAACCATGCGTGAATCACCTGGGCCCAATAATGAATCCAAGGGGTGCTACTCTGCATCCTCACAGCCCTTTAGGGTAACAGATTGGAAGCTCATTACATACCTGCTCACTTCTTCTGTGGATGTGGGATGGCTTCATTATGCTCAAAGAAATTGGTCAACAATGCAAGACTTAATCAAGTCAATTATTTAGCCCCATGCAGCCAGGAGAAAAATAAAGGAGTGTGCCCAAATGCAACTAAATCCAATAAAATTTGTTTGTAAGTAAAGGCAGAGTCTTTCATCCCGGTGGGTAGGTTTATTGTGGGGGCAAAACTGAATGCCAATGGATAAATACAACTGAGGGCTGGGGCCATTTGGGCCAGCTCATCATCACACCTGCATTTCATACACTCACACTCCAGGTGGTGGAGTTTGCCAGAACAGGGCCGGATTATGAGCTTAAAAGGCCCTAAGCAAGGAAAAGATTATGCTGCCCTTCTACTTGCAATTAAAAATAATGGTTAGCTATTGTATACCCTGTAAAATGAGTGTAAGAATGTTCTACATAGTTCTAGTTTTGCACATAGTGATAGATACCTGAGTGCCTTGCTTTTTGAAATGTTTTTTTCTTTTGGTTTCTTTGTTCTCTCCTTCTTTCCTCTTCCTTCTGTTCTTTCTTTCTCCTTCCATCTCTCCCTCTTTTCCTCTTTCCTTCCTTCCCTCCCCTACTCGTTCACTTCTCTCCTTCCTTCCTTCATTTTCCCTGCTCTTCATACCCTAGTAAATCAGAGAATCCTAGCAGATCTGAGCCTCTTCGTTATAGAGAGGAAAACTGACTGTGCTGGGGAGGGGGAGGACATGATGGGAAATGGAAGCTAGTCATATAAATTGGTTAAAGGCATGATTAGGTACAGTCTTTAAAGAAAATCAGTCAATTTATTTCAGTTACATAAAGTTTATGAATTTTCATAGTGACTCTCTTTAATGCACAAATGAAATTAGTTTGAAATTAGCCAATTGATTTGGTACAAAAGGTAGCTCTTGAAATGCTTTGCCATTTTTCAGTTTCTTCCTTTCTGACTGTCATCCCTTTTCTCCCAGGGTTGTCCAGCCCCGGGGGAATGAGCATTTTTGGAAGTTGGAATCAATAGGAAGTTACTGTTGTTCTGAGGTATTGTCTGTCCACCATATCTGTGTGAGCTTTTGTCTAACTGGTAAGTGGAAACATGCTTCATGGTCAGAGGTCTGCTGAGCATTTTCTTAGCAAGGTAGGAAAGCTTTTGTGACTTTATATTTTACTCACAAGCTGCCTGCTCCCCCAGGACTCTGCTGACACCTGATTTCTCACCATTGTCCAAATATGCTGTCCATTTCTAGTCCTTTGCACGAAGTTTTCTCTTTGCTGGGAATGTCTCTCCATCTCTTCACCTAATACCCTCCAACTCAGGTTTCAAGCTCCATCTTAATGTCACCTCCTCTGTGAATCCTTCCTGAAAACCCTGGCATATTTAGTCCCTTCTCTGTGTTCCCCCAACCCTCTGTCCATCTTTCTATTATACCTACATGTGGTATCATTGCCTGTTCCCTTGTAGGCAAGCACCATGTCTTGTGCCATTATGTATCCTCTTTATCTTCTTGCCTTCCACTGCCTAGTCCAGTGATGTGTCCTTGGGAGATTTTCAGTAAATTCTCACTGAAAAGGGGAGAGGGGCTGAGGGAGAGATGGTCTCTTAGAGAAAACCCTGCTGAGAGCCTCACTAAAAGTGTGGCTCCCAGTCTAGAAGCATTATGACGCCTAGGAGTGTCTCAGGCCTCACCCCAGATCTGCTGAATCAGAATCAGCATTTAACAATATACCCAGGGCTTTCTTTTGATGACTAAAGTTTGAGAATCACTGTTAGAGCTGTTAGAAGGATGGGGGAGAGACCAGTACATTAATGATATTATGTCTGTCACAGGAACAAGCTAAAGGTCAGAACAGATTCAAATGCTCACAAAGAAATGGGATGCTGGGACTGTTCAGAGCAGACTAGGAGAGCAGCTGGCTGACTAGTTCCCAATAGTCCTTCGATTCCTCCAGATCATGCTGGCCCTAGCAGGGCTAAGCAGATAGTGTCATGGCTGTAAGGTTCTGTAGCCAGTACAATCAGCCAGGCGGCCTCAGAGCTGGTCCTTGTCTAGATGAAGCTGGCCAGCCAGTGATGCTCTGTGGCTCAGATGGTAAAGAATCTGTCTGCAGTGTGGGAGACGTGGTTTTGATCCCTGGGTTGGGAAGATGCCCTGGAGGAGTGCATGGCAACCCACTCCAGTATTCTTGCCTAGAAAATCCCTATGGACAGAGGAACCTGGCGGGCTACAGTCCATGGGGTCGCAAAGAGTTGGACATGACTGAACAACTAAGCCCACATACACAGCTAGTGATTCAGGCCAGGTTACTACATCACCAAACTAGCTGGTTTCAACACCTTCCATTTGAACCTCTGGTGACGTCTATGATCTAGCTTTGCTCCAGGTCATTAAAAGTAAAATTCATTTCCACTGAACCCTCAGGTTTCTGTTAATTTGGCCAATTTCCTTTGTTGCTATTATTTTTGTATTAGATAACAGCCAATTTTAGACCAATTAATGCCATTGCACATAAGAAAAGCCCCATGGTGGTCTCACCTCTTTCTAAGGAAATGGAAAGGTCACTGTGCTCCAAAACACATACACCTCTCAGCTGGTCCAGGAGACAAAAGTTATCTTTCCAATTAGTCACTTCTGATGCCCTTTTAATTTGAAAATGTTCTTTTCCATGATTCTCCTGGCTCCCAAGTTTATCACTTCTTCCCACCTCAAAAAGAGTTGAAGCTTTCAACTCCACTCATATACTCCATGCTTCCATTTTTACCTAAGGCCCCTGACCATGTGCCCCAGTCCTTTGAATTCTTTCTTACTTTTACTACTGATGTAGCTTCTTCTTCACCTCAGCCAGGCATCCAGCCCTTGGGTGCACCCTTTACTGTCTCTCCAGCAGCCTCTTCCAAGCCTCTCTTCCTTGCCTCCGAAGTCAAGCCACCATATGTGGCGGATCGGTGGGCCTGCTTTGTCCCCTGTATTGGCTCCTTCACATTTGTCTCTTTTCCTTGCACCCACCCAACAAAATCCCAACGCTGGATGAACTGATCATCCACAGTCCACCTTCTTTGTTTTTAGATGCAGCTCTGAGTCCAGCTGGAAGAAGAACAGAAAACCATATTAGCCTCATTTAAATCTGGGTCTTTTCTCAGTTGAGCAATCAGTGCTGCCAGGCAATCTTTTTTCATGGCTATAATGAGATTTGCAACCATTTTTCATCCAGCAGCTAAGATACAACCATTACATTGTAAGTGAGAGGCAGTTTCAAAAAGGCCTAGTATGCCTGCTTTGAAACTAGCCAGAGAAACTCTGAATATTTACATTTACTAGTCACTATTCTAAACCTTTTCTTTTTGTCTTCAAGCTTCCTAATGAGTTTTCATCCTTCTTGCCTATAAAAAGCAACCTTGCTCTTACTCCCCTGATAGAAGTGAGAAATTATATCTTTCAGCTTCCTAGCTCTTGCCCTTTGCCTTTGCTTCTCTGACCACTTTACTATAGCCTTAGAGATGACTCCTTCTGTTCAAAGGCAAGCTCTTCTCCCATGTTCACAGTTCTAAGTCCTCAGTCCTTCCTTTTCTGTCACCTCTTCAAACTTTCCCCCTCTTTTCTGCTCCTTCATGATCCTTTTCTCTAATATCTTTTTTTCCTCCAAACTTGAAAACACATTTAAGTTTCTGTAATCTAAATTAAAAAATCCTCTCTTGATTCTTTATCTTCCAGCCACCATGAACTCTTTCCCCCACCCCTTCCACTGCCAAATTCCTGGAAAGTGATATTTGTCCTCTAATTGTCTCTACCACTTACCCACTTCCTACTTACAATCTACTCTCCTGTGGCCTCTGCCCACCACTCCACATAAACTGCTCTTGTCAAGGTCATAAGTAACTTCCAGGTGTCTAAATCCCTTTGTCAAGTTTCAATCCTCTTTTTACTTGACCTCTTGATACCATTGAACACATTGACTGCTCCACCCTTAAAACACGGTACTCCTTAGACACATTACTACTCTTCTCATTCTCTTTGGGGGTCTCCACTTACTTAATCATCCATCAAATGTTTGACACCCCAGGGTTTCTTCCTCAAGTCCATGCCTTTTCCCTTGGACATTCTTCTCCACTACTATGGTACTGAGTACCACCTTTAAGCTCAAGACCCACCCCCAAACACACACACACACGTTCTTTCTCTCTCTGACTTTTATCTGCAGCTCACAGCTCTCTGAACTCCCTGACATCTCTGACTGGACTCCATAAACTCAGAGTCACCAATGCCACAAATTTAGGAGTTATCCAACTAGTCACTACAACATGCCCATTTCCCTTTGATTAACATTTCTCATACTATTCATACTGTTCATGGGGTTCTCAAGGCAAGAATACTGAAGTGGTTTGCCATTCCCTTCTCCAGTGAACCACATTCTGTCAGACCTCTCCACCATGACCCATCCGTCTTGGATGGCCCCGCATGGCATGGCTTAGTTTCATTGAGATAGACAAGGCTGTGGTCCATGTGATTAGATTGGCTAGTTGTCTCTGATTGTGGTTTTAGTCTGTCTGCCCTCTGATGCCCTCTCTCAGCGCCTACCGGCTTACTTGGGTTTTTCTTACCTTGCACGTGGGGTGTCTCTTCACGGCTGCTCCAGCAAAGCGCAGCCGCTGCTCCTTACCTTGGATGTGGAATAGGTTTTCTCAGCCACTCCTATGCCATCGCAACCACTGCTCCACTCACCTAGAGCCCTACATCCTGGAATGTGAAGTCAAGTCGGCCTTAGGAAGCATCACTACGAACAAAGCTAGTGGAAGTGAAGGAATTCCAATTGAGCTATTTTAAATCCTGAAGGATGATGCTGTGAAAGTGCTGCACTCAATATGCCAGCACATTTGGAAAACTCAACAGTGGCCACAGGACTGGAAAAGGTCAGTTTTCATTCCAATCCCAAAGAAAGGCAATGCCAAAGAATGCTCAAATTACCGCACAATTGCACTCATCTTACATGCTAGTAAAGTGATGCTCAAAATTCTCCAAGCCAGGCTTCAGCAATATGTGAACTTTAAACTTCCTGATGTTCAAGCTGGTTTTAGAAAAGGCAGAGGAACCAGAGATCAAATTGCTAACATTTGCTGGATCGTCGAAAAAGCAAGAGAGTTTCAGAAAAACATCTATTTCTGCTTAATTGACTATGCCAAAGCCTTTGACTGTGTGGATCACAATAAACTGTGGAAAATTCTGAAAGAGCTGGGAATACCAGACCACCTTACCTGCCTCTTGAGAAACCTATATGCAGGTCAGGAAGCAACATTTAGAACTGGACATGGAACAACAGACTGGTTCAAAACAAGAAAGAGTATGCCAAGGCTGTATATTGTCACCCTGCTTATTTAACTTATATGCAGAGTACATCATGAGAAACACTGGGCTGGAGGAAGCGCAAGCTGGAATCACGATTGCTGGGAGAAATATCAATAACCTCAGATGTGCAGATGATACCACCCATATGGCAGAAAGTGAAGAAGAACTAAAAAGCCTCTTGATGAAAGTGAAAGAGGAGAGTGAAAAAGTTGGCTTAAAGCTCAAAGAAAACTAAGATCATGGCATCTGGACCCATCACTTCATGACAAATAGATGGGGAAACAGTGGCTGACTTTATTTTTCTGAGCTCCAAAATCATGGCAGATAGTGACTGCAGCCATGAAATTAAAAGACGCTTACACCTTGGAAGGAAAGTTATGACCAACCTAGACAGCATATTAAAAAGCAGAGACATTACTATGTCAACAAAGTTCAATCTAGTGAAGGCTATGGTTTTTCCAGTGGTCATGTATGGACGTGAGAGTTGGACCATAAAAAAAGCTGAGCACCAAAGAATTGATGCTTTTGAACTGTGGTGTTGGAGAAGACTCTTGAGAGTCCCTTGGATTTCAAGGAGATCCAACCAGTCCATCCTAAAGGAGATCAGTCCTGGGTGTTCATTGGAAGGACTGAGGTTGAAGCTGAAACTCCAATACTTTGGCCACCTGATGGGAAGAGCTGATCCATTTGAAAAGACTCTGATGCTGGGAAAGATTGAGGGCAGGAGGAGAAGGGGATGACAGAAGATGAGATGGTTGGATGATATCACTGACTCAATGCACATGCGTTTGGGTGGACTCTGGGAGGTGCTGATGGACAGGGAGGCCTGGTATGCTGTGGTTCATGGGGTCGCAAAGAGTCGGACATGACTGAGCAGCTGAACTGAACTGAACATTTCTCAAGTTGGTCCCTCACTTCTCATCCCCCTGCTACTACCTTACTCTGGGTCCTTGTTGTTTCTCCCCTGACTATTACAAAAACCTACACATTAATTATGCATTACTAATCCTAGAATACTCATGGTAGCATCGATGGCACTTTGGAATCTGCAGGTAAGTTAATGTAGACAAACACAACTCTGACTCACAGATTTGTTGGCCATGTTATTGATTTCACATTTTCTGGCTGGATGTTATGAAAACTTGGGCAATGGATATCACCAGCAGTTCCTTTCTCATATCATTGGAAATAAGTAGGCTTTATAAGCCAAACTCATATGAAAAAAAACCTGGGTTTTGAATCTTGATGATCACATAATGGAGGATTTTTTTTTCTCTTAGTTCTGGCTGCTGGAGAAGGCAATGTCACTCCACTCCAGTACTCTTGCCTGGAAAATCCCATGAATGGAGGAGCCTGGTAGGCTGCAGTCCATGGGGGTCTCTAAGAGTTGGACATGACTAAACGACTTCACTTTCACTTTTCACTTTCATGCATTGGAGAAGGAAATGACAACCCACTCCAGTGTTCTTGCCTGGAGAATCCCAGGGACAGAGGAGCCTAATGGGCTGCCGTCTATGGGGTCGCACAGAGTCAGACATGACTGAAGTGACTTTGCAGCAGCAGCAGCAGCAGTTCTGGCTGCTAAAAATGTCTTAAGCTTAATTGAAAATTCAGGATCCCATGACATGCATTGTATGTACAAACTCACTCCTAGATCCATCATTTTTTATTAATTTATGTTTTTCCCTTAGCCTTGATAGACTTTCCCTTTCCCTTGTGAGAAAACAAGGAGGAGAGGCAAGACACAAACTGAAGCATTTAGCTCCTGCCTTGCCCCCACCCTGGGCTTTCCTTGTAGCTCAGCTGGTAAAGAACCCACCTGCCAAGTGGGAGACCTAGGTTTAATCTCTGGGTTGGGAAGATCCCTTGGAGAAGGGAAAGGCTACCCACTCCAGTATTCTGGCCTAAAGAATTCTACGGACTGTATAGTCCATGGGGCCACAAAGAGTCAGACACGACTGAGCAAATTTTACTTCACTTCACTTCACTTAGCCTTGATACATTAATCTTTCAAAAATCTTACTGTAGTCCAAGGGCTTTTGGAAATTCTCCTAATTCCATCTTCGAGCAAGAGGAATTATAAAAAGAAAAGAAGCTCTCAAGCTAAGTTTATAGGTACATGGCTTCCCTGGTAGCTCAGAGAGTAAAGAATCCACCTGCAATGAGGGAGACCTGGGTTCGATCCCTGGGTTGGGAAGATCCCCTGGAGAAGGGAACAGCTACCCACTCCAGTATTCTTGCCTGGAGAATCCCATGGACAGAGGATCCTAGCTGGCTGCACAACTGAGTGATGTTCACTATTGATAATATGTTGTTGGGACAGGAATCTTTTGAGAATATAGAAAGCAGATGAATCAGGGGCTTCCAGTCAGTTGGTCTATATTTATTGGGAGATCTTGAAGCCTTTATTACCCACCAAGTCTGTTTCTGAGATCTCCCTTTCCTTTCTGCGAGGAGCTCATTTGAAACTGAGCCAACGGTTAAGGGATGCTTTTAACTTGCTATGCTTGACAAACCCAAGTTAGAGCTAGATTAACATCATTCCTGTCAACATGTCCACCATTCAGTTTCTGTAGAAGGCCAGGAGCCATGTTGTTTTGGAGTTCTTGTGTGTCTGTGTGTGTTCTCAGTCGTGTCTGACTCTTTGAGACCCCATGGACTATAGCCCACCAGACTCTTCTGTCCATGGAATTCTCCAGGCAAGAATACTGGAGCAGGTTACCATTTCCTACTCCAGAGGACCTTCCTGACCCAGGATTGAACCAGTGTCTCCTGAGTTGGCAGGAGACTTCTTCACTGCTGCACCACCTAGCTCAAACAGTAAAGAACCTACCTGCAATGCGAGAGACCTGGGTTCGATCCCTAGGTCAGGAAGATCCCCTGGAGAAGGGCATGGCAACCCACTCCAGTATTCTTGCCTGGAGAATTCCATGCACAGAGGAGACTGGCAGGCTACAGTCCATGGGGTTGCAAAGAGTTGGACATCACTGATCAACTTTCACTTTCACTTTCACTTTGCACTTTAACTTGCTGTCCTGGTCTCCATCTTGTAACCCAACAATGGCAGCAGTCCTCTCTCCCGTCTATCCCACTGTCAAACTGCAATCTAAAATAGGACTCTGTCCTGTAGGCAGTGGGGAACTACTGAAGCTTTTAGGCAAAGTCTGTTTAAGACACATTATTTTGGCTTCAATATTCAGAGTAAATTAGAGAGGAATAAAACTAGAATCAGGACAATTTACTGAAAATCGGTTACAGTAAGTTAGGTTCAGTCAGTTCAGTTCAGTCACTCAGTCGTGTCCAACTCTTGGAGACCCCATGGACTGCAGCATACCAGGCTTCCCTGTCCATTACCAACTCCTGGAGCTTGCTCAAACTCATGTCCATCGAGTCATTGTTGCCATCCAACCATCTCATCCTCTGTCATCCCCTTCTCCTCCTGCCTTCAATCTTTCCCAGCATCAGGGTCTTTTCCGATGAATCAGTTCTTCACATCAGGTGGCCAATGTATTGGAGTTTCAGCTTCAACATCAGTCCTTCCAGTGAATATTCAGGACTGATTTCCTTTAAGATGGACTGGGTGGATCGCCTTGCAATCCAAGGGGCTCTCAAGGGTATTCTCCAACACCACAGTTTAAAAGCATCAATTCTTCTGCACTCAGCTTTCTTTATGGTCCAACTCTCACATCCATATGTGACTACTGGAAAAACAATAGCTTTGACTAAATGGACCTTTGTCGGCAAAGTAATGTCTCTGCTCTTAAATATGCTGTCAAGGTTGGTCATAGCTTTTCTTCCAAGGCACAAGCGTCTTTTAATTTCATGGCTGCAATCACTATCTGCCATGATTTTGGAACCCAAGAAAATAAAGTCTGTCACAGTTTCCCCATCTATTTGCCATGAAGTGATGGGACCAGATGCCATGATATTAGTTTTCTGAATGATGAGTTTTAAGCTTTTTCACTCTCTTCTTTCACTTTCTTCAAGAGGCTCTTCAATTCCTCTTCACTTTCTGCCATAAGGGTGGTGTCATCTTCATATCTGAGGTTAGAAGCTAGGTTAAAAGTAGTAAAGGCTGTATCAGTAAGGGTCCAACCCAGAAAACAGAAATCACAGTAATTTTTTATGAGAGGAGAAAGGCAATGCAGATAACTGGTTATATAGAAACTGGAATGATTGAGAAAGAAAGCTGTATAAGATGAAACAACCCAGAAATAAGCAACAGCAGCAAGCTGCTACCACTCTTAGGCTACAGGGATAGAGAATGGAGCCAGGGTCTGCAGAGTCCTGAGGCAGCGTTGATTGGTGGAAACTGGAATCACAGAGGGTTTGATGGTGGGAGATAGAGACACGGAAGAAACAGATGCAGCTCAAGAACACCTTCTCTCATCCTCCTTCTCACTTCCTGTCAGCCACCAGTCTACCTCCATGAGGCACAATAGCCAAGAAAATTCATTCTGAAAAACAGAGTGGAGCAGAAGGATGAGGAGTGGCTCTGAGGCCAAATGGGCCAGCCTATGCCAAAATTAAGGGCCTATACCAAACTGTGGCACCGAGCATAAAGAAGAGATGGTGGAATCAGAAAGAGTCATTTAGGAGTATAATCAGCAAGAGTGTTGAGCACTGATTTCCAGTCTGATGACTGCTGGATTAATCATAATGTTCTTTCCACAGGTGATGAAAATGTCTGGGGACTTGTTGAAATTTAGTTGCCTGTTGGGACTCTAGGTGGAGGGTCCTAGGAGACAATAATATACTTACCTCTGAAGTTCAGAGGAGAGGTTGAAAGGGAGATCAGGAATGGATATTAGACAGGGAGTTTATAGTGACAGAAATAAGAGGTTGGGAAGACCTGGAGCACAGTCTTTTTCTTAAACTTATGATAATGTTTATTAATCCTTAGTTCCAGTAAGTTGTGGTTAAATTATTTTTTGCACACAGTATCTATAAACATATTATGAAAATAACAAACAAAGCAAAACTGAAAAGTAGAAAGAAAAGTTTAATTATTCTCTTGTAGACTTTGTAAGGCTGTATTTTTTCAGGCTCAGGTTTGAAATTATTCTATTGTTTAATTTTGAACATTTGTACATTTTCTTATGAGAGTGGTATTTGCTAAAATGAAAAAGGATTTCTTTTGCAAATTAGTAGTGTAGAGTTCCAGAGGCCTTTTTACAACTACTTTGTTAGAATTTGTAAAGGAAGTATCTTGTATGATAGTGAATTTAATTTTTGTTTCACTTTTATCAAGCCTAATTTATATATACTGATAATTAAATTAAAATTATATAGAATGGGTGATAGTTTAGAGTGATAATATTTTATAAAGTTTCTTTAAAAAGATTTTATTCAGAATTTGTTTACAGGGCAGTTAATTACAACTTTAAATAACATCGGTAGGGGGGATTACTATGTGTATTTTCTAGCCAAGTTAGAATTACTCTTACTCTCAATTCTAGTATCTTTTTTTGCCATTTAAAATATTTTATTTTATATTATTTATATTGGAGTACAGTTGATTAGCAATTGTGTTAGTTTCAGGTGTACAGCAAAGTGATTCAGTTATATATAAAGAGGTGTCTATTCTTTTTCAAATTCTTTTCCATTTTAGTTTATTACAGGGTATTGAGCAGAATTCCCTGTGCTATAAAACAGGTCCCTATTGGTTATCTATTTTATATATAGCATTGTGTACATGTCAACCCAAACTTCCAATCTTTCCTTCCCCACCACCCTTCCGTCTGGTAACCATAACTTTGTTCTCTAAGTCCATGAGTCTGCTTCTGTTTTGTAAAGAATTTCATTTGTACCATTGTTTTAGATTCAACATATAATCAATATCATATGATATTTGTCTTTCTCTGTCTGACTTGGTTCACTTACTACAATAATATCCAGGGCCATCCATGTTGCTGCAAATATTATTTCATTCCTTTTAATCACTGAGTAATATTTCATGGTATGTATATACCATATCTTTTTATCCATTCATCTGTTGATAGACATTTAAGTTGCTTCCATGTCTTGGCTATTGTAAACAATGCTGCAATGAACATTGGAGTGTATGAATCATTTTGGACCATGTTTGTCTCTGGATATATGCCCAGGAGTGGGATTGCTGGATCATATGGTAGCTCTAGGACTTTCCCAGTGGCACAGCAGTAAAGACTGCCTGTGGTGCAGGAGCCCCAGGAGATGCAGGTTCAATCCCTGGGTCTGGAAGATACCTAGGAGGAGTGTATGGCAACCCAATCCAGTATTCTTGCCTGGAGAATCTCATGATCAGAGGAGCCTGGCAGGCTACAGTCCATAGGGTCGCAAAGAGTCAGACACAACTGAAGCGACTTAGCACGCAGACATGGCAGCTCTATTTTTAGTTTCTTAAGGAACCGCCCTACTGTTCTGCATAGTGGAGCACCAGTTTACATCATCACCAACAGTGTAGGACATCACCAACATTGTCCCTTTTCTCTACACCCTCCTGGAACACAATCTTGAAGACCATCTATACTTAATGGTTGGTTGGAGAAAAGAGAGGGATTGGTCAGTGATAGGAAGAAAGCCAGGAGAAAGTTCTCAGACAACAATTTAACTAAACTCAAATCCAAAGATATTCAGAAGACATCTAAATACTGAAATTTTAAAAAAGTATACTTCAGATAATCCATGAGCCAAAGTGGGAATCTCAACAGAAATTTTAAGATGCATTACACTGAATGAAAATTTAAATACACATTCAAGATTTGTAAGATTCAGCTAAAGTGATTCTTGAGGGAAATTCATTGCATAAATGCTTATATTAGAAAAGAAATTTGAAATTAATAACCTAAATTTCCATCCTAGACAATTAAAGAAAGAAGAACAAATTAAACTTAAAGCTACTTGAAGAGAGGAAATGACAAATTAGAGGAGAAATCAATAGATTTTAAACAAGAAAACAGTAAAGAAAATCAAGAAAGCAAAACACAACAATGTAGAAATAGAGAACACATGAATAGTTACCAGGGGTTAAGGTGGGAATGGAAGTAGGAGGGAAGTGGATGTGTCCATAAATGGGCCACATGAGGAACTCCTGAAATTATGGAGATGCTCTGCATCTCGAATGTGTCCATGCCAATATCCCAGTTATGATATTATAGTAGTACAGTTATACAATATATAATCATTAAAGTTGGCTAAAGGGTACATGAGATCTCTTTATTTTTTACAACTGCATGTGAGTTCATGATTATCTCAAAATTAAAAGTTTAATTTAACATTTTCTCTGCAACTTAATGCTTGTACCAGGATTGAATAACTGCCATTGCTTCGCCTTTGGGAGCCACTATGCCACCACAAGTTTCTTAACAAGAAAGTAGCCTAACTGGTGTTGGATTTGGGTGTCCAAATACCATTATTTTAGTGGTGGGGGACTGCTGTCATTGACTTTTAATATTGTGAGATTTTTGGTCATTCTGAGGTCCTACAGTTGCTTACAGTTTATGGTGTGACAGAATAAACACAAGTATGAGGTAAATGGCCTAGAGGTGATGTATTTGCCCTTTTGGTATGGGAGGGGGAATGCCGTCACCCACACACATCACTCTGTATTGTCATTATTCAGTCGCTAAGTCATGTCTGACTCTGCCACCCCATGGACTATAGACTGCCAGGCTCCTCTGTCCATGGGATTTCCCAGGCAAGAATACTGAAGTGGGTAGCCATTCCCTTCTCCAGGGCATCTTCCCCACCCAGGGATCAAACCCATGTTTCCTATATTGGCAGGTGGGTTCTTTACCGCTGAGCAACCAGAAAGTTCTTATAATTTACACTTTGACATCATGCTCTGCACCCTCAAAATATACACTGGCAGAAACACCAAGCCCTTTTCCTCCTTGTCCATATGGTAAATTATTATCTTTCTTTGTTGTTGCTTGCTTTCAGTGCTCATACCCACCCAGTCTTATCCTTCATGTCTGCCTAACTGTGGGCCTTTTTCTGTGACCCACAACCCTGCAGAACTCCACCTTCTTTCATCCTCATACTTCTGCCACATGCCTACTCCCCACATTCAGAGAACTCATAAAGATACACACATATTTTCATAACTTATAGATTTAATTTTAATCATCAGTATTGGTATACACTGTAGGTGTAAGATTTAACTTGTTCTCAGGGGTCTGAAGCTACAAAGAACATTTCATGGGAAATGATGCTACAAAGAATATTTCATGGGAACCTGGAATGTTAGGCCCATGAATCAAGGTAAATTGGATGTGGGAAAGCAGGAGATGGCAAGAGTGAACATCAAGATTTTAGGAATCAGTGAACTAAAATGGACTGGAATGGGTGAATTTAACCCAGATGACAATTATATCTACTACTATATGCAAGAATCTCTTAGAAGAAGTGAAGTAGCCCTCAGAGTCAACAAAAGAGCCTGAAATGAAGTACTTGGGTGCAATCTTAAAAATGACAGACTGATCTCAGTTCATTTCTGAAGCAAATCAACCAAGTCTATGCCCCAACCTCTGATACTAAAGAAGCTGAAGTTGACTGGTTCCATGAAGACCTACAAGACCTTCTAGAACTAATATCAAAAAAAAAAAAAAGATATCATGTTCATCATAGGGTATTGGAATGCAAAAGTAGGAAGTCAAGAGATAATAGGCAAGTTTGGTCTTGGAGTACAAAATGGAACAGAATTTGCTCAAGAGAATGCACTGGTCTTAGCAAACATCCTCTTTCAACAACACAAGAGACAACTCTACACACGGACATCACCAGATGGTCAATACTGAAATCAGATTGATTATACTCTTAGCAGCCAAAGATTGATAACTTCTATACAATCAGAAAAAACAAGACCTAGCTGACTGTGGCTCAGACCGTGAGCATCTTATTGCAAAATTCAGGATAAAATTGAAGAAAGCAGGGAAAACCACTAGGCCATTCAGTTCAGTTTAGTTCAGTTCCTCGGTCATGTCCTACTCTGCAATCCCATGGACTGCAGCATGCCAGGCTTCCCTGTCCATCACCAACTCCCAAAGCTTACTCAAATTCATGTTCATCGAGTTGGTTACCTTCCAACAAGCTCATCCTCTGCCGTCCCCTTTTCCTCCTGCCTTCAATCTTTCCCAGCATCAGGGTGTTTTCCATGAGTCAGTTCTTTGCATCAGTTAGCCAAAGTATTGGAGCTTCAGCTTTAGCATCACTCCTTCTACTGAGTATTCAGGACTGATTTCCTTTAGGATAGACTGGTTTAATCTCCTTGCAGTCCAAGGAATTCTCAAGAGTCTTCTTCAACACCGCAGTTCAAAAGCATCAATTCTTTGGTGCTCAGCTTTCCTTTTGGTCCAACTCTCACATCCATACATGACTACTAGAGAGACCATAGCTTTGACTAGATGGACCTTTGTCAGCAGTGTTGTCTCTGCTTTTTAATATGCTGTCTAGGTTGGTCATAGCTTTTCTTCCAAGGAGCAGCTTCTTTTAATTTCATAGCTGTGGTCACCATCTGCAATGATTTTGGAGCCCAAGAAAATAAAGTCTGTCATGGTTTCCATTGTTTCCCCATCTATTTGCCATGAACTGATGGGACAGCACGCCATGATCTTAGTTTTCTAAATGTTGAGTTTTAAACTAGCTTTTTCACTCTCCTCTTTTACTTTTATCAAGAGGCTCTTTGTGGTGTCATCTGCATATCAGAGGTTGTTGATATTTCTCCCAGAAATCTTGATTCCAGCTTGTGCTTCATCCAGGTTGGCATTTCACAAGATGAATTCTGCATATAAGTTAAATAAGCAAGGTGACACTATACAGCCTTGATGTACTCTTTTCCAATTTGGACCAGTTTGTTTTTTGATGTCTGGTTCTAACTGTTGCCTCTTGACCTGCATATAGATTTCTCAGGAGGCAGATAAAGTGGTCTGGTATTTCCATTTCTTTAAGAACACTCCACAGTTTGTTGTGATACACACAATCAAAGGCTTAGGCATAGTCAATAATGCAAAAGTAAATGTTTTTTTCTGGAATTCTCTTGCTTTTTCTATGATCCAGAGGATGTTGGCAATTTGATCTCTGCCTTTTCTAAATCCAGCTTGAGAATCTGAAAGTTCTCAGTTTATGTACTGTTGAAGCCTTGCTTGGAAAATTTTGAGCATTACTTTGCTAGTGTGTGAGATGTGTGCAATTGTGTGGTAGTCTGAACATTCTTTGGCATTGCCTTTCTTTGGGATTGGAATGAAAACTGACATTTTCTAGTCCTGTGCCAACTACTAAGCTTTCCAAATTTGCTGACATATTGAGTGCAGCACTTTCACAGCATCATCTTTTAGGATTTTAAATATATCAGCTGGAATTCCATCACCTCCACTAGCTTTGTTTGTATTGATGCTTCCTAAGGCCTACTTGACTTCATATTCCAGGATGTCTGGCTCTAGGTGAGTAATCACACCATCATGGTTATCTAGGACATTAAGATCTTTTTTGTATAGTTCCTCTGTGTACTCTTGCTACCTCTTCTTAATATCTCTGCTACTGTTAGGCCCATACTGTTTCTATCCTTTATTGTGTCCATCTTTGCATGAAATGTTCCTTTGGTATTTCTAATTTTCTTGAAGAGATCTCTAGTTTCCCCCATTCTATTGTTTTTCTCTATTTCTTTGCATTGTCCCCTTAAGAAGGCTTTCTTATCTCTCCTTGGTATTCTTTGGAAATCTGCATTGAAATGGATACATCTTTCCTTTTCACCTTTGCCTTTTGCTTCTCTTCTTTTCTCAGCTATTTGTAAGGCCTCATCAGACAACCATTTTGCCTTTTTGCATTCTTTTTCTTGGGGTTAGTCTTGATCACTGCCTCCCATACAATGTTTCAAACCTCCATCCATTTTTCTTCAGGCACTCTATCAGATCTAATCCCTTGAATCTATTTGTCACTTCCACTGTATAATCATAAGGTATTTGATTTAGGTCATACTTGAATGGTCTAGTGGTTTTCCCTACTTTGTTCAGGTGAAGTCTGAATTTTGTAAAAAGGAATTCATGATCTGATCCACAGTCAGCTCCCAGTCTTATTTATGCTGACTGTATAGAGCTTCTCCATCTTCGGCTACAAAGAAAATACTCAATCTGATTTTGGTATTGACCTTCTGGTAATGTCCATGTGTAGAGTCGTCCTTTGTGTTGTTGGAAGATGGTGTTTGCTATGACCAATGCATTCTCTTGGCAAAACTCTGTTAGCCTTTGCCCTCCTTCATTTTGTACTCCAAGGCCAAGCTTGCCTGTTACTCCAGGTGAGTCTCGCACAAAGTAGCAGAGTAGAAATCTTCTCCAAAATTGCAACTCGCTGCTGAACAACCATCAACAGGAGAATTTTGGATCCCACAGGGAAAAAAAAAAGATACCCTATGTTCAAGGCAAAGGAGAAGCCCCAACAAGATGATAGGAGGGGCAATATCACGTTTAGACTCAAACTCCATACCCGCCAGAGATGCTTGGAGGGCTCATACAAAACCTTGTGTGCACCAGGACCCAGAGACCCCCACAGAGACTGAGCCAGACCTGCCTTTGAGTGTTTGAGTGTCTCCTGTGGAGGCACAGATCAGCAGTGGCCTGTTGCAGGGACAAGGGGTCTGTTGGCAGCAGACCTGGGTCACACAGAATATGATATAAGCATTCATGGAGGAGGTTGCTGTTAGCCCCACCATAGAGCCACCAAGCAGACGACCCACAAACTGCAGAACAATTATAGCAAAGAAATGCTTACACTGTTAAGAAAGCTCTAGGACCCACAACACATTTCCCAACCTGGGGATCTGGCAAAGGGACTGAGAACCCCCAGGGAATTTGACTTTGGAGGCCAGTGGGATTTGATTACAGAACTTCCACAGGACTGGGGAAACAGACTCTTAGAGGGTACAAACAAAACCTTGTGTGAACCAGGAGCTAGGAGAAAGGAGCAGTGACCCGACAAGAGACTGAGCCAGACTTGCCTGTGAGTGTCCAGGAGTCTCTGGTGGAGATATGGGTCAACAGTGGCCTGCTACCCGGTCATGGGCACTGAATACAACAGTACACACAAGTCCTTTTGAAGTAATTACAGTCATCACCCCTACCATAGTTTGGCCTCAGGCCAAACAACAGGGAAGGAACACAGCCCCACTCATCAACAGAAAATTGGATGGAAGATTTACTGAAAATGTCCCTGCCCATCAGAACAAGACCCTGGTTCCCCCACAGTCAGTCTTTCCCATCAGGAAGCTTCCATAAGCCTCTTATCCATCAGAGAGCAGATAGAATGAAAACCACAATCACAGAAAACTGACCAATCTAATCACATTGACCACAGCCTTGTCTAACTCAATGAAACTATGAGCCATGCCGTGTAGGGCCACCCAAGTGGACAAGTCGTAGTGGAGAGTTCTGACAAAATGTGCCCCACTGGAGAAGGGAATGGCAAACCACTTCAGTATTATTGCCTTGAGAACACCATGAACAGTATGAAAAGCCAAAAAGATAGGACACTGAAAGATGAACTCCCCAGGTCAGTAGGTGCCCAATATGCTACTGGAGAAGACTGGAGAAATAACTCCAGAAAGAATGAAAAGATGGAGCCAAAACAAAAATAACACCCGGCTGTGGATGTGAGTGGTGATAAAAGTAAAGTCTGATGCTGTAAAGAACAATATTGCATAGGAACTTGGAATGTTAGGTCCATGAATCAAGGTAAATTGGAAGTGGTCTAACAGGAGATGGCAAGAGTGAACATTGACATTTTAGGAATCAGTGAACTAAAATGGACTTGAATGAGTTTATTTAATTCAGGTGACCATTATATCTACTACTGTGGGCAAGAATCCCTTAGAAGAAATGGAATAGTCCTCATAGTCAACAAAACAGTCCAAAATGCAGTACTTGGGTGCAATCTCAAATATGACGGAATGATCTCTGTTCATTTCCAAGGCAAACCATTTGATATCACAGAAATCCAAGTCTATGACCCAATCACTAATTCTGAAGACTCTGAAGCTGAACAGTTCTATGAAGACCTACAAGACCTTCTAGAATTAACACCAAAGAAAAGGCCATTCATGTATGACCTCAATAAAATTCCCTATGAATATACAGTGGAGGTGATGAATGAATTCAAGAGATTAGATCTGATAGACAGAGTGCCTGAAGAACTATGGACAAAGGTTCATAACATTGTATAGGAGGTCGTGACCAAAACATCCCCAAGAAAAGAAATAAAAGAAGGCAAAGTGGTTGTCTGAGGAGACTTTACAAGTAACTGAGAAAAGAAGAGAAAGAAAAGTCAAAGGAAAAAGGAAAAGATATATGCATCTGAATGTAGTGTTCCAGGAAATAGCAAGGAGAGATAAGAAAGCCTTCTTAAGTGAACAGTGTAAAGAAATAGAGGAAAACAACAGAATGGGAAAGACTAGAGATCTCTTCAAGAAAATTAGAGAAACCAAGGGGACATTTAATGCAAATATGGGCACAATAAAGGAGTTAAATGGTAAGGACTTAACAGAAGCAGAAAAGATTAAGAAGAGGTGGTAAGAATACACAGAAGAACAATACAAAAAAGGTCTTAATGACCCGGATAACCACAATGGTGTGGTCACTCACCTAGAGTCAGACATCCTGGAGTGTGAAGTTAAGTGGGTCTTAGTAAGTCTTACTATGAGCAAAGCTAGTGGAGGTGAAGGAATTCCAGCTGAACTACTTCAAATCCTAAAAGATGATACTGTGAAAGTGTTGCACTCAATATGCCAATACATTTCAAAAGCCCAGCAATGGCCACAGGACTGGAAAACATCAGTTTTCATTCCAATCTCAAAAAAGAGCAATGCAAAAGATTGTTCAGACTACCACAAAATTGTGCTCATTTCACATGCTAGTAGGTAATGCTCAAAATCCTTCAAGCTAAGTTTCAACAGTACATGAATCAACAACTTCCAGATTGTACAAGCTGGATTTAGAAAAGGCAGAGGAACCAGAGATCAAATTGCCAATATTTGTTGGATCGTAGAGAAAGCAAGGAAATTCCAGGAAAAAAATGTATTTCTGCTTCATTGACTATGCCAAAGTCCTGGACTGTGTGGATAATAACAAACTGTGGAAAATTCTTAAGGAGATGGGAATACCAGGCCTCCTTACCTGTCTCCTGAGAAACCTGTATGCAGGATGAGAAGCAACAGTTAGATCTGAACATGGAATAATGGACTGGTTCCAAATGGGAAAAAAATATGACAAGGCTATATATCATCACCCTGTTTGTTTAATTTATATCCAGATTACATCATGAGAAATGCTGGGCTGGATGAAGCACAAGCAGGAGTCAAGATTGTTGGGAGAAATATCAACAACCTCAGATATGCAGATGATAGCACTCTAAGGGCAGAAAGTGAAGAGGAACTAGAGAGCCTCTTCACTTAATGAGGGTGAAAGAGGAGAGTGAAAAAGCTGGCTTAAAACTCAATATTCAAAAAGCTAAAATCACGATATCTGTTCCCATCATTTCATGTCAAACAGATGGGGGAAAAGTGGAAACAGTGACAGATTTTATTTCCTTGAGCTCCAAAATCACTGGGGACATTGACTGCAGTCATGAAATTGAAAGACACTTGTTCCTTGAAAGAAAAGCTATGACAAACCTAGACAACACAATAAAAACAGAGAGATCACTTTGCTGACAAAGGTCCATATAGTTGAAGCCATAGTTTTTCCAGTAGTCAGGTATGGATGTGTGGGCTGGACCATAAAGATGGCTGAGTGTCAAAAAATTGATGCTTTTGAACTGTGGTGTTGGAGAAGACTCAAGAGTCCCTTAGACTGCAAGGAGATCAAACCAGTCAATTCTAAAGGAAATCAACCCTGAATATTCTTTGGAAGGACTAATGCTGAAGCTCCAATACTTTGGCCACCTGATGCAAAGAACTGACTCGTTGTAAAAGAACCTGATGCTGGGAAAGATTGAAAGCAAGATAAGAAGAGGATGACAGAGGATGAGATGGTTGGATGTCATCACAAACACAACAGACATGAGACTGAACAAGCTCCAGGAGATGGTTAAGTATAGGGAAGACTGGAGTGCTGTAGTCCATGGGTTTGCAAAGAGTTGGACTTGACTTAGCAACTCAACAACAACAATAATGGTCAGACCACAGAGACTTTGCAAAGTGTTCTGAAGTCTCTAGCATTTCTCTGAAGTTACTTGTTGCCCATGTCATCTCTTGAAGTGGTGGATTTCTCCACACTCTCTTGGTCCTGCACTGGCTAATTTTGATTCAGTTCCTCTTTTCTCCAGTGATACTTGTTCCATGATGTTGGTCTTCTAGCTTTCTTAGGTAAGAGTTTTTTGAGAGGCTTTTTTCTGCAAATTCCCTGAGGGTGTTTTTTGACCTCTGTAGTTGTCTTGGGAACCTGAAGGGACAACAGTGTGAGCACAGATGGACATTGGTTTGGGGTAATTGTTGGAGAATTAATGGGAACTAAGGTTTCATGAGAAGGGGTGTGGGCTAAGGATGGCTCTGGCAGGCAAGAACAGGGTAGAGGTCTTGGAGAGGTGTAGAGGAGGAGGATCTTGGGTGTGGTCATCTCACCTTGACCCTGCTTCTAGACTTGTATTGACAGAGCATCTTCTTCCTCCTTTTGATGCTTGGGATCAGTTATTTCATACCTATGCTAAGGAATTGTGGTTTCCTGGTCACTTTCCCTGTGTCAAAATCTCCTAGCAGTCTACTTCAGGCCTCCTGACCGGCCTGTATACACCACTCCCCAGGATAATAAAGGCCACACTCTTTACGTTTGTTTGATAAAGGGTAGCCCTGGGGAAGAATCTTAGATACGACAAAGACCCATCCTGACATATCCATGGGGGCTTGCGGGAAGAAGTGAAAAGGCCAAGATACTTTGGCTAGAAAAAGGGGGCACTTCTTTAGTACCTCTAAAGAACCTTCGCAAACTGACCACTGCTTCCTACCATTCCACATTCAATTCTGGTGGTCACATGTCAGAGAACAGGCCTTACCATCCATTTCAGTGGTTCAGTGTTATCTCTCACCCTTTACCATGAACTGATTGTTTTATGTTCTTACATAAAATCCCTCCGAGGTAAAATGGATGTATTTAAGGTTCCTTAAAGATGTGAATCATCTCACTTCCCTTCTGAAGATTTATCTTACATACCTTGAAAACCACTCACTTATTGGCTATCACCAAAGAAACTTTCCATCCCACTTCCTTTTCTGAGGACCCATATAGCTCTCCTCACTTTTCCACTTTCCAGATTGAAATCACTGCCTCAAGTCTGTTTTTAGTATACATATTTTCCCAACTGGGCATCTTAGTTTTGTTTCAAATCTGAGAGGGAGGTCAGTGCACCTCACAAGTCATAGTACCCAGATGAGTTTTAACAGGGTAAGGTGAATAAGGCAGATATTAACCTGCCAGATATTGTGCTGGATGTTTGCATGTAGGAAACTGCACTCTTCCTTGCCCACCACCTCCTCAGGGAACTTGGAGATTCAGAGTCTTAGTCTGAATGCTTCAGGCTCAGGTCCACAAAGGGCAGGAAGTCAAAGCTCTGCTGAAATCCGCAAAGGTAGGAGTCCCAGGACTTGACAGATATGAAAGTAAATAAGGACCCTGAAGGAGAGCCCTGAGGGAATCCTGGACCCCAGAACAGAGTTGGTCCTGTGAGACCTTGGGGTGGGATGACCACTTGTAGCACTTTCTGACATCCGAGTCTCAGAAAGACAGGGGACCTGGTATAAGGGGTGGTGGCTCAGAGGGGCAGATAAGAGAATCCCAGGTCTTGCTGGGAGTCAAGGTGAGGACCCTGAGGGAGGACTGAGGGGATCCTGGACCTCAAACAGAAGGGACCACCCCCACCCCAGATTCCTACCCTTGTTGTCAGCCCTGCAAGGACCTGGAACTGGATGAGCACAGGAGGCATGTTCTGAATGTTTGACATACCAGTCTCAGAGAGACTGAGGATTCAGTGAAAGGGGAAGGGATGTAGGTGGGCGGATGGGAGAATCTCAGGTTCTCCTAGGAGTAAAGGTGAGGACCCTGAGAGAGGACTGAAAGAACCTGGACCCCAGAACAGAGGTGATCCCTGGGATGCTTTAAGGCAGGATGACATCATGTAGCATTTCCTGACATCTGGGTCTCAGAAAAACTGGGGACTTGGTGAAAGGGGTGAGGGGGGAAAGGTCGGCATAAGGGAGAATCCCGGGTTTCGCCTGAAATCAAGGTGAAGACTCTGAGGACACACTCAAGGGAACCTTCGAGAACAGAGAAGACTCTGAGAGGCCCTGGTGTGGGATGTGCACAAGCAGCATTTCCTGCCATCAGGTCCCGGAGGGGCTGGGAATCTAGCGTAAGTAGCAGGTCCCCGGTTGGAGAGTGGAGAATACTAACAGGAGTCAAGGTGAGGCCACTGAGGGAGGACTGAGTGGATCCTGGGCCCCAGAACACGGATGGAGGGTGAGGTGTCCCAGAGAAACCCACCCCTGCCCTCAGCTCTGGTAAGCTGCGTGGGGCGCCATGAGCCTGTGGCAGCCTATGCTGACTTCTTCATCCGGGTCTCAGTGAAACCCGCCCCTGCCCTCTGATGTGGTGAGCCGTGGAGCCAGATGAGCCCGTGGCAGCTTGTGCTGACTTCCTCATCCGGGTCTTAGAGAGCAGGCGTGACCTGTGGTAACACTCGCGTCCTGGGGTGGGCAGAGGTGGAATCCTAGCTCCTTCGTGGACTAAGGTGAGGATTCTGAGGGAGGGATGACGGGACCCTGTGAGAACAGAGAAGGCTCTGAGAGGCCCTGGCGTGGGAAGTGTACAGGCAGTATTTCCTGCCACCCATTTCCGGAGACACTGGGAATCTCGCCTAAGTAGCAGGTCCCCGGTTGGAGAGTGGAGAATCCTAACAGGAGTCAAGGTGAGGCCCCTGAGGGAGGACTGAGTGGATCCTGGGCCCCAGAACACGGATGGAGGGTGAGGTGTCCCAGAGAAACCCACCCCTGCCCTCAGCTCTAATAAGCTGCATGGGGCGCCATGAGCCCGTGGCAGCCTATGCTGATTTCTTCATCCGGGTCTCAGAGAAACCCGCCCCTGCCCTCTGCTGTGGTGAGCTGCGGAGCGAGATGAACCCGTGGCAGCCTGTGCTGACTTCCTCATCCGGGTCTTAGAGAGCAGGGGTGACCTGTGGTAACAGTTGAGGCCTCCGGTGGGCAGAGGCGGAAACCTAGCACCTTAGTGGACTAAGGTGAGGATCCTGAGGGAGGAATGACGGGACCCTGAGGTAGGGCTGACGGGACCCTGTGAGAACAGAGAAGGCTCTGAGAGGCCCTGGGGTGGGAAGTGTACAGGCAGCATTTCCTGCCACCCGGTCCCAGAGACACTGGGAATCTAGCATAAGTATTAGGTCCCCGGTTGGAGAGTGGAGAATCCTAACAGGAGTCAAGGTGAGGCCCCTGAGGGAGGACTGAGTGGATGCTGGGCCGCAGAACACGGATGGAGGGTGAGGTGTCCCAGAGAAACCCACCCTTGCCTTCAGCTGTGTTAAGCTGTGCAGGGCGCCATGAGCCCGTGGCAGCCTATGCTGACTTCTTCATCCCGGTCTCAGAGAAACCCGCCCCTGCCCTCTGCTGTGGTGAGCCACGGGACGAGATGAGCCCGTGGCAGCCTGAGCTGACTTCCTCATTCGGGTCTTAGAGAGTAGAGGTGACCTGTGGTAACAGTCGCGTCCTCGGGTGGGCAGAGGCGGAATCCTAGCTCCTTCGTGGACTAAGGTGAGGATCCTGACAGAGGGATGACGGGACCCTGTGAGAACAGAGAAGGCTCTGAGAGGCCCTGGCGTGGGAAGTGTACAGGCAGCATTTCCTGCCACCTGGTCCCGGAGACACTGGGAATCTAGCCTAAGTAGCAGGTCCCCGGTTGGAGAGTGGAGAATACTAACAGGAGTCAAGGTGAGGCCCCTGAGGGAGGACTGAGGGGATCCTGGGCCCCAGAACACGGATGGAGGGTGAGGTGTCCCAGAGAAACCCACCCCTGCCTTCAGCTCTGGTAAGCTGCGCGGGGCGCCATGAGCCCGTGGCAGCCTATGCTGACTTCTTCATCCGGGTCTCAGAGAAACCCGCCCCTGCCCTCTGCTGTCGTGAGCCACGGGAGGAGATGAGCCCGTGGCAGCCTGTGCTGACTTCCTCACCCGGGTCTTAGAGAGCAGGCGTGACCTGTGGTAAGAGTCGCGTCCTGGGGTGGGCAGAGGCGGAATCCTAGCTCCTTCGTGGACTAAGGTGAGGATCCTGACAGAGGGATGACGGGACCCTGTGAGAACAGAGAAGGCTCTGAGAGGCCCTGCCGTGGGAAGTGTACAGGCAGCATTTCCGGCCACCGGGTCCTGGCGAGACTGGGAATCTAGCCTAAGTAGTAGGTCCCCGGTTGGAGAGTGGAGAATCCTAACAGGAGTCAAGGTGAGGCCCCTGAGGGAGGATTGAGGGGATCCTGGGCCCCAGAACACGGATGGAGGGTGAGGTGTCCCAGAGAAACCCACCCCTGCCCTCAGCTCTGGTAAGCTGCCCAGGGCGCCATGAGCCCGTGGCAGCCTATGCTGACTTCTTCTTCTGGGTCTCAGAGAAACCCGCCCCTGCCCTCTGCTGTGGTGAACCACGGGATGAGATGAGCCCGTGGCAGCATGTGCTGACTTCCTCATCCGGGTCTTAGAGAGTAGGGGTGACCTGTGGTAACAGTTGTGTCCTCATGTGGGCAAAGGCGGAATCCTAGCTCTGTCCTGGACTAAGGTGAGGACCCTGAGGGAGGGATGACGGGACCCTGAGGGAGGGCTGACGGGACCCTGTGAGAATAGAGAAGGATCTGAGAGGCCCTGGTCTGGGAAGTGTACTGGCAGCATTTTCGCCCACCCGGTCCCGGCGAGACTGGGAATCTAGCCTAAGTAGCAGGTCCCCGATTGGAGAGTGGAGAATCCTAACAGGAGTCAAGGTGAGGCCCCTGAGGGAGGACTGAGGGGATCCTGGGCCCCAGAACACGGATGGGGGGTGAGGTGTCCCAGAGAAACCCACCCCTGCCCTCAGCTCTGGTAAGCTGCGCTGGGCGCCATGAGCCCGTGGCAGCCTATGCTGACTTCTTCATCCGGGTCTCAGAGAAACCCGCCCCTGCCCTCTGCTGTGGTGAGCCGCGGGGCGAGATGAGCCCGTGGCAGCCTTTGCTGACTTCCTCATCCGGGTCTTAGAGAGCATAGGTGACCTGTGGTAACAGTCGCGGCCTCGGGTGGGCAGAGGCGGAAACCTAGCATTCGTGGACTACGGTGAGGATCCTGAGGGAGGGCTGACGGGACCCTGTGAGAACAGACAAGGCTCTGAGAGGCCCTGGTCTGGGAAGTGTACTGGCAGCATTTTCGCCCACCCGGTCCCGGCGAGACTGGGAATCTAGCCTAAGTAGCAGGTTCCCGGTTGGAGAGTGGAGAATCCTAACAGGAGTCAAGGTGAGGCCCCTGAGGGAGGACTGAGGGGATCCTGGGCCCCAGAACACGGATGGGGGGTGAGGTGTCCCAGAGAAACCCACCCCTGCCCTCAGCTCTGGTAAGCTGCGCTGGGCGCCATGAGCCCGTGGCAGCCTATGCTGACTTCTTCATCCGGGTCTCAGAGAAACCCGCCCCTGCCCTCTGCTGTGGTGAGCCGCGGGGCGAGATGAGCCCGTGGCAGCCTTTGCTGACTTCCTCATCCAGGTCTTAGAGAGCAGGGGTGACCTGTGGTAACAGTCGGGGCCTCGGGTGGGCAGAGGCGGAAACCTAGCATTCGTGGACTACGGTGAGGATCCTGAGGGAGGGCTGACGGGACCCTGTGAGAACAGACAAGGCTCTGAGAGGCCCTGGTCTGGGAAGTGTACCGGCAGCATTTTCGCCCACCCGGTCCCGGCGAGACTGGGAATCTAGCCTAAGTAGCAGGTCCCCGGTTGGAGAGTGGAGAATACTAACAGGAGTCAAGGTGAGGCCCCTGAGGGAGGACGGAGGGTATCCTGGGCCCCAGAACACGGATGGAGGGTGAGGTGTCCCAGAGAAACCCACCCCTGCCCTCAGCTCTGGTAAGCTGCCCGGTGCGCCATGAGCCCGTGGCAGCCTATGCTGACTTCTTCTTCTGGGTCTCAGAGAAACCCGCCCCTGCCCTCTGCTATGGTGAGCCACGGGGCGAGATGAGCCCGTGGCAGCCTTTGCTGACTTCCTCATCCGGGTCTTAGAGAGCAGGGGTGACCTGTGGTAACAGTCGCGTCCTGGGGTGGGCAGAGGCGGAATCCTAGCTCCTTGGTGAACTAAGGTGAGGATCCTGAGCGAGGGATGACGAGACCCTGAGGGAGGGCTGACGGGACCCTGTGAGAACAGAGAAGGCTCTGAGAGGCCCTGGCGTGGGAAGTGTACAGGCAGCATTTCCTGCCACCCGTTCCCGGAGACACTAGGAATCTAGCCTAAGTAGCAGGTCCCCGGTTGGAGAGTGGAGAATCCTAACAGGAGTCAAGGTGAGGCCCCTGAGGGAGGCCTGAGGCCATCCTGGGCCCCAGAACAGGGATGGAGGGTGAGGTCTCCCAGAGAAATCCACCCCTGACCTCAGCTCTGGTAAGCTGCCCGGGGCGCCATGAGCCCGTGGCAGCCTATGCTGACTTCTTCATCCGGCTCTCAGAGAAACCCGCCCCTGCCCTCTGCTGTGGTGAGCCACGGGACGAGATGAGCCCGTGGCAGCCTGAGCTGACTTCCTCATTCGGGTCTTAGAGAGTAGAGGTGACCTGTGGTAACAGTCGCGTCCTCGGGTGGGCAGAGGCAGAATCCTAACTCCTTCGTGGACTAAGCTGAGGATCCTGAGGGAGGGCTGATGGGACCCTGAGGGAGGGCTGATGGGACCCTGTGAGCACAGAGAAGGCTCTGAGAGGCCCTGGCGTGGGAAGTGTACAGGCAGCATTTCCTGCCACCCGGTCCCGGAGACACTGGGAATCTAGCCTAAGTAGCAGGTCCCCGGTTGGAGAGTGGAGAATCCTAACAGGAGTCAAGGTGAGGCCCCTGAGGGAGGACTGAGGGGATCCTGGGCCCCAGAACACGGATGGAGGGTGAGGTGTCCCAGAGAAACCCACCCCTGCCCTCAGCTCTGGTAAGATGCGCGGGGCGCCATGAGCCCGTGGCAGCCTATGCTGACTTCTTCATCCGGGTCTCAGAGAAACCCGCCCCTGCCCTCTGCTGTGGTGAGCCGCGGGGCGAGATGAGCCCGTGGCAGCCTTTGCTGACTTCCTCATCCGGGTCTTAGAGAGCAGGGGTGACCTGTGGTAACAGTCGCGGCCTCGGGTGGGCAGAGGCGGAAACCTAGCATTCGTGGACTACGGTGAGGATCCTGAGGGAGGGCTGATGGGACCCTGTGAGAACAGAGAAGGCTCTTAGAGGCCCTGGTCTGGGAAGTGTACTGGCAGCATTTTCGCCCACCCGGTCCCGGCGAGACTGGGAATCTAGCCTAAGTAGCAGGTCCCCGGTTGGAGAGTGGAGAATACTAACAGGAGTCAAGGTGAGGCCCCTGAGGGAGGACTGAGGGGATCCTGGGCCCCAGAACACGGATGGAGGGTGAGGTGTCCCAGAGAAACCCACCCCTGCCCTCAGCTCTGGTAAGATGCGCGGGGCGCCATGAGCCCGTGGCAGCCTATGCTGACTTCTTCATCCGGGTCTCAGAGAAACCCGCCCCTGCCCTCTGCTGTCCTGAGCCACGGGAGGAGATGAGCCCGTGGCAGCCTGTGCTGACTTCCTCACCCGGGTCTTAGAGAGCAGGCGTGACCTGTGGTAAGAGTCGCGTCCTGGGGTGGGCAGAGGCGGAATCCTAGCTCCTTCGTGGACTAAGGTGAGGATCCTGAGGGAGGGATGATGGGACCCTGAGGGAGGGCTGACGGTACCCTGTGAGATCAGAGAAGGCTCTGAGAGGCACTGGGGTGGGAAGTATACAGGCAGCATTTCCTGCCACCGGTTCCCGGAGACACTGGGAATCTAGCCTAAGTAGCAGGTCCCCGGTTGGAGAGTGGAGAATCCTAACAGGAGTCAAGGTGAGGCCCCTGAGGGAGGACTGAGTGGATCCTGGGCCCCAGAACATGGATGGAGGGTGAGGTGTCCCAGAGAAACCCACCCCTGCCCTCAGCTCTGGTAAGCTGCCCGGGGCGCCATGAGCCCGTGGCAGCCTATGCTGACTTCTTCATCCGGGTCTCAGAGAAACCCGCCCCTGCCCTCTGCTGTGGTGAGCCACGGGACGAGATGAGCCCGTGGCAGCCTGAGCTGACTTCCTCATCCGGGTCTTAGAGAGTAGGGGTGACCTGTGGTAACAGTTGTGTCCTCATATGGGCAAAGGCGGAATCCTAGCTCTGTCCTGGACTAAGGTGAGGACCCTGAGGGAGGGATGACGGGACCCTGAGGGAGGGCTGACGGGACCCTGTGAGAACAGACAAGGCTCTGAGAGGCCCTGGTCTGGGAAGTGTACCGGCAGGATTTTCGCCCACCCGGTCCCGGCGAGACTGGGAATCTAGCCTAAGTAGCAGGTCCCCGGTTGGAGAGTGGAGAATCCTAACAGGAGTCAAGGTGAGGCCCCTGAGGGAGGACTGAGGGGATCCTGGGCCCCAGAACACGGATGGGGGGTGAGGTGTCCCAGAGAAACCCACCCCTGCCCTCAGCTCTGGTAAGCTGCGCTGGGCGCCATGAGCCCGTGGCAGCCTATGCTGACTTCTTCATCCGGGTCTCAGAGAAACCCGCCCCTGCCCTCTGCTGTGGTGATCCGCGGGGCGAGATGAGCCCGTGGCAGCCTTTGCTGACTTCCTCATCCGGGTCTTAGAGAGCAGGGGTGACCTGTGGTAACAGTCGCGGCCTCGGGTGGGCAGAGGCGGAAACCTAGCATTCGTGGACTACGGTGAGGATCCTGAGGGAGGGCTGACGGGACCCTGTGAGAACAGACAAGGCTCTGAGAGGCCCTGGTCTGGGAAGTGTACCGGCAGGATTTTCGCCCACCCGGTCCCGGCGAGACTGGGAATCTAGCCTAAGTAGCAGGTCCCCGGTTGGAGAGTGGAGAATCCTAACAGGAGTCAAGGTGAGGCCCCTGAGGGAGGACTGAGGGGATCCTGGGCCCCAGAACACGGATGGAGGGTGAGGTGTCCCAGAGAAACCCACCCCTGCCCTCAGCTCTGGTAAGCTGCGCTGGGCGCCATGAGCCCGTGGCAGCCTATGCTGACTTCTTCATCCGGGTCTCAGAGAAACCCGCCCCTGCCCTCTGCTGTGGTGATCCGCGGGGCGAGATGAGCCCGTGGCAGCCTTTGCTGACTTCCTCATCCGGGTCTTAGAGAGCAGGGGTGACCTGTGGTAACAGTCGCGGCCTCGGGTGGGCAGAGGCAGAAACCTAGCATTCGTGGACTACGGTGAGGATCCTGAGGGAGGGCTGACGGGACCCTGTGAGAACAGACAAGGCTCTGAGAGGCCCTGGTCTGGGAAGTGTACCGGCAGCATTTTCGCCCACCCGGTCCCAGCGAGACTGGGAATCTAGCCTAAGTAGCAGGTCCCCGGTTGGAGAGTGGAGAATCCTAACAGGAGTCAAGGTGAGGCCCCTGAGGGAGGACGGAGGGTATCCTGGGCCCCAGAACACGGATGGAGGGTGAGGTGTCCCAGAGAAACCCACCCCTGCCCTCAGCTCTGGTAAGCTGCCCGGTGCGCCATGAGCCCGTGGCAGCCTATGCTGACTTCTTCTTCCGGGTCTCAGAGAAACCCGCCCCTGCCCTCTGTTATGGTGAGCCACGGGGCGAGATGAGCCCGTGGCAGCCTGTGCTGACTTCCTCATACGGGTCTTAGAGAGCAGGGGTGACCTGTGGTAACAGTCGCGTCCTGGGGTGGGCAGAGGCGGAATCCTAGCTCCTTGGTGAACTAAGGTGAGGATCCTGAGCGAGGGATGACGAGACCCTGAGGGAGGGCTGACGGGACCCTGTGAGAACAGAGAAGGCTCTGAGAGGCCCTGGCGTGGGAAGTGTACAGGCAGCATTTCCTGCCACCCGTTCCCGGAGACACTAGGAATCTAGCCTAAGTAGCAGGTCCCCGGTTGGAGAGTGGAGAATCCTAACAGGAGTCAAGGTGAGGCCCCTGAGGGAGGCCTGAGGCCATCCTGGGCCCCAGAACAGGGATGGAGGGTGAGGTCTCCCAGAGAAATCCACCCCTGACCTCAGCTCTGGTAAGCTGCCCGGGGCGCCATGAGCCCGTGGCAGCCTATGCTGACTTCTTCATCCGGCTCTCAGAGAAACCCGCCCCTGCCCTCTGCTGTGGTGAGCCACGGGACGAGATGAGCCCGTGGCAGCCTGAGCTGACTTCCTCATTCGGGTCTTAGAGAGTAGAGGTGACCTGTGGTAACAGTCGCGTCCTCGGGTGGGCAGAGGCAGAATCCTAACTCCTTCGTGGACTAAGCTGAGGATCCTGAGGGAGGGCTGATGGGACCCTGAGGGAGGGCTGATGGGACCCTGTGAGCACAGAGAAGGCTCTGAGAGGCCCTGGCGTGGGAAGTGTACAGGCAGCATTTCCTGCCACCCGGTCCCGGAGACACTGGGAATCTAGCCTAAGTAGCAGGTCCCCGGTTGGAGAGTGGAGAATCCTAACAGGAGTCAAGGTGAGGCCCCTGAGGGAGGACTGAGGGGATCCTGGGCTCCAGAACAGGGATGGAGTGTGAGGTGTCCCAGAGAAACACACCCCTGCCCTCAGCTCTGGTAAGCTGTGCGGGGCGCCGAGAGCCCGTGGCAGCCTATTCTGACTTCTTCATCCGGGTCTCAGAGAAACCCGCCCCTGCCCTCTGCTGTGGTGAGCCGCGGGGCGAGATGAGCCCGTGGCAGCCTTTGCTGACTTCCTCATCCGGGTCTTAGAGAGCAGGGGTGACCTGTGGTAACAGTCGCGGCCTCGGGTGGGCAGAGGCGGAAACCTAGCATTCGTGGACTACGGTGAGGATCCTGAGGGAGGGCTGATGGGACCCTGTGAGAACAGAGAAGGCTCTTAGAGGCCCTGGTCTGGGAAGTGTACTGGCAGCATTTTCGCCCACCCGGTCCCGGCGAGACTGGGAATCTAGCCTAAGTAGCAGGTCCCCGGTTGGAGAGTGGAGAATACTAACAGGAGTCAAGGTGAGGCCCCTGAGGGAGGACTGAGGGGATCCTGGGCCCCAGAACACGGATGGAGGGTGAGGTGTCCCAGAGAAACCCACCCCTGCCCTCAGCTCTGGTAAGATGCGCGGGGCGCCATGAGCCCGTGGCAGCCTATGCTGACTTCTTCATCCGGGTCTCAGAGAAACCCGCCCCTGCCCTCTGCTGTCCTGAGCCACGGGAGGAGATGAGCCCGTGGCAGCCTGTGCTGACTTCCTCACCCGGGTCTTAGAGAGCAGGCGTGACCTGTGGTAAGAGTCGCGTCCTGGGGTGGGCAGAGGCGGAATCCTAGCTCCTTCGTGGACTAAGGTGAGGATCCTGAGGGAGGGATGATGGGACCCTGAGGGAGGGCTGACGGTACCCTGTGAGATCAGAGAAGGCTCTGAGAGGCACTGGGGTGGGAAGTATACAGGCAGCATTTCCTGCCACCGGTTCCCGGAGACACTGGGAATCTAGCCTAAGTAGCAGGTCCCCGGTTGGAGAGTGGAGAATCCTAACAGGAGTCAAGGTGAGGCCCCTGAGGGAGGACTGAGTGGATCCTGGGCCCCAGAACATGGATGGAGGGTGAGGTGTCCCAGAGAAACCCACCCCTGCCCTCAGCTCTGGTAAGCTGCCCGGGGCGCCATGAGCCCGTGGCAGCCTATGCTGACTTCTTCATCCGGGTCTCAGAGAAACCCGCCCCTGCCCTCTGCTGTGGTGAGCCACGGGACGAGATGAGCCCGTGGCAGCCTGAGCTGACTTCCTCATCCGGGTCTTAGAGAGTAGGGGTGACCTGTGGTAACAGTTGTGTCCTCATATGGGCAAAGGCGGAATCCTAGCTCTGTCCTGGACTAAGGTGAGGACCCTGAGGGAGGGATGACGGGACCCTGAGGGAGGGCTGACGGGACCCTGTGAGAACAGACAAGGCTCTGAGAGGCCCTGGTCTGGGAAGTGTACCGGCAGGATTTTCGCCCACCCGGTCCCGGCGAGACTGGGAATCTAGCCTAAGTAGCAGGTCCCCGGTTGGAGAGTGGAGAATCCTAACAGGAGTCAAGGTGAGGCCCCTGAGGGAGGACTGAGGGGATCCTGGGCCCCAGAACACGGATGGGGGGTGAGGTGTCCCAGAGAAACCCACCCCTGCCCTCAGCTCTGGTAAGCTGCGCTGGGCGCCATGAGCCCGTGGCAGCCTATGCTGACTTCTTCATCCGGGTCTCAGAGAAACCCGCCCCTGCCCTCTGCTGTGGTGATCCGCGGGGCGAGATGAGCCCGTGGCAGCCTTTGCTGACTTCCTCATCCGGGTCTTAGAGAGCAGGGGTGACCTGTGGTAACAGTCGCGGCCTCGGGTGGGCAGAGGCGGAAACCTAGCATTCGTGGACTACGGTGAGGATCCTGAGGGAGGGCTGACGGGACCCTGTGAGAACAGACAAGGCTCTGAGAGGCCCTGGTCTGGGAAGTGTACCGGCAGGATTTTCGCCCACCCGGTCCCGGCGAGACTGGGAATCTAGCCTAAGTAGCAGGTCCCCGGTTGGAGAGTGGAGAATCCTAACAGGAGTCAAGGTGAGGCCCCTGAGGGAGGACTGAGGGGATCCTGGGCCCCAGAACACGGATGGAGGGTGAGGTGTCCCAGAGAAACCCACCCCTGCCCTCAGCTCTGGTAAGCTGCGCTGGGCGCCATGAGCCCGTGGCAGCCTATGCTGACTTCTTCATCCGGGTCTCAGAGAAACCCGCCCCTGCCCTCTGCTGTGGTGATCCGCGGGGCGAGATGAGCCCGTGGCAGCCTTTGCTGACTTCCTCATCCGGGTCTTAGAGAGCAGGGGTGACCTGTGGTAACAGTCGCGGCCTCGGGTGGGCAGAGGCAGAAACCTAGCATTCGTGGACTACGGTGAGGATCCTGAGGGAGGGCTGACGGGACCCTGTGAGAACAGACAAGGCTCTGAGAGGCCCTGGTCTGGGAAGTGTACCGGCAGCATTTTCGCCCACCCGGTCCCAGCGAGACTGGGAATCTAGCCTAAGTAGCAGGTCCCCGGTTGGAGAGTGGAGAATCCTAACAGGAGTCAAGGTGAGGCCCCTGAGGGAGGACGGAGGGTATCCTGGGCCCCAGAACACGGATGGAGGGTGAGGTGTCCCAGAGAAACCCACCCCTGCCCTCAGCTCTGGTAAGCTGCCCGGTGCGCCATGAGCCCGTGGCAGCCTATGCTGACTTCTTCTTCCGGGTCTCAGAGAAACCCGCCCCTGCCCTCTGTTATGGTGAGCCACGGGGCGAGATGAGCCCGTGGCAGCCTGTGCTGACTTCCTCATCCGGGTCTTAGAGAGCAGGGGTGACCTGTGGTAACAGTCGCGTCCTGGGGTGGGCAGAGGCGGAATCCTAGCTCCTTGGTGAACTAAGGTGAGGATCCTGAGCGAGGGATGACGAGACCCTGAGGGAGGGCTGACGGGACCCTGTGAGAACAGAGAAGGCTCTGAGAGGCCCTGGCGTGGGAAGTGTACAGGCAGCATTTCCTGCCACCCGTTCCCGGAGACACTAGGAATCTAGCCTAAGTAGCAGGTCCCCGGTTGGAGAGTGGAGAATCCTAACAGGAGTCAAGGTGAGGCCCCTGAGGGAGGCCTGAGGCCATCCTGGGCCCCAGAACAGGGATGGAGGGTGAGGTCTCCCAGAGAAATCCACCCCTGACCTCAGCTCTGGTAAGCTGCCCGGGGCGCCATGAGCCCGTGGCAGCCTATGCTGACTTCTTCATCCGGCTCTCAGAGAAACCCGCCCCTGCCCTCTGCTGTGGTGAGCCACGGGACGAGATGAGCCCGTGGCAGCCTGAGCTGACTTCCTCATTCGGGTCTTAGAGAGTAGAGGTGACCTGTGGTAACAGTCGCGTCCTCGGGTGGGCAGAGGCAGAATCCTAACTCCTTCGTGGACTAAGCTGAGGATCCTGAGGGAGGGCTGATGGGACCCTGAGGGAGGGCTGATGGGACCCTGTGAGCACAGAGAAGGCTCTGAGAGGCCCTGGCGTGGGAAGTGTACAGGCAGCATTTCCTGCCACCCGGTCCCGGAGACACTGGGAATCTAGCCTAAGTAGCAGGTCCCCGGTTGGAGAGTGGAGAATCCTAACAGGAGTCAAGGTGAGGCCCCTGAGGGAGGACTGAGGGGATCCTGGGCTCCAGAACAGGGATGGAGTGTGAGGTGTCCCAGAGAAACACACCCCTGCCCTCAGCTCTGGTAAGCTGTGCGGGGCGCCGAGAGCCCGTGGCAGCCTATTCTGACTTCTTCATCCGGGTCTCAGAGAAACCCGCCCCTGCCCTCTGCTGTGGTGAGCCGCGGGGCGAGATGAGCCCGTGGCAGCCTTTGCTGACTTCCTCATCCGGGTCTTAGAGAGCAGGGGTGACCTGTGGTAACAGTCGCGTCCTGGGGTGGGCAGAGGCGGAATCCTAGCTCCTTCGTGGACTATGGTGAGGATCCTGAGGGAGGGATGATGGGACCCTGAGGGAGGGCTGACGGTACCCTGTGAGATCAGAGAAGGCTCTGAGAGGCACTGGGGTGGGAAGTATACAGGCAGCATTTCCTGCCACCGGTTCCCGGAGACACTGGGAATCTAGCCTAAGTAGCAGGTCCCCGGTTGGAGAGTGGAGAATCCTAACAGGAGTCAAGGTGAGGCCCCTGAGGGAGGACTGAGTGGATCCTGGGCCCCAGAACATGGATGGAGGGTGAGGTGTCCCAGAGAAACCCACCCCTGCCCTCAGCTCTGGTAAGCTGCCCGGGGCGCCATGAGCCCGTGGCAGCCTATGCTGACTTCTTCATCCGGGTCTCAGAGAAACCCGCCCCTGCCCTCTGCTGTGGTGAGCCACGGGACGAGATGAGCCCGTGGCAGCCTGAGCTGACTTCCTCATTCGGGTCTTAGAGAGTAGGGGTGACCTGTGGTAACAGTCGCGTCCTGGGGTGGGCAGAGGCAGAATCCTAACTCCTTCGTGGACTAAGGTGAGGATCCTGAGGGAGGGCTGATGGGACCCTGAGGGAGGGCTGATGGGACCCTGTGAGCACAGAGAAGGCTCTGAGAGGCCCTGGCGTGGGAAGTGTACAGGCAGCATTTCCTGCCACCCGGTCCCGGAAACACTGGGAATCTAGCCTAAGTAGCAGGTCCCCGGTTGGAGAGTGGAGAATCCTAACAGGAGTCAAGGTGAGGCCCCTGAGGGAGGCCTGAGGCCATCCTGGGCCCCAGAATAGGGATGGAGGGTGAGGTCTCCCAGAGAAATCCACCCCTGCCCTTAGCTCTGGTAAGCTGTGCGGGGCGCCGTGAGCCCGTGGCAGCCTATTCTGACTTCTTCATCCGGGTCTCAGAGAAACCCGCCCCTACCCTCTGCTGTGGTGATCCGCGGGGCGAGATGAGCCCGTGGCAGCCTGTGCTGACTTCCTCATCCGGGTCTTAGAGAGCAGGGGTGACCTGTGGTAACAGTCGCGGCCTGGCATGGGCAGAGGCGGAAACCTAGCATTCGTGGACTAAGGTGAGGATCCTGAGGGAGGGATGACGGGACCCTGTGAGAACAGAGAAGGCTCTGAGAGGCCCTGTCGTGGGAAGTGTACAGGCAGCATTTCCGGCCAACGGGTCCTGGCGAGACTGGGAATCTAGCCTAAGTAGTAGGTCCCCGGTTGGAGAGTGGAGAATCCTAACAGGAGTCAAGGTGAGGCCCCTGAGGGAGGACTGAGGGGATCCTGGGCCCCAGAACAGGGATGGAGGGTGAGGTGTCCAAGAGAAACCCACCCTTGCCCTCAGCTGTGTTAAGCTGTGCGGGGCACCATGAGCCCGTGGCAGCCTATGCTGACTTTTTCATCCGGGTCTCAGAGAAACCCGCCCCTGCCCTCTGGTGTCATGAGCCACAGGGCGAGATGAGCCCGTGGCAGCCTGTGCTGACTTACTCATCCGGGTCTTAGAGAGTAGGGGTGACCTGTGGTAACAGTCGCGTCCTCGGGTGGGCAAAGGCGGAATCCTAGCTCTGTCCTGGACTAAGGTGAGGATCCTGAGGGAGGGATGACGGGACCCTGAGGGAGGGCTGACGGGACCCTGTGAGAATAGAGAAGGATCTGAGAGGCCCTGGCGTGGGAAGTGTACAGGCAGCATTTCCTGCCACCCGTTCCCGGAGAGACTGGGAATCTAGCGTAAGTAGCAGGTCCCCGGTTGGAGAGTGGAGAATCCTAACAGGAGTCAAGGTGAGGCCTCTGTGGGAGGACTGAGTGGATCCTGGGCCCCAGAACATGGATGGAGTGTGAGGTGTCCCAGAAAAACCCACCCCTGCCCTCAGCTCTGGTAAGCTGCGTGGGGCGCCATGAGCCCGTGGCAGCCTATGCTGACTTCTTCATCCGGGTCTCAGAGAAACCCGCCCCTGCCCTCTGCTGTGGTGAGCCGCGGGGCGAGATGAGCCCGTGGCAGCTGTGCTGACTTCCTCATCCGGGTCTTAGAGAGTAGGGATGAACTGTGGTAACAGTCGCGGCCTCGGGTGGGCAGAGGCGGAATCCTAGCTCCTTCGTGGACTACGGTGAGGATCCTGAGGGAGGGCTGACGGGACCCTGTGAGGCTCTGAGAGGCCCTGGCGTGGAATGTGTACAGGCAGCATATCCTGCCACCCGGTCCCGGAGACACTGGGAATCTAGCCTAAGTAGCAGGTCCCGGATGGGATAGTGGAGAATCCTAACAGGAGTCAAGGTGAGGCCCCTGAGGGAGGACTGAGGGGATCCTGGGCCCCAGAACAGGGATGGAGGCTGAGGTGTCCCAGAGAAACTCACCCCTGCCCTCAGCTCTGGTAAGCTGTGCGGGGCGCCATGAGCCCGTGGCAGCCTATGCTGACTTCCTCATCCAGGTCTTGGAGATCAAGTGTTACTTTAACAACGTTCGTGGCTTCGGGTGGACAGAGGCCGCATCCTAGACCCTTCGTGGACCAAGGTGAGGACCCTGAGGGATGACTGAAGAGACCCTTTGAGAACAGAGAGGGCTGGGGAGGCCCTGGCATGGGATATGCACAGACAGCTTTTCCTGACATACAGGTCTCAGAAACACTGGGGACCTGGGATAAAGGACAGGGGCCTTAGTCGGCAGAAAGAAAAGTCCCAGGTCCTGCAGGGAGTCAAGATGAGGACTCTGAGGGAGGACTAAGGGGAACTTGGGCTCCAGACAAGATTGGGCTCTGGGAGGCCCTGTGGTGGGATGACTACAGTCAGCATTTCCTGACATCCAGGTCTCAGAGAGACTGGGAATGTGGTGAAAGGGGTGAGGCCTCAGTGGGGAGAGGGGAGACTCCAGTGTCCTAACAGGAGTCAAGGGAAGGAGTCAAACCCCTGAGGGAAGACTGAGGGGAACTTGTACCCTACAACAGACGGGGACCCCACAGATTTCCAGCCCTGCTGACAGCCCCGGGAAGCCCCAGGGGCTGGATGAGAACATTAGGCCTGTACTTACTTCTGCATTGGGGTCTGAGAGAGACTGGAAACCCTGAACCCCAGAAAAGAGGGAACCTCACAAAAACATGCCCCTACTGTCAACCCCAAGAGGCCCCAGATGGGATGGGGGAGGGGTTGCAAATGTGCTGTTTCCTGACTTCCTGCATGGCCACCTGAGGTGAGGTATCAGCATATGGTATTGTACTCAAGTGCACAGAGGTAGGAGGCTCAGGCTTTGTCAAGAGTAGTGGTGAGGACCTTGAGAGAGGACTGGCTGAACTCATGCGAAAATGTACTAAACCCCGGCTATCCCTGCCCTTTCTGTTGGCCACAGGAGGACCTGAAGCAGTTTGACTGCATGTGGTGCCCTCTCATTTCCATCTTTGTTCTTACATAAAGGTGAGACACTTCATTTAAGGAAGGTGGATTGAGGTAAACAGAAGGAAGCTCTGCCAGGCATTAAGGTTAGAACTGAGCAGACCTCCCCCCCAATCCCAGGACAGATGGACCCCACAGTATTCGGCCACCCCTTGCTCTTCCCCCTGGGAAGGCCCTGGGCAGACATAGTTAGATGTGAAGCCCCATAACTTCCTTCTGTTCAGTCTAGGGATCCTGTTTTGAGAGTTTTGTCTCAGGCCTGCAGTGAGGAGAGCCCACATCCTTCCAGGGAAAAGGTGAGAGCCCTGTGTGAGCACAAATGGGACCATCCATCCCAGAAGAGTGAGGACCTCACAAAGTCCACCCTCCTACCAGCACCAAGGGGCCCAACACTGTGCCACAGTTTACAGCCAAGGTGCCCCCTTGTTTCCTCTCACAGGGGCTCCAGGAACTAGGAGGTGAAAGCCCAGGTCTGAAGCTCGTGTCTACAGGTCACAGATCAGAGGAGGTCCAGGCAGCACGAGGAGTCAAGCTGAGGTGAGGTGCCTGCCTTGAGAATGCACCAGGCAGGGACTCCCCACCCCAGAACAGACAGGACCCCACAAGACCCAAATCCCTTCCCCCTTCATCCCCAGAACCTCGGGCTGTGCTGCCTGCACCCTGGGGAGCCACCTCACTTCCTCCTTCGGTAGCCAGAGGTCAGGCCACTGAGGAGGAGCTCCTCTATGAGGCTCGAGAGCATCCCTCGAGAGGAGACCTGTCAGTGGCCTGAGTCAGACTGCCCAGGGTGGATTTCTCAGTCCAGGCCACTCACACCCCCTCTCTCCCCCAGGCCTGTGGATCCAGTTCTGCACTGTCTGTCTGTACTCTTGCTATCAGAAGTCATTATGCCTCCACCTCCAAAGCGTTTGTGTTACATGAAGTGTTGGTCCTGCATGCTTATGCAAAACTTTCAGTCCCAGAGCGAGAAATGGGGACTTCGGAGTGCAGAAGTTCCTGAATGTGAGGAGGAGAGGGAGCACACCTCCTCCTCCTCATCCTCCTCTTCCTCGTCCTCCTCTTCCTCCTCCTCATCCTCCTCCTCCTCTTCCTCATCTTCCACCTCTTCTTCCTCATCCTCCTCTTCTTCCTCCTCCTCTTGTTCTTCCTCCTCCTCTTCCTCCTCCTCCTCTTCTTCCTCTTCCTCCTCTTCTTCCTCTTCCTCCTCTTCTTCCTCTTCCTCCTCTTCTTCCTCTTCCTCCTCTTCTTCCTCTTCCTCCTCTTCTTCCTCTTCTTCTTCTTCCTCCTCCTCTCCCCACCCCACCTCCTCCTCCTGTTTTGTGACCCAAGGCACCATAATTGAGGTTCCTGGTACTGCTGGGACACCAAGTCCTTCTCAGGCTTCTCAGAGAGTTTGGACCTTACCCACTGCCCTAGCAACCACTCCATCAATCATATCAGATCAGGAATCTGGCAGTACAAAAAGAAAGAGGCCAAGCACTTCGCAGGCCCAGCCAGATGGTGGGTACTTGCTCAGAGATGCAATAGATGATAAGGTGGGGGATCTGTTGAAATTCCTGCTCCTCAGATATCACAGAAAGGAGGTGGCCACAAAGGCAGAAATGCTTAGCGTTATCAAAGATTACCAAGACCTCTTCCCTATGATCCTCAGCCAAGCCATTAACTGTATGACTCTGGTCTTTGGTATTGATGTGAAGGCGTTGGACCCCACAGGTCTCGTCTATGTCTTGGTCAACACCTTGGGTCTCACCTACAATGATTCATTGCGTGGTGATGAGGAGAGCATGCCCGTGGCTGGCCTCCTTGTAAATACCTTGAGTATAATCTTCATAGATGGCAACTGTACCTCTGAGGAAAAGATCTGGGAAATGCTGGGTATCATGGGGCTGTATGCTGGTATGAACCATTCCATCTATGGGGACCCCAGGGAGCTGCTGACCCAAGTGTGGGTGCAGCAAGGGTACCTGGAATACCGGCAGGTGCCCAATAGTGATCCTGCCTGCTACGAGTTCCTGTGGGGTCCCCGGACGTATGCAGAGACCACTAAGATGAAAGTCTTAGAGTTTTTGGCCAAAGTCCATGATACCACCCCTAGTGCCTTTCCTAGCTTGTATGAAGAAGCTTTGCAAAGTGAAAAAACGGGACCCCAAGCCACAGTTGTAGCCAGGGCCAGGGCCAGGGCCAGGGCCAGGGCCAGGGCCAGGGCCAGGGATGGGACTTGTGCCAGGACCAGGGTCTATTCCAGGGCCACATCCAACAGCTTCTCTTGCCCCAACTGAAGTGGAGGCAAATATTTCATTCTGTTTGACGAGAACAGTCCCTTATCTAAGTAGTGGAGAGGCAAGATGGGCCTTGGGAGTATTGAATATATTATATCTTTGTGTTCCTGCTGGGTAAGGGTGATTTGGAGATTGTTTTTTTTTTTTTTTGGTACTTTTCAAATGCTGTTCCTATTAACAAAAGGCTTAATTAACTTCAAGTTCTAAGTTTACAAATGACATTCATCAAAAATGTATTGCTGTTTATCCAGTTTAAGAAGTGAACATTTTACCTATTTTGTAGCTACAGTTATTGTCATAAGTCTGTATAAGTGATGGTGAACTCCTTTAGGTTTTACTTGTTTGGAGCATTTTTTATCTATCCTTTTCTGAATGATAACTTTGTAGGGTAACGAGCATATTGTTGGTTGGAAGTTTTTTCTTTTAGCCGTTTGAATATATCGTGCCCCTCTCTTCTGGCTGCAAAATTTTGGCTGAAAAGTCTGCTGATGCTCTTGTGGGGTCTCCTTCAAATGTACCAAGTTGTTTTTCTCTTGCTGCTTTTAAGAATTTCTGCATTTTGCTATTTTGTGTAACAAATTGGGAAACTTTTCATTATATTTTGTGATCTGGAATAAGAAAACATGGCATTGGAAAATTACTTTCCTTGGAAATGTGAAAATAGAGAAATAGAGAGAAAAGTGAAAAATAGTTAATTTTTGTCTTCTGTTATCCCTTTTCTTGTGTTCTTCTGTAACATTAAAAGATATGTACCTGGATATGCTTTGCTTATTCAAGAATGTATACAGTATTAAATCTAAATAAACAAGATCCCCTGTTCACTGGCTCTGTTATTCTCCAATCATTAATTAGAGATTGACTCTTTTAAAGGCCCTGTAGAAGTAGGGGGGCACCAAGATAAGGGTGATACACCCCCTAGCTATAAAATTGTAGAGTCCAGGAGCAACAGCCACATCAGGAAGATAATGAGCTATTCTTTAAATACTTTCTAAGGGTTAAGGTCTAAATATTGAGTTAGCCTAAAAGGTCGTATTGTACAGCCCATGGGGTTGCAAAGAGTCGGATATGACTGAGCGACTTTCACTTTCAAAAGGTCGTATAGATTTTCCCATAAGCCAGCATGGAAAAACCCAAACTACCTTTTTGGCCCACCTGATACTAAATAACCAGTAAAAGAAAGGAAGAGGAGGTGAGGACTATGGATAACAGTAAGTGCCCCGAGTCAGGGCAGTTTGGAGCTTTGGGAAACTTCAGTTCTGGAGGAGCTAGGGATGATGAAGCTGGGTGGTGGCCGTGACCAGACTCACGGTGTGTCTTCGAGGTAAGAGGAAAGCCTGGAATAGAAAACTGCACTTAGCAGTTACCTTTGGGTCATTGAAAAACCAAAGAAGAATCTCCTCCTGGAGCAGGTAGGGAAGGAGCCCTGCACGCGTGTCTCAGTACTGTGGAGTACAGTACATAGACTAGACGCTTTATACCCATCATCTGTAAGAATTTCCTGAGAAATACAGTGATATGACTTTGAAGTGGTGCCCAGAAGCCTCTCAAGGGACACTCTTTTCTCTGGCCGTGGAAAGCCAGAACACACTATTTAAAAAACATTTTAATTAGATGATCTTGAGTGTCATTTGGACAGCTCTAAGCAAGAGCTAGATCTTTGGTGGGGTAGAATGAATGAAAGACATCGTTTGGATGGAAAAGCAGCTGGGAGGGAGGAATGGAGTTGGTCTTTGACTCAAATTCTAGGAGCTGTGAGTAGCATCCAGCTGAGGGAGACCCCCCCCACCCCAAATTAAATAGCATCTTCTAGGAGGGCAACTGTACTGAGTTTTATTTACAAAGCAATATTGTTGGCTGATTTGTTATTCTTCATCCTATTGCTTTGCGTATTCTCTGAGATCTGAAAAATAAAAAGCAAACAAGGTTCTCAGAAGAGGGGGTAGTATGGTTTGTGGGCAAAAGAATACTAGAAGTGACTGCCAGTCATCAAAGTTCCAAGATATGATAGGCACTGTGTGAGATGCCTTACATACATTGCCCACATCCCTGAAGCCCTACAAAACAGAGCTCATCGAGCCCACTTGCTTCACAGATGACGAAGCCAATACTGTGGGACTTGGGCATCTTCCCAGCATCACGTGTTACTAGGAGACAGGATAGGGACTAGACCCTGGCCTGAATTCCTCTTGAGCCCATGCTGTTCCCACCTACCCCAGCCTGTGGCCGACCTTCTGACTTGTAATTCAATTCTGTTCTCTCTACTACACAATGTCTCTGAGGTGACAAGGAGGATGTTGTGTCTAAGGTACTAAAAGCAGGCCTAAAGAAGAAAGATGAAAATGAGATTTAAATGCAATTTGAGTACTGTCTATGGACTTTATTAACCTAGGGTCCACCCACTTGAGTCCCAGAGTTCCTTGAGAACTGACTCTGCCTGGGTGCTAGCATTTTTTTCAGACCCAGAACTTTCCCAAATTATAGCACCCTTTCCCTGGTCCTCTGTATGCTCTCCTGTCTAACTCTCAAACCTAGCCTACTAACCAGCTCGTCATTGGTCTCCATTGGAAGCCCAGAATCACCTACCTTCCCCCAACATAAAGCATTAGTCCTCTGGCTGTCCCATGACTCACCCTAGAAGGCCTATGATATCAACAGCCCCGTTGATGTAAGAATTCACCTGGGGACAGCTGCTTTAAGACACCTGGTCACCAGCCCTGGTATCTCTAACACAGTCTCCAAGTGTTTTCTAAATGGGGTGGTAAGTGCCGTCTAATTTGGCACATCATCTATTGGTTCCTGGAATATAACCTTAAAGTTAGAGGGTTATTGAAACCACCATGATATTTTAAATAGGATTTCAATGAGGTGTCTTATCTTAAATTCAGTTCAGTTCAGTCGCTCAGTCATGTCCGACTCTTTGCGACCCCATAAATTGCAGCACGCCAGGCCTCCATGTCCATCACCAACTCCCGGAGTTCACTCAAACTCATGTCCATTGAGTCGGTGATGCCATCCAGCCATCTCATCCTCTGTCGTCCCCTTCTCCGCCTGCCCCCAATCCCTCCCAGCATCAGAGTCTTTTCCAATGAGTCAACTCTTCACATGAGGTGGCCAAAGTATTGGAGTTTCAGCTTTAGCATCATTCCTTCCAAAGAATACCCAGGACTGATCTCCTTTAGGATGGACTGGTTGGATCTCCTTGCAGTCCAAGGGACTCTCAAGAGTCTTCTCCAACACCACAGTTCAAAAGCATCAATTCTTCGGCACTCAGCTTTCTTCACAGTCCAACTCTCACATCCATTCACGACCACTGGAAAAACCATAGCCTTGACTTTGTTGGCAAAGTAATATCTCTGCTTTTGAATATGCTATCTAGGTTGGTCATAACTTTCCTCCCAAGGAGTAAGCGTCTTTTAATTTCATGACTGCAGTCACCATCTGCAGTGATTTTAAATTCACTGCTGATCAAATACTTAACTTATGTAAGTGCTAAGAAACCAGAGACTCTCTCAGTTGTAGATGAGGAAAGATGACAGAAGTGATTGTGGAACAAACATCTAAAGCTGAATTCCTAAATCCCTGGAGTTTCCTAGGAGATAAAGATGGTTCCTTGGAAGACATGTCAGCTCTGATGAAAAATAGAATAATTACCCATCCTCCCACTGTCTCTTGCAATACATACCACCAGGAAAGTACCAGCTTTCAATGTGCCTCATGGCACCTATCCAGGTACTCAGGCAAGTTTAGTCACGTGGAAGGTGAGCAGAGACTCAGAGGGTTAGAAGTGTGAGCTTGCATTAAGAGGAAGAAGTGCATTTTCAGTTTTATGAGATTATAGAGGTTGTTGCAAAGAAAAGTGCAGAAAGGGGCCACTGAATGAAGAAAGTGAATTCTCCCTGCTGAGATTTACAGAACCATTTAACAATTAGATGTGATCCTGTATTTGAAAGCATCTGTCATATAGTAGATGCTTGAAAATTGCAGAGCATTTCAAGGCAGATCTGACCTCAGAAACTCCTCCAAGCATTGAAGATGGTTTTGGTCTCAGCAAATCATAATAATTGCTTTTTCTTGAGCATCTACTTTGTAATGGTACATGCGAGGGGCTCCAGTGCCCATCCACATCTTGTCTTGCTCACCTTTCTGGACATGAGGGACACTATGCTGCCAATCTGCTTGTAGTTAAGAGGGGTCGTGACAACCCTTGGCCACTGAGACACAAGCAGGTGTTTACTGTCACCTGGAGGCACTTGAGAAGCAGGATGCTGGTTCCACACTCTCTCCCTCGATTCACCAGCAAACATGGTGATCCAGTGTTGAGGTGCTGAAACGACAAGACAGAAGCAGCCTGCATCCCTGGGTCCCCCTAGAGCTGAGGGCCCCTGCTAAACCACATGAAAATTTACCTGCACAAAAACGCACTGTTCTTGTGTTAGTCTTTCAAACGTCAAGGTTTGCCTGTTTCATCAGGTTGCAGTAACTTTAACAGACACAGCTACTATTTCTGTTGTTAGGTTTATATAAATATTTTAATTGTAAAGGTAGTAGTGTATATGTTCCTACTGCAAAAATTTCTAAAACTACAGAAAAATCGCAGAATCCCCTTTACAAAGTTTTTTCCATGATTTAGCCTCCTCAGAGGTCACCACAACTAAAAATGTAGTGTGAGTTGCTTTAAAGCAGACTATGGGCTGTTTCATAGATATGCATTTTCCATCCTATGAAATATATTGATTTGACTTGACATACATAGATTATGATGCACATATTGATGTGCCACTAGCCTTTGTCCCTGAATTAAAAAGATGCAGGATCTTCCCATGACAGCATATATAGCTCCACATCACTTTTGAAACTACCTCTTGGAATGGTGAGGTATGTATGCATCGTAATTAAACATCCCTAAGTTGCTTTGCTTTTGTTGTATGATAAATAAAATGAAATTAGAATCTTAGAATTCTTGAGTAAATGTGGACATTTTCTTATAAGATATACATACTAATGGGTTTCCCTCATAGCTCAGTCGGTAAAGAATCCACCTGCAATGCAGGAGACCTTGGTTTGATTCCTGGGTCGGGAATATCCCCTGGAGAAGGGATAGGCTACCCACTCCAATATTCTTGGGCTTCCCTGGTGGCTCAGCTGGTAAAGAATCCACCTGCAGTGTGGGAGCCCTGGGTTTGATCCCTGGGTTGGGAAGATCCCCTGGAGAAGGGAAAGGCTACCCACTCCAGTATTCTGGCCTGGAGAATCCCATGGAATGTATAGGCCATGGGGTCACAAAGAGTTGAACACAACTGAGCGACTTTCATTTTCATGCATACTAATATAGAAGTTGGGTTAATGTGGAAAGAGTGAGGATAATTTAACATTTTATAAATATTTCTGATTTTTTTTCTCAAAACTGCTATACCTCTAAAACTGTCAGAAAATAAATTTGTGCTAAGTCATGATAATATTGGTAATTTATTTCTGTGGCAAGAGGAAGCAAATACCATCTATTAATACTGTATAGCTTAATCCCCTTTAATAACAGTTGAAGTGGTTCCTGTAAAAGCTAACTGGGACATAGTTAAGTTATTTGAAAACAGCAAACAGTCGGACATGACTTAGCAACTGAACTACAAAAATAGCAACAAAGATCCTTTTGAGTATTGATTTAAGCTTTGTTAGGTGAGATGAGAGCAGTGTTTATAATCTATGGTCAGTATTTCTTCAGTCCTAAGGCAAAATTCTTCTAAGTACTCTTAACAATGCACAGTGAATTAGGAGATTTTCTATTCTGACCATTGGGAACAAGAACGGTCCCCAACCCTATGAGAGCTATCTGACCACCATGGCCCCTCTGATCTCCCAGCTCCATCTTCTCAACAGAAGAAGACAGGCTCCCCACTGTGCACCATGGTCTGCAGTCTCTCCAGGAACTAAGTTGTAGGACTTACTTACTTGCCTCATTTGTTTTTTTTTTTATCAGAAATCACCATCCTTTGTTGCCTAATTCCAATCATTTGTCAAGTTTTGTCTCATCTATTTTGTGCAGATATTTTTTAGTTTTTTCGGGTAGGTGTATAAATCTGGTTCCTACTTCATCTTGGCCAAAAGCAGAAGTTCTGTATTCTGATTTTAAAACTCAAATTATCTATACATAACAAATGTCCCAATATATCAAACTAATTCGGAATAAAACCAGAATTGGAAGACTGTTGGACACACATACACACAGGCATACACACGTCTATGTTCATGTAGACATACACAAAACTGAGAGTATATATAAAAATAGCAATAATACTCTTGCTAACAGAAATATAATTTATTTACTTAGTTATGCTTTCAATATTTTATAACCCTCTGAAACACATATGAATGCTCTTCATAGTTTTAAAACATTATAAATATGTTAAATGTGATTTAGACTATCAAAAATAAGTTTGCATTCTCTAGATAGTTTGTTTCCAATAGTGATCAGCTTCTTGCTGGATTCAGCTTTCCATATGCTTACTGTTTGTGAACTAGAAAGAAACAAAAAACTTGGACAGGGAGTCACTCAACTTATTTCAGACTTGCAAATAACAATGCCATGCAAATAAGAATCTCCTTGTTCATAAAGCCCTCCCTCCATGTTGTAGTATCTTAATACTTAAGATACTTAAGTATGAGTATCTTAAGTTGTAATATCTTAAATTTGTATTCCTGTGTTTACTAAATAGATTAACCACCATTTTATGTGCTTATTGTCTATCTTTTCTTATGAAGAGTCTGTTCTGGTCTCTTGCACATTTCAATATTATGATGTCTTGTTAGTGGATGAAGTTGTAGAATTTCATAAATTTTGTAGAATCTATGTGGTGGGTAAACACACATTCATAACACACTTTTTTAAACTTTTTTTGTGCATTTGAAAATTTTTATTATAATGAAACATTGAAAGCAAGCTTCATTGTCACTCACTATTCTATATTGGGTACATTATAGTATAAAGAAAGAAGTCAGAGGCAAGAATAAATTTCTTCCTTCAGAGGTAAAATAAAATTAACCATTCTTCACAGACATAGTCATTACTACTCCTACACTGATCATATAGTGAAGATATGTGATTTCCCAAAACTTTGAGATAGGCATTTCATTCAAGCTATATCAAAGATAATTTTAGTATAGATTACTATTGATACTATGCCATTTTTTCCACCTGCAAGGAAGTCCTCATTGAATTTATGCTCAAAAGTTATTTCCAGAAACTCATTGTGAGGGCATATCCCCTGGGGGCATACCAAGAATTGTATCAGGCAGTGCCAGCCTGGAAAAGACAAAAGCGTACTAAGTACAGAAAATTGTTACACAGCTGATGAACGAACCAAGGGAGGCAACTCCATGAAGAAAGTAAGAAATCTCTACCATCTCCAGGTTTAGGGGGACCATGGAGAAAGTGGTGAGAATGGAGCTCAGAAGCTGGCATCATCATCAGTGCCTCTTACTGACCAAACCTATCTGAAAACCAGGTAGCAGGGTAACCTGAGAAATACAGTCCATTGCAATGCAGAGCAGTACATGCTCAAGCAACAGAAAGCATGTGAAAGCAAACAGGCTAATAACTGGCATAGGGAGAAGTGAAAGTGAAAGTCGCTCAGTCTTGTCTGACTCTTTGCAACCCCATGGACTATACAATCCATGGAATTCTCCAGGCCAGAATACTGGAGTAGGTAGCCTTTTCCCTTCTCCAGAGGATCTTCCCAACCCAGGGATTGAACCCAGGTCTCCTGCATTGCAGGCGGATTCTTTACCAGCTGAGCCACAAGGGAAGGCATAGGGAGAGTTCTCTTTTCTTCTTTTTTTTTTTTGTTCTGGAAGATTTTTGTGTTAGGTTAATGTTATTTCTTCCTTAAATATTTGGTAAAATTTACTGACAATACCTGAGTCTGGGCTTCTTTCTGGGAAAATTTTAAATTACTGATTTAATTTCTTTAATAGTTACATAATTATTGAGGCTTAACAATTACTTCTAACATACATTTTGATAAATTGCGTTCATCAGGAATTTGAGAATTTTATGTAAATTTTAAAATTTATTAACAAAAGTTGGCTTTAATATTTTTCATGAGCTTAAAAAATTTTTTTATATAGAAACATTTTTATTGAAGTTTCTCCAGAAAGAAGAGAGAAGTCATTTAGTCATGTCTGACTCTTTGTGACCCCATGGACTGTAGCCTACAAAGCTCCTACTTCCATGGGATTTTCTAGGCAAGAGTACTGGAGTGGATTGCCATTTCCTTTTCCAGGGAATCTTCCCAACCCAGGGATCAAACCCAGGTCTCCCACATTGCAGACAGATGCTTTACCATCTGAGCCACCAGGGAAGCTATTGAAGTATAGTTGATTTAAAATGTGCCAATCTCTGCTGTTAGCAAAGTGACTCAGTTATATGAACATATACATTCTTTTTTTGTAGTCTTTTCTATTATTTCATGGTCTTTTAATTTTCTTTTTTCATTCTTGGTATCAGTTGTTTGTAACTTTTCTGACTTTTTCTCAGTATGTCTTATCAGTGATTTTATCAATTTTAGTATTTTTTTTCAAGAACCAACCTGGCTTTTGTCTCCTTCCTATAGCATGCTTATTTACTATTTAGTTAATTTATACTTTTATTATTATTTTTTCCATCCTTCTTATTTTCAGTGGGTTTAATTTTCTATCTTTTCTTTAGTCTTTTTAGATAAATGCTCAGCTAATTGATCTCAGCCTTCCTTCTTTTCTGGTATGTACATTTAACCTTTGAATTTTTTTCTTTACAAATGACTATTTTTGCTGTATCTCACAAGTTTGCATATGTAGTACTTTCATTTTTATTTCATTTGAATTGTTATCCACTTTCCATTGTGATTTGTTTTTTGATCTTTGAGTTATTTAGAAGTGTGCTTCTTAATTTCCAGATGGGTATTTTCCTGTTATTTTTGCTGAACAACAGAGATCCTCTGGAGGAGGAAATGGCAACCCACTCCAGTATTCTTGCCTGGAGAATCCCATGGATAGAGGAGTCTGGCAAGCTACAGTCCACGAGGTCACAAAGAGTCAGACACGACTGAAGCGACTTAGCATGCACACACACAGTCAGTATTCATTTAAATTTACCACATATTTACCATTTCTTTTGCTCATTGTTATGCTTTGTGTCTTTGAGCTTCCAACTGGGATCACTTTCATTTTGCCAGGAAACTCTATTTTATTATTGCTTTTCAGAGAGTTCTAATGGTGATGAATTTGCTCAGTTTCTGTTTGTCTGATAATGGCCTTCTTTTTCCCTCATTCTTGAAGTATATTTTCTCTGGATATTGGATTCTAAATTGGAAGCTATGCTTCTTTTGTGCTTTGCAGACATCATATCATTATACTGTGATTTTCATAATTTCTGTTGAGAGTCCAGCTGTCAGTCTAATTCTTTCTCTTTTGAAGTATGGTAGGCTGAATGAGGGCTTCCCTTGTGGCTCAGCTGATAAAGAATCCACTTGCAATGTGGGAGACCTGGGTTCATTCCCTGGGTTGGGACGATCCCCTGGAGAAGGAAACAGCCACCCACTCCAGTATTCTGGCCTGGAGAATTCCATGGATTGTATAGTCCATGGGGTTGCAAAGAGTCTGACATGACTGAGTGACTTTCACTTTCACTTTTCAGGCTGAATAATGTGCCCATTCCCTGAAAAGACATCCATGTTCAAACCCTGTAGCCTGTGTATACTGCTTTATATGGCAATTTAAGGATCCTGAGATGGGGAGATTATCATGGATTATCTAGATGGGCCCTACTGTGATCACAAACGTCTGTATAAGAGAGAAGCAGAGAGAGACTTGACACAGACAGAAAGGAAGAAGCCGATGTGATCACAGAGGCAGAGACTAGAATGATGCGGCTACAAACAAGGAATGCTACCTGACACCAGAAGCTGGAAGAGGCAAGGAACACATTCTCCTCTAGAGCATCTGGAGGGAGTATAGTCCTGTTGACATCTAGATTTTGGCTTAGTGATATTGATTTCAGGCTTCTGATTTCCAAAAGTGTGAGAGAATAAATTTCTATTGTTCTAAGCCACCAAGTTCATGGTAATTTGTCACAGTGGCCATTGGATATTAATACTTAATTTTTTTTCTTTTTTCAAACTTTTGCTTTGGTCTGCAATAGTTTTAAAGTAATATGCATAGAATATATTTTTATCTTGCTTGTGTTCATAGGCATTCTTTAATATCCTTGGTCATTGTAGGAAAGTTATTACCTTGATCTCTAGATATTGTGTTTGCTCCTTTCTCTCTATCTCCTCCTGGATTCCTTTTACACTACAGTGTACCTTGCCCCTGTATCGTCTATGTCTCTTACCCTATCTTATGTATTTTTCAGCTTTCTGTCTTTACTTTACTCTAGATATTTTCTCCTGATATCACCTACTTTTCTTTCCTACAGTGACAAATTTGTTGTTATACCTATTCATTTATCTTCACTATCAGTAATTGTATTTTCAGCTTTAGGATTTTAATTATTAGTAGTTTCCTAAAAATAAAATTCTCAATCTATTGTTTCATTTCCTTGAACATATTACACATTGTTACTTAAAATTTGTGACTAATGACTCCTAAACCTGGAGTCCTCCGAGTCTGTTTTAGTTGTCCTTCCCAGTTCTTGTTGATGTTGTCATTATTATTGTTATTATCATCTGTGTCAGGAGTCTCTGCTGCACTGAACTGGGAGGTGGGAGAGAGGAAGCAGTCTTCATTTAAATACCAGATTCTGGTCTTATGAAATCTTTGAAAGTGAAAGTGAAAGTCACTCAGTCATGTCCGACTCTTTTCGACCCCATGGACTATACAGGCCAGAATACTGGAGTGGACAGCCTTTCCCTTCTCCAGGGGATCTTCCCAACCCAGGGAGGTAACCCAGGCCTCCCACATTGCAGATGGATTCTTTATCAGCTGAGCCACCAGGGAAGCCCAAGAATACTGGAGTGGGTAGTGTATCCTTTCTCCAGGGGATCTTCCCAACCCGGGGATCTAACCCAGGTCTCCTGCATTGCAGGTGGATTCTTTATTAGCTGAGCCACCAGGGAAGCCCAAGAATACTGGAGTGGGTAGACTATCCCTTCTCCAGGGGATCTTCCCAACCCGGGAATCGAACCAGGGTCTCCTGCATTGCAGGCAGATTCTTTACCAACTGTGCTATCAGGGAAGCCCATGAAATCTTTGTACGTATTATCAGATAGGTGTTTCTTGATTTGTCGTTCACCCTTAAGACCATTTGCAGTGTCTTTAAATGATTACTACTTTTGTTGATTGTATAGCTTTTACTGTTTCAGTGGTGAGTGGGTTAGCAAAACTCTGTCCCATCATGCATGAAGGTGATCTTTCTCCTTTACTTTTTAATTTACCAAAACTCTGAAGGGTCCTCAAATCTTTACTTTTTGCCCAGTCCTCTCTTAGGCCATGCACATGAATGCTCTTCCTTTTTCAGAGTTTTGACCAAAAGTTTGCTCTTAAATCAGCTGCCACCTAAACTGTTTGCCTCTTCTCTTGCTACCTCTTGGATTGAGATCTAGTCAAGATCTAAGAAATAAAATGTAATCACATTCCTCATGAAGATCCAATATTCCCTGGCATAGAGTTAATATCACATCGCGCATGATAGGTTGGAGTTGAACTTTGACCACCATGTGGCTGGGTATTAGTAGTTCCTTTGCATGCTTGCCATGTCACTTCAGTCGTGTCTGACTTTTGTGACCCTATGGACTGTAGCCCACAAGGATTCCCTGTCCATGGGATTTCCTAGGCAAGAATACTGGAATGAGTTGCCACTTCCTTTTCCAGGGAAACTTTTCAACCCAGGGATTGAAGCTGCCTCTCTTCCATCTCCTGCATTGGCAGGCAGGTTCTTTAATCACTAGCTCTACCTGGGAAAACCTTTATTGTCAGTCAAACTTGGGGATGAAAATGGGAAATATTTAACTGATCTCATTGTAGGCTGCGGGAGAATGGCATTGAAACATGTATAATATCATGTATGAAACAAGCCACCAGTCCAGGTTTGATGCACGATACTGGATGCTTGGGGCTGGTGCACTGGGACGACCCAGAGGGATGGTATGGTCAGGGAGGTGGGAGGAGGGTTCAGGATGGGGAACACATGTGTATCTGTGGCGGATTCATTTTGATATATGGCAAAACCAAAACAATATTGTAAAATTGTACTGTATTGTAAAAAAATTAAATTAAAAAAATAAAATAAAATATGAAACAGGTTTGAAATCCATACCAACTGTAGGCCTCTATTGTGAGGCAATCTTTTTTAAAGGAGTTCCCAAAACTTCTAAAAACCCATTTTTCTGGCAAAGAAACCATTTACTATTAATATGCTACTCCCTGCCATGCCCAAAGTCCTGGCAGGACAGATCCTGTGATTTGGGAAGTGCTTATGAGGCTATCGTGTGCTTTGGATTATCCTTCTAGTCCATTTTATGATATATCCTCCAAGTCTTTCCATTGAAATATGCATATTTGATCTTGAAGAAGTCATAACGTTGTGTTTCCTCCTTGAGTTTACACTTACTCTACTGGGAAATCTCCAAGCTAGGCTTCAGCAATACATGAACTGTGAACTTCCACATGATCAAGCTGGTTTTAGAAAAGGCAGAGGAACCAGAGATCAAATCGCCAACATCCATTGGATCATCAAAAAAGCAAGAGAGTTCCACAAAAACATCTATTTCTGCTTTATTGACTATGCCAAAGCCTTTGACTGTGTGGATCACAATCAGTTCATTTCAGTCCCTCAGTTGTGTCTGACTCTTTGCGACCCCATGAATCACAGCACGCCAAGCCTCCCTGTCCATCACCAACTCCAGGAGTTCACTCAAACTCATGTCCATCGAGTCGGTGATGCCATCCAGCCATCTCATCCTCTGTCGTCCCTTTTCCTCCTGCCCCCAATCCCTCCCAGCATCAGGGTCTTTCCCAATGAATCAACTCTTCGCATGAGGAGGCCAAAATATTGGAGTTTCAGCTTCAGCATCAGTCCCTCCAATGAACACCCAGGACTGATCTCCTTTAGGATGGACTGGTTGGATCTCCTTGCAGTCCAAGGGACTCTCAAGAGTATTCTCCAACACCACAGTTCAAAAGCATAAATTCTCTGGCACTCAGCTTTCTTCACAGTCCAACTCTCACATCCATACATGACCACTGGAAAAACCATAGCCTTGACTAGACGGACCTTTGTTGGCAAAGTAATATCTCTGCTTTTGAATATGCTATCTAGGTTGGTCATAACTTTCCTTCCAAGGAGAAAGCATCTTTTAATTTCATGGCTGCAATCACCATCTGCAGTGATTTTGGAGCCCAAAAAAGTAAAGTCTGACACTTTTTCCACTGTTTTCCCCATCTATCTGCCATGAAGTAATGAGACCAGATGCCACGATCTTCGTTTTCTGAATGTTGAGCTTTAAGCCAACTTTTTCACTCTCCTCTTTCACTTACATCAAGAGGCTTTTTAGGTCCTCTTCACTTTCTGCCATAAGGGTGGTGTCATCTTTATATATGAGGTTATTAATATTTCTCCCAGCAATCTTGATTCCAGCTTGTGGTTCTTCCAGCCCAGCGTTTCTCATGATGTACTCTGCATAGAAGTTAAATAAGCAGGGTGACAATATACAGTCTTGATGTACTCCTTTTCCTATTTGGAACCAGCCTGTTGTTCCATGTCCAGTTCTAACTGTTTCTTCCTGACCTGCATATAGGTTTCTCAAGAGACAGGTCAGGCGGTCTGGTATTCCCATCTCTTTCAGAATTTTCCACAGTATATTGTGATCCACACAATCAAAGGCTTTGGCAGAGTCAATAAAGCAGAAATAAGTGTTTTCCTGGAACTCTTGCTTTTTCGATGATCCAGTGGATGTTGGCAATTTGATCTCTGGTTCCTCTGCCTTTTCGAAAACCAGCTTGAACATCTGGAAGTTCACGGTTCACATATTGCTGAAGCCTGACTTGGAGAATTTTGAGCATTACTTTACTAGCATGTGAGCTGAGTGCAACTGTGTGGTAGTTTGAGCATTCTTTGGCATTGCCTTTCTTTGGGATTGGAATGAAAACTGACCTTTTCCAGTCCTGCGGTCACTGCTGAGTTTTCCAAATGTGCTGGCATATTGAGTGCAGCACTTTCACAGCATCATCTTCCAGGATTTGAAATAGCTCAACTGGAATTCCATCACCTCCACTAGCTTTGTTTGTAGTGATGCTTTCTAAGGCCCACTTGACTTCACATTACAGGATGTCTGGCTCTAGGTGAGTGATCACACCATCGTGATTATCTGGGTCATAAAGCTCTTTTTTGTACAGTTCTTCTGTGTATTCTTGCCACCTCTTCTTAATATCTTCTGCTTCTGTTAGGTCCATATCATTTCTGTTCTTTATTGAGCCCATCTTTGCATGAAGTTTTCCCTTGGTATCTCTAATTTTCTTAATGATCTTGTTAGAAAAACAAACCCGTATCAGAGAAACAGTGAAAATCTGTGCATGATGATGTTGAGATGCTAAGGTAGTCTTTGAATTTCATATCGTTCAAAGCAGTGGGACCACTGGACTTGCTTTGGCACCACTCCTGCTCTCCAGCCAAAGCCAAAGAAAGCCTGTCCTGAGTTTGTATATGCAGAGACAATGGTGTATCTCTGTTAGAGGTATAATATTATAAATCATACGGAGATCCAATATTTAAATAAAATTGGCCACTTAGTCATTCTTGAAACTCCAAATATGTTATCCTACATCCAAACCGTTCAAGTTAGTGTAGCCAGAGATAACTAGACATTTTCATTCTGGTTTTCCTTAGCTGTCGTTCTCACCTAGCTGAGTCATGTTTCCAGTCATTCCACTTGTCTCCAGGTCTTGGGTACAGTCAGCTCTTCTATTCAATGTTAAAAAGGCTGTATATGGGAAAGAATCATAATGTATGTTCTATTTTATATGAACAGAATGTCAGAATATTCACAAGATCAGAAGAAGACAAAACTTGTAGCAATAGGTCTTACAAGTTTCTCTTCATGTCAATTCACCTCAGTGGCCAGCCACCCTCTTCCCATGGCATTTGGTTGTGTCTGACTATTACAATGAGAGGGGCACAGAACTATTGAAGAGACCATGGAAAATTGTTTTCATTTCAAAGCTTTTAAAATCTTTGTGGAAGCTTCTTTCTCTGAGAGTCAGCTTAGGAAAGGTGTTTTTGCTGGACGCCAATTGTAATGATAGATGTTTTGCCAATAAAATCAACTGTATTTCTGTCACTCAAGTTATCTCATTATTCAATTACATTATTCCAGGGGTCTAGGGTCCTCAGGAGCATGACCGGTCTTGGAAGTTATTGCAGTCTCCCTGTTCTGAGTGACCCCAGCACTTTTTCTCTACATTTCCTTCTTTGGGGATTCATCTGTCTCTTAGCAACCTACAAGACAATGAATACCTTGAGGGCCACTGTAGTGCCATCTTCCTCTTTGTGTTCCCCACAAACACAGTGCTGGATTGTTATTAAATGCTCTGTGGCAAATATGTGATAGGCTGGAGTGGTGCAAATCTTCACTTTGAGAAGGAGTAAACAGTCTGAAAGGGGAGACAAATGTTTTCCCTGGTCTCGTCAATGTTTTCCTCTGAGGTTCAGAGCTAGAGCAGGAGGGACAGTGTACTTTGTTCATACAAGTAAGAGGAGTTCTATGGATGGTGTTATGGGCTGAGTTGAGTATCCCCCCATTCATATGTTAAGCTATAACCCATCAATGCCTTAGAATGTGGCTGGATTTGGAGATAGAGCCTTTACAGAGATCATTAAGGTGAAATGAGGCCATATGGATGGGCTCTAATCCAATATGACCTGTGTCCTTATGAAGAAAGATACATAGATAGGTACAGAAGGAAGACCATGTGAGAACTGAGGAGACAACATCTCCAAGTCAAGGAAAGATGCCTCAGATGAATGAACCCTGCCAACAAACACCTCCATCTCAGACTTCTGGCCTCTCAAACTATGACAAAATAAACTTAAAAAAAAAAAAGAACTATAGTTGATTTATAATATTGTGTTAGTTTTAGGTGTACAGCAAAGTGATTCAGAGTCAGTGATATATATGTATATACACATATATATGAAGATTCTTTTCCATTATAAGTTATTACAAGATATTGAATGTACTTCCCTGTGCTATACAGTAAATCCTCATTGTTTTAAATTTCTGTTTTTTAAACCTCTCAGTCTCAGGTACTTTGTTATGGAAGCCCTGAAAAACTAATACAGACGGCTTCTGGAGAGCATTGAAGACTTACCTTTTTGTCCAAATACAAAGTCAGGTCACATCTAAGTTTATGAGATGCCAGTCACCATATTGTACTTAATCGATAATGCTGTTGACTTTTTCAAGACTTCCCTCTGCACATTTCTGTGCCAACTCAGATTTTCCACGTGGGCTTGATTCTTTTCACCAATTACTTATTTTATATCTATTGTATGTGATGGTACCAGAAGCCATACAAGACTGGCATTAATCCATAGTGGCCTTCTTGGCTCTCTGCTTGAAGGTACCAAAGGACTCTTGATCTCCTCAGTCCAGGCCCATGTATCTCCCATCATTCCCAGCTAGTTTTGGAGGCCCCAGATTGTTGGGATTCTGAGGAAAGTACAGGATACTGAACCTGCACAAGCTGCAAGTGAAAGAGAAGCCCTGGAGAGCACTCAGTGTGACCCTTCACTGCTCACTAGGAAGGACCAATATTGCCCCTCTCAGGGACCTCGCCCCCATCTCTACTCATGGTTCTTCCCTCTCAGACCACCTAGGATATGATTAATTTGGTTCTAGAGTTAGCTCCTGATTATTCAGAGGGGGATGCCTTCTTCTGTAGGTTATTATCTGTTTGTCTTGCCTTCTCCATTTACCCCACTGGCAGCATCCAGAGCCACTCTCCACCCCAGGCCAAAAAAGAAAACTTAAGGCACTCTATTCCAGTTGACTGGAACCTCACAATATTTAATGATTCAAATGTTCTTGTTTCCCACGCACATGGATAATCAAGAGTTAGCTCAATATTCTATTCAAGGTGGGATTACTCATCAACATTTCTAATGTTCGAAGGTGAATAGAAGCTGCACAAAATGGTATTTGCTATAGAACTTGAGCTTGCTCCTATGGGCACTACCATATTTTATTGTGTTGACTCTCTGGTAGAAACTCAATTTTAAAAGTACACATTTTTGTCTTCTTTAGTAGACAATATTAAATGGGCCTTAATGCTTTCTTTGTGACTCACAGTCATCCTATGAAAATCACTTATTCTTTATAATATTATGCTATATTTGCTTCTGCACAAAATACTCCTAGATTATTACTGTACTGTTGAATAATTGCTCACTTCTAGTTTTTTTGTGTGTGTGTGTGTGTTTTTTTTTTTTTTGGTTTCCCCTCTCTCTCATAGTTTGGCTATTATTTTTTCTTGCTTTTCTTATTGTGCCTGTGGTTTGGGGCTGTCTTTTGACATCTCTTCTGATTTATTTTATTTTTACAGTAGCAGTGAAATTAATATATTTCTGGTTCTAAATAAAATAAATGTTCATTTTAGAAAATAGAAATAATACAGAAAAGTGTAAATAACAAGATAAAAATTATACACAAATATATAATCTATCTACATATAAATTACATATAATTTATTTACATTAACAGCTTTTTTCCAGTGGGATAATACTAAACCTGGTACATTGTAATCTGATTTATTCACTCAGTAATTCTGTGAATGTCTTTCCTATCAATACAGACATATCTTAGATCTTTAAAATAACTTCAGAATATTCCTTTGTGTCACCATATCATATAGTCAAATTACTGATCACTTAATTAACAATTAAATCATTTAGAAAGCCGTCTCTTATACATGAGGCTGCGATATGTAGTCTGTATGTATTCTTTGCTCATTTGTCCTGTAATTTCTATGGGACAAATTCTTAGGAATGTGATCAACTGGATAAAAAGTTATGCATATTTTATATTTTGATACATATTAGTTACAGATATCCTTCCAGAAAGATTGCACCAACTTATGCAACCATATAGAGTAAGCTTATTACCTCTCTTAATGCAATGCAATATTAATCTTTTTTATTCTTGTTTTTGTTCTTGTTCATCACTTAGTCCTGTCCGACTGTTTGTGACCCCATGAACCGCAGCACTCCAGGCCACCCTGTCCATCATCAACTCCCGGATTTTACCCAAACTCATGTCCATTGAGTCGATGATGCCATCCAACCATCTCATCCTCTGTCATCCCCTTCTCTTCCTGCCTTCAATCTTTCTCAGCATCAGGGTCTTTTCCAACGAGTCAGTTCTTTCCATCAGGTGGCCAAAGTATTGGAGTTTCAGCTTAAGCATCAGTCCTTCCAATGAATATTCAGGACTGATTTCCTTTAGGATGGACTGGTTGGATCTCCTGCAGTCCAAGGGACTCTCAAGAGTCTTCTCAAACACCACAGTTCAAAAGCATCTATTCTTTGGTGCTCAGCTTTTTTTATAGTCCAACTCTCACATCCATACATAACTATTGGAAAAACCATAGCCTTGACTAGATGGACCTTTACTGACAAAGTAATGTCTCTGCTTTTGAATATGCTATCTAGGTTGGTCATAACTTTCCTTCCAAGGAGTAAGCATCTTTTAATTTCATGGCTGCAGTCACCATCTGCAGTGATTTTGGAAACCAAAAAAATGAAGTCTGTCATGGTTTCCATTCTTTCCCCATCTAGTTGCCATGAAGTGACGGGATCAGATGCCATGATCTTAGTTTTCTGAATGTTGAGCTTTAGAACAACTTTTTCTGTCTCTTTCATCAAGAGGCTCTTTAGTTCTTAACTTTCTGCCATAAGGGTGATGTCATCTGCATATCTGAGGTTATTGATATTTATCCCAGCAATCTTGATTCCAGATTGTGCTTCTTCCAGCCCAGCGTTTCTCATGATATGCTCTGCATATAGGATAAATAAGCAGGGTGACAATATGCAGCCTTGATGTACTCCTTTTGCTATTTGGAACTAGTCTGTTGTTCCATGTTCAGTTCTAACTGTTGCTTCCTGACCTGCATATAGGTTTCTCAAGAGGCAGGTCAGGTGGTCTGGTATTCCCATCACTTTCAGAACTTTCCACAGTATATTGTGATCCACACAGTCAAAGGCTTTGGCATAATCAACAAAGCAGAAATAGATGTTTCTCTGGAACTCTCTTGCTTTTTTGATGATCCAGTGGATGTTGCCAATTTGATCTCTGGTTCCTCTGCCTTTTCTAAAACTACCTTGAAAATCTGGAAGTTCACAGTTCATGTATTGTTGAAGCCTGGCTTGGAGAATTTTGAGCATTACTTTACTAGCATGTGCTGCTGCTGCTGCTAAGTCGCTTCAGTCATGTCCAACTCTGTGCAACCCCATAGACAGCAGCCCACCAGTCTCCCCTGTCCCTGGGATTCTCCAGGCAAGAACACTGGAGTGGGTTGCCATTTCCTTCTCCAATGCGTAAAAGTGAAAGTGAAGTCGCTCAGTCATGTCTGACTCTACGCAACCCCATAGACGGCAGCCCACCAGGCTCCTCCATCCATGGGATTTTCCAGGCAAGAGTACTGGAGTGGGGTGCCACTGCCTTCTCTGTACTAGCATGTGAGATGAGTGCAATTGTGCAGTAGTTTAAGCATTGTTTGCCTGTTTGCCATTGCCTTTATTAAGGATTGGAGTTAAAACTGACTTTTTCCAGTCCTGTGGCCACAGCTGAGTTTTCCAAATTTGCTGGCATATTGAGTGCAGCACTTTCACAGCATCATCTTTCAGGATTTGAAATAGCTCAACTGGAATTCCATCACCTCCACTAGCTTTGTTCATAGTGATGCTTCCTAAGGCCCACTTGACTTCACATTACAGGATGTCTGGCTCTAGGTGAGTGATCACACCATCGTGATTATCTGGGTCGTGAAGATCTTTTTTGTACAGTTCTTCTGTGTATTCTTGCCACCTCTTCTTAATCTCTTCTGCTTCTGTTAGGTCCCTACCATTTCTGTCCTTTATTGAGCCCATCTTTGCATGAAATGTTCCCTTGGTATCTCTCATTTTCTTGAAGAGATCTCTAGTGTTTCCCATTCTATTGTTTTCTGATATTTCTTTGTATTGATCATTGAGGAAGGCTTTCTTATCTCTCCGTGCTATTCTTTGCAACTTTGCATTCAAATGGGTATATCATTCCTTTTCTCCTTTGCTTTTTGCTTCTCTTCTTTTCACAGCTACTTGTAAGGCCTCCTGAGACAGAAACTTTGCTCTTTTTGCATTCATTTTACTTGGGGATTGTCTTGATCTGTCTCCTGTGCAATGTCAATAACCTCTGTCCTTAGTTCTTCAGGCGCTCTGTCTATCAGATCTAGTCCCTTAAATCTATTTCTCACTTCCACTGTATAATAGTTAGGGATTTGATTTAGGTCATATTTGAATGTTCTAGTGGTTTTTCCTACTTTCTTCAATTTAAGCCTGAATTTTGGTTTTCCAGTGGTCATGTATGGATGTGAGAGTTGGACTGAAGAAAGCTGAATGCCGAAGAATTGATGCTTTTGAACTGTGGTGTTGGAGAAGACTCTTGAGAGTCCCTTGGACTGCAACGAGATCCACCCAGTCCATCCTAAAGGAGATCATTCCTGGGTGTTATTTGGAGGGAATGATGCTAAAGCTGAAACTCCAGTACTTTGGCCACCTCATGTGAAGAGTTGACTCATTGGAAAAGACTGATACTGGGAGGGATTGGGGGCAGGAGGAGAAGGGGATGACAGAGGATGAGATGGCTGGATGGCATCACTGACTCGATGGACGTGAGTTTGAGTGAACTCCCGGAGTTGGTGATGGACAGGGAGGCCTGGCATGTTGCAATTCATGGGATCGCAACGAGTTGGACACGACTGAGCGACTGAACTGAACTGAATTGAACTTGCCAAAAGGAGTTCATGATCTGAGCCACAGTCAACTCCCAGTCGTTTTTTTTTTTTTTTTTTTTTTTGCTGACTGTATAGATTTTCTCCATCTTTGGCTGTAAAGAAAAAGTCTGATTTTGGTGTTGACCATCTGGTGATGTCCATGTGTAGAGTCTTCTCTTGTGTTGTTGGAACAGGGTGTTTGCTATGACCAGTGTGTTCTCTTGGCAAAACTCTATTAGCCTTTGCCCTGCTTCATTCCGTACTCCAAGGCCAAATATGCCTGTTACTCCACGTGTTTCTTGACTTCCTACTTTTGTATTCCAGTCCCCTACAATGAAAAGGACATCTTTTGGGGGTGTTAGTTGAAAAGGTCTTGTAGGTCTTCATAGAACCATTCACCTTCAGCTTCTTCTGTATTATTGTTCATGGCATAGAGTTGGATTACTCTGATATTGAGCGGTTTGCCTTGGAAACGAACAGAAATATTCTGTTGTTTTTGAGATTGCCTCCAAGTACTGCATTTCAGACTCTTTTGTTGACCGTGATGGCTACTCCATTTCTTCTAAGGGATTCTTGCCCACAGTAGTAGATATAATGGTCATCTGAGTTAAATTCAGTCATTCCAGTCCATTTTAGTGCACTGATTCCTAAAATGTCAATGTTTACTCTTGCCATCTCCTGTTTGACCACTTCCAATTTGCCTTGATTCATGGACCTAACATTCCAGGTTCCTATGCAATATTGCTCTTTATAGCATCGGACCTTGCTTCTATCACCAGTCACATCCACAGCTGGGTGTTGTTTTGCTTTGGCTCCATCTCTTCATTCTTTCTGGATTTATTTCTCCACTGATCTCCAGTAGCATATTGGGCAGCTACCAACCTGGGTAGTTCATCTTTCAGTGTCCTATCTTTTGGCCTTTTCATACTGTTCATGGGGTTCTCAAGGCAAGAATACTGAAGTGGTTTGCCATTCCTTTCTGCAGTGGACCACATTTTGTCAGAACTCTTCACCATGACTCTGTCTTGGGTGGCCCTAAGTGGCATGGCTCATAGTTTCATTGAGTTAGACAAGGCTGTGGTCCATGTCATCAGATTGGTCAGTTTTCTGTGATTGTGGTTCTCAGTCTGTCTGCCCTCTGATGGAGAAGGATAAGAGGCTTATGGAAGCTTCCTGATGGGAGAGACTGACTGAAGGGGAAATTAAGTCTTGTTCTGATGGGCAGGGCCATGCTCAGTAAATCTTTAATCCAATTTTCTGTTGATGGGTGGAGCTGTGTTCCCTCCCTGGTATTTACCTGGGACCAAACTATGGTGGAGGTAAGGAAGATTATGGGGGCTTCCCCAGTGGCTCAGAGGTTAAAGCGTCTGCCTGTAATGTGGGAGACCCGGCTTTGATCCCTGGGTTGGGAAGATCCCCTGGAGAAGGAAATGACAACCCACTTCAGTGTTCTTGCCTGGAGAATCCCAGGGACGGGGGAGCCTGGTGGGCTGTCGTCTATGGGGTCACACAGAGTTGGACACGACTGAAGTGACTTAGCAGCAGCAGCAGTAGCTACAATATGGTAAAGGAGCTGTAACCTGGACTATTACTTGTTGAAGCCTGTGACAACATACAGTCATTGTCTAGAATCCACCTAGTTTCTTCGGGGATCAGATTGATGAATTAAATGGAGATATAATGGGGACTTTCTTGAGATCTAGAAGGGTGGCACTAGTTTCTCCCATTTGGTTTGTGATATTGTTTTTGCTTTACTGTCTTGACTGGGGAAGGGTATTTTCAGAGGTATCCTCTTCACCGTTCCCACTATGCTAGCTCTTACCACACAGATCAAAGACTCACTGTGGAAGTTACCCAACTTCCAGGTATATCAAATCTGATTATGCACTATAGGACTGGCAAGATGATCATTGAATGGGTCTGTGGACCTAGTCCTCCCCCTGTGAACTGTACTCTAACTGAGATTTAATTTATTACTTGGTCTCCATAAACCCCTATTCTAACTGGGAAGTCTAATGATGCTTTAGTCCTCTGGTATCAATGTTAATTCAGATCTATGTCCAATAGTCCTAGAGTAAGTAAGTAAGTCAGGTCGCTCAGTCATGCCTGACTCTTTGCGACCCCATGGACTGTAGCCCACCAGGCTCCTCTGTCCATGGGATTCTCCAGGCAAGATTACTGGAGTGGGTTGCCATTTCCTTCTCCAGGGGAACTTCCTGACCCAGGGATCGAACCCAGGTCTCCTGCATTGCAGGCAGACGCTTTAACCTCTGAGCCACCAGGGAAGACCATAGTCCTAGAAATGTGCTGATATTCCCCACCCTCCCAAGTAGACAATCATCTGAGTAAATGCCTGGAAAACCCTTTGGCAAAGGAGTGAGGATATAGCCATAGTATATACTTTTCATGGAATTGCATAGTACTTCCTCTTAGAGACCTGGAAATCTATCCAGTCAATGGATTCCAGTTCTGAAGGGTTGATTTAGGGGCAAGAACTTAGCAAAGTACCATGACTTTTTTATCTTGGCAGTCACACTCAACTTTCTGTTCCTGCAGTCTTGTCTCTGATCATAGATTTTCAGTAGCACTCATTGACTCTTCATCTATTTTTGCCTATTCTGTTAACCATCTCTACAACTTCCTGTTAATCAAGCTCCCTTGGCTATCCCTCCAACCTTGCTGGCTAAGATAATTTCAGACTCTGACTTCTGGTGATTAAGCACTGCCACATGGTCCCCATTGCTTCAAGGCACCATCATTCTTGTTGCTATCAGCCATCCAAGCAGTCTTTACACCAGGGCTCCCCTTAAGTCAGTGAGACTTCATCAAACCTATTCTGCTGTTCAAGGGTCTTCCTTCTATTTTTCTTTGTTTCTCCCTTTCCTTTTGGATGTCTGACCTCATTCCCACATGAAGGTTTCCCAGGTTACTCTTGCTCCTTCTTTGTTTTTCACAAACCTTCCCTCAGCAAATCTCTTGCTCTTCTAATCCCACTTTGACATCTGGGTCCCAGACAACCTAAACTGACCCAGTTGATACCATGAACAGTTTCATGTATAAAATAGATAGCTGGTGGGAAGTTGCTGTGCAGCACAGGGAGTTCAGCTCAGTGCTCTGTGATGACCTAGAGGGGTGGGATGGGAGGTGCAAGGGAGGTCTAAGAGGGAGGGGACTATGTATACATATAACTGATTCACATTGGGTTTTGTTTGTTTTAATTAATTTGGCTGCATCAGGTCTTTTTTTAATTTTTATTATTATTATTATTTTTTACTTTACAATATTGTATTGGCTTTACCACACATCAACATACATCCACCATGGGTGTAGTTGCAGCATATGGGATCTGTGTTGTGTCCTGTGGGGTCTTTTGTTGTGGTGCATGGATTCTCTAGTTGTGTCCCATGGGCTCTCTAGCTGTTGCACATGGGCTCTGGAGCTTGAAGGCTCAGTAGTTGTGATATGTGGGCTTAGCTGCTCTGCAGTATGTGGGACCTTATTTCCCTACCCAGGGATCAAACCTGTGTCCCCTGCATTGCAAGGCAGATTCTTAACCACTGGACCAGCAGAGAAGTCCCTGATTCACATTGTTGTACAGTAGACACTAACACAATATTGTAAAGCAATTACACTCCAAAAAAAAAAAAAAAAGATGGTGTTCTGGGATCACTCATCACCTGGCTGTCAAGGAGCAACCTAACCTGAGTTTGGGGCACAGTGTAACCTCAAATAAAGCATTCTTATGCTAGTATTTATGTGTTATTTTTCTAAAATTCAAAATTGATCGATATCTTGACTTTTCATTTTCTTAATTTGGCAACCCTACCACAATGACAGGGTTGAGGTTTTACGTAGGCATAACAGCATAGTCACCAACTCACTAAGGCTGATTTGGCTATTGATCATGCTAAACAGAGATCAATGGCAAGTCCCAATATATGACCATTCAAGAGAATCGACAGGTGACTTGGGGACAAGTTGACTACAGTGAGTCATTTCAGACTTCATGGGGCAATGATGCCTCTCAGTTGCAATCAGCACATTATGGATATGGGTTTGCCTTTCTTTTCTGGAGGATCTCAGACAACTCCACTAGTCAAGAGCGCTGAGACAGGATTATATATAACTTGAAATGGACCCAGAGATCCACTTTGTGGCCAAAGGAGTCCAACATTGGGCACATAGCTGGGATGTTATTACATACCACATCATCGTAAAATGATGAAATGGTGTGTTGAAAGCACAACTAACGTTTCAGCTTGTAGATGATACCTTGAGAGGATGGGGTGTTACCCACCAGAAAACATTATATATCCTATATCAACAACCATTATAAAGGAGATATAGAGGTTTGGGAACTAAGGAGTAGGAATAGGAGTCATCACTCCCAGTGACCCACTGGAAGAATTCGTACTTTTATCCTCATAATTCTGGGTTCTACAGGTTTAGTTCTTGGCTCCCAGATTGCACCTTCACCAGAGGACAACAAATTAAATTTTAATTCATGGCTAGTGCCCAGTCACTTTTGGCACCAAATCACAAATCTCCTTCCTGACAGTGGAAATTGACCCTAATAATTGGGAGAAGATAAGGGCACTGCATACAATGGGGACAGGTCATCTTCCATGACCCACTTAGGTATCCCTTAGAAATGATAAACAAGTCCAGCTCGTGGCTTGAGATGAGCAAGGTGGCCAGATCTCAGACTCTTCAGGACGAGGCATAGTCACTCAACCAGGTAAGCCACCTAGACCAGGAGAGATACTAGCTGAGAGTGAGAGGAAATCCAGAATTGAAGTATAACATAGACATGATGTTTATCAGTTATGAGGTCCTAAGACCAGCTCCAGTGGGAGGTGCTAGAGAGTGTTTCACTGATCTTTTAAGTTTTCCTCAGGGAAAGAAACTCAACATAGGTGAATTACTCCAGATTTTATTTATCTGAAGCAAATGAGCCTGAACAAAGTGAGGAATGAACTGTGGAGGATGCTGTGGTGTGTTACCAAGGCCTTCCACATCCTTACCTCTTTGACTCTAAAGCTCTTGTTTCTCCAACTGCTGAGATTGTTGGAGGCTGACTACTTCAACTGAGTCCTTCTTCAGACACACCCAAGTTCATATCCCTTGCAAGTTCATGCTCACATCCAGTAACTGATAAATGCAAGAGTATAAATGCCTAGCCTCCTTGCCCTGATTTGTGACAATTTGGAAAATCCACCCCAACTCTAAAACTCCTTACGTATACAGCTGAAGACCTAATGGTGGCTGCAATGACCCTAAGAGCACTCCGCAATCAACTCCTTACATGCTAATCTCAGTCTCAGAGATTGCTTCCCAGAAAAACTCACCATTGATAGTGTGTTTTGTTATACTTTTCTTTTTTTTTTTTTTTTTTTGCTTTTCCATTAGTTACTATTTCTTAGTATGAACAAATTTTTCAGCACTTTCCTTTACAGTTTCTGGTGTTTTATGTCATGCTTATAAAGGCCTTTCCCATCCCAAGAAAACATATTCACCCATATTATCTTAGGACTTTCTTAAAAACTTTTAAAATGTTTGATTCATCTGTGATGTTGATGTAAAGAAAGCAACAGAGACCCAGTTTTATTTACTTTTAAATGAGTAGCTAGTTCTCCTGACACTAATTAATTTTTAACTCCCTCTTCCCCTCAAACTTTTCTAAGATATAATGTGCTTTTATCCTTTTTCCAGTTTCTAGGTTTCCATGCTTAACTTATTTATCTTCCATTGTGCTCAGTAATTGAAATGCTTAAATCATGGATTTTTCTCTGAATGTGGTGCTGGCTGCATCTCATGTGTTTTTAAACATATGGAGTTTTTTCTTCATTAATTTGATTTTTTGATATTATGCACCCAATTATGGTTTTAATTTATTCATTTTAAAAGAACTGTTTACATGAGCATCTTAAAATTTACTAATGGTAGGAATTTTGTTTTTAGTGTTACTGTAATGTGTTGAAGAAATCAGGTTTGCACTATCTGTTTCAAAATGCATTTAAATATGAGTGCTCACAAATTTGCATGTCCTCATTGCTCAGGAGCCAGGCTTTCTCTCCCCCATCTCTGCATCTAATATAACTAAAAGTGAGCAACTATTTTCCTTGTTACTTGTTATTATTAATTGTAATGTGTCATGGGTTAGGACATCAGAAAATATACAGTAAAGGCATTTACTGTAATGTAATGATTTCTTACAGGGAAATCATTTCAAGAACTTTATGGCAAAACTGTTGGCTGTTCAGATAACATTTTGTCTCCTGCTTTGTTCTTATTATTGTTTCTGACTTTCCTTAGAGCTGGATGTGTCAAAGGATGCCAGGGCCAACGCTTCCCAATACCTTTTTAGAAAGTTCATTTGAAGGGTAATCAACCAAGATCTCCAGGCTTGTTGTAAGCCAAGACAGGGAATTGACTTTGTCTCACTCCACTATTGACTGGTTGTGTGATAGTTGCCTCAGCATCCCCATCTTTAAATAGGGAGTGTTCTGAGTCTGATGATCTTTAGAAAGCTAACTAGATGAAGCTAGAATGATGGGCAAAGCAAAAGAAACATGGAGGGGAGAAGAGGTATAGGAGTAAGTAAGGGAATCAGTAAACGGGGGGCGCCCACTTGGTCAGTATCTTCCCTTAAGTTCTCCACTGAGAGAAAAGTACATGGCAAGTGCATGGTAGGTCTAGGAGTCATGGATGGGGGAATATAACAAAGATTTGAGTCACTGCGTTAAGATTTAAAACCTCAGCAGAAGGCTTCCCTGGTGGTCCAGTGGTTAAAAATCCACCTGCCAATTCAGGGGACGCAAGTTTGATCCCTGGCCCAGGAAGATTCCACATGCCACGGGGCAACTAAGCCTGTGCACCACAACTACTGAGCCCATACTCTAGGGCCGGTGAGCTGTAACTACTGAAACCCACCCCCTAGAGCCCGTGCTCCACAGCTGCACAGCAAGAGAAGCTACCTCAATGAGAAGCCTTCACATCCCAACAAGAAAGTAGCCCCTGCTTTCCACAACCAGAGAAAGCCCATGCACAACAACAAAGACCCAGTGATGCCAAAAATAAGTAAAATTAAAAAAAATAAAACCTCAGCAGAGAACAAACTTGAACACCCAAGAAACCAGCCATGACAATTTTATGCTTTGCTGATATATTTATTGATATATTCCCCCTTTACAGTTGATGGTGACAAAAAGCAGATGGAGCCCTACCCTACCCACCCCCCCCCCACAATAAAATACAGACACAGATTTCATTCAGCATATACAAGCATTGGGGCGTGTCCAAATTCACCTCACTGGGTTACTAGAGCCAGGAGAGATTAGATCTTTGGGGCAGTCTGAGCACCTGGGGCCCAGGAATTGAGCAGGCCAATGCTGAAAAGAGGCTGCCACTCTGGGCCCTGCCACTGGGGTGTCAGCAGAGGCTATAGAATCAAATCATGGTGGAAAGAGCTGCCTAGCCCTGTCACGTGACAGTGGGCTCCTGGGTAGTTTCCAGTGAGATCCACAGTCCCATAGAAATCTGTGCCTCAGGGTTCTCATCTGCAAAATGGGGATAAGAATCCTGCCCTGAATATATCACTGGGCTATGAGGCTCAAAATAGAAATAATTTGTCAAAAGTGCTTTTGCAAAAGGTAAAGTGCTGTACAAATTTAAGGGAATTCAATTGATTGATTGTGATTGTCAGAGTGCCCCAGAAATAGGAGTGGACCAGCTCACAGGTCCACGGGCCAAGGAAGTGGCAGAACTCCTATGCTGTGCCTCAGCTGGGCACCAATCAATGCGGGTAATGTCTGCTGCAGAGAGCAGAATTCCCTTAGTTTCTTGGCCCCAGGAAGTCACCATGGCCTAGCACCTGGGTTGGGGCTGGGAAAGTCACTGGGGAAGTCACAGAAAAGTCACAGGGGTCAAGTGGGAGGACGAAAGGGGCATACAAAGCAGGGGGTCATTACTATCATCACACACGAAAATAGACACCCACTGGATGCAAGGCATTGAACTGGTGGTGCAGATGAGTAATGAAGGCCCGCAGGGAGGAGAGAGGGAGGTATCACAGCAGCAGAGGGAGGGGTACTGTCCTCACTTGCTGGCTCCCCTCCTCCTAAAGGAATCATGCCAGTGCCCATCTATCTGCAGGGGAAGGGAGGGCAGGGAGACAAGAGTCAAGAATATAATCATTGGACCTAGGATGGAGATCCCCTCCCCCTGTTACACTGCTGCCCAACATCGTTAGGAGGTGCCAGGATCAGGCAAGCAGCTGGTATATGCACTTTGAGGCTGAGGCCAGAGCTGGGCCCAGAGCACCACAAAGGCAGTGCTGGGTTTCTGGGAAAAGGCAGTGGGTGTTAGCCCTTTGGGGAGATGGCTAATCCGCTCACATATGGACACCATCTTAGGGAGCTGGTTGCTGAGTCTATGTTTCAAAGCCTGAGCGTCATACATGCCCCAGGAAGAACAGAGATGGGGCCGTTCTACTTGAGATGGACCGCTAAGGAGATTTGGTCAATGGGCCAGGAGGGGTGCGACTGGCAAGGAGCGATGCCCTGCCAGCTGCTGGCTGGGGAAGGGGAAGGAAAGACATTCTCTGGTTGCTGCTTTCCTCCAACTCCCTTAGCAAAGGCTGTGGGACCTCCTGGGGAACTGGGGAGGCTGCCCCACAGGGTACCAGCTGGCACCTACAGGTTAAGGCAAACAAGCCAATAGATCACATTGAAGAAGAAGAAGGTGACCGGGAAAATCACTCGCGAGTAGTTATCCAAGCGGTAGACATGGATGAAGAGGCGGCCCTGCTGCCAGCTGCTGGCGTCACAAGTGGGGACCATGCAGCAGTACTTATCGCACCACCTGCTGCAGCCAGCAGAGCGCTGGAGGCGGCTTGGCCTGGTGGCCTGCCGGGCTGGGCAGGATGGGCCTTCATCTTCCTCACTCTCCCCCAACTCCTCCTCCTCAGAGTCCTCAATGTCGCACACAAAAGCTTCCGGATGCTCAACGACAGGGATGCGGACACGGATCGTGGCACGAGGCTGAAAGGAATGAGCAAAGAAGTCAGAACGAGTCAAGGGAAGATGAACAAAGCCTAGGTGCTGTCTCAAGGATTCCTGAGGATTCAGTGCTTGGCACCCTGTTTCTTTTCCTGCACCCCCCACTCCAGAATTTCCACCATCACACCAGAAAATTTACCCAATGCCCCCCAGAGCCCCAGGTTACCCCTCATTACTTGGTGAGCTGGCCACCCACGTGTCATGAGTACCAGTGCCCTACTTGCATGCCTCCATCCTCCAAAGCCTTGCCACCACTCCCATACCAGCTCATACATGGCGAAGTATGGGAGAACCACGAGGCGCCGTCCGGTTGTAGGTCAGGAAGTTGAGCACAGCAAACTCCATCAGAGCACAGAAGCAGAAGACGAAGCAGATGGCGATGTAGAAATCCAAGGCTGTGATATAGGACACACGTGGGAAATTCTTCCGCGAGAAGGTGCCCAAAGTGGTCATGGTGAGTACAGAGGTGATCCCTGTGAAAGGAGACGAGTGGAGGTGGACGGCACCACTAGCTTATATATTACACTTTGGAAAGGCCCCCGGAGAAGGCAATTCTGTGCCCAAGGAGATGCCTACCTCACCCACTTACCTAGAGAAGTCCTGGCTGGAGCAGACTCTTTCTTGATCCAAAAGGAAATCCAGGAGACCATTGTGGTCACAGAGGAAGGAACATAGTTATGAAAGGCCACAAAGCCAAACCGCCTGCTCACGTTGAAGTAAAGTGTCATGACTATGAAATCACCTGGAAGATATTTAAAAAATACTTCCTCACTACAGCACTGCCACGAGGGTGTCCTACATGCAGAAAGACATGCATACTAAGGGCCCAATAGGGGCTCATGGGATGCCCACCACGGTCCTTGGACAGAGGCACATTAAGGCAATGCCACACACAGAGACATAGAGGAAGCCCAAGAGGAGACTCACTGCCAGGTCCATGGTCAGTTAAGAGTCAAGCTAGGGCTAGAACCTTCATTAGTTCTCTCTCAATTCACTGTCACACACCCCGTATCCATCTTTTTAGGATAGGGAGCAGAATAGTCAAGTGAAAGCAATAAAATCAGTTAGCCCTCTAGATATCAGAACCATATGGCTAATGTCCAGGTGGCTGACTGAGGCCTTCACGTCCACACCTTACTCTAAACTAACCCTATGTACTCAGCTTCCTTGAGATAGCGTGTGGATATTTATACCAATATCCAAACCCTGGACTCCTGTTCTTAGTCTATTACCTTAGCCCAAAATGAGTGTTTCAAGAAAATAGAAGAATTAGCTGAAAGTGAAAATTTCAGTCAGTCCTCTAGATGTCAGGTCTGCAGAACATACATCCACAAGGCTGACTGAGGTTTTCGCATTCATTGGGTATCGTGTCCTTGATGTTGGCTCTCAGCCTAGGCAGTGATGGCTTGTGCAGGACCTGAGGACAGCCTCTATCTCCACTTGGCATCTTCTGTTGGACCCTTCATGCTGCCTTATACTCTGACATGCCCAAACACTCTGCATGCTTGTCATGACCCCTGGGGATTCTGGAGGCCTTTCTGAGGCCAGAATATCTCTTTTTACTCTCAACATCATGTTGGGTTTACAATAGTTCAAATTCTGGCTCCTCAGTGAAACTAAGCTCCAACTCTCCACCTCAGTGATGCTGTAGAATTCGCTGGCCTTATTAGGTGGGTTTTTAAACCCCTTCAGGGCAGGTCTCATCTGAGCCCCATTGCTACATTCTTGCCCAGCCCAGCCCAGCACAGCCTAGAACCCAGCAGATGCACAGCAACTCTTGGTGCTGCCCAGCAACAGTTCTGTACAACAGACCAGAACACTAACCTGTCCATGTGTCTTCCTATTTTAGAAAATAGATCACCTGCCCAGCAAGTCTGGGTATGTTGGGACTGAATGGGAAGACCAGCCTTTCCTACTCACCTTGGCAGCACTGACACTCAAGGGGCAAGACTTCTCAGAATCTTCTGGAAAAGGCCAGGGAGTTGCCTGGGGCCAGTTGAATACCTGTGTCCAGAATAGTAGCTTTGCGGATAGAAGTCCTCCTCCGGGGCTGCTGCAGGGACCACTCATCCTTGCCTACTAGCCAGAATGTTATTTATTGAGATTCTAGCTCCTTCTCCTGGGGTCTCAACTGCAATTAAAATGGCCCTACTCAGCTATAGCCACTCTGCACAAAACTTTGCTGAGTTTATATATTCTTGTTGCAATAAGATTGATTATCCTATTGGCTTTTTCTATTTTTATTTTGTCTATTTCACCAATAAGAAGAACCTTCTCTACTTTTCAACAGATGGGAACTTATCCTTTAAGGCCAAGTGAAGGTACTAACACACACTTTCTTATTTCTGAGGAATGGAGGAGCATGGGTAAGGGAAAAAAGATATCTGGGGCTGAGGAGCCAGAGGGGGAGAAAAGCTAAAGATGCTTTCTGCTCTTATCTGCCTCAGCCAGAGCACAGTTGGTCACTGCACTGTCAGAGGAACACAATGAAAAAGACCGTGTCCAGGGGACTGAGACTAGAAGGATGAGTGGAGCCAAAGCTTTGAAGAACAAAGGGGAGGGAAAAGAACTACAGCTGTATAGTCTATAAAAGAATATGATCCAGGGTTGGAACTATAATACTGGCTCTTTGATCTTGACCCTGTGGAAGACTGACTAGACTTACTGGAAGCTCAGTAGTTCTAGGGAAAAAGAGCTAAGTCTAACGGGTGAAAGTTCCAGAGATTTCAATTTCAGATGAATACAGAGGTTTTTCTGATGAACAGAGTTGTCTCGCGAAGGAAGAAACTCCCTTGCAAGAAAGCAAAATCCTAATCATGGGTGAATTCTGTATCAAAGGCTCAACAGCCAGCAGTGAAAGATGCCTCACTCACTGGGGGTAAGGCTCCTGAAGCAGAGGTTCTCTGGTTGAAGGCCCAAGGTGGCCAGGGTACCAAGCTAGCACTGCATTCTGAACCCTTAGGGGCTTAGGACCTAAGTCTATTCCAGACAGAGAGAACTGCCCAGGGACCGACTGAAAGATAACTATGTTTATCTGAAAGTTCCAAAGATAATTATGATACTGAAGAAACTATGATTCAAGATCAGCTCATCTCTTGCAGAAGATAAAGGAGGCCTTCTCCTTTCTCTCAAGAACTCTCCTCTCTTCCAAGGAGGGCAGGGTGCTTACCTATTGTCATTGGTGATGATGCTGCCACTGGGGCTTTGTAGTCACTAGGGTACCATTTTGAAACAATGTACAACCATCTACTAAACGGAACCACTAGTGACTTGAAAGCCCATGGGCCTTGTCTCCTGCCGCTTTTGATGATGGGTCCCCACCTGTCTGGGGAAACCAAGGTGCAGAAAGGTAAGAGGCATGCCAATGGTCAGCCGGCAGAAGAGCAAGGGTCCCAAGTCAAAGGGAGTAAAATAGCTTACCCAGAGCCCCCAAGAAAAAGGAAAGCACTTGTAAAGCAGCGTTCTACCCCTGCCTAGTACTGTGCAAGCAAAGCTCTAGCGAGATGAGCATGGGCTATTCCTCACCCAGGGACCAACTCAACGAGTAAAGCAAAAGCAGATTTTCTGCCTAGCCACATGGAAGCCAAGCAAGACATCTTCCATGGCAAATGGCTGGCTGGGTGACTGGTTCCATCCGCAGGCTGGAAACGGTGAGGGCAGAGCCGCCACTGCCCTGACTGGTCAGTGTGTGTGAAAAGGCTGCTCCCAGAGCAGCCCCAGGGAGGCCCCTTGGCTCCTCCTCATTCAGATCACCTAGGAACACAAGCAAAGACACTCACACCTAATTGGGAGCTAAAGTATAATAGACCCAGGACCCTCCCCTTTAGTCCTTGTGAGGGACAAGGTCAGAAAACCAATGATCACCATCCAAGTTGAATCCACCACGAAGCCTTTGACGGGAATCTGTGCGTGTCAGGGCTGCTCCTTTAAAATAAATGTTGATACAGCAGGTATTGTAGCTGCTGAAACCTCTTCCAGATTATCCCAGCCCTCACATAGCTGATGACAGAACTCCAGCCTCCAACCTCCCATCAGGACAGACTGCATCCCACTCAACTGGAACCACTTGGATTGTTCTGAGTATGGAAAACTCACATGACCTCCATTTCCCCAAGTGTCCAAGTAGGTCAGTTGTAACAAAGCTCTGGAAACCAAAAGGTCTGCATGACAAGGCTAGTTGCAAATTCTGACAGCAACAAAACTTTATCTACTCACCTACCCTCTCCGGGGCTTGGCAAAGCACTTACTTCTTTGCAGATGAGACTGAGATATAGTTACAAAGTCTCAGTTTCCTCTGCAAACAGTTGTAAGTGCTTAGCATTTATAAGACAGGAGCCATGGTCTACAATATTGTCATGGAATGAGTACATAGCATTTGGACGAATGGATGGCTACCTTCAGCCATCCTTACCACCCTCCTGGGCCTCTGGCTAGCCCTGGCTCAAAGGTGCACTTACCAGCCAGGGTTGTGACAGTTTCAGTCGTGTTGCTCACTCCCGTAAAGTCAAACTGGAAGAGCTTCCAGGAATTACTCTCATTGATTTTAAGCATGAAATTTTCCCACTTGTAGATTAGGTCATTCTCAGGATAGGAAACTGTAAGGCAATGTGGGAAGACGAGTCATGTGAGACTGGGAAGCTGAGCTGAGGCCTCCAATGTCATGGTGTCTGAGCAATGCCCTGGAGTCCTGACTCTGGCTGCACCAGCTGTGGGGCCTTACCTCTCTTACCTCATTGTTGAAGTCCATCCAGTAAGTGCATTTACTGAGCATTCCTCAGTACCATGCTCTGTGCTAGACACACAGAGGTGAGCAAGGCAGGAGCCCTGCCTTCAAGCATTCACATTTTATTGAATAAGACAGTGAGTACACATCTGTAATTGTTGGAATTCCTCTGAGAAACCTCTGCCCGTGGGACAGTGGGGAAACAAAGGAGGGAAGATCAGTTGGGGACACACCCAGAAAAGACTATTCTATAGAGTGGGTGACATGCTCAGTCTTAAAATCCAGTATAAATATTCTCTGTACGGATGAGGCTGAAAGGGTGAGGAGTGTGTTCTATGCACAGAAAGGTGAAAATGCCAGATGTATTATGGAAACATTAAAAGTTCAGGATGGCCGGCTCACAGAAGATGGATGAGGTATGTAGGAGTGGATAGCAGGGGCCAGTTCATGAAGGGCCTTGAGTGCTACTTTAAGCAATTTGGAATTGATTTGAGAGTTCAGGAAGAATTTGAAACTAAGGAGTAACCTAGTCTAGATAGGTCACTCTAGCTCTTATATGAGGATGGCCTGTTGACAGGGAGATCAGTTATGGGAGCCCAGTGCAGTAACTCAGGCACAGTAAAATGAACAAAGGCAGGAGCCAAAGCTGTGGCAGAGAGAATGCAGAGAAATAAAATCAATAGAGATTCTGGAGGGAACATCAACAGGATGTGGTGATTGGATAGATGTAGGAGGTAAAGAAGAAAGAAGCATCAAAGTTCTTGGCTTGGAAAACTGAGTGTTTGATGGTGCCTTTCAATGAGACATATGGGAACACAGAAGCAATGCATTTGTTTTGAGGGTAGAGGTTGGGAGGAGACCGTGTATTTAATGTTAGACATGGTCAGCTTCAAAGTGAAGATGTTTCAAAGTCCAAGTGGAAGATGACAAAGATCTAAACCAAGGTAGTAGTGACAGTGAAGATGGAGAGCAGACATACTTGAGATACACTTTAGAGGTGACTGATTTGAAATGGGGTGGAAAGGAGAAGGAGGAAGCCAACACGAAGCCCAGGTTAAGCAACACAGCATTGTCAGCAGGAAAGATGAGGATGGACTGGGAGGCCCTGGGCAATCTTGGTACCATCTTAAGGGAAAAACAAAGGCAGAAAAATGTAAGGGGCAAGGATGAGAAAAAGAAGGGGCCCAGTGTGATGACTCTGGGGTCCCAGAAACCTAAGAATGTACTCACAGCTAGAGAAAGACAGAGGGCAAGAGTGAGAGTCCATTGGAAATTTGAGCATGTGGAGTGAGCATCCAGCCTCAATGGTCATCCTGGAAGGGAGAAAGGAGCCTCATTAGGCTGGCCCTGAATACTTAGGTATCCACCCAGCTTGGGCCTGGGGACCACCGCCAATGAGTGGCAATGGTGGGATTTGAGATTAAGAGCTCAAAGGAGAGACAAAAAGAGTGGAAGAACAGCTTGGATGTATCTGGCTACTCTGGCCTCCATCATCAGAGAAATGTATGGACTAGCTTAGATGGGCTTGTGTTTCTTGCCCATCCCAGCTTCAAGGACCTGCCAACACTCTCCCACTCTTTACCACCTCCCCGGCCCCATATCACCCAGATATCAGTCCCAGCTATGCCACAAAGTCAGGCTGTGGCCTTAAGCAATATCTTCTTATTCTGAGGCTTTAGTATGTATGTCTATACACCAAAGGATTGAGCTCATGGTTTGGGAAAGCTGGGGGGGGGTGCCCTTAGAAGTATCATTCAGGATGAAACCTCAGTCCGTGTTTCTTTGGCAAAAATTCTCAGAGGGGGAAGAAGAGTTGCAGGAGGCAAGACTCTAGAAGCTTGACATACCTGATGGTGTACAACACCTTGCCATCCTTGTGGATGCGGACCATCTGGTTGGGCATGGTGATTGAGTGCTCATAGGTCCTCTTAGAATTCCTAAAAAAGGTGTCTGGGACCCACAGCAGGCTCACCAAGTTGCCACTCAGAACAAAGCTCTCAAAGCTGCCATTGAAACGAAGGCGTTCATCATACCAAGTCTGGCAGAAGGTGATGTCAATGGTGTATTCCTGGTGGCAAGGATAGAAAAGCACACATTTGGGGCTGTGCAGACAAAGAACAGGAGAAAGCAATGGCACCCCACTCCAGTACTCTTGCCTGGAAAATCCCATGGACAGAGAAGCCTGGTGGGCTGCAGTCCATGGGGTCACTAAGAGTCGGACACGACTGAGCAACTTCACTTTCACTTTTCACTTTCATGCATTGGAGGAGGAAATGGCAACCCACTCCAGTGTTCTTGCCTGGAGAATCCCAGGGATGGGGGAGCCTGGTGGGCTGCCGTCTATGGGGTCTTGCAGAGTCGGACACGACTGAAGCGACTTAGCAGCAGCAGCAGCAGCAGACAAAGAACATCCCCTTGCCATCTTGTGATGGACCTATCTAGTAGACAGGAGCCCACTTAGGTTTGCACAGAGGAAAACAGCATGGGTTTGGCTGAAGGACATTCTCTATTTCCATGTATTCCAGAAAGAAAAAAAAAATCCCAAATGAACAGCAATCTGGGAAGACATATTTAACCCAGAAACAGACAGACAATGGTGGCTTAATTTTAAAGGCTGGGCTCATCACGTCAATACTCCCTTGTAGGACTATGATGCTACTCCAGTCAGGCTAACACCATCTGGGCTCCCACATTTCCATAGCAAATCAAAGATGTCAGGTCAAAATCATTCTAAACATTTACAAACATATGCACCTTTGATTGCATACAATAAAGTTGCCCCTTTCACCTTTTATTTGGGGAGCACAGATGTTAATTAACCCATAAGTATTTGGTCTCTAGATATGGTCTATCACATAAATTGTTAAATATCAAAAAGAAGGTTTAAGAGGAAGAAGTAGGAGAAGCTAGAGATCTGCACCACTGGTATTGAAAGGAGAAAAAAAAAAAAAAAAACAGATTCTAACAGAACTGCAAGTAGCTTGAACAGCAAGTACCAGAACAAGGCCAAGGTACAACCTTTAGGGCTAGTTCAATCTCCTTTACTTTAGAGGTCAGAGAGAAAGGAGTCTGTTCGAAATCAAATAGTTAATGGGAACATACTGGCTCTGATGCTCAGAGCACCATTGCCATGGCCCTGCCCTGGGACCACCTCCACCTGCCTTACCCTCCAGGGCTTACTCCACTTGTTCCAAGAATCCCTTTGGGGGTCAAGATCCAGTTTTCCTCTGCAGGACCCCTAAGCCTTTCCTGTGAGTTTTCTGCATCAAATAATGAACACCACCAACCAGAAACCCACAACGAGGAGGCCTGTAGAGCCCTCGAGTTTGGGGAGCAGCGGTCAAGGCCATCTCTGCTTGCCTTTGCTACTCAGGACACAAGGTGGTGAGAGCCACTGCCCAATTACAGGGAGCCAGCTCCCCAAGACTGAGAATGTTCCCTGGAGGAGTACGGAGAATCACACAGCAAAAAGCCTGACTACCATTCACATGCAGAGCCCCCAGCCCTGCCCTGCCAAGCCACACCAGCCCTCACGAGTGCCTTCAGGGTGGCTCTGCTCTCTTGAGTGGCTGGCAGCTCCAAACCGGCCTACAGAACTGCTGAGTAACCAGAAGAAGCCTCCCCACTATGGTGCACACTTGCTCCTGTGCTACACTCTCGGGTTTCAAATAAGCATTTCATTTCCATTTAACCGGATTCCAACTGTAAGTTCAGGACACACCAACTGATAACTAACGGTTCAATTTTCCCCAGTCTGACAAGGGGACTTGTTTTCTCTCCCTGAGGACAAATCCTGTGCTCTCCACAAGCTCTGATTTATGACTGAAGGGTATTTATGACTCCTCACCAAGCACCACACTCTACAGTATCACCAGAGAAAAACAGGCATGTACAAGGACTGGGACCTACAACAGCTTTAAAGAACTATGGGGAACTATGCAGATGGCCAGACTTCTCTGGTAAATTTAATACCACATGAGTGTTCGGAATCTTCTAAAGGCACTTGGCCCAGGCTAAAGCAAGATGTTACCAGCCAAAGAAAATCAAGTTATTGGCTCCTCTTTGGACCAGTTCTGTGCTACATGCCAGGTTTGGTGAGGGCTGGGTCATTAAACTGTATCCCTCAGGCTTGTCATTCCCTGGTGGCTCAGAGGTTAAAGCGTCTGCCTGGAATGAGGGAGACCCAGGTTCGATCCCTGGGTCGGGAAGATCCCCTGGAGAAGGAAATGGCAACCCACTCCAGCACTCTTGCCTGGAGAATCCCATGGAGGGAGGAGCCTGGTGTGCTACAGTCCATGGGGTCCCAAAGAGTAGGACACGACTGAGTGACTTCACTTTCACTTTTCACTCAGGCTTGTCAGGTAGCAGTCCTCCCTGTGAAATCAGTGCTGCCAACAAGAGTATGCACACAGCAAAGGCTCTTGCAGATGTTAGAAACAGATTTCCCCAAATTACATCTTACACACATAACAAGGAAGTGGTAGCCACAGATTTTCTACTACTCTTCAGGCCACTTTTGCCATGCTCCCACCAATTATCTGAAAGGTGCCTTTCTTATTAAGAGTAAATGGTGGCTATGATGGTGGGACCAGAGGACATCAAACTCTGGCTCAAAACCCAGTATTTCTTGGTTTATCAACAATTTTAGTCAAACTAATTGCTAAATTCATACTCATTTTAGTGGTAAGCACATTGATGACAGCAAAGAATAAATGTGACATCAAGGGAAGAGGGAAAAAAAGCTTTAAAATGTCAACAGAAACTCAAAAAAGATCTGACTGCTCTCACATTTCTCTTCTTCCTTCTTACTTCCCCCAAATTTGTGGCTTCAATCTTGAGCACTCTTTCTCATGTTCTTGTTTGCTCTGAGGGAAGCCACCGGCCACACGTGAGCTGCCCTGTGGGGAGGCCCACATGGCAAGGACTGGGGAAAGCCTCGAGACAGTAGCCAGAGAACTAAGCCCTGCCAACAACTACATGAGAACTTACAAGTGGACCCTCCCTTAGTCAAGTCTTCAGATGACACCCCAGTCCCACCTGACACCTTAACTGCAGCCTTGGGAGACCCTGAAACAGGGAATCCAGCTAAATCATGCCTGGATTCCTAACCCACACGAGCTGTGACCTAATGATTATTTGTCATTTTAAGATACTATGCTTTGGGGTTAATTTTTGCATGAGTGAGTGAGTAAAGTCGCTCAGTTGTATCTGACTCTTTGAGACCCCATGGACTACAGCCTACCACGCTCCTCCATCCATGGGATTCTCCAGGCAAGAGTACTGGAGTGGGTTGCCATTTCCTTCTCCAGAGGTTCTTCCCGACCCAGGGATTGAACCTGGGTCTCCCGTATTGCAGGCAGACGCTTTACCTTCTGAGCCACCAAGGAAGTCCTAATTTTTGCATAGCCAATACATAAGTACATTGTGCCCCAAGAATAAGGCAGTCAAACAAAGCATCACAGTGGGGAACCCCACTCTTGCACTTAACCTATGTAAACACCTTGAGCTTCCATGAATGTTTACTTACCTTTGAGTGTGTATCTGCAAGTACTATCTCAGAGCCTAGACGCTTAGCTCACCCAGTCACATGGTGCTTGTTGGGTACCAAGGTGTATGCTAAAACTGTCTGCCCTGGGCTAGGCTGAGGCTATGGCAGTGATGGAGTTGGTTACTCCAGTCTTCCTCATTATCAGGCTCCACAGATGAAAGTGACATTTGCAGAACATCTTTTATAATTCATTTGCTCAGCTAACATATACTGGGTTCTTGACATCAAGGAACCCATAGTTGAGAGAGCAAGGCAGACACAGAGTACATAATTACAATACAATGATGTAGAGAAGTTCAGGTAAACAACTGTGATATACGCTAGAAAGGTCTGAGAGTCAGAGAAAGGAGTGTGGTGTGAGTAAAAAAGGGAGCAACTAATAGCTGTAGAAGTCAGGGAAGATGCCGTGAAAGAGATGTCATTAGAGTTAAATCTTGAAGGATACGGTGAAAAATTGGAAAAATGCCATCCCAAAGTGGAAGTCACTTGAACAAAGGTTCAGAAGCACAAGATAGCCTGGGAACACCATACGCTAGTGTGACTAGGGCACATGATCTCTAAAGGAGTGAAAAAAAAAAAAAATAAAACTAGAGCCCTGGGTTGGCTGCAGACATGGAGAGCCTTGGCTGCTAGAGTGTGGGGTTGAATTTCATGCTTTAAGCAGGGCTGGGACTACAAGAGGCATGTCATGCAGGAGGCTGGGTTAGTAGGTTGCCTGGGGCAGGCAGAAACCTTGCATTTTGTGTATATCAAGTAGGAGCTCATGGAGGCTAACTGGGGAGTACAAAAGGAGATAAGAAACTAGGGAAGAATTAGAGAAGTAGTCCTAGAGCAACAGTTGGTAACAACAAGATTAAGTCCATAAAAATCATTATCAGAATAAAAGAACCATTCCACTGTGTTGTTTAAAGTTGCTTTATTATTTTTATTCTGAATGAAATACTGAAAGATACAGTCAGGATTCCGAAGGTCCTCTTCAGGCAGCAAGGGACTTACCACTTTCAGTCTCCTTCTCAAGTCCTTATGGATTAAAATCCCCCCCTCCAAAAGAAAAAAAAAACCTCTTTTGTTACAGACACAGAAGAACCAAGTACTCAAAAGCCTCATGGGTCAGCTCCCTAGGCTAGAAGATACTATAAATCAAACCTCAGTACTCACCATGTCCATGATAGAGAGAGGCCCAAGGGTGTTGACAGACAGTTCGACAGTGACCACAGTGGGTCTCTCTGTAAAGTAAGCAGAAGTGGCAGAGGTAAGTGTCAAACAGAAGTGTGGGGCAAGGGAGGGTGTGGTCAGTGGTGAATAAAGGGGGTAAGGATTGGACTACATGGTTTCAAGATCTGATACCATTTCTTTCTTTCTTCTCTCATGAAAAGGCCCAATTTATAGGCTGTTAAGAATTGGACATACCTCAAAGGTCAATCATCTAGTCCCGTCATCTCATTTTATAGTTGGAAAAACTGAGGGTGAGAGAAAAGTCTAGACCAAAGTCAATGGCATTGCTGAGACCAGCACTGACATCTCTTACTTGATACATCAGCAACAGCTGTTCCTGCCCCCATGCAGGCACCACCACCTACACCCCAGGCCCATTCTCCACACTTAGGCCCTCAACCCTCCTACCCTCTGGGGCCTGGGAGATTTATGTCCTGCTACTCACCTCCAATGCCAGGGCGCAGTTTGTAGTCATAGTTATGGAAGATGCCATCCAGGATTTCCGTGGCTGTTGGCATTTTGCCAAGTTTCTTATGGGTACCAACAGCAGTGGGCTTTATTTCTTCAGAGGAGAGTTCCTTTTCAGGAGGCTGGGGCTTAGGGCCATAGACCTTATCATCACTGCCAGAGGATCCCTCCTCTGATTCAACTTGAGGTCCTTCAATGCTAGAACATAAAAACAAACAAGTGAGCCTCTGTCCTCCACTCTGAGGGGGCCCAGTTGGTGCCTCCTGGGACAGAGTGAATAAGTCGGCAACCCACAGCATAGTTGAAGAGTACCTGGTAACAGTAAATCAAGAGCCAGATTATTCTTGTTAATTTCTTCTAAAACTTGTACTCTCCATTGGAACTTCCCATGCTATCCATCTTTAATGGTCATTCTTTATTTAACAAAAATCAATATCAAAAGCAAGTTTGAGATTTTAAAATAATTTTTCAAGGTAAAAGCAAGAGGACGTGGGTGCATAAGCTCTAGCCAATCAGCTGCCGTTACTAGTCTTGGTCTCCAGTCTGCCTGACCAGTGCCACCTGGGAGCAAATGGGCAGGCACAGGGCCAGGGTTGTGAGGAATGCTCAGGAAAGCCCGAGCACTCTCTCCCAGAGAGGGTCAGAACACTGCATGTCTTTGCTTTAGTGATACTCTACTACACTGGAGCTGGGGGCCAGGGATGGGGGAAGCTCTGAGAACTGAGAGAAAACAAAGACTATCATTTAGGAAATAGATGGTCAACAGGAATCCAGCCTGAGTGCCACAGCCAAAATATTACACAAAGAATTAAACTTACAAATTTTAAAAACTTAAAAAAGCCACTTGCAAATGTATAAAACACAGGAGATATGGTGTTAGAAATCAGAGTCATGCTTCCTTTGCTGGGAGGCAGTGAGGGAGGGGGCACCAGGCAGCTTGAGGTTCTGGTCACATTCCAGTCCCTGATGTGGGTGTTTTGATATCAGTGTGAATCATTTTTGGACAACTCGTCAGCCGTGCACTTATGGTTTGAGCAGTTTTCTGCATATATGTTCTAATTTTTTAAAAAAGCATTTTGAAAAATTAAAATGCTAATAAAATCTGCAAATATATGGACCTTATATGAACCCTGATTTTAAAGGGCAGACCATAAAAAACAAAACAAACCAAACACAACACAACAACAACAAAAAAAAATTATGATACATTAAGGGAGATTTGAATATTGACTGGTTAGTTTCTTCAGCGTGAAAACATTCTAAACATTTTTAGTGTAATAGTGGTATTTTATTCTGTTTTTGAAGTCCTTACAATTAGAAATACATACTAAAATAATTGCATATGAAATGATATGATGTCTGAGATTTGCTTTAAAAGATTTTAAGCTGGAAATAGAGAGTGGGTGGGATACATAGAAAATAAGACTGCCTATGAGCGGATAATTAATGAGGCTGGTGATGGGTACATGGAGATTCACTCTACTGTTCCCTGTACTTTTCTATGTCTTTGAAAAAATTTATAATTAAAAGCTTTTTCAAAAGCCATCATTGAAATTAATCTGTGATGTTGGAAGGCAGGAGAGTGTTTTTCTTTGGGGAAGAGGCTGTACTTGGAGGGGGTAGAGTGGTGAAGCTGGTGGAGGTGGGGGAGGGGGCAGGCAACTTTCTGTTTCCTGGTCTAGGTGCTGGTTAAATGGGCATGTTTCCTTTGTGAAAATCCACTCCTGATTTCTACACTCTTATATCTCAGTTACACTTACAAAATTATTTTATAGTTTACAAAATCAATTAGACAACTTGCTCCTTCAAAGAAGGGGTTAACAGGGCAGGAGATGTGGGTATGGCCTCTGTACTGCAGACCAAGGGAAGGCCAACTTGAGCAGCACAATGCATGCTCTTGGAGTATTTCAAACTCTTAGAATTGCTTAAGTGGTGTCCAGATGTGCCAAGTTGATGCCATTTCTCATGTCTGAGGTGGCTAATTCCCACTGTGGGCAAGGCAAGAACTGGGCTTGGGGAAAGCAATTTCCATTTCTGATAGCATATCCAGAGATGCCCTCTTTCCCTGAGGCTCTTCCCTCTGTCCTCTGAATAGATCATGCCAGCCTCCGTAGGGCAGGGGAGAGGGGGGCGGGGGGATGGAGAACTAGGGGACTGCAAAATGTGTGACTTGACTGGGAGCGTGGCATGATCAGGACTGTTAGCCAGAGCCTGCCATGACCCCTCCCAGAAGTCCACAGCCAACCAGAAGAACCCCTGAGTTTCGAGAGGCAAACAAACAAACAAGCAAAGGCCCAAAGACCACCACAGCCTCTCTGGCCCAAGACTATGTCTGCCATGAAAATGAGATCAGAGGGTCTTGAGGCTGCTGTCATCTGACAAATAGATTTTGCCAGTAAAAAATTTCAAACAAATCAAAAAGCCCCGTCATCCTGGGATCTTGGGGTTAAGAAGTTGCTGACAATGTATACACCTTTCCTCAGCTCGCCATTAAGCCAACTTTCACAGCTAGAAATAATAAAAACATGAAAAACACTCATGCACAAACTAGTGGGAATCTTCCCATGGGGCTTTTCAGGCATCACATCCCTCTTGATGCGATTGTCCAAGATGGAGCTGAATTTCTGCAACCCCTCCCCCACAGAGGATGCTCAGGCAGCTGGCTGGGTAAAGGGAAGAGAATATGAGAAGGGCCACTGGACTGCTTTTTTTCCCCCATATGAGTCCTCTTTTTCACCTTACAGATGGAGAAACTGAGGCCCAGATGGAGGAAGGAGCTGTGCCCAGTGTCATACAAGTGGTTTCAAGCTAAGCCTGGACCCGAGCTAGGTGGTTCAAGATGGCCCGTGCCAGCACACCCCACTGCCACCTCCCCAGCTCTTTAATGACATCACAGGTTACCATGTGGACAGTGCCTGAACTGACAGAGTGAGTTACTGCAGTCCTCCCCCCTAGGCTGGAAGGGTAGTTTTCATCACAACAGCCCCTCTTCCTTGTTGGTTTCCTCTCTGCTCTCCTCCCCCCATCTGCACGACTATATCCCTCTTTTGCCCCAGTCACCACGTCATCTCTCCCAACTAGTCCAGTTCACATCTGGAGGGATGTGGATGACTGGAAATTCCTAGCACGCATTCAGAAATATTTACCAAGCCCCCTGATGAGGCCAGCCCCCCCTTCTCGCCAGGGCACCAATGAGCCAGCAACCAGTTACACAGCCTTGCCCCTGATGAGCTGAAGTATTCTGGGGTGGGGAGAGAAGCCATCTCCCCAATACCTCTCCCCAAAACAAAAAGCAAGACAAGTCTAGTGGTGGAGGCTTCTAGAAAGATCAGGAAGCTTAGGAACTTGTGACAGTTGCAGCTGAATGGGAAACCATCTAAAAAATGTGAAGCAATCCTCTTTCACTCTCAGAAGCCAGAGATGCAGGGGATAACCTTCCCCTGCAAAGTCCCAGGACCCCAGGAAGGTGTGAGGGAAGCCGGCTGCTCCAGGGAAAACCTGCTGTTGATCTTTGGAAGAGTGGGAGGGGTTGAAATGCAGGATCCAAAACCACAGACCTCCGAGATGACCATTCTTGACCCCTGGCTCCAGTCAGACAAGACCCAGCAGGGCGTCTGGGGGCTTTAGGGAGGAAGAGGGAACCCGGCGGTAGAGGGGGATGGAGTGGACAGCTGGGATGGGAACTCTTGGACTAAACCAAGGCTCCTGCCTGGGACTGGCACCAAAAGGAGCGGCGGGAAGGGAAGCAAATAAAGTCAGAGTTGTCTGGCACGGTGCCTGGTACTCACTAGGCGCTCAGAAAGGAGAAAAAAAAATTTTTTTTTCGAACGAGAGAACACACTAGCCAACACTCAAACATTTTAAGCGCAGTTTCTTCCCCCTGCCCGCACACCTCTCTGGGCGCCACGTTCCCAAAATCCCCCCAGTCCCCAGAGACACGAACCTGCCCAGGCCGGTCACCTCTTCCCAGGGAAGGCTGGGGGGCGGGTGGGGGGTGGGGGGAGGACGCGATCGGTCCCAGGCCGCTGCAGTGGTTTGGAAAGGGGGGTCCCCGGGGGTAAAGGGACGGGGCAAGGGAGCGGCCAGGTGACAGGCGTCCCGTCTTCCTTCCTGGGCGCCCCTTCAGGGGCCCGGGGCTCCCATCCTAGGGGAAGCGGGGCGAAGGCTGGCCGCGTGCGTCGAGCGGATGCAGGACCAGGGTAGATGATGCGAGGGCCTGGGGCAGGCGGGGAGTGGGGCTCGAGGAACACGGGGTGCGGGGGTCTCAGGAGCCGGCCTCATTCCCGGGGAGAGGGAGTGGGGCCTGGGCGGGGACTCCTGGGTCCAGGGCTGGAGACTCACCACGGAAGGATTACCAGCGTGCCCATGAGGATCAGGAGAACTTTGGTCGACATAGCGGCGGGGACCGGCGCGACCACCTGTGCGGAGGTCGCTGCGCGCGGTCTGGCCGCACTGAGCGCGGCGTGGAGGGTTTTGTCGGGCTCCAACTTTCACTCCTCCCACTCGCCCCGCCCCGCGCCCCCCATCCTGGCTCCTCCCCCTAAGCCCCGATGGAAATCTCCGACGACGTGTACGCGGCTGCGGCAGAGGGAGGGGTGGCTCCGGCCAGGCGCGGGGAGGAGGAGGGAGACAAGGAAGAAGCCTGGTCGCCAAGGCCCCCCGCCCCCCACCGCAACGGCTGCGGCGCTGCCAGACAGCCAGGGGCGGGGGACGTGGGGGAGGGAGGAGGAGGCGAGCAGGCGGTGCGCGGGCCCCAGGCGGGGAAACCGGCGGGCCGACGCTGCTGCTGGGAGAAAGACTGCAGGCTGGGCCCGGCAGGGGCAAGATGCGGGTGCTGCGACCCCCGCCCCTGCCAGTCCGCTGGTGCGCCATGGGATCGCACTGTGGTTTCCAGCCCCTGTCTTTCCGCGCCCCTCGCCAGAACCTGTTGCATCTCATCACTTTCCCAAGTCCCCTGGCCTCTGAGATTTTCCCCCACCCTCACTCCACGCCTTCCAGCCCTTCAGAGCGCATTCCTGGGCGTCCAAAGGAACCTGGGTAATTTAGCACCTTCCTTGGCACAGGGGGAAAAAGAAGAGACTTGAGAGTCTCCCCAGGAAACTCTGATCTGAGTTAGTTACTCCGTGGGCCATTTCCCCAAGTATTTGGGGTGGAGGCGGACCCACCACCAAAGGACCAGTCCAAGGCATCCACTGGAGGACTTTTTCTGAACCCAAAGGAAACTGATGGCAATTTGGCTCCCAGTTTAGCGCCGGGGCCTGGGTGTGAGAGGGAGCACCTGGAGGAGGGGGGACGGAGCTTGGAAACCCCCTTTCCCAGATTGACTGCCCCTATCTTTTCAGAGACTTGGCTCCTGGTGACCTCCAGAGGAAGTGAGAAGCCCCTAGAGGTGGGGGGTGGGATCACTAACCCCTTTCACAGGGAACATCTCAAGTCTCTCTCAAGCATCCTTGGACTTTGTCTTTCTCATCTAGAAGCTCATGATTCACTTCGGAGGGGAAGGGATAGCAGAGATCTGCCTGTGGAGCTGATGCCAAACACTAGCAGCATCCTCAGGTGCTGCTGTACAAGGGATTGTGAGTTCCTTGGACAGGCTTTGCTGTTGTTGGGCTCAGTCACTAAGTCATGTCTGACTCTTTGCGACCCTGTGGACTGTAGCCTACCTGGCTCCTCTGTCCATGGAATTTTCCAGGCAAAAATACTGGAGTAGGTTGCTATTTCCTCCTCCAGGGGATAATCCCGACCCAGGGATCAAACCTGTGTCTCTTGCATCTCCTGCATTGGCAGGAGGATTCTTTACAAGTGAGCCACCTGGGAAGTTCTGACTTCGCTGTCACATGCTAATCTAACACATTTTCTCCATCATCCCACCCCCATCTCATCACTATACTTTGTCATCTTCAAGACAGTGCTCACTACTGATGATGTTCTTGGGCATTTGTTTGTGAGATTGTTTATAGAACGTTTTGCCTCTGGAGTAAGCTCAGTGCCAAAAAAGAAAACAAAACAAAACCGTACAAAGAGTCTGTCTGGTTTTTCACCATATCCCTGAAACTTAAGATGAGTTTTGGGCACACAGTAGGCACCCGACAAAGATTTGTTACTGGCTTATGTGCAGTTCTGTGTGTCTTAGTGCCACTGATTTCACTGGTATCTTCTCCCTCAGCCTTTGCAAGAAAGAAGAGACTGTAGGACACATTCAGGCATCCTATGTATATCCTTCCCAGCCATGCGGCAGGGCCAGCCTCATGGGCATGCGGCCTGTGCAGCGCAACACGGCCCTACACACGGAGGTGCCTCACACTTTCATGCTTTGTCACTTTCTTGAAATTCTTAATAATTTTTGAATAAGTGGCCCTGCATTTTTGTGTTTCCCCAGGGCCCTGCAAGTTATGTAGCCGCTCTTGCCCTAGGAAACGCTGGGCTGGATGAAGCACAAGCTGGAATCAAGAGTGCTGGGAGAAATATCAATAACCTCATATGTGCACATGACACCACCCTTATGGCAGAAAGTGAAGAGGAACTAAAGAAGCTCTTGATGAAAGTGAAAGAGGAGAGTGAAAAAGTTGACTAAAGTTCAACATTCAGAAAACTAAGATCATGGCATCTGGTCCCATCATTTCATGGCAAATAGATGGGGAAACAGGGGAAACAGTGGCTGACTTTATTTTGGGGGGCTCCAAAATCACTGTAGATGGGGATTGCAGCCATGAAATTAAAAGACACTTACTCCTTGGAAGGAAAGTTATGACCAACCTAGAGAGCATATTAAAAAGCAGAGACATTACTTTGTCAACAAAGGTCCATCTAGTCAAGGCTATGGTTTTCCCACTGGTCTTGTATGGATGTGAGAGTTGGAGTATACAGAAAGCTGAGTGCCAAAGAATTGATGCTTTTGAACTGTGGTGTTGGAGAAGACTCTTGAGAATCCTTTGGACTGCAAGGAGATCCAACCAGTCCATACTGAAGGGAATCAGTCCTTGGTGTTCACTGAAAGGACTGATGTTGAAGCTGAAACTCCAGTATTTTGGCCACCTGATGCAAAGAGCTGACTCATTTGAAAATACACTGATGTTAGGAAAGATTGAAGGCAGGAGGAGAAGGGGATGACAGAGGATGAGATGGTTAGATGACATCACTGACTCAATGGACATGAGTTTGGGTAAACTCTGGGAGTTGGTAATGGACAGGGAGGCCTGGCGTGCTGCGGTTCATGGGGTTGCAGAGTCAGACACAACTGAGCAACTGAACTGAACTGAACTTGCTCTAGGAACACATGCTGCAGAGCAGGGAACAAGCAAGCACAGAGCATTCCTAAGCCTATGAGAAGGAGAAATCTGCCTTTCTATTCAGCACCACACTGCTGCAGAGAGAGGTGATTTTGCAGCTACTGTACCCAGTCTTGCACTTGAAATGTCTTCTATGCGTGTATTCCATCTTTTTCTCTGCTGACACCGGAGCTCCAAGAATCAGAGGTTTCTCTGATTTATCTGGATTCATGTGGGTTGAGAGCAGTGCCCCAATACTTAAAAATTGTATTTGCTGAATGATGACTGAATCCAGGCACCAAAAGAGGCAGACGGTTCCAGCTTCCCATCAGACCACTCAGCCAGGGCACCTTTCTCTTCAAAGGACTGAGACTGTTGCACTTTGCCATCCCCCTATAAAGCTCATCCACTGGATGACTGCAAGGACCTTTGGACACTCTGGGATTCTCCAAGTATTTGCCATGTGTTGCTCTTTGCCAGGTCTTAGACTTGGTGATGATGGATATACAGCAAGGCCTCAAACACAGTCACATGTGTTTCAAGAGAGGAGAGGGGATTTCTCTCAGAAATTACTGTGCATGGTTCGGTTCACTTCAGTCACTCAGTCGTGTCTGACTCTTTGTGATGCCATAGACTGCAGCATACCATGCTTCCCTGTCCATCACCAACTCTCAGAGCTTGCTCAAACTCATGTCCATCGAGTCGGTGATGCCATCCAAACATTTTATCCTCTGCCATCCCCTTCTCCTCCTGCCTTCAATCTTTCCCAGCATCAGGGAGGGCCTTTTCAAATGAGTCAGTTCTTTGCATCAGGTGGCCAAAGTATTGGAGTTTCAGCTTCAGCATCTGTCCTTCCGATGAATACTCAAGACTGATTTCCTTTAGGATTGACTGGTTTGATGTCCTTGCAGTCAAAGGGACTCTCAAGAGTCTTCTCTAACATCACAGTTCAAAAGCATCAATTCTTTGGTGCTCATCTTTCTTATGGTCCAACTCTCACACCCATACATCACTACTGGAAAAATGATAGCTTTGACTAGACGGACCTTTGTTGGCAAAGTAAAGTCTCTGCTTTTTATATGCTGGCTTCCCTGAGAGCTCAGTTGGTAAAGAATCTGCCTGCAATGCAGGAAATCCTGGTTCGATTCCTGGGTCGGGAAGATCCCTTGGAGAAGGGATAGGCTACTCACTCCAGTATTCTCGGGCTTTCCTTGTGGCTCAGCTGATAAAGAATCTACCTGCAACGCAGGAGACCTGGGGGAGACCTGGGTTCGATCCCTGGGTTGGGAAGATCCCCTGGAGAAGGGAAAGGCTACCCACTCCAGTATTCTGGCCTGGAGACTGAGACACAACTGAACAACTTTCACTCACTCATTCATTCTAGGTTGGTCATAGCTCTTCTTCCAAGGAGCAAGCATCTTTTAATTTCATGGCTGCAGTCACCATCTGAAGTGATTGTGGAGCCGAAGAAAGTAAAGTCTGTCACTGTTTTCATTGTTTCCCCATATATTTGCCATGAAGTGATGGGACTGGATGCCATGTCTTAGTTTTTTGAATGTTGAGTTTTAAGGCAGCGTTTTCAATCTCCTCTTTAGTTCCTCTTCACTTTCTGCCATAAGGGTGGTGTCATTTGCATATCTGAGGTTATAGATATTTCTCCCAGAAATCTTGATTCCAGCTTGTACTTCATCCAGTCTGGCATTTCACATGATGTACTCTGCATATAAGTTAAATAAACAAGGTGACAATATACAGCCTTGATGTACTCCTTTCCCAGTTTGGAACCAGTCTGTTTTTATTAAAAATATTATTTTTATTTTATTTTATTTATTTTATTTTTTTATATTATTTATTTATTTTATTAAAAATATCCATTGTTAACTGTTGCTTCTTGACCTGCATACAGATTTCTCGGGAGGCAGGTAAGTTGGTCTGGCATTCCCATCTCTTAAAGAATTTTCCACAGTTTGTTGTGATCCACACAGTCAAAGGCTTTGGTGCAGTCAATAAGGCAGAAGTAGATGTTAATCTGGAACTCTCTTGCTTTTTCTGTGATCCAACGGATGTTGGCAATTTGATATCTGGTTCCTCTGCCTTTTCTAAATCCAGCTTGAACATCTGGAAGTTCTGAGTTCACACACTGTTGAAGCCTCGCTCTCGCTCCCAAATGCCATATTTCTTATGTGTAAAATGGGAGATGCAATGCTTTCCAGTTTACATAGAATTTGTGAAGATTCAATGGCATAGATCATGTAAAGCCTTTAGCACAGGTTCCAGCAATGCAGCAAAACTTATGTGCCATTCTCACCATTACTATAATTAGTTAATAACTGATAAATACCAGTGTAGGCACAGTTGGTATCCCTGGGGTCTTGAACATCACCTAGGAAGATCTTACCAAGGAGCAAGAGGCCAGCCCCAGATAAACACCACAGAGCAAAGCCTTGTCCCAAGATAGTAGAAATGGAGTGGACAAAACAGGACTCTAGACCTCAGAAAACTGGACCACTCTTTGAGAATCTCAGGCCGGTGGTACTCAGGCCCAGTTTACATGGGAGAGGAGAGGCATGCCTGGGGATGAAGACTGAGAGTCACCAGCACATGGATGCTGTTCAAAGTTATTTGTCCGGATGAAGTCATCTAAGAAGAAAGCAAAGTGGCTTAAGCTTGAGTCCTGAGAAGGCTGTCATAGCAGCCAACAGAAGAGCAGACATTTCTACTTGGATGGCATGTTCAACAACATTCTTGTAAGGGAGGGTTGAATGGTGTTCATTGAGTTTATCAACAGGGAACCTGGCATAAGCTATTGCAGTGGGGCATTGGATGACTCAAATAAGTATGGGTAGAAAGCAGGAACCAAACATAAGGGGTGGTGGGTGTCATGTCTTCTTCTTCTCTGAGCTACTAGAGCCTGGACCAAGGCCTTGGAGAGGAAGAGAATGAAATTCAAGGAAGGGACTAAAAATGTTGGCAAATGATACTGGGCAGCAGTTGAGAATAATGGGGTCCAGAAATTGTTTTCTGTGAGAAGTGAATATAGGAGGTAAGGATGTGGGGTCAGAAAACATAGACAGCTTCTCAAGAATTTTACCATGAAGGGGTACAGAGTGCAACAATTAGAGGGAAGCAAATATTTGAAGCATTTTGATTTTGGTGTTTTAAAGACAAATGAGACACAAGCATGTTTACTGGCTGAGAGAAAGAAACCAATTGAGAGGGAGAGCGAGAAACTATAAAGAGAGAGACAAGGCTGATCTTAAGGAGGTAGTTGGGAATGATCACATCCTAGTGTGCAGAACTGCCAGTTCAGATGGACACCTCTTCCTTACAGGAGGAAGGGAGGGAAGGAAAGGAAAGGGAAGAGACAGGCTCATTCATTCATTCAAGTAACATTTGTTATGTGTGTGCTAAGAAAAGCAAAAAGTAAATGAAAATTCCTGCCCTTGTAGGGCATACATTCCAGAGAGAGGAGACCAATCACTATATATATATATGACTACAGCCTGCCAGGCTCCTCTGTCCATGGGATTCTCCAGGCAAATATACTGGATACTGGAATGGGTTGTCATTTCCTTCTCCAGGGGATCTTCCTGATCCAGGGATCAAACCCAGGTCTCCTGCGTTGCAGGCAGATTCTTCACCCACTGAGCTATGAGGGAAACCCATATATATGAGACCAACCACTATATATATATATATATATATATATATATGCAAATTTATAACATAGCCTAATGGCTTTGAGAAAAATAACAGGCAGACTGAGGTAAGTCAGACTGGAGAGTGGGTTACAATTTTACACAGGATGGTCAGGAAGAGCATCATTGAGGTGGCACTGGACTATGCACATGTCTGAGGGGAGAGACCTAGTACAAAGGAACAAACAGTAAAAATTACCTCAGGTCAGAACATACTGAGCATTCCAGGAACAACAGGAAAGCTGGTGTGGCTGGAGTAGAGTGAACAAAGAGAATATTAAAATAGTAGGAGATGAGGTCAGAGAGATAACAAAACGGGGCCAGCAAATCACGGGACACCATATAGTCAATGAAAGAATGTTCACTTTAATTCTGCTGAAAATGGGAGCCATTGGGAGGGTTCTGAGAAGGAGAGTGACATGATATGGCTTACTTTTTTTTTTAAGGACCACTGTATTTAGAATAAAGTGAAAACAGTAAAGATAAAAACAGGAGGCCATTGTAGTCATCCTAAAAAGGGATAATGGTGACTTAGAACAGGGTGATGGCATGGACATATAGTGAGAAGTGTTCAGATTCTCGATATATCATAAATGTAGCATCAATAGGATTTCCTGACAGATAATATATATAAGGTGTGCAAGGAAGAAAAAAGATGAAGGATAGAATTGCCATCTGCTGAAATAGGAAAGGCTATGAACAGAACAGTGTTTGTTGCTTACTTTGTTTTGCTGGAATTTTGGTTTTTTGTTTCATTTTGTTTTGTTTTTGGTAGATAGGTAGGAAGTTTAGTTTTAGATGTTGAATATGAGTTGGATCCCTCAATTTCCTAGTATAGATGCATTTATGAGTCTGAAGTTCATATGAGGAAAAAAAGTGTCAGTTTCGTTCAGTCACTCAGTCATGTCCAACTCTTTTCAACCCCATGAATCGCAGCATGCCAGGCCTCCCTGTCCATCACCAACTGCCGGAGTTTACACAAATTCATGTCCATCGAGTCAATGATGCCATCCAGCCATCTCACCCTCTGTCTCCCCCTTCTCCTCCTGCCCCCAATCCCTCACAGCATCAGAGTCTTTTCAAATGAATCAACTCTTTGCATGAGGTGGCCAAAGTATTGGAGTTTCAGCTTTAGCATCAGTCCTTCCAATGAACACCCAGGACTGATCTCCTTTAGGATGGACTGGTTGGAGCTCCTTGCAGACCAAGGGACTCTCAAGAGTCTTCTCCAACCCAACAGTTCAAAAACATCAACTCTTCAGTGCTCAGCTTTCTTCACAGTCCAATTCTCACATCCATACATGACCACAGGAAAAACCATAGCCTTGACTAGACAGACCTTTGTTGGCAAAGTAATGTCTCTGCTTTTTAATATGCTATCTAGGTTGGTCATAACTTTCCTACCAAGGAATAAGTGTCTTTTAATTTCATGGCTGCAATCACCATCTGCAGTGATTTTGGAGCCCAAAAAAATAAAGTCTGACACTGTTTCCACTGTTTCCCCATCTATTTGCCATAAAGTGATGGGACCAGATGCCATGATCTTCGTTTTCTGAATGTTGAGCTTTAAGCCAACATTTTCACTCTCCTCTTTCACTTTCATCAAGAGGCTCTTTAGTTCCTCTTCACTTTCTGCCATAAGGGTGGTGTCATCTGCATATCTGAGGTTATTGATATTTCTCCCAGCAATCTTGATTCCAGCTTGTGCTTCTTCCAGCCCAGTGTTTCTCCTGATGTACTCTGCATATAAGTTAAATAAGCAGGGTGACAATATACAGCCTTGATGAACTCCTTTTCCTATTTGGAACCAGTCTGTTGTTCCATGTCCAGTTCTAACTGTTGATTCCTGACTTGCATACAAATTTCTCAAGAGGCACGTCCGGTGGTCTGGTATTCCCATCACTTTCAGAATTTTCCAGTTTATTGTGATCCACACAGTTACAGGCTTTGGCATAGTCAATAAAGCAGAAATAGATGTTTTTCTGGAACTCTCTTGCTTTTTCAATGATTCAGCAGATGTTGGCAATTTGATCTCTGGTTCCTCTGCCTTTTCTAAAACCAGCTTGAATATCTGGAAGTTCACGGTTCACATATTGTTGAAGCCTGGCTTGGAGAATTTTGAGCATTACTTTACTAGCGTGTGAAATGAGTGCAATTGTGAGGTAGTTTGAGCATTCTTTGGCATTGCCTTTCTTTGGGATTGGAATGAAAACTGACCTTCTCCAGTCCTGTGTCCACTGCTGAGTTTTCCAAATGTGCTGGCATATTGAGTGCAGCACTTTCACAGTGTCATCTTTCAGGATTTGAAAAAGCTCAACTGGAATTCCATCACCTCCACTAGCTTTGTTCGTATTGATGCTTCCTAAGGCCTACTTGACTTCACATTTCAGGATGTCTGGCTCTAGGTGAGTGATCACATCATAGTGATTATCTGGGTCGTGAAGATCTTTTTTGTACAGTTCTTCTGTGTATTCTTGCCACCTCTTCTTAATATCTTCTGCTTCTGTTAGGTCCATACCATTTCTGTCCTTTACTGAGCCCATTTTGCATGAAATGTTCCCTTGGTATCTCTAATTTTCTTGAAGAGATCTCTAGTCTTTCCCATTCTGTTGCTATCCTCTATTTCCTTGCATTGATCGCTGAGGAAGACTTTCTTATCTTTCCTTGCTATTCTTTGGAATGCTGCATTCAGATGCTTATATCTTTCCTCTTCTTTGCTTTTCGCTTCTCTTCTTTTCACAGCTATTTGTAAGGCCTCCTCAGACAGACGTTTTCCTTTTTTGCATTTGTTTTCCATGGGGATGGTCTTGATCCCTGGCTGTGCAGGGCCACCCAAGACAGATGGGTCATAGTGAAGAGTTCTGACAAAATGTGATCCACTGGAGGAGGGAATGGCAAACTACTCCAGTATTTTTCCTGTGAGAACTCATGAGCAGTATGAAAAGGCAAAAAGATATGACACTGGAAGGTGAGCCCCCCAGATGGGAAGGTGTCCAATATGCTCCTGGGGAAGAGCAGAGGGCACTTAGCAATACTTCCAGGCAGAATGAAGCAACTAGACCAAAGCTGAAATGAAGATCATCTGTGGATGTGTCTGGTGGTGAACGTAAAGTCCGATGCTGTAAAGAACAGTATTGCATAGGAACCTGGAATGTTAGGTCCATGAATCAAAGTAAATTGGATATGGTCAAGCAGGAGATAGCAAGAGCAAATATCAACATCTTAGGAATCAGTGAACTAAAATGGACTGGAATGGGTGAATTTAATTCAGATAACCGTTATATCTACTACTGTGGGCGGGAATCCATTAGAATAAATGCAGCAGCCACATAGTCAACAAAAGAGTCCAAAATGCAGTTCTTGGGTGCAATCTCAAAAATGACAAAATGACCTCAGTTCATTTCCAAGGCAAACCATTAAACATCACAGTAATCCAAGTCTACGCCTCAAACACTGATGTCAAAGAAGCTGAAGTTGACCAGTTCTATGAAGACTCACAAGACCTTCTAGAACTAACATCAAAAAAAAAAAGAAAGAAAGAAAGAAAGAAAAGAAAGAAAGAAAGATGTAATTTTCACCACAGGGGACTGGAATGCAAAAGTCAAGAGATACCTGGAATAACAGACATGTTTGGCTTTGGAGTACAAAATGAAGCATGCCGGCAAAGGGTAACAGAGTTTTGCCAAGACAACAGATTGGTCATAGCAAACACCCTTTTCCAACAACACAAGAGATGGCTCTAGAAATGGACATCACCAAATGGTCATTATTGAAATCAGAATTATTATATTCTTTGCAGCCGAAACTGGAGAAGCTCTATATAGTCAGCAAAAGCAGAACGAGGAGCTGACTATGGCTCAGACCATCAGCTCTTTATTGAAAAATTCATGCTAGAATTGAAGAAAGTAGGGGAAACCACTAGCCCATTCAGGTGTGACCTAAATCAAATCCCTTATGGTTATACAGTGGAGGTGACAAATAGATGCAAGGGATTAGATCAGGTAGACAGAGTGCCTGAAGAACTATGGACAGAGGTTTGTAGCATTGTAAAGGAGTTAGTGACCAAAACCATCCCCAAGAAAAAGAAATGAAAGATGGCAAAGTGTTTGTCTGAAGAGGCTTTACAAATAGCTGAGAAAAGAAGAGAAAGGAAAAACAAAGGAGAAAAGGAAGGATATTCCCAACCAAATGCAGAGTTCCAGAGAATAGAAAGGAGAAATAAGAAACCTTCTTAAGTGAACAGTGCAAAGATATAGAAGAAAACAATAAAATGGGAAAGACTAGAGGCCTTTTCAAGAAAATTGCAGGTATCAAGGGAAAATTTCATGCAAGGATGGGCATGATAAAGGACAAAAATGATAAGGACCTAACAAAAGCAGGAAAGATTAAGAAGAAGTAGCAAGACTACACAGCAGAACTGTACAAAAAAGGTCTTAATGAACAAGATAACCATGATGGTGTGGTCACTCACCTAGAGCCAGAAATCCTGGTGTATGAAGTCACGTGGGCCTTAGGAAGCATTACTACAAACAAAACTAGTGGATATGATGGAATTCCAGCAGAGATATTTCTTCAATGCTAAAAGATGCTGCAGTTAAAGTGTTGCACTCAATATGTCGGCAAATTTGGAAAACTCAGCAGTGGCCACAGGACTGGAAAAGGTCAGTTTTCATACCAATCCCAAAGAAAGGCAATGCCAAAGAATGTTCAAACCACCGTACAATTGTGCTCATTTTGCATGCTAGTAAGGTAATGTTCAAAATCCTTCAAGCTAGGCTTCAGCAGTTTGTGAACCAAGAACTTCCAGACGTCCAAGCTGGATTTAGTAAAGACAGAGGAACCAGAGATCAAGTTGCCAACATCTGCAGGATCATAGAAAAAGCAAGGGAATTCCAGAAAAAAATATATTTCTGCTTCATTGACTACACTAAAGCCTTTGACTGTGTGGATCGCAACAAACTGTGGAAAATTCTTAGAGATAGGAATACCAGACCACCTTACCTATCTCCTGAGAAACATGTGTGCAAGTCAAGAAGCAACAATTAGAAACGGACATGTAACAATAGACTCATTCCAAATTGGGAAAGGAGTTATCAAGGGTGTATATTTTCACCCCGCTTGTTTAAATTGTATGCAGAGTATATCATGGGAAATGCCAGACTGGATGAAGCACAAGCTGGAATCAAGTTTGCCTGGAGAAATATCAACAACCACAGACATGCAGATGATATCACTCTAAAGGCAGAAAGCAAAGAGGAACTAAAGAGCCTCTTGATGACAATGAAAGAGGAGAGTCAAAAAGCTGACTTGAAACTCAACATTCAAAAAACTAAGATCATGGCATCTGGTCCCATCAGTTCATAGCAAATAGATGGGGAAACAATGGAACCAGTGACAGATTTCATTTTCTTGGGCTCCAAAATCACTGTGGATGGTGACTTCAGCCACAAAATTAAAAGACATTTCCTCCTTGGAAGAAAAGCTATGACAAACCTCAGTTCAGTTCAGTTTAGTCATTTAGTCGAGTCCAACTCTTTGCGACCCCATGGACAGCAGCACACCAGGCATCTCTGTCCATTACCAACTCCTGGAGTTTACCCAAACTCATTTCCATTCAGTCAGTGATGCCATCCAACCATGTCATCCTCTGTCGTCCCCTTCTCTTCCTGCCTTCAATCTTTCCCAGCATCAGAGTCTTTTCAAATGAGTCAGTTCTTTGCATCAGGTGGCCAAAGTATTGGAGTTTCAGCTTCAGCATCAGTCCTTCCAATGAATATTCAGGACTGATTTTCTTTAGGATGGACTGGTTGGATCTCCTTGCAGTGCAAGGAACTCTCAAGAGTCTTCTCCAACACCACAGTTCAAAAGCATCAATTCTTCGGCACTCAGCTTTCTTTATAATCCAACTGTCACATCCATGCATGACTACTGGAAAACCCATAGCTTTGACTACACGGAGCTTTGTTGGCAAAGTAATGTCTCTGCTTTTCAATATGCTATCTAGGTTGATCACAACTTTTCTTCCAAAGAGCAAGGGTCTTTTAATTTTATGGCTGCACTCACCATCTGCAGTGATTTTGGAGCCCCCCCCCCACAAAAAAAAACGTCTCTCACTGTGTCCATTGTTCCTCCATCTATTTGCCATGAAGAGATGGGACTAGATGCCATGATCTTGCCATGAAGAGATGGGACTAGATGCCATGATCTTAGTTTTCTGAACGTTGAGTTTTAAGCCAACATTTTCACTCTCCTCTTTCACTTTTATCAAGAGGCTCTTTAGTTCTTCTTTGCTTTGTGCCATAAGGGTGGTGTCATCTGCATGTCTGAGGTTATTGATATTTCTCCTAGCAATCTTGATTCCAGCTTGTGCTTCATCCAGCCCAGCATTTCTCATGATGTACTCTGCATATAAGTTAAATAAGCAGGGTGACAATATACAGCCTTGACCTACTCCTTTCCCAATTTGGAACCAGTCTGTTCCAGGTCCAGTTCTAACTGTTGCTTTCTGACCTGCATACAGATTTCTCAGGAGGCAGGTCAGATGGTCTGGTATTTTCATCTCTTTAAGAATTTTTCACAGTTGACAAACCTAGATGGCATATTAAAAGACATCACTTTGTTGACAAAAGTCCATGTAGTCAAAGCTATGGTTTTCCCAATAGTCATGTATGAATGTGAGAGTTGGACCATAAAGAAACCTGAGTGCTGAAGAATCAATGCTTTAGAATTGTGATGTTAGAGAAGACTCTTGAGAGACCCTTGGAAAGAAAAGAGATCAAAGCAGTCAATTCTAAAGGAAATCAACCCTGAATATTCATTGGAAGGACTGATGCTGAAGCTGAAGCTCCAATACTTTGGCCACCCGATGCAAAGAACTAATTCATTGGAAAAGACCCTGATGCTGGGAAAGAATGTCGGCAAGAAGAGAAGGGGTTGATAGAGGATCAGATGCTTGGATAGCATCACTGACTCAATGAACATGAGTTTGAGCAAACTCTGGGAGATAGTGAAGGACAGGGAAATCTGGCAAGCTGCAGTCTATGGAGTCCCAAAGAGTTGGACACAACTGAGTGACTAAAGAATAACAGCAGCAAATAAATAAAATTGAGAATCATCAGCATAGAGAATGCATTTAAAGCCATGGGACTGAATGAGATGACCATCAGAATAAGTGTAGCTAGAGAAAAGAAGTGAATCAAGGACTGAGCTCCTAGTTTTTTAAGGAATCTCCATACTGTTCTCTGCAGTGGCTGTATCAATTTACATTCCCGCCAACAGTGCCAGAGTGTTCCTTTTTCTCCACATCCTTTCCAGTATTTATCATTTGTAGATTTTTTGATGATGGCCATTCTGAGTGGTCTGAGGTGATACCTCATTGTAGTTTTGATTTGCATTTCTCTAATAATGCATGCTGTTGAGTATCTTTTCCTCTGTTTATTGGCCATCTGTATGTCTTCTTTGGAGACGTGTCTGTTTTAGATCTCCTGCCCATTTTTTTATTGGGCTGTTTGTTTTTCTGATATTGAGCTGTATAAGCTGCTTATATACTTTGGAGATTAATCATTTGTCAGTTGTTTCACTTGTAGTTATTTTCTCCCATTCTGAGGGTTGTCTTTTTAAAATTGCTCATTGTTCCCTTTGCTGTGCAAAAGCTTTTAAGTTTAATCAGGTCCCATTTGTTTATTTTTGTTTTTATTTCCATTACTCTAGGAGGTGGACCAAAGAGGATCTTGCTGTCATTTATGTCAGAGTATCCTGCCTATGTTTTCCTCTAAGGGCTTTATAGTTTCTGGCCTTATCTTTAATACATTTGAGTTACTTTGTGTTTCGTTTTAGGAAATGTTCTAGTTTCATTCTGTTACATATAGCTGTCTAGTTTTCCCAATACCATTTGGCCCAGCAATCTCACTACTGGGCATATACCCTGAGAAAACCATAATTGAAAAAGACACATGTACCCCAATGTTCATAGCAGCACTATTTACAATAGCTAGGACATGGAAGCCACCTAGATGTCCATCAACAGATGAATGCATAAAAAAGATGCAGTATATATATATATATATACACAAAGGAATACTACTCAGCCATAAAAAAGAATGAATTTTAGTCAGTTCTAGTGAGGTGGATGAACCTAGAGCCTGTTATACAGAGTGAAATAAATCAGAAAGAGAAAAACTATGGTATATTAATGCATACATATGAAATCTAGAAAAATGGTATTGATTAACCTATTTGTAGGGATGGAATGGAGACACAGATATGGCAAATGGACTTATGGACACAGTGGGGGAAAGAAAGAGTGGGATGAATGGAGAAAGTAGCAGTGACATATATACATTACCATGTGTAATGTAGATAGTTAATGAGAAGCTGCTGTATAATACAGGGAGCTCAGCCAGGTGCTCTGTGATGACCTAGAGGGGAGGGGTGAGCAGAGAGGAGGGAGACTCAACAGGGAGGTGATATGTGTATAATTATGGCTGATTTACATTGTTGTACAGCAGAAACCAACACAACATTGTAAAGCAATTTCCCCCTAATTAAAAAATAAATTTAAAAATAAAGGACTGAGCTCTGCTGCTGCTGCTGCTAAGTTGCCTCAGTCGTGTCCGACTCTGTGCGACCCCATAGACGGCAGCCTACCAGGATTCCCCGTCCCTGGGATTCTCCAGGCAAGAACACTGGAGTGGGTTGCCATTTCCTTCTCCAATGCATGAAAGTGAAAAGTGAAAGTGAAGTCGCTCAGTCGTGTCCGACTCTAGCAACCCCATGGACTGCAGCCTACCAGGCTCCTCCATCCATGGGATTTTCTAGGCAAAATACTGGAGTGGGGTGCCATTGCCTTCTCTGGGACTGAGCTCTAAGGTACTCCAATATTAAGAGACCAGGGAGAAGAGAAGGAGTCAGCACAAAGATAGAAATGTGGTCAGTGAGGAGGGAGGACAATCAAGAGAGTGAAGCATTGTGGGAGTCATTAAGGAGGGAGGAATTCAATTTGCAATTGCTGCTGACAGGTCAAGTGGGATAAGGCTAAGAACTGAGCATTGGAGCGAGCAGCATGCAAGTCATATAAAATAAGTTTCTATGGTATGTGTGGTTTTGGGAAGGCATGGGAAAGAGAAGCTAAGATTGATTGAAATAGCTTCAAAAAAGACTAGGAACTGTAGATAAGGAGCATAGACAACTCATTAAGGAGTTTTGTTTGTAGCTAAATGGGGCAGTTATTAGACAAGGAAGGAGGATCAGAGAAGGTTATGTGGGAGAAGTGATATCTTGTGTATATGCTGAAGGAAATGTCCAAGTAAGAGTAAAACATTATACTTTAGGGGAGTAAGGGTGAGGCTTCCTGGGATGTCACTGAGTGAGTAAGAGAGGATGAGATGTAATGGTTTGGAAGCAACATTAGTGAATGTGACAACCTTACATCAGACCCTGAAGGACACAGAGTACCGGAGAATACTTGCCTTTGATTGGTCCACAGACCTGGTACCCAATCACTGTGCATTGACTGAATTAATGACTGAGTGCATAAATGAGAGCCTTGTAGGGGAAACCTTGTCCTCCAGGTGGAAGAGCTACAGTAGGATTTGGATAAAGCAGTGGAGGTAGAGTTCACCAAGAGGTGGGAGAAAGGCGCTGGTGGGCTAGTTGGGGGTACTGAAGATGTAGAGGGGGTGCCAGAGTGGTCAGTAGTTCAGTGGAAGCTGTAGAAGCACAGAGCAGTGCAGGGATGGGTATACTAGAGAGCAAGGTGGAGGACTGGGGTATGGAGCGTGTCGGGTCTTGTTGGAGTCTGAGAGAAATGATTAGCCACACGCCCACCCTTCCCTCCAAATTCAGAGTAATTTAAAAATAAGATTCAAGAGTCAGACAGATACCAAAGGACAGATACTTCCCCACATTTCCTAATAAAGTGGACAGAGGCTCCAAATTGGCTTCCACCTCATCCCTCTGCCCTGCCTCACATTAAACTTAGCAGCTCTTCCTGAGGACAGGCAGCTACAAAAGGCAGAAGACCCTCTTGTGGACCTCAGAATCCCAGTACAGAAACACCAGGGAACTGAGATTGCTGCATTTCCTTTGCACTGTCTTCGCAATCAGGTTGGGCTTCCCAGGTGGCTCAGTTGTAAAGAATCTACCTGCAATGCAGGAGACCCAGGTTCAATCCCTGGGTCAGGAAGATCCCCTGGAGAAGGAAATGGCAACCCACTCCAGGATTCTTGCCTGAAGAATCCCATGGACAGAGGAGCCTGGTGGGCTACAGTCCATGGGGTCTCAAAGAGTCGGACACGACTGAAGCAACCGGGCACACATACACACACTCAATTAGATTAGCCACGGGTTCTCCAAGAGAAGGAAGAGAAGTATGTTTGTCGCATAGATCTTTGCTACTATATGTGCAAAATGGAGACACTAAATAGAGGAGAAATCATTTCACTTGGGCTTTCCTGGTGGCTCAGTGATAAAAAACAACAACAACAACAAAAAAATCCACCTGTCAATGCAGGAAATGCAGGCTTGATCCTTGGATGGGGAAGATCCCCTGGAGAAGGGAATGGCAACCCACTCCAGTATTCTTGCCTGGGAAATCCCATGGACAGAGGAGCCTGGTGGGCTACAGTCCATAGGGTTGCAAAGAGTCATACAAGACTGGGGGACTAAACAACAACATTTCACTTACAGTCTCCAGGTTTTATTTATTTTAACCCCTTAAGCTTAATGATTAAGTCTGAGATTAACCAGCAGTGGGGCTGTGACACTCATGTTTGTAGTGGGGATTGGGGGGAATGGCCAGTATATCAGAAACCACATATTTACAGAGAGTCCTGTTCTCCCCTTCATGAGACCCTTCCCCCATTACCACCCCATGCCCCCCTTGTGTATCTTTGCATAGAGAGTAAATCACATTTCCATCCTCCCTCTCCTTTCTCACAAATGCTGTTCTGGGTGCTGGGGATACTGTGACAGGCCAGAGAAGTCTCTGCCTTCATGAAGCTTATTGTGTAGGGCAAGAGCAAATTAGCAAAGATGGCAGTGGTCAGACTCCCTTACCCCACAGACTCTCACTCTCCCCCCACCTTTTGTAAATGCATGGGTATGTAACAGCTAAGACCACTTATAGCACTGTGCATGCACGACACGATGAACCCGCCTGGCCATGGACTACTTTTGTTCTGTAAGCGTATATAAGCTACACCTAAAAAGCCCTCGTGGCTGTGTTATGACTGTGTCTGTTGGGTCAACCACAAGAGGAGAGAATACGGCATGTCTGCTGCTATGGCTGCTGCACCAGCCTGGAGAGAAATAAGCATGTCTGCAGTTCCTATGGCTCCTCGAGTTTTCTTACATCTTCCCCACTTACATCTTGCCTACCCTGGGGTCAGCAAACAGTGTAAACAGTGAGACACATTGTTATGTGAGAAAATGGGCAATACACAGACAAGGAAACAAATCTGATAATATCCAGTATGAAGTGTCATGAAGCAGTTAAACTTGGTAATACAGCCCAGGATGACTATAGGAGAACAGTGGAGTGTCAGTCTGGCTGGGGTGACGGGAATGTTCTGGACTTTCTGGGCAGCTTGAAAACACAGGGCAATCAGCCCTGAAACCATTTTTGCCATTTCTAATTTCAATGTGAAATACAGGGAGCGAGAGGAAGGTAAAATGACAAGGCTATTAATATATGAGAGGCTGCCAAGCCATTATCATTTATTTCAAGTGGTGGTAAAAGCAGATGACTCATCCTTCAGAGCTGCAGGACTTTTCACCAAACAGTCTTGATGGTTTACTGGCTTGCCTGTTTTCCCAAGTCTAAAGTTCAGGGGACAGGGCTTTGGAGCATGAATATCACTGAAGAACTGTATTTTTTTCACTCCAACTGTGAAAGGTCCCAAGGGAACCAACAAAGGCTTCAACAAAGATTGGGAGCAGGGTGGTTTCCTGGTGGGGCTGGAGATAGGCACATAGATGGAGGAGTCTGTGTTTCTCTTGCCATCTCTCAGCAGGCACACTTCCATGCCTTTTGTAGGTTACAGAGTTGCTTGTTGGAATTCCCAGGAGGAGCATATTTTCCCTGGTGCTCTGGACACATGTATTTAATGAAAGCCATTTCTCCTCCCAAGCCTGTGGAAAACCAATTAATAATTTCATTATGCCTGCTGGGCCCAGCTGCCAATCATTCGTAACAATTGGGATTGTTGGGTTTGGTCAAGTGCTCTAGGAGCCTCCATGGATGGAAGCTCCACCATTGAGTCTATCAGCCTGTTCTACAAGATATTTGCTCCCAATATATTGGGAGGTGAGTTTACTGAGGAAGTATGTGCTTTCAATGTAGATGCATCATCTATAACATTGTTTGTTGGGCCTTGGTTTCAAAAGTATTTGGGATCTTATGTATAATAGAAAGGGCTCTGTGGTGGACTAGATACATTTGAGACTTCTGATTTCTATGGGCAATTTTGACAGTAAAAATATGTTTTGATCTCTTAAGAGTCTAGTATGATGGGCTAGAAGAGGAATCAGGATTTGGAAGGAACTATAATTTGATGAAATGGGTCTTAACTTTCTCTCAAAATAGGAGTACCTGTTACAGTCGCCCTCACAAATAGGGTGTTCAACCTTAGACTGAAGCAGGGGTGGGGAGCCCAGTACTCAGGGCAGCCTGTGTCACTTTCAGATGAGCTCTATGACAAAGAACTCCTTTGATATAGTAAATAAAGAATTTCCTAAAAGAAGGTAGAAGGGCCAATCAGACTCCCCTTTGTTTACAACCCTAAATTATCCAGGACAAACCATTTAAACTTGAAATTATAGAGCCTGTCCCTACCACTGTTTTGCCCTGCCCACATAGGCAGGCATGGTTTGATTCCCTCCTCTATGGATATGTGCTCGGTGACATTCAGTAATCATTTTCACACACACTAAAACTAAATAGGTGACATGTTATCATAATACTTCTGATATTATTTGGACCAAAGATCAGCCGGTAATTTAGAGACATCACAATCATCTGAATGTCTCAGAGTCAACAGTAAAACTTCTGCCAATTTTTCATAGGCAAGCCCTTAGGACTTTATTCAGAGCCTGTTTATACTTAGTCTACATACAGTTCCAAAGTTAGGTTACCAAACTCAAAGCAGCTTAACAGCACAACTAGAAGGGAATAGGACTTATTCACCTGATAATCCAGGGTGCAAATAGCTTTCAGTATTGTCACAATCAATACAATTAGCCATAGAATGTTCAATGTACTCTTGGGGAAATGACTTTCCAGCTCTGAGCCACAGTTTCTATTTTTGTTTAATTGATGTGAGAAAGATGATAGCTCCTGTGCCTGCTTCAAGCCAATGTTATTGCTCACGTCAGCTATTGTGTTGGATCATTTACAGTGCTTTTAGCTGCAAGTAATGAAAATCTTTACTTAGATTGACTCAGACAACAAAAAACATTTATAACAGGAAGTCCAGGGCTATGTGAGCTACTGGATTGCTTAATTCAGTAGCTCAACAATGTCACTGAGGACCATTTCAAAGACAACACAGTGTTGTCTGTGTTGGCTCTTTCCTTTAGTGGAAGAACTTGATCTAGGACAAGAGCTGGACCTAAAGTCAATTGACAACCCAGAGTTCTGTCCACTGTTCATGCTGTCTTAGGATTGTAGATATTCCAATAGTCTTCTGCATAAGGCTGTGTTGGGAAAAGCACTGGAAATTAAAGGAAGCTATTTCAGGGGAGCACTTGTGTCCAATTGGCTGTAAAGTTCCACAACTGTAGGAAGGGTCTAATTCCATGAAAATGTTCAAGGTATATCAGAATGGAAAAGGCTGAAGAAGGTTAGAGAGGAAATTATATGTTTAAGATGCTTCTGGTTAGGAGTGGTAAGAATATTGGATACTTAGGCTAGAAAGTGAAGTTAGCATGTATCTCTAATATCATGGTGTAAGACTACATTCTTAGGGGCCATTACATAATTTAAGGAGAGGAATTTGACATGATCAAATTTAGGTTTTTGAGGATTTGTATGGCCATGATGGCAGAGATGGATTTGGAGAGTTGATGGGTGATACCAGAGGTAGTTGGATCTCTTAAGATGCTGTTCCAATATTACAGGACAGAAATACTGAGAATATGATGTAAGTCAGGGCAGAGGAGATAGAAAGTGCTGAGAGTCCTTCAAGTATTAGTCTTAGCCTGGCAGTTGGTGATAAATTGGATGTGTGTGGTGAGGAAGAGTTCAGCCTATCTTTCAGGTGTGGCCCCCTAGTGCCTCCAGTGCTTTCATTGCCATAGGCTGCCCAGGAGAAACAGGATGCCTTGCAGTGGAAGGTAAAAGTTTTGGTAGTTTCGGATATGTTGGCTTTGAAGTTTATGTGGGAAATTTCCAAGAGGCAGTTGAATATATCAGACTGGAGCTTAGGACAGAAGTCAGGTTAGAGATTGACTTATTAGTATTATCAGTGATATTATATGGCACTGTGTTTTACAAAGCATCTTCATCATCATGATTATATTTTATCTTTACCCCAATTCTATGAGGTATACATTATTTTCCCACTTCTCAGCTGAGGCAACTGAGTCCCACAGAAATTAAATGACTTGCCTAAGATCACACAGTAGGAAATAATAGAGCTGGAGCCAGAATGCTAGTCTCCTAATACCAAATGCTACATGTTCTTCAAAATACTGTTCTTCAAAATAGCAAAGTCAGCTGCACAGAGATGGTAGGAGAAGCCACAAGCATTGCTGAGGTCCCTTATAAAGCTTATGGAGAGCAAAAAGCATTTGGCAGATGAGATCCTGGCATTTTCATGGAAGGAGATAACTGACTGCAGCTGGGCCTGCAGAATTCTAATAGGTGAGATGTTATGATTCCACTTTTCTTTAGACCTTACTCTTGGCCCTGGGGTTACTGAAACTTTGCCCTTCCCAGTTTTCTTCCTATACCTAGTCTAGCTCCCCCTTCCTCCTGTGTTTCTACTGAAGTCACTCAGTTTGTGTTTTTGGCTCTGTTAACTGTGCCTTGAGGTTCTGAACCTTGGCTGAATCCCTAGATTGTTGACTCACTGCACCCACCGCAGGTCTCCCTGTTTGGGTCTTGTACTCTGTCCAGGATTTGGGCTGGCTGGGCTTCAGGTTCTGGATATAAGCCCAGGGAATTATTACAGAGGAAGAATGAATTCAGACATGCTTCTGCATCCCCTCTCAGGCTTGCTCTCTTGCCCAGTAGGTCACAAAGGAATGGCTGTGATTTGCCTGATTGGCAAACAAACCCCTATGAAGGTTCACATGGCACGTTAGACAGAAATGAGGACTTTGTAAACTAGGGCGCAATTCTCCTCCTTGTGAGGAGGCAGTGAGGAAAATCCAAAAGGCAAGAGTCAACTTGGGGCATGAGTTGGAGGAGGGAGGGTGCTAGGGAAGGCAATGGAAGCTCTGGTTCCTGTCTTCAGGGAAATGAGAGACAATTTATTCCCATCCTCAGATCAGGACACAGTAAGCAGCAGAACTGTGCTAAGAACAATGGCACTTCTTATATCACATTTTCCAGACTGGGTAGTCAGGAATCTGCATGAAGGTGTCTAAAGGAAGTTCACCACTTTAAACATCAAGGTTTTTGAAAAAGGTTATTTAATCTATTTATCAGGAGGTAAAAAACACATCTGGCTATGGTGCTTTTTTCTATCTTAGCAAAACAAAGCATATCACACCACTCATAGGTAACTCCTTTCTAATGATTCTAGGTTCTTATTATGAATTTCATGTTCTGTTCTTGGCCATGACAGTTGTTTTCTTGGTTGCTACTTAGATGTAGCACTCTATTCCAACAGCAAATGGATGTACTTTTTGAGTTAGCATGTTACAGAGTTTTTTCTTTTCCTTTGCTGTCAATGTGTCAACTGCCACTTCTCATGATTGTCAGTGAGTCTGCTTCTTGCATGAAATCACTTTGCTATTTATCATTTGCTTTGAGATTGGAAGTTATATACATATATTTCATAGACCTTTATATAAACTAAAGTTTCTGAGCTCTGACTGAAATCCTGAACCTCCTACTCCAATAAAAGTGTGGAGTTTGGGCTTCATGATCATGGTTTAGTTGGCTCTGAAAGTGTTAACTGCTCAGTTGTGTCCGATTCTTTCTGACCCCATGGACTATAGCCTGCCAAGCTCCTCTGTCCACAGAATTCTCCAGACAAGATTACTGGAGTGGGTTGCCATTCCCTTCTCCAGGGAATCTTCCTGATCCAGAGATCAAACCTAGGTCTTCCACATTGCAGGCAGATTCTTTACTGTCTGAGCCACCAGAGAAGCCCAATTTGCTCTGAGGCTTTCCTTTTTCCCCCTTCTTAGTTGTATTCTCTTTAATCACAGCTTATTCATTCTTTTAGTGAATATTTTCTGAGCACCTACTATATGTCAGAGATTTTTTAGAGGCTGGGGAATACAGAAATAAACAAAGCTAAAAAAGTCCCTGGCCTCACGAAGCTTGCATTTCATGGGAAGAGACACTTTAAAAATAAGTACAAGATATATTAGAAGATGGAAAATGTTATGCAATACAGAGATCCTTGGGTTTAAATACAAAAGAAGGTTTCAACCTAGCTTCTGGGTGTGGAAGAAGCAAGCAGAAATAGGTGTGGTCAAGATTGCTGGATGTGCATTGGAATTTAGTTTCTTTTTCTTCCATAATAACAACATTGTGGCTGGGTACATAACTGCCCAATTAGACCACATTTCTAAGAATCTCCCTCACTTCGATGCTGTCATATGCTGTCATGTGACTACATTATACTCACCTTAAGACCACAGTGTGCCTCCTCCTTGTCCTTTTCCCTCTTTTCTGTCATCTAGATCCCTTTATAGTGACCATGCACATTTAAATGATACCAATGCCCCAATGAATAGCCAAGCAGCAACTTGGAAGGAACCTCGATTCCTAAATGACTTCACGGGAAGAACCACTTATCCAGGAGTCATGTATGGATGTGAGAGTTGGACTATAAAGAAAGCTGAGCGCCAAAGAATTGATGCTTTTTTTTGGCGGGGGGCGGATTTTTTGGTTTTTTTTTAATACCTGACTGAAAAATATCAAAAATCCTATTGATAGGATCTAGGGTATCTGTCCTTTTTATACTGCTTATAGTCTCTGATGTGTGGGCAGTGCAGAAATGAAGTCAAATCATTTTAGGAGTCAGGACCAAACTATCAGTATGCACCCTGGCTCTTAAAAGAAAGTATAGTAAAAGCGGTTTATTTCATGCCTTCCCTTTTATCATGTAGTAATCTTATTACAAGTCTAGGTTTTCAGGAGTTGTTTGGTATTATTTTTTAGAATTGATGCTTTTGAACTGTGGTGTTGGAGAAGACTCTTGAGAGTCCCTTGGACTGCAAGGAGGTCCAACCAGTCCATTCTGAAGGAGATCAGCCCTGGGATTTCTTTGGAAGGAATGATGCTGAAGCTGAAACTCCAGTACTTTGGCCACCTCATGCGAAGAGTTGACTCACTGGAAAAGACTCTGATGCTGGGAGGGATTGGGGGCAGGAGGAGAAGGGGACAACAGAGGATGAGATGGCTGGATGGCATCACTGACTCGATGGACATGAGTTTGAGTGAACTCTGGGAGTTTGTGATGAACAGGTAGGCCTGGTGTGCTGCAGTCCATGGGGTTGCAAAGAGTCGGACATGACTGTGACTGAACTAACTTAACCACAGGGCTATTAAATAATAAAAAATAAACTCCTTCGTTTTCTCAGCCATTCTATTGGTGGATCTCTATTGTAACAATGAAAGTAGAATTGTATCTTAAATAAGGTGCTATTATAACAAAAGCCTGGCAGATAGGTGGTGGGGAGAGAGATATTGATACTATCAAGTTGAAAATGGGTAATTTCTTTCATGCTATGACAAAGCATAGTAAAACTGTCACTTATACTAACTTGGAATACAATCTGATGTTTACTGAGACTACAGTGCTAGAAAAAGTGGGAAGACTCAGAATGTTTATGTTTGCTGCTCCTTAATGCTTTTAGGCAAGTATTAGAAAGAGTTGATCTCAGCTGAGAATTTCCCCAATTTGCAATCAGAAATGGAAGGGAATAAATATAGTCCAAAGATATGCCCCCTTGCCAGGTTTGGGAAAGGGAACTCCTTAAGAAATTCCAAGTATCTAGAGAGAAGATTGGCTTTCTCAGAGTTCCAGTGAAACTTCGCAGCCAATCAAAAAGAGATGGCTTGTTCCATTGATGTATGTTTCTTTTTCTGTGCTAGTACCATCCTGTAGCTTTGGAGTGTAGTCTGAAGTCAGGGAGCGTGATTCCTCCAGCTCTGTTCTTCTTTCTCAAGAAGGTTTTGGTTTTTTAATCATTGTGTAGTATTCATTTTATAAATTTACTAAATTTTTAAAAATTGTGCTTTTATTAGATGTTTGGATAGTTTTCAGTTTGGGTGGTTATTATGAATAAATCTGTAAAATTCATATATATATGTATATACATTCCTGTTGGTTTTCCTCTAAAACCTAGAGCCAGACATCCTGGATTGTGAAGTCAAGTGGGCCTTAGGAAGCATCATTACAAGAAAAGCTAGTGGAGGGGATGGAATTCCAGCTGAGCTATTTAAAATTCTAAGAGATGATGCTGTCAAAATGCTGCACTCAATATGTCAGCAAATTTGAAAAACTCATCGTCTTTTCCAACTCCCTGAAGGACAGGGAAGCCTGGCATGCTGCAGTTCATGGGGTTGAAAAGAGTCAGACATGACTTAGCGACTGAACAACAACAAACACTCTACAAACTAGAATTGTTGGACCAAAGGGTATACATATATGTAGCTTTAGTGTGTGAGTGCATGCTAAGCCGCTTCACTTGTGTTTGATTCTGTGCAACCCAATGGATTGTAGACTGCCAGGCTCCTCTGTCTGTGGGATTCTCCAGGCAAGAATATTGGAGTGGATTGCCATGCCCTCCTCGAGGGGATCTTCCCAACCCAGGGATTGAACCCTGGTCTCTTAAATCCCCTGTGTTGTTAGGCAGATTCTTTACTACTAGTGCCAACTGGTAAGTCCATGTAGCTTTAGTGTGTGCTGTGCTTAATTCACTTCAGTTGTGCCCGACTCTGTGAACCTGATGCCAAGTGTGGTAGAGTTGGGATAAAAAGTAATATTGACCAACTGCTAGTCTAATCATTGCCATAGCCTGGATCAAAACAGAAAATCTAGCTTTCTGGAAATTATTATGTCTATGCATTTTGCAAACAAATTTTCCTTCTACCAAATTATTGCTGCTTAGGAAGCTTAGAACTATTGCTGAGCAAAGGCCATGGAATTGCCTCTAACCAGTGAGGCTCATGCTGAGGGGGCACACATGAGAATGGACTTTGCTCCAGTCTGCTAACCCTCTGAGTCAAAATTGCTGACCATCCTCTTTCTTCAAAAACACCTTAAAAGCACTGTGCCTAGTGCCTCTCACTACTCCTGTCCCCTCCTCCACCCCCATTGGTATTGAGCCTGCACAAGTGGGAGGGGTGAGCTGGCACTGTGTTTGAAATTCAGAGAGCATTTCTTTGTTAATCTGTCTCTAATGACCCCCAACAGGAACCTAGCAAAGTCTGAAGGCTGGAACCTCTCACCAACTATGACTCTCTAAGGGGACATATGACAAAGATCATGCAGATGATTCAGCAATGTCTGCTGAGCAGTTCTGAATAGTTTCACCTATGACTGAGACCTAGTACACAAATTGTTTAGCAATCAATCAGACTATTTATTTGTAATTAATAGTATAGCCTGTGTATTCCTAGTTGTAGGCAAGATCATTCATGTTGTGGTTCCAGATGGGTTTAAGGAAGTGGGACCCACCTAACTCCTTCAGGAACAGGTGTTCTTTTTAGTAAGACCATCAGCAGATTTGGAGATAAATCAGCCCAAAGGACAGGAAAATTCCATAGTACACAGACAGATAGAGCAGGTTTTGAACTTCCACGGCCATCACAACTATTTGGAAGGTATGTTAAAATGCATGCTCCTGGGTCCTGCCTTGTAAATACTGATACAGTAGACCTGGAGACAGAGAAGGCAATGGCACCGCACTCCAGTACTCTTGCCTGGAAAATCCCATGGACGGAGGAGCCTGGTAGGCTACAGTCCGTGGGGTTGCTAGGAGTCGGATATGACTGAGCGACTTCACTTTCACTTTTCACTTTTCACTTTCATGCATTGGAGAAGGAAATGGCAACCCACTCCAGTGTTCTGCCTGGAGAATCCCAGGGACGGAGGAGCCTGGGGGGCTGCCGTCTATGGGGTCACAGAGAGTCGGACACGACTGAAGCGACTTAGCAGCAGCAGCAGTAGCAGACCTGGAGAAGCTGAATCTGTTGCTGATGGCTCAGGGGAGGATTATATGTTGATAATTGCTCTCAATTACTTCACTTGAGCAAGGATCTGGTAAGCTGCTGCTGCTGCTGCTGCTAAGTTGCTTCAGTCGTGTCCAACTCTGGTGAGCTGGAAGATTCTTATGTATTTAATTGCTACAATTGACCAGCTAGTCCTTGGAACCTGCAAACAATAGCCTCTGACACTCTACAGACCTTCTCAGTTTCCAAAATGTCTCCTGGCCATACATTCCTATGATCCTCAGATTAACTCTAGAGTGGAATGGTCATGATGGCATGAGTATCCCATTTTACAAATGAGGAAATTGGGACTCGGTGAAGGAAAGTGACTTGCCTAAAGGCTTCAGAGCCAGAGTTGCCAAGCTATTATTCAAACCTTAATATTCAGAATCTAGCTCAGGGAGTGTCCTGCTCCAACCTGTTCAACCAAGAGGTATTGAGTTTCTAATTTTATTCCAGTGTAACAGGTGTTTAGGAGGTGTTGCCATTTATTCTAATCCCTCAAGAATGTGACAAGTGATTCTGAAAGTTAGACTCAGGGTACTCCTGGCAGAGACAACTGTGGAAGTGAAGTGAAAGTTGCTCAGTCGTGTCCTACTCTTTACGACCCCATGGACTATACAGTCCAAGGAATTCTCCAGGCCAGAACACTGGAGAAGGCAGCCTTTCCCTTCTCCAGGGGATCTTCCCAACCCAGGGATCGAACCCAGATGTCCCGCATTGCAGGCAGATTCTTTACCAACTGAGCCACAAGGGAAGCAAAGGCCAAATCTCAGGAAAATGCTCCCTTATCACTAGTGTGCCAATACCCCTCTCATTACCTGAGGTCCAATACAGAGTTCTGCATCCTTCTCCATCAGATGTCTTAAACCCTAGCAAGGCTGCTCTCACTGAACAGGGCACCATCTCCCATACCTCTCCTTCCTTCTCTCCATCAGAGTCTACTGTCCTGGACTGGGCTCCTTACCCCAGAATCACTAAGTCTAATGGAGCACACTAGTTTACCAAGGTGAGGAAAAGTGAGGAGGCTTGACTTAAAGCCCAGACTAGTCTGTAAGGGGGGCAATTTTTCCATCCTGCAGGGCCAGGGACTCTGCCTCCCATCATGTTTTGCAAACTTTCAATCCACCCTATATTTTAATATTTTGGATCCCCAGAGTAGGATCCAGAACCCCCAAGTCCCCTTGCCAAGATTTGAGGGAATTAAAGTCTCTCCTATCCATTCCCATGCAGGATGTCTAATTTGCTTATGGGAGAAATCTTTGTATCTTGTTTCAACTCATTGGGTAGATGCACAGAAGCCCAGCTAATGTTACAGCTATCAGGTCTGAGGAGACAATTTGCCAATTGACTTCTCACACATTTATCTCTCCAAGAAGATTCTCATCTCAGTCTGAAGATTATTTCTTTATTTAACGAATTTTTAATAAGAGTCTGATATATCCCCAGCACTACAGCAAGCTCTGGAAATATAGCAGTGAACATAATAACAGATAAAAATCCCTGCTGTTCTGAACATTATATTCAAACAAGGGGGTATTATTTCCAATGCCTGAAACATAAATATATAGAATATATACTACAGTTGAAAGGGCTGAGTGCTAAGGCAAAAAGATAAAAAAGAAAGGTAAGATTTATGGTGATTGCTAGGGGTGTGTGTGTATGAGAGAGAGAGATGTTAAATAGATGGCAAGTGAAAGCCTCATTTAGAAGTTTAACAGTTGATAAAGACCCAGAAGAGATGAGAAATGAGCCATGTTGTACACAACTGGAAAAAGAGCATGCCAGACAGACAGAAGTGTGAGTACAAAGTCCCTAAAGTGAGAGTGTGTTTGGTATGTTCTAGGAAGAGCAAGGAACCAAGTGTGGCCAAAGCAGACTGAGCAAAGCCAAGAGCTATTAAGAGCTGAAGTCAGAGAGGTTGGAGTAGGGAAGGAGAAGTAGACCATTAAAGACTTTAAGCCTTTGGAAGGAAATTGATACCCATTGTATGACAGGAGAAAATCATGATCTGCTCAGGTATTTTTATAATCTGTTTCTCTGGAGTATTTTTTTTAACATACAATAAAATATACCCAGTTTAATCATAATGCAGTTACATGAGATAATTTAAATATACAGTTATGTAATCTTGATCACAATCAAGATACAGAATATTTACAGCACCCAGTTTTAAAGTCTCCTTTCCACTCTTGCCTCCAATCCAAGGTAATGCCACTTACCTAATCAATCACAGTGCATTAGCTTTGCTTATTCTAGAATTGATATAAGTAGAGTCATACTTCACGGACTATTTTATGAATGCCTTCTTTCACTAAAAAGTATGTCCATGAAATTCATCCATGTTATGTGTAGCAGTAGTTCTTTCATTTTTAATACAGAGTACTAAATATACCATAGTTTGTTTATCTGGTCACTTGTTGAGATATTCATATCATTTTCAGTTTGAGGGAAGCATGAATAAACATACTATGCAAATTTGGGTACAAATTGTTGTGTGAACATATATTTTCAATTTTTTTAGGTTAAAAAAGAAAGCATACAGCAAACACTTTTATACTGCCACCTAGATTCTATCAGTTTTATTATAGTTGCATTATCATATTTGTCCATCCTGCTATTAATCTACTTTATTATTTGTGTATATTTCAAAGCAAATTAGATATAACAGTTATTGTCCTCACAAATATTTTATCAGGTCTTTCACTAACTAGAATTAAACATTTTTCTACAGTTTTTTCCTTTCAATTTTAAACTTTACCAAAACTTTACAATGAAATGCACAAATCTAAAGATATCATGTGAGTTTTGACAAATGCCTGCACCTGAGTAAGTCAAATCGTTAGAAAGACATAGAACATCACCATTACTGTTACCTTATGTTCCCACGCTCCTTGCCATCAATTCTTGTCTATACCATCCTCTGGAAGCAACTACTGTTTAAAATTCTTCTAAGACAACTACTTTGTCTATTCTATACCTTCATACAAATAGAGTCATACAGTATGTACTCTGCCATGTAATTCTTCTTTTGCTTTGGTTGAGATTGCCCTTTTTTGCTCTGTTTTCAAGACTCATTAATGTTTTTGTGTTCATCAATTGAGCTTTCATTTTTCTTGCTGAGTGGTCTTCCATTGTATAGATGTACTGTATTTTGCTTATACATTCTATTAATAAGCATTTGTTTATTTCAGTTTTTTACTATTATGAATAAAACTGCTATGGACACTTTTGTAGAAGTCTTTTTGTGCACATATGTTTTCATTTCTCCTGGATAAATATTTAGGAATAGAATGACTGTCATATGATAGGAATATGTTTAGTTATAAGAAACTTCTAGAACTTCTTCCAAAGTAGTTGTAGCATTTTACATTCCAATTAACAATATACAATAGTACCAGCTTTTCCCCAAGTCTTTTTAAATTTCAGCCATTCTGATGTGTGTGTGGTGGTATGTTCTTTTGGCTTAATTTTGCATTTCCTTGTTAACTACTAATAATGAATATTTTTTTCATGTGTTTTTGGGATATTTATATATTTTTTCTTGTGAAGCATGTATTCAAATATTTTGCCCACTTTTAAGGTGAATTTTTTTTGTCTTTTTCTTATTGAGCTATAGGGTTTTATTTTATATATATATACCCTAAATAATAGTCTATTGTCAGATATATATTTTGTAAATATTTTATTCCAGTCCATGACCTTCCATTAATAGTGTCTTATTACGAGCAGAAGTTTAAATTTTGATTAAGTATATTTTATTAATTTCTTGTTTATAGTTATTATTTTCCATGGCTTAAGGAACTTTTGCCTAGCCCCGATTCTCAAAGATATTCTCCACTTTTTAAAATTTTAATTAACGTATTTATTTTAATTGGAGGATAATTACTTTATAATATTGTGATGGTCTTTGCCACACATCAACATGAATCAGCCATAGGTACACATGCGTCCTCCCCACATCCTGAACCCCCCTCCCACCTCTCTCCCCACCCTATCCTTCTAGGTTGTCCCCGAAAATCATTAGGGTTTTAGCTTTTACATTTAGATCTATGATTTGTCTTCAATTATTTTTTATTTGCAGTATATGTTTTGGGTTGAGGCTTATTTTTTAAATATAGATATCCAGCTGTTTCATTTGTTCAAAAGTCTTTTATTGTCCACTTGGATAGCATTGAGACCTTTGTGGAAAATCAAATAATTTTATAAGCATGCATCTATATCTGGGCTCTGAATTATGTTCCATTGATCTATGAGGCAATCCTTGTGATATTTCTTTACTGTCTTGATTACTGTAAGTTGATAATAGGTCTTGAAATCTGCTAATAGTGTAAGACATCTGACTTTGTTATTTGCAGAGGTTTTAAATTTTGATGAAGATCAATTTATCATATTTATTCTTTTATGGTTAGTGTTTTTTGATCCCAAAGTTTCCATCTAAAGTTTTAAAGTATTAGCCTTTATATGCTACTAGTGTTACTCAGTCAAGTCCGACTCTTTGCAACCCCATGGACTGTAGCCTGCCAGGCTCCTCTGTCCTTGGGATTCTCCAGGCAAGAATACTGGAGTGGATTACCATTCCCTTCTCCAGGGGATCTTTCCAACCCAGGGATGGAACCTGTGTCTCTGCATTGCAGGCAGATTCTTTACCATCTGAGCCACCAGGGAAGCCTTTTATATGTTATGTGCAATTTCAAATGAATTTTTTTATATGCTGTGGAGTAGGGGTTAGAGCTCATTTTTCCCATAAAGATATCCAATTGTTATAGCAACATTTATTAAAAAGAGTTTCTCCTTCGACCAGATGCCTTAGTCTTGTGTCAATTAAATGTATGTACAGGAATCTATTTCTAGACATTTCTGTTCTAACAATTTTTGTGTCTAATTTTTATGTTACTACTGCACTGCCACTTTGCTACAAATTTATTTTATTTTTTAAACTACTTTATTGAGGTTTGATTGACATATGTAAACCTGTACATATTTAATGTATACAACTTGATGGGTTTGGAGATAAGAATATACCCATGAAACCATTACCAATATCAGGGCAATAAACATATCCATCACCTCCCAAAGTTTCCACCTGCCCCTTTGCTATTTGGGGGAGGGTATTAAAAACTCAACATAAAATCTACCCTCTTAGCAAATTTTAAGTATATAACACAATATTACTGTTTGCTATATGCATTATGATGTATAGTAGCAGATCTCAAGAACTTACTTACCTTGCATTAATAAAAATTTGCATCCTTTAACCATCACCTCCCCATATTCCCCTCTTGCCAGGCCCTGAAAACCATCATTCTATTCTCTGCTTCTAAGAATTTGACTAGATTATATTCCACATATAAGTGAGATCACATGGTATTTATTTTCTGTGTCTGGATTATTTCACTTAGCACAGTGCCCTCCAGGTCCATCTATATTGTCACAAATGGAAGGATTTCCTTCTTTTTTAAGGCTGAGTAATATCCCACTGCCCATATACACAACATTTTCTTTATCCATTCTTCCATCAATCAACATTTAGATTGTTTCTATATCTTGGCCATAGTGAATAATGCTGCAGTGAACATGAGAGTACAGAATGCTTTGAGATCTTGATTGCAATTTCTTTGTATATATATCCAGATTGTTGGATCACATGGTAGTTCTATTTTTAATTTTTGAGAAACCTCCAATCTGTTTTCTATAATGACTGTGTCAAAATTACATTCCCGCCAACACTGTACCACAAAGGACTTCAGATAGCCAAAGCAATCTTGAGCAAGGAGAACAAGATTTCAAATTATACTACAAATTCCTGATTTCAAATTATACTACAAAGTAACCAAAAACTAGAAAAGTACTTGCATAAGGACATATACACCAATGGAACAGGATGGGGAACCCAGAAATAAATTCTTACATATAAGGTTAATTGATCTTTGACAAGGGAACAAAGAATACTAAATGGGAAAAAGACAGTCTCTTCAATAAATGATGTTGGGAAAACATGCAAAATAATAAAATTGAACCCTTATCTTACACCATACACAAAAATCAACTCAAAAGGGATTAAAGACTTAAACATAAGACCTAAAACCATGTAACTCCTAGAAGAAAGTATGGGAAAAAACCTCCCAGACATTGGTTTCAGCAATGATTTTTTGGATAAGACACCAAAAGCAAAAGTAAACAAGCAGGATGACATCAAAATAAAAAGATTCTGTCCAGCAAAGGAAACAATCAACAGAATGAAAAGGCCACCTACAAAATGGGAGAAGATATTTGCAAACCATATATCAGATAAGAGTTTAATATCCAAAATATATAAGAAACTAACCAAACTCAATGGCCAAAAAAAAAAAAAAAAAAAAAGCTAACCTGATTTTAAAATGGCCAAAGGACCCGAATAGACATACGAATGACCAATAAGCATATAAAAACGTATTCAAGATCATTAATCATCAAGGAAATGCAAATCAAAACCACCTCACATTCTTAGGAGACCTCCACATGGACTCCTGGAGTACTACACTTCCTGCAGATCCCTTATCTATAGGACCCTGCCCCACGAATTCCAGTCATTTCGGATCCCCTTACCACTGTATTCCTTCTTCTCAATCCATGGGAGTGCCATGCTTTGCCTTGACTCTAGCTCACTGTACTGTGAGGGGGAAACTTTCTCCAGGCTGAAAGTTAGGTGACTCTGAGGCTTACCTTGTGAGTTTACTTTGTTTTAGTTATTTGAGTCATGTGCTTCCTGTTCTCTAATGGCTGAAAACAGTCGTGTCATATATTTTGTACAGTTCCATGGTTGTTAACAACTAGAAAGCTTGTCAACTACCAGTTACTCCATCACAGCTGGGACCTATGACTTAGTTTCTGAAAAAAACCACTCTGACTGCTGTATAAGAATGGATTACAAAAGGGTAGAGTGGCATTAGGGAGACAAGCCTGGTGGATAGTGTGTCAGTACAAGAGAGATGATGGTGGCTTGGACCAAGGTGAGAGCAATGTAGATGTGAAGGAATCATCGGAATCTGGATGTACGTGAAAACGATTTCAACAACATTTCTTGATGGATTATATATGAAGTATGACAGAAAACGAGGAACCAAATAGTGTTCCAAGGTTTTGGCTTGAGTGACTTGGAGTATGAAATTCCTATCAATTGAAATAAGGAAGTCTGTGGATAGGGAAAGCTCTGTGGGAGTTAATCAGTTTAGACACGTTGAATTTGAGATGTCTGTTAAACCTCCAAGTGTTGATGTCGAATAGGCATGAAAATTATGGGTGTGTAGTTTGTACACAAAGAATGAACTGGAGATACAAATATGGGAGTTAGTGGTATATAGATGGTATTTAAAGCCATGAGACTGAAAGTGAGTGTAGATAGAGACAAATGGTTCAGAGACTATTTCCTGAGTTATTCCAACAATAAAAATTCATGTTGAAGACAAAGAATAGGAAAAGGAAACTAAGAAGGAGCCACCAATGAGATAGCAAGGAAAACCAAGTTTGTGTTGAAAATCAGAAACTGAGTTACAAAAGCAAGTCAAGGAGGGGGTTGTGATTAACAGTAACAAATGTTGCTGATGAGTCTTATAAATACTGAGTGTTAATCAATAGATTTAGCAATATAGCAGTCACTGGTGATCTTATTAAGAGCAATTCCTATGGATGTATCTGTGCAATGTGGTAAGGAGGTAACAAGGACTGATTGGAGTAGATTCAAAAGAAACCAGATATGAGGATTTTTAGATGGTATAGACAAGGAGGTCAAACAACACTGTAGACAGTGTAGACACGTAGTTTTTCTGTATAGGCAAGCAGAGAAATAAGGCAGTAACTGGCAGGGAAAGTAGGTCAAGAGAATGTTTTGTTGGTCTTGGAAAAATAATAGCATGTTTATTTATTTATGGGAAAGAATAAGTAGACAGTGAATAATTGATAATGCACAAGAGAGAGAAATTAATCCAGGACACAAGTAGGAACAAAGACATTAGGTAGAATTGTGGACAGTTAATTTAGACTAACAGATGTTGGTACAGGTAGTTGTGGGTATGGTGAGGATAGCATATGGAAGTTCTCTTCGGATGACTTCTATTCTTCTGAGTGAAATAGGAATTATGGTTGGAGCTGAGAGTGAGGCCACAAACCAGTACAATTGCAAGTACAAGGGAACCAGAGTGGGTTGAGGCTCATTTCAACACCTAAGCTCCCTCTAAGCTTGCATTTTCATTAGCACCAGGCCAGAGGGTCCAAGGAGAAAAAGAAGGGGATTTCAGGGCATCAGGGACAGTGCCAGTATCTGAGGACCTAGCTTCTCCAGTTCTAGAGGGCCTCTGCAGGTAACTTATCACACGTTCAGAAGGTGGAAGGCAGTGTTACATGAGTGCTACAGTGTCTGCCTCCTTCAGTGATACAGCTGTTATATATAATTTGCAGACAGAAGAGCACACTTGAATGACTGATAATGGCCTCAGGGCTCATGGGGACCAGAACGGCCAAATCTCGGCCTACCATCTCTTCAGCAAGCGCCAACTTTGTGTTGTGGTATATCTGGGTGAGCCTGAAGAAAGGTAAGGGGGTACGTGTGCACTTGTTGGACTTCTCCAGGACTCTATAAATATGTGGAAGACACAGGCTTGGTAGGTTCCAGACCTGAGGAGGAGACAACTACCAAAATCAAGTGTCAAACACAAAGATACTCAACCACTGCTTAGGAGGAAGTGGAAAAAGGCTGGAGTCCTTTTGATCACCATTTTGATAGCAAAAAGGGCTTTTAGATGTAATTTTTAATTTAAAAAAATCTTCCTGTTAAATAAGTTGTGTTTGTTGTATAACATATATTGTATATCAGTATAGAGAAAATAAAATCATTACAATACCACCACGCAAAGGAAAACACGGTTGCATTTTCCTTTCAGGTATTTTCTTATACATGCATACAAATGTATATGCAAAAGTGAGATCAGACTGTGTATATAAAGTTGCTACCTAAGTTTTACACTTGACATTACTGTGGTGACTGATTAGAAAATTACCACATGACAGTTATATAAGTTTTGAAAAGCATACAAATATAACAACTTATCTCCCCATCCAAAGATAACCTCTGTGGGTGGCCAGTTTTAAGAGGCTGGAGTTTCTGTGTCTGGTTTATTCTTAGATAATCAAATTCAATAGTGTTTAGCCCCTTTCCTGTCCCCTACACCAAGGGAATATAAAACAACCCCCTGCATGATTTAAAAGGTCTTCTCTCTCTTATCTGGTTCTATCCCTTTGTTTTACAGACAAAAATCTGAAACAGAAAAGTTTGCTTATTGCTTATGAGAATTTAATCTACCACCCAGGTTTCCTATTCCCTGAAATTTCTACCTCTGGCTGCTTCCTCCTCTGTAAACTGGACAATCTCCATGGCTGCCCCCACCCCCCTACCGTGCACCGCCAATGCCAAGTGACTTGAAGAGAGTTTAAAGAAGTCAAATCAACCTGGAGTAGCACAGTGAGGGGCAGCTTCTAGGAGAAGTGGGTGGTAACAGAGTAAGTCTGCTGACTTGATTGGAAAGGAGGTCCTGAGGTCTTTCAGTGAGGAGAGGAAATGGGTCATTCATTCGATTATTCATTTGTTCATTTATGGTGGAAGGAAAACAGTTGCTATGTTAAGAGCTGTCTGCAGTCTGAGTGTGTTGGCTCTGGAGGAAAGCAGAATTTTATTAGGGAAAAAACCTTTGGTTTATAAAATCATGTTATTAGGGCCTTGCAGCCATGAGGGACAGAGCCAGTGGGCAAAGTGAAGGTGGAAGAGGCGAGATCAACAAGAATTTAATTCCTCAGCATAATAAAGTAACAGGTGTTTTCCCCTTTTCTTTAGTGAGCCAGGAAAAATAAGGTTATAGAAACTAGAAGTGATAGGGAACCTTGGAGGGAGGAGAAAGGATTTAGAGAAGTAGCAGACAGGGCCATAAGAAAGGGCATCATAAATACGGTGATTCAGTACACTGTACACACCTCGGGGCTTCAGGGCAGTCAGGTTATTGTGCTCAGCAGTAATCTCTCTCTGTTTCCCTCCTCCCACCAAGATTTCTTTTTCTTTTCTTCCATCATCAAATCATCATCACTACCATCATGTTTATTGAGCATGTACTACACATAGGCACTGTGTTTTTTAATGTGCTTCATACCACTTAATCCTTACAACTATTCCATAAAACAGGTTATCAATATTGTCATTTTTCAGATGCAGAACATCTGTGCTTTCACAAGCACAAAGAGGCTAGATAACTGGCCCAAAGTGAATCATCCAAGAATGGGTTCAATTAGTGCTTAAGTCCAGGTCTATGCTCTGTAACAGTAATTTTCATACTTTTGTGATTGCCCATCCCATCAGTTAAACATTTTCCATTATCTTCTCCCAATATATGAATAGTTACTTGCAGCTGATATGCATGTACCATGAGACTATTTCTATATTATAAATATACTACAAAACATATTTAAACTTAGTAGGATAATATAATATATTTTAGTAGGATAATATAAATATGAGCTTCAAAATACCTATCTATGTAACTATCTTATAAATCCTGGTGGCTTTACCCTGCAATTTGCTAATTTCTCAGGAAATAATATATAGTTAATGTGAGGTTCCTCATCAACAATGGTGATGAAATATCACATTTCATATTGTCTTGATAATTTCAACTCTTTACCATTTTTTGTCACATATTATTAACTTGTCATGTAGCTTACAAAGGGTTTGTTCCCAGATTAAAGTGTCAGTGGTGTCATTTTCTTGTCATTCACTTATGCTTGTATCATTAGTGTTACCTTCAAAATGCTGTTTCTTTGCAAAAAAAAACTTTTTAAAGCATTATCTACTTTGTGGGGGTGAGTTGAGTTAAAGTTGGATGATATCTTCTTGATTTTAGTCATCCTAGTGCATGTGAATAGGATAACATTGTGGTTTTGATTTGCATAATCCTAATATTGCTTCATGGGAAATAGATGGGGAAACAGTGGAAACAGTGTCATTTATTTTTTTGGGTTCCAAAATCACTGCAGATGGTGACTGCAGCCATGAAATTAAAAGACGCTTACTCCTTGGAAGAAAAGTTATGACCAACCTAGATAGCATATTCAGAAGTAAAGACATAACTTTGCCAACAAAGGTCCGTCTAGTCAAGGCTATGGTTTTTCCAGTGGTGATGTATGGATGTGAGGGTTGGACTGTGAAGAAAGCTGAGCACCAAAGAATTGATGCTTTTGAACTGTTGTGTTGGAGAAGACTGTTGAGAGTCCCTTGGACTGCAAGGAGATCCAACCAGTCCATTCTGAAGGAGATCAGCCCTGGGATTTCTTTGGAGGGAATGATGCTGAAGCTGAAACTCCAGTACTTTGGCCACCTCATGCAAAGAGTTGACTCATTGGAAAAGACTCTGATGCTGGGAGGGATTGGGGGCAGGAGGAGAAGGGGACGACAGAGGATGAGATGGCTGGTTGGCATCGCCAACTCGATGGACGTGAGTCTGAGTGAACTCCGGGAGTTGGTGATGGACAGGGAGGCCTGGCGTGCTGTGATTCATGGGGTCGCAAGGAGTCGGACACGACTGAGCTACTGAACTGAACTGAACTGAACTGAATATCTAGTGATGTTGAGCATCTTCTCATGTGCTTTTTGACCTCTTATATATCATCCTGGCCTCTTATATATCATCCTGAGAAATGTCTACTCAGATCCTTAGCTCATTTTAGGTCACTTGTCTGTTTTGTTTTAAGCGTTCTTTTTATACTCTAAATACAAGTCCTATATCACATATATTGCAATTATTTTCTCTCATTCTCTATGTTGGAAAGGATGTGAAGAAATGAATGCTCATTCATTGCTAATGGGATTGTAAAATGGGTGGCCACTTTGGAAAACAGCTTTTTCAGTTAATCAAAAAGCTAAACATAGTTTGCATATGACCCAGCAATTCCACCACTAGGTATTCACTCAAGAGAAATGAAAACATACATCTACATAGAAAGAAAGTCACACACACACAATGTTTTGGAATTAATGGTGATGGTAACCCAACTCTGTGAATATACTAAAACTCACTAAATTATATACTTTGAAGGAATGAAGTTTATGGTAATTGGATTATAATTCAATGAAGCTATCATATAAGAGTTGATATCTCTAAGTTCATTTAACTTAGCACCCATGGCTTGCTCAAAATGCTGGTGTTCCTCCATGAGGGCCCTGCAGTAAATGCTAGAACACTGTGCATCTTTCTTCTTATCTCAGAGTACTTCTCCACAATGCAGGCCTAGGACTGTCTGCCACGTGAGTGAATAAAATGAGATGAGGATCACAGGTCACCAAGCATACTCCATAATGGGAAACAAATTTCTGTCTCAGCTCTTCATTTTCTTTTTTTGGCTGCACCATGTGGCTTGTGGGATTTTAGTTCCCTGACCAGGAATGGATCCAGAGGCCTTGGCAGTGAAAGTATGGAGTCCTAACCACTAGACCACCAGGGAATTCCCCATTTCACTTTTAAAATTTAAAGACATAGAACAAGTTGTAGTGTTTTCTTTCTCACAAAGAAATGGATCACTCCCATGCATCTCATATTAGATACTACTCTTCTAAACCATGTTCTAGAAATGCACTAAATTTTTTTCCAGTAAAAGCCAGTTACACACAGTAGCCTGACCAACTTAGCAGAGGCCAAGATCTATTATTACTCAAATTATTGACAAGAAGTAGCAGTTGAACATACAATCTGGAGAAGTGATCATTGATAGAGTAAAGCTATAAGAAATTGGGACCAAGTGTAATCCAAAGCGAGGGGGAGGGATTCAACCAAGACAGAAGAACGATCACTTTCTCTAACTCAAATGAATGGAACAGGTAACTTTGTAGGTTTGACAAACATAGCATAGGGAATTTTCCTTCTGTTGGATTTCATTTTGTGTACGTGTGTGAACTAGGAAGTGAGATCCTATGCTGAGAGCAAGAGGCAGTTAGGGGAGAAAGTTAAAGGTTTGCGGATAGTAGATGAGGTTTGAAATAGCTATTGTGGATAAAATGGGTGGGTAAGTTCATCAGAGGCATGTGGTAGAATTGCCAGGCGGTTGGTGTTGGAGGATGGAAGTTGATAATCGTGCCTTTAGAATGGAATCAACCTTCCTGAAGTGCAGTTTTCTCCAGCATTATGCAGCTGCTGAGACTCAAGCACAGAGATTGAGTTCATGCAGAGTTGGGTTACCAAAAAAAGGTGGGGGGGGGCAAGATAATTTAGGCAAGGCATTGGGAAAGGTGGAACTGAACTGATTAGCCATTCCATCCAAATAGGATAAGGAATCAGGCAGAGAAAGGAAAGGGCTAAAAGATTGAGTGAGACAAAAAGAGTCACTAGTTTGTGAGCCCCAAAATGGTGAAGAACTGTCATGGTGGAGAGTAGAGCAAGCAATTGAGAAATAGAAAAGTTTGTGGTCAGAGAGTAGAATGTTTGAAACACTGGTTCTGAAGGTGGGGCAATAACAGGAAATGACAGGGTCTCTGGTATGATGGCAGGAGCATGTGGCTGAGATGAAATGAGGAGAGGTTCCTTGGAAATAAAAAGGCTAAGGAATGGGGAATTTGGGAAGTTAGACAAAGTCATCCACAATGATGGCAGAACTTAGAGTACAAAGAACACTGTGAATCAGGTGCCAAGTCTTCAATAAATAAATGACTAGGAGATCTGGACATTAGAAAAGTAAGGGAAGAGAGTGTGTGTATGGAAAGAGCAAATTAGCCAAGATGGAGGTGGTCAGGCACTCTTGCCCCATGGCCTCTCTCTCTCACCCCATGTTTTGTAAAGAATTATGTAACAGCTGAGATCACTTATAGTACTGCACATGTGTGTCACAAGGTGCTCGCTTGGCCATGGGCTACTTTTGTTTTATAAGCATAAAAGCTTCACGTGAAAAGGCCTTGGGCCTATGTTATCATGGCTGCGCTATGGAGGTGAGGCTGTGTTACAGCTGTGTCCGCTGGGTCAGCCAGGAGAGGAGAGAATACAGTGTGTCTGCTGCTATGGCTGCTATGCCAGTCAGGAGAGAATAAACATGTCTGTAGTTCCTGGGGTTCCTCACTTCTTCTTCCAGCTTCTTAGCTCGCACCTTGCCTCCCCTGGGTTCAATGAAGAGTGCGCACAGTAAGATAACAGTGAGACAACTAGCACTGTGAGCAGGATCAGCAGGAGAGTACGATATAAGTAAATGGCATAGGACTCAAATAAGTGGAAGTTTCCTGGTTTTTTGTTTTGTTTTACAAGAAAGTGGGAGAGTCATGATCTGGAGCAAAAAAGGTCATTAATGCCATTTCTAGACTGAGATATATGAGGTGTGAGAAAATAAACAATCCCAGCTTGCATTTAAGACAGCTGTGGGAAAGGGATTTCTCAGAGGGAGCCTCAAAGCCATACTGATAAACCCTGGAGGGAGGAACAGCAAAGAGGAGGCAGAAAAAATTTCATAATTTGTCATGAGAATGCAAACAGAAAAAAAAACATAATAAATTGTGAACATTTTGAGCAAGAGCAAGCATCCTATCTCCAGAGGATGTTTCACAGTCAATGGGTAGCACACAATGTAGGCCATATACTGCAGGTTCTATTTCCTGCCCTGGATGTAGTATAGGAGCCATCACCACAACGCAGGAAAAGAAGGAAAGCTTAGAAAGGACGAGATTTGTCCACATTCCTCAGAAAGTCAATGTCTGATTCATAGGGCAAGATGTTTTCCCTGTAGCAGACTACGTTCCTTGGATCCTTTCCAATGGTGCCTGAAAGATGCCAGAAGAGTTAGTCACCACTTTCATTTCTTTCTTTCTTTTTTTTTTTTTTGGTCACCAGGATATGAGATGTGCACAGGTACGGCAAGGGGGCTTTGTGGCTTATTTATTCTATGCTCTTAGAGCACATTCCTTAAAATGAACCAACTTCTAGTTCAACTCATTTGAGATTTGACATTTTTTTCCACTTGACTTTTGATCCACAAAGTAGAGAAAGCCAAGATCCAGGAAAGCCTAGAGCCCTTTTTTATGCCTGGTTTATTTCAGTAAGACGTGTGGAAGTTGCAAAATACGACTGCAAATTTTTACATTCCTTTCATTAAAGGGTGGGGTCTATATATCCCTGCCCCACTTGAATCCCGGTGGGCTTGTGACTTCTAAAACCAATAGAGTGCCAGACAAACAATGCTATTATAACTTCTGAGGCTAGGTTATAAAAGGCCATGCACCTTTCACCTAGGTCACTGAAATACTAGCTCTTAGAGCCTTGAGCTGCTAAGAATTCCAACTGCCCTAAGAACACCATGCTAGTAAGACCACATATAGGTATTCTGGTTAACAGGCCCAGTTGACCCTAAACTTCCTGCCATCCCTGCTAAGGCACCAGGCATGTGAGGTGCATTCACCAGACCAGCCCATCCTCTAGTTGAACACAGCTGAGTGAACTCTATCAAAGCCATGTGGGCAAAAGAATCACCTAGCTCAGCTCTACCTGGATTCCCAACCCATGAAATTGTGAGATATAATAAGATGACTATTGTTTTAAGCCAGTAAGTTTTGGGTTAGTTTGCTGTGCAACAATAACTAACCAGAACACAGACCTGGAAGAGATAAACACTCAGTTGCATCCTCCTATTAGTCTTATCCCCTGCCACCTACTCCCACCCTTATTCCATACTTTGCTGCTGACATACAGGACTTTCGGGCATTCTCTGAGCATATTTTTCACTCTCCTGCCTTTGGTCTTGCTATTCCACCCATTTAAACTTTTCTTCTCATCTCCCCAACTGAACTCATACTCAGCACTCAAGACCCAGCTTTGTGGTCAGCTCCTTTATGCTTACTTTCCTGATTGCCTTGGAGGGTTTGATAGCTCCTATTCCTGTGGTTCTCTCTTGCTTATCTCTCAATCTAACACCTTTTCCAAAGTCATGAACTTCTGTGGTCTGCCTGTCTCCATGTCTAGACTGAGAGCTCCTTGAGGACAAGGAGTAGGTCTTGTTATCTTGGAGGCATCTCCTCCAGGATCAAATATGTTTCCCAAGTGAGTTTCCAGAATGTAAGATAGATAGGTAAGAGGCCTTGATGGAGCAAGCCCCATTCCCTAGAGGGAGGCCGCTCAGGTAGGGGGAAGTAGAATTTATGGCATGGTGAGGTAAGGTTCACTTTGTAGTTTGTTTATAGGAGTAGCAGGGTATCTGTGTACAGAGTGGTTAATCATGGCCAATATGAATGAAGAGCCTTCTCTAAGGATTTGGTAAAGAGCAGGAATCATGGATGGAGGCTTTTGAAGAAGTGGATTCCTCGTAGAATATGTCTTTCCTTCTTCAGAGAATGTCCCATTTTTAACATGCAGTTCACAGCGTTCTACTTGGTAAGGGATTGGGTGCTCACAGCTGATAGTTCAGAGTAAGTGGGCAGGTGTGGGAATGTACCACAGTGTACCACCAGCTGGTTAAAAGTTTGACATGGCCCTTCATATATAGGCCCCCACCTGATGAGTCTAAAATGAGCTCTCAAGCTCAAATATATGGGTCTGGAAATCCTGGCTTGAAGGTTATGGGCTCAAAGAGCAATAAAACTCTGAGAGATGGCAGGATGTGGAGAGAGGGAGAGAGAATTACTGAATTCTATTGCACTGTAACATTTGCATTAATAGGCTCAGTACCCCCAGTTGATGTCTCAGGCCTGGGGACCTGGTGCACACTGTGGCATGGATTCTGAATCCTCCCAACAAACCTGTGCCTACCCAAGGATGCAATGAGGAAGTGTCAAACTTTCCACCTGACCCCCCCAGATGTGGCAGTCTGACTTGTTCACATGCTCTGAACAAGTCAGGATCTTGGTTTTTCATCTGTCAACTGGGGTGCCTCGGCTGGCTATATTTCAGGGTTTCTCCTGCCCTGCTTCCAGCATCAGTAGCTGGAAGTGATGAGGCTGTGGCTCCTGGAAACCCCACAGAACTGGGTGTCGGCAAGTTTCCAAGGACAGATCGGGACCCCCCTCTACTTGGTCATGCCAGAGGCCAATTAATGGTAGGATAATCACAGTCCAAGATGTCCAATATACTTATTTACTGAGTCATGATTTGATGCAGCCAATTAATAGCTTTTGGATGGATTTTTTAATCCCTGTGAGGCACCCAGGGTGTGAAGGTGACACTGTGCAATTAACAAGACAACAGGTGATACATGGCGGTGACCTTACAAGGAGAAGAGAGGGTCTCCAGACCCCTTGGTTCCATGTAAGAAAGCACTTTGAGGAAGTTAGAACTGGGAATTCTAAAAGTCTAAAAGACTGAAAAACTTTGTTAGTCTGTTGTGATTGATTCAGCTTTAGAAAATCCAAACTTCTGTCACTTTTGTAGCATTACTAGAAAGAAAGCACCCAGGCCAGGAACCTATCAAGCCTAGCCTTTTGTGTGGGAAGCAATCAGGTTCCTCCAGTGACAATTTTTCAGAGAGGCCCAGGGGCCAATCTAGGGTCAGTGTGATGGGTATTTGGATGGAGTCCTGGAGGCAGAGATCAGCATTGTTGGAAGGAAGTAGCTGTCAACCTGAGCTTTTCAGTGGAGGAAAACTTCCGTAGTGTCCACTGGGGAGATACCCTGAATGCAAAAGAGGTGTGTGTCCTAAACTCTCAAGGACCTTAAACCATGAGAGTGCTAGAGCCCACATTTTTCACTCTAGCTCAAGAATCCACTCTTGAAGGCAAAGCAAAGAGATATCTGAGGTGTCCCCCAGTTCTAGAACTCAGGATACCCACGGCTTAGATTTTCTACTCCTCATGTGGCTTCGACTGGAAGGCGTGTACTGGCTGTTCTGTTGATTACAGTAAAATCTGGCGAGCTTGCTTGACTTACAGTTCTGAGAGCACTGTGTGTGAGAGAAAACAGTTGCCAAGTTAGGCTCCAGGGGCAGAGTAACTTAAGAGGCTTCCCATAGAAAGGCCACTAACCAGGCAAGGCACCATGGGGCCACTCAGTTGGGGGAAAGCCAGCTTGCATTTTGCCAACAACCACACATCTGTGCCTTATCCATCAGGGCCTAGCAGCTCCTAATCTGTGCCTGAGGCCAGATGGTTACACATCTTTTCCTTTCTAGCAATGTGTTCCCAGATTTTCATGAGAAAGGAGTTGCAAGATTTCCAACATGAACCAGCTTGGTTTGATAAATTCTTGACGGAGGAACACTAGATTTGCAGTTCACTTCATACTATAAAGTACCTGGAGATCCCCTGGGGATCTTGGTAAAATGCAGATTTTGACTCAGAGAGTCTGGGATGCTCATTTCCAACAATTTCCCAAATGCTGCTCCTGCTGCTGGTTCCTGGCCGCAGCTGGACTGGCAGAGACCAAGCAAGTCTCAGGCCAAACCCTAAATGGGCCAGGTGGCTAGCTCCTAGTGGGAAATGCCCAGGTGGGAGTGCCATTCCTGGGTACCGGGTAAACTATGGTCACAATAATGATCACAGTTGAGGCTCAGAGTGGGGATTCCAGGGCCGATCTATAGCACCTAGATGTCTTCCTTTGTGGAGTTCTGAACTAGAGAGGTAGAGAGGAGCCTGAGTCGTGCCAGAGGAGATGGAAACCACAGGTCCATTACTGGTAATATCTGAATGAGAGACCTCCGCTGAGATGAGCAGTCACCCTGAGCTGGCTGGCCCCTCATCCCAGTTCTGCAGATGGGCCCACCCTGGTTTGTCAGTCTCCTGCCTTCTCCTGAGGGTCAGGCCCCTTTCTGCTGGGCAGAGAGAGGATTATAAAAGCTGCACTAAATCCTGAATCTGGGCTGCCCCTGAAACACAGCCCAGGGAGGAGGAGCTCTTTAGGAGGAAGAAATGTGTTCAGCTCCTTCTCTTAATTCTTCTACCCTTGGGGAGGAGAGAAGAAAAAGAAAGTGGCCATGAGTGTCAGCTCTGAAATTCCTCAACAGGTTGCCATGAAGCCAAAGATTTGAGAGTTCCTGCTCCCACAGGTTTCCCAGGTGGCACTAGTGGTAAAGAACCCGCCTGCCAATGCAGGAGACACAGGAGATGCAGGTTTGATCCCTGAGTCAGGAAGAGCCCCTAGAGGAGGTCATGGCAATCCACTCCAGTATTCTTGCCTGGAGAATCCCATGGACAGAGGAGACTGGCGGGCTATAACCCATAGGGTCACAAAGAGTCAGACACAACTGTAGGGACTTGGCAAGCACACACGCATGCACAGTCTACCTTGAATATGTTCTGTGGGATTAGAGAAGCAGGTGCCTTCTCATCCCCTGGCTTTCCCCTGCTCTCTTTGCAATCTATTCACTTCACAGTCACCAGAAGGGCATCCTAATTCATAATCAGATCACATCACCCCTCTGTTTCAAACCTTCCAGTGGCTTCTAAGTGCGTAAGGAATGAAATTGGAATCCCTCAGCACAGCCCATAAGGCCCAACATAGTCTGACCCCTAACATTCCAGCCACTGGGGCTTGCCTCGGGTCTCTGTTCAAATGTTACTCCCTCACACTGACCAGTGTGCAGTCTCTAAAATGTGTCCCTTACTTTGCCTCCTTCATTTCCAGTCATTTTTATTTATGGCACTTATTATCTATTTACGTGAGTATGTTCTTTTCCTTCTGGGGCTGTCAGTCCTCTTCTGCCTGTTGAAATTCAACTACAAGACTTGTTCACACACACCATCCCTTGGGAAAATTTTTGCCCTCTTCTTGCTGCTTACTCTCCTCAGTGGAATTCATCTCTTCCTTCTGTGATAAAACTGGAGTACGACACACATGGGTGAGAGTGGGTGCCCTTTCAGAGTGAAGCTTATCTGAGCTCTAACCAGGTCAGGAGCTCTTCCTACAAGGTGAGGTCAGGAAGGCTGATTGTCTGATCTCCTGGGTGCTGAGGTTGAGAATCCCCCTTTACCCTTTACTTACTCTTCATACCTCTTTTGTGTGGGCTGCAAGTGGTCATAGCCAAGTTTACTGCCATTTGCTGTTCCACTGACCAGTCTCTCCCACGATCGCTGGACATATTCAAAATTGGTCAGTCTCTCTTTGAGCTTGCCCCCCATGCAAATTCTTCTACCATTGGTCTGTGGAGACCTGCCCTGAATCACAGCCTTTGCCTGCGAGATGGGGGTTGCAGGAGACTGGCAGTGCATGGAATATTCTCTGAAATAAAACTTCACAACCCAGTGTCTCTGCTTGTGATTTTTTCCACATATTACAGGATGAAAGGAGAATGGCAGAGTAGGGAATTCTAAGGGTCCATCCCCTCTACTGAAGCAACCATTAATCTGACAAAAAAACCCTTTCAGAATCAACATTTTTTAGAATTTTAGATTCTAATCAAAGACATATAACAATCAGGAGAGTGCTAAAGAAAGAAAAAGGCTGATAAATTTTGGCAAAAGGTTGTTATAGGATGTTTGTTTACCTACCTACCATCCCCACTGCCCTATTCAGGACCAGCTGGTCATCATCCACCTACATGATGAGTGTTGTTGGTGCAAGAGGGGTACAGACCTTATTGTCAAATAATTGTGGTTGTGAATTTTTCCTGTCTGGTAACTCCCTAAGAGATTGATTAAGGGGCTTGCCTTTGTTTTACACCCCTCAGAACTCTCTCATATGAGAATGGCCTCCTGTATAGCATTTTTAGAAAGCACTTACAGGCATAGACTACCCACAGCTCCATGTGGCAAGAGACAACAGATGAGGCAAGCAGCAGAACAGGAAATCTAGGAATAGAGGAGCAGGGGTAGAAATACACAGGAAAATAACAGCTTTGTGAAGTTGCCATGTATTTTCCATAATCCAGAGAGGCATGCCCATGCCCAGGGACATATCCATGCTCAGCAAAGACCTGAGACAACCCTCAGCTTTCACCTCTAACTGATCTCTGGGCTCCAAATAAGCAGAAAGTAAAGACTAAGGCAGAATTATAGCACCTGGCTAAGCATTGAAGAAGTGACCTAACTCAAAGCCAATTTGCAAAGCTAAATAACTACAACCCACAATGAGCAACAAGAATAAACCCTGAGGAGGGCAAGAGAATACGATTTTCAGAGTTACCACATTATAACATTCAAAACATCCAGTTCGAACAAAAATTATGTGGCATACAAAGAGACAAGAAAGTATGGGACGTTCACGGGAAAAATTAATTAGCAGAAATTGTCCTCAAGAAAGTTTTGGCTTACTCGAGAAAGACTTTAAATTAACTATCTTCATTTTGCTTAAAGAACTAAAGGAAATAATGTGCAAAGAACTAATGGAAACCTAAACTAAAACTAAACTAAAGGAAGCTAAAGGGAAAAAGTCTCACCAAATAGAGAATATGAATAAAGAGAAATTATAAATCCTAAAAAATGATGTTGTGAAACTGCTGCACTCAATATGCCAGCTAATTTGGAAAACTCAGTACTGACCACAGGACTGGGAAAGGTCAGTTTTCATTTCAATCCCAAAGAAAGGCAATGCCAAAGAATGTTCAAGCTACCATACAATTGCACTCATCTCACACACTAGCAAACTAATGCTCAAAATTCTCCAAGCTAGGCTTCAACAGTATGTGAACCAAGAATTTCCAGATGTTCAAGCTGGATTTAGAAAAGGCAGAGGAACCAGAGATCAAATTGCCAACATCCATTGATCATAGAAAAAGCAAGAAAATTCCAGAAAAACACCTACTTTTGCTTTATTGACTACACTAAAGCTATGACCCCACTCCATAACTCTTGCCTGGAAACTCCCATGGACAGAGGAGCCTGGTAGGCTGCAGTCCATGGGGTCGCTAAGAGTAGGACACGACTGAGCAACTTCACTTTCACTTTTCACTTTCATGCATTGGAGAAGGAAATGGCAACCCACTCCAGTGTTCTTGCCTGGAGAATCCCAGGGATGGGGGAGCCTGGTGGGCTGCCGTCTATGGGGTTGCACAGAGTCAGACACAACTGAAGTGACTTAGCAGCAGCAGCAGCAAAGCTTTGACTGTGTGGATCAAAACAAACTGTGGAAAATTCTTCAAAAGATGGGAATACCAGGCAACCTGACCTGCCTCCTAAGAAATGTGTATGCAAATCAAGAAGCAACAGTTAGAACCAGACATGAAAAAATGGACTGGTTCCAAATCGGGAAAGGACTGCGTCACCCTGCTTATTTGACTTAAATGCAGAATACATCATGCGAAAAGCTGGGCTGGATGAAGACAAGATGGAATCAAGATTGCTGGGAGAAGTATCAATAACCTCAGATATGCAGATGACACCATCCTTATAGGAGAAAGTGAAAGAGCTTCTTGATCAAAGTGAAAGAGGAGTGAAAAGGCTGGCTTAAATCTCAATATTCAAAAAACTAAGATCATTGCATCCAGTCCCATCACTTCATAGCAAATAGATGGGGAAAAGAATGGAAACAGTGACAGACTTTATTTTGGGGACTCCAAAATCACTGCAGATGGTGACTACAGCCATGAAATTAAAAGACGCTTGCTCATTGGAAGAAAAGTTATGACAAACCTAGACAGCATATTAAAAAGCAGAGACATTACTTTGCCAACAAAGGTCCGTCTAGTCAAAGCTATGGTTTTTCTAGTAGTCATGTATGGATGTGAGAGTTGGACTACACAGAAAGCTGAGTGCCAAAGAATTGATGCTTTTGAACTGTGGTGTTGGAGAAGACTCTTGAGAGTTCCTTGGACTGCAAGGAGATCCAACCAGTCCATCCTAAAGGAAATCAGTCCTGAATAATCATTGGAAGGACTGATGTTGAAGCTGAAACTCCAATACTTTGGCCACCTGATGCGAAGAGCCAGCTCTTTGGAAAAGACCCTGATGCTGGGAAAGATTGAAGGCAGGAGGAGAAGGGGACAAGAGAGGGTGAGGTGTTTGGATGGCATCACAGACTCAATGGACATGAGTTTGAGTAAACTCCGGGAGTTTGTGATGGACAGGTAGGCCTGGTAAGCTGCAGTCCATGGGGCCGCAAAGAGTCAGACATGACTGAGAGACTGAACTGAATTGATAAATTGTAAAAGGAACTTAACAGAAATTCTGAAACTGAAACTACTGTCACTTAAATACAAGAGGTACTACAGGGGTTCAATGACAGATTTGAGCAGGCAGAAGACTCAATAATGTTGAATTCAGGGTAATCGAAATCATCCTGAAGAGCAGCAGGAAAAAAAGAATGAATTCCAATACTCATGGAATTCACTGTTCTTACCATGTTTCCCTTGATCATGAAGCTGCTGGCTTGGTAGGTAGAAGGGTGGCAGGCCCTCTTTCAGACTCAGCTGTAGTGCCAGCTGGGTGCTGACACCTCTAAGGCAGGGCCAGGCTCTGACCAAAGCTATGTACAGAAGTCTGCCTACGTTCTGACTCTGTGTTCACTCTACAGTGCTATTTCTTCCGCAGCCCGGATTCACGGGTGTGCGCATCAGGGGCTAGAAATGGGGGTGGCACCAGTCTCTATTACCACCAGTAGCCTGTGAAAAATGCTTCCTGTCTCTGTAGCATCGTGCTCCACCGGCCTCGAGGTCTTAGTTCCAGGGGGAGGGTGCTTCTACAAAGAAACACCACAATGATTCCATTGAACTGAAAGTTAAAACTGTCACTCAGTCTCTTTGGGTTCCTCATGCCTCTGAATCAACAGGCAAGGAGCAGAGTTCCTGTGCTGGCTGGGGTGATAGCTCCTGGCCACCAATAGGAAAGTGAACTGGTACTCCACTGAAGGTAAGAAAGACAATGTCTGGATTATGGGACACCCCCTAGGGTGTCTCTGAGTATCACTTACTATGCCCAATGATTAAGGTGAAAACTATACCAACCAACCCAGACAGGACTACTAATGACCCAGACCCCACCAGATAAAGAACCATAGCCAGCTGAGGTACCTACTTAAAGGTAAAGGGACTACAGAATAGGTAGTTGAAAAGGTTGCATGTGCGTGCATGCACGCGCGCGCACACACACACGTGCGCGTTCTGTTTCTTTGTGAAATCCTGACTAATACATTAGTGAAAATTAATATACTACTGTTAAAGGAAAGAACATAAGTGAATTTCAGAAACATAATTTGAACAAAGTAAGTTAAAGAGAGAAGACTACATGCTGCATGATTCCAGTATTATAAAGGTAAAAACAGGTAAAACTATGATGTTAAGAATCAGAATGGTGGTTATCTTTGGGTTGTTTGGATGGGGAATTTATTAGAAAAGTCACAAGGGGACATCTGGGATGCTGGTTATGTTGTATTTCTTGATCTGTTTCTTTATGACCCTAGTATGATAGAGTTAGAAAAATTTCTGGATTTATGCGTATTATTTGTACATACTATGTATGTGCACAGTAATTCTATCAAAATACTTTAAAATGAGAATAGAAAACGATAGTGAAGAAAATGTTTTAAATGTCACTCACAGCTTCGTGACCTGTTTCAGAAATGAAGATTTTCTGCTCATATTTGCCTTGAGTCTCTGCCAACAGAAAGACAGACTAAGTTTGGAGAAGGAAGAAAGGACTGGTTCTTATTTGTTTCTATGTACTTGAAATTCCTCTGGGGATCAGTTCAGCAAGTCTTCTCCACCTAAGCAGATAAAATTCCTTTCTATAGAAGTAAATGAATCATTTGCAGTTTTTCTAACATTTTCAGAACTAATTTCATTGACCTCTCCTTAGAGAAATAACAGAAGTAGTGCCCACTCTTCAGAAGTCCAGTTGTCAGGCTCCTCTAGCTCAGGGACACCAACATTAGCAGAGAAATTTTGTCAGAAGTCTATGCTTCAATTCCACAAGGCCTTACCTCTCAGTTTCAATGTCTTTAATAAGTTCCAGTAATTCCAACCTCTTCCGTTTGTTCTACCAGCCCTGCTATTCTCTCTAGTTCTTACCACCATGGCCCTTTTGAGCTCTCTCATTTTACACCTGACATCATGGAGTTCACAATTTTATATCTAGTAAATAATTATTTATATTAAATCCTCTCTATTGAAATTACTTGTACTATTTGTTTTCTGATCTATAAAGTGGTAACAGAAGTGCTTCCAGGAAATGCCCTAGAATAGGATTTAAGGGTTAGTTTGCCTGTGTCCTTGGGATAGAACATGATGCTGAGCTCTGAGTCAATGGAAACTGGGATGGTAGTAATCCATGTACATCTTTGATTGATTGTCATGAAGTTCTTGTTGACATACATGCTTTTGGAGCCCAAACTATTGCCATGTTGACTTTTATGAGAATAATTATGAATAAAAAGACCATGTCTTCTTTTAGGTACATTGGAACTGTACATAATGAAAATGACAAGCTCGAGTCTGTAACCTCTCAATTCAAATCATAATCAGAAAAACAGCTGCTATCATAACTTATTTCTTGTAGCCATGGGGCCAATATTACTGAAAATAAACCACTAAACTTAATTGTTCAGGCTGTGTAATTTTTAGTTAAATTTAACAGGCTTACCAGGATTCAAGGATGCTTTTTAAGTCTCCGTTTGACTCACTCTTTTGGCCTGTGCAGAAGATAGTTAGACCTTGGAGAATAACTGATGATTGTTGTTATCTTAATCAGGTGATGACTTCAGTTAAGCTCCTATTGCAGATATAGTGTCTCAACCAGAGCAAATCAGCAAAGCTTCTGACATTTGATATTCATCTACTGGCCTTTACAATGCTTTTTCTCCATACTAATTTATAAAGACCACCAGAAGAGTTTCTTTTATCTAGAAGGGCCAAGAGTACATCTTCACAGACTTTCCTCAGGATGATATTGATTCTTTTGCTCTCCTCCAAAATATAAAGCCTAGAAGTTTTGATTGCCTTCACATTCCATATTATATACTGGTCTACTATATTGACAACATCATGCTGATTACAGACATGAGTGGGAAGTACAGGGGATAGCTTGTGCTTTAATTGCCTTGGTAAGACATAGGTGAACCAGAGATGGGAGAAGAAACGTGAAAGCTCAGGGGTCCACAATTGCAGTGAAGTTTCTGGAGGTCTGATGGTTTGGAGCATCTTGAGATAGACTGTCTTTGTAGTAAAAGACAAATCTTTGCACTTCTTACCATTTACTAATGAATGAGAGGCACAATTTGACTTTCTTATTTTTTTTTAATAATATAGTGTATATATCCCCAATATATACTACATTTGGGACTTCCCAGGTGGTGCTAGTGGTAAAGAACCTACCTGCCAATGCAGGAGACCTAAGAGACACGGTTTGATCCCTGGGTCAGGAAGATCCCCTGGAGAAGGAAATGGCAACCCACTCCAGTACTCTTGCCTAGAGAATCCCACAGACAGAGGAGCCTGGTAGGCTACAGTCCATGGAGTCACAAAAAGTCAGACACAACTGAAGCTACTTTGCACGCATGTACACATACTACATTTGCATATATTAATTGTACCATTTACTCAATAATCCATAAGGTAACTGCGTGTTGAGAGAGGACTAGAGCATGAAAAGACTAAGTAGCAAATGCCAGCTGCAGTAAAACACTGCAAGCTACTTTTCCATTTTGGCCTTATATTCCATCACATTCAGTGATACTCAAAATATCTGTGGTAATCAGGACTGCTATATGGACTTTCTGGAAAGCATGAATACCAGAGTCAAATACCATATTTCTAGGATTTGGGAGAAAAATCTATGTTCTTTTCTGAAGATAAATTATCTTTTGATAAACAGACTCTAGATTGTTTCTAGGCCTTAGTATAGAATGAATATCTAATTATGGGGTGTCTGGTGACTATGCAGCTCACTTTCTATCATAAACTAGTTGTTATCTGACCCAGAAGGCCTTACAGTTGAGCATGCACACAAGAAAAGTATCATCAGGTGAAAATGATATCTAACAGGTAAGGCAGGTCTGGAAGACACAGGTAATTTGCATGAGCATATGGCTCAAACTCTAACCAGCTGCACTGATTCCTCTCACTCTAATAACATCTATGATCTCATAGGGAGTCTCATATCAGTGACTGAGGAGGAAACATCAGGCCTATTTTTATAGATCTTCTGCATGATATTCTGTATGTGGACATCTGCAGCATTAAAGCCCCTCTCAAGGATGACCTTGAAGGACAGTGGTGAAGGGGAAATCTCCCAGTGGACAAAGTTTCAAGCTATATATTTTGTTGTTGACTTGATCTGGAATGAAGGATAGCCAGATGTACAAATATATGCTGATTCATAGCCATTTCTCAAGGGTTTAGCTCTCTAGCCAGAGACTTGGAAGAAATGGAACTGGAAGATTGGAAACAATGAGAGAACTCTTAGAATTGTCACAGAGTATGAAGGTATTTGTTTATCATGTGAATGCTCACTGCACACTAAAAGGCATACTGCACATGGTAATTATGTAGACCAAATGATACATTTTGTCAATTTCTGCCAACCTGTTTTCCAGCTACCCAAATCCTTATTCAGTAATCCTGAACAGAGTGACCATGGTGACAGGTATGGAAGTTGTGCATGGGTTAAACAATTTATCTGGCTACCATTACACTTAAGCACTTTATCTGTCAATATCAGAGAACATTAAGTCTGTGATAGGGCAAAATTACCTTGGAGGATACCATCTAGCTAGCTGGTGGGATCTTGGTTATAATGGCTCTAATCCATCATGGAAGAGGAAGAGTGTTCATCCCCACTGGAGTAAAAGTATGAATTTGCCTTCTCTACCTGAAATACTTCTGCCAGTGTCACAAGTCATGAGTTTGGTTGCCTAATCCATTGTAATGGTATTCAACATGGCATTCGCTTCTGATCAAAGAAATAATTTCACTGCAAAAAAAAAAGGGGGTAACAATAGGCTCATGCACATGTAATTCAGTGTTTTACCATATAGCTCATTACTCAGAAGTATTTGACATAAAGATAGTAAAAATGTATAATGCTGGGATAAAACAACCTGAAATGATAGAGCTTTGTTTTATAGAATATGGTATGTGCTTTGAATCAGGGACCAGTTATCTCAGTCTTCTCAGGCTAGCATAACAAAATACCACAGCTTGGGTGGCACCAGAAAATTACTTTCTTACAGTTCTGGAGGCTGGGAAGTCCAAGAGCAAGTTTCCAACAGGATTTGGTTTCTAGTGAGAGCTTTTTTTCTGGCATGCAGAAGGCCACCTTCTCACTGTGTCCTCACATAGTGGAGACAGAGATATCTAGTGTTTCTTCCTGTTTTATAAGGATAACAGTTTTATCAGATTAAGTATTCACTCTTATGACCTAATTTATTATTGAAAAAAAAAAAAGTGAAAGTGAAGTCGCTCAGCTGTGTCTGACTCTTTGCGACCCCATTGACTGCAGCCCACCAGGCTCCTCCATCCATGGGGTTCTCCACGCAAGAGTACTGGAGTGGGTTGCCATTTCCTTTTCCAGAAGGAAATACTATTTAATATTAGGCACTTCCTTAAAGGTCTTAAATCCAATACAGTCACATGAAGGGTTAGAGTTCCAACAGATTAATTTTGAAGAAATGTAAATCAATCAATAACACCAGTGCATGCATGCATGCTAGGTTGCTTCAGTCATGTCCAACTCTTTGTGACCCTGTGGATTGTAGCCCGCCAGGCTCCTCTGCCCACGGGATTCTCCAGGCAAGAATACTGGAGTTGGTTGCCATGCCCTCCTCCAGGTGATCTTCCTGATCCAGGGATCAAACCCGCATCTCCTGCTTGGCAGTTGGATTCTTTATCACTGAGCCACCCGGGAAACCAATCCTGCCATCTTAGAGACATCGTAATCCATGTCCTGCTACCTCTCCCTGAGAGATCTGAGTTTTATCCCTATGAGACGATCTTCTGAGCTCAGAGACACCAGCACCTGCTGCCAGCACACTTTCCTAGAAGTGTGGGTTCCAGTCCCAGGTATTTCCTTTGAGCTCAAAGACAGCAGAATCAGCCTGTGGAGCTCTATCCTCAGAGGTCTGGGGTTCAGCAACAGTGGGTTCCTCCTATAAGTTTCTGAGTTTCAATAATTTCAACCTTTTCTCTGTTCCACCAGCCCTACTATGTGAAGTCATTACCTCCATGATAGTTTAGAGTTTACTTTCTACCCTTTCAGTTACCTAATTAATAGTTATGCCTGGTTAAAAATTCTTTATATTACATTCTCTTTGCTTAAAAAAATGGTGTGGTTCCTGAATCCTACTTGGAAACTGATACACATAAGGAGTGTTAGGGATGGTTATTTCTAAAATTTAGTCCATATGTGGCTTCAGTGGTGAAGAATCTGCCTTCCAATACAGGCAGTATTCTTGCCTGGATTATTCCATGGACAGAGGAGCCTGGTGGGCTACCATCCATGGGGTCACAAAAGAGTCAGACACAGTTTAGTAACTAAACAACAACAGTACTAAAACAGGGTACTAATGGGGAGTAAGGGAGAAATGGATGCCATCTAGAGATCTTGACTTGTAGCTTGTCGCAGGAACTGATGAGCCTTTGGATTTATGCCTTTTGGGATAGGGCTGAATGTATTTTCAGTTGTAAGGGTATTAAATAGCATTATTTTTAATAGGAGAAAAAATTGATGTATGTATTATATGTGAGATGGCAGGTAGATATTAAAAAGTCAAAGTGATCAACCTTAATGGCTGCCCTGACTCTAAATCTAAGGCTAGATAGAGATGGGAAGAAGCAGTGTGTGTGGAATCCCCTTGACTGGAGGTAATGGCAACAGAGATAGCATCACCTGTTTTCTAAGCTAGCAGTTGCCTCTATGGCTCTAGTACGAACATTCCTTGTCTTGCATCAGTAATTGTGCCCCAACATGGTAGAGAATCACATGGCTGCCTTCTCCAGCTCAGCTGGAGCCTTGGTCTTATCCAGGAAGTTTCCATATCTGGTTCACAAGCGCTCTCCCCAGAGTATGTGAGTTACCCAATTCCCTTTTAGCTAATTCTTTTTGTGCTTATATAAACCTAAGTGAGATTTGATTGCTTGCAACTTGAATAATGAATGTCTATTCTCTGTCACTCTATTCTCTAACTCTGTTTGCTACTCAGCAGGTCACAAGGAGATGCTATGGGTTCAGAAGGCTAACAAAAGGGTTAATTTGCCTTTTTATCTCAGTCTGAATTGTCATTCCTACATCAAGATATAGGTTCATTTCTCTCCTACAGCCCACAGAGCTACACACATACAGCCCACCCGTCTAAGTGGCATGTGAGCCACAAGACGTAGGAACCTAAGTGGAGCAAAAGGGATTTTCACAGTAGTAAAACTACACCATTCTGTGTTGATGGATACTTGACATTATGAATTTGTCAAAACCCAGAGAACTGAGTGAACCCCAGTGTAAACTATGGGCTTTAATCAATAAAATCTGTTAATATTAGTTTATCAATTGTAAGAACTGCACCACACCAATGCAAAATGTCAAAACTGTGGGGAGAGGAAAAGGCGCAGATATGAACTCTCAATTTTCTTCTCAATTTTCTGTAAGCCTGCTGCTGCTAAGTCACTTCAGTCGTGTCTGACTCTGTGCGACACCATAGACTGCAGCCCACCAGGCTCCCACATCCCTGGGATTCTCCAGGCAAGAACACTGGAGTGGGTTGCCATTTCCTTCTCCAATTCTGTAAGCCTAAAACTGTTTTTAATAAAATAAAGTTCATTATTTTTAAAAGTGCTAAAAGTTTTGAGCAGAAACATCAGCCAAAAAAGACATGCAAACATCAAATAAGCTCATGAAAAGATGCTCGGTATCACTAGCCATCAGATCCATAATGCATACCCATTTCAGTGACTAAAGGTTAAAAGATTGCCAATATCTAGTTTTGGTGTAGATGTGGAGCAACCAGAATCTCATATATTATTAATGGAAATGCAAAATTGTGTAACCACCTTGGAAAATGGATTGGTAGTTTTCTACAAATTTAAACATGCATGCATGCATACGTGAGTGCTAAGTCGCTTCAGTTGTGTCTGACTCTTTGGGGCTTCCCTGGTGACTCAGACAGTAAAGTGTCTGCATGCAATGTGGGAGACCTGGGTTCGCTCCCTGGGTCGGGAAGATCCCCTGGAGAAGGAAATGGCAATCCACTCCAGTACTCTTGCTTGGAAAATCCCATGGGTGGGGGAACCTGGTAGGCTACAGTCCATGGGGTTGCAAAGAGTCAGACACAACTGAGCTACTTCATCTATGCGACCGCATGAACCATAGCCTGCCAGGCTCCTCTGTACATGGGATTCTCCAGGCAAAAATACTGAAGTAGGTTGCCATTTGTTCCTCCAGGGGATCTTCCCAAACCACGGATCAAACCCTCATCCCTTATGTCTCCTGCATTGCAGATGGATTCTTTATCACTAGTGCTACCTGGGAACCCCAAGTTAGATATATGTTTACCTTAAAAATCTATCAATTGTATTCACAGATATTTACCCAAGATAAATAAAAATATGTGCCCACACAAAAAACTCACAAATGACCATGCACCAGCTTTCATCATAAAAATAAAAAATTAGAAATAATTCAAATGGCCATTTACTGGTGAATGGATAAATTAAATGTGACATATACCTACAATGAAATATTGCTCAATGGTATAATGAAGAAATTACTGGTGCACATAGCAGCATGGATGAATTTTTAAAGCACTGCACTAAGTGAAAGAAGTTAGATACAGAAGGCTACCTACTGTATAGCTCAATTCATACAAAGTTCTAAAAGTGAAAGATCAGTGAGTTCATGGGGCTGTGGAGGGAGAAGAATTGGCTGCATAAGTGGACATGGTGTGATGGAAATAGTCAATTTCGTAACTGTGGGGTTTATACAGCTGTATGTTTTTTCCAAACTAATCAAATCATGTACTTAAAATAGGTGAACTTTATTGAGTGTAAATTATATATCAATAAAATTGATATATTAAAACAACTTATAAAAGGTATAGTAATTTAGAAAGTGACATTAGCACAAGGATAAACAGATAGATGGGGCTTCCCTGGTGCCTCAGATGGTAAAGAATCTGCCTGCAATGCAGGAGACCTGGATTCTATCTCTGGGTTGGGCAGATCCCCTGGAGAAGGGAATGGCTACCCATTCCAGTATTCTTGCCTAGAGAATTCCATGGACTGAGGAGCCAGGAAGGTTACAGGCCATGGGATCGCTGAGAGCTGGACACAACTGAGCAACTAATGCTTTCACAAACAAACAGATAAATGTAACACAAGTAGAGTCTAAAAGCAGTACCATGCATATTTGGAGAATTTTAATTTGAAAATGCTGGCCTAGAGAGAAAGGTTTTTCAATGTACCAGTATGGCTACACTGGATGTCAATGTGCAAAAATATAAAATTTGACCACTAACTTAAAAACCCAATCCCAGATATATTTGCAATCTAAATGAGAATGGTAAAACAATAAAGCTGCTAAAAGAACACATAGTACAACATTTTCATGACCTTGGATTGGGGGAAAATTTCACAGCTGTAAAGTACAAGATCTGCAAAGTGTACCTCAGTAATAATAAAGAATTCTGTCCATCAAAAGACATTATTAAGAGAATATAAAGGCAAGCCACAGGTTTCAGTTGTGGGTGAAACTATTCAAAACTGCCTGCCAGGCATTGCTAAGTCATCTTCATGGCCTTCCTTCTATGTCCCTCCATAGGAGCATAGTTGGTGAGAGGTTCTAGGCTTTGGACTTATCTGAACTTGTGCTGGGTATGGGGTCGCCCAGAGGCCTACAAACAAAGAAATGTTCTCTTTCAAGTATAATGCCAGCTCATACCTCCCACATGTGAAGGGTCAGGGTGTAAGGTTTGCAGGGCAGGATGGAAAAGGGAATAGTGAAAGTTACAATGTTTTTCTTGTGAACTTTTTCTGGAGAGAGCTAGTTAAATTCTCATTCCATTGTGTGTCCCTTCAGACTATGTCCCATAGTCCATTTGGTACCATTCAGTTCTATGTTCATTTCATCTCAGCTTCCTAAACAGCAAATGTTTTGTTAGAAATAATGGTTTTTTTTTGTGTGTGTGCAAAGTTAATAAATATGGCCAATTATTTATAGCAAGTTAGAATTTCAATTATGGCCTGGGCTAGGACATAATCAAGCAAGGAGGAAGTTAACAACTATGCACTTGTAAAAAATAGTTTGCGCAAATATATGGAATTTAGAAAGATGGTAACAATAACCCTGTGTACGAGACAGCAAAAGAGACACTGATGTATAGAACAGTCTTATGGACTCTGTGGGAGAGGGAGAGGGTGGGAAGATTTGGGAGAATGGCATTGAAACATGTAAAATATCATGTATGAAACGAGATGCCAGTCCAGGTTAATGCACGATACTGGATGCTTGGGGCTAGTGCACTGGGACGACCCAGAGGGATGGTATGGGGAGGGAGGAGGGAGGAGGGTTCAGGATGGGGAACACATGTATACCTGTGGCGGATTCATTTTGATATTTGGCAAAACTAATACAATTATGTAAAGTTTAAAAATAAAATAAAATTTAAAAAATAGTTTGGAGAAAGTATAGAGGAGGCAATTAAGTCTTTCCAGACACTTGTGTGTTCTCAGAGCAATTCAGAGTGTTATCAGGAAAGCATGAGTGCTAAGTCACTTCAGTCGTGCCCAACTCTTGTGATGCTATGGACTGTAGCCTTCCAGGCTCCTCTGTCCATGGGCTTTCTCAGGCAAAAATACTGGAGTGGGTTGCCCTGCCCTCCTCCAGGGAATCTTCCTGACCCAGGGATCGAATCTGTGTCTCTTATGTTTCCTGCATTGGTAGGTGGACCTTTACCACTAGTGCCATCTGGGAAGCCCCAGGAAAGCAAGGTCTCAACATTTAGATGAAGTCAAGGGTGTGACTAAAAGAATCCTTTGTTAAGACATCAGACTGCTTCCCTGGTGGCTCAGATGGTAAAGAATTTGCCTGCAATGCAGGAGACACCAGTTTGATCCCTGGGTCAGGAAGATCTCCTGGAGAAGGGAATAGCAATCCACTCCAGTATTCTTGCTTAGAGAGTTCCATGAACAGAGGAGCCTGGCAAGCTACAGCCCATGCAATCACAAAGAGTCAGACATGACTGAGTGACTAACACACTAAGATATCAGACAATATTAAATGGAGCTCTATAAACCTTCTCCAATGGGGAAAAAGGGCTTTTTTAGAATTATTATAAGGCCTCTAAACAGTATGAATATCTTTGTTGAACAGCAGGATTTCCAAAAATTTGACCACTAACTTAAAAAACCAATAGTATACCTCGGAAGACATATACTATTAAAAAACCTGTGGGAAAGACAAAGGAGGAACTGGCTTTGGAGAAGAACCGGGAACTAGAAAAGCTAGGGGCCCCTGAGAGGCAATCATTGCATGATGGGGTCCCCAAGCTAAGGAAAACTTATCTCTTGAACAGATTTGTGGGTTTTCCATTTGTCTAATGGAGTTATGAACTCAAGACCATCCCCATGGAAAAGAAATGCAAAAAAGCAAAATGGCTGTCTGGGGAGGCCTTACAAATAGCTGTGAAAAGAAGAGAAGTGAAAAGCAAAGGAGAAAAGGAAAGATATAAGTATCTGAATGCAGAGTTCCAAAGAATAGCAAGAAGAGATAAGAAAGCCTTCCTCAGTGATTAATGCAAAGAAATAGAGGAAAACAACAGAATGGGAAAGACTAGAGATCTCTTCAAGAAAATTAGAGATACCAAGGGAACATTTCATGCAAAGATGGGCTCAGTAAAGGACAGAAATGGTACAGACCTAACAGAAGCAGAAGATATTAAGAAGAGGTGGCAAGAATACACAGAAGAACTGTACACAAAAGATCTTCACAACCCAGATAATCACAATGGTGTGATCACTCACCTAGAGCCAGACATCCTGGAATGTGAAGTCAAGTGGGCCTTAGGAAGCATCAATACGAACAAAGCTAGTGGAGGTGATGGAATTCCAGCTGAACTATTTCAAATCTTGAAAGATGATGCTATAAAAGTGCTGCACTCAATATGCCAGCACATTTGGAAAACTCAGCAGTGGACACAGGACTGAAAAAGGTCAGTTTTCATTCCAATCCCAAAGAAAGGCAATGCCAAAGAAGGCTCAAACTACCGCACAATTGCACTCATCTCACACGCTAGTAAAGTAATACTCAAAATTCTCCAAGCCAGGCTTCAGCAATATGTGAACCGTGAACTTCCAGATGTTCAAGCTGGTTTTAGAAAAGGCAGAGGAACCAGAGACCAAATTGCCAACATCCACTGGATCATCGAAAAAGCAAGAGAGTTCCAGAAAAACATCTTCTTCTGCTTTATTGACTATGCCAAAGCCTTTGACTGTGTGGATCACAATAAACTGTGGAAAATTCTGAAAGAGATGGGAATACCAGACCACCTGACCTGCCCCTTGAGAAATTTGTATGCAGGGCAGGAAGCAACAGTTTGAACTGGACATGGAACAACAGAATGGTTCCAAATAGGAAAAGGAGTACATCAAAGCTGTATATTGTCCCCCTGCTTATTTAACTTCTATGCAGAGTACATAATGAGAAACGCTGGGCTGGAAGGAGCACAAGCTGGAATCAAGGTTGCCGGGAGAAATATCAATAACCTCAGATATGCAGATGACACCACCCTTATGGCAGAAAGTGAGGAAGAACTCAAAAGCCTCTTGATGAAAGTGAAAGTGGAGAGTGAAAAAGTTGGCTTTAAACTCAGAAAACGAAAATCATGGCATCTGGCCCCATTACTTCATGGGAAATAGATGGGAAAACAGTGGAAACAGTGTCAGACTTTATTTTTTTGGCCTCCAAAATCACTGCAGTTGGTGACTGCATCCATGAAATTAAAAGACACTTACTCCTTGGAAGAAAAGTTATGACCAACCTAGATAGCATATTCAAAAGCAGAGACATTACTTTGCCAACAAAGGTTCGTCTAGTCAAGGCTATGGTTTTTCCTGTGGTCATGTATGGATGTGAGAGTTGGGCTGTGAAGAAAGCTGAGTGCTGAAGAATTGATGCTTTTGAACTGTGGTGTTGGAGAAGACTGTTGAGAATCCCTTGGACTGCAAGGAGATCCAACCAGTCCACTCTGAAGGAGATCAGCCCTGGGATTTCTTTGGAAGGAATGATGCTAAAGCTGAAACTCCAGTACTTTGGCCACCTCATGCAAAGAGTTGACTCATTGGAAAAGACCCTGATGCTGGGAGGGATTGGGGACAGGAGGGGAAGGGGACGACAGAGGATGAGATGGCTGGATGGCATCACTGACTCGATGGACGTGAGTCTCAGTGAACTCCGGGAGTTGGTGATGGACAGGAAGGCCTGGCGTGCTGCGATTCATGGGGTCGCAAAGAGTCAGACACGACTGAGCGACTGAACTGAACTGAACTGACTGAATGGAGTTAATTATAAATTGATATGTAAACTCTACAAAGTCTTTTAAAGGAATTATACCAGCATGCCCTGCAAGTGGTATTTCAGTTCAGTTCAGTTGCTCAGTCATGTCTGACTCTTTTTGATCCCATGGACTACAGCACACCAGGCCTCCTTGTCGATCACCTTTACTCAAACTCACGTCCATCGAGTCGGTGATGCCATCCAACCATCTCATCCTCTGTCGTCCCCTTCTCCTCCCGCCTTCAATCTTTCCCAGCATCAGGGTCTTTTCAAATGAGTCAGCTCTTTGCATCAGGTGGCCAAAGTCTTGGAGTTTCATCTTCAACATCAGTCCTTCCAATGAACATTTAGGACTGATCTGCTTTAGGATGGACTGGTTAGATCTCCTTGCAGTCCAAGGGACTCTCAAGAAATTTTCAACACCAGAGTTCAAAGCATCAATTCTTTGGTGCTCAGATTTCTTTATAGTCCAACTCTCACATCCATACATGACCACTGGAAAAACCATAGCCTTGACTAGATGGACCTTTGTTGGCAAAGTAATGTCTCTGCTTTTTTAATAGGTTGGTCATAACTGTCCTTCCAAGGAGTAATTGTCTTTTAATTTCATGGCTGCAATCACCATCTGCAGTGATTTTGGAGGCCAAAAAAATAAAGTCTCTGACTGTTTCCATTCTTTCCCCATCTATTTGCCATGAAGTGATGGGACCGGATGCTGAATGTTGAGTTTTAAGCCTACTTTTTCACTCTTCTCTTTCACTTTCATCAAGAGGCTCTTTAGTTCTTCTTTGCTTTGTGCCATAAGGGTGGTGTCATCTGTGTATCTGAGGTTATTGATATTTCTCCCAGCAATCTTGATTCCACCTTGTGCTTCTTCCAGCCCAGCATTTCTCATGATGTGCTCTGCATATAAGTTAAATAAGCAGGGTGACAATATACAGCCTTGTCGTACTCCTTTTCCTATTTGGAACCAGTCTGTTGTTCCATGTCCAGTTCTAACTGTTGCTTCCTGACCTACATACAGATTTCTCAGGGGGAAGCTCAGATGGTCTGGTATTCCCATCTCTTTCAGAATTTTCCACAGTTTATTGTGATCCACACAGTCAAAGGCTTTGGCATAGTCAATAAAGCAGAAGAAGATGTTTTTCTGGAACTCTCTTGCTTTTCTATGATCCAGTGGATGTTGGCAATTTGGTCTCTGGTTCCCCTGCTTTTGCTAAAACCAGCCTGAACGTTTGGAAGTTCATGGTTCACATACTGTTGAAGCCTGGCTTGGAGAATTTTGAGCATTACTTTACTAGCATGTGAGGAGTGCAATTGTGCAGTAGTTTGAGCATTCTTTGGCATTGCCTTTCTTTAGGATTGGAATGAAAACTGACCTTTTCCAGTCCTGTGTCCACTGCTGAGTTTTCCAAATGTGCTGGCATATTGAGTGCAGCACTTTCACAGCATCATCTTTCAGGATTTGAAATAGCTCAACTGGAATTCCATCACCTCCACTAGCTTTGTTCATAGTGATGCTTCCTAAGGCCCACTTGACTTCACATTCCAGGATGTCTGGCTCTAGGTGAGTTGTCACACCATCGTGATTAACGGGGTCATGAAGCTCTTATTTGTACAGTTCTTCTGTGTATTCTTGCCACCTCTTCTTAATATCTTCTGCTTCTGTTAGGTCTGTACCATTTCTGTCCTTTATTGAGCCCATCTTTGCATGAAATGTTCCCTTGGTATCTCTAATTTTCTTGAAGCAATCTCTAGTCTTTCCCATTTTATTATTTTCCTCTATTTCTTTGCACTGATAACTGAGGAAGGCTTTCTTATCCTTCCTTGCTATTCTTTGGAACTCTGCATTCAAATGGGCATATCTTTCCTTTTCTCCTTTGCTTTTCGCTTCTCTTCTTCTCACAGCTATTTGTAAGGCTTCCTCAGACAGCCATTTTGCTTTTTGCAAGTGGTAGAGAGAATGTAAAATAAAACATCTCTGGACCCTAACCCAAATTATATTGGCAGGAAACAGGATGTAAAATCTTCAGCTGCAAACACAGACTACTTTGCACAGAAAAGGAAGACTCAGAACTGAACAAAGGGCAAAGACAGCAGAGCCAAGAGGCAGGGAAAATCTCTCCCAGGAAGCAGAACTTGGGCCTAATTTTTTAAAATGCCATCATTTACCCCCACTGACTTGAGAATCCCCATGGAGCAGTGAACCCTTTATGCTCTCATTTCCCCACTTTTTGAAAGGAGTATCTATTGTTAGTATCCCATGCCGTCCCACAATTGTATCTTGTGAGGTAGATAACTTTTCACTTTAGTTCACAAGTCTTCAGATCAACAAGAACCATACTAGAGAAGCTAAACATAGGAGTCTCATTCATATCTGGACTTGATTTAGATAACAAGATCTTATACCTGATGCCATAAAGGGACTAGACTTCGGTTTGGTTTGAGGTGGTCTTTGTGGAGATAGAGTACATTTTGCCTATGGGAGGAATATAAATAATGTGTAGCCAGAGGTTGGATTGTGGTGGTTTTGAAATATGGCATCAAATTCTTTAACTCTCCTTCAATCAATAGGAGCTACTACTTTCTTTTCTTATGAAAATGAGCAGGCTTGAGGTTGCTTCAACCAACAAAGTAAAATGGAAGTTATGTTATTCTAAGGCTAGGTCATAGAAAGCAATGCGAGCCTCTGCCTTCTGCTGCTAAAATATTCACTTTTGAAGCCCAAGGACAGGATGTAAAAAATCCAACAATCCATTGTGAGGAAGGCATCCGCAGTGTGAAGAAGTCCAAACCACATGAAAAAGCCGTTTGCAAGTGCTCTGGATATAACAGAATCAACTGAGCCAAGACTTTAGTCATCTTGTCCCTGGGAACAGACATGTGAGTAAAGAAGCCTTCAGATGATCCTAAACATTCAAGTCACTTCGAAACCATTCAGGTGTTCCCAGCTGAGGCCTTGAATATTGAGTACAGAGATAAGTCATCCTCGCTGCACCCTATCCAAATTGCTGACCCATAGAATTAGTGACCATAATAAATTGGTTTTTGTTTTATGCTCCTAGGTTTGGGATGTCTTGTTACATAGCATTTGATAACTGGAATATTCATATCCAAAGTATATAAATAATTCAAAAATTATTAGGAAAACCCTTGAAAACTGAAGAGAAAAATGGACAAGAGAATTCAAGCAAGCACTATCCAAAGGTGGAAATTGAAATGGCCAATACACACATGAAAAGGCGTTGCTTATTAGTCATCAGGGAAATGCAAATTAAAACCACAAAGAGATTCCATTTCTCACCCACTGGAATGGGTAAAAATAAAAATACAACAAATGTATGTATAAGTGAGATAACTCTCATGAACTGTTAGTGGGAATTTAAGTTCATTCAAGCACTTTCAAAAAACTGGCAGTAATTTCTCCAGTTAAAAATATGCATCGTGCATCTGGTGAATAGCAACACCACTCCTAGGTTTCTAGCAGAAATTTTAAGATGTGTACACAAATGTTCAGAAAAATGTTATTCATTCAAGCCAAGGACTGAAACCATTCCACATGCCCATCAAGAAGAGACTGGATAAATTAAATCGTGGTGTATTAATAAGATGGAATACTGTGCAGCAATTAAAATGAACTAAAGCTGCACTCAGCAATACAGATGGATGTCAAAAACACAAACTTTAGCAAGAAAATCAAATGTAAATAATATATACTGTATGGTTCTGTTTATATTTACTTAAAAAAAAACAGGAAAATTTATCTGTAGTGTTATGAGATGCAATAGCTCTTTCCTTTGGAGTGGAAGAGGGAAGTAGTGATTGTGAGGGAACATGAGGGAATTCTAGGGTCTTGGGAATGCTTGACTTCTTAATCAAAGGGGTTATTACAAAGATACCAGTTCAGTTCAGTCACTCAGTTGTTCCTGACTCTCTGCAACCCATTGGACTGCAGCACGCCAGGCTTCCCTGTCCATCACCAACTCCTGGAGCTTGCTCAAACTCATGTCCATTGAGTCAGTGATGACATCTAACCATCTTATCCTTGGTCATCCCCTTCTCCTCCTGCCTGCAATCTTTCCCAGCATCAGGAACTTTTCAATCAGTCGGTTTTTCGTATTAGGTGGCCAAAGTATTGGAGCTTCAGCTTTAGCATCACTACTTCCAATGAATATTCAGGACTGATTTCCTTTAGGATGGACTGGTTGGATCTCCTTGCAGTCCAAAGGACTCTCAAGAGTCTTCCCCAACACCACAGTTCAAAAGCATCAAGCTTTTGTCTGTGTGGATCACAATAAACTGTGGAAAATCCTGAAAGAGATGGGAATACCAGACCACCTGACCTGCCTCTTGAGAAATCTGTATATAGGTCAGGAAGCAACAGTTAGAACTGGACATGGAACAACAGACTGGTTCCAAATAGGAAAAGGAGTATGTCAAGGCTGTATATTGTCACCCTGCTTATTTAACTTATATGCAGAGCACATCATGAGAAATGCTGGGCTGGAAGAAGGACAAGCTGGAATCAAGATTGCCAGGAGAAATATCAATAACCTCAGATACACAGATGACACCACCCTTATGGCAGAAAATGAGGAAGAACTCAAAAGCCTCTTGATGAAAGTGAAAGTGGAGAGTAAAAAAGTTGGCTTAAAGCCAACTTTCTGAATGTTGATTCAGAAAACGAAGATCATGGCATCTGGTCCCACCACTTCATGGGAAATAGATGGGGAAACAGTGGAAACAGTGTCAGACTTTATTTTTCTGGGCTCCAAAATCACTACAGAGGGTGACTGCAGCCATGAAATTAAAAGACGCTTACTCCTTGGAAGGAAAGTTATGACTAACCTAGATAGCATATTCAAAAGCAGAGACATTACTTTGCCAACAAAGGTTCGTCTAGTCAAGGCTATGGTTTTTCCTGTGGTCATGTATGGATGTGAGAGTTGGACTGTGAAAAAGGCTGAGCGCCGAAGAATTGATGCTTTTGAATTGTGGTGTTGGAGAAGACTCTTGAGAGTCCCCTTGGACTGCAAGGAGATCCAACCAGTCCATTCTGAAGGAGATCAGCCCTGGGATTTCTTTGGAGGGAATGATGCTGAAGCTGAAACTCCAGTACTTTGGCCACCTCATGCGAAGAGTTGACCCATTGGAAAAGACTCTGATGCTGGGAGGGATTGGGGGCAGGAGGAGAAGGGGACGACAGAGGATGAGATGGCTGGATGGCATCACTGACTCGATGGACGTGAGTCTCAGTGAACTCCAGGAGTTGGTGATGGACAGGGAGGCCTGGCGTACTGCGATTCATGGGGTCACAAATAGTCAGACATGACTGAGCGACTGATCTGATCTGATTTATGGCAGAAAGCAAAGAAGAACTAAAGAGCCTCTTGATGAAAGTGAAAGTGGAGAGTGAAAAAGGTGGCTTAAAGCTCAACATTCAGAAAACTAAGATCATGGCATCCGGTCCCATACCTTCATGGCAAATAGATGGGGAAACAGTGGAAACAGTGGCTGAGTTTATTTTTCTGGGCTCCAAAATCACTGCAGATGGTGATTGCAGCCATAAAATTAAAACCTCCTTGGAAGGAAAGTTATGACCAACCTAGATAGCATATTCAAAAGCAGAGACATTACTTTGTCAACAAAGGTCCGTCTAGTCAAGGCTATGGTTTTTCCAGTGGTCATGTATGGATGTGAGAGTTGGACTGTGAAGAAAGCTGAGCACCAAAGAATTGATGCTTTTGAACTCTGGTGCTGGAGAAGACTCATGAGAGTTCCTTGGACTGCAAGGAGGTCCAACCAGTCTATCCTAAAGGAGATCAGAGCTGGGTGTTCGTTGGAGGGACTGATGTTGAAGCTGAAACTCCAGTACTTTGGCCACCTGATGCGGAGAGCTGACTCATTTGAAAAGACCCTGATGCTGGGAAAGATTGGCGGCAGGAGGAGAAGGGGACGACAGAGGATGAGATGGTTGGATGGCATCACCGACACAATGGACATGGGTTTGGGTGGACTCTGGGAGTTGGTTATGGACAGGGTAGCCTGGCACGCGGCGGTTCATGGGGTCACAAAGTGTCGGACACGACTGAGTAACTGAACTGAACTGATGAAAATATTGGTTTGTTATTTGTGATAAATATGTCATAATAATATAAAATGTTAGTAAAAAGGAAAAACAGGGTTAAGTAAATGGGAACTCAGGCATGTTCACAATACTTCTGTGAAATGAAAACTTTTCTTTTAAAAAGTTAATAAAAAGATTAAATATTAGCAAGAAGATTGAGAAAGGGAATCAGAATTTGAAGTAAAATCAGTATGGTTATGAGTTTCTTGTGCTTTTTTTTCTTCCTGTATCAACAAGTCTAGACTCAAATGCAGCTCAAATTTGATAACTGCACATGAGGTGAAGTCAGAATGAGCACTAAAAACTGTCTCTATTTCTAGTCAAGGAATAGGAATTAGGATCCTTATGAGACACAGAGAGGGGTCCAAATCCCCTTATTTTTCTGCTGGCCCTGCACCTAGGTGCAGGTAGGTGCAGGTGATCTAGGTGGTGGCTACATCAGCAAAAGATGCGAAAGCATCTAGAATTGGAGTGAAAAATCCTTCTGTCAGGAGATCTTTGGTCTAGAATATACGAGATGGATCCTTGTTGATATCTTTGTCTCTCTGTTCTCCTGCCACTTGACCATCAGTGTAGATTGATTTAGGGAAACCACACAATTGAGTGGTTAGAATAAAGATCCACTTTTTGGCTAAAGGAACAGAATGGGGTCACCTGGGTAATAGAAAATATGATGAAGATTGCCAGGAGAAGGAAATGTGTGAAAGGGATACAATTTGTGTATCAAATACTGGGCTCAGTCTGAGATGCTTATGCAGGAATATTACAAAAAGCAAGATACCAAAACTTGGAGAACTGTAATCATGGTAGACCACTACACAGGTCTTAGTCATGGTTGTGGGTGGTCACAAAAACTGTGAATACCAAAATCACTGCATGTACATATGGAATATTCACTGTAATACATCCTAAGTCATAAAACAAACAGCAAATTATGACAAATACAAATGATTCTGAGTACATTCTCAGTCAGAAAAAAGCAAGCCCCAGAGCTGACTGTGGCTCAGATAATGAGTTCCTTAATGCAAAATTCAGACTTAAATTGAAGAACGTAGGGAAAACCATTAGGCTGTTCAGGTATCAGATCAGATCAGTCGCTCAGCTGTGTCCGACTCTTTGCGACCCCATGAATCGCAGCACACCAGGCCTCCCTGTCCATCACCAACTCCCGGAGTTCACTGAGACTCACATTCATCGAGTCAGTGATGCCATCCAGCCATCTCATCCTCTGTCGTCCCCTTCTCCTCCTGCCCCCAATCCCTCCCAGCATCAGTCTTTTCCAATGAGTCAACTCTTCGCACGAGGTGGCCAAAGTACTGGAGTTTCAGCTTCAGCATCATTCCTTCCAAAGAAATTCCAGGGCTATTCTCCTTCAGAATGGACTGGTTGGATCTCCTTGCAGTCCAAGGGACTCTCAAGAGTCTTCTCCAACACCACAGTTCAAAAGCTCCCTTATGATTATACAGTGGAAATAACAAATAAATTCAAGGGATTAGATATGTTAGCCTGAAGAACTATGGATGGGGGTTCATAACATACAGGAGGTGGTGACCAAAATCATCCCCAAGAAAAAGAAATACAAAAAGGCAAAACAGTTGTTTTAGGAAGCCTTACAAATAGCTAAGAATAGAAGAGAAGTGAAAAGCAAAGGAGAAAGGAAAAGATATACTCAGCTGAATGTAGAATTCCAGAGAATACCAAGGAGAGATAAGAAAGCCTTCCTCAGTGATCAATGCAAAGAAATAGAGAAAAAGAGTAGATTAGGAAAGGCTAGAGGTCTCTTCAAGAATATTAGAGATACCAAGGGAAAATTTAATGCAAATATGGGCACAATAAAGGACAGAAATGGCAAAGACCTTACAGAAGCAGAAGATATTAAGAAGAGGTGGCAAGAATATACAGAAGAACTATACAAAAAAGATCTTAATGACCCAGATAACCGTGATGGTTTGATCACTCACCTAGAGCCAGACATCCTGGAGTGTGAAGTCACATGGGCTTAAGAAGCATTACTATGAACAAAGCTAGTGGAGGTGATGGAATTCCAGTTGATCTCTTTCAAATCCTGAAAGATGATGCTGTGAAAGTGCTTCATTCAATATGCCAGCACATTTGGAAAACTCAGCAGTGGCCACAGGACTGGAAAAAGTCAGTTTTCATTCCAAGCCGAAGGAAGAGCAATGCTAAAGAATGTTCAAGCTACCACACAATTGTGTTAATTTCACATGATTTCAAGGTCATGCTCAAAATCCTCCAAGCTAGGCTTCAACAGTACATGAACTGAGAACTTACAAATGTACAAGCTGGATTTAAAAAAGGCAGAGGAACCAGAGATCAAATTGCCAACATCCACTGGATCATAGAAAAAGCAAGGGAGTTAAAAAAAAACAAAAACAAAAACAAAACATTTACTTCTGCTTTACTGACTACACTAAAGCTTTTGACTGTGTAGATCACAACTAACTGTGGAAAATTCTTAAAGAAATGGGAATTCCAGACCATGTTACCTGCCTCCTGTGAAACCTGTATGCATGTCAAGAAGCAGTAGTTAGGACTGGTCATGGAACAACAGACTGGTTCTAAATTGGGATAGGAGTACATCAAGGCTGTATATTATCACCCTGCTTATTTAATTTATATGCAGAATACATCATGAGAAATACCAGGCTGGATGAATCACTAGCTCAAAATTGCTGGGAGAAATATCAATAACCTCAGATATGCAGAGGACACACCCTGAAGGCAGAAAGTGAAGAGGAACTAAAGAGCCTCTTGATGAAGGTGAAAGAGAAGAATGAAAAAGCTGGCTTAAAACTCAACATTCAAAGTACGAAGATCCAGTCCCATCACTTCATGGCAAATAGATGGGGAAAGAATGGAAACAGTGATGGACTTTATTTTCTTGGGCTCTAAGAGTTCTGGAGAATGCAGAGTTCCAGGTGACTGCAGCCATGAAATTAAAAGATGCTTACTCCTTTAAGATATTTCTCCCAGCAATCTTGAGCTAGTGATTCATCCAGGCTGGTATTTCTCATGGTGTATTCTGCATATAAATTAAATAAGCAGGGTGATAATATACAGCCTTGATGTACTCCTATCCCAATTTAGAACCAGTCTGTTGTTCCTTGGAAGAAGAACAATGACAAATCTAGACAGCCTATTAAAAAGCAGAGACATTAGCTGCCTACAAAGGTCCATCTAGTGAAAGCTATGATTTTTCCAGTAGTCATATAGGGATGTGAGAGCTGACGGTAAAAAAGGCTGAGTGCCAAAGAACTGATGCCTTTGAACTGTGGTGCTGGAGAAGACTCTTGAGAGTCCCTTGGACAACAAGGAGATCAAAGAAGTCAATCCTAAAGGAAATCAGCCCTGAATATTCATTGGAAGGTCTGATGCTGAACCTACAATACTTTGACCACCTGATTTGAAGAGCCAACTCATTGGAAAACACCCTAATGCTGAGAAAGATTGAGGGCAAAAGGAGAAAGGGGTGATAGAAGATGAGGTGGTTCGATGGCATCACCGACTCAGTGGACATGAGTTTGAACAAACTCAGTCAATGGTGAAGGACAGGGAAGCCTGGCTTGCTGCAGGTCTTAGGGTTGCAAAGACTCATACACGACTGAGCAACTGAACAAAAACAGATGACAACTGGAGATCACTCCCAAATATTTTAAAAGATTTAACACTATTTCTAATAAAATCTCTTCAAGAAAATCAAAGGAGAAGGAACATTTCCCAACTCATTTTATGAGGTTGAATGAGTGAAAGTGTTCATCACTCAGTTGTGTCTGACTCTTTTCAACCACATAGTCTGTAGCCCACCAAGCTCCTCTCTTCATGGAATTCTCCAGGCAAGGTACTGGAGTGGGTAGCCATTCCTTTCTCCAGGGTATCTTCCCCACCCAGGGATCGAATTCAAGTGTCCTGCACTGCAGGCAGATTCTTTATTGTCTGAGCCACCTGGGAAGCCCTTTAGCATTACCTTTAATATGAAAACTGTGTGACAACAGTACAAGAAAACTACCGGTCGATAAACTTCATGAACATAAGATGCAATGATCTGCAATAAAATATTAGCAAACAGAACCCAGAAATACATAAAAAGGATAATACATGGCCAAGCTGTGTTTGAGGAACAGAAGGCCAGTTCAATATTTCACAGTCAATGAGTGTAAAATACTAGTATAACAGACTAATTTTATGATCACATCAATTAAAGGAGAAAAAGCATTTGCCAGACTACAGCTTGGTTTGTGAACAAAGCAAGAACGAATAGGAATTTAACCTGATAAAGTATATACACAAAAACTACAGCTAATATCAAGGTTTACAGTGAAAGACTGAATGCCTTCTAAGAGAAATAAATAGGCAAGGAAGTACACTTTCCCCAGCTTTATTGAAGACTTAATGGAATTCTTGCAAGTGGAATGAAGGAAGAAAATAAATAACAAGCAAACAGATAGGAAGGGATCACATAGCACTATCCCTATTCTCAGAGGCATAATTGTCTTACAATAAAATCCCAAAGAAACTAAAAAAAACTCTTAGTCCTAATAAATGAGTTTATCAAGTTTTCAGGATACAAAGTCAATGCACAAAACCCATCATTTTCCATATGGTGATTATTTGCTAAGTTGTGTCCAACTTGTGTGACCCCATGGACTGTAGCCCGCCAGGCTCCTCTGTCCATGGGATTTCCAAGGCAAGAGTACTGGAGTGGGTTGCCATTTCCTTCTCCATATAATTACAAAATATGAAAACAAAAATATTTTAAAAATACCATTTCAATAGCTCCCTCAAAAGACTTAAATATAAATCAAATGTAGCATATATACAACCTGTAGTTTAAAAACAGTAAAATTTTGATAAAAGAAACCAAATAATACTTAAATAAATACATACTTTGTTCATGGACTTCAAAACTCAACATAGTAAAGAACTCAATTTTTACCAAATTGAAATATAGATTCAAAATAATACTAGTCAGAATCACAGCAGTAATTCTTGCTTACATAGACAAAATGATTCAAAAAAATTTATGTAAGGGCAAAGGAACTAGACTAGCTAAAGCAATTTTGGAAAAGGAGAATAATTTTGGAAAAATCACATTCAAGTCACTCTAGCTGATTTAAAATTTTCCTATAAGGCTATAGTAATAGTGCAATTTACATTTGGCTAAGAAAGAGACACATAGATCAAGGGAACTGAATAGAGAGTCCAGAATAAGCCAATGTAAATATGACCCATGGAGACTTTATAAAGGATTGTGTGTATGTGCATTCACTCAGTTGTGTTTGACTCTTTGCTGTCCCAAGGACTATAGCCTGCCAGGCTCCTCTACCCATGGAATTTTCCAGGCAAGAATACTGGAGTGTCATTTACAGTATTTTCTAGGCAAGAATACTGTTTGCCATTTCCTTTTCCAGGGGATCTTTCTGATTCAGGGATCGAACCTGCATCTCTTGTGTCTCCTTCATTGGCAGGTGGATTTTTTACCACTAGCATCACCTAGGAAGCCCTTATAAAGGATTAAAACAATTTAATTGAGAAATTTGGGCTTTTTAATAAATTGTTTTGGAACAGTTAGACAATCTTATGTTAAAAATGAATATAAAAACTTCATAATTTATATAAATACATAATAAATCTAATGGGTAAATGAAAAATATAAACCTTAAAAGATAAAACAAAGGAGAAAATCTTCATGACCTGAGGTTAGGCAAAGGGGTCTTAAGCATGACACCTGAAGCATGATTCATAAAATTCTAAAAATGATAAATTTGATTTCCTCAAAATTTTAAATTTTCACTCTGAGAAACACGGAATAAAAAGTCAAGCTGGAAGGATTATATTTGCAAATTAGATACCCAATAAAGGACTTATAGCCAGAAAATATAAACAGCCTTCAAAACTCAAATATTAGAAAATAAACAACTCAGTTAAGGAAATGGGCAAGTGATGCCAGTAGACACATCAGTGAAGTGGAAATATGAATGGAAAATAAGCAATGAAAAGTTATTCTGCATCATCAGCCATAAGAGAAATGAAAATTAAAGCCATCATGAGATATCATAACACATATTTGAGAAAGACTAAAAATGTTTTTAAAATGACACTACGAAGTGCTATCAAGGATGAAGAACAACTTGAACTCTAACACATAAGTGAGGAATATAAAATAACACAGCTCTGTGGAAAATGATTTGGCAATTTTTTATAAAGATACACTTATTATATAACTCAGCAAAGCAACTCCTGTGAGAAATAAAAACTTATGTTCATACAAAAACCTACATATGAAAGTTTATAGGAGTTCCATCCATATTTGCCAAAATCTAGAAAAAACCCAAGTGTCTTTTCATGGGCTGAATGGATAAACAAACTGTGGTGCATCCAACCAATGGACTACCGTTGAGCAAGAAAAAGAAATGAGCTTTTGATACACAGAACTTGAATGAAACTCAAAGGGATTTTCCTGAGTGAAAGCGCCTCAAAAAGTTACTTACTCTATTCTTCCATTTATATGACATTTGAGAAAAGACAAAAGTACAGTGATGGAGAACAGTTGCGTGGTTGTCAAAGTTAGATGTGCAAAGAGGGTAAGAGCATAAAAGAACAGCATAAGAGGGGTGTGTGTGTGTGTGTGAGGACAGTATGGTACTATTCTGAGTCCTAATTGTAGTTGTGGTTACATGAATCTATAGAGGAACTTTAACAGTACATTGAAATAAAAAGATAATTTTAATGTTCAGTAATTTTAAAATATTAAAGTAAGAAATTAAAAACATGGAGTGACTACATTGATATCAGATTAAATTGATTTCATTAGAAGAAAATTTATCATAAATAAACTGGAACGTTAGTCACATAAGAACTCATCAAGAAGACATGACAATCCTAAATATGTATGCACCTAAAAGCAGGGTTGCATTTGTATGGAAATACAAAAAACCTCGAATAGCCAAAGCAGTCTTGAGAAAGAAGGATGGAACTAGAGGAATCAACCCGCCTGATTTCAGGCTCTACTACAAAGCTCCAGTCATCAAGACAGTGTGGTACTAACATGAAGACAGAAATATAGATCAATGGAACAAAATAGAAAGCCCAGAGATAAATCCATGCACCTATGGACATCTTATCTTTGACAAAGGGGGCAAGAATATACAATGGAGAAAAGACAGTCTCTTTAACAAGTGATTCTGGGAAAACTGGTCAACCACTTGTAAAAGAATGAAACTAGAACACTTTTTAACACCATACACAAAAATAAACTCAAAATGGATTAAAGATCTAAATGTAAGACCAGAAACTATAAAACTCCTAGAGGAGAACATAGGCAAAACACTCTCCGACATACATCACAGCAGGATCCTCTATGACCCACCTCCCACAATATTGGAAATAAAAGCAAAAATAAACAAATGGGACCTAATTAAACTTAAAAGCTTCTGCACAACAAAGGAAACTATAAGCAAGGTGAAAACACAGCCTTCAGAATGGGAGAAAATAATAGCAAACAAAGCAACTAACAAAGAATTAATCTCAAAAATATACAAGCAACTCCTGCAGCTCAATTCCAGAAAAATAAACGACCTAATGAAAAATGGGCCAAAGAACTAAACAGACATTTCTCCAAAGAAACGAGTCGCCAGTCCAGGTTCGATGCGCGATACTGGATGCTTGGGGCTGGTGCACTGGGACAACCCAGAGGGATGGTAGGGGGAGGGAGGAGGCAGGAGGGTTCAGGATGGGGAACACATGTATACCTGTGGTGGATTCATTTTGATATATGGCAAAACCAGTACAATATTGTAAAGTTAAAAAATAAAATTAAATAAAAAAATAAAAAAAATAAAATAGAAACAGCAAAAAAAAAAAAAAAGACATACAGATGGCTAACAAACACATGAAAAGATGCTCAACATCACTCATTATCAGAGAAATACAAATCAAAACCACAGTGAGGTATGATTTCACGCCAGTCAGAATGGCTGCGATCCAAAAGTCTATAAGCAATAAATGCTGGAGAGGGTGTGGAGAAAAGGGAACCCTCTTACACTGTTGGTGGGAATGCAAACTAGTACAGCCACTATGGAGAACAGTGTGGAGATTTCTTAAAAAACTGGAAATAGAACTGCCTTATGACCCAGCAATCCCACTGCTGGGCATACACACTGAGGAAACCAGAATTGAAAGAGACACATGTACCCCAATGTTCATCGCAGCATGGTTTATAATAGCCAGGACATGGAAGCAATCTAGATGTCCATCAGCAGACGAATGGATAAGAAAGCAGTGGTACATATACACAATGGAGTATTACTCAGACATTAAAAAGAATACATTTGAATCAGTTCTAATGAGGTGGGTGAAATCGGAGCCTATTATACAGAGTGAAGTAAGCCAGAAGAAAAACACCAATACAGTATACTAACGCATATATATGGAATTTAGAAAGATGGTAATGACAACCCTGTATGCGAGACAGCAAAAGAGACACAGATGTATAGAACAGTCTTTTGGACTCTGTGGGAGAAGGGAAGGGTGGGATGATTTGAGAGAATGGCATTGAAACATGTATAATATCATATGTGAAACAGATCGCCAGTCCAGGTTCGATGCTTGATACAGGGTGCTCAGGGCTGGTGCACTGGGATGACCCAGAGGGATGGGATGGGGAGGGAGGTGGGAGGAGGATTCAGGATGGGGAACACATATACACCTGTGGTGGATTCATGTCAATGTATGGCAAAACCACTACAATATTGTAAAGTAATTAGCTTCCAATTAAAATAAATAAATTAAAAAAATAAAAGCAGTGCTGCAAAATACATAAATAAAAACTGATAGAACTAAAAGTACAGATCGTCAAATCTACAGTTGTACTAATGTTTGCAGACCATGACACTCATCTCTGAGTAAATGTTAAAAAAAAATGGACAGAAAATGTGCAAGGACAGAAAATATTGAAGGACTCAGATAACACTATCAACCAACTTCATCTAATTGGCATTTGGAGACTACTTCACACAACAACAGAAAAATAAATATTATTTTCAAGTACATGTGGAATATTCACCAAGACAGACCATAAAACAACCTTTAACAAATGTAAAAGAATTTACATTGTGCAAAGCATATTCTCTCCTCATAATGGAATTACAGAATACAAGATATCTGCAAATTCGCCAAGTAGTTAGAGATTAAGCACATTTTGCCTAACTCATGTTTCACAATAAATTCTTGAGGGAAATTAGAAAATAGTTTGAAGTGAATTAATGTAAAAATACAACATATTAGAGTTTGTGGGACTCAGCTATTGCAGTATGTAGAGAGAAATTTATGTCATTAAATGCATAAGATTACAAAGCAAGACACAGCACAACTCAATAATCTAAGTTTCCACTGTAAGAAACTGTGAAAAGAAAAGTAAGTTGAACCCTAAGTGGAAACTATATGTGTGTTAGTCGCTCAGTTGTGTCCCACTTTTTGTGACCCCATGGACTAGAGCCTGCCAGGCTTCTCTGTCCATGGCATTCTCCAGGCAAGAATACAGGAGTGCCATTTCCTTTTCCAGGGAATTTTCCCAACCCAGGGATTGAACCCAGGTCTCCTGCATTGCAGGCAGATTCTTTACCATCTAATCCACTAGGGAAGCTCCCTTGAATGTAGTAGTAATGTGTAATGTTTAAAAATTTGGAATAACCAGTAAATCATGTAGATCTACATAAAACGTATGTAAAGGGACAAAATGATATTATACCAAAATAAGGACCAGTTGGGTTCCCAGGTGGCACTAGTGGTAAAGAACTTGCCTGCAATGAAGGAGACATAAGGGGCACAGGTTCAGTCTCTGGGTCGGGAAGATCCTCTGGAGGAGGAAATGGCAATCCACTCCAGTATTCTTGTCTGGAGAATTCCATGGACAGGGGAGCCTAGTGGGCTACCGTCCATGGGGTCACAAAGAATCGGACACAACTGAAGCAACATAGCATGCACAAGGAACAGTTACCGTTTCGCTAGGGGAAAATTCTGGTTATAAAACAAGACTGGTTTGAAAAAGCACTGATAAAGATATTTGTATTTATTAATTCTCTTTTATTCCTTTTTGGAGAATATGAACCTATATTTTTAAAAGGGAAAATAAAAAATCTATAAGACTGTGTTGTTGTTTAGTCACTCAGTCATGTCTTTGTGACCTCATGGACTGCAGCCCACCAGGCTTCTCTGTCCATGGGATTTCCCAGGCAAAAATAATATAGTGGGTTGCCCTTTCCTTCTCCAAGGGATCTTCCCATCCCAAGGATCAAACCTGGGTCTCCTGCATTGGCAGGCGGATTCTTTACCACTGAGCCACAAGGGAAGCCCAACCATAAGATAATTCCATTGCAAATAAATTACATGCCCATTTTTTTGTAACTAAAAATTTATAGAAACATCTTTGGAACAAAATAATTTGGTAAAAAATAGGGATTGATGAGTTGCAAAAAGAGCAAAGAATAAATTAAAAAGTGGTAAGAAAATTTCTAAGGCACAAGAATATGAAATCATATCAATATGAGAGAAACCATTCATGGCTTAACTAGTACAGTGTTTGAATTAAAACATTAAAATGGAGAAATTGTCAATGCACAAAAGAAATATGAGAGATATAGCTAACAACTAAGCGTGTATTATCTACTGCAGAGAAGTTTTAACTAAATTAAAAATTACAGTTCTTTTTACATAGTGTTCAGTTTTTGAAAGATAAGCATGTATTAACTTAAAGCTATGAATGTGTGTGCATGTGTGTGTGTGTGTTAGTCGCTCAGTCGGCTCTGACTCTGCGACCCCACAGACTGTAGCCTGCCAGGCTTCTCTCTGTCCATGGAATTCTCCAGGCAAGAATACTGGAGTGGATTGCCATTCCCGTTTCCAATGTGTTGAATTAAAGAAATATGGGTCATTGTTATGAAAATATTGCTTCATTCTTAGGACAATCAGTATTTTTAAAAGTACATTTTTACTGATGATTCAGAATTAATGACATTAAAGACTGAAAACATATTTTAAATAACAATTTATTTATTATGAGGTTTACGAGAGACATATAAACAAGTTTTGACAAGGGACATATAAACAACACTTAGAGCAGTGAAATTAGTCATGATAATTCCACCTGCCCATATTGCCTACATACAATCCTTCCTGTAGATATTGGATCCAATATCATGTCATTGGGAATATGCATGCGTGCATGCATGCTCAGTTGCATCCAACTCTTGGTGACCCCATGGACTGCAGCCCATCTGGCTCCTCTGTCCTTGGAATTTCCCAAACAAGAATACTGGAGTGGATTGGCATGCCCTCCTCCAGGAGATCTTCCAGGCCCAGGAATGGAAACTGCATCTCTGCCGTCTCCTGCATTGGCAGGTGGGTTCTTTACCACTAGTGTCACCTGGGAAGTTTGCATTGGGCGTATGACTTAGATATAAATATCTTTGTTTTTGCTCATGCTCAGTCATGTCTCACTCTTTGTGACCCCTTTTGACTGTACCCCAACAGGCTCCTCTGTCCATGAAATTTTTCAGGCAAGAATATTGGAATGGGTTGCTATTCACTTCTCCAGAAGTTTCCCAATCCAGTGATTGACTCAGGAATATAAATATTTAATTTCCACTTTTAAAAACATTATTAGTTTTTCTAAAAGATGGTTTTAAAGATAAGAAAGATTCTTAACTGTGAAGGATTGTATTTGAAATTGAGAGAAGCTAGATGACTACACATAGCCTACTAATTGTATTTTTTTGTTTCTTTACAGTTACATAATCAATCAGCATGCCAGAGGCTGAAAAGAATCCAGCAAGAAGTTAATCAATATTACAAACAAAACATCTAGATAATGAGTGTTTATTTTTGGTAGCCTAAATCATATTTTTAAAACATTTAAAGTATTTTATTATAATGGTAATTATTTTTAATTAAACTTTTTATTTCATATTAGAGTACAGCTGATTAACAATTTTGTGATAGTTTCAGATGGACAGCCAAGGGACTCAGCCATACATACACATGTGTGTGCTTAGTCACTCAGTTGTGTCCGACTCTTTGTGATCCTATGGACTGCAGCCCACCAGGCTCCTCCATCCATGGGATTTTTCAGGCAAGAATACTGGAGTGGGGTGCTGTTTCCTTCTCCAGGGTTTCTTCCTGACCCAGAGATCAAACACACATCTCCTGTGCATCCTGCATTGCAGGCAGATTGTTCACCTGCAGAGCCATCAGGGAAGCCTCACATATACATGTATCCTTTGGTAATTCTTATGTGTCTTAGAAGAGTTAGAAACATTGAAAGCACAAATGAGACAATTTAAAAATCAGTTATATTTCTGCAAGCAAGAAAAAATATTGTTGCTATTTTGCTCTATATACTTTTGGGTTTTTGTAGGAATGTCTATATTAACATATATATGTGTCCCACAGTCTTTCAATCTGGTTTTAATTTGAATAAGTCAAAATATGGGGACACTGTCATATGTAGACAATTTTGGTTTTACATTTGAATTATAGGACTTCTCATTCTGGCCATGATGTAGTAACAGGGACCAAATATACACACCTACCTCAAACAACTATAAAAACAGACAATACACATGAAACAATGGTTTTCAGTTTATTAGACATCAGGCAAAGAAGAACAGAGTTCTCTAAGAGATGAGAAATAAATGAGGTGAGTCCTAAGATTGCTCAAACTTACAGCCTAGAGAAAGATTGTAGGCCACAGTGTATAATGGAGGAGGCTGGGCATCTTCTTGAGTTGGGGAGATGGAACTGAGGGTCTAAGGCGTGCTTGGTGGCAAGAACTTGCAGAACAAAATCTCAGAGGGGAGAGTGCTCCACAGACAGCAATTTCCAGACATCATGCAGGTCTGGGAGTTATTCTGGTTCCCATTAATCAGAGTAGAAAATCACATAGTTCATGGGCTTCAGTTAAAATATAGAGAGTGGTTTTGCCTGAGAAAAGAGGAATTATTAGCCATAATCTAACCACTGCTTTTAACTCACTTAACAGAGTTTAAAAGCATGACTCAAAAATACCAGTGACTTGTTTTCAAGTAACTTAATTGTGTCCCTTCAAAAAGCTTACGAATATTTATTTATAGAAACACAAAAATACCCAGCATTTAACAAAGTACAATTCACAATTTCTGACATCCAGTCAAAATCGCTAGCCATTCAAAGAAGCAGGAAAGTAGGATCATAAATGAGGAGAAAAATAAATTAAAACTGACCTAGAAATGAGACAGATGATAGTAGTCAAGGACACTAAAACAGCATTATATATAACTGTGTTCCATACGTGCAAAAGAGGAAAGGTTAAACATGCTAAGAAGGGACATGAAAGACATAAAAAAGAGCCTAAATAAACTTTGAGATATGAAGGCCACAATGCCTGAATTGAAAAGATACACTGGTTTTGACTAATGGCAGATTTGAATTGTATGAAGAAAAGATCACTGAACTTGAGGATATAGCAATAAACCTTTTTAGAAAAAACACACACTGAGAAAATGATACTGAAAACAATAAATAGAATATTTGCAAGTTGTGAGACAACTTCAAGTGATCTATGTACATATATTTGGAAACCCCAAAGGGAAGGAAGAAGAGAGGATAGAAAAAAGCATTTGAATGAGAAATCTCCAAATTGGATAAGAGCTACAAGGTGGGTGGGATGAATTAGGAGGTTGGGATTGACATATATACACTATTCTTTGGAGGCTCAGTCAGTAAAGAACCCGCCTGCCAATGCAGGAGACGCAGGTTCGATACCTGGGTCAGGAAGATCCCCTGGAGGAGGAAATGGCAACTCACTCCAGTATTCTTGCCTGGAAAATCCCGTGGCCAGAGGAGCCTGGTGGGCTACAGTCCATGGGGTCGCAAAGAGTTGGACATGACTCAGTGACTAAACCACCACCACCATGTATAAAATAGATAACTAATGAAAACCTACTGTGTAGCACAGGGAGCTCTACTCAGTGCTCTGTGGTGATCTAAATGGGAAGGAAATCCAAAAGAGAGGTGATATATGTATATGTATAGCTGATACATTTTGCTGTACAGTAGAAACTAATACAATGTTGTAAAGCAATTCTACTCCAATAAAAATTAATTGATGAAAATAAATAAAACTATAAATCCACAGATTCAAAAACCATAAAGAATGCTAAGAAATATGAAATTAAAAAAAAAAAAACTATTCCAAGGCCCACAATATTCAAATTACCAAAAATCAGTGATGAAGAGAAAATCTTAAAAGCACCCGGAGCGGGGGGAAAGGTACTGTACTACAGGGGAGCAAAGATAAGGATGAGAGTGAGAATCTTGTCAGAAACAATGAAAGCGAGAGATGAGTGAAGCCCTATCTTTAAAGTCCTGAAAAATTAAACTGTCAACCTAGGATTCTACAGTCAGTGAAATATATATTGCAAAAATAAAGGTTAAATGAAGATTTTTTCTGAAATACAAAACCTTAAAGAATTAATAACCAAGAGACATGCACTAAAATAAATATTAAAGAATGCTTTAAAGAAATGCTAAATTCCTCCAGGCTGACAGAAAATGATGCCAGATAGAAATCTGAATCTACACAAACGAATGAAGAGCACCTGAATTGGAGCTCTATGTGTGAACATGAGGATTTCCTTATTTGTGTCAATGTCTTTAAGAGATAATTGACTATATAAAGTAAAGATAATAACAATGTATGGTGGAGTTTATAGCATATGTAGGAGTAAATGTATGCCAAGATTAGGCAAAAGGCTGACAGGGGAGAAATGGAAGAATACTGTTGGGGTTTTGTATTTGACTCTTTTGAGATCCAGTGGGTATGCTGATTGTTTTCTTTTTTGTACCACAGGTCCTAGCACACTGACCAGATGAGCCCATATACACCAGGCACTTAAATTGCCCTCATTACTTCAATGTGAACACGATGAGACTGGAGGGTCTGCTGTGAACTCCGGACTCATATTTTTCTTCTCTTCTTACTGAATAAGAAACTCTTTCAGAAACCACTTCCCAGGGCTTCACTGTTCCAATTCCACCCTTCTGGCAGCTACACACTCCCTCCCCCGGCTCATGGGTACTCCTGGCCTGTTTCAGCTGTCTGCCCCTAGTCACCAACCCCACTCATTCAGATGGCCCCAACCTCAAAGGAGGGTTGCTCTATACCCAGGGGAAGAGGCCCCAGCCTCCAGCCGGGATCATGACCACTCCCAGCCCAGCCCTGAAACACTGGCAAGGGTGCACTGGACCTGTGTGTAGTCAAAGAGATGAAGCTCCCCTCAATGAGGCACAGAGCCAGGTGTACTCTTCCTGACAGAGGTGGGGGACTCTAAGGGCAGGGTGGGCTGTCTGGCATGCCCCTGGTCCAGCCATCCAATAGACCTGACTATTCAGACCACCCTACAACCTCCAGCTGGGGAGGAGAGTCTAGAGATTTTCCCAGCCTATTCACATTCCTTGATCTGTACCCTTTCCTCTCCCCAGTTTCTCTCCTTTGGGGTCCTGTGCCCCCTACACTGAACTCTGGATTCAGAGTCCTGACTGTCAGCCTGCCTGGGGCTCTCTGGATTTGGCTTTGCTCTTGTCTCTCTCGTGTACTCTGGCAACAACTGTCCCCAGGATGCTCTCAATGCCCCTAGCAGGCTGGGGGCGCCCCCTCTGGTCTCCTTCCCTAGCTCCTGACTGAATCCTTGCTCCTCACTGAGAAGAGGACCAGGAGGCTCTCCATGTTGGCATTTCATTAAAATCATGCTTGTAGGAATCCTGTCACTTTGGACATCACTGCATCAATCCAGTTTTACACGGATGAGGAATTAAATAAATGCTTTGTTTAACCTAATTAGAAAATGTGTGCGTGCTCAGTCATGTCTGACTCTTTGCGACCTCATGGACTGTAGCCCGCCAGGCTCCTCTGTCCATGGGATTTTCCAGGCAAGAATACTGGAGTGGGTTGCCATTTCCTACTCCAAATTAGAAAACTGGGGAGACCCAAATTAAAACAACATTGAGACAATATTTTATCCATAATTTTGACCAAAGTTTAAAAAAATGATAAAATATTTTTGAGAGTGAAGGATATTCACATACAATAGTTTTTGAGACTATGAATGGTACAGCATTTTAGAATAAAATTCCAGCAATATTTATGAAAATGTAAAATATTTATACCCTTTCAACTTTAACCAAAAAATCACATTAATATGTTAGATATGGTTACCTCTGGATAAGGGGCTGAAATTTGGAGGAAGTTAATAATGGGGCAATTATCTATTTTTACAACTTTTTTGCAATAAGAGTAAGCACACTATATGCACTAATAATAACTTTGTAATTATTGTAATACAATACTTTATTGTAATAAAGTATTTAAATATACTTACCTATGTATTTGTCAGTTGAAGTAAGTGCAAGTTGATGTAACAAACAAAAACTGTAATTTAAATGGCTTAACATAAGAAAAGTTTATTTTTGTTCATATAAATTCTGATGCATTGGGCAGGAGTCCTCTGCTCTCAGGTGACCCAAGGATCCACAATACTTCGAGACTATAGTTCTGCCATCTCAACAGGGAGATGCCAGGTTTGCTGTCAAATGAAATAGAAAGCATGGAAATGCCATGCTGGCTCTCAAATGTCTGGATGTGATGATGCTTCTACTCATATTTCAGGGACAATGGGTAGTGATATGATCATTCCTAACTACAAGTGGATTGTACTTGCAGTAATACAACTACAATGTAGTACTTCATTTACTACAATACAGTAATATATTGTGAAGGAAAGGAAGACAAAATATGGATAAGACCATGTGGTCTCTCTCATACACTGTTACATAGTAGATGCTGAACAAAAAGCAATTATTATAATTTGCTATGACAACAACCTTCACTTATTGGAGAATTTCCTTTTTTATTGAAGTATAGTTGATTTACCATGTTGTGTTAGGTTTTGGTATACAGTGAACGGATTCAAATATCTATCTATCTATATATTTCATATTCTTTTCCTTTATGGTTTTATTATAGGATTTTTTTTTAACTGGGCTATAGTTGCTTTACAATGTTGTGTTAGTTTCTGCTGTACAACAAAGTAAATCAGCTGTATGTATACATATATCCTTTCCCTTTTGGATCTCTCTCTCACTGCCCTCCCTACAATCACACCCATCTAGGTCACCACAGAGCATCGAGCTGGTTTCAAAAACTCTTAACTTCAGGGTTTTATCCAAAGAACTGGTAGATTATGTGCCAAGTTAGACTCTACACATAAACTCATTTAGAAAGCAGAGAGTTTGCTGAAGATACCTGTGGAGGGGGCCAGAGGTAATGACCAATGTCTAACATCACTATCCAGTGTAAACACAAGAGCACTATAAGTGGGCAGTGGGTTGAGACAGTCTGGGGACTTCTGCAGGGAGTTGAAATGCTTTGTGTCAGAGGGAGGGCAAGAGATTTAGGCTGTTCCATTTGGAGTGGGCACAGATTTCAGAAGAGGCAGCAGTTATGAGCTGGTAAGCTGGTCAGGTTCCAGAGTTGGACTAGAGGGTACATAGGGGAAGACCAGGGGATGGGTGTTGTCATGTGGGAAGGTGCTGGGACTAGCCAGACTCCTGGAAGCTCAGCTCTCAGGGGACCCTGACAGGCAGGAGGACTCTATGTTAATAATGCCCACAAACAATACCCAAACCCTGTCTGCTTCACTTTGTCGCCTTCCTTCTTTAAGCCTGCTTTCAATGTCTTGGGCATGGGGTCCTCCTTTTGGTCACCTTAGAGACTTTATGGAGTATTGAGAAAAGAAATGATTTAGAGTCAGAAGGTTGGTATCAGGCTGGGGTTGAGTAGGAAAGGCATAGGTTCCCAATGAATTTAGACTAGAGATCTAGTCCCTGCCCTGTCACTTATTAACCATGTAACCATGGTAGATTACCAAGCCCTATGGCCTCAGGTTTTTCATCTGTGAAGCAAGTGGGCTTGATGAGACCTGTCTTGTTAGGGCGGCTGAGATGTAGGTAATGTACGCAATGTAAAGCACCTTGCACAGTGCCTGGCTCAGTCTTTAATGATTAACAGTTACAGGAACTGTCTGTTATCCACAGTTTTTCTTTCTGCATTTTCAGCTACCTAAGATCAACCAGGGTCTTAAAATATTAAATAGACAATTCCAGAAATATACAATTCATTAAGTTTTAAATCACACCATCCCACTCTGTCCTGCCCTGAACATGAGTCATCCTTTTGTTCAGCATATCCACACTATATATGCTACCTACCCATTAGTATAGGAAAAAATGTAACACTGTAGTGTCAGCACTTTCCATGGTATCAGATACCTACAGGAGGTCTTGGAACATAATCACTGGCAGATAACGGGTACTTCTGTGTTTCTATCATTAATTTGACCCCAGGCTCTTCTACCCTGTATTCTAGAAGTTGTTGTTGTTATCCAGTATATCTTAGAGAAATCTCAATAGGACACGTAATACCAAAATCACTCAACTATACTGCTGGCTTTGTAAATAGGGGATAGTAGTGTTAGTCGCTCAGTTGTGTCCAACTCTTTGTAATCCGACAGACTGTAGCCTGCCAGGCTCCTCTGTCCATGGGATTCTCCAGGCAAGAATACTGGAGTGGACTGCCATTCCCTTCTCCAGAGGATCTTCCTGACCCAGGGATTGAACCGGGGTCTCCTGCGTTGCAGGCAGTTTCTTTACTATTTGAGCTACAGGGGCTTTGTAAACAAAAATCAGTAAATTTTCTTCTTAGAGGGTATATTATTAAATTTAGGTGGAGGGGAGTCTTCCCCAGCTGGATGCAACTCAAAGCTGCTAGAATTTGAGCCAAAGACCAATTTAGTCCCTTCGTCCCAGCTGCATTTTCATCCGAACCACTATTTTCATTAATTCCTCCCCACCCAAAGGTATATATTGCTCAGAATTCGCTAAATTACATTAAAGGTAATCTAATTAAAATGTCTTCTAATAATGTTACCTCTGGCTTTCCTAGGTCAGTGAAATGGGTGCCTGGACAGCAACTTCCCAGCATCATTCAAAAGATATTCATCCTTATTTCTCAGGAAACTCTTGCAGACGATACTTATAAAATACCTAGGTCTTGTGTTCAGCTGAACTGGGACAAGAGTACAGGACAACTTCTTTACTTGCCCCAGGAAGTGATTTCTCTATGGTTTATCCATGATCCAAAAGGAAATGCCAAGAGCAGTTTTGTTATCCAGGTTTTTCTCTCATTCCTAAGACACACGGAGAAGGCAATGGCACCCCACTCCAGTACTCTTGCCTGGAAAATCCCATGGACAGAGGCACCTGGTAGGCTACAGTCCATGGGGTTGCTAAGAGTAAGACACGACTGAGTGACTTCACTTTCACCTTTCACCTTCATGCATTGGGGAAGGAAATGGCAACCCACTCCAGTGTTCTTGCCCGGAGAATCCCAGGGACGGGGGAGCCTGGTAAACTGCCGTCTATGGGGTCGCACAGTCGGACACGACTGAAGTGACTTAGCAGCAGCAGCAGCAAGACACACCATCTATAGGTCTGAGGGCTGCCACCACCCAGGTTCATTTCCATCACCTCCCATAGAAGAAACCCCAGCTTCCCAAAGCCCCAAACCGCCCTGGCTCAGGCACCGACACGCGAGGGCTCCTCCTGGAACCCCACCGCCCTGCCCTATGTTTCCTTGTTCAGTGGGACTAGGGGATGTCTCTTCACCTTCCTTGTGTGACTGCGGCTCCTAGACCATCACTCTAGGTGTGGGGGTGCCCTGATTCTCCCACTGTTCCCACTGATAACACAGGGCCTTCCACAGAGCGGAGGATCCATGAAGGTTTTTGGAATAAATGAACCAGTGAGCAGAGATTTCATTTATTACTATTTTATTTCTTCTACATCCTTGAATAAGCTAAGAAAATCCAAGTACATATCTTAATGTTACAGAATAGACTAAAAGTGAGAACTAAAAAGTAAACCACTTAATTTTTTTCTCTATTTTACTAAGTTCTTTCACATTTTCAAGGACATTCTTATTCTAATGCCATCTTATCTTATTACAGAGTACAAATAAAATGAAAGGTTTCCAGATTTGTCTTAAAATAGCAAAATTCTTTCTTCTAAACTGAAAAAAAAACAAATGCTAAATGTGCCAATGTCATGCATAAACCTAGATTTTGAGAATAACAGACTTTCTAGTTGAGTAACTACATTTTAAAATGCCAAAAAATAAAAGAAGATCAAGTTCTAAGTCACCCCAGTGGAAGAGAAACACAAAGATGCTATTTACTACGATTCCCTTGCCCCTAGTCTGTCCCTCTACTAGTTAGATCATTGACTGCCCTCTTAAAACACAGTGAAGAATCTGCCTTGGACTTCACTCAGGGCAGAAGCTGCTAGATGGGGCACTAGAACTTTCACTGGCCACAGCACTGGTATCATCCATGGTGGCAAGTCCAGATTGGGCTCTTTCTTCCTGCTGTCTCAAAGCCTCCTCATACCACAGAGGGAAGGCTCTAGGGTCACTTCCACTGATCTTAGCCAAAAACTCCAGGAGAGTCATCTTGTAGATCTCCGAGTGGGCCCGGGGACCCCACAGAAACTCATAGCGGGCTGGATCACTGTTGGGCACCTGTCGGTACTCGAAGTACTGCTCCTGCACCAACACTCTGGTAATAAGCTCCCTGGGCTCCCCATAGATAAAGTGCTCTGTCCCATCATATACCCCCATCACATTCAGCACTTCCCACACCTTCTCCTCAGAGACACAACCACCCTCCATAAAGATCATGCTCAGGATAACTATCAGAATACCATTCTTGGGCATGGTCTCCCCATCGCTCATCAGCCCATCGCAGGTGAGGCCCAGGGTAGTGACCAGGGCATAGGAGTCGTCGCTGGGGTTCACTTCCTTCACATCCACGCCAAACGCCAGCTGCAGGCACTCCGAGGCTTCTCTGAAGATCTCAGGGAAGTGATCCTGGTAATCTTTGATAACGACATTCAGCATTTCCGCCTTTGTGGTCAGCTCCTTAGTGCGATACTTGAGGAGCAGAAACTCTACCATATCAGCCACCCTGTCATCAATCACATTTCTGGGCAGGGACTCAGCATTTGGCAGAGCCTGAGAGGTGCTCGGACTCTCCTCTTTTTGGCTGCTGGGGCTATCCCCGGATTCGCTCATTGGAGAGGCAACAGCAGTGGGAGAGAGAGAGGAACTTGGAGGGCTCTGTGAAGGACCCTGGGAAGGATCCTGGGAAGGACCCTGGGAAGGATCCTGGGAAGGACCTGGGGGCCCAGGAATAACATTAAGCTCCTCCCCTGGGGAGCTCGAGATCAGAGAATAGGAAGAGGAAGAGGAGGAGGAGGGAAATGAGGAGGAGCAGGTGGAGGATGAGGACGTATCCTCTTCCACAACTGCCAGAACGCTTTGGGCCTCACTGCCTTCCTCAAGCACGCAGCGCCGTCGCTTTGGAGCGTGAGACATGATGACTGGTTTCCGGCAACAGACAGGAGTGTGGGCAGAGGTGACAGATGGGGGACCACGGGCCTGGGGGAGAGAGAGGATGAGAGCGGCTTCAGCTGAGAAACAAATTCCGGGTGGTATGACACAGGCCACTTACAGGTCTCCTCTCGAGGGGTGCTCTTGGACGGAACAGGGGCACTCCTCCTGGGCGGCCTGTCTGCTGGCTACCGGAAGGGCAGGGGCTCCCCAGGATGCAGTCAGCCCATCCTGAGGTTCTGGGGTTCACACGGTGGGGGCATTTGAGCCTTGTGGGTTCCCCTCTGTTCTGGGATAGGGGGCCTCTGGTGCACACTCAGGGCACCCTCCTCACCTTGACTCCTGGTTCTGCCTGGACCTCCTCTGCTCTCTGACCTCAGGACACCAGCCTCAGACCTCCACCTCCTGGTTCCTGGAGCTCCTGTGACAGAAATGGAAGGGACATCTCGGGGGTAGTCCAAAGGGTGGACTCTGTGAGGTCTCCCCAGTTGTGCACTGGGAGGTCCCATCGGGGTTCCCTTGTAGTGCCCACTTTTCCTCTGGCATGGCCTGGACCTTCCCCTTTGGGGGCCTGCAGGGAAACTCAGAACAAGACCTGAGTCTGAACAGAAAGCGCTGAGAGCCCCCACATGTGGCCGCACCTGCCCAGGGATTCCCACAGGTCCTAGGCTGGGGAGATGCTCGGTTCAACTCCTCCTCACCTCCCGCCTGCCCTCCCAGCACTGACCACAGGGGAGGGAGTCTGCTCAGTCCTCTCTCGGGGTCCGGGGAGTCCACCCTCTGTGGATCTGAAGCCTCCGCCCTCTGCCCAAACACCTCACCTTCTGAGACCCTAAGCCAGAGGTCAAGAAAATGCTCACCCTGGCTCACCCCGTTCCAGGGCCTCCATGAGCCCCCACAAGGGCCAGGATCCCTGCCTCCCTATTGTGGTATAACCACCTCAGTCATTCCTCACATGGAACCTACACTCCAGGCAGGACTGGGGATTGTCCCGTCTGCCATTTTGAGACCCAGCAGCTTTCACAAGGTCTCCCGTCTCTGAGACCCCATGTCAGGAAATGCTGCATGTGGCCGTCCTGCCTGAGGACTACAAGGTCCCCTCTATTCAGGGGTCCAGCTCCCCTTAGTCCTCCCTCAGTGGTCTACCCCCCCTAGGGTCCTCCCAGGGCTGACAGCAGGGGCGGGAATCTGGGGTCCTCACCTTGACCTCTGGTAGGACCTGGGTTCTGTCCTCTCCCTACCTGAGGCCCGGTTCCTCACACCAAGTCCCCAGTCTCTCTGAGACCCACATGTCAGGAAGTCAGAAAGGCCTAATGCGCTCTTCTCACCTCAGGGGCTCCCAGCGCCGACAACAGGGTCGGGGATCTGTGGGCTTCCATCAGTCCTCCCTCGGGGTCCCCTCAGTCCTCCCTCAGGACCTTACCTTGTCTCCAGGCAGCACCCGGGATTCTCTCCTCAACCCAACTGAAGCCCCGTCTTTTATACCAGTTCCCCAGTCTCTCCAAGCCCCGGATGTCAGGAACTCCGCCCCCTGTGCCAGGTCCCCAGTCTGAGACTGGCTGTCAGGAAGCCCGCCCCCTCCAGGTCCTCAGTCTGAGACCCGGATGTCAGGAAGTTAGACCGTGTCTGTGGGCTCATTCTACTCCTGGGCTGCCCAGGGCCGACAACAGGAATGGGCTTCTCTCAGGTCTCCTCTGTCTGGGGTCCAGGGTCCCCTCAGTCCTCCCTCGGGGGCTTCAGCTTGACTCTCAGCAGAACCTAAGATCCTCCCCTCTGCCCATCTGAGGCCCCGGTCTCTCTGAGACTCAGATGTGAAAGTCAGGACTTGCTGCCAAGGTGCCTATCCCCCCCACATAGGCCTCCCAGGGCCAGGAATTTGGAGGGTCTCCTCTGTTTGGGGCCCAGAGTCCCCTCAGTCCTTGCTTAGGGTCCTCACCTTGACTCTCAGCAGGACATGGGATTCTCTTCTCCGCCCTGCTGAGCCCCCACCCCGTATACCAGGTCCCTGGTCTTTCTGAGACCTGGATGTCAGAAATGGATGATGCATGTGGTCATCCCACCCCAAGGTCCCTCAGGGTCTTCCTTCAGGTCCTTACTTACCTTCATGTCTGTCAAGGCCTGGGACTCCTCCATCTGCTGATTGAAGGATGCACACCCAAAACCAAACCAACCCTATTTCAGTATCCCAAGGCAAAGTGATGTAATACTAAATCCAGTCAGATGCCTGCGCTGACCGCACCACATCTGTTGGCGGATTCCCTCTGTTCTGGAGTCTAGTGTCCCCTCAGTCCTCCCTGAGGGTCCTCACCTCAAATACTGACAGTTCCTGGGTCCTCTCCTCTGCTTACCTGAGTCCAGCCCTGTCAGCTCGATGTCTTTCCTTCTTTTAGACCATTTCACCCAGCAGAATACAGAGGCCACCGTATCAGGCTACAGCTTGTTGGGGCCTCCATACACTGATAGCAGGGGCAGGGTGGAGCTGACCTCTGTTCTGAGGTTCAAGGTGCCTCCAGTCTTTCCTCAGGGTCCTTGTCTTGACTCCTGGCAGGTTCTGGAACTCCTTTCTTTGCTGATCTGAAGACATATCCCTCTATCCAAGCCTCACTTCCCTGAGACATTCATTTTCTACTTCCCCAGAAGGAAGTCAGAGGCTTCCATGTCTCTCTGACTTGGCACCTATGGGGGCTGACTGCAGGGACAGGGTAAAGCTGGGACCCCTCTCTTCCAGTCTGGGAGATTCCTTCATTGTTCCTTCAATATCCTCACCTTGACTTGTGACAGGGCCTGAGACTCTTTCCTCTTGTGAGCCTGTCCCCTTCCAGCCAAGGCTCTCACCTCTCTGATGACCCCCAGGGCATATCGAGGGAGGCTCACAGTCTGACAGCTCTGCCAGGGATCTCCCACAGCTGTTATCAGGAGTAGAGCTGGATTATCTGGACCTTCTGGGAGGATGCCCCGGCTCAGTCCTCACTTCTGAGGTCCTGGGTCCTTGATGAAATCCTGGCTGGGAGAGGCTCCTCACTGTCAGCTCCAAGCATTTGTCCAGCTGCATCCCTTGTAGAGAATGATTCTGCAACACGAACTAGTTTCTAGATAGGGAGCTGCAGTGCCCATGAGCATGGGGGAGAGTCAGAGAAAAAGCAACCTTTTCAATGGAATCTCTTGACCAGCCAGCCAGACTTCAGAAACATTTTGTTCTAAAAGATTCATTTTCTGCACAGAAGAGGCTGAGCAGCAGCATTTGGGGAGGTCCTGCTCATTTGAAATTATCTAACATTTCATAGTTCAGAGAACTGATTTTCATTTTCTTAACCCTCATTCCTAGTATATTCAAAAAACATATACATCTCTGCCAAGTGTATGTTTAGAATACATATAAAATTTCATGAAAGAATACCTACACTTATTGTGTGTGGATCGCTTTAATAGCTCCTATTCTATAATATCTCCAGTCCATTCTTTATCTTTTGTTTGGGAACACGTGTATACCCGTGGCGGATTCATGTTGATGTATGGCAAAACCAATACAATATTGTAAAGTAATTAGCCTCTAATTAAAATAAATAAACTTAAATTAAAAATATTATTTTGGAAAGGCCAGTCCTCAGTCTTGTCAAAAGTTCAGAAGTAACAGGAGTAGAAACAATGAATGGCTAAAGTAATAATTAGTAATAGTTTATTTTGCCCATGCCAAAAAGACAGTTTGAACACAGAGCATTCAAACCAAACATGGAATGAGGCTCAGGGGTATATCGTTATAAAGCTGCTTATACTGTGGGAAGGCAGTGACTATTCTCACAGTGGTTGGTTATAATATTTGAATTTCTTAAATGATAGGGAATTGGTTAGTGATTACCTCATATCAATTTGGGGAAACAACTGAAGTTTTGCTGATGATTTCCAGAGGCATAAGCAAGAAATGACCCAGATCAAGTTAGCCTTGCAATAAAACCTAAATTAAGCTTTGTTTGTATGACTAAATTGGTTTTGTCTGCTCAGGGAGTTTTTCAAGGCTAGTCTCTGTTTTTGATTGTAACAGACTAAAATGGTTTCAGGTGGTCATTAGCACAGGCTTTGGGGTCCTACAACCTCAGTCATCTCATCTTTCCAGCTGTCCTGTTACTATCCCAGAGCTAATGGTATCTGTGGTTAGAGGGCCTGCCTCTGGTTTGTGCAATGAAATAGGTCAGAAATTTAAAATCTTTTTCTCCTTACCCGTCCTGCCATCTGCATCTCTGTGGCCTACAGCCCTTCTGCAACTTCCCCACTGCGCCCACCCTGCAAAACACAAGAACCAGCTCCCCACAGTCATCAGTCTTCCCTAGGGATTTCTCGTGTTTTGTTGTTTAGCTTTTGTTGTTGATTCCCCCACCCCCACCTCCTTTCTATAGTTATTGAGAGTTGATTTGGGGAGTGGAAGTCAGTGGTCTGAACCTGATGGTCGTCTTGGCATTTACAGGTAAGGCACTAAACCTATAAATAATTTAAGGAGAATTAATATCTTTGTAATAATGCTGTTCCTCATTAATGAATATGTTTTACTGCTTTATTTATTTGGGACTTTTAGCTGAATCTATCAGAAAGCTTTTATGTTTGCCTCCATTAATGTCTTGTACATGTCTTTTAAGATTCTTTTTAGGTAATTTTCTTGACTTTCTTGCCATTGTGAATGAGGTATTTCCTATTTCATGTTCTAATTAGTTATTGCTTTTAGATGGCAAGGTTCTTTATTTTGCTATAATGATTTTCCATATATATTTTCCTGAAATCTCTCAATTATTCAAATACTCCACATGTTTTACAGATAACAATATTGTCACCAAATATTATCTTTCTTTTCAATATTCATACCTCTTATTTATTTCAATATTCACTGCTCTATGTGTCCCAGCGCAATTTTGAACAGTAGAGGAGAGAGCATTCATTTTTGTGTTGTCTGGCCCTGGCTTTAATGGAAATTCTAATATTTTACATATAAGTGTGTTTGCAATAGACTTTAGGAAATTGAAGTTCTATTCTAATGTTAACTTACTCTTTTTTAATCATAAACTTGTGTTGAATTTCTTTCAAAGGCTTTTTAATATACCCATTGATATGATCAAGTGTTTTTTTTCTCCTCTAACTTGTACAGGGAATTATAATTGAAAGTATTTTCTAATGTTAAATCATATTTTTATTCCTCAGACACAGCCCATTTGTTCATTTAATTCACTGCTATGTTGAATATGCTATTAAACTATTTAGACTATTTGGTGCTCTGTGAGTGAGCATGGCTTAAAGTGTTCTTTTCATGGGATGTTCTCATCTGGTTTTTGAATTGAGGAGCAATAACCTGGCAAAATGAGTTGAGTAATTGACTGTTTTTGTATGCTTTGGAGGAGTTTACATAACGTGATAATTTGTTTCTCCCTGACTATTTGGTAAAACTGGCTTCCAAAACTGCCTTGTTTTGGAACATGTGATAGTGGCTTGAGTTTTGAATACAGTTTCAGTTTGTATTGTTTGATTAAACTTTTAGGTGGTCAATTTCACTTAGGATTTCAAGTTTAATGGCATGATATTTATAATAATTTTTTATTAAAGAAATTATCAAACATACACACAAGAAAAAGAATCCATTTCTCTTTGTTATATAATGTAATGAACCCAGTATACCTGACACTCAGCATCAACACACTTCAACACAATCTGGTTCCAGTTATACCTTCACCTTCTCCCATTTCTTGCTACTGGAATAATTTGAAGCATATTCAAAACATCATACTATTTTATTTCTAAATATTTCATGTTGTTCAGTAATCCAGTCGTGTCCAACTGTTTGCAACCCCATGGACTGCAGCATGCCAGGCTTCCCTGTCCCTCACCATCTCCTAAAGTTTGCCCAATTTCATGTACATGTCAAATATTTCATGTCTTCCTAAAATATAGATTCTTTTATGTGTATATCTAATTCTTTTCAAAAAATTTAAATAAGTAATCTTCAAATGCCAGGTAGTTTTCATGTTTGCATGGCAGACATACTTTAAAAAAATTAGTTTCTTTGAATCAGTGTCCAAATAGGATCTAATCACTACAATTGTTCTTTATGTCTCAAGTCTTTTTTAAATCTGTAATTTCTTCACCTCCTACCTCTTTTTCCTTGCAATTAAATATTTTGGGGAAAAAAAAAACACAAAATTTGTGTTTTGTTTAGTTTCCAAAAGTATGGCTTTTGTTGAATGCAACATTTGTGGTGTCCCTTAACATGTTCTTCAGAACTTACTGACACTACAAGATACCCCAGGCTCATTTTGTATATTTACTGCCTTATTTCTAGAATCAGTCATTTCTCCAAAGAGCCCTCATTCTTTTTGTTGTATGTAGACAAACATTTCTTCAGTGAACAAAGGGAGACAAAATTTTTCCTTCCCCAGTTATACGTCTTATTCTTTTCTTTTCTTATTTTACTAGCTAGAACTTCCAGTACAGTGTTGAATAGGAGGCCTCAGAGGAGATATCTTTGCCTTTTTCCTGATCATAGGTGGCAAGCATTGAGGAAACTTCCTTATGTTCCTAGTTTACTGAGACCTTTTTTTTTTTATCATGCATCTGTGTTGGATTTTATCAAATACTTTCTTTGTATCAATTGATATGATAATATGATATTTTTTCTTTTGCTTGTTGATGTCATAAATTTAATTAATTGGTCTTTTAATGTTAAGCCAGACTTGTGTACCTGGAATAAATCTCACTTGGTCATGGTGTATAGTTATTTTTATACATGTTGAATTTGATTTGCTTATATTTTATTGAAGATCATTAGATCTATGTTCATGAGAGTTATGGGTCTGTAGTTTTCCTTTCTTGTAATTATCTTTTACTGGTTTTGGTGTTAGGGTAATGGTCTCACAGAATAAGTTAGGAGTATTCCTTCTGCTTTATTTTTTGGAAGACCCGTTGGAGGATTGTTGTTAATTCTTTTTAGATGCTTGGTAGAATTCGCCAGTGAAACCATATGGGCCTAATGATTTCTCTTTTTAGGAATATTAATTACTGATTTAGTTTACTTAGTAGATATAGATTTATTCAGATTACCTTTTTATCCTTGTGTGAATTTTTATAGATTATGTCACTGAAGATAATTTTAGCTAATGTATTAAATTTGTGGACATAGAGCTGTCATAATACACCTTCATTTCCTTATATTGGTCATCTGTGTCATCTAATTTTTGTTTTGTAGCCTTGCTAGAAGATTATCAATTTGTTGATCTTTTCAAATGACTACTTTTGGTTTCACTGATTTTCTATATTGTTTTCCTGTTTTTAATTTCATTGATTTTTGCAGAAATTCTTATTTCTTTTCTTCTGCTTGCCTTCAACTTAATTTGTTCTTCTTTCTCTAGACTTAAGTTGTAATCTTAGGTTTTGATTTTAGAACTTATTTTTCTAATACAGTTAGTGGTATAAATTTATCCCTAAGCACTGTTTTTTCTATATTCCACAATTTTTTATTATTACCATTTGTATCTTATTTAAAAAATTAAAACATTTATATTGGAGCTTATTCCCTGACCCAGAGATATATAGATGTATATTGTTTAATTTACAAATTAAATTCTGTTTCTTCTCCTTCTTCTGATATTCTAGTTACTTAAATATTACACCTTCTGAAATTGTCCCACAGTTTTTAGATATTCTGTTTCATTTTGGGTTTGCATTCTTTTTTTTCCATTTTAGTTTTTTCATTTAGAATTTCAATAAAATTTCAATTTAGGGAATTTCTGTTGACATTTTTAAACTTGCTTATTCTTTCCTCAGCTATGTCTAGTTTGCTGATGAGTTCACCAAAAGCTTTCTTAGTTTACGTTAGTTTATGTTTTTTCCAGCATTTCCTTTTGACTCTTTCTTAGAGTTCCCAGTCACAGCTTACATCCACTTACCCATCTGTCTTGAATATTGTCTCCTATTTCAATTATAGCCCTTGACATATAAGTCATAATTATTTTAAATTCCTTGTCTGATACTTTCAACATCTTTGTCATATCTGAGTCTGTTTCTGAGGCTTGCTTTGTCTCTTCAGACTGTATTTTTTCTTGCCCTTTAGCATGCCATGTAATTTTTTGTTGTTGTTGAAAAGCCAGACATGTTATATTAGACAATAGAACTGAAGTAAATTGGCCTTTATATTGTGAGGTTTTATGTCAGTCTGGCTAGTATTGGACCTTATGGTGTCAGGGGTTTAAAATTCACCTACACCCTTTCTTTCCCTCTTCTGTTGTTCTTGGGTTTCCCTAGGAACTGCATCTTAAATAGATTCTTGCCTTGCAGTTCTTTCAGCTATAACCTACTGTTGTTATAAAGGAGACATGTTGATGTAGAGGGAAGGGACAGGAAGAAGGCTTCTATAATATTATTGAGACAGGCCTGAGACCTGGGACCCTTTCCTGTGTTGCTGCAAAGCTTTCTGCAAAGCTTACACCTGGATATACCACTCCTCAAGCTACAAAATGCAAAGAAATTTATGGGAATTAAAACAACTGTGTCCATGCACAGTTGGGGAAAATTCTGGACCACAAGATACAAAAAGACAAAAAAAAACCCAACTACCATTTCTGAATAGCCTGAAGCAAAAATAGAGTGTCAGCAGCAAAAACAGGGTACTACACATGCCCCCCATTAAACCACCCCTGTATCCACCTGGAGTGGAGTTTCTTTAACACTGTGCTGGGATGGAAGAGGAAGGAAGTGGGTCATGGTTCAAATACCATAGACTCTCACTGTTACCAAGTGTCAGCCCTCCAGTTTGACCCCTGGACACACCCCTACCCTCACCACATATAAGGAACAAGCTTGCTCTGCTTCAGTGAGCAAGCAAGGGCATCTGTTACTTGTTTTTGCTCCCCATGCTTCAGCCGGAGCCCCAATAAAGCCTTGCTTGAATTTCTTGTCTGTCCTCTAGTCAATTTATATTGATTGGGGAAGGCCAAGAACCCTGGTCCATATCAAAATGAAGTCAGTTCCTTTAGGTAGTTTTCAGAGATCTTTGTTTTTATGGATTGTATCTTCCTGGTCAAAATCTCTGAGCCATGGCTCTGGAGCTAGAAGCAGGGTGAGTGGAATTTTTTTCTAAATAATACCCCTGCTTTAGTAGTGGGATGCTTGGCATGGAGGGGAAGTGGTCAGTTGCCTCAAGTCTTTTATGGCTTGCTACTCCTGGCATGTTAACTCTGCCAGGGTGAGGAAAATTAGGGTTCCAGTATTCTCAGTGCACTGTTCCTAAGGAAGGAACTCTGTCCCATAAGTGAGGGGTTAAGTGAAAGAAGGGATTCTCCACTTCTCAGCATTACTCTCCTGAAACTTAGTCTTTGGAACAAGTAGCTTGGGATAGGATAAGAAATGCTGATTCCCATACTTCCCAGGAAGATACCCAAAGCCCTTGGCTGGGAGCTGGAGACAGAAGGAACTCTATGTTCTTGGCTGTATCCACCTGGGGTGGAGTTTCTTTAACACTGTGCTGGGATGGAGGAGGAAGTAAGTGGGTCATGGTTCAAATACCATAGACTCTCACTGTTCTTACCAACTGTCAGTAAACTTTTTTGAATAAGTGCTTCTTAATTTGCATATTCCCTTAGGACAATTTCCAGATATTTTATCAGTTCAGTTCAGTTCAGTCACTCAGTTGTGTCTGTCTCTTTCTGACCCCATGGATTGCAGCACGCCAGGCCTCCCTGTGCATCACCAACTCCTGGAGTTCACCCAAACTCATGTGCATGGAGTCAGTGATGCCATCCATCCATCTCATCCTCTGTCGTCCCCTTTTTCTCCTGCCCCCAATCCCTCCCAGCATCAGAGTCTTTTCCAATGAGTCAACTCTTCGCATGAGGTAGCCAGTGTATTGGAGTTTCAGCTTCAACATCAGTCCTTCCAATGAACACCCAGGACTGGTCTCCTTTAGGATGGACTGGTTGGATCTCCTTGCAGTCCAAGGGACTCTCAAGAGTCTTTTCCGGCACCACAATTCAAAAGCATCAATTATTCGGCGTTCAGCTTTCTTCACAGTCCAACTCTCACATCCATAAATGACCACTGGAAAAAATGTAGCCTTGAATAGGTGGACCTTTGTTGGCAAAGGAATATCTCTGCTTTTTAATATGCTATCTAGGTTGGTCATAAGTTTCCTTCCAAGGAGTAAGCGTCTTAATTTCATGGCTGCAATCACCATCTGCAGTGATGTTGGAGCCCAGAAAAATAAAGTCTGACACTCTTTCCACTGTTTCCCCATCTATTTCCCATGAAGTGATGGGGCCAGATGCCATGATCTTAGTTTTCTGAATGTTGAGCTTTAAGCCAACTTTTTCACTCTCCACTTTCACTTTCATCAAGAGGCTTTTTAGTTCCTCTTTACTTTCTGCCATAAGGGTGGTGTCATCTGCATATCTGAGGTTATTGATATTTCTCCTGGCAATCTTGATTCCAGCATGTGCTTCTTCCAGCCCAGTGTTTCTCATGATGTACTCTGCATATAAGTTAAATAAGCCGGGAGACAGTATACAGCCTTGACGTACTCCTTTTCCTGTTTGGAACCAGTCTGTTGTTCCATGTCCAGTTCTAACTGTTGCTTCCTGACCTGCATATAGGTTTCTCAAGAGGCAGGTCAGGTGGTCTGGTATTCCCATCTCTTTCAGAATTTTCCACAGTTTCTTGTGGTCCACACAGCCAAAGGCTTTGGCACAGTCAATAAAGCAGAAATTGATGTTTTTCTGGAACTCTCTTGCTTTTTCGATGATCCAACAGATGTTGGCAGTTTGATCTCTGGTTCCTCTGCCTTTTCTAAAACAAGCTTGATATTTTATATGATTTCTATATGATTGTTTAAAAAATAATGAAGACAGATTTCACTGGGAGTGCATCCATGGAGCTCTTCTCATTGCCAGTAGAAGAAGCAGAACTTCCATGATGTAGTTTTGGTCACAAGGCTTTAATTTTTATGTTTATCTTGATTTCCTTGTGATTTCTTTCTCCATTTTCTTATTCTCTCACTTTTATTAGATGGATAGCATTGTATTTCTCTGCTCTACCATAATTAACTGTTTTGTAAGCTCTGATTTTGTTTTAATTCTGCATGTTGTTACTTTCAAACTTCTAGCAAATACATTTTAAACTTTCAACCTCCTGTCAACAAAGAATATTAATCAAAATATAGCTTCTCTCCCAAACAAGACTTTTAGTAAGCTTTTGCTTATTTTCTGCCCCTACCACACTATTCAACTGAATTTTTATTTCAAATCATTGTTTTCAATAGTATGTCAGTGCTATTTTATAGGCCATTACATTTCAAATTGTGTTAATTTTGTAGCCTTATTATCAAGAGCTATTTACTGTAAACTTAAAGTTTTACTTTTTATTCACCACTGTTTCTTATAGTTGCTTTCTTTTTGCTTGGATTCTGTTTTCCTTTTGCCAGAGTATGGCTCAGAATAATTATTTCAGTGGTATGGCATGTTTTGTTAGTTTCCTGAGTCTTTGCATGGCTGAGAAGGTCTTTATTTTGCTATCATAGTTTGTTGATAATTTAAACATCCTGCATTGCTAATGGGAGGTCTGATATAAGTCAGGTTCACATTTTTTATAGGTAACTTCTTCTTTCTCTGTAGAAAACTACAGTGCTTCTCTTTATCTACAGAATTTGAAAAACGATCTGGAATGTATCTAGATTTCTTGTGATAATTCATTAGTGCTGTTTTCCAAATATTTCCAGTTCTTCTTCCTGGCACGTTGTACTTCCCACACCCCTTAAAGTTACTTGTGGCTTTGTGACATGTATTAGCTAGTAAGATTTGAGAAGACATGACATATCACTTCCATGAAAGCTTTAATAACAGTACATAATTTGTAACATTTTCTTTCCTCTGTAATAGTGAATGTGGAAACCCACATTGATCTAAAGCTTCTGTAAGTCTAGTCTCTGAGTGAGTAACTACAATGAGCAAAGCCCTCCTGCTGCCCAACATTGAATAGGCAATATGAAAAAAAAAAATGTGTTGTTGTTTCAAGCCACTGATATTTTAAATTGTTTATTATTAGAGCATAAACTAGCCTATCCAGACTGAAACAGGAGGTTATTGCCATAACAAAAAACCCCATAAAATTAATAATAATAATATAATATTAATAGCATTGGTTGAGTTACCAGATGATAGATACCAAATAAACTGTTATCAAGGGTTGGAAGAATGGTGATCCATGTTTTGTAGTAGTGAAATATTTACTGAAACTTTTGCCTGCATTAATTTGTAAGGCAGATACTTTAACTAATGAATGTTTAGCTCTAGGAGAAGAGATTGGAATAGAGAATATTGACACTATGTGTTAGTTACTCTTGTCCACATTTGGAAAGTTATAAGAAACGAGTTGCCAGTCCAGGTTCGATGCACGATACTGGATGCTTGGGGCTAGTGCACTGGGACGACCAGAGGGATGGTATGGGGAGGGAGGAGGGAGGAGGGTTCAGGATGGGGAACACATGTATACCTGTGGCAGATTCATTTTGATATTTGGCAAAACTAATACAATTATGTAAAGTTTAAAAATAAAATAAAATTTAAAAAAAAAGAAAAAAAAAAGTTCTGAAGTCAGAAAAGAATTGGCTGGTTTGCAGGCAGTGATAAAAGGAAATATAGAGTCCAGAAATGTGAGGACTTGTAAAATTGGAAGAAACAATTGCTTCTTAGCCTCAATGAGTAAAAGATAAAGGCAAGGAGGTTTTTTGTTGACAATGGCTTCTTAAAACAGCCTTCAATTCAGTTCAGTTCAGTCACTCAGTCGTGTCTGGCTCTTTGCGACCCCATGGACTGCAGCATGCCAGGCCTCCCTGTCACCAACTTCTGGAGTTTGTCCAAACTCAATCTTCATTGAGTCTGTGATACCATCCAACCATCTCATCCTCTATCGTCCCCTTCTCCTCCTGCCTTCAATCTTTCCCAGCATCAGGGTCTTTTCAAATGAGTCAGTTCTTCGCATCAGGTGGCCAAAGTATTGGAGTTTCAGCTTCAGCATCAGTCCTTCCAATGAATATTCAGGACTGATTTCCTTTAGGATGGACTGGTTGGATCTCCTTGCAGCCCTTATAATGGGAGTAAATCAAGGGGATGGTCATTTGACCACTGTAAAAATCTCTGAATGGACTGCAGTGTTTCAAAGGACAGACAAATTAGAACTGTTGCCATAGTAAATATTTTCTTTTGAAAAGAATAGTTGAGGGAAAATAAACTTACGGTCCAGTTCTCCCATAAAAGTCTGATAAGCTCAAGATACTCACAGTTAAGTTGCAAGAAACATGAGCCTGAGAAAGCAAATATAGTATATATGCAAAATGTGTTTAGTAATGAATTGTGGGTATGGTTATTGACATTTGGAGCTGAGTCAAACTAAATAGCTAAGAAGCCTGAACAAAATTACTGTGACTGTTTGAAACTTAAAATGACCCTTGGGCTCCAATATCTACTATAAAGAGGAAGCAGGCTATGAGTTTTTCAGCCCCCAAGGAGTAAATATTTTCTGATACTCAATCCAGATGTGGTTAAGGAGGATGACAAAAGAAAGACACCCTCTGAGGGCAAAATCAACATCCATAGTGAAAAACTGACCCAGCATACCCCTTTCCAGGGAGCAGAATCAAGACTTACCAAGGAACATTCTCACTCCCTGGGTGGAGCACTCTTTCTGCCTATGTCTAGTAGAATTTAAGCATTGCTATTAACCAGTGGCAGTATTGTGATTCCTGATCTTTCTAGAAGGGATTGTTTTTGTGACTGTCTTTCCGGGAATATTGTATGCATGTGTGAGTGCATCTCTCAGTCGCTCAGTTGTGTCCAACTCTTTGTGACCCTGTGGACTGTGGCCCGCCATGTCCATGGCATTCTCTAGGCAAGAATACTGGGATGGGTTGACATGACTTCCTCCAGGGGATCTTCCTGACCCAGGGATCGAACTCGTGTCTCCTGCATTGGCAGGCAGGTTCTTTACCACTGAGCGACCTGGGAAGCCAATACTGGATATGAGGGGGCAAATTACTTTTTTTTTTTTAGTTCTTAGTCTTCTGGACTAAGAGGTGACACTTCCAGAATATATAAAGAAACTTCCAAACACCATTTAGAGGTCCTAGATTTGGGGAGTGAAAAAGTGATTGAATGAATCTTCTTGATTCCTCCCAGGAGGAGGGGGTAAATGTGTTCTGTATGAAGAAAAAAAAAAGTAGACAAAATATTCAGTGACAAAAAAGGAAGGCTGGGATGGTGATTAGTGCCATCTACCAAATGTTTCCATTCTCTTCTTGAGCACATAGTAGGATCACTCTTTCCCAGCCCTTAAAGTTAGATAAGGCCATCGTGATTTGCTTTACCTGAGAAATGTGAAGCAAAGTTATGTTTTGCCCAAAGACAAGTTTAAATTGTCAATGTGCAATTTCCCACATTCTTTTACCCTGTTTTGTGCTCATGGAAGTAGGTATTGTGATGAAGTCAGCCTGGGTTCCTGATGATAATAAACAGGATCCGTTTGTTGACCTACAGTGGACACAAAGTTGAAAAGGAAATAAACCTTTGTTGAGTTGAGCTCTGTGATTTGAGATACTTTACTCCCACAGCATAACAGAGCCTAGTCTGACTAATGCAATTTGTTTTTTTTTTTTTTTTTTGTCTTTTCTTTAATACTCCTCACCTTTTGGGCTGTCCTTTGCTCTTCAGTTTGGCTATTCTATCCATTCTGACTCTTTGGGTAAGCATGATTCTCCTTAATGGCAGTTAGGAACATGTTAAGCAATCAAGGCAGCAAGGTGCCACAGTTTTGTTTTGTTTTTTTTTTTTTTTTTTTTGCTTTTTGTTTGTTTGTTTTTTATCCAAGGCAATCCATAGACAGTATGAGGAGCATGATATCTCCCATCTTCTATCTCTGGGATTTCTTCCTGTGTAGTAAATCAGCTGATAGAAAACATGACATAATATGGATGCACAAACATTTGATCTACTTATACCTACTCTAACAACATAATGAGAGGTTAAAAAAAAGTCCAGAGTTTGCAGGCTGTTTTTAATATTCTTATTTATTAATATTATCCTGAAAGCACATATGAGATTTCTGGAGCAGCATAGATTAATCATTATTTCCTTTCAAGAAAATAACAATTCTGTAGTTCCCCATGCCCGAATTTCTCATATTTTGGACAACAAGATGTGAGTCACTCTACACAAACAAAATTTATATTGCCGAAAAGAAATGCGGAAGAAGTGATTCAGGGCATTTATTTAGAAGGGGAGTGGCTGTTCCTGTTGAAAGGAAGGAGGAAAATCTTTGCTCCTTCGGAAGGATCTGGTGGTCTTACTCTAACCTTTTGGAATGTAAATAAATCTTTCTAGGGGAAAGATAAAGACCATTGTCTCCAGCTTTACAATCGAGGAATGAAATGCAGCACATACTTCTAGTCATAAATCTGTCTGGAGTCCTCTTACTATATAGTTGTAAATTACCTTCCCAGGCTTGCCCTTTTATCCCAGGTCCCAAGTTTCAGTAAGATTTGCTCAGCAAGCCCTAATTGTGCAGAAACATGAGCTATTTTCTCTAGAGGCCCAGACAGGCCCAGTAAATCCTTTTATTAGTCCAAGAATATATTCATGTGGTCTTATCCTCTCTCCACTGCACAGTTCCCTCCAAACCTCTTCCCCTGGCCTTCCTTTAAGTGGAAGCTAGATAGATCATGATTCCTTCCCCAATTACTGGTTATTTTACTTATACATGGCTCTTCTTACTGCAATATAATTTACATATAGGAGCCTAAAACTGGGACACCTGGTAATCATACCTGTATAATTAAGTTTTGCTTGGACACTCAAGTTGAACTCCAATTGTGTTCCTGACTTGTCTTGGTCACTGGAATAAAGACACATTATAGCTCACCTCTGTTTCTCTCATGAAATACCAATATAACATTCCAATTTTGTTAACTATACCTTTCCCATTTCCCTTCTCAAACAGATCTATTTCTTTCAGATCAGCACTAATTAGGTGAACACTTTCAATCTTAAGACTCAAGTTCTTCACTTTTCACTAATACAGAGACTTTTTAGTTCACTATTATTTGTTTCACTATTATTTCATTCTCTGTGTTACTTACTTCTGGGACTCCTATTATATAGACTTTTATGGCTCAGCTGGTATAGAATCTGCCTGCAATTCATAAGACCTGAGTTCAATCCCTGGGTTGGGAAGAACCCCTGAAGAAGAGAAAGGCTACCCAGTCCAGCATTCTGGCCTGGAGAATCCCATGGACTATAGTCCATGGGGTCGCAAAGAGTCGGACATGACTGAGAGACTTTAACTTTACTCTTTTAGATCTGTCCTCTAAGTCTCCTAACTCCTCTCCAATAATCTTCCTATCCTTTTCTTTTGCACCCAATCTGGGGAGGATGTCATCAATTAATCTTCCAATTCACAATTTTATGACACATGTATTATCTTTCTGCTATTTAATCATTCATGACTGCAGCCAAAATTAAAAGACTCTTGTTCCTTGGAAGAAAAGCTATTACAAGCCTAGACAGCATATTAAAAAGCAGAGATATTATTTTGCCAAAGTTTGCTACTAGTCAAAGCTGTGGTTTTTCCAGTAATCATGTATGGATGTGAGAGTTGGACCATAAAGAAAGCTGAGCACCAAAGAATTGCTGCTTCTGAACTGTGGTGTTGGAGAAGACTCTTGAGAGTCCCTTGGACTGCAAGGAGATCCAACGAGTCAATCCTAAAGGCAATGAACCCTGAATATTCATTAGAAGGACTGATGCTGAAGCTGAAGCTCCAATAGTTTGGCCACCTGATGAAAACAGCTGACTCATTGGAAAAGACCCTGATTCTGGGAAAGATTGGAGGCAGGAGGAGAAGAGGACAACAGAGGATGAGATGGTTTGTCAGTTCTTCACATGAAGTGGCCAAAGTATTGGAGTTTCAGCTTCAACATTAGTCCTTCCAATGAGCACCCAGGACTGATCTCCTTTAGAATGGACTGGTTGGATTTCCTTGCAGTCCAAGGGACTGTCGAGAGTCTTCTCCAACACCACAGTTCAAAAGCATCAATTCTTTGGCACTCAGCTTTCTTTATGGTCCAACTCTCACATCCATATATGACTACTGGAAAAAACATAGTTTTGACTAGATGGCCCTTTGTCAGCAAAGTAATGCCTCTGATTTTTAATATGCTGTCTAGGTTAGTCATAGCTTTTCTTCCAAGGAGAAAGCATCTTTTAAGTTCATGGCTGCAGTCACCATCTGCAGTGATTTTTGCAGCCCAAGAAAATAAAGTCAGCCACTGTTTCCACTGTTTCCCCATCTATTTGACATAAAGTGATAGGACCGGATGCCGTGATCTTAGTTTTCCGAATGTTGAGTTTTAAGCCAAATTTTCACTCTCCTCTTTCACTTTCATCAAGAGGCTCTTTAGTTCTTCTTCGCTTTCTGCCATAAGGGTGATGTCATCTGCGTATCTAGGTTATTAATATTTCTCCCATCAATCTTAACTCCAGCTTGTGCTTCATCCAGCACAGCATTTCATATGATGTACTCTGCATATAAGTTAAATAAGCAGGGTGACAATATACATCTGTGATGTACTCTTTTCCCGATTTGGAACCAATCTGTTGTTCCATGTCCAGTTCAAACTCTTGCTTCTTGACCTGCATACAGATTTCTCAGGAGTCAGAAAAGGTGGTCTTCTATTCCCGTCTCTTTAAGAATTTTCCACAGTTTGTGGTGATCTACACAGTCAAAGGCTTTAGCGTAGTCAATAAAGCAGAAGTAGATGTTTTTCTGGAACTTTCTTGCTTTTCTGATGATCCAGTGGATGTTGGCAATTTGATCTCTGGTTCTGCTGCCTTTCCTATATCCAGCTTGAACATCTGGAAGTTCACAGTTCACATACTGTTGAATCCTGGTTTGGAGAATTTTGAGCATTACTTTGCTAGCGTATGAAATGAGTGCAATTGTGTGGTAGTTTGAACATTCTTTGACGTTGCCTTTCTTTGGGATTGGAATGAAAACTGACCTTTTCCAGTCCTGTGGCCACTGCTGAGTTTTCCAAATTTGCTGGCATATTGAGTGTAGCACTTTCACAGCATCATCTTTTAGGATTTGAAATAGCTCAACTGGAATTCCATCACCTCCACTAGCTTTGTTCATAGTGATGCTTCCTAAGGCCCACTTGACTTCACATTCCAGGATGTCTGGCTCTAGGTGAGTGATCACACCATTGTAGTTATCTGGTTCATGAAGTTCTTTTTTGTTCAGTTCTGTGTATCTTGCCACCTCTTCTTAATATCTTCTGCTTCTGTTAGGTCCATACCATTTCTGTCCTTTTTTGTGCCTAGCTTTGCATGAAATGTTCCCTTGGTATGTCTAATTTTCTTGAAGAGACCTCTAGTGTGTGCACTTGGTGTCTTTCATTTATGTGGTTGAAAGGTGAAGTTGCTCATCGTTATGTATTTGGTGATCTTTGTTTATCTGTTCATATAAACAAGGATATAACCATATTCTCAATCTTGTTTACTCAATAGAGTTGCCTTGGGAGCTTTAAAAAACCCTGATACCATACCATAGACCAATTAAATAAGACTATCTAGAAGCCGTATTGATGCCAAGCAGGGCCCTGTAAGTATGGAGGCCTTTTTGTCCCTCACTTCTTATAGGCAGGATTCCAATCCCCATGACCTTCCTGAGTTCCAAAGGGCAGAACAATTACTAATCAAGCGAGGAGCAGCTACAAAGCCACCTGAGGCAAGATTAAAGAGACCAGAGAGGCTCATCAATATTAGGAGAACAGATCACCTAAGACCCTGCACAGACCCTAATCTTGTCAAAAACCCTGCCCTTTTGAAAATTTGCAGAAGAAAGAATATGACTATTACTGCCTTGATCCTTATCACTTACTCCTGCCTGACTATATAACCTTTCCCTACTTACCAGGAAGTGGGATACAGCTCTTGAGGCACTAGCCTACTGTGTTCCCCCTTTGCCTGGCAAGGTTACAAACCCTCTCTTCCCTTCTTCTCCATAACTCTGTCTCCATATTGCTGTTTGGCATTAGTGCACAGAGAACCAAGATTTTGGCATCAGTGCCCTAGCACTTGAATTTTTCTCTTTTTATTTCTTTTTTAGGGATTTAATTTACACACAGTATAGTACAAAAATTGTAAGTGTACTGCTCAATAGACCTTAACCTGAGTCATATACATATATATACAACACATTGTGAGTCAGATAAAGACATAGACCAAAGGTTGGAAAACTTTTTCTGTAAAGGGCCACATGTTTTTGACTTTATGGTCCAGTCACTGTCTGTCGCAACTACTGAACTCTTGTAGTACAAAAGCAATGAAAGATAATATGTAAATGAATGAGCATATCTGACCCCTGATAGAAGCCATTTCTAGCACTGCAGTAAAACTCCTTGCCCCTCCCAGTTAATACTCTTCCAAAGATAATCTCTGTTTATTGTCAGTATTTAAAGCTATCCAAGTGATTACAATATACACTGACTGATCAAAATTAATAGATGTGTGTATTAACAGATCTGAAGTAAAATTTCCTATTCCCTGTGCATTGACTCAGGATTCTGGGAAAAAGCATTAAGGGAGCTCTTGAGAAGGCAATGGCACCCCACTCCAGTACTCTTGCCTGGAAGATCCCATGGATGGGGGAGCCTGGTAGGCTGCAGTCCATGGGGTAGCTAAGAGTCAGACACGACTGAGCAACTTCACTTTCACTTTTCACTTTCATGCATTGGAGGAGGAAATGGAAACCCACTCCAGTGTTCTTCCCTGGAGAATCCCAGGGACGGCGGGGCCTGGTGGGCTGCCGTCTATGGGGTCGCACAGAGTCCGACATGACTGAAGCGACTTAGCAGCAGCAGCAAAAGACCCTTGCTTCTTGGAAGAAAAACTATGGCAAACCGAGACAGCATATTAAAAAGCAGTGGCATTACTTTGCCAACAAAGGTCCATATAGTCAAAGCTATGGTTTTCCAGTAGTCATGTATGGATGTGAGAGTTGGGCCATAAAGAAGGCTGAGCACTGAAAAATTGTTACTTTTGAACTGTGGTATTGGAGCAGACTCTTAAGAGTCCCTTGGACTGCAAGGAGACCAAACCAATAAATCCTGTGTGTGTGTGTGTGTGTGAAAGTTGCTCAGTCATTTCCAACTCTTTGCAACCCCATGGACTATACAGTCCATGGAATTCTCCAGGCCAGAATGCTGGAGTGGTAGCCTTTCCCTTCTCCAGGGGACCTTCCCAACCCAGGAATCAAACCCAGGTCTCCTGCACTGTAGGCAGATTCTTAACCAGTGAGCCACCAGGGAAGCCCCAATCAATCCTAAAGGAAATCAATCCTGAATATTCATTGGAAGGACTCATGCTGAAGCTGAGACTCCAATACTTTGGCCACCTGATGCAAAGAACTGACTTATTAGAAAAGACCCTGATGCTGGGAAAGATTGAAGGCAGGAGGAGAAGGGGACGACAGAGGATGAGATGGTTAGATGGCATTGGACTCAATGGACATGGGTTTGAGCAAGCTCTAGGAGATGTTGAAAGACAAGGAAGACTGGCGTGCTGCAGTACATGGGTTTGTAAACAGTCAGACACGACTGAGTGACTGAACAACAACAGTGTCGCTTGAACACCTTGAAGATACCTGTGGAACTCTCCCAGAACAGACTCACACTCTAACTGAAGAAAATAACACAATCAGTTGCTTTGAAAAATTATCACTGAAAGCTGCTCCCTGACTCTTACTCACTTTAAATATTCTCTTTGTGGATTTTCTTCCACTCTCACCTATAGCTGCCTCTTATCATTAGGTCTTCCTGAGTTCAGAGGTCTCTTTCATACCTACACAGAGCTTTCGTTTATTCAGTTCTGTTAAGATCCACCATTAATTTTTTCCCATTTGAATTCTAGCTTCCAAAATTTGCTTGATCCAGTAGCTTACTAATATCATCAGGAGCTCAAGTTCTTTCCACTCTACTGTCCATAGGCTTCATCCTATTGCTATTCCTCTTGGGTGATGTGACAGATTACACCATCAAATGGTGTTACTTGCTTTCTCTCTTGCTTTCACAAGCAGGGAGAGCATTACCGGTGAGAATTATGCCAAAAGAATGAACTAAAACTCTCTTGGAACCTGTTAGTCAATTTTTCATTTCTCATTCCTATTTCTGAACTAGTTATGGGCAAAGAGGATGGATTATCTCAAACCAATCAATTCTCAGATGCTAAAAAGGGTCAGGTTCACCCAATGCCCAATATAATCAATGTGGAAGGAATAGTCTTATAAAGAAAATGTAGGGTTCTGTTAGAAAGGAGGAAGGGAAAATGCATGCTGGGCATTATTGATTGAATGGACATTTCCAGGTGGTGGCATTTGGAAACCTATGAGAAAAGGGCAATGTGATTTAATGTTTCATTGACTGAAAGAAGGCAGGTTATTTGTGCATGTTATTTGACCACTCTGTGCTTCTGTTTCCTCATTGGAAAGATGGGGATAAAATAATATCTACCTCATAGAGTTGTCTGAAAGTTCATTCATTCACCAAGTATTTTTGAGCATTTACTAGGCATTGGACAATATTCTAGCAGTAACTATTATGCTGAATAATGCAGATTAAATCCCTACCCTGAGAAAGCTTGCTGCTTAGTTAGTATGTGGGTATGAGAATGTGTGCAGTGGGGGAGGAAGATAAGCATGGAAAATAATTTCCTTCTCTCCTCCCCGGGCTGTGTTTCGGGGGCAGCCCAGATTTAGGACTCAGTGCAGCTTTTGTAATCTGCTCTCTGCCCAGCAGAAAGGGGCCTGACCCTCAGGAGAAGTCAGGGGCCTGACCAGCCAGGGTGGGCCCATATGCAGAACTGGCATGAGGAGCCAGCCAGCCAGGGTGACTGCTCATCTCAGCGGAGGTCTCTCATTCAGATATTACCAGTAATGGAGCTGTGGTTTCCGTCTCCTCTGGCATGACTCAGGCACCTACCTCTCTAGTCCAGAACTCCACAAGGGAAGACATCTAGGTGTTATAGATCGGCCCTGGAATCCCCACTCTGAGCCTCAACTGTGATCATTATTGCAACCATAGTTTACCTGGCACCCAGGAATGGCACTCCCACCTGGGCATTTCCCACCGAGAGCCAGGCAGCTGCCCTGGCCTGGCCCATTTAGGGTTGGGCCTGAGACTTGCTTGATCTCTGCTAATCCAGCTGTGGCCAGGAACCAGCAGCAGCAGAAGCACTTGGGAACTTGTTGGAAAGGCAGCATCTCAGGTCTGGCCCAGACTCTCTGATTTAAAATCTGCATTTTCCCTAGATCCTCAGGGTAGTTGCAGGCACATTGTAGTGTAAGGTACACTGACTTCAGACATTTGCTTTCAGTCTGTGTGGGGTCAAAGACTGTTAGAGTGGGAAGTGAGCTTTTCACAATGATGACTAAGTTTTGCTCTGCCCAGTCCTCATGTCCACCTTTAATATTGTATTTGTTATTTTTCATTCTGTAGTTACCATGCTGCTCCTGCTAAGTTGCTTCAGTTGTATCTGACTTTGTGCGACTCCATAGATGGCAGCCCACCAGGCTCCCCCGTCCCTGGGATTCTCCAGGCAAGAACACTGGAGTGGGTTGCCATTTCCTTCTCCAATGCATGAAAGTGAAAAGTGAAAGTGAAGTTGCTCAGTCGTGTCCAACTCTTAGCGACACCATGGACTGTAGCCTACCCGGCACCTCCATCCATGGGATTTTCCAGGCAAAAGTACTGGAGTGGGGTGCCATTGCCATAGGAGAAAAAACATTCAGTTCAGTTCAGTTCAGTCACTCAGTTGTGTCCAACTCTTTGCGACCCCATGAATCACAGCACGCCAGGCCTCCCTGTCCATCACCATCTCCTGGAGTTCATTCAAACTCACATCCATCGAGTTGGTGATGCCATCCAGCCATCTTGTCCTCTGTTGTCCCCTTTTCCTCCTGCCCCCAATCCCTCCCAGCATAAATTACAAAAAAAATTACATAGCCTAATATTATTATTTCAACCCACTAATAGAATTATTTTTGTTTTGTGTTTTCAATCTGTAGCAATAACGTTTGCTCTTGAAAATTCTGTTGCAATTATTTATATCTATAACCCTTATACAAAGTGACATCAGAATAATAGGAAGTCAGTGAATAGAAGGCTCTCCTACTAGGAAATGCAGTCTTTATGTTCCAAATTTGGAGTGCCCTTGTATGCAGCAGCAAAGATTTAGGGTGTGTTAAAAGTCTGCTCAGACCAGGAGGCCCCACATTCTTGTATAATGAAATCTGTGGAGGAACAGCTCCATCCTCAGAGGGTTCTCTAAGGGGTCCTCAAAGAGCAAACACTCCAAAGCCCTGGGCTCTAGCCAGGCCAAATTGTGTGTGCACATAGAGAGTAGAAGTGTCCAGGGTGGTACCGTAGATGTCACCATCTTTTTCCAGAGTCCAGCCTCCATAGACTTAGGCTCATCAATGTTCCCATGGCAGGCTTGCGGAAAAATCTCTTGAGTAGGATTCAGAGCAGTAGTGACTAGTTCCAAGGCTAATGTGGAATGAATCTCTAGAGACTCCACCTACTTCTTTTAGGATGACTTTGGGAATTTAGGGAAGTCTCTGTCTTCACCCTATTGAGCCTAAACATGTGTCTGCAACAAAAATCACCTTGACTGGGCCCCATGTTTTTCTAAGACTCAGAATCCCTTAGATTATTAGTTCATTCATTTGTTCACCCATGATGTTACTCTGTGTCAGGCCCAGGGCTAGGAAAATAAAATGTAATAATGGCTTGAATTATTTTCCTCATTTCAACATTGATGTCTTTAATCTTCTCTTCACTGGAGATTATGTCTCCAGGCCCACATTCTTCCTCTCTATTCTGAGATCTGGTATTCTTTGGGGGTAACTACAATATCCCTATGAAGATCCATCCAACACCCTTGTCTTTCTCACCAGAAATGGCTTCCTCCTTCACTGGACTTCAGCTGTCTGCGCCACTGATTATACTTACAATTAATCCACTGTGATACCTTAAATTTAAACATTCAATTCTCTAACTGCAACTGCTGTTGTTATAGCTTACTTACTCATCTATTATGAAAATACTTGGTTTTCACACTCTTTTAGAACTTCAGTTCCTTTGACTTCCTGCTCTCTTGTCAACATTTTCATCTCCTTTTCTCTGTCATTCTCAAGTCCAATTTATACAAGCTATTCTTCCATTGTCCTCACTCACATAGTCTGATGAAAACTGACTGCTAGAGAAAAATCTCACCAGTAGGTAGATTGGCTTCAGTGAAAATTCGTGGTTTCTAAAAATTCATCAGATAGGATCCTGTGTACTTTCTTCCACCCCATTGAAAACTTACCTGCAACTTTATTAAAGGTGATATTTCTAAAATTACCAATGATTTCTTTGTTGCTAAATTTAATTATAATCTGTATGTGATCATTCCCAAATATACATTTCTGGTTCAGGTCTTTCTGCTAACCTGAGATCTATAATATCCAACTTCTTGAATATCTCTAATTGGATTTCCCCAAACTAAATTCATCACAACCCTCATTCTCAAGACCAAACCACAACCATAATTAACAAATGGCACAGCCATCCATTTAGACATTCAAGCTAGAAACCTATCAAGATATATCCCTTCCTCTTCCACATCCCCATATTTAATCACAAACCAATTCCTATGAAATCTGTTTCATAAAGTTTTATCCTAATTTGTCTTTGGCTGTGGTGTTAGAGAAACTGGACTTCCCGTTTTCATTACCTTTGTCCAGGACATGATATATTGCTTGAATTATTTTAATGACCTAAATGGCCTCCCTGCTACCAGTCTTATTCCTCACCATTCACTTCTACCAGCAGCAGTTAAAAAAGATCTTACTAAATCTCACCAGACCCTGCTATTCTCCTACTTAATGTCCTTCAGTGGACTCCCCTTGATCTTCAGATAAAGTTCAAAGTTCTCATGCTGGCCTATACAACTCTGCACAATTGATTTCTACTTATCTCTGTACACACATCTCTATCATGTGCCCCTATACTCTGTTCTTTGCCCTCCCCAACCCCCAGTACTCTCCTTTAGAGCCACACTTGACTAACAGTTCCCCAATAGCTCTCTTGAGCCTCTGGGACCTTGCACATGTTGTTTCCTATATGTAGAATATCCTTTCCCCTGTTAATCTCAGAGTCAAGAAGGAGGGGCACACAGGACAATGAATCACAATTTGAGAAACTCAGCTGAAGTTTCGTCTTGTTGCATCTTTGCAACAAGAAGAAAAGAGATAAATCTAGACAGCCTTGAAAGGGGAGAGGGAAGAACAGATCATCCTGTCCTCCTTGATCTTTTGCTTTGCTGCTGCCAGCCTCCCAAGCCTTCTTCTTCATTCATTTCTGCCATTCCTTCAGATGATTGACAAGTAGATGAAGTCCACTTGAAAGATGGCTTCAGGGGGCAGCCTGGGAAGGAGCACCGAATTCCTAACATACCAGTGATTAGGGGTATCATTACAAGGTGAAGATGTTCCCACAAAGCTCTTCGACAAGACTGTACCACTCTTCTCTTCTTGGATTTCACACTACATCCTTTATCCCTGGTTCTGAATACTCTCTTCTTAACTTGAAACCTCAGGAAAAAAGTGCAACTTCTGCTTGTGAGATCCACAGAGGCTGATGAGAAAAGAATCATTAATGTTGTAGGCTTGATCTCATTTGCTGATTTACACACCCTAGAAGAAACAATTTAAGTATTCATTCTGTGAAAAAAAATCTGTTTATATTGGGGAAGGCTGTACTATCAAAAATGTTCAGATGTGAATAACTGTAATAAATTGAGCAGATGTCATAAAATGCAACAGTTATTAGCTTCAATGTAATGTTTTCCTGGGAACTCAGCTGATGAGGCAAGGCCGCAGATGAAGGCTGCTACTTATGACAAAGTCCTGGGAAAGAACCAGAACCAGTTCTCTCTTCCCTGGGAATCCCTTTCTCTGATGTGGAAAGAAAGATGTGTTTCATTTTCTTGGTTGATAAACTGTGACAAACTCAGGGTTCTCCCTGTACCAAGATTTCAGGGAGTCTCTGCTGAGACACTGCCACCTGGGCTTGTCTCTACTTGCTCTCTGGGTCTCTTGTAAAGTCGGCATCTGAGGCCCTAATTGAGTCTCTAAGATGTTAGCATCCTTTCCAGAAGCCAGAGAGCAGGGGCTGGCTCAAAGGCTCACAGAACCTTAAATGCAGCTGTCCATGCTCCCACATCCCCCATTCGTTCCTGGGATTCCTCTCCCTGACTGTTTGCTGAAGTCATCTCTGAAATGAGTTTCATTTAGTTGTCAATCTTTCAAGGAGGTGGGTGGAGAGAATGAAAAGGTGAATACTGGAGGAGGAGGTTTGGTGGGCTGGCAGCAACAGAGAAAAAAGTAAAGAGGATGCGTGTTTCCCCTCTTCCTTTCTCCCTCCTTGCCTCGCTTTCAGGGTTGTCTGTTTCTTACACTGTGGCTTGTAGTCTCTGTGTGTCTCTTTGCCCCACCCCTCCCAGAAGCAGAGAAACAGTGATTTCTCTGCTTGGCACATGCATGCACCTGGGAAGAAAGGACAGAAACAGCCCCTCCCCTCAAAGAGTTCACGGTTCTGTGGGAGACAGCCAAGTCAGCAGCCCTGACAACACACTATAGCATCATAGTGTGGGGGATGGGAAAGCGAGGACAGGGCTACAGCATCCCCGGGGACTGGGCCTGTCTTCAGATATTCAGACCATCAGTACCTACACTTTCTCCCAGAGTGGCACTGCCTCCCTAGCATCACTGCCGTCTAAGCCCATAGCCACCTCCATGGCCTTTACCTAGATTCCAAATGCTTTTGGCCCCTCGTTCGTTTGCTGACACTTGTCAAAACTACATCTTGTACAGCTTCTCCCTACCCACACATGTTCTTCCCTAAGCACTTCTTGGAGAAAGGCCCAGGCAATCCAATCCTTTTCTATTCTGACCTAAGGTGTTGTTTGGTCACCTCTGGGGACAAAAATACAGCTGGCAAAATCACTGAACTAGGACAGGACTTTTCCAAAGAAGCAAAACTAAGGACTGAAGACTTAGTGCTACAGTTACCTCATTCCTGTTGCATGTTACTAGAGACCTCCCTGTGTGCCACTAATGTTTAGCCTTGTTTAGTTTTTGTCTGTTGTATTCCTAGCACATAGTATAGTACTTTGTGTGTAATAAATATTTGTGGGATGGATTTCTTGCTACCCTCAGTCAGATTTTTCCAATAGAATTTGAACAGGAGCTTGTATTCTGTGAGCTTAAATGTTTGCCCAAATTAATAAACCTACACTCATATTCAGCTGGTGATCCTTGATTATTCCCCAGTGTCTTTCAACTAGTCAAAGCTATGGTTTTTCCAGTAGTCATGTATGGATGTGAGAGCTGGACTATAAAGAAAGCTGAGCGCCAAAGAATTGATGCTTTTGAACTGTGGTGTTGGAGAAGACTCTTGAGAGTCCCTTGGACTGCAAGGAGATCCAACCAGTCCATCCTAAAGGAAATCAGTCCTGAATAATCATTGGAAGGACTGATGTTGAAGCTGAAACTCCAATACTTTGGCCACCTGATGCGAAGAGCCGGCTCTTTGGAAAAGACCCTAATGCTGGGAAAGATTGAAGGCGGGAGGAGAAGGGGTCGACAGAGGATGAGATGGTTGGATGGTATCACCAACTCAATGGACATGAGTTTGAGCAGGCTCCGGGGGTTGATGATGGACAGGGAGGCCTGGCGTGCTACAGTCCATGGGGTCGCAAAGAGTCGGACATGACTAACTGCACTGAACTGAACTGAGAACCCTGGAAGGAAATAAAGGTGAATGGAGGTGTATTGGTTCCCTGTGGCTACTATAACAAATGAACATAAACTTAGGGACTTAACACACATTTTTTTTAATATATATTTATTTTAATTGGAGGTTAATTACTTTACAATATTGTATTGGTTTTGCCATACATCAACATGAATCCACCACAGGTATACACGTGTTCCCCATCCTGAACCCCCCTCCCACCTCCCTCCTCATACCATCCCTTTGGGTCATCCCAGTGCACCAGCCCCAAGCATCCAGTATCATGCATCGAGCTTGGACTGGTGATTCGTTTCATATATGATATTATGCATGTTTCAATGCCATCCTCCCAAACCATCCCACCCTCTCCCTCTCCCACAGAGTCCAAAAGACTGTTCTATACATCTGTGTCTCTTTTGCTGTCTTGCTTACAGGGTTATCATTACATTTTGATGTTAGATCAAAATGAGTCTTACCAGGGTATGCTTCTTCTGAGGCTCTAGGGAAGAATCTGTTTCCTTGCCTTTTTCACCTTCTACAGTCTTTCTGCATCCCTTGGCTCCTGGCCCCCTTCCTCCATATCCAAGCCTGCAGTGCTGGACTGAGTCCTTCTCAAGCTACCCTATCTCTGGTTTTCTCTTTGGCCTGCCTTTTTTACTTATAAGGATGCTTGTGATCACACTGGGCTCACCCAGATAATTCAGGGTCATCTCCCTATTTGAAGGGCAGCAGACTAGAAAATGTAATTCCCTTTAACATCTAAGACAATATGTCCACAAGTTCTAGTTGAAGAGGGTGTAGATATCTCTGGGGGCCCATTATTCTGCCTACCTCAGGAGGGATTCTGAAGCCCCAAACTCTCATGTTCCTGAATGACAGCCATACTTGCCTCTTTTCCTCTGAGCATTACTGTGCCCAGTGCCACCCACCCCCAATCCTTGGGTCTCATTTTTCTTCCTGTCCTCCCTCCTTCCCTCTTTCTCTCCTTTCTTCTCCTCACTTTGTCCATTGTTTCCTTTTCCTTGGCCTAAAAGCTGATTTAAGTTTTTCCCACATGAAAAACAACTTATTACAACCTTTATCAACCCCAAATCCCCTCCAGCTCCATCTGTCTCTTTTTCATAAACAAAATGTTCTTCACATGTATTGTCTTTCTTCCCTCCTTCCTTACTTATCAGTCCATTGCAATTTGTCCACTTCTCCTATCACCCCACACAAAGTGCCGTTACAAATGTCACCAAAGACTTCTTTGTCCATAAATCTAAAAGAGATTTTGTTAGTCCTTGTCCTTTCTGAAATCAGCAGCAGCAGATGACAGCCTGGAACATTCCCACCCCTCCACCCTTCTAGAAACATGCCCTCTGCTTCTGTGCATAGCACCACTTCTTCCTGGTCTTTCCTGTACTTGTCTTGTTGCCCATTTGCAGTCTCCCATGATGGCTCCTGCCGGTAATGTGTTACTGTTCTCATGTCCCATGTCTGGGGGTGTGGGGCAGAGATGGGGGCTGCAGGAGGTCCTAAACTTTCAATTACCACCTTCACTACATCAACAAAGCCTTGATCCCTGATTGCTGTCTTGAGTCCAGGCCTCAACATGGAGCTCCAGAACCTTGATGTCCAGTTGCCTCCAGGACGCACCACCAGTCATGTTCCATGGACACCTACATTGTCATATGTCCAGTGCTAAACTCATCATCTTCCAATCAAGCCTGCTCGTCCAGTCTTTCCCATGTCCAGAAATGTTACCTATATCCTCTTGTCACTCAAGTCAGATGCCTGGTTTTCATCTTTGATGCCTCCTCTTCACGAGGCCCAATATCCAGTCAGTTCTCATGTATTAATAATCTCAGCTTCTAAATCTCTCTTAGGTCACCCCCTCTTCTCTACTCACAGTTTCACTACTCTAATTTTTCCTGACCTGCCATCTCATTTGGCATAGTGACTGGTGCCTCAGAAGCTCTCAGTATTAGTCTTGTTATTATCACTGTCATTTACAGCCCATTCACTTACATAATTTGGCCTCATAATCCTCTGTAAATCTTTCATCCTCTGCCAAATTATGCTGGGTTAGGATTTTGCAGAAAGGATTCCCACCCTATTCACTCATTTATCCCATGGTCATTTCTTGAGGCTTGTACTCTCTTTCATGCACTGAGCCAGTGTCTATGAATGTGGAGAGATGAGAAGGAGGTGAAAAGGAGGAAACTCAAATGTCTATGACATGTCAGGTATTGAATACATATTTGTTCCGTTGAAACACCAGTATCCCTCCTCCTTTAGAAGCAGACTTTTCCCCAAGGAATATATTTTGTTCCCAGAAAACAACCAAGGTGAAAATTAAAAAAAATCAAAATTTAAAGCCGTAAATTACCAATCCATCTTGGAAAGCATATAATTGCATTGAGAAATGTGATAATACCTTACATTTTATTCTGATCTGATTACAGCTCAAGGGATATATATGAGTATGGCAGTAAAAATTGATCCTAGCAGGCACCAGGAATCTGGGGCATCAGGAGCATTGAATTCCCCTCCCCACAATGCCTACCTTGCTGCAATTCACACCCTAAATGCACAGAGCACACTTCTTCATGTAAACAATAAAAGCTAATTTAGACTCTCGATTTGCACACAGACACATTTGACTTCAACTCCAATAATTAGTTTGGCTAGAATCCTGGATTATCAGGCACAGGAGCTCCCTAAAATATCACATAGTTTAAGATCCCCATTATATAGGGGAATATTTGAGACCTAGGAATGAGAGGGCTTATCCTAAGTCAGTAACAGTGTTTTTTTTTTTTTTCTGGTTTTATCAATATATACTCGATGTACATCACTGTATAAGTTTAAGGTGTACAGCATAATGTTTTGACATATATATATATAGAGAGAGAGAAGTGATCACTACAATAAGCTTAGTTAGCATTTGTCATCTCATATAGTTACAATAAAAGAAAACACAAAGGAAAAAAAAAATGTCTCTTCTGATGAGAATTCAGGATTTGCTCTCTTAGTAATGGTGGAGAGGTCTGACAGAATGTGGTTCCCCTGGAGAAGGGAATGGCAAATCACTTCAGTATTCTTGCCTTGAGGATCCCATGAACAGTATGAAAAGGCAAAAAGATAGGACACTGAAAGATGAGCTCCCCAGGTTGGTAGGTACCCAATATGTTACTGGAGATCAGAGGAGAAATAACTCCAGAAAGAATGAAGGGATGGAGCCAAAGCAAAAACAACATCCATTTGTGGATATGACTGGTGATAGAAGCAAGGTCTGATGCTGTAAGAACAATATTGCCTAGGAACCTGGAATGTTAGGTCCATGAATCAAGGCAAATTGGAAGTGGTCAAACAGGAGATGGAAAGAGTGAACGTCGACATTCTAGGAATCAGTGAACTAAAATGGACTGGAATGAGTGAATTTAACTCAGATGATCATTATATCTACTACTGTGAGCAGAAATCCCAAAGAAGAAATGGAGTAGCCATCATAGTCAACAAAAGACTCCAAAATGCAGTACTTGGATGCAGTCTCAAAAACAACAGAATGATCTCTGTTCGTTTCCAAGGCAAACAATTCAATATCATGGTAATTCAAGTCTATGCCCTGACCAGTAATGCTGAAGAAGCTGAAGTTGAACAGTTCTATGAAGACCTACAAGACCTGCTAGAACTAACACCCAAAAAGATGTCCTTTTCATTATAGGGGACTGGAATGAAAAAGTAGGAAGTCAAGAAACACCTGGAGTAACAGGCAAATTTGGCCTTGGAGTACAGAATGAAGCAGGGCAAAGGCTAATAGAGTTTTGCCAAGAGAACACACTGGTCATAGCAAATACCCTCTTCCAACAATGCAAGAGAAAATTCTACACATGAGCATCACTGGATGCCCAACACTGAAATCACATTGATGATATTCTTTGCAGCCAAAGATGGAGAAACTCTATACAGTCAGCAAAAGCAAGACCAAAGGCTCACTGTGGCTCAGATCATGAACTCCTTATTGCCAATTCAGATTTAAATTGAAGAAAGTGGGGAAAACAACTAGACCATTCAGGTATGACCTAAATCAAATATCTTATAATTATACACTGGAAGTGAGAAATAGATCTGATAGACAGAGTGCCTGATGAACTATGGACGGAGGTTCATGACATTGTATAGAAGACAGGGATCAAGACCATCCACAAGAAAAAGAAATGCAAAAAAAGCAAAATGGCTGTCTCAGGAGGCCTTACAAGTAGCTGTTAAAAGAAGAGAAGTGAAAAGCAAAGGAGAAAAGGAAAGATATACCCATTTGAATGCAGAGTTCCAAAGAATAACAAGGAGAGATGTGAAAGCCTTCCTCAGTGGTCAATGCAAAGAAATAGAGGAAAACAACAGGATGGGAAAGACTAGAGATCTCTTCAAGAAAATTAGAGATACAAAGGTAACATTTCATGCAAAGATGGGCACAATAAAGGACATAAATGGTATGGACCTAACAGAAGCAGAAGATATTAAGAAGAGGTGGCAAGAATACACAGAAGAACTGTACAAAAAAGATCTTCACGACCCAGATAATCATGATGGTGTGATCACTCACCTAGAGCCAGACATCCTGGAATGTGAAGCAAAGTGGGCTTTAGAAAGCAACACTACAAACAAAGCTAGTGGAGGTGATGGAATTCCAGTTGAGCTATTTCAAATCCTGGAAGATGATGCTGTGAAAGTGCTGCATTCAATATGCCAGCACATTTGGAAAACTCAGCAGTGGCCAGGACTAGAAAAGGTCAGTTTTCATTCCAATCCCAAAGAAAGGCAATGCCAAAGAATGCTCAAACTACCACACAATTGCACTCATCTCACAGGCTAGTAATGCTCAAAATTCTCCAAGCCAGGCTTCAGCAATACATGAACCGTGAACTTCCAGATGTTCAAGCTGGATACAGAAAAGACAGAGGAACCAGAGATCAAATTGCCAACATCTGCTGGATCATCGAAAAAGCAAGAGTTCCAGAAAAACATCTATTTCTGCTTTATTGACTAGGCCAAAGCCTTTGACTGTGTGGATGACAAGAAACTGTGGAAAATTCTGAAAGAAATGGGAATACCAGACCACCTGACCTGCCTCTTGAGAATCCTGAATATAGGTCAGGGAGCAACAGTTAGAACTGGACATGGAACAACAGACTGGTTCCAAATAGGAAAAGGAGTACATCAAGGCTGTATATTGTCCCCCTGCTTATTTAACTTATATGCAAAGTACATCATGAGAAATGCGGGGCTGGAAGAAGCACAAGCAGGAATGAAGATTGGCAGGAGAAATATCAATCACCTCAGATATGCAGGTTATGCCCACCCTTATGGAAGAAAGTGAAGAGGAACTGAAGAGCCTCTTGATGAAAGTGAAAGAGGAGAGTGAAAAAGTTGGCTTAAAGCTCAACATTCAGAAAACGAAGATCGTGGCATCTGGTCCCATCACTTCATGGGAAATAGATGGGGAAACTGGAAACAGTGTCAGACTTTATTTTTTGGGGGGCTCTAAAATCACTGCAGATGGTGATTACAGCCATGAAATTAAAAGACGCTTACTCCTTGGAAGGAAAGTTATGACCAACCTAAACAACATATTAAAAAGCAGAGATATTACTTTGTCCATCTAGTCAAGGCTATGGTTTTTCCAGTAGTCATGTATGGATGTGAGAATTGGACTATAAAGAAAGCTGAGTGCTGAAGAATTGATGCTTTTAAACTGTGGTGTTAGAGAAGACTCTTGAGAGTCCCTTGGACTGCAAGGAGATCCAACCAGTCCATCCTAAAGGAGATCAGTCCTTTTGTTCATTGGAAGGACTGATGTTGAAGCTGAAACTCCAATATTTTGGCCACGTGATGTGAAATGCTGACTCATTTGAAAGGACCCTGATGCTGGTAAAGATTAGAGCAGGAGGAGAAGCGGACGACAGTGGATGAAATGTTTGGATGGCATCACAGACTCAATGGGGATGAGTTTGAGTAGACTCCAGGAGTTGGTGATGGACAGGGCGTCCTGGCGTGCTGTGGTTCATGTGGTCACAAAAAGCCAGACACAACTGAGCGACTTAACTGATCATGAAAGTGAAAGTAAAAGTCACTCAGTCGTTTCCAACTCTTTGCAACCTCATGGACTATATAGTCCATGGAATTCTCCAGGACAGAATACTGGAGTGGGTAGCCTTTCCCTTCTCCAGGGGATCTTCCCAACCCAGGGATCAAATCCAGGTCTCCCACAGTGCAGGTGGATTCTTTACCACCTGAGCCACAAGGGAAGCCCAAGAATACTGGAGTATCATGTATAGCATATGGCAGTGTTAATTCAGTTGTCATGTTGTACATTACACCCTTAGTAATTATTTATCTCATAACTGGAATTTTGTACCTTTTGACAGCTACTGCTAAGTCGCTTCAGTTGTGTCTGACTCTTTGTGAACCCGTGTACTGTAGCCCACGAGGCTCCTCTGTCCATGTGATTCTCTAGGCCAGAATACTGGAGTGGGTTGACATTTCCTCCTCCAGGGGATTTTCCCGACCCAGGAATCAAACCCGCTTCTCTTGTATCTCCGATGTTTGCAGGCAGATTCTTTACCGCTAGCGCCACCTACCTTCCTCCAATTTTACCTCCCTTCATGCTCCAGCTCTGTTAAACTACAATTCTGATCTCTACTTTTAGGAATGTGTTTGTTTGTTTGTCCTCATATAAATGAAATCATACAATATTTGTCTCTCTCTGTCTGACATATTTCACTTAGCATAATGCCCTCAAAGTTCATCTTTGCTGTTGCAAATGACAGGATTTCTTTTTTTTTTAATGTGTTAATAATATCTTATTGTGTGTATGTGTGTGTAAGTGTGTGTATCACATCTTCATCCATTCATCAATCAGTGAACACTTAGGTTGTTTCCTTGTCTTGGCTATTATAAATAATTCTGCTATGAACGTGGTGGTGTATGTATCTTTTTGAGTTAGTGTTTTCATTTTAGGGGGTCTATATTCTCAGAAGTGGAATTGCTGAATCATATAATAGCTTTATTTTTAATTTTTTGAGGATCTTCCATACAGTTTTTTAGTTTATTTTTTTAATTGGAGAAAAATTGCTTTACAATGTTGTATTGGTTTCTGCTATACAACAACGCACATTAGCCGTAATTATACCTATAACCCCTCCTGCTCCCCCATCCCGTCCCTTTAGGTCATCACAAAGCACCAAGCTGGGCTTCCTGTGTTACAAAGCAACTTCTCATCAGCTGTTTTATGCATGATAGTGTACATATGTTGATGCTATTTTCTTCATTCATCCCACTCTCTCCTTCCCTCACTCTGTCCACAAGTCCATTTTCTACATCTGCATCTCCATTCCTTCCCTGCAAATAGGTACATCAATACCATTTTTCTAGATTCCATATATATACATTCATATGCAATATTTGTTTTTCTCTTTCTGACATACTTAACTCTGTATAACAGGCTCTAGGTTCATCCACCTCATTAGGATTGACTGAAATTCATTCTTCTTTATGAATGAATAGTGTACCACATCTTCTTTATCCGTTTATCTGTTGATGGACATCTCGGTTGCTTCCATGACCTGGCTCTTGTAAATATTGCTGGAATGAACATTGGGGTATGTGTGTCTTTTAGAATTGTGGTTTTCTCAGGGTATATGCCCAGTATTGCCCAGTAATAGGATTGCTGGGTCATATGGCAGGTTTATTCCTAGTTTTTTAAGGAATCTCCATACCATTCTCCATAATGGCTGTATCAATTTATATTCCCACCAACAGCATAGGAGGGTTCCCTTTTCTCCACATCCTCTCCAGTACTTATTGTTTATAGATTTTTTTATGATGGCCATTCTGGCTGGTGTGAGGTGATACTTATTGTAGTTTTGATTTGCATTTCTCTAATAATGAGTGATGCTGAGCATCTTTTCATATGTTTATTGGCCATCCATATGTGTTCTTTGGAGAAATGTCTGTTTAGGTCTTCTGCCCATTTTTTGATTTGGCTGTTTGTTTTTCCAATACTGAGCTGTATAAGCTGCTTATATATTTTGGAGACTCAGTTTAGTTCAGTTCAGTCGCTCAGTTGTGTCTGACTCTTTTGGAGACTAATCCCTCCATATTGTTTTATAGTGTCTGTACCAGTTTACAATCCCATCAGAAGTACAAAGTGTTACGTTTTCTCCATATCCTCACCAGTATTTGTTAGGATCTCTTCAATTTTTGATGATGGTCATTCTAACAATCTTATTGGGGTTTTGATTTGCATTATCTTAGTAACTTGTGATGTTGAGTATCTTTTCATGTACCTGATGACTATTGATGTATCTTCTTTGGAAAAATATCTTCTCAGGTCTTTCGCACAGTTTTTAATTGGATTATTGTTTTTTTGTTATGTTGTATGATTCTTTATATATTTTTGATGTTAACCACTTACCAGATAAGTGGTTTGAAAATATTTTTTCCATTTAGTAGGTTTTTTATTTTGTTTATTTATTTATTGCTGTATAAAGTGGCTTAGTGTATGGTAGTTCAACTTACTTATTTTTGGTTTTGTTCCTTATGTGTTAGGTGTAGTATCCAAAAAAATCATTGCCAAGACCTGTGTTGAGGAGCTTTATTTCTGTTTTCTCCTAGGTGTTCATGGATTCAGGTCTCATATTAAAGTCTTTAAACCATTTTGAGTTAATTTTTGCTAGTGGTGTGAGAAAGGGGTCTAGTTTCATTCTTCTACATGTTAATATCCAATTTTCCCGGCACTCTTTATTGAAGAGACTATATTTTCTCCACTGAGTGTTCTTGGCTCCTCTTGACTGTATATGCTTGGGCTTATTTCTGGGCTCTTGATTCAGTTCTAATGACCTATGTGTCTTTTTTTATGCTGCTACTTGGTAGTAGGTAAGGCTGTGAATTATCTTTCCTGCCCTGGCTCATCAGCAGGATAGGACCCAGGGTCTGTTTGGGTCACTGTTTGGGGACCCAGCTCAAGCAAGAATGGGGACTGAATATCCTGGTCATCAAGGCCACTGATTTTTGTCTGCAGATAGGGAAAGTCACAGACTGTGCTTTCAGTTCAAGTGCCACTACATGCAGAGTTGCTAGATGGACCATGTATCAGAGCTCCCCATGTGCTCTGATTAGGTTCCCTGATCAGGCAGCTAAAGGCTGTATTCAGTAATAAGTGGAACTAAAATTAGTTTCCCTTCATACCGGGTACAGTGGGTGAAGCATCTCCAAGGCCACTAAGGCTCTCTGCAGTCTTGACTCCAGCAAACTCATGCCACAAGTTCCTTGTCTGAACAGGGCCACTGGCTTTTTCTGTGTGCATGTGTATGCTAAGAGTCATTATTTATTTATTTATTTTTGATTGGAAGATAATTTCTTTACAACATTCTATTGGTTTCTGCCATACATCAACATGAATCAGCCATAGGAATACATATATCCTCTCCCTCTTGAACCTCCGTCCCACCCCATCCCACCTCTCTAGATTGTCACAGAGCAGGGCCACTGGCTTTGCTCCGGGGTGAATGAGTTCTGCCCATCCTCCTTTGAGCTAGAGCGCTGCTGTGTTACAGTTTTCAGGTATTCTCATCACCCTTTCCTGTCAGATGGGGATGTGAACCATACTCCACAGTGGGTGCAGCTATGACTTAGCTCTCCTGCCTGAGTATGGGAAGACCTAGCTCCAGGGCTGACAAAACTCCTTATTTCAGGACCCAAATCTAGGACAGCTGCACCCCCACTGAGTTCCCTGTTCAGACTACACCACCGACTTTGTTCTCCAGGTGAGCAAAGCCACTGGTTGGGACTACTTACTTGATCTCTGCAGGTAGGAACATGGTTTGCCAAGATCCGTGTACTGGTTGTTGTCTCTCCTCACTTCTCTTTCACAATCATATTTCAAGTGGTTGAGCCCCATAGATTCCACTATAATCTCTATGAGGAAAAACTAGAGTAAGGGCTCCCACAAAGTGACCTACAGTACTGGGGCATGCTGGATGTAATCGCTGGGCTCTCTCTTCTCACTAGACTATCGGCTCAAGAGAGACCTCTCTGCATGGTGCTGCATTGGCCTAGGGGAGGGGAATGCTGTCACTCCTTTTCCCTTTCTAATGTAGTCTGTCTTGGCCTCCGTGATACTGGGGTTGCGGTCACCCTCACTGCTATGTTCTAGGGTTCTCTCAGTGGGTGTCTTCTCCATAAACAGTTTTTAGATGCTCTTCTCATGACATGGGGAGAAGACAGGAATGAATTCTTTGTCACCACCTTGGTGACTTCACTCTCAGTAACAGCGTTTGGATTAGGTTTATTCCCTACATGTGAGTAGCAATAAAGGATTCCAATGATCTTCCATGGGCAGTAGCTTATTTAATCCAGTGTTTCGTGGAAAAATTTTCTTGTTATATTTATATTACAGAGGTTAAGTGATTTACCCAAGGTAAGACAGCTGAGACAGTGGTATCAGTTCAGTCAGTTCAGTCGCTCAGTCGTGTCCAACTCTTTGCAATCCCATGGACTGCAGCACGCCAGGCCTCCTTGTCCCTCACCAACTCCCAGAGTTTACTCAAACTCATGTCCATTGAGTCAGTGATGCCATCCAACCATCTCATCCTCTGTTGTCCCCTTCTCCTCCCACCTTCAATCTTTCCCAGCATCAGGGTCTTTTCCAGTGAGTCAGCTCTTTGCATCAGGTGGCCGAAGTATTGGAGTTTCAGCTTCAACGTCAGTCCTTCCAATGAATATTCAGGACTGATTTCCTTTAGGATTGACTGGTTGGATCTCCTTGCACAGATCTGAGACAGAACTGTGTTTGAGCATCTCCTGTGGAGATACAGGTCAGTGGTGGTCTGCTGCAGGGACAGAGGTTCTGGGTGCAGCAGACTTGGGTATGGCATAAGCCCTCTTGGAGGAGGTCAACATTAACCCCACCGTAGAGCTGCCAGAACTTACACAGGACTGGGAAATAGACTCTTGGAGGACACAACAGAACCCTGTGCACGAGGACCCAGATGAAAGGAGCAATCACCCACAGGAGACTGTCCCGGACTTGCCTGTGGGTGTCCAGGAGACTCTGGTGGAGGCGTGGGTCAATGGTAGCCTGCTGCAGGGTTGGGGGTACTGAGTGTAGCAGAATATGCGTGGGATCTTTTGAGGGAGGTCACCATTATCCTCATTCAGTTCAGTTCAGTTGCTCAGTCCTGTCCAACTCTTGGCTTCCACCATAGTTTGGCCTGAGGTATATAGCAGGGATTCATGGGGTTCTCAAGGCCATCCCCATGGAAAAGAAATGCAAAAAAGCAAAATGGCTGTGAGGCCTTACAAACAGCTGTGAAAAGGAGAGAAGCGAAATGCAAAGGAGAACAGGAAAGATATTCCCATTTGAATGCAGAGTTCCAAAGAATAGCAAGTAGAGATAAGAAAGACTTCCTCAGTGATCAATGCAAAGAAATAGAGGAAAACAACCAAATGGGAAAGACTAGGGATCTCTTCAAGAAAATTAGAGATACCAAGGGAATATTTTATGCAAAGATGGGCTCGATAAAGGACAGAAATGGTATGGACCTAACAGAAGCAGAAGAGATTAAGAAGAGGTGGCAAGAATACACAGAAGAACTGTACACAAAAGATCTTCACGACCCAGATAATCACGATGGTGTGATCACTGACCTAGAGCCAGACATCCTGGAATGTGAAGTCAAGTGGGCCTTAGAAAGCATCACCATGAACAAAGCTAGTGGACATGATGGAATTCCAGTCGAGCTATTTCAAATCCTAAAAGATAATGCTGTGAAAGTGCTGCACTCAATATGCCAGCACATTTGGAAAACTCAGCAGTGGCCACAGGACTGGAAAAGGTCAGTTTTCATTCCAATCCCAAAGAAAGGCAATGCCAAAGTACTGAAAATGCTCAAACTACCACACAATTGCACTCATCTCACACGCTAGTAAAATAATGCTCAAAATTCTCCAAGCCAGGCTTCAGCAATACGTGAACCGTGAACTTCCACATGTTCAAGCTGGTTTTAGAAAAGGCAGAGGAACCAGAGACCAAATTGCCAACATCCGCTGGATCATCAAAAAAGCAAGAGAATTCCAGAAAAAACATCTATTTCTGCTTTATTGACTGCCAAAGCCTTTGACTGTGTGGATCACAATAAACTGGAAAATTCTAAAAGAGATGGGAATACCAGACCCCCTCACCTGCCTCTTGAGAAACCTATATGCAGGTCAGGAAGCAACAGATAGAACTGGACATGGAACAACAGACTGGTTCCAAATAGGAAAAGGAGTATGTCAAGGCTGTATATTGTCCCTCTGCTTATTTAACTTCTATGCACAGTACATCATGAGAAACGCTGGGCTGGAAGAAGCACAAGCTGGAATCAAGATTGCTGGGAGAAATATCAATAACCTCAGATATGCAGATAACACTACCCTTATGGCAAAAAGTGAAGATGAATTGAAGAGCCTCTTGATGAAAGGGAAAGAAGAGAGTGAAAAAGTTGGCTTAAAGCTCAACATTCAGAAAACGAAGATCGTGGCATCTGGTCCCATCACTTCATGGGAAATAGATGGGGAAACAGTGGAAACAGTGTCAGACTTTATTTTTGGGGGCTCCAAAATCACTGCATATGGTGATTGCAGCCATGAAATTAAAAGACGCTTACTCCTTGGAAGGAAAGTTATGACTAACCTAGATAGCATATTAAAAAGCAGAGACATTACTTTGCCAACAAAGGTTCATCTAGTCAAGGCTATGGTTTTTCCAGTGGTCACGTATGGATGTGAGAGTTGGACTATGAAGAAAGCTTAGTGCCAAAGAGTTGATGGTTTTGAACTGTGGTGTTGGAGAAGACTCTTGAGAGTCCCTTGGACTGGAAGGATGTCCAACCAGTCCATCCTAAAGGAGATTAGTCCTTGGTGTTCATTGGAAGGACTGATGTTGAAGCTGAAACTCCAATACTTGGGCCTCCTCATGTGAAGAGTTGACTCACTGGCAAAGACCCTATGCTGAGATGGATTGGGGGAAGGAGGAGAAGGGGACAACAGAGGATGAGATGGCTGGATGGCATCACCGACTCTATGGACAAGAGTTTGAATAGACTCCGGGAGTTGGTGATGGGCAGGGAGGCCTGGCATGCTGCGATTCATAGGGTCACAAAGAGTGGGACACAACTGAGCAACTGAACTGAACTGAACTAGTAGGGAGGGAATACAGCTCCACCCATCAACAGAAAATCGGATTAAGGATCTACTGAGCATGGCCCCACCCATCAGACTAAGACCCAGTTTCTCCCTCAGTCAGTGTCTCCCACCCTGTCTCCCACCTGGAAACTTCCATAAGCCTCTTACCATTCTCCATCAGAGGGTAGACAGACTGAAAACCACAATCACAGAAAACTAACCAATCTAATCACATGGACCACAGCCTTCTCTAACTCAATGAAACTATGAGCCATGGCATGTAGGGCCACCCAAGATGGGGTGGGTCATGTGGAGAGTGCTGACAAAATGTGGTCCACTGGAGAAGGGAATGGCAAACCACTTCAGTGTTCTTGCCTTGAGAAACCCGTGTGCAGTATGAAAAGGCAAAATGATAGGATACTGAAAGAGCAACTCCCCAGGTCGGTAGGTGCCCAATATGCTACTGGAGATCAGTGGAGAAATAACTCCAGAAAGAATAAAGAGACAGCACCAAAGCAAAAACAACATCCTGTTGTGGATGTGACTGGTGATGGAAGCAAGGTCCAATGCTTTAAAGAGCAATATTACATAGGAAGCTGGAATGTTAGGTCCATGAATCAAGGCAAATTGGAAGTGCTCAAACAGTAGATGACAAGAGTGAACGTTGACATTTTAGGAATCGGTGAATTAAAATGGACTGGAATGGGTGAATTTAACTCAGATGACCATTATCTACTACTGTAGGCAAGAATCCCTTAGAAGAAATGCAGTAGCCATCATAGTCAACAAGAGAGTCTGAAATGCATTACTTGGATGCAATCTCAAAAATGACGGAATGATCTCTGTTCATTTCCAAGGCAAACCATTCAATATCATGGTAATCCAAGTCTATGCCCCAACCTGTAACGCTGAAGAAGCTGAAGTTGAACAGTTCTATGAAGACCTACATGACCTTCTAGAACTAACACCCAAAAAAGATGTCCTTTTCATTATAGGGGACTGGAAGTATGAAGTCAAGAAAAACCTGGAGTATCAGGCAAATTTGGCCTTGGAGTACACAGTGAAGCAAGACAAAGCCTAATAGAGTTTTGCCAGGAGAACGCAGTGATCATAGCAAACACCCTCTTTCAACAACACAAGAGAAGACTCTACACATGGACATCACCAGATGGTCAACACTGTAATCAGATTGATTATATTCTTTGCAGCCAAAGATGGAGAAGCTCTATACAGTCAGCAAAAACAAGACTGGGAGCTGACTGTGGCTCAGATCATGAACTCCTTATTGCCAAATTCAGACTTAAATTGAAGAAAGTGGGGAAAACCACTTGACCATTCAAGTATGACCTAAATCAAATCCCTAACGATTATACAGTGGAAGCAAAATAGATTCAAGGGACTAGATCTGATAGAGTGCCTGATGAACTATGGACTGAAGTTCGTGACATTGTTCAGGAGACAGGGAGCAAGACCATCCCCAAGAGACAGTGATATAAGCCAGATTAGAACTCAGTGTTCTTGCTTCTGAGTTGCTATGTCTATTTACCATTCACATTTGCTCTAACCACTAGCAGCTTTCCCTGCAAGCATTTTGGTATCTCATTCTTCTCATGCATTTGGGTGGGGACCAGTCCCAATAAAAGCCACTCTCATGGCCACATATTAATACTTATAAGAGGAGATGGCCATCTACGCAAAATTCAGGCCATGCTGAATTTATCATCATAACCCGTTCAACAGGACTATAGCATAGAGAAAACCAAAAACCAAAGTGCCTAGAACAGATTACCACCTGAATTACCACCAATTATTGCACCATTCTGAGCACCATTTCCTATTGACTTTAACCTTGGGGGGACCTGCTGGTGCCATAGAAACCTGGAAAAATTGGCTACAGGTCACCATAGGAGACTGGCTCAGTATGGATGTGGCTTGAGGAGATTAGACAGTTTCAGGGTCAGTAGCATCTGTCCCTCACATTAGTATGCAGAGAAGGTAGTGATTAATAAGACCTTGGATTTCTCTGAATTATACTATTTCTACTAGTTGTTCACTAGCTCTCTGTCAATAGACATTCACTGAACTTCCTTTGTTCTCCTCTCATTAAGAGGCAGGGAAGGGACTGGTATGATGCAAGGTTAGATATGTATTTCAGGAAGAGGACCCAGCTTAAAGTGTACAAAGATCATAGAGCTCTTACCAAACATAACACCTGCATGCATTAAAGCTCCATCTGCTAGAATACAGAGTCCTAAACCCCCATGAAGGCCACACCATGGTTATTCTGAGACTTTAATATAGCTAAGTGGCCTACAACAGGACCTAGCAGTGTTAATTTTATTCTTCATGAACTTATGTTAACTTCATGTGACCCTTTAATGATCTAAGAAAGGGTCTGTAGGTTTTGAAATACTGTGAATAAATGTGCCTGTTGTGTCAGAAGGCTGGAATGCAGCTACGTGGATGGGAAATCCTAAGACTCTGGGTCTTTAGGAAGTTGGCCTAGAATGGAGCCATCAAGCCTAGGGGCCAACAAGTGGGTATTCCCAAATCAGCTCACATGTGCTGCTATTATCTTTGCTTATAGAAGCCAACTTTCTGGGATCGCAAGTCACAAGATGGTGGCATGCAACCAGGTTCTCAGGTAGACGATAGGTTATGGCCCCTCACAACTTACTCTTAAGTCCAGAACCACCATACTCACCATCCATCCTACTGGGTAGAATGCCTGGAAAGTTAGGACAAATAAATTTTGGCCATATACCCCATTATGGTCTCTGTCACTTCTGGGTCTTTGTACATTCAGGTTGAACGCCCTTCTCCTTTTTGCTGGGCAAATTCTGAATCATCCTTTAAAGTCCAGCTCAGAAGTTATTTGATTCAGTAAGTATTTTCCTGAGTTTACACTATGGTGTTGACCCTACACTGTGGTGTAAATGGGCAGCTCTTCCTCACAGAGCTTAGGGTAGTAGGAGAGTGCAATGAAATGTAGTGAATATGGGGACAGTGAGAGCAACAGAGTAGAGTGGAAGCAAGCACACAGCTTTTTTAACATGGAGAACAAGGCATGAGAGACATGACCTTTCCAGTGAGAACTGAAGGATACGTAGCAGTTAGCCAGGTCAAGGCAGGAAGGGAAGAAACATTCTAGACTTAGGAAACACCCTGCACAAAGGTCCTGAGACATATTAGTACCTGATGTTCAGTTGATATGGCTGATGCATTGAGTGAGTTAGGGATTATGGTAACAGGAGGCTGAATAGGACTTTTAAGGCCTGGATTAGAGTTTGGATTTTAGTTTAGATGCAGCAGGGTGCCATTGAAATGTATTAAACAGGCAAGTGATGTGAACCAATTTACATTTCTTTTCATTTCTTTTCTTTCTTTATTTTAATTGGAGGCTAATTACTTTACAATATTGTATTGGTTTTGCCATACATCAACATGAATCCGCCACAGGTGTATATGTGTTCCCAATCCTGAACCCCCCCTCCCACCTCCCTTAAAATGCTGGCTATATAGTTATCTAGGTGAGAGATCATGATGGAAGGTTAGACTAGAGTTCTAGTTTGGAAGAGAAGACAAGGGGGTACAACATGGGATTTAAACTAGAAGCTGAGTACAAAAGATTGTCAGATGTGCTAGATATGGGGATGAGAGAGAGGTGTAAGTAACTCCTGCTAAATTTTTGACTTGAGCATCTAGGTGAATGATGCTTCTACTTATTGATAAAGGAATGTCCAAGGGAAAAATTATGTGGGTTGAGGAATTAAACAGTACTGCTTTTAACAGGTTAAATTTGATGTGAAAGAACTAGGCTAGAGATATTGACTTGGCAGTCATCATCATGAAGTAGATGTGGTGGTTTTCAAGCATGTCTGCAAATTGTTTGACACTCCTCCCATTAAGAGATGAGGTCTGTGCCCAAACTCTTGAATTGGGCCTGGCCTTAGTGACTCTGTTGTAACCAACAGAATGCAGCTACCCCTCATGTGAGGATGGCAGAAGCCATGTGGCTTCCTACCTGGTTTTCTTAGAACACTTGTACTCTGGAGGCCCCTTCTGGAGATGCTCCCTTTCAGGACCTAGTTGCCATGCTGTTGGAAGACATAAGAAAAGGCTATATATAGATGCTTTAGTCAATAGTACTAGTTGAACCGTCCTTCAACCATCACAGCCCAGTGGCTAGACATGTGAGTGAAGGACCCCACCCCATGGAAGGGCACACAGAATGCCCTCCTCTTCTCAGTTTAGGACTCTTTTCCCTCTTGAATAGGACAAGAACTGGGTAACTAATATGCCTTCATCTCACCACCAAATCCCCTGCCACATGGAGCTTGAAAGTAGATCCTCCATCCTCATATGTTCCAGTCAGTTGGGTCACCCCCGGCTCATTTGAGTATTCCCATCTGATGTCCCAGGCATCACAGAATAGAGATAAGTCATGTGTTAGTTGCCCCGTCAACATTCCTGGCCCATGGGAATACTAAATGATTGTTGTTTGTGCTATTACATTTGGGGCTGGTTTGTTACACAACAAAAGATACTTGAAATATGTGGTAACTGAAGCTATCAAGACAGATAAGATCATTCAGGGAGAGTGTGTAGAGTGAGGAGACAAGAGAAAAAACAGTGTAGGAAGGGATGGGAGAAGTTGAACAGGAAAAACAGAAACGGAGAGGGAGCAGGGAGGAAAATGCAAGGCTATTAGAGTCATTCTCAACAGTGTCAAGTGCTGCTGACAGGTCAAGTAAGATAACTAAAACATGCCTTTAAGTTTTAGTAACCAGGGCAGTGGTGACTCAGCAAGAACAGCTTCATTGAAAGAAGATAACAGCATAGAATTCCTTTAGAAAAGAGGAGCTGACATGAAGAATAAAAGAGGGACTGGCCTGAGACCGAGGAAGGCCACCTTTTGCCTGTCTCAAGGGAAGGAAGAGATGGTGTGTGCAGATCCTATGAGTTCTGTTGAAGTCTAGGGAGTTCCCATCTAAGAGTTCCTGTTCTCCACTAAGCTGAACTTTTGGAGGAAAAAAACGAAGATGGGGTGTTTCACGTTCCCAATCTGTACTCTTGGCATCCCTAGGGGCTCCTTGCCTGGTAGCAGCACCTGCTTAATTTTGTCAAGGTAGGACCCAACTTTTCCCATGCTGGGACTAATGCTGGACCATTAATAGCACTGTGCATCATGATGCAGGACTCCACCACATGCTCAGCCCGAGGATGAGGGTAGCAGTGGTAGTGGTAAGGAGGTCACTGTGAAGAAAGCTGAGCACCGAAGAATTGATGCTTTTGAACTGTGGTGTTGGAGAAGACTCTTGAGAGTCCCTTGGACTGCAAGGAGATCCAACCAGTCCATCCTGAAGGAGATCAGCCCTGGGATTTCTTTGGAAGGAATGATACTAAAGCTGAAACTCCAGTACTTTGGCCACCTCATGCGAAGGGTTGACTCATTGGAAAAGACTCTGATGCTGGGAGGGATTGGGGGCAGGAGGAGAAGGGGCCGACAGAGGATGAGATGGCTGGATGGCATCACTGACTCGATGGATGTGAGTCTGAGTGAACTCCGGGAGTTGGTGATGGACAGGGAGGCCTGGCGTGCTGCAATTCATGGGGTTGCAAGGAGTCGGACACGACTGAGCGACTGATCTGATCTGATCTGATTAGACCCGAGAGTTTGGCCCCTGCATTCCAACGTTTAGTCTCTTAGCTTCCTTGTTTGGTGTTTAATCAAATTCTTTTGAAGCGGCCAATCCATCTAGAGTTGCACAATAGGCAATCAAAGGGTGGTGTTTCTGTTCCTCAGGTGGGCTGGGTGGGGGTGGGGGGAAGGGTGTGCCCAGGATGTGGTGACACTCGGGGGAGAGTGGACCACCAGGGAAGCTGCTAGAAAGGGTACGCTTACGTTGACTTGGCTCTCATCAGAACCCCAGTTTACTAATAGGGAAACTCTCAACTCAGGGGAGGGACTTGCATGATTTCATGTAGCAATTGATATGGAATTGAGCCCTGACTGAAATTCAGGTGTTCATTCGTCTCAATGTTTTTCTCATAATATCAAATTGTTGGAGCTTAGGCAGAAGCAAGGTAGACAAGGCCCAGGCGCTCTGTGATGGAAAAGGCAGGAGGTTTCAGACAGTAGCTTGCATGGTCAACAAGGGCAGGTGCCTTTAGCCTCAGTGCAGCGGACGGTCACATGAATGATGTTTCCAGGGAAAAGGGAGCCTGTGTAATTAGATGCTATTGAGACTGAACAGAGATTCTTGCTGCAATTCTAGACCCCATTGACAGAATTTTCCCCAATGCTTTCTTCCTCTTCCATTTCCCTTCTCATTCATCCCATCTCCTGCTAGATCTCTAGGAAGGAGTCAGACTTCCAGAGGGCCTCCTTCCCAAGCTCAGTGTGAGAAGCCCTTTGAAGGGTATCATAACACAGATGCATCCTGGTGCCCAGTCATGCCTTGCTCTCCTGCCCACCATACTTTAGCATGAGGAACTAAAAGGTCATTACACGAACACCTCAGATTTACAAGTCCATAGGAGCAAACAATTATTCAGTAGGGGGAAAAAGCTATTTTAAGTGATAGTGTACATTTATTAACACTTGGATGCTGCTTTAGAGGGCTGCATATTGCATTTGTTTGCTTCCATCAGTCTCCACTGATCATGGTTTAGTCTCCTTTCCAACATCACCCTGAAGAACCTCCACCCCACCCCACATACCTTTCATCTAGGTTAGCATTTATTTATTCACAAATAAGGTTTTAGTTGCTCAGTCATGTCCAACTCTTGTGACTCCATGGACTGTAGCCCACCAGGCTCTTCTGAAGATTGAGGGCAAGAGGAGAAGCGGGTAACAGTGGATGAAATGGTTGGATGGCATCACTGACTCAATGGACATGGATTTGAGCAAACTCTGGGAGATAGTGTAGGACAGGGAAGCCTGGTGTGCTGCAGTCCATGAGGTTGCAAAGAGTCGGACATGACTGAGAGACTGAACAACAACAATTCAAAAATACGTATTAAGTGCCTACACTTTGTTAGACATTCTTGTAGTAGCCTCTAGAACTGCTAGGGGTATGTCTCTGAAGCTCTTATTACCATAAGATTCTTAAGTTCACAATATTGGTCCCAGTTTGGGGTAAGGTTTCAAACTCTAGGGAACCTCAGCAACAGAATTACTGATGGGAACAGCTTCAGCTTTCCCATAAAACTCAAGGAATAGTTTTCAGAGGAAAACTGGTCCTAGAAGTTTCTCAAGGAAACAACATTTAAATATGGGTAGCAGGCAACTTTGCTAGGGAGCCTGTATCTCATGGTTGTTTGGGGGGTATGATTGAATTGGTCAAGGATTATGAAATTGCTGTAGTATGACGGCATCAATCAGATGACCACATGGCTAGAACATGCACTGAGGGTTAAATTGTTCAAGTCTCTGGTCTTATTTCACCCAAGAAAACCTTTTATATGACTCAAAATGCTCTCCTAAGGAAATTTTCCCCATCCCTTAGAAGCCCAGTGATTTCCTCAAGCACATCTCATAAGATAATTTCCCAGATTTTTCTTAACTCTGTAACAGATAAAGGTCATCATCTATTTCCCAACACATAGACTAACCAATTAGACACTTATTCTCTCTCTGCCTAGTAACTATTACCTGTAGAGAACTATTGCCTAAGGAAAATAATAATCAACGGAAAAGCGGGGGAAAAAGCCTTTTCAATTACAAAGAAAAGGCCTTTCTCTTATTTCCTGGGAGTGGGTGAATTTAGTGGAGGAACCAACACAAGTGTTTCCTTCTCTGTCATACTGGGTAATGAGACCCCTGAGTCAATCAAAGCAGTCTTTTCACATGGGTTCCATTTTGGATTGCTGTAACAGATCTCTTGTTCTTGGGATACCTTTTTCCCAGCATATTTCAATGGTGTTAAGTAAGGGTGGCACGAGAATAGGAGTGAAAGCCCAAAACAGACTACGACTTGTGTTAGTCAAAGAGTGTCCAAAAAAAGTTATTTAGCCTGAGTACAATTCAGAAAGAGTTTAATAAACAGCCACTAAACATTGCACCAAAGCATTTGGAAACACAATTTCTACAGAGAGGTAAAGGTCAGGCTTCCATTCTAAATTCCTTAAGACAATCATGAACAAGACAATCATTAACAGCCCCACCCCCCCACCCCCCATCCCCACATAGCCACGACACTACACTCTTATAGTCATGAATTTACCTACAGACACAGTCTTAGGAATAATGGGACTGGCATGCATTATCCCAGCAATGGCAAGGAAGCAGGAGATGGGGGAAGGATGGGTGAAAAGGCAACCAGCAGCTAATGATAGACCCCTTAGGAACACGGATCAGGGCGTGGGCAGGGAGAATCTCCTTTCGGTGCCCTCTGTGGCATTACTTAGGGGCTCCCAGATACTTTGGACTAGTGGCTGGGGCTGCCATCTTCATCTCATTCTCTTGAACCATGGCGACAAGAAGTGGTCTCCTTGGATAACACAATGTGACTTTCTAAAAATCTTTTTGGTGTCCAACCAAACTGCATTGAGGACCCAGCATGCCTGTTGAGATGGTGCCGATTCTGAGGTCTAGATGGACCTGAATTCTCAGTCCTATCTTCATGTTGGCCTTTGGAAAGGGGTCCATGATAGTTCTCTATTACGGACACTTGTAAGGAGCCTCGGTGAGTCATTCAAACATCTGAAACTGAGTTTGTCTACTTCATACAAAATTTACAATTATAACTGTCCCTTTTATTCATGCTAAGAACAAATGAGATCGAATCCTTTAAATAATATATTATCAAAGTGATAATAAGGTTAATGATTTAATTGACTCAAAAGTAAACTAGACTCCAATTCATCCCTCTTAATATTGGCATCAAGAGAGGACCAGAGGTCCCTGACAAGTAGGAGAAAAGATCTTGGGCTAGGGTCTGGAGTGTGGAGGGTATGGAAAGAAGAACTTGACTTTCACCTGCCAGTAGCCCTCTTTTCCAAGCCAGTCTTCAAGCCTCAACTACCACCAAGCCCAAATTTCTCACTCCATCCAGTATTTGATGAGTTGCCTTGGCTAGGAGATGACTTTCATATCTTTCTAATCTTTAAAAAAAAATAGACATTTGATCTCATTTTGTTGCATATGTCCCTTCTTAGTATAAATTAAAACAAATACTTGATCCTTTTACTAAAGAGTTTATAGGCAGTAATGAGTCCAAGCTAAGCCATGTCCAACTGGCTACAACAGGTTCAAAGGGCTTAAAAGGGCTTTCTGGAGGAGAGATATACCAAAGACGGTACTATTTTCCTGAGGGTCTAGACCTGGCAGGTATTCGTCATCTTGGTGCCAGGCTGACCTAACTGGTTCCATCTGTTTTGGCAATACATGGTAGACAGCAGTAAGCCTCAATCGTCCACACTAACCTCTAAGCCAATAAAGGGGTTTCAGGCCATCTTCAGAGGTTAGCACTGGCTCCTGCCTTTGTTATCAGTACTTATGCCTAGTGGGCCCTGTTGTGGGCAGGAGAGGTGGCAGGCAGGACCACTGGAGACCCAGGCTAGCTCCCTAGTGAGTCAGAATCATCTGATCTGGACAAGTCAACAATCCACCTTAGTCTGGACCTATCCAATAGCCAAGGCTCTCACTGCAGGCTGTAGAGTCTCCTGTTGTTCCTGTAGTGGGCAGAGTGCAGTAAATTACATGCCATGCCCTCAGCTGAGGGAGACTGGCAGATTAAGATAAGCAACTGGATAAATGGCAGTGTTTGGCTCCAATTGGGACATACTCAGCAATGTTAGAGGGACAAGTAATTTTTTCTGTTATTGTTTCTTCACTGAGATTACTAAATATTAACTGAGAGTCATGGCGTGGTAAGAGGGTTATAAAAGAAGAATCCTGAAACACATGAAGGGGAGCCCTGGGGTTTGGGTGCCTGGATGCTTCCTAGGGTATATAGTGCTCTGGTTGCAGCGCCACCACTATCTACTGTTTGCGGATCATGCCCTTGATAGCTGACTCCCGGTTGACATATGTAGCCCAATAGACCAGATTGAAAATGGCAAAGAGCACAGGAAAGATGATGCGGGAAATCTTGTCAACCTTGCTGACACTGTTGTAGGTCTTGGTCTCAGTCGGGATATCCTGCACACAGGTGGTCTTGGGTGAAGCAATGATTGTCGGGGTGGAGGAGGTGCTTGGAGCAGCGCCCTTGGAGATGGCAGAGAATTCAGTGTCCTTGGCCAGGTTGATGGGATAGGTGGTTCCCACGATGTTGAAAGTGGTGCTGGTTTTCTTGGTCGGGACTGCTGGTGTTTTCTTCTAAGGGCCAGAAAAAGTAGGGGAGAATGGGGGGACAAAAGGAAAGCTAATTAATTCACTATATAGAACACCTTCAAAGGCTGTGGGGAGGAGGAGACATGAGGGAAGTTAGGAAAGAGGGGCCATGAAGCCAATAGCACTGAGTAGCCAGCTTTGTACAAAGGAATAAATTGAAGATGACTTTGAAAACAAAATCTGCATCATCCTGGTTTACTAGCTATTGTGCCTTTGGCCAAGTGACTTCTCCCCTTAGAGCTTTAGTTTCTTCATCTGTAAAATGAGGATCAAAATATTTGGCAGGGTTGTTGAGAGGATCAAAGAATGGTGGTAGAAATAACTGGAAAACTGAAATCTTGGTCATGTGTAGGATCCTATGCAATCATGTGACTTGATCCTCACAGTAACCATACGACCTAAGTGTGTGAGATTACTCCCATTTGACAGATGAGAAAACTTAGCTTCAGACTGAGTGGCAGAGCCCACACTAGCCATCTGGGCTCCCAACTTTTAACCAGGGCTGCACTGTACTGTTCTATAGGTATGAGACACTGTTTGGTTACCCGAGACATAACTCCAAAAGGCTTCAACCATCAAGTGGCACATCTCCTGTGAGGAAGAGAGCTTGGTGAGTCTGAAAGTCATTTTGTCTTAAAGACATACATTCTACAGCATGTTAACATGCATCATTATAACCCTTCATGCAGGCAGGAGCTACAGCCTCTCTAGTTCAGTTCATCTCAGTCACTCAGTTGTGTCTGACTCTGCGACAGCCTCTCTAGGGAACTTCCGTCTGCTTCCCTCTGACAGCACAGGCAGGGATCCTGGGGGCTTGCTATGACTCTGATCTTTGCTTTTCCAGATTATAAAAAAAAAAAAACCTCAATGATAAATAAGCATACACAAATGTGTCCATTTGTTCTCACATATATGACTTATATATACATGGACCTTCCATGTAGAAAAGAGAAAAGGTGACAAAGCTCAGGCCTGGGTCAGAAGAGAGAGGCTGAGGAACAGGAGAGGCCAAAGGCAGTGGCTGAGGACATAGTCTGAGTGCTGAGCTCACTGCCTCATTTCCCACTCTGGCCTTTTCTTCCTTTTATCCCTCTTTGTTTTAAGGGAAAAGTGGGGACAGATGAGCTTTGAAAATACCCAAGAGTATTTGATGGAAAGTGATGACCAATGTGTTGCCCTGATTTCACATACCTCGAATTTTTCTTTCTCAACGTGACTTTGCTTCCCAGCATCTGTTTTACTTCTTTGCACGTGTTTCCTTCCTGGATTTCTCTACTCCCGCCCTCTCCTACTGACCCCCTTTCTCCTAATCTATTTCCTTTATTCTTTACTTCTGAGTCCCCCCCATTTTCTGACTTATTTTTCTTTAGGCCACACTGCCATTGATCTTCCTGGTCCTAATAATAACTTTTGCCCAACAGCTACTGAGTATCTACTGGGCCAAGAACTACGCTAGATGTTTCAGGATAGGTGGGAAGGTTAAAAGTTGTCCGTTTCACTCCTTGTTTTGTAGGAATTTGCAGTCCAGTGATGGGGGGGGTGGTGTAGGGGGAGAGCCCTGTGAACACACCATTGCCATATAATGTGATCAGAATTCTAAGAGATATGAATAAAAGGGTGATGGAAATTCAGTAGAGGGAGGGGCAAAGTACCTTCAGGTGCTGGAAAAGGTGGCTCAGAGAAGGCAATGAGGATGGCGAGCTGGGTCATGAAAGATGAGCAGGAGCTCACCAGATGAAGATGTAGCCAAGGCAATGCACAGGTCAAGGGCACTGCTACTTTGGGGAATGACAAGGAGTCTGCTGTAGGTAGATGAGAGTGTACATAATAAAGGCCTGTCTGTGCTGGCTTCAGGGTTTTCATCAGGGAGGGTAAGAGGGACAAAGAAGTGGGTGCTGGTTTAAGTAAATGAACAGTCTGACTAATAGGACACTTAAAAAGCAAAACCATTCTCTCTTTGAGGATTGTAGTTACATTGCTACAAGTGGAAGGGGGACAGAACTCTAAGGGAGTCTAACAACCTTGTAAATGCTTTAAATACTACATGGGACTCACTTATAATTAGCAAATTCATTGTGTGAATAGAGGCCTGCTGCTAAATGCCTCTGCTATTAAATAAAGGAGCACTTTGCTTGTTTGCCTACTTACTTATTCATTTGCTTACTAATCTCTTTTTTTCTCATGGTTAGACAAAAAATAAAATAAAATAAAAGAAAGAAAAAAACCCACTACCCTGACTTTGCTAGAAGCTTTCACACTCACATATATTATTTCATTTAGTCATCTTATAAGCTGGTTATGACCAAGTCTTTGAAATAATCATTCTGAACAGCAAACACTTTCTTTAGCTCTGTAGGCACTTTGTGTTCTATACGTAGAGAAGCAGCAGTTGATTTAATCACAGATTTTTTAAGTAATAAAAGAAAATTACCTTTTAATTTCCCTCGCCCTTTCCATCATGGAACTTTTTAATCAGCCACTATAATTTTTACCTAAATTGTCAAAGAAGGGAAATCAAAGCAAAAGTTGTAGTGCTGAGAAGACAGAAACAGGAAGCAGAGATTAATGGTTAACAATTCACATTTCTGCATCTAGTTTTCTAATACTTCTCTACACCCTGGAATTTGATAGACACAAACTAGAGTCACTTAACTCTGACCAAGCTATGATTCTGTGCCTACCTCTCGAGCCAATGCTGGGCTCTTAGCTGCATTATAGATGTTTACAGAATGAAACCTGACCCCCCAGCTGAAGATTCTTCATGTGATTTCTAATTTATTCCTGCTGAGTCTTGACCTCTCCTATCAGTTCAGTTCAGTTGCTCAGTTGTGTCTGATTCTCTGCAACCTCATGGACTGCAGCACGTCAGGCTTCCCTGTCCATCACCAAATCCTGGAGCTTGCTGAAACTCATGTCCATCGAGTCGGTGATGCCATCCAACCATCTATTCCTATATCATCCCCTCTCCTCCTGCCTTCAATCTTTCCCAGCACCAGGGTCTTTTCCAACAAGTCAGTTCTTCGAATCAGGTGACCAAAGTATTGGAGCTTCAGCTTCAGCATCAGTCCTCCCCAAGAATATTCAGGACTGATATCCTTTAGGATTGACTGGTTGGATCTCCTCGCAGTCCAAGGGACTTTCAAGAGTCTTCTCCAACTTTTGAGAAGTATGACCTCTCCTATCTAGTATGACTTCTCCTATACAGACAAAGATATATAGAATATCTCTATAGTTCATCCTGGAGTAATTCCCATACCACCAAACTGAAACTCACTCTTCCAAATTCCTCCAAGCATTTTGACCTCAGGGAAGGACATTTTTCCTTCTAGAAAGCTACCTCATGTGGACTGGGGATGAGGTAGTGAAAACTTTTATGGACTAATGCATGTCCAACAACTTTAGAGTTTTTCTCAGATGACGTTCATGTTAATTGTTTTCAGAAGTGCTAATTAGAGGGTTAGCTGAAGCCGTGAATGTACTTGAGACCTCCAGGACCTCAAAGTATATGCAGATAAAGTCCTATGACTGTGTTAACCTAACATCCATCCAACTTTCCTGAACCCCAGTTTTCAGAAGTGGGTAAAGTAATGGAGTGTATGCTATGTTAGATTCAAAGACAAATCAGACAAAGACCCAATTTTTACACCCAAACAACCCAATTTTTAAAATGGGTTTTAAAACAGACATTTTTCAAAGGAAGATATAGAAATGGCCAATAAAGATGTGAAAAGATGCTTAATATTATGCTTAATATCATAATAGAAATGAAAGTCAAAATGAGATACCACCTCATACCCATTAGGGTGCCTACTATTAAAAATAAGAACAATAACAGTAACAATAAAAAAAGGAAATAACAAGTGTAGACAAGGATATGGAGAAATTTGACCCCTTATGTGCTGTCGGGAATGTAAAATGGTGCAGCTGCTATGAAAAATGGTACATCAGATCCTCAAAAAATTAAAATATGACCCAGAAATTCTACTTTGGAGTATATTGCCCACCTCAAATGAAAGCAAGGTCTTAAAGAGATATGAGTACACCCATGTTCATAGCAGCATAATTCTCACTAGCCAAAAGATGACAGCAACCCAAGTATGCATAGAGAGAAGAATGGATGAATAAAATGTGGTCTATCCATATAATGGGATATTATTCAGCCTTAAAGGAAATTCTGATGCATGCTATAGCATGAATGAACCTTGAGGATGTTATGCTAAATAAAATAAGCCAGTCACAAAGACAAATATGATTCCAGTTGTATTCAGTACTTAGAGAAGTCAGATTGCTAGAGACAGAAAGTAGAAGGGAGGTTGCCAGGGGGAGAGTGGAGAGGAGGATTGGAATTTCTGGTGTCATGGGGATAGAGTTTCAGTTTTGCAGGATGAAAAAGTTCTGAAAGTTGCTTGTACAATACTGTGAACATACTTATTAAAAACAGTTAAGATGATAAATTTTAGGCTGTCTAATGAAGATTAATTAAAATAAGAGAGAACTAAAATATAAGGGAGAACACGAAAAAAACACAGAAAGGCACAAATGCTGAGTCAAGTGAATTCAAAAGAGGAAGGGAACATGCTGGATTAGGAAGAGGTCAGTAAGCCAATAGAATGGGGAGAAAATGCAGGTGCAAGAGAGGGTAGGGGATATCCAGACCATATGTGGGGATGGACCTGGGGCCAGTGGATGAGAAAGGAAAGAGCGGATGAGACTCAAATATTATCTGCTGCTGCTGCTGCTAAGTCGCTTCAGTCGTGTTCAACTCTGTGCGACCCCTGAGACGGCAGCCCACCAGGCTCCCCCGTTCCTGGGATTCTCCACGCAAGAACACTGGAGTGGGTTGCCATTGCCTTCTCCAATGCATGAAAGTGAAAAGTGGAAGTAAAGTCGCTCAGTCATGTCCGACTCTGTGTTTATCTGTTGGTGGGTAGACCTGTGTCCATGCCCAGTTATTTGCTTGGTATGAGGTGTCCTAGAACTGGCACCTATAGACTGTTGGGCCAGGGCGGGGCTGGGTCCTGAGGTTAATAAGTTAGAGGGAGGATTCCAAAATGGAGTTTGCCAGCACCAGTGTCTACATGGTAGAATGAATTCTCCAGAATGGCTGCCACCAGTGTCTATGTCCCCAGGGGGAGCTGCAGTTGCCCCTGGTTTCTCCAGGAGACTCTCCAAGATCAGCAGGTGGGTCTGACCCAGCCTCCTATTACTGCTTTTGCCCTGAATCCCAGAGCATGTGAGTGAAGTCTCTATTTTCCCCCAGCTCTCTGGGACTCTCAATTGTATGCATTACTGGTCTTCAAAGCCAAATGCTCTGGGGGTTCATTTTCCTGGCATATGACCCACAGGTTATGGAGCCCACCTTGGGGCTCAGACCCCTCACTCCTAGGAGAGAACCTCTGTAATGGTAATATTCCTCTCGTTTGTGGATTGCCCACCCAAGGTATAAGACTTGCCTATATCACAACTCCACCTGTCTTGTTTGGTTCCTTCTTCATATCTTTAGTTGTAGAAGGTCTTTTCTGGTAAATTTTGATCTTTTCCATGGATGGTTGTTCTGCAAATAGTTGTGATTTTGGTGTGCTTTTGAGAGGAGGTGAGCGCTGGGTCTTTCTTCTCTGCCATCTTGACTGATCCCCGTTTGTTTCTGTTTCAATCAACTCACCACTGATAGAGTATGTGTGTTGTCAGGGCATTTATATCTACTGTAGAAAAGGGTGAGAAGGCTACCACTTTATGAATACAAATTAACCCAGAGTGAATATCATTCACCCCAGAGAGAACATACCAAGTGGTGACTTGATTTATGGCTGTTTTTACAGGAATGCTAGAAATTTTAAAAAGCCATTAATGATAAAAAACTAAACTTTTCTAAATTATGGATGGAAGTTGAGTATTTTCTAATGTAAAATAAAATGTTATTCTAGAGCATTCAAATTTCTTATTTGAAAATAAGAAAAAAGCATAAGAATTACTGTGTTTCCAAAATTTAGGTAAGAATTTATATTTTAAAAGAACTTCTAAGAATAATAATTGTCTTTTTTTAAAATATAGTTTTATTTCTTCATTTTAATTTGCTCTTTTAATTTTCAAAAAATATAATCTAGGTAATAATGCACATAGTTAAAAAGAAATAAATGTAAAAACTTATAATGCCTGTAACCCAACCTTGTCCTACAACATAATTATTTTTAACTTTCTATCTTTATTTTAATTTTCTAAACTTTCTAATATTTATATATTTCTAAGTAATATGCTTATACTGCTATCAGTGTTATACATAACCATTCATATTTTCATGCTGATTTATCTCACTTATGCAACCCTTCCTCCATCTTCCATACGATTATAGCAATCTTTCTAGTGCAATCAATAATCAATGGTAACATCATTATAAAGGACTGGATAAATACCTCTAGCCTCTTGCTACAAATTGCACTGGGTTCTTCTCCAGGTTTGCTTGCTACATAGCTTTCATCTTAGGAATTCCCTTCATCTATCTCTTCTGTAGGATACCCTCTTCTCTGGTCCAGTGTCTTTATCTTTTTCGTTCTACTTTCGTTTTAATAGAACATATTCTCCTGTATTCTCCTAAGGTGGAATCCATGAGAAGTGACATTTCTGAGTTCTAGCAGGTCTGAAAATAACTACCTTTCCATGTAAGTGATACTTTGGCTAGGCACAGGATTCAAGGTTGAAAATCATTTGTCCTTCAGATCTAGATTTACAGCTCCACTGTCTTCCAGCATCCAATGGAAGTCTGATGCCATTCTGCTAATCATTTCTTTGTAAATAACACTTATTGCCTTTCTAGAATCTCTTTAGTCTACCATTTATCCCTGGTTTTCTAAAATCTCAAGATGACGTGACTTTATGTGGGCCTATGAGAACACTTTCAATCTGGAGGCTTATATCTTTCCTTTTGTAAACATGTCTTATATTAGTTCTTTGCTAATTTCCTTTGTTCCAATTTCTCTGTTCACTCATTCTGCAGGTTCTGAGTTGGATGAATTTCCTGGATTCATCCCTAAGTCCCTTAACCTCTTCTTTTCATTTGTCAATTATTTCCTTTTTACCTTACTTGTAGAAAGATTTTTTTTTTTCAGTTTATTTTCCCATGTCTATTGTAACTTTCATTTTGGCAGTTATTTTTTCAAATGCATCATATTTTGTTTCAAATAAAGCAACATATGTATATATGTATATTTTCTTCAGAAAAACACAAAATGTTAAACTCTACAAAAGTGCATGTGTCTTCAGCAGACCATGTTTGTCTGATCAATAAGAATTTTGTTTTCAACATTAACTCTCTGAAGACAATGGACTGACATCACTGCTACAACATAGGTTGCTACTGAGCTTCTGATCTTTAGTCACATCTTGATTTTCGTTAACAAATGCATAAATACTGCCTGGCAGAAATGCTGCAATGTCTTGAGAAAAAGTGCTAACAGATCAAGCAAAGCCAGGAAAGTTATGAAACAAGCTAGAGCTGATTATTGGGGTTTCCCTGGTGTTTCAGATGGTAAAGAATCTGCCTGCAATGCAGGAGACCCAGGCTTGATCCCTGGGTTGGGAAGATCCCCTGGAGAAGGAAATGGTAATCCACTCCAGCATCCTTGCCTGGGAAATCCCATGGACAGAGGAGCCTGATGGGCTACAGTCCATGGGTTGCAAAGAGTCAGACACGACTGAGTGACTAACAATTTCACTTTTTTTCACAAATTATTGAGAGGATCACACAACCAAATAGGGTTTGTATATTCAGACTGACCCTCTTGTGGCAGGGATTTGGGTCAGCACCTCGAGCAGGGAACTGAAACTGAGTGAAAACTGCTTTTTTTCCTCTCCTAGCTCAGGCCACCAACCCCACAGCTGGGACAGAGAGAACCGCAGCATCTGTGGAAACCTCTATTTCTTGTTACATTGTGAAACCCTGGAGACATTTCCCCAGAAAGGCTTGGCCTCTGAGTTGTTTGCAGAGTACTGCCTTCACTGGGGTCTTTGTCCCCAAAGCAGCCTCTTGGTTTTTGGCACAGCCTTTGTTTTGGGGTTGGAACCCCTTGTGTGGCTTGTCTTCTGTGTTCATGGAGGTTGTTGCCCTTCCTTATTGGATCGGCTTCATTACCACTTGGTGGTTATTTTTCATTTCAGAAGCTCTTCCTTATTCTCTGATTTCCTTTTATATTAGCATCCTCCTTATTTTATGTATATGCTATATTTATAAATATAAGATAAGATTTACTTTTGTTTTTCTTAGGTTCTCTTTAATTCCCTAAATTATTTCTGTTCCTGCCAAGATGAGTTTTTTTTGAATCTTTACTTTTCTCTATTACAAATTTCACTTTGATAATGCTTCATATCATAGTATTATTTGGCAACATAAAAGATGTCTGTATGTTTAGTGTGCCTGAGCTGGGCTTGTTGACTGGTAAACTATGCTATCTGGAGGGAGGTCATTTTATGGGATACCCCAGAATGTCACTGTATTAAGGTCTTTTCTATGGAGACATTCAGCTTCTTTAGAAAAGAAACGTCTGCTCGTCTTTAGGAAACTATACATCTGGCTGTTGACATATTAAATGCTGGCAGGCTCTGGGGTCTTGACTACTCTGTACACAGGCCTTTATTCAGTCCCCTTAATTGCACCCCCATGATTTATTGTCTGTTGTATGAAGCACCTTGAATGCTGAGTTTCTCCAGGGTTATAGCTCTCTCCAACTTGATAAATCAGTTCTTATTCGTCTTTCCACATTCATTTTTCTTAAAAAAATGCATTACAATCTCTTGTCTGACTGAAAGTCCTCTTCAGTGCTCCTGGTACTTGTGGGTTTATACCTGTTTTATTTCTTTACCCTCATTTTAGTGGGATTTTTAAAGGAAGTGGTGATAAAATGTGTAGCTGTTCCTCAGAAGCCCACAGTTCATTGAGTGCTATTATAAGGTAGTCATTTGTCTTCATTTGAAAATGAGGTATTTGTTCCTACCTATCCCTTCTTTTCCTTTCCTTTATCTTTCCCCTCACATTCTGTCTAATCCTTGACCATAGTACAGATCAGAAATAGACTTTTGGATAATTTATATTAGTTTTAAACAGTTTTGTGCTCCCCTATTCTAGTTTTATGAGGCAAATAAGGCTTAATATGTCTCTCTAAAGGAAGCAAATAAGTTATAGTTAAATTGCACTGTTTTTTACTTTTAATGCACTTCGTTTTTTTCTGTGGGTCAGCGGTTCTGTTAGTTCCTTCATATTGTAGCAGCGTGCACAAAACATAGTACCCGCATATTAGAAATCCATTTTTATACATTTCATAGTTTTTTTCAACTCTCATCAACATCCTTTCAATAACTTAAATTGATTGACAGAACTAAGGAGGAATACTAAGATCACCATCTCTGCAGAAGACTTTTAGATGATTCTTTTTGTTCTTTTTTTTTTTTTTTTTTCATTTTCAGCACTCCTTGGAATTGGAGAAACGGTTATCATTTTTGACAGCTACACTGTTCAAGTGCTCTTTCTACCCTCAAGCCACCACTGCATCTCTTTCCAATCACAAAAAACAAGTCTACCACATATTTCATAAGGTATTTATGACTGCCTTTTAGATATCTGAAATTAGCAATCATCATTGCCTTAATGCATCTGTCCTTTCTCCATTGTAGTAGCCAAACTGGAACAGCATATTTTAAACATGGTACAACCTGTACAGAATAAAAGGGGTTTATCATCTCATTTGTTCTAGGTAACTCCTAACTCAGACTCAAATCAAATTTGGCTTTTCAAGAGTTACACCACATGGATGGCCTACATTAAATGTGTTCTTTCCCTATATCATAGCATCTTATTTATAACATGCAAATCTTTGTTAACCTTTTTTATCCGTGAACTTTTTTGGAATATATGTGTAAAAATCTGTTGTATTTAGAAATGTTAACCTTTTGGTTTCAGTCTATTCTTTCAAACTTCAGAAATTCTCTTGGACTCTACTTCAAAAGATACTCTTTTTTATTAATGCCAGCTTACAAATTTGAATCTCCTATATTATGTATCTTTATTTAAGTCACAGATGACAGAATTTAAGAGGGCTTCCCTGGTAGCTCAGATGGTAAAGAATCTGTGGAGGGTCAAAGATAAAGCCTTGTGGCTTATTAGAGCAATATCCATTCAGGTTGATGTCCATCCATCAATCAGATTATATTTGACTTCAATTGGTCAACCAATTACATCAGCATAATTGTAATATTTTTTCAACTGCTATTTCTTCTTCATGAAGACATAATTTTAAAAAGTTAGATGTCTTGATAAAGTCTGTATATTTCCTGTTTTACCAGTCTAGTAAACTTTCCATGAATTTTCTTAAGGTTAGTTTGGCACTATTTCTTCTTAGTTAAATCAGGCTATATGTCAGTAGTTAGTGCAAACTGCTCTTAAAACATTTGTTTAATAAGGGTCTTTCAGTTTAATATGTCAGAATAAGGACATCTTTGCTTCCTTTTCTTCTCTGGAACCAACCAAAATAAGGAAAATGATATATGAAACCAAAACTCCATCTTTGATGAAAATTGGAAGTATTTTTAACCCTCACCCCAAAACGTAAGGGCTCCCAAATGCAGTAAAAATTGGATCAGGGTGAAGAAGACATTGAGGATGCCTAATATTCTAGATTTCAGGCCAAGAACAGAGTCCTAAAATGTGGATGGCAGGACCTGAGTGAAAAACAAATGACCTCTGTTTTGAAACAAATGGTTTTCAGGCTGGTAGTGAGAACATCCTGGAATACTGTTTGATTACCACATAGTAGTGAGGAGGTAGAGACTGGAAACATTAAAGGGTACAATATTACACATATGTACACAAGCACGCACACACTACACCATACATAGAGGCCTTTCTTGTGGATTATTTATAAGAATTTATATAGATAACGGATGATGGTCAAACTATTAACTTTAAACTACTTATTCTCAACCACTCACAACTATCCTATTCATTGTCTCAGTCCCTCCCCAAAATGATACTTTCACACATAGCAGTGTTAGTAAAGAAGTCTTCTAATACAACTTCAAGTAACAGTTGAAAAATATGTTACTGATGCAAAATACGTTACAATGAGGGGAAAGAACCAATAAAGAACTGCATAACAACACACAAAACAAACAGAATACATTAAAAGCTAAGTCAGCAGAAATCGTAAAATTAATATAAGGAAAAATACTATTACTATAGAAATGAAGGAGGACACGGTGAAAATGTTCAGAGACACAGAAGACAGGCTTGAGAAAAATAAAATGGATAAGAACAGTTGGAAATTACCAGAGAATAATGGTAAATAAGGATTATAAAGTTATATTATATGTATAATCTGTGCTTTTAGGAAGGTAACAGAGCAAAGATGTGTTTCAGGAAAGCTTTCCTGAAACAAGGACAGTTGTGAATCTATAGAGTTAAGGGCAACATGCTGTCCTAGGAAAAATTCATACAGATAGATCAAGATCTATCCTTGTAAATAAAAGACACATGCATATGGGTTTCTAAGCCATAAAATCATCTCCTCATTATGTGAAAGCTTCTCAGGGTGGTTTTAAATTTCCTCATAACAATATTCAGTTCTAGAACCGAAAATAGCAACCAATGTCTATGTGGATGTTAGAGAAAGAGAATGCAACCCACAAATTGTACAACAGCCCAAATATAATTCAAGTATAAACAAAACTGACAGATAATTTTATACATGTAAGATTGTCAGTAATGTTAGGCATTACTGACATAAGATAGTAGGAAATATGGTTCCCACGAACACTTCCTAAAGAAACTTCCAGAGGATAGCCTTGAGGTAACTAAGCGATGAACATAAAAATGGATAAGAGGACTATTTTGAGAAGAGAATCTTTTTAAATATAGAACTGTGAGTAGTAAAATACAGAAATTATGACTGCATAAAAGCATGTAAATACTATAAAACTTGACAATGTGGAAACAGTTGTATAACAAAAGTTGAGCAATGACAGGAACTGGTAGAAAGCAAAGGTGAGAAGCAGGATAAGTATAATAATTTCCTTATATCTTGCAGTGGGTGAGGGATCAACAGACCTGGTTTATAACTGATGAATCAAGCATTAGATGGGTAAATATATTTTAAGGATACAAATGTTAACAACTAGACTAAGAATAATAATAAAACCAACCAAGAAATTCCTATGGTAGAGTAGATGGAGGAAGAAGAAATATACTTATTTCTTCATGATTTATAGCAAAGAGTTAATACATTTTATCTAAATAAATAGTTAAGATCTATTCTAAAAATTTTCCAACTCACCAGTCTATATTCTATGGATTCTATTCCTCCAGTTTGAAAAATCTTCATTATGTTTTCTCTTCTCCATGATTCTGGGGCCACATCTGCCCATTCTTTTTAGCATCGTGGGTTAGTCTTCATCTACAGCTAGAGATCTCAACTCTTTTAAAGCAGTCAAGGATACCAAACCTGATTTTACTGTATTTATGTTTTTCTATTCCTACCAACTCCAGGTGGTTTACTGGGATTTTTTTCTTTCTTCTCATCCATTAATCCAATTAACATTTATTCAGCTTTTACTATGAGTCAGATGCTGTACACAGATGCTAACTAGTTAGACAAATGCAGGCAAGTCCCTGCCCTCAAGAAGTTCAGTCTAGTGAGGAAGCAGACAAATAGCTCTAATGCAAATAAATGCTTTTCATATCATGAGCAACCTTACCCACCCCCAGAAAAGCTGAAGCTATCTCATGATTCTGGAAAGCTTCTATGGAGAAAAATAGCATTTCATCTGGTTCTTAAAGACTGAGCAGGTCTTTATCAGGCAGGAAAATAAGAAAAGAACATTCCAGGTAGAGAGTAAAAATTAGCAAAGACACAGAAGGAATGATGATCATTTTTGTTTGATGGTAATGGGAACATATTGCCAAAATGAGGGGCAAAAGTGGCCCTAGAGACTGTTCTCTGGGTGGAAGATAAAGACCACTCTTCTGGGTGACTTTGTAAGTACAACATATTCCCCTTGGGTTCAGCAGTATCACACTTAGGTTTGATCCCTCACCACAAGGCATCAGCCCTCCATGATACCAACCCTCTTTTCTTTGCCCCCAGCAAACACTCCACACTGCCAAGAAGCATTCCAGTTGAGAATTGGATTGATGACCCCAGTGAATAGCACACAGCCCTGGCCAGTTCCCACAGGCTGCAGGCTGCCCACTCCTGGTTCCAATACAGTTCTCTCAGGGAATGCTTCCCAGCCCCCACCTTTCCTGTATCTTACCTTCATCTCCAGGGCCTCTGGCACCTTCTTGCCTTCCCAAGCCCAACTCCGCTTTGTGAAGTAGTTCACGGTCGCAAACTCAATCAGCGCAGAAAATACAAAGGCATAACACACGGCTATGAACCAATCCATGGCCGTCGCATATGCCACTTTAGGTAAGGAGTTTCTGGCACTGATACTCAAGGTGGTCATGGTGAGAACAGTGGTGACACCTAGGGAGAGAGAAAATAAGAACTAGTTGCCACTAAAAGACATTGAGTGTACCTGATGATATCACCATCTTCCTCCTTGAAAGGAGGAGCTAAACCCACCCAAAATGCCCTCTTTTAAAGTAAAAAAAAAAAAAAAAAACCAGATAATGTCAAAATGGAATGGTTCTACGTAGTAACCACCCCATCCCAATTATCACAGGAATAGGAATCTCCAGTATAGCATTTAAGAGTTGCCCTTTAACCTCAGCTTAAACATTTCCATTGAAGACTAGGTTGTAGGTAACCTATTTCAGTGTAATAGAGCTTTCTAATTAGAAAAGTCTACCTTATGCTGAAACCTGCCTTCCTCTAACTCCTAATCCACTGACTGATCTCAGAGGTTCTGTCTGGAGACGTAAGAAAAGAAACCCTGATTTTTTCTTTCTGGGACAGGACTTCAGAAAGTTGGAGAGAGTGGCCGTGGTTCCTTGTGAGTCTGTTCATCTCTAGAACATGACAAGCTCCTTCTTTTGTTTCTCCTCCTTCTCCATTCTGGTAAGATGCCTTCTCAACAGACCAGAACTTAGGCTAAGACTCAGGACATGGTCTGATATTAGCTGGAGATTCATTTAATTTGTTGTGGACACTATTCCCCTGATAACACAACAAACTATTGTAGAAAAACTGTCCTTTAGCTACATCACAGTCTAGGTCCTATTGAATTCATGAGCAACCAAAACTATTCTCACATCTATTTCTTATGAGTTTTTGCCAAACCAGAGCTTGGTTTTAAATCAGTTGATTCTTTTTCTTGGTGGTATTTATTAACCTAAATTTAAGACTTTCTTTTACTCATTTTTAAATTATATTAAAAAAATTTTTGTAATCTGTCATAGTTTAGATATGCACATGAACTATATAGTGTTGTGGTTAACATATTAACATATTGTTAACCACTTCATGGCAAATAGATGGGGAAACAGTGGAAACAGTGGCTGACTATTTTTGGGGATCTCCAAAATCAGTGCAGATGGTGACTGCAGCCATGAAATTAAAAGACGCTTACTCCTTGGAAGGAAAGTTATGACCAACCTAGACAGCATATTTAAAAGCAGAGACATTACTTTGCCAACAAAGGTCCATCTAGTCAAGGCTATGGTTTTTCCAGTAGTCATGTGTGGATGTGAGAGTTGGACTATAAGGAAAGCTGAGTGCCAAAGAATTGATGCTTTTGAACTGTGGTGTTGCAGAAGATTCTTGAGAGTCCCTTGGACTGCAAGAAGATCCAACAAGTCCATCCTAAAGATCAGTCCTGGGTGTTCATTGGAAGGACTAATACTGAAGCTGAAACTCCAATACTTTGGCCACCTGATGTGAAGAACTGACTCATTTGAAAAAACCCTGATGCTGGGAAAGATTGAGGGCAGGAGAAGGGGACGACAGAGGGTGAGATGGTTGGATGGCATTACCAACTCAATGGACATGAGTGTGGGTAGGCTCCAGGAGTTGGTGATGGATAGGGAAGCCTGGTGTGCTTCAGTTCATGGGATCACAAAAAGTCAGACACGATTGAGTGACTGAACTGAACTGAATTATTGTCACATTTTAACAATAATATTATAATACTAATTTTGTCATTGTTAGTAAGAGTTCCAGTCTTAAATGTTATTGTTTTTTAGTTGTGAAGTTGTGTCTGACTCTTTTGCAAGCCCATGGACTGCAACCCACCAGGGTCCTCTGTCCATGGGATTTCCCAGGCAAGAATACTGGAGTGGGTAGCCATTCCCTTCTACTGGGGATCTTCCTGACCAGGGATCGAACCCATGTCTCCTGCAGTGGCAGGTGGATTCTTCACTGCTGAGCCACCTGGGATGCCCCAGTCTTGAATACCTACACTAGAAGTAGGAAGTCCTGAGTTCTACTACTTACTGGTTTTGTATCTTGGGAAATTTCCTTAATATCTCCTTGCCTTCGTTCTTCCCATCTATATAAATATTCCCTACAGTCTCCTCCAGAATTTTGATGATGCAGTTGTGTACCCAAATCCATCCAGAATTTAGTAAGAAGGAATAGTCAGAACCTCTTTCTAAGTGTTGGATTCCTCAAGAAGATGGAGAGTGTGACCCTTATGAGCCTGGGTCAAGTAGGGTATGGAACGTAGTCCTAATGGGGTGAGATATGTTATATCAAAAAGCAAGCAGATGAGGCCTATTAACTATTAACTCTACCCAGAGAGTCAGCCATGTGTGCTGCAGTCTCTGGAGCCTCCTTTCATATCTTGATTCTTTGAATACCTTACTTACACATTTACTATATAAGTCAAAATCCAGACTGGCAAAAACTTAATACAGTTTCAACAAAGAGACCCTAAAGGAGCACCTTTACACAAACTGAGCAGAGAATTGTCAAGGCTGATTAGTGACAAGACAATTTAAGCTCTGTCAGGAACAAGCCATACAGCTAGGACCTCATAACAAAATCTGAATTTGTAGCCTGGTAAGCTCTGAGAATGGATCTAAAGCTCAGTAATCCTCTGATCACACCGAGCAAGTGATTCATGGAACAAACAAGTTATCTAATTTATGGTTATCAGCAAATGCAATTGTCCACACTGGTACATTGTTAACAGTGCCAAAGCACGGATCAAGAGAACCATACTGCAACACAAGTGTTTAGGTACCATATCTCAGTGGAGATGTTTAGAACTCTAGCCTCCAAGGCTTAATTAAAACTGTCATCTTGTGAAGAGTTCTTAGCTAGTCAGAGCTGGTAGGGCCCTCAATCAAGCATCTGGTGTACTTCATGGATGGAAAAAGAGGTTTGGCATTTTAAAAGATCCAGGCCTGCCACCCAGGGCTTCTCTTTTAAGACTCTTCTACAAAGCTGTTCTGTGCCTGCCCTCTTCCTTCCTCTGAGTACTTCTAAAAGTCTAGTATGCTTCTTTGATAATGTATGTCTGTCCCACCCAACTAAAGTTGCTAGAGATAATGCAAGATAATCTCCCCATCTCAAAATTCTTAACTTAGAACAAATCTGTAAAGTCCTTTTGTCATATAATGTAACATTCACAAATTCCAGAGATTAGAATATAGGTATCACTAGGGACCATTATTAAGCCTACCACAATCCTAGTTCTAACCCTTAATTTCACTCAAGCTAAAAGCCTTTCTTGTGTAACCTTAAAACTCAAACTCTTATCTACCAAGATAAGTAGTCCATCCATCGATCCATTTTCCTGCTACAACAGTACCAGCTCATGTTATTAACATTCCAGTTTTCAGTTCCTTCTTCCATTTGGGCCACTGAGTGTTTGATTTATGAGCTCAGATATTAAAAAAGAATGTTTTCTATGTTCTATCTGTTTTTTTTTTAAGGATTTTGTACAGGAAGATTTTTTTCAAGGTATCTAGTTTGCAACATTTCCAAAAATTGGGCAAATATAATCTACTCCTATATAGATTATGCACCCCTCAACTTCATTAGAGCTGTTCTTTTCAAATCACTAGCAACCAAGCATATCATGATCCCAAATATAGTTTTTATCTGCATTTTACCTAAACACACAGAATTCACCCCAGTTGATTATTCCCTGCTTCTTGAATGCTCGCCTCTTTTGATTTCCATGATATCACACCGTTTCTCATTTTTTTCTTACTTTACAGATTATTTCTCTTTCTTTCTCCACTACTGTCTCCTCTTCTACCTGACCTAAAATGCTTCTTCTTTCTGAAATATCATTTATTCTTTAATTACACAGTATAGCTTCAATATCTCTGTAGGAAATACTGGCCTTCTTTGGGAATACTCAGTATATCAAAGTATGTGAATACAATTTAGTGGATTAAGAGTCAATTAATGTTTATCTCCTAAAAAAAATCTTACAATGAGAAAAACGTACAGAAAACAGTTTATGTGCTTTAAGTCTCTCATGGAAAAGTGCTAAAGTTATGCAAATCTCTTCCTAGACAACAGTCAATTCATAGTGAAAAAAATTTCTCTAATTATAGGTATTCTTGTAAAAACCTTCCAACTTTGTAGCTCTTACTGAATATCAGACAATTCATACTTTGAAAAAGGCTAGAGAGGAAGCAGCAAAGTCAGATGGTCATATAAAAAGCTGGGTTATTAAAAAGCCCCAATCTACTTCTCTGTCTTCAGCTTAGTTTCTCCCCTTCCCTTTCTCCAGCTCTGCCCACTAATTTCCTCTCTATTTCACTGAAAGTTCCATCCCTCTCCAGCTCTGGAAGCAAACCTGACTGAGATAGGAAGCATTTCAGTAAACCTTAATGTTCCAATACTCTTCTTATTCCCACTTTTAATAATTCAGTTGCTGAACATACCAAGGTATGATGACTTAGTTACTAATGCTAGGCTCAGGTGTTTCTCCCATTCACTACAGTAATGATTCTTCTACCATCCTTACCCCTACTCTGACTGTTCATCATAACACTTTGCAAATGTCCCCCGACCCTATTCTTCATAAAACAACACTCACCAAAGACCGTGCGGGCAGGGACAGACTCTCTGTTGAGCCAGAAAGACACTTGTGACAGGATGACAGTCATGATACATGGCAAGTAGGTCTGGATCACAAAGTAGCCAATTTTTCGCTTGAGGTGGAAGTGGGTTGTCATGACGACATATTCTCCTAGAGAGTAAAAATTAGACATTATTGCAGTCAAACATTGTTGGATCAAGGTGGGCCCCAATTCAGTTCACAAAGCTCCTTAACCTTATACTCAGAATAAGACATTCCAGTACCTCGCAGGTCCACGTAACCAGATCTCTTTAATAATCATGAAGAAGTACAGAGGTGGGTTTTTGTTTTTGTTTTTTGGTGAAAATGTTACCAAACACAAATCCATGTGACCAACACACAGTGAGGCCAAACAATACTAAAATGTCAGAACTTGGCACAAAGAAAGGTTTCTTGCAGGGCCATGCAAGGAGATGAGTGGCTTATGCCCTAAAAACCTTGAACTCCCAGAAAGCTTTCAGCAAAGCCCTTTTATAGGAAAGGTGAGGGATGGCCATGGTTTGTTGTTACAAACTTCTTGTTGTCAGATCCTTTGTTCTTGAGCTGAAGTCACAATCAGGTCACCATGTTCCTGTAAACCTTCACCAAAACAAATGTTATTCTCTGTTCTAACAAAAACAGGCAAGGTCCCAAGGTCAACCTTCACCCGTCAAGCTCCAGGCCTGGCTAAGAGGAAGGGGTCACTGCATGGATCGGTTACTGTGCCCAGAAGCATTCATCCAGCCCCCAGTGTGCATCCTCTTGCTAGTACCCTGACCCAGCTGAAGAGGCAGATCTCAGCTGGAGGCGCCCTCAGGACCAAGTCTTCAGACCCTGCCCAGCCATCATCACCGAGGGAGCCAAAATGCACAGGACTGAACTGGCCCTCAAACTTTTTATTTAAACTGAAGGGAATCTGAGAACTCCATGGACTGCAACCTATGAAGACACTGCCACCATTAGGCTGCAGACAGGGGAAGAGGTTTATGGCTGCTTTGAGGCCTGGGCTTGGAAAATGGGTATCTGTAGCGATGACTTGGAGCTCTGTAGGACACAGCCCTCTGCCTGTCCCCAGGGGGCCCCCAGCTCACCCACTGGCCTGAGGCTGAAGTGCCTGGAGGGCCTGGAAAGAAGGCCAAGATCCGCCTTTCACTGTATTCTCTGCCACAAGGACACCTGCAAGCTGACTACTGGCTGAGCAGGCTCTCTAAACACCCTGGTAAAGGTCTCATGCTAATGGCTGTGTGCCTGTCCTGCTCCTGTTACATCCTAGAAGGGCACTGTAGGGGCCTGGATGACAGCTGAACTGAGGGGTCTGCACCATCCAATAGCAGGTGCCTGGTGTGTGAGTGAGCAGAGGCTAGCATCTCCGGCCCCAAATCCAGACACTTGTATTGAGGTGGAGGGAAAATCTGGGGGAGGTATCACATCCTAGATCCTAGTAGGGTAGCCCCAGCTGGCCCATCTGTCCAGGCATGTACTGTCCCACCTAGCAGAGGGTTTGATAGGAGCAGGCAGATCAGGCAGCTGCAATATTGCCTCTGGGGCCATTTCCTCATTCCCTTCCTGACCTCAGGAGGGCAAATGGCCTTGCTTCCTGGTCTCCCCTCACTGTTGGAGGTGCCCCTACTGCACGTGCAGTGGAGCCTACATGCATCTGACCCAATAAACCCTGCTAGAGCATGACCACTTCTATTACAAGGTCATGATGTTCTAGCTGAAGCATTTTCAACTGGCCTTTCATGCCAGCAGAGGGTCTCCTCAATTCATGGTCAAGAGCAGAGCCATATCCACTGATCTGCTGGTCTACCTGTCAGTGAGTCTGCCTCTACCTGTCTTGGTGATCTGCAACAACTCAGACTTGCCCAAGGCAAGAAGGTGCAATGTATGTGTGCACACCTCATGTTTCCACAGCACACTACTCTGCCAGGCCTTGCTGGCAACTGCCTGGGCGAAGGCACAGAGCACACAAACGAGCTTGTCTCACTCCCTTGGCATTCTTATCCAGGTCTGTATCTTTAAATAATACCTTTAACTTTGATAACTCCCAAATGTGTATTTTCTGCCTGGGCTTCCTACTTGTTATGGTTGTGGGTTGAATTGTGTCTCCTAGAAATATATGAAGTCATAAACCTGAATGCCTCAAAATGTGACTTTCTTTAGAAAGAGGCATGCTGCAGATATAGCTAGTTAAAATAAGTTCATACCGGAGTAGGATGGACGTGATCTACTATGATTGACGCTCTCTTATAAAAAGAAAGACACAAAGGGAAATATGTGATGACAGAGGCAGAGATTGTAATAGGGGTGAGGCAGACACGAGCTATAGCAGCCCCACTCAGCCACTGGTATGCACCACAGTGGGTCCCTCCCCCTTCCCCTCTTCTATATATAAGGAGCCCAAATTTGGACTGATGGAAAATGGTTCTTTTGAGACGCTACTCTGCCATTTTCTTGGTCTGCTAGCTTTTCTATTAAAGTCATTCCTTGCTCCAACAACTCATCTCCAGATTGATTGGCCTATTGTGCAGCGAGCAGAACAATCTTAGGCTCAGTAACAAATTTTTGGTGAAACCACCCAGGAGCCTTGATACTTGTGACCAACCAGCCCTGCTTGGGGAATTTTAGCATAAGGCCCTAGCAGCTGCCAGAACCATTTGTCCTGAGGATCTTCTCTTCAAAATTCCCTAGAGCGGCACTGGGTGCCTCAGAGCTTGGCCATTGGAGCAAAGAATCAACGTTTGGGAACCGACAGGCTTGATTGGTAGGGTGAGTTGCTCAGGTATGTACAACTGGAAACATCTTCCCTTCTCAATTTATGTTTTTTTCCTTAAAGGAAAAGCCCATTTGTTCATGGTACCCTTTTGGAGAGGGCAGTTGTTCGAGGGCTTCCCAGGTGGTACAGAAGTAAAGAATCTGCCTGCCAATGTAGGAGATGAGAGTTTGATCCCTGGGTCAGGAAGATCCCCTGGAGAAGGAAGTGGCACCCCACTCCAGTATTCTTGCCTGGAAAATCCCATGGATAAAGGAGACTGGTAGGCAACAGTCTATGGGGTTGCAAAGAGTTGGACACAACTGAGTGACTCAGCATGCATGCACACATGAATTGTTGAACCCTATCTGATTTTTGAACCATTTCTTTCCATTTTGTTTTGTGTTCACTTGCTTTTGTTTTGTATTTGTTTGTTCCTGTTCTGCCCTCATTCACGATGGACCCTATTTGTGCCTCTGGCATTGGAATTTGCTTGTCCTTTTTGTGTTTTGTTGTTCTTGAACTTATAAATATGGGAAATACTCCATCTGTCCCTAAGAAAAGCCCTTTGGGATGTACCTTAAGTAAATGGGCAAAAAATAGTTGTGAGCCTATGACTAAGGAACAGATGATATTCTATTGTCATAGTGTGCGGTCCCAATATGTTAGAATCAGGAGAGCTATGGCCTTTGAATGGCTCACTTAATTATACAGTCTTGCAATTAGAATTGTTTTGTGAAAGAGCAGGTGAAAATGATGAGATTCTATATGGAGAAGCATTTATGCTATTGCATTAAGAGGAAAAGCAGTCAAATGGCTACTGCCTTATGGTACAGTGGTCTGAAGGGAAAACCTGTTCTCCGAGAGGGAGAGGGAGAAAGCAAGAGTGAGGACATGCTATTTCAAAACTTAAAACCCCCTCCGACCAACCCAGCTCCCCCATTGGCCGAGCAGGATGCACTAACATACGCACTGTCTCCTGTCTCCCCTACTTATGAGAATCAATTAGAAGTTTCTATGTTAACCTCCAGGTCACAGGAGCCTGGTTTGTTATCACCATCTAAGAACTGACAGGGCACCCAATTTGGACTGGGAGCCACTTCTGGAGCAGGGCAATCTTCTTTGTGCACATATCCTATAGGAGGCCTTAATGCAGATGGCCAAAGAGCTGGGTTTCCATGGATGCACAAGCCATTCTCAACTTCAGATTTGTTTAGTTGGAAAAAACCATAACCCTACATACTGAGAGGACCCCCTCCATATGACTGAACTTTTCACTTCTATCTTTGTCATTCACCATCCCTCTTGGGCAGACATTCACATTTGTATGAAGTTGATGCTTACTGGGGATGAAAGGAGGATGCTCACTGACAAGGCTAGAGAGGAAGCATAGCAGCTTCATCTAGCAGATCCAGAGTGGAACTTCAGAAGCAAGTCTGGCAGTTCCTATTGCTGAACCTGACTGGGATCTTAACATTGGAGAAGTGACACACCTAAAGCATTCTAGGAAGTGTATCTTAGCAGCTCTTTGAAAGGGAGTACCTAAGCAAAAGACCTTAAAATAAATTCAGGAGATACACCAAAAACCCTATAAGGATCTGTTAGGGGAAGCACACTGACTGAAACCGCCCACCCTGGCCAGGCACCATAGTAACCATTTGCATGAGGTGCTTTATGACAGGAGATCCTGATAAGGAATACGAAACTAATAAGCCACCACCAACCGGAAGAGTTCGGGAAAGGTCAAAAGGAGACACAGGGTGTCCATCTACTTCCCAGAATCCTGCTCACTAGCATCCATCTTGGCTGAGCGATGTGTGCACCACCAGGAAAGACTGAATTAGCATGATTGGCCAAAGACCACCCTGAAACTAATCCTATCACCATAAGAAAGACCCAAGACTGCGAGCCACTGGCAGAGCTGTTCTCCTGGGTTCCCTTACCCTACTGCTCTCCACCTGGGTGCCCTTCCCAATAAAATCTCTTGCTTTGTCAGCACGTGTCTCCTCGGACAATTCTTTTCCGAGTGTTAGACAAGAGCCCAATTTCAGGCCCTGGAAGGGGTCCCCCTTCCTGCAACAGATCCATCACAGTTTCTAGAAACAATTTTTCAAGCTTATAGGTGCTACATTGATACAGACCCTGAGGTGTCCAAAAATATGAGAATGGTAAATATGGCCTTCATTGGGCAAAATGCTTCAGACACAAGAAGAAAATTACAAACGTTAGATCGTGCATCTGGAATGAACTCTTATCAATTATTGCTTATCAATATTGCTTTTAAAGAGTTGAATAACACGGAACAAAGAGAGAACTAAGATGATCAAGATGGAATGCCACTTTCCTGGCAGCAGCACTAGATTTCTGGAAGGCAAGTATCCTGAAGAGAGAGATAAGCCACCACTGTGGAAGGAACAATGTACTTAGTGCAAGTAGGAAGGGCTTTTGAAAACAGATTGCCCTAGGCTAAGGAATAAGAAGGAAAACAATAAAAGAAAGACAGGTGCCTCTCCTCTGGTAGAAAGAGAGGAACACTCTAATGAAGAATGAAGAGGCCTGGGGTCTCCCTTGGACCCGAGGCATCCAATTCTAATTTCCCCACAGGAGCCCCAAGTAACTTTGACAATGGGAGACAAGTTGATTGACTTTCTGATACATCTGCGAATGGAGCATACTCTGTGGTAAACATCAAAGTAGCATAGAAAACATCTCAGTCCATCCCGATCATGTGTTTCTGGAGAAGTGCAAAATTATTCTTTCTTACAACCTCTAGAATGCCAGTTAGGGGACCTTACCCTGAAACACAGGCTTCCCAATTGGTGCAAGTACAAAGAACCTGCCTGTCAATGCAGGAGACAGAAGAGACCCAGGTTCAGTCCCTGGGTTGGAAAGATTCCCTGGAGGAGGGCATGGCAATCCGCTGTAGCATTCTTGCCTGGAGAATCCCATGCATAGAGGAGCCTGGTGGGCTACAGTCCATAGGGTCACAAAGAGTTGGACATGACCAAAGCAACTTAGAATGCATGCACGAACCCTGAAACACAGTTTCCTGTATATGCCAGAGTGTCCAATCCCTCTTTTGGGCTGAGATCTCCTTTGTAAATTAAATGCTCAAGTAACTTATCAGGACAGTTTGACGTCAGGGTCCCACTAGAACACACCATAAGCCTGCAGATGGCAGTCACAGATGGCCCAGAAAAGGAGACTGAGCTTTTACCTCTGAAGTCTATGGAAAGGTAAGACAAGAAGTGTGGGCTAATGGCACCCCAGAGAAGGCCCCAAAATGCATGGCCAACATTAAGAAGTGATGCTGGGACACCTAATCTAATACAATACTCTCTGAGACAAGAGGCTCAAAAGGGAATTCAGCCAATTCTTGAAAAGTTTTTGAAAACAGGAGTGATTAAACCTTGCAGGTTCCTGTATAATACCCCTATCCTCCCAGTCAAAAAGTCCAACTCAAAGGGTATCACTTTGTCCAAGACTTGAGAGCTATTAGTGAAATAGTTCAAGATTTACACCCTGTGGTACCCAATCCATATACTCTGCTCACAACTATTCTGGGAGAATACAGTTGGTTCTCAGTTTGGGACTTGAAGGATGAATTTTTCTGCATTCCTATTGCAGAAGAATCATAGCAGCTTTTTGCTTTTGAATGGCAGGACCCCGAAACACAAATAATCCGACAGTATTTTTGTGCAGTCCTGCCTCAAGGATTTAAGAATTCTTTTACCTTGTTTGAGGAAATGTTGGCAAGGGACCTTAGAAACTTAATATTGGATGAAGGACTCATACTCCAATATGTGGATGACTTGCTCATAGCAAATCCTACTTATGACAAGTGTCTACAAAATACCATCAGAACCCTGAACTATTTGGCCAGTTGTGGATATAAGGTTTCCCAGAAAAAAGTCCAAATATGTAAGCAACAAAGTCAAGTATCTAGGTCTTGACATTTCCAAAGGACAGGGAGGTCTTGCCTGATAGAAGATGGGCAATTGCAGGCTTGAGAACACCCAAGACTCATAGACAACATAGAGGTTTTCTGGGAATGGCAGGGCTCTGTTGGATTTGGATCCCAAACTATGGGGTCATAGGGAATCCCCTTTATGGGGCACTGAAGGGATATGATCTTCAGTCCCTTACTTGGACGAGAGTGCCAAACAGCTTTTGCGACATTAAGAGCAAAGTTTCAGCTCTGGCTTTGGGACTACTGGATCTAAAGAAACCTTTCAAACTGTATGTACATGAGAGAAAAGGCATAAGCCTTGGGGTGCTAATCCAAACCCTGGGGAATATCCCCAGACTGCTTGCCTACTTCTCAAAACAACTAGAACAGACTGTCAAGAGGTGACCTCCTTGCCTTCAAGCTGTGGCAGCTAGTTGTGACATACTTCAAGAAGCTGAGAACTTTACCCTGGGGCAACCCACCACTGTGTATGTTCCTCATCATGTCCTCACTTTGCTGGAATAGAAAGGAGGTTATTGGCTGACTTCTGGGAAAATGGGAACGTACCAAGCCATTCTACTGGACAATCCTAATGTGAGAATTCAAGTCACTTCAGCCCTAAAGCCAGCCATATTGCTGCGGATTGATGCTGCCCAATCCTCGCGCATGACTGCCTACACACCATCGAGCTAGTGTACTCCAGCAGACTGGACTTAATGGCCCAACCCTTGGCTCAGCTGGATGTGGAACTGTTCACCAACACAAGCAGCTTTGTGGACAAAGGTAGGCGATGCACTGGGTATGCAGTGGTAACCCTCACAGAGACTATGGAAACAGAAGCCCTGCCCCCAGGGAGCTCAGCTCAGAAGGCAGAAATCAAGATCCTAACAAGGGCCCTGCTCCTTACTAAAGAGAAACAAGAAAATATATACACAGACTCTTGCTATGCATCTTCTGTAGTGCATGCTCACGGGGCAATCTGGAAATAAAGTGGGCTCCTCACTTCGAACAATAAAGACCTAAAACATGCTCCTGAAATTCTGTTACTATTAGAAGCAGTCCATAAGCCTTCACAAGTGGCCATAAAGCACTGCCAAGGCCACCATAAGGGTGAGACTCATATAATAAAGGGGAATTGGTTAGCTGACCAAGCTGCAAAGAAAGCAAGCCATGATAAGGTCACCCCTTCCACAGACTGACTTGTCAAAATACCACCCAGCATATTCAGAAAAGGACGAGGAGAGGGCCAATGAGTGGGTTTCACTCTTGACCATAACTCACCTGATTGGAAATGTAATGCACAAGGAAGAATTGTTTTGATCCCTGTCACTTTCCTGGACACTGTGCTGCAGCAGCACATTCATGACAGCACCCATTATGGGACAGATGCCAAGTTACAGTGGATTTGGAAACATATAATGGAACCTCACCTACAAAGGACCATCTAGCAAGTCACTCAGAATTGTATGATTTGTGCTAAAATTAACCCCAAAACCTCTTTCAGACAGCCTCAGATGGGGACCCAGAACAAAGGAACTTGCCCCACTGAGGTCTAGCAAATAGATTTTATTCAAATGCCTCAAATTGTAGGAAACTTCAGAACCTGCTGGTATGTGTGGACACCATTTAAGGATGGGTGGAAGCCTATCCTACCCAGACAGAAAAGGCCTCTGAAGTGGTTAAAGTCCTCCTTAAGGAAATTATTCCCTGCTTTGGACTACTTAATATCCTCCAAAGTGATAACAGGCCTGCTTTTGTCTCTAGCATAACCCAACAAGTGTCTAAAACACTGAACTGATTGGAAGTTACATTCATCCTGGGGATCAGAAACAACATGAGAAACTGAGAAACTGAATCATACATTAAAAAGGAGCATTGCTAAAATATGTCAAGACATTAACTCACTTATACAGGAGGAGGTAACCAATACCATCCCCCCAAAAAAGAAATGCAAGGCAAAATGGTTATCTCAGGAGGCCTTACAAATAGCTTAGAAAAGAGGAGAAGCAAGAGGCAAAGGAGAAAGGGAAAGATAGAACCAACTGAATGCAGAGTTCCAGAGAATAGCAACAAGAGATAAGAAAGCCTTCTTAAGTGAATAATGCAAAGAAATAGAGGAAAACAATAGAATGGGAAAGACTAGAGAGCTCTTCAAGAAAATTAGAGATACCAAGGGAACATTTCATGCAAAGATGGGCACAATAATGGATAGAAATGGTAAGGATCTACAGAAGCAGAAGAGATTAAGAAGAAGTGGCAAGAATATACAGAAGAACTGTATAAAAAAGAACTTAATGACCCAGATAACTATGATGGTGTGGTCACTCACCTAGAGCCAGATATCCTGTAGTGTGAACTCACATGGGCCTTAGGAAGCATTACTATGAGCAAAGCTAGTGCGGGTGATAGAATTCCACCTGAGCTATTCAAAACCCTAAAAGATGATGCTGTTAAAGTGACACACTCAATATGTCAGCAAATTTGGAAAACTCATCAGGGGACATAGGACTGGAAAAGGTCAGTTTTCATTCCAATCCCAACGAAAGGCAATGCCGATGAATGTTCAAACTACCATATAATTGCACTCATCTCACACGCTAGCTTGGAGAAGGAAATGGCAACCCACTCCAGTATTCTTGCCTGGAGAATCCCAGGGACAGAGGAGCCTAGTGGGCTGCTGTCTATGGGGTCACACATAGTCGGACATGACTGAAGCGACTTAGCAGCAGTAGTAGCACACACTAGCAAAGTAATGCTCAAAATCCTTCAAACTAGACTTCAACAGTATGTGAACTGAGAAATTCCAGATGTATAAGCTGGACTTAGAAAAGACAGAGGAATCAGAGGTCAAATCGCGAACACCCCCTGGATCATACAAAAAGGAAGAGAATTCCAGGAAAACATTTACTTCTGCTTCATTGACTATGCTGGACTGTGTGGATCACAACAAACTGTGGAAAATTAAGAGATGGGAATTGCAGACCACCTTACCTGCCTCCTGAGAAACCTGTAGACAGGTCAGGAAGCAACAGTTAGGACCAGAGATGGAACAACAGACTGGTTCAAAATTGGGAAAGGAGTATGACAAGGCTGTATATTATCACCCTGCTTATTTAACTTATATGCAGATTACATTATGCGAAATGCTGGCTGGGCGAAGCACAAGCTGGAATCAGGACTGCCGGGAGAAACATCAATAACCTCAGATATGCAGATGACAGAACCCTTATGGCAGAAAGAAAAGAAGAACTAAAGAGCCTCTTGATGAAAGTGAAAGAGGAGAGTGAAAAAGCTGGTTTAAAACTCAACATCCCAAAAACAAAGATCATGACATTCAATTCCATCACTTCATGGCAAATAGATGGGGAAAAAGTGGAAACAGTGGCAGATTTTCTTTTCTTGGGCTCCAAAATCACTGCAGACAGTGAACTGCAGCAGTGAAATTAAGACACTTGCTCCTTGGAAGAAAAGCTATGACAAACCTTGACAACATATTAAAAAGCAGAGAAATCATTTTACTGACAAAGATCCATAGAGTCAAAGCTATGGTTTTTCCAGTAGTCATGTATGGCTGTGAGAGCTGGACCATAAAGAAGGCTGAGTGCCAAAGAATCGATGCTTTTGAACTGTGGTGTTGGAGAAGACTTTTGAGAGTCCCTTGGACTGCAAGGACATCCAACCAGTCAATCTTAAAGGAAGTCAACCCTGACTATTCATTGGAAGGACTGATGCTGAAGCTCTGTACTTTTTCCACCGGATGCAAAGAGCTGAATTTTTGGAAAAGACCCTGAAGCTGGGCAAGACTGAGGGCAGGAGGAGAAGGAAGAGAGAAAGGATGAGATGATTGGATGGCATCACTGACTCAAAGGACATGAGTTTGAGCAAACTTGGGAGGGCAGGAAAGCTTGGTGAGTTACAGTCCATTGCGGTAGCAAATAGTAGGACACAGGTGAGCAACTGAACAACAAGGCCTTTCCAGCTGCCATGCTACCGATCAGAGCGGCTCCCAGAAACAGGCTTAATTTAAGCCATTTTGAAATCTTCTATAGTTTGCCATTCCAGGTGTCTGCCCAGGTGTGAGAATCTATAAATGCTGTGAAAGATCTCACAGTTTTAACTGTTCAGGTATTTGCTTCCAGCAGGTCTGCCTATCCAATAGAAATAGCCTTACATCCTTTCCCACCTGGAGACGGAATCCTCCTTAAAACGTGGAGAGAACAGCGGCCACAGCACCAGCTGACTGCAAGGTGGACAGGACCACACATGGTATTATTCACCATGCATTCGTCTGTCAAGTTAGCTGAAGTAAAGCCATGGATATATCACACTGCTTAAAGTAGCCTCACTGTCATTAGAAAATGACTCAACTCCTGAGAAGCCAGAGAGCAATGGGTTTATGAACCCTTAGAAGGGTTAAGGTTGCTCTTCAGAAAGTTTATGTGTTGAGATTAAAATCTGATTGTAGAAGGAATGTCATCAGGTTCAAATAGTTGTAGATAAAGAGAATTGTATTGCTTACCAAAAATTTTAAGAAATATTCCCAACCTGACACTGATCAATTCCATTTCACAATCACTCCCGCATCTCCCCTTTTCAGTGAGAGATAGCCAGAAATATCACCACCCCTTTTCCTACAAGACTGTGGAATGGACACTGACAGTGGGGAAATGTAATATGGGCTAGGCAGGTGCAGGCTACAGCAGCCCCACTCAGCTCTTGGTCAGCACTGCAGTGGGTCCCTCCCCCAAGCAAGCCACTGTTAGTGAGCAACTGTCAACCAGCCAACATTAGTGGTCCTGCTGAGCCATGGGTTGGTGCCACAGTGAGCTCCTCCCCATCTTCTGTATAAAAGGAGCCCAAATTTGAACAGAGGGAATTCAGACTTTGTTTTGGGGGGCTCCAAAATCACTGCAGATGGTGACTGTAGCCATGAAATTAAAAGAGGCTTGCTCCTTGGAAGAAAAGTTATGACCAACCTAGACAGCATATTAAAGAGCAAAGACATTACTTTGCCAACAAAGGTCTGTCTAGTCAAAGCTATGGTTTTTCCAGTGGTCATGTATGGATGTGAGAGTTGGACTATAAAGAAAACTGAGCACTGAAGAATTGATGCTTTTGAATTGTGGTGTTGGAGAAAACTCTTGAGAGTCCCTTGGACTGCAAGGAGATCCAACCAGTCCACCCTAAAGGAAATCATTCCTGAATGCTCATTGGAAGGACGGATGCTGAAGCTGAAACTCCAATACTTTGGCCACCTGCTGCAAAGAACTGACTCACTGGAAAAGACCCTGATGCTGGGAAAAATTGAAGGCAGGAGGAGAAGGAGACGACAGAGGATGAGATGGTTGGATGGTATCATTGACTCAATGGACATGAGTTTGAGCGAGCTCTGGGAGTTGGTGATGGACAGGGAAGCCTGTGTGCTGCAGTCCATGGGGTCACAAAGAGTCAGACATGACTCAGCGACTGAACTGATAATGCTCTACACCTATATATTTCATTACCCATTAGACATCACCATTTGGGGACCTAATAGGTATCTTGACCTAATATGTCCAAATCTTACTCTTATTCTCTCCATTTCCTTTGCCCTCCAAAATATCTCCTCCAACAGATTTCCTATCTCAGTAAATGGTAACTCTCAGAAGCATGGATCAAAATGCTTCAGAATCTTTAACATCATCGATTGCTCCCTCTTCCTCCCTCATGCATGTTTCTATGTGTGCATGCACAAATGTAGACACAGATTCAGATACATTGATAGTTCTTTCTTCAAAATATATTAATATTTATAATTTGACCACTTCCCACCACTTCTGCTGTTACCATTCTGGACTAAGCTACCATCATCTCTTTCTTAGAGTCTGTAATAGCTTTCTAACTTGACTTGCTTATGTACTTGTCCCCTTAAATGTATTCCCAGAGTTGCAGCCAAAATGAATCTATTAAAATGTAAGTCAGACTCAGTCTCTCTTTTGCTGAAGACTCTCCAAGTTTCCCATCTCTCAAAGAGTAAAATCCAAACTTCTCCAAAGAGCCTCCAAATGTCTATGCAATCTGATTATTTCTACCTTTCTTGTTAGGCTTCTTATTTTTCACCTCTCTGTCTCTCCACCCTCATTTAGTTTCAGCATGTCTCCCAAATGAGGTAATTTCCCACTTTCCTACCTCACCCACTCCCTTGTACCTAAGCCTAGAAAGAACCATCTGGTCAGCCAAAGCTCAATATGCAATCCATACTGTGTGTGTGTTCACTTTCTAGCTTGTTTATGTGAACATGAAAAATATAAGTATGCTTATTTTTAATTTAGCAAAGAATTTTCATACCAAATTATAGAATTTCTTCAGTATAACATTGGAGTTTCTTTTCTTTCTCTCTGCCTCTTTTTCAATCTTTTTATTTCTTTGTTCCCTACCCCCTCCCACTCTCTCCTTATTCTCTCCCTCTCTCCTATCTGTATACATTTCTACTGCTTTCTTTCCCTGTACTCTGTTCACTCTTTCTCTCAGCTGGTGAAGCACTGAAGATTTATTTTTAACAACAGTTGGACTTTGACTAGCTTGGGGAATTTCCTCCTTCTGCATGTTAGTCTCATATCTCTAAATTCCTTCCTGTCTGTTAATCCTACATCTGATCATGTAAAATACTTAACATTTATAAATAATACATATTATAGGTTTTATATAAGTTATACTGTGTAGAGCTGAAATGAAAGCAAGTGGGCTTTTCAAAAACTTACCAAATTAGCCATTATTTTATATAACTGAATATATTTTTTAAAATATATTCTCATTTTCTATTCTTTCTTTCAATTTCTTTCAGAGAAATTGTCTCTCTTCCAAAGAAGCAAAGAGGGTGACTTAAGATCAGTAAGGTGGTGGAATATGACAGTCCCGGCTTTAGAACCCTGTCATAAAAATGTGGTTTAGCAGCTAACCACGGAAAAGAACACATCTGTGAAAATCCCAGATCCAAGAAATAAAGCTGAAGCAGCACTCCCTCCCACCAACCCCTGGCATGAAAAGCAAGAAAAGCCACATTAGAAGGATAACAGAAGTGGTATCAGTTTTTGCTTTCTTCCCTCCCCCAGGCCAGCTCAGTTGCAGCACCTAAGAGGGTACCTTTGAATCTATGGTTTCTCCAGTGGGGAAATGAGAACCCAAGGCAGATACCGAGCTTTCCTGGTTGTTCCCCAGAGGCCCACTTCTGCCATGTGTCATGGGAAGGCTCTGGGAACTGCAAGACCAGATCATTTCAGGTCAGCTTGCACAAGGGGATGTAGTATAACTTACAGCCAACAGTGAGCAAACCTTGGAGGTGGTACTAGGACCCCTGCCAGTAACATCTCCTCGTCAAAAGTACAGTCAGCAGTCTAATCTCACCTGCAAGGGAACCCAACCTTTGAGAGCAGCATCTGAGAGAACCCAACCTCTGAGCACTAGCCCCTAGCTCTGGCAAACAGACTAGAACACACAGAGGCTCCACCCAACAGTGAAGCTCACTGCCAACAGTGAAACTCCAGCAGATCCCTCTATCAGCAGCAACCAGCCAGGAAAAAAGGCCACGCCCCCTGGTGCCTGTTGCCACACTGCAACAAAATGGCGACCTCAGCAGTTGATCGCCTCTGTAGCTATGCAGTAGTGGGGTTTTGGCGCCCCCGTCCACAAACTGGACATGCCCTTTGGTGTCAGTGGCCTCCCATGCCAAAATCGTGACCTCAGGGCTTAACTGTCTCTCTGGCTAAGCAACTGTGGTGTTTTGGTGTCCCAACCACAAAGTGGTGTCTATGAATTGGTCAAAACACCTGCTGCACTGCTCTTATTTTCTAATTTATCTTCACTTACCTATGTTCCATGTCTAAATAAATAATATACACAATAACAGTAATAAAATTTTTTCTAACAAACTTCAAATTTCTAGGAAAGATGCAAAACTAAGATCATACATTCAAATGTTCCTCTTAGAATATTAATGTAAAAGTTGCAAACAAGGGAAAATGAAATCAGGGCTGAAGTAGGGAGCGGTGTGAAGAACTGGCCAGAGAGTTTGACAAATTTAAGTTATTTATTTAATTCATGCTTGACTTTGGAACAAAGAAGGGTCCTCGACTTAGAATTACTGCATGTTGGACTTCCATGGTGGCACTGTGGATAAGAACCCGCCTGCCAAATCAGAGGATATGGTTTCTCTCTCTGGTCCAGGAACATTCCACATGCTATGGAGCAACTAAGCCATGTGCCACTGCTGAGTCGGTGCTCTAGAGCCTGTGAGCCACAACTACTGAGCCTGTGGGCTGCAACTACTGAGCCCATGTGCTGCAACTACTGAAGCCTGCACACCTAGAGACTGTGATGATAATAAGAGAAGCCACCACAAGGAGAAGCCCATATAACACAACAAAGAGCAGCCCCTGCTCTCCACACCTAGAGTGTAAAGTGAAAGGGAAGTTGCTCAGTCGTGTCCAACTCTTTGCAACCCCGTGGACTGTAGCCTACCAGGCTTCTCTGTCCATGGGATTCTCCAGGCAGGAATACTGGAGTGGGTTACCATTTCCTTCTCCAGGGGATTCTTCCTGATCCAGGGATCGAACCCAGGTCTCCAGCATTGGAGGCAGACGCTTTAACCTCTGAGCCACCAGGGAAGCCCACATACAAATATATATCCTATAGTCTTTTATGGTTTTGTATTTGCCTTTTTTACTCAATGATATATCTTGTAGATATTCCCATAGAACTTCCTCATTCCTTCTTACACCTGCATATTATTGGAGTTTACAAATGAATTTTAACATTAAATCATCTCTTCATTGATGTACTCTATATCGTGTTTTCAAAACTAATTTGTGACTATAATCTAGTATCTGAAATAACCCTATTTGCAAATAAGGTCATATTTGGAGGTACTGGGGGTAATACCTTTGGGGGACACATAATTCAATCCATAAAATCTGCATTGCCAAGAGTGAAGGGAAACTGGCATGCTCATACACTGATAATGAGAGCATGAATTGTTTAACCTTTTAGAATGGCAATTTGTCAATATGTATTAAAAAATTTTTAATGTGTCTACTTTCTGAAATAGCAATCTCAATATTCTGTTTTGATCCTAGGCAGGTAATTACATAGGAACAAAATTCTGTGGCAGATCAGGTGGTATGATATTCCCATCTCTTTCAGAATTTTCCACAGTTTATTGTGATCCACACAGTCAAAGGCTTTGGTATAGTAAGTAAAGCAGAAATAGATGACCTGCTTCTTGAGAAACCTGTATGCAGGTCAGGAAACAACAGTTAGAACTGGACATGGAACAACAGACAGGTTCCAAATAGGAAAAGGAGTACATCAAGGCTGTATATTGTCACCCTGCTTATTTAACTTCTTTGCAGAGTACATCATGAGAAACACTGGGCTGGAAGAAGCACAAGCTGGAATCAAGATTGCCGGGAGAGATATCAATAACCTCAGATATCCAGATGAACCACCCATATGGCAGAAAGTGAAGAACTAAAGAGCCTCTTGATGAAAGGGAAAGAGGAGAGTGAAAAAGTTGGCTTAAAGCTCAACATTCAGAAAACGAAGATCATGGCATCTGGTCCCATCACTTCATGGCAAATAGATGGCAAAACAGTGGAAACAGTGGCTGAGTTTATTTTTCTGGGCTGCAAAATCACTGCAGATGGTGATTGCAGCCATGAAATTAAAAGACGCTTACTCCTTGGAAGGAAAGTTATGACCAACCTAGATAGCATATTAAAAAGCAGAGACACTACTTTGCCAACAAAGGTCCATCTAGTCAAGGCTATGGTTTTTCCTGTGGTCATGTATGGATGTGAGAGTTGGACTGTGAAGAAGGCTGAGCACTGAAGAATTGATGCTTTTGAACTGCAGTGTTGGAGAAGACTCTTGAGAGTCCCTTGGACTGCAAGGAGATCCAACCAGTCCATTCTGAAGGAGATCAGCCCTGGGTGTTCATTGGAAGGAGTGATGCTGAAGCTGAAACTCCAGTACTTTGGCCACCTGATGTGAAGAGCTGACTCATCTGAAAAGACCCTGATGCTGGGAAAGATTGAGGGCAGGAGGAGAAGGGGATGACAGAGGATGAGATGGCTGGATGGCATCACCGACTCAATGGACATGGGTTTGGGTAGACTCAGGGAGTTGGTGATGGACAGGGAGGCCTGGCGTGCTGCAGTTCATGGGGTCACAAAGAGTCAGACATGACTGAGTGACTGAACTGAACTGAAAATTCTATGTGGAAAAAGAAGGTCTTTGCAGTGTTGTTTATAGCATTAAAATAGAAAATAATTATAAATAATTTGTTAAATGAATTATGATCCACAAGTATGAAGCCATTAAGATGAAGATATCATTGAATTTCATAATGAAATGCTACATTTCCCACTGATAGCAACATTTGTCATTGTCAAGAATGCTGGCTATGGCCTCAGAGGATGGCATTTTCTTTTTAGAGTAACTAAAACAGATAATAAATAATATATGTCTATTGTGATTATTAAAATATTATTACTAACTACTTACAGCTAACAACAAAATACAAATGTTGGTGAGGATGTGTGGAAATGGTAACCCTCATGCACTCTTGGTGGGAATGTAAATTGGTGCAGCTACTATGGAAAACAGTATCAAGTTTCCTCAAAAAATTGAAAATGGAACTACCATATGATCCAGCAATTTCACTTACTGATCTGAAGAAAATAAGAACAGTAACTTAAAAAGATATATACTCCCCCATCTTCACTGCAGCATTATTTACAATAGCCAAGACATGGAAGCAACCTAAGTTTCCATCCATGGATGAATGGATAAAGAAGATGTGATATATAGATATACAATGGAATATTATTCAGCCACAAAAAGAAGGAAATTTTTGCCATTTGAGACAACATGCAATGACCTTGGGTACATTATGCTAAGTGAAACAAGTCAGACAGAGAAAGACAGATATTGTATCTCACTTATATGTGGAACCCAAAAAACAAAACAAAAAAATCAAGCTCACGGATACAAAGATTAGATTGGTGGTTGCCAGAACCCAAGGGTAGGTGTTAGGTGAAATGGGTGAAGGGAATCAGAAGGTACAAACTTCCAGTTATAAAATAAATAAGTCTTTAGGGTGTTATGTTCATCATGGAGACTATAATTACTACTACTATAAATACTCTACTGCATATGTAAAAGTTATTGAGAGTATATCTTAAAAGTTCTCAGTGTAAGAAAAAATTCTGTAACTATGTATGGTGATGGATATTAACTAGACTTGCTGTGGTGATCATTTCACAGCACAGACAAATATTGAATCATTATGCTGTACATTTGAAACTAATATGTCAATTATATCTGAAAAAATATTACTAGCTTGTGTGTACATTTTACTTGAATCATGTACTTAGTGACAAGAAAACAAGCCTACAATATAAAGTTACATAAAAAACAGCTTGTAAGACAGTATCAATATTATGGTCCCATTAATATAAAGATATATTTATGATTAAAAATGCAAACAGAACCTTCTTAAAGGTTACACACCAAACTGTATAATAATCAGTTAATGCACTAAATTCCTCTAAAAAGTTTTTTTCTAGATGGAATTTAAGAATATTTTAATTTACATTTTTTGCTTCTCTGACATTTCTAATTTTTCTATTATGAACGTGCATTGCCTGTGTGATAAAGGCTAAACAAATAGTGGTTTAATGAAATAAGATGGGACTGCTGAAATGGCTAATGATGGGTCTCAAAAGGTGATATCAGGTGAGCAGTACCAAGGAGGGATGGAGAAGTCAGGAGAATGAACAGATGTTGTAGCCCCAGGAACTCTCTCCATTCTGCTGGGTGGACCTCTGGGGTGCCTGGGATGCCCTTGGTCTTTAGGGGCTTGCCTTGCTGTGCTGGGATGCACAGAGCCTTCATCAGGAGCCTGGGTACTCTCTGCCCACAGGCTGTGGTGGGAAGAAGTGGGGCGACTGATCTCAGAGAGGAGGTTGGTTGCAGCAGCAGGAGCACCCCAGAGCAGGAGGTAACTTCCGTCCAAAAATGAAAGCATCACAGTAGGACAATGAAAGTACACTTTGCACATGCAGGCAGTGAAGGTCCTCCTCCCTCCCTCTGCTTGGGGAGAGCTAGACTAGCCAGGCGGAGACTTCCCTCCCACCTTCACAGAACAACTGACCTTCTCCAAAAGGTCATGTTCTCACAAACCTCTAGTCTTTTGAAACTCAGTGTTACCATTCTCAAGAATAGCCTTTTTCCACACCAAATTCTGAATCTCTAAATCCTGTTGTCCTTTGCATGCGTGCATGCTCAGTCACTTCAGTTTCGTCCAACTCTTTGTGACCCTATGGACTGTAGCCCACCAGGCTCCTCTTTCCATAGCATTCTCCAAGCAAGAATACTAGAGTGGGTTGATATGCCCTCCTCCAGGGGATCTTCCTGACCCAGGAATTGAACCAGTGTCTCCTGCGTCTCGTGCATTGCAGGAGGATTCTTTACCCACTGAGCCACCTGGGAAGTCCCCTGTTGTCCTTTAATTCTTTTCAAATATTGCTTTTTTTAGGTTGCCTCCCCTGGTCCGAGGATGGAGGGAGAACAAAACACAGACATGCTGTAACACCACAAGGAGATGGAACAGCAGTGTCCAGCTAATGAAAAAAAGGACAAGAGTATCCTACTTTGTAATTTCCATGGAGACAAGTGTTGAAAGTTCCCACCCTTTTATGTAAAAAGTACTGTAAGACATGTAGGCTCCTAAGATATACTCCATTTTGCCAAATACCCTAAAGTTAGTTGGGATTCAGGGTGTCTCCTTCCTAAGGCTCCTACAACTGGTAAGTTTCTAAATAGACATGACTTAAGCCTTAGAAAGCATCACTATGAACAAAGCTAGTGGAGGTGATGAAATTCCAGTTGAGCTCTTTCCAATCCTGAAAGATGATTCTGTGAAAGTGCTGTACTCAATATGCGAGCAAATTTGGAAAACTCAACAGTGGCCACAGGACTGGAAAGGGTCAGTTTTCATTCCAATCCCAAAGAAAGGCAATGTCAAAGAATGCTCAAACTACCGCATAATTGCACTCATCTCATATGCTAGTAAAGTGATGCTCAAAATTCTCCAAGCCAGTCTTCAGCAATACGTGAACCGTGAACTTCCAGATGTTCAAGCTGGTTTTAGAAAAGGCAGAGGAACCAGAGATCAAATGGCCAATATCCGGTAGATCATGGAAAAAGCAAGAGAGTTCCAGAAAAACATCTATTTCTGCTTTATTGACTAGGCCAAAGCCTTTGACTGTGTGGATCACAGGAAACTGTGGAAAATTCTGAAAGAGATGGGAATACCAGACCACCTGACCTGCCTCTTGAAAAATCTGTAGGCAGGTCAGGAGGCAACAGTTAGAACTGGACATGGAACAACAGACTGGTTCCAAATAGGAAAAGGAGTACGTCAAGGATATATATTGTCACCCTGCTTATTTAACTTCTATGCAGAGTACATCATGAGAAACGCTGGGCTGGAAGAAGCACAAGCTGGAATCAAGATTGCCAGGAGAAATATCAATAACCTCAGATATGCAGATGACACCACCCTTATGGCAGAAAGTGAAGAGGAACTAAAAAGCCTCTTGATGAAAGTGAAAGTGGAGAGTGAAAAAGTTGGCTTAAAGCTCAACATTAAGAAAACGAAGATCATGGCATCTGGTCCTATCACTTCATGGGAAATAGATGGGGAAACAGTGGAAACAGTGTCAAACTTTATTTTTGGGGGCTCCAAAATCACTACAGATGGTGACTGCAGCCATGAAATTAAAAGACGCTTACTCCTTGCAAGAAAAGTTATGACCAACCTAGATAGCATATTCAAAAGCAGAGACATTACTTTGCCAACAAAGGTCTGTCTAGTCAAGGCTATGGTTTTTCCAGTGGTCATGTATGGATGTGAGAGTTGGACTGTGAAGAAGGCTGAGCGCCGAAGAATTGATGCTTTTAAACTGTGGTGTTGGAGAAAACTCTTGAGAGTCCCTTGGACTGCAAGGAGATCCAACCAGTCCATTCTGAAGGAGATCAGCCCTGGGATTTCTTTGGAAGGAATGATGCTGAAGCTGAAACTCCAGTACTTTGGCCACCTCACGCGAAGAGTTGACTCATTGGAAAAGACTCTGATGCTGGGAGGGATTGGGGGCAGGAGGAGAAGGGGATGACAGAGGGTGAGATGGCTGGATGGCATCACTGACTCGATGGACATGAGTCTGGGTGAACTCTGGGAGATGGTGATGGACAGGGAGACCTGGTGTGCTGCAATTCATGGGGTCGCAAAGAGTCGGACACGACTGAGCAACTGAACTGAACTGAACTGAACTGAAGGCTACAGAACAAGTCTCTAAGTTCCATTTATCAATATCCTAGGAAGGGCCATTGAGAGGACCTGGCAATGTTTGCCATACACACTTGTTTCTGAAATGGGAGATTCACTTAAGAAAATAATTCCATGGCTCATTCCTGGACCTCCTGGCTGTGTTCTTGCCACCTTTGTATTGGTGGAGTTAAGCAATATTTTCATGAAACCTTTAGGTCAAAGTTTAGCTCTCCCAACATTGTGGCTTCCCTTTGCTTTCTCTTCTATCACAAGCTAGCCTTAAAGACCTTGATCTTCCAACTCACCATGAGACAGCAGGGCATCACAGTTAAAAGCATGGTCTTGGAAGCCAGTCTGCTTGAGTTCAGCTCTTGGCTCTGACATTACATAACTGTGACAGAACAAATTACTAAATATCTGCATGCCTCAGTTTCCTTAACCTAATGCTACCTACATCACAAGAATGTTTTCTTATCATAAGTTATTATAAGCATTTAAAACAGTGACGGATACGTGCTACAGGTTACAAAATACTTGTTAAATAAACAAATACCTGTACTAGACCGGATTATTTCTGTCCCAACAACATGGCCCAGCAGGTCATACTGATTCAGTCGAGAGCCATCTTGCGCCACTTCCACAGATTTGTTCTTCCCAAGAGTCCAAGAATAAACGACTTCAGCTGTTGTATAGGCATCTAAGGCAAAAAAAAAAAAAAAAAAAAAAAAAGTCAACAAGGAAAACGGAAGGGAAAAGAAAATGATTATCTTTGATAGTAAACTCATATGAGATTGAAATACAACTCTCATCCCAAAAGACTTTTTAATATGTGGTCTGTCTTGAAATGAATTACATTTATCCATGCTTGTATTAAGTACTTGTTGAATAATTATTAATAGTTTACTCTGGACACTATTGCCAACATCCACTGGATTGAAGAAAAAGCAAGGGAATTCCAGAAAAATATCTACTTCTGCTTCATTGAGTATACTAAAGCCTTTGACTGTGTGGATCACAAAAAACTGTGGAAAATTCTTAAAAAGATGGGAATAAACAGACTACCTTACCTGCATCCTGAGAAACCTGTATGCAGGTCAAGAAGCAACAGTTAGATCCAGACATGGAACAATGAACTGGTTCAACATTAGGAAAGGAGTACATCTAGGCTGCATATTATCACCCTGCTTATTTAACTTATATGCAGAGTATATCATGCAAAATGACGAGGTGGATGAAGCACAAGCTGGAATCAAGATTTCCAGAAGAAATGTCAATAACCTCAGATATGCAGACACCACCCCTATGGCAGAAAGTGAAGGATTAAAGAGTCTCTTGATGAAAGTGAAAGAGGAGCGTGAAGAAGCTGGCTTAAAGCTCAACATTCAGAAAATGAAGATCATGGCATCCAGTCCCATCACTTCATGGCAAATAGATGGAGAAACAGTGGAAACAGTGGCAGACTTTATTTTTGGGGGCTCCAGAATCACTACAGATGGTGACTGCAGCCATGAAATTAAAAGACACTTACTCCTTGGAATAAAAGTTATGAGCAACCTAGACAGCATATTAAAAAGCAGAGACATTACTTTGCCAACAAAGGTCTGTCTAGTCAAGGCTATGGTTTTTCCAGTATCATGTATGGATGTGAGAGTTGGACTCTAAGGAAACCTGAGCACTGAAGAATTGATGCTTTTGAATTGTGGTGTTGGAGAAGACTCTTGAGAGTCCCTTGGACTGCAAGGAGGTCCATCCTAAAGGAAATCAGTCCTGAATGTACATTGGAAGGACTGATGTTGAAGCTGAAATTCCAGTAGTTTGGCCACCTGATGTGAAGAGCTGACTCATTTGAAAAGACCCTGATGCTGGGAAAGATTGAAGGCAGGAGGAGAAAGGGACGACAGAGGATGAGATGGTTGGATGGCATCACCGACTCAATGGACATGAGTTTGAGTAAACTCCAGGAGTTGGTGATGGACAGGGAGGCCTGTTGTGCTGCAGTCCATGAGGTTACAAAGAGTCGGACATGACTGAGCGACTAAACTGAACTGAACTGATTCAAAAATCCATGGGATGCAGCAAATACTAAGAGGGACATTTATGGCAAAAAAAGCCTGTATCAGGAAACAAGAAAACTCTCAAATACACAACCTAACCTACCATCTAAAGGAATTAGAAAAAGGGCAAAGAAAACCAAGAGTCAGCAGAAGGAAGGAAATTATAAAGATTAGAGGAGAAATAAGTTAAGTAGAGACCAAAAAAACCCCCACAACAATGGAAAAGATCAATGAAGGCAAGAGCTGACTTTTTTGAAAAGATAAATGAAATTGCTAAGACTTTAAGCCACTCATTAAAAGAGAGGGAGACCCAAATAAATTAAAAAATGAAAGAGGGGAAATTACAATGACTATCACAGAAACACAGAAAATCATAAGAGAATAGTATGAGCAGTTATATGCCAACAAATTGGACAACCTAGATGAAATGCATAAATTCCTAGAAACATAAACTCTTCCAAAACTGAGTCAGGAAGAAACAGATACTCTGAACAGACTGGTCACTAGTAGGAAATTAAATCAGTAATCAAAAAACTCTCAAAAAACAAAAGTCCAGGACTAGACAGTCTCACAGGGAAATTCTACCAAATATATAAAGAATTAATACCTATCCTTCTCAACTATTCCAAAACATTGAAGAGTAGAAAACATCCCCAAATTCATTCTACAAGGTCATTATTACCATGATATCCAATTAGGCAAAGACACTACAAAACAGAAAATTATAGGCCAATATCTCTGATTTTTATATAGATATAAAAATCTTCAATAAAATATTATCAAACCAAATCTAGCAATATGCAAAAAAGAACTATATACCATTGTCAAGTGCAAATTATTCTAGGATGCAATCATGGTTCAGTATCCACAAATCAATCAATGTGGTACACCTCATTAACAAAAAGAAGACAAAAGCCACATGATCATCTCAATAGATGTGGAAAAATTTTACAAAATTCAACACCCATTCATAACAAAAACTCTCCAGAAAGTGAGCATAGAGGCAATATATCTCAAAATAATAAAAGCCATCTAGGACAAACCCACAACTAATGTTATAGTCAATGGTAAAAAGCTGAAAGCTTTTCCTCTAAAATCAGGGAATAAGACAAGGATGCCCAATCTCACCATCTTTATTTAACATAATATTGGAAGTCCTATTCACAGCAATCAGACAAGAAAAAAATGGCATCCACATTAGAAGGAGGGAGATAAAATGGTCACTATTTACAAATGACATAATACTATATATAGAAAATGCTAGTCACCACCAGAAAAGTATTAGAACTAATAAATTAATTCAGCAAAGTTGTAGGATTCAAGATTAATATACAGAAATCTGTTGCTGTTCTATACACCACTAAGAAACTATCATAGAAAGGCAAATAAACAATCCCATTTATATCAAAAAGAATAAAATATGAAGGAATAAATTTAACCAAGGAAATGAAGGATCTATATTCTGAAAACTATAAATCATTAATGAAGGAAATGGAAGATCACACAAACAAATATAAATGTAGCCAATATTGATGGACTAGAAAAGTTAATATTGTTAAAATGTCTGCATTGTTCAAAGAAATTCACAGATTTAACACAATCCCTAACAAAATACCCATGCCATTTTTCACAGAACTAGAACAAATAGTCCTAAAATTTGTGTGGAAGCACAAAAGACCCTGAAGAGCTAAAGCAATCTTGAGAAAAAAAACACAAAGCTTGAGGCATCATGCTCTCTGACTTCAGATTGTATTACAAAGCTCCAGTAATCAAAACAGTATGATACCACACAAAAATAGAAATATAGATCAATGGAGCAGTATAGAAAGCACAAAAATAAACTCACGCACCTATGGCAAATTAATCTATGACAAAGGAGGCAAGAATATACAGTGGAAAAAAGATAGCCTCTTCAATAAGTGGTGCTGTGAAAACTGGCAGCTACAATGTCAAAACATTAAATCAGAACACTCCTTCACACTATATACAAAAATAAACTCAAAATGGACTAAAGACCTAAATGTAAGACTGGAAATCATAAAACTCCTAGAAGAAAACATAGGTAGAGCAGTCTTTGACATAAGAGTTAGCAATATATTTTTGGATTGTCCCTTTAAGCAAAGGAAACAAAAAGATAAATAAACACATAGGACCTAATTAAACAAAAAATTTTGCACAGCAAAGGAAACCAACTAAGAAACTTGATTTAAAAATATAGAGAAGACCCGAATAGACATTTCCCCAAAGACATAAATGTTCAATAATTAGTCACCTGAAAAGATGCCCAATATTACTAACCGTCAGAGAAATGCAAATCAAAACCACAATAAAATATCACTTCACATGAGTTATAATGGCTGTCATCAAAAAGATCCCAAATAATAAATTTGGAAAGGATGGATAGACTTGGTAAGGATGTTGAGAAAAGGGAACACTTATACAGTAGTACACTGTTAGTGGGAATGTAGATTGATGTAGCCATTGTGGAAAATAGTATGGAGGTTTCTCAAAAAACTAAAAACAGAACTACCATATGACCCAGCAATTCCACTCCTGGGAATATATTTGCAGAAAATGAAAACACTAATTTGAAAAGATATCTGTACCCCAGTGTTCATAGCAGCAGTATTTGCAATAGGCAAGATACAGAAGCCAACTTAAATGTTCAACAGATGAATGTATATGATATAGTGTGTGTGTGTGTGTGTGTGTGTAAATGGATACTGTTGTTTAGTCACTAAGTCATGTCCAACTCTTTGTGACCAACATGTACGGTAGCCCGCCAGGCTCCCTCTGTCCATGGGATTTTCAAGGCAAGAATACTGGAGTGGGTTGCCATTTCCTTCTCCAGGGGATCTTCCTGACCCAGGGACCAAACCCACATCTCCTGCATTGGCAGGCAGATTCTTTACCACTGAGCCAACCAGGGAAGCCTAAAATGGGATATTAGCCATAAAAAGAAAGAAATTTTGATATTTGCAACAACATGGATAGACTTTGAGGCTTTTATGTTCAGCAAAATAAGTCAGACAAAGAAAGACACATACTATTTGTAATCACTTATATACAGAATCTAAAAATTCCAACAAACTAATGAATATAAGAAAACAGAAACAGACTCCTAGATGCAGGGAACAAACTAGTGCTTATCAGTGGGGAGAGGAACTAGGCAATGGCAAGATAGGGGTAGAGGATTAAGAGGCACAAACCACTATGTATAAAGTACATAAATTACAAGAAAATACTGTGCAGCACAAGGAATACAGCCAATAATTTTAATAACTTTAAATAGAATATAATTTATTAAAATATTGAGTCACTAGGGTATACATCTGAAAGTAATATAATATTTTAAATTAACTATACTTTAAGTTTTTAAAAAATGAAATAAGGGTTTTAGTACATAGGCTATAAGGTCTGTGGGCATGACTGAAATAGAGATGACATGGCCAGACGTATGCTCTAGAAAGATTGTTCAACCAGCAGTATGGATGACTGGTTGGAAAGAATGAAACTAATGCCAAAACAGTAGTTACAAAGGCCATCACAATGTTTTGTGTGAATGGCATTTAGGACAAAATATATAGTATTAGTGGGATGAATTGAGTGGAATGGGGAGGAGATCTCAGTGGCAGGTTATAACTATGGCTTGGCTTCCCTGATAGCTCAGTTGGTAAAGAATCCGCCTGCAATGCAGCAGACCCCAGTTGGATTCCTGGGTTGGGAAGATCCCCTGGAGAAGGGATAGGCTACCCACTCCAGTATTCTTGGGCTTCCCTTGTGGCTCAGCTGGTAAAGAATCAGCCTATAATGTGGGAGACCTGGGTTTGATCCCTGAGTTGGGAAGATCCCCTGGAGAAAGGAAAGGCTAACCACTCCAGTATTCTGGCCTGGAGAATTCCATGGACTGTATAGTCCATGGGGTCACAAAGAGTCAGACATGACTGAGTGACTTTCACTTTCAAGAAAAGAAAGGAGAAAGTGTGAGGAAGGATTCTAGATAACCATGAGTTTGTAGCTTTTGCAAGTACTTGACTCATGATGGAATTCATTCACCTATCGGGGAATAGAAATCTTTCCCTTCAGGCCTTCTCTTTCTTCTCTTCTCCCTGCCTGTCCCATGGGTTTCTTTAAACCCTCAATTTCCCTCCCAGTCGAGTCCTTCTCCTCAAGTTCGATCTTTTTTTTTTCCCCCATGGAGGAGCAGACTTAGAGAGGTGTGGGGAATGGATGCTGCAGAAAGGAGACTTATCAGACAATAAGAACTACAGCACTCCTAGAATGGCCCCCTTAACATATATTGTATTGGCTATGATGCCACAAGCATCTGCTTGCCTTTGGTTGCTTTGCCAAATGCCTCCTTCTGTTACTTGAGCCTTGGTATGTGCCAGGCTCCAGGAATATGAGAAGTAAAAATCAGTCCTGCCACAATAGCACAAATGAGCAAGAATTCCCTTTGAACTCATACTGTCAGAAACTGCTTGCTTGCTTGCTTGTTTTATTCAGTCACTCATATACTGAGACATTATAATAGATGGTTAATGTACAGAAGTCATAAGACATTTGAGGTCCCAACCCTTCATTGAACTTATAAGTCTAGTACAGAAAGAAAATATGTAAGTAAATAAAGAAGATAATATCGTACAGTGGTAAGTGCTATAAAAAATGAAACAGAGTTTATGAGGTGGGGAGGAGTTTAATTAGATACAGTGATCAGAGCAGATCCCTTTGAGGGGGTGGCTTTTTAGCAGAAAAATGGAAGATGAGCAAAAGCCAGAGTTCGATGGAGAATATTTCATGCGCCAAACAAACAAAAAACAGAAAGTGTAAACTCTTCTGAGTGGGAAATATTCTGCAGTGTCACAGTGTTCTAGGAACTGGAAGAAAGCCAATGGAAAGGGGAAAGAGATATGAGATGAGGTTGAAGAGGTTAACGACAACCTGATCACAAGATCTAAACCAAGACACAAAACACAGAAGGTTTCAGAGAAAAAATACCCAGCTTGGTTTGGGCATATTCAGTAAGAATACAAGAGTTCTGATGAACATAACAACTACAGCCTAAGGCTGGCATACTATGAAACCAAGTGGAAATAAACACTCCATAGGTTTATAACTAATTCAAATACTTAAAACTGTCAAGATTTTAAAATATCCAAAGTTACAGGGTAAGTTATAGGCAAGTATGCATGTGTGCCAAGTTGCTTCAGTTGTGGCTGACTCTCTGCAACCCTGTGGATTGTAGCCCACCAGGCTCCTCTGTCAGAGAGTTACTGGCAAATCAGGACAAATTTGGACTTCTGGCATGAGGTATATGTGTTTATGCAGCTACTGAAATGATCATGTGGCTTTTTTGTCCTTTACTTTATTGATATGGTGTATTACATTGATTGATTTTTGGATATAAAGGCAACTTTATATCCCTGGAATAGATCTCACTTGAAGATAGTGGGTAATTCATTTATAGGCTTTTTTATTTGTTTTTTATTTTATTTATTTTGTTGAAGACTTTTATGTCTATAGTCTTAAAGAATTCATAAAGAATATTTGTCTGTAGTTTTCTTGTGATCTTTGGTTTTGGTATCATGGTAATACTGACCTGACTGTATGTTCTTCCTCATCTGTATTATACAAGACTTTGGGAAGACTTAGTGTTCATTCGTCTTTAAATGTTTGATAAAATTCAATGGTGAAACCATCTGGGTCTGGGTTTTTGCTTGTGGGAAGTTATAAAATTACTAATTAAGTCCTTTGTTATAGGTCCAGTAAAAATGTCTACTTTTTTCTCAGTCACTTCCAGTAGTTTGTGTATTAGTAGTAATTTTTCCATTTCATCTAGGCTCTCTCATTTGTTGACATGTAATTTGCAGCTTGTGTTATTTTATAATCCTGTTTATTTCTGTAAGATCAGTAGTGATGTCCTTATTTCATGATTTGATTATTCTCTTGTTTTGTGCGTCTGTGTTTTGTATTCTCTCTTTCATCAGTCTAGCTAAAGGTTTATCAATTTATTGATTTTTTCAAAAAAACACTTTTACATTATTTGATTCTGTTTAATGTTTTTCTATTTTCTGTTTCATTTAATTTCACTCTAATGTTTATTGTTTTCTTCTATCTGCTTGTTTTGAATTTAGTTTGCTCTTCTCTTTCTAGTTTCTTAAGGTGGAAGTTCAGGTTATTGATTTTAGATCTTTCTTCTTTTTGATACAGTCTTTACAGTTATAAATTTTCCTCTAAACACTGCTTTAAGCTGTATTTACATTGTACATAATTTTCATTAATTTCAAAATATTTTCTAATTTCCCTTATGAATTTTTCTTTGACACATTTTTTTTTTGTTTAGGAATATGCTGTTTAATTTCAGCATATTTGTGAATTTCCCAAATTCCCTTCCATAATTGATTTTTAATTTCATTCAAGTGAGGTTAGATAACACACTTCATACGGTTCCAGTACTTTTAAACTGACTGCACCTTGTTTTAAGGCCTAACATACAGTTTACCATAGAAAATATTCCATGTGCACCTCAGAATAATGGGTGTTATTATTTGGTAGAGTGCAATATAAATGCTGCTGCTGCTGCTGCTAAGTCGCTTCAGTCGTGTCCGACTCTGTGCAACCCCATGGACTGCAGCCTACCAGGTTTCTCCGTCCATGGGATTCTCCAGGCAAGAACACTGGAGTGGGTTGCCATTTCCTTCTCCAGTACATGAAAGTAGAAAGTGAAAGTGAAGTCGCTCAGTCATGTCTGACTCTTAGCGACCCCATGGACTGCAGCCTACCAGGCTCCTCCATCCATGGGATTTTCTGGGCAACAGTACTGGAGTGGGGTGCCATTGCCTTCTCCAATATAAATGCTAATTAGACCTAATTGGTTTGTATCGTGTTCAAGTCTTCTATTTCTATGTTGATGCTCTGTCTAGTTGCTCAATGGAAGTGGAATATTAAAATGTTTAGTTTTTTTTATTATTGAATATTCTATTTCCCTTTTCTATTCTTGTCAGTTTTGCTCTGTGCATTTTGGGTTTCTAGGTGCAATCATCTTTATAATTGTTATATCTTCCTGATGAATTGATCCTTTTTATCATTATGAAATCTTCAAGGCTTCTTCAGAATGGGGGTGAAGAGGATCAGAACATGGTTCTCTCGCCTTATTGAGAATCAGCCATTTCTCTTGACTAACAACACTCCTCAGACTGTTGTGAGCCTTTGCTTAGAGTTTGGAGAAAGTTTATTTTGACAACTTTTGAAAATGTTCTTGTTGCTTTTATTGAAGAGTGGATTTTCAGAAGTTCTCACTTTACCATTCCAGAATTGCTTCCTTATTAGTTTTCAAAGTCAATATTAACTGCCCACTTAAGAATTTAAACCACTCTCTCCTTCTTAATATACTTAATTTGCTTCTAGGACAGTATGTTCCCTTAAGTTTCCTCTTACTACACCTGTCCTATCCTTCACATTTACTGAGTTATTCTCTTGTCTTTAGCCTCTAAATGTTATAGTGATTCAGGAAACAGTCTTTGACACTCTTATCTACATGCAGTCAACTCCTCCAGCCTTATGGCTTTAAATACCATCTAAATGGATGAAACTTCAATTAAATATCCAGTCTGCTGGCTCAGATGGTAAAGAATCTGCCTACAATGCAGGAGACCCACGAACAATCCCTGAGTATGGAAGATCCCCTGGAGGAGGGATTGGCTACCCACTCCAATAATCTTGCCTGGAGAAACCATGGACAGAGGAGCCTGGTGGGCTACATTCCATGGGGTCCCAAAGAGTTGGGCATAACTGAGAGACTAATACATACTAAATATCTTTCCTGAAGCCAGACTTACATTCCATATATTCAGCACCCAGAAGCACTAGTTGTGTCCCTTATCAAGCATAAACCCCATCAAGTGTAACCACTATCCTGACTATTGTTTCTATGTGTGTGTAATTTCCTTCCTGGCATTTATTGGGAAATGTATATATTTTATTGAAAATCAAATAATGAGAAAAATAGTTGAGAAATAAGCAAAATGGAAACATAATTCTCCTATAAAAATTAAAGCTTAACAATAGACATAGAATCATTACTGGATTAAAGAAATCTACTAATGTCAAGTCAAAGCAAGAACAGGAAATGCTGGCACACTGAGTCAAAAGTGTTGAAATTCCAAGTATCAGCACAGGAATATATGTTGATCTGATCACTTGATTTTGCTTATCATAAGTGTATGTTTATAGCCATTACTCCTTGGAAGAAAAGTTATGACCAACCTAGATAGCATATTGAAAAGCAGAGACATTACTTTGCCAATAAAGGTCTGTCTAGTCAAGGCTATGTTTTTTCCAGTGGTCATGTATGGATGTGAGAGTTGGACTGTGAAGAAAGATGAGCACTGAAGAATTGATGCTTTTGAACTGTGGTGCTGGAGAAAACTCTTGAGAGTCCCTTGGACTGCAAGGAGATCCAACCAGTCCATTCTAAAGGAGATCAGCCCTGGGATTTCTTTGGAAGGAATGATGCTAAAGCTGAAACTCCAGTACTTTGGCCACCTCACGTGAAGAGTTGACTCACTGGAAAAGACTCAGACGCTGGGAGGGATTGGGGACAGGAGGAGAAGGGGCCGACAGAGGATGAGATGGCTGGATGGCATCACTGACTCGATGGATGTGAGTCTGAGTGAACTCCGGGAGTTGGTGATGGACAGGGAGGCCTGGCGTGCTGCAATTCATGGGGTCGCAAAGAGTCGGACACGACTGAGCGACTAAACTGAACTGAACTGATACTGCTAATGGTGAGTCATTTTTAGTCTTCTTGCCTGGGAAATCTCATGGACAGTGGAACCTTACTGGCTATAGTCCACAGGGTCACAAAGAGTTGGACACGACTGAAGTGAATTAGCATGCATAGCCGATTAACAATGTTGTGATAGTTTCAGGTGAACAGCAAAGGGGCTCAGCCATACATATATATGTATCCATTCTCCTACAAACTCCCCTCCCATCCAGGCTGCTAAGTAACATTGAGCAGAGTTCCCTGTGCTATACAGTAAGTTCTTGTTGATTATCTATTTTAAATGTAGTGTGTAAATGTCTATCCCAACCCCCCTAACTGTCCCTTCTTCCTGGCAACCCCAGCAACCATAAATTCATTTTCTATTACTTTTTTATATATATCATCCAGCAGCAGCCCTATGGTCAGGGCAAAACTTGAATTCCAAGCTGAAATCCATGGCCACAATTGGAAAGTACCACCAAGAATGAAGGGGCTTCCCTGGTGGCTCAGATGGTAAAGAATCTGCCTGCAATATAAGTGACCTGGGTTCAATCCCTGGGGTGGGAACATCCCCTGAAGAAGGGAATGGTAACACACTCCAGGATTCTTGCCTGGAGAATCCCATGGAAGGAGGAGCCTGGCAAACTATAGTCTATGGGGTGGCAAAGAGTCAGACACAACTGAGCAACACACACACCAAGAATAAAGGCGGTTGTACCCTATCTCCAGAACTTTAGTCTTTTCAATCCTTATTGCTCAACAGTTCTAGGTTTCCTAATTGTTCATGAGGGGAGCTTGTTCACTCACGAACAACTCTATCCTACATAGAATGGAAGTAATACTTACCTAACTTGATAGTAAATCCATTAGGACAGAATCTATAAGTCATCCTTGAGTTCTCTTCTTGTGATAATCTATATCTAATTCATTGGAGGATGCTTTGGGATTGTCCTTCACGATGTGTCCAGAATTAGAATCTTATCACTTATGCCACTATCACTCTGATATGAGCCATCATCATCTCTCAACTGAAATATTACAATAATCTATTAACTGGACTCCCTGCTTCTATCTTTCTCATACTTATTTTTAACAGAGTATCCATAATGATTCTTAAAAAATCAAAATCAGATAATATATCTAAATATTCCAATAACTCCACTTTCCCTCAGAATAAAATTCAAAGTGCTTTACTGTCCATCAAGACTGCAGATGACCTGACCCCCTCTTTGATCTCACATCTGGCACTTTGATGTTCTTTAACAAGTCAGATACATTTCTGACTCAGGGTCTTGTCCCTGGCTGTTCCCTATAACTACAGTATTATTTCCACAAATATCTGTCTTGTTAAATCTTTTGCCTCCTCAAACTTTCTGCCCAAATGTCACTTTTTCAAAGAAGACTACACTGATTACTTTATTTTAAATTTCAACGGCAATGCCTATCTTCCACCTAGACATGATTGCCTCCACCTTCTTCTGCAGTACTTTTATGTCTTCTTATGGTGTGTCTCATTTTACAACATACTTTATACTTTAATTTTTAATCTAGTGTTTATTTTCTCTTTTGCCATCACTCTCTCCTCTATATAAGCTCCACAAGGGCAGGGTCTTTGTTTTATTCATGGATGCATTCCAAGCTCCTATAATAGAGCCTGGCCTACAGGAGATAATTTGTAAATTTGGACAATGATTGAAAAAAAATATGTCACACGTAATTATTTGGGTCTTTTCAAATGCACTTTCTACATTAAAATACAGAGATAAATATAATTTAGAGATGATAAACACAGACCATGATATATTGCTCCAAGTGTAGTTCAGTTCAGTCACTCAATCATGTCTGACTCTTTGCGACCCCATGGACTACAGCACACCAGGCCTCCCTGTCCATCATGAACTCCTGGAGTTTGCCCAAACTCATGTTCATTGAGTCAGTGATGCCATCCAACCATCTCATCCTCTATCGTCCCCTTCTCTTCCTGCCTTCAATCTTGCCCAGCATCAAGGTCTTTTCAAATGAGTCAGTTCTTCGCATCAGGTGGCCAAAGTATTGGAGTTTCAGCTTGAACATCAGTCCCTCCAATGAATACTCAGGACTGATCTCCTTTAGGATGGACTGGTTGGATCTCCTTGCAGTCCAAGGGACTCTCAAGAGTCTTCTCCAACACCATAGTTCAAAAGCATCAATTCTTCGGCACTCAGCTTTCCTTACAGTCCAATTCTCACATCCACACATGACTACTGGAAAAACCATAGCCTTGACTAGACAGACCATTGTTGGCAAAATAATGTCTCTGCTTTTTAATATGCTGTCTAGGTTGGTTATAACTTTCCTTCCAAGGAGTAAGCGTCTTTTAATTTCATGGCTGCAGTCACCACCTGCAGTGATTTTGGAGCCCAAAAAATAAAGTCTGCCACTGTTGCTCTGATGACTCCCAAGTTAAACTTACTCTGAAATTCTTAGTCAGAAACTCACTCAAATTCTACTCGATTTTGATTTTTCTAATTATCTGAAAATGGGCTATGTATGTACTTATTTCTCTGCCAGATTTACAGCTATTGGCAAGGGCAATACTCTATTAAAAGGAGAAAATTTCCCATCTCTTACTGTTTATCATTCGCTGTAGAGAATTAGATAGAAGTATACGAAGATGCACATAGAATAGGAATTTTAAAAATATAAACACCTTCTGTTAGAAGGATCTTGTCTTTAGGAACCTATTATTGTGCTTTATATTAGCTCTCTCTTGGCTTGTCTTATGGATAATTTAGGAAACAGATGTTAATGTTATAAGCTAATGACAAAGAAATTAGTCTGAAATGGTGAAATAACGTTTGCTTCCTAAAATGAAAACTCTATTAAAGGTTAAATCTCCTCCTGATCAGTTAGTACTACTCCACCCCACTCCCCTTCCCCACTTACATACTAGCCCAAATTAAAACTCTCAGCTTTTGGAATTACTAAGGGACAGAATAGGAACTATGTCATTTTTTTTGGAGGAGGGGAGATCAGAAAACAGAAAGTAAGAAAATACATACAGCTTCCAAACTTCAGTGGGCAGGCATGCACATCCATAGGAAAATCTTCCAAATGCATGGGACACTCAGCATGAATTGTTAACCTAAAAGGAAGAACAGAACATGAAATTAAGCTAAAATGAATGGTATTAAACATGGAGATAGGTTTCCATTCACCAACAGTGGAGTGCTGCTAAAAAAAAACAAAAATTTGTTTGTTTAGGTTCACTGAGATCTAAGATTTTATGAACACAAGGGATGGATTAACTGGACTAGAGAGCCTCTCAAAGCAGCATTCAGTATTCAGATTTTTAGATCAAATATGAATCCATTTTACCACCTTTAGGAAAACAAATATCATTTATCTGCCCTAGCTGAGCTCCCTTAGCTACCTGCCCACCAAAGCAGCATGGAAACACCAGGTTCTGAGTCATTCAGTCCTGATAGCAGTTTAATTGCCTGTGTGAGTGTGTGCTGTCACTCAGTTGTGTCTGACTCTTTAAAACTCCATGGACTGTAGCCTGCAAGGTTCCTCTGTCCATGGAATTTTCCAGGCAAGAATAGTGAAGTGGGTTGCCATTTCCTTCTCCAGGGATCTCCCCACCCAGGGATCGAATTCACATCTCTTGCATCTCCCACACTGGCAGGCAGATTCTTTACCACTGTACCACCTTGGAAGCCCAGCAGTTTATTTCTGAAATAATTCTCCTCAGCAGGCTATCGTGTGAATTAAAAAAATTGAGAGACTGCACTGGAGAGGAGGGATGTGTAGAAAGGATACCTTTAACCTGATAATAAGCACAAAAGATGGCTCTGCTGAAGGTGATTCTTGCAGAACACATACACATATTTGCACATTCATGTACACACACAGCAGCTGGCAAGAAAAAAAAAAATTACAAAGTTTATGGAGGACATCAAACACCTTAAAGGTCAAGTATGAAGAACTCATGTGCTCTTAATAGGGACAACATGTAGGAGAGACTGTTCACAGATTCCTCAATCGAAATCTAGACTGGGTAAGACTTGCCATACCCACATACTCAATCTCTAGCATTACTGTCTAAATAATCAGTTCTAAAATTTCCTGTCTTTTTCCTTCATATATTTTGAGCCTCAACTTTCTTTGTCCTAGGAAGTAACCTGCTATGTGGAAATGGGAATTGCAAAAATTCATAATTATTTGACAGCTAACTTTGATGAGCTTTTTCTAGCTAACCTGTATACCCCCTGGTTATACTGGATTCAATCCCTGCCATCCTCTTAAGAGTTTTAGGTGGCCAACTGGCAATAATCTCTTATCCTGGCTAACTGTTAAACTTGATAAATGTGTACCACCTCATAAATGATCACAGTAGCAATACTGGATACTGCTCAAATCAGGCTGACTAAAGCAAACATGCTCAGGTGTTTATTAGCAAGAACTCTAGGCTGGAAGGCAGAAACCAAGTGTGTGCCCTTTAGCAAATATTTACCCACCTCTTATTTTCCATTTCCTTATCTAAATAGTAAGAGGTTAAAACTAGATGGCAAGTATCCTTGCAGCTCTAACTAATCCCTTGGATATTTATAAAATTTCCCATGTGTCTTGGACAAAAGCTCAATTCTCAAGTCAGCCTGCAATATTCCACCAATCTACTCTTTATTCCTAAGGCATAAGTAGGGAATTTCAGGACTCAGAGAACCTGATACAAGAGAGATATCTTTCATTGAGAAGCCTGCTCCTGTTGGATACATAAAAGATTTCATGAGGGCTTAATAAAGAAAACTGTGTTCCTTTTATCCACTTAGTATTTCCAAGATACTGCCTATTATGAGTAATGCCAAGGGGAAACTACTTTATGTCTACCCTGTTGTCCTGAGGACATGGCAAATATAACTACAACAAATAGATTATCAAAGCCAAGATGCAAAAGGTACTGATTTCTGTTTAGAAGAACTGAATTATAATAGCTTTCCTATTTTCATTCCCATCCACTTTATACCCATTTTACCTAAGCACAGATAAGTAATGATAAAGCAGGTGTTGGTGGGAGTAGGGTACTTCAAAAGCCAGATTATGCTGTGGTCTTTTCACTGGTACTTAAATGCATCCTAATGCCTTCTCTCCTCCTTGTACAACTTTTAAGACCCCTTCAACCTTTTTATGCAGCAGAAAGCACCCAGACTAAATTCAGGCTAATATACTCATCACCACAATCTATGCCACAAAATATCCATCCTCTTCAAAACTTTGCTTCTACCCTCTTTTATTATTATGTTGAAAGTGAAAGTCACTCAGTCGTGTCTGACTCTTTGCGACCCCATGAACTATACAGTCCATGGAATTTTCCAGGGCAGAATACTGGAGTGGATAGCCTTTCCTTTCTCCAGGGGATCTTCCCAACCCAGGTCTCCCACACTGAAGGCAGATTCTTTACAAGCTGAGCCACGAGGGAAGCACTATTATTATGTTGTTAAATTAAATTATTATTTTGTGACAAAACACTTAACATAAGATCTGCCCACTTAGTAAATTTTAAGAATTTAACACAGTATTTTTAATTCACCCGAATAGATATTAGCCAAAGAAGACATACAAAATGGTTAACAGGGACTTGAAAAGATGCTCAACATCTCTACTCATCAGGGATATGCAGATTAAAACCACAATGCGATATCACCTCACATTTGTTAGAACAGCTGTCATCAAAAAAGATAAGAGATAACAAGTGTTGGTAAGGATGTGGAAAAAAAGAGAATCCTCCTACACTGTTGGTGGGAATGTAAATTGGTACAGCCCCTATGGAAAACAGTAGAGAGGCTCTTCAAAAATTAAAAATAGAACTACCATGTGATCCAGCAATCCCACTTCTGGTTCTCTGTCCAAAGGAATTGAAATCAAGATATCAAAGAGATATCTGTACTCCCATGTTTTATTGCAAAATTATTCACAATAGCCAAGACATGGAAGCAAACTAAATGTCCATTAACAGATAAGTGGATAAGAAAACGTACCTACATACAATGGAATATTATCCAGCCTTAGAAAGAAGAAATCCTACCATTTGCAACAACACTGATGAACTTGTAGGACATCATGCTAAGTGAAATAAGGTGGACAAAGACAAATACTGTAAGATATTACTCATACGCAGAATCTAAAATAGTCAAATTCACAGAAGCAGAGAATATAATGGTGGTTGCCATGAGCTGGAGTGAGCTGGGAGGTATTAGTGAAAGGGTACTAAATTTAAGTTACACAAGATGAATGAGACTTACAGATATATGAGACAGTGTATTAGAAAGCAGAGACATTACTTTGCTAACAAAAGTCTGTATAGTCAAAACTATGGCTTTTTCATTAGTCATGTATAGATGTGAGAGTTGGACCACAAAGAAGGCTGAGCATCAAAGAACTGATGTTTTCAAACTGGTCCTGGGGAAGACTCTTGAGAGTCCCTTGGACAGCAAAGAGATCAAACCAGTCAATCCTAAAGGAAATCAACCCTGAATATTCATTGGAAGGACTGATGCTGAAGCTGAAGCTCCAATACTTTGGCCACCTTATGTGAAGAGCTGACTCATTAGAAGAGACCCTGATGCTGAGAAAGACTGAGGGCAGGAGGAGAAGGGGATGACAGAGGATGTGATGGTTGGATGGCATCACTGACTCAATGGACATGAGTTTGAGCAAACTCCAGGAGACAATGAAGGGCAGGAAAGCCTGGCGTGCTGCAACCCACAGGGTCGCAAAGAATTTGACACAACTTAGCGAGTGAACAACAATTAGTTTTCAGTTGGCTTTTCAAAAACGGTCCAAGACCCCTCAAAATGTGACAATCAGATTACAGGAACTGAGTCCCAACCAAGTTTTGATCTGTTTTGATTCCTATGCAGAAAGCAAACAGGAAGTAAAAGGCAATATAGGAAATCACTTTCTTTGGGGATGAAACATACAGATGTGAATACAGATGGGAAGATGTGTTTAAGCCCTTCACACATGCATATACATACGCACACCCTCTTCAGGTATTGTCCTCATTCTACTGTTCTGTAGCACCCTGGCTCCCTTGTCACCCTAATCTTTGTTTCTCAACAATTGGTTTTTACTCCACCACAGTAATAAGTTAAAGTTTTATTACTTCCATGGCCTCCTAACTTGTATCTCTACTTTTACCCTTTCTCTGCATACTATATTTTCTACACAATAGCCATCAAGTATTTCCTCATCCTATACAGAGTAAAAGCTGAACTCCTTGCCATGGCTTACAGGCTCTTACATGATCTTATCTTCTGTTCCTCTATGGCTTATCTCCTACTGTGCCTTCCCTTGCTGTCTCTGTTCCAGTCACCTTGGCTTCCTTGCTATTCTTCCAACATGCGTGTCTCTCTTGTGTCATAGCCTGTGCACTTGTTATGCTCTCGTGCCTCTTTCAAGTCATTGCTTAATTATTATCTTCTGAATGAAGCCTACCCTGACTTCCACTCAGTTTACTATCCACACTACGCTTAGTAAACTTTACCATGCTCTTTCTTTTCCCATAGTTCAGTTCAGCTGCTCAGTTGTGTCTGACTCTGCGACCCCATGGACTACAGCACACCAGGCCTCCCTGTCCATCACCAACTCCCACAGTTTCCCATATACCTAACTTATAACATGCCGTATAATTTATTTCTTCTCATCATTTTTTCCTCCTTATTGTAAAGCTATGGATTTTTGTCTTGGATTCTCTTTGATGTGTGCCAGCAGCATAGCACACTACCTAGCACATTGTAGGTGTTCAATACATATCCACTGAATCAATTAACTAATGAATGATTTTTGCTTTCCTAAAAGCATGTACTTCTACACGGAGCTTGCAGAGAGAAGATATAGATAGAGTAAGGTAGGGTTCAGGTATTCCTAGGCTTCTAGGAAAATAGCATCTTAATATGATTCCTTAATAGCACAATATCTCAGCCTGTCCTCTTGAGTGATCATCTAGCCTCTTTCCTAGAATTTCATATCTGAAAGACCCTTACAGAAAGCATCCAGTTTTATTCCCTCATATATTTTAAAAATGAAAGTGTGAAAGTGTTAATTGCTCACTAGTGTTCAACTCTTTGCAACCCCATGGACTGTAGCCCACCAGGTTCTTCTGTCCATGGAATTCTCCAGGCAAGATACTGGAGTGGGTAGCCATTCCCTTCTCCAGGGGATCTTCCTGACCCAGGGATCAAACCCAGGTCTCCTGCATTGTAGGCAGATTCTTTATCATCTGAGCCACCAAGGAAGGCCTCACATATTTTACACATGATAAAGCAGAAGGGAAGAACATTTCTCAAGTCACCCAAGTCTGGGATGGAGCTGACTAAAAGTTTGCTACTTATTATACTCAACAAATAATTTTTGATCACTACTATATGCCAGGTATTATTCTAAGCAATATAAGTACATCAGCAAACACACCAAGGTTGTTTCCCTCTTAGAGCTTACATTTGAGTAGAGGGAAAACACCAAACAAACAAGTAAAATAAGTAAACTATATAATGTAATAAAAGGCAATACGCCTCAGGAAGAAAAATAAGATGTGAGCAGAAAGTATTGACAAGGGATTCCAATTTTCATAGGGTATTCAGGGAATATCTCACTGAGTAGGTGACATTTAGGCAATGATCCTGAAGGTTGTGTGAGTGAGCCTTATGAATAGCTGGAGAAAGAATATTCAAAGTAGAGGAAGTGGCAAATGCAAAGGCCCAGAGGTAGAAAGGTGCCCAATATATTAAAAAAAAAATAGCAACTAGACCACTGCGGCTGTAGTGGAGAGGCCAAGGGGGAAGATTAACAGATGATGAGTTCAAAGAGGAAACTATGGGGAATGGGCTGGATAGTGTAAGATACAGAGAACAAACTAGTGATTATTGGTGGGTAGATGAAAGGAGAAAGGAAAAGACAGGAGTAAGGGACTAAGAGGTACAAAGTACTATCTTCAAATAAATAAACTACAAGAATATATTGTACAATACATGGAATACAGCCAATATTTTGTAATAATTATTCTTATAGTATAACTCTTTTAAAGTATAACCCTTAAAAATTGTGAATTATTTGTACACCTGAAACCTATATAATATTGTATATAATTTTTACCTCTTTACCACTGCATTTAACCATTATATGGAACACATCTAGGTTTTAACAATTACCTCACATGCGTTGTTCTATCCTCATTTTCTGATGTTCATAAGTTTTTCCCACTCTTCAGCCATCTGCAAATACTTATGATTTTGCCAAACAAAGCTTTAATGCTTTTGAGTCTTTGCACAAATTGTTGGATTCTTTTTTGTCCTGCCAGAAACACCCTTTCCTCTTCATATGTGAAACAAATTTCCTTCAAGTTCATGCTCAAATATTACCTTTTCTGTGATACTTTGTATGTGCCCTATAGGCAGTTCACAGAAATTCCAGAGCAGTTTGTACAAATAGCTTAGTGCTTAACGTTGTTGAAATAACTTGCTAGGTTCAAGATGGAGCTACTGCTGCCTGAGTGCTACATCAGAAAACAAAAACTTAGATGACCTTAGTGTTCCTATAAATTCTCTACTTGACAGAGAAACACAGTATATCCAGTCAACTATTTTCAATGGCCAAGCCAACTCTGGGCCATCTCATACCCTAAGCAAGGTAGATTATATGGCTCTACCCAATCAGATATTTTCTATTATTTCCTATTTTTCTCTTCTTTGTTTATTCTTTATTTTATAAAAGCTTCCTTCCTTCCTCTCCATTCTGAGGTTCTTCAAAAGGAGACTGTTCACCTCATGAAGTGAAATTGTTTGTATCATCTAAATTCTTTTCTTTAATCATTTTTTAATACCACACAGAATTATCAGTCTGTTTATGTGTCCATCTTCTGCACAGAACTATGAGAAACTTGAGAGAAGGGTCTCTATGTATTATTGTAATTCCATCCATAGTATAGTGATTGGCACATAGCATGTAGTCAATAAATATTTCTTGGTTTAATAAATATTTCTGCAAGATAAGTAGAGCAGGTATTTTCAGTCCCTTTTCCCACAAGAAGAAACTGAGGTCCAGAGAACAGAAATGCCTTGTTCATGGTTAAACTGCTGATCTGGGCCAGAGTTAGGACTCACACTTAGAGCGCCTAATTCCTACTCTAAAGTTCTTCACTACAACAGACAGTCTTCATTTTTCTAGGGGTAGTAAAACCAAACAGGACCCTGTGGAGTCCTCCTAGGTACAAATCCTTTCTGTGTCCCCTGTCTCCATTGGGGAATTTGTGATTTTTATGCATGATCCACGTCAAAACCTTGCATGGCTCTGCAATAAACCTTTCTCTGCTCTAAACCCCAATGTTTCACCTTGTTTGGCCTCACTGGGCATTGAACACGCTAATTTGTGTTTAAAAACAGTAGCATCTAAAATAGTTGGGTTCTTTGGTACTAGAGGGACCCTTCTGATCTGTGTTAGAATGATCTTTTAAACAGACTAAGTCTGCCTGGGGTTCAGCTTCTTGCCTTTGAGAATAAAGGTAATTTTTGTTATTTCAAGGTCCTAATTTCCTTTTGCATCTGGCAAAAATGAAATAAATGTGAGAAGACCTCTTGGGAATACATTCTTCCCTCCCTCTCTCCAGCTCAAATGCTAGTTTCCCTATGATGCTTTTCCACATCTGGGCCCATGCCTCCAGTGTCATGGTCCTGGCACAGGTTTTAAAAGAATTTCCAGACATGAGACAGAATGAGAGAGAAATAAAGTTTATTAGAGTGGAAAATGCTGTTAGAACAGTGGGCCAGCTCAAGAGAGAACCAGTGTTGAATGGGGGTCCTTAGTCCACTTTTATACCCAGGGTACAAGGAGTTTGGATAGGGGTCTTATGGGTCATTTGCTTATTGAATGAGGCACGTATACTGGGTGGGGAAGAGTAAGGTAAATACCTCCTCCCTATGGGGCAGGAGGGGAGACAGGTTATACCGTTCCACTAATAGTTACAACATGGATGAGGGAAGGACGATAAGGGTCTGGTTTTTCCATTCCTGCATTCCAAGACCCTCCTTGGTTATTTGTTCTTTCGTCGTTGGGTCACCACATCCAGGTTGTATGGAAACCTATCATTTTTAGCTTAGAGCACTTCATTGTTGGCTTTTTTGAAACTGTGATTATGCCCTATAGTATAGTAAATTATGTGTCCTCTTTCTTTTTTTTTTCTTTTTTTTTAATTAATTTTATTTTATTTTTAAACTTTACATAATTGTATTAGTTTTGCCAAATATCAAAATGAATCCCCCACAGGTATACATGTGTTCCCCATCCTGAACCCTCCTCCCTCCTCCCTCCCCATACCATCCCTCTGGGTCGTCCCAGTGCACCAGCCCCAAGCATCCAGTATCGTGCATCGAACCTGGACTGGCATCTCATTTCATACATGATATTTTACATGTTTCCATGCCATTCTCCCAAATCTTCCCACCCTCTCCCTCTCCCTCTCCCACAGAGTCCATAAGACTGTTCTATACATCAGTGTCTCTTTTGCTGTCTCGTACACAGGGTTATGTCCTATCTTTCCTGCTAAGATGTGAGCTCTTGGAGGGTAGGGTTTGATATCACCACATGGAATACATAGCATAATTTGTGATTAACAGAATACTCGTAATGTTACTTGCTTCCCACCTCATTGTAATCTTTCTCAGAGTTCAAAATGAGCCACTATATCTCTTCTGTGCTCTTACTTCTGTTCATTCGAGGGAGACACACTAAGTGAGGTTCTGTGAGTCAGTTATGGCAAAACCAATACAATATTGTAACTAGCCTCCAAAAAATAAATAAATAAAATTTGTAATTTGGAAAAAAAAAAAAAAGAAGAAGAAGAAACTATAGGTGGAATCCCCTACAGCAAAAGCCATTACAAAAAAGGGTTGTGTGAAACAAAGCTATCAATGCTTGGTTGATTTCATTACATTAAGTCCTATAGAATTAACAATGTGACCCAAATGCCTTCCATGGTTCCTACCATTAGACTCAGATGCAAGTTATTTGCACCTAAAGCAAGAAGAGAAGAGCTTTATTATTAACATTTCTGTGTGTTGCTGGGGAATGTCCAGGTATCATGCACAATTTACTTTTCAAAAATGTCACTGAAACATCCCAAGTACATGAGCAAAACTGACCCAATCATACGATCAAAGAATAAAGGATGGCATGCAGGTCTGAATATGACAATAAGCCTCTCTTAAGTGGTCAAAAAATACCACTTTCTTCTTGATAATGTAACCAAACAGGACCCTATGGGTTCTTCCCAAGGGACAGGCCCTCCCCCAAATCCTCTGCTTTAGCTCCTTTCTGAAGTACCTAGAAAACAGTATTTGATGCAAACTTCCTGAGCTGTTTCACAGATGGGAGAAACCTCCCACCAAATCGAAGCAGTTAACTACTTGATGACCATAAGGACATAGCCCCTGGCCTCCCGGAGCGAAGGATTGATGAAGTTACCCTTGTGACACCACCTCCCTCCCTCATCTGGATTTTAAAAATGTTTTGTCAAAAACCTTTGGGGAGTTCCAGGGTTTTGAGGGCTTGAGCAACCTGTCTCCTTGCAAGTATTACAGGGAAGAACAAAATCTGACTACAAGTTGGATCTGTTTCCTTTATTTTAAACTTTGCATCCAGTTGCTTTTGTTCACTAAAAGGATACTGTCTATACATAATGGCCTACCTCAAGGACCCTTGCTGCTTTGCCTGAATGTTAAACCAAAGGGCTTATGTTCAGAGACACATACTGATTCTGTCCACCTGTGGATGATGGCAAGAAAACAGAAATGTGCAAATCCCCTCCTCAAGGCTTCAACAGTACATGAACCAGTAACTTCCATATGGACAAGCTGAATTTAGAAAAGGCAGAAGAATCAGAAATCAAATTGCCAACATCCCTTGGATCATATAGAAAGCAAGGGAATTCCAGGAAAACATCTACTTTTGCTTCATTAACTACACTAAAGCCTTTGACTGTGTGGATCACAACAAACTGTGGAAAATTCTTAAAGAGATGAGAACATCAGATCACCTTATCTGACTCCTGAGACACCTATATGCAGGTCAAGAAGCAACAATTAGAACAAGACATGGGACAACAGACTGGTTCAAAATTGGGAAAGGGGTACATCAAGGCTGTATACTGTCACCCTGCTTATTTAATTTATACACAGAGTACATCATGCAAAATGCTGGGCTGGATGAAGCACAAGCTGGAATTAAGACTGCTGGGAGAAATATCTATAACCTCAGATACGTAGGTGATACCACTCTAATGGCAGAAAGCCAAGAGGACCTAAAGAGCCTCTTGATGAAAGTCAAAGAGGAGAGTGAAAAAGCTGACTTAAAACTCAACATTCAAAAAACCAAGATCATGACATCTGGTCCCATCACGTCATTGCAAATAGGGAAAAAGTGGAAACAGTAGCAGATTTTATTTTTTGGCATTCCAAAATTACTGCAGATAGTGACTACAGCCATGAAATTAAAAGATGCTTGCTTCTTGGAAAAAAAAAACTTATGACAAACCTAGACAGTATATTAAAAACCAGAGACATCACTTTGCTAACAAAGGTACATAGAGTCAATGGTTTTTCCAGTAGTTCTAGAAAAACCAGACTACAGATTTTTCCAGTAGTCATGTACGGATGTGAGAGTTGGGACATAAAGAAGGCTGAGCACCAAAGAATTGATGCTTTCGAACTGTGATGCTGGAGAAGAGTCTTGAAAGTCTCTTGGACAGCAAGGAGATGAAACCAGCCAATCCTAAAGGAAATCAACCCTGAATATTCACCTGAAGGATTGATGCTGAAGGTGAAGCTCTAATACTTTGGCCACCTGATGCGAAGAGCTGACTCATTGGAAAAGACCCTGATGTTGGGGAAGACTGAGGGCAGAAGGAGAAGGAGGTGACAGAAGATGAGATGGTTGGAATGGCATCACTAACTCAATGGACATGAGTTTGAGCAAACTCTGGGAGATAGTGAAGGACAGGGAAACTTGGCATGCTGCAGTTCATGGGGTCACAAAGAGTCAGACACGACTTAGCGACTAAACAACAACTCCCTGAGGCTTCAATTTCAGGAGATATTTGTAAGATTAATGGTCATCTTACTTTACTTCTTCACCTCTTCCTGCTCTGTGTTCTATTTTTAAAAAATGGCATCCAGACCCCAATAAGATGGTTATTTTGAGACATTAGTCTTCCATCTTCTGGGTCTGCTGACTTTTCAAATAAAGTCATTATTCCTTACCTCATCTCCTGACTTATTGGCCTGATGTGTGGCAAGCAGAGTGAACTTGAACTCAGCACCACACGGATTGCAATAAACCTTTCTCTGCTGCAAACTCCAATGTTTCAGTTTGTTTGGTCTCACTTTGCATTGGGCACATGAACTTGCATTAACAGTTTGTTTTCCCCACTAAAGTGAAAGTGTTAGTTGCTCAGTCATGTCCAGCTCTTTGCAACCCCATGGACTGTAGTCTGGCAGGCTCCTCTGTCCATGGAATTCTCCAGGCAAGAATAGTGGACTGGGTAGACACTCCCTACTCCAAGGGATCTACTAGAATGTACCTATACTGTTAAAGTACAAGCTCACTCTGCTTGCTGCAGCACAGGACAAACAATTGAAGATGAGGTGTTGAAGCAAGGAATATGACTTTATTCAGAGAGCTGGCTGACCAAGATGGCAGACTCATGTCTCAGAATAACGATCTTACTGGGGTCTGGATGCCAGATTCTTTTATACATCAGAGATGGAGGGAGGTGAGGAAACAAAGTAAAAAGGCCATTAATCTTGCAAATATTTCCTAAAATGGCAGCCTTAGGGAGGGGATGTGTTAATTTCTGTTTTCTTGCAGCCATCCACAGATGGACAGGGTCAAGATGTCTCCCTTAACATAGGCACTTTGAATTAATATTCAGGCAGAAGGGCAGGGTTCTCTGAGGCAGGTCATCATGTATGATTATAATAACAAAAGCAATGAATAGTAAGTCAAACAAACAGTTCCAACATGGAGTCAAAATTGGCTTTTCCTTACAACAATATGACGACAGAAACCACGTATATTTTTTGCCTACCACTTTATCCTTAGTGGCTTTCCTGGTTGCTCAGACGGTAAAGAATCTGCCTGCAATGCAGGGGACCCAGGTTCAATCCCTGGGTCTGGAAGATCCCCTGGAGAAGGAAATGGCAACACTCTCCACTATTTTTGCCTGGGAAATCTCATGGACAGAGGAGCCTGGTGGGCTACAGTCCATGGGTTTGCAAAGAATCAAACAGTACTGGGCGACTAACACTTTTAATTTTTAACACTTTTTTTTTTTTTTTTTAATCCCTAGTGTCCCAAACACTGTTTGGGTCTTGTTAAGCCCTTAAGAAATATTTTGGAAAGAATCAACAAATGAAAGTTCTAATAAGAGACATGAATTTCTGACACACAATGTCAATTTATAAATACTTGCCTTTGCATATGCTATTTCCCTTCCTGGAATATCCTTCAGTATATTAATCTGCCCCTCATCTGTTTAACAGTTACCTATACTTCCTTCAAAATTCAAGATATAGGATAAGCATTATCTTCTTTGTACAACTTTTCTTGATGTCTCCATATGATTTTAGATGCTTTTTATCCTGTAATCTCATCATATTTTGTACCTGCCTCTATTTAAGGACTTTTATATTATTGTGCGGCTATCTGTGCATGTCTTCTTTAACTACTAGATTGAATAGTCATTAAGAGCATGAGTTGTATCTTATCTCTGTAGTTCAGCACATATCCCAAAGTATATAATAGTACTAGTATAAATATGTTGAATGATTCAACTGAATGAGATAAAATCTAGCTAAATTCAAATAGTCCTTTTTGCTCCTATTCAAATAATTATTGTATTATATATTATACATTTATATATAAAGACAATGAATATAACAATGAACATATTTACCCATATTTTCATTAATCAGTAAGATGTCATTAATAGAAATAAAGTTTCCTATATATCCATGTCTGAAAAAAAATGGAAAATATCTCATAAATGTTTACATTATCTTGAGCTGGACTCTGATCATCTCTTTTGTATTGTTCCAAAACTGAAAAAGCAGGTAATGAGCTTTGGCCTGTATTTTTATGGTTGTCCTGAGATCACAAGATGAAGCAAGGGAAGGCTTGATTCTAAATTGTCCTAAAAAATAGCCTTGCAAACTTTGGTCAGATATTTCTAAAAAGTTGTCCACTTTCTAACACCATACACAAAAATAAACTCAAAATGGATTAAAGATCTAAACGTAAGACCAGAAACTATAAAACTCCTAGAGGAGAACATAGGCAAAACACTCTCCGACTTACATCACAGCAGGATCCTCTATGACCCACCTCCCAGAATATTGGAAATAAAAGCAAAAATAAACAAATGGGACCTAATTAACCTGAAAAGCTTCTGCACATCAAAGGAAACTATTAGCAAGGTGAAAAGACAGCCTTCAGAATGGGAGAAAATAATAGCAAATGAAGCAACCGACAAACAACTAATCTCAAAAATATACAAGCAACTCCTACAGCTCAACTCCAGAAAAATAAACGACCCAATCAAAAAATGGGCCAAAGAACTAAATAGACATTTCTCCAAAAAAGACATACAGATGGCTAACAAACACATGAAAAGATGCTCAACATCACTCATTATCAGAGAAATGCAAATCAAAACCACTATGAGGTACCATTTCACACCAGTCAGAATGGCTGCGATCCAAAAGTCTACAAATAATAAATGCTGGAGAGGGTGTGGAGAAAAGGGAACCCTCTTACACTGTTGGTGGGAATGCAAACTAGTACAGCCACTATGGAGAACAGTGTGGAGATTCCTTAAAAAACTGGAAATAGAACTGCCTTATGATCCAGCAACCCCACTGCTGGGCATACACACTGAGGAAACCAGAAGGGAAAGAGACACGTGTACCCCAATGTTCATCGCAGCACTGTTTATAATAGCCAAGACATGGAAGCAACCTAGATGTCCATCAGCAGATGAATGGATAAGAAAGCTGTGGTACATATACACAATGGAGTATTACTCAGCCATTAAAAAGAATACATTTGAATCAGTTCTAATGAGGTGGATGAAACTGGAGCCTATTATACAGAGTGAAGTAAGCCAGAAGGAAAAACATAAATACAGTATACTAACGCACATATATGGAATTTAGAAAGATGGTAACAATAACCCGGTGTACGAGACAGCAAAAGAGACACTGATGTATAGAACAGTCTTATGGACTCTGTGGGGGAGGGAGAGGGTGGGAAGATTCGGGAGAATGGCAGTGAAACATGTAAAGTATCGTGTGGGAAGCGAGTTGCCAGTCCAGGTTCGATGCATGATGCTGGATGCTTGGGGCTGGTGCACTGGGACGGCCCGGAGGGATGGTGTGGGGAGGGAGGAGGGAGGGGGGTTCGGGATGGGGAACACATGTATACCTGTGGCAGATTCATTTTGATATTTGGCAAAACTAATACAATTATGTAAAGTTTAAAAAATAAAATAAAATTGGAAGAAAAAAAAAAAAAATTTTCCTATGGAACCCAGATACTGTTTTTAAGGGTCAAAATAACAATAGGAATGCTGTAGAATGAAACTTCCTGAGAAATTGAGTGTTCTTTAGACTTAATCCAACTTGTGCTTTTCATGTGTCAACAAGATGATGCTATGAAAGTGCTGCACTTAGTTCAGTATAGTTCAGTCACTTGGTCATGTCCGACTCTGCAACCCCATGGACTGCAGCACGCCAGGCCTCCCTGTCCAACACCAACTCCCAGAGTTTATGCAAACTCATGTCCATTGAGTTGGTGATGCCATCCAACCATCTCATTCTCTATCATCCCCTTCTCCTACGGCTTTCAATCTTTCCCAGCATCAGGGTCTTTTCCAATGAATCAGTTCTTTGCATCAGGTGGCCAAAGTACTGGAGTTTCAGCTTCAGCATCAGTCCTTCCAATGAATATTCAGGACTGATTTCCTTTAGGATGGACTGGTCCTTGTTGTCCAAGGGACTCTCAAGAGTCTTCTCCAACACCACAGTTCAAAAACATCAATCTTCAGTGTTCAGCTTTCTTTATAGTCCAACTCACACATCCATACATGACTACTGGTAAAACCATAGCTTTGACTAGATGGACCTTTGATGCTGTCTAGGTTGGTCATAACTTTTCTTCCAAGGAGCAAGTGTCTTTTAATTTCATGGCTGAAGTCAACATCTGCAGTGATTTTGGAGCCCAAGAAAATAAAGTCTCACACTGTTTGCATTGTTTCCCCATCTATTTGCAATGAAGTAATGGGATCAGATGCCATGATCTTAGTTTTCTAAATGTTGAGTTTTAAGCCAACTTTTTTCACTCTCCTCTTTCACTTTCAAGAGGCTCTTTAGTTCTTCTTCGCTTTCTGCCATAAGGGTTATGTCCTCTGCATATCTGAGGTTACAGATATTTCTCCTGGAAATCTTGATTCCAGCTTGTGCTTTATCCAGTCCAGTCCAGCATTTCTCATGATGTACTCTGCATATAAGTTAAATAAGCAGTGTAACAATATACAGCCTTGATGTACTCCTTTCCCAATTTGGAACCAGTCTGTTGTTCCATGTCTAGTTCTAACTGTTGCTTCTTGACCTGCATACAGATTTCTCAGGAGGCAGGTCAAGTGGTCTGGTATTCCCATCTCTTTCAGAATTTTCCACAGTTTGTTGTGATCCACACAGTCAAAGGCTTTGGCAGAGTCAATAAAGTAGAAGTAGATGTTTTTTCTGGAACTCTGTTGCTTTTTTGATGATCCAGTGGATGTTGGCAATTTGATCTCTGGTTCCTCTGCCTTTTCTAAATCCAGCTTGAACATGTGGAAGTTCATGGTTCATGAACTGTTGAAGCCTGGCTTGGAGAATGTTGAGCATACTTTGTTAGCATGTGAGATGAGTGCAATTGTGTACTTAATATGCTAGCAAATTTGGAAAATTCAGCAGTGGCCACAGGACTGGAAAAGGTCAGTTTTCATTCCAATCCCAAAGAAAGGCAATGCCAAAGAATGCTCAAACTACTGCACAATTGCACTAATCTTACACACTAGCAAAGTAATGCTCAAAATTCTCCAAGCGAGGCTCTAACAGTAACTAGATGAATAAATTATGGGGTGATACATAGTGTCAAGCTTTCATTTTAAGTTTTGAGCCTAGGTTTCCCTCTGTACCCACGTTCTTGGGTCCACCGTGAAGTACTTACTGTGTAAGGGAACCACTAACTTCATCATGCTTCTGAATATCTGTACCTCCTCTGTTCTGTCCTTCAAAACAAGCACAAGGGCATTCCGCATAGACTCCTGTCTTATTAAACTCCACTTTTTTGTCCAATTCAGATTAAAATGAAAGATCTAATGGCCATCTTTTTCTATTCATCCAAGTCTATTTTCAGGTGAGTAATCTCTTGGTCTGCTTCTCCTTCTGCCCTCCTTAATCAGCACCGTTCCTTCTTCATATTTCATATTCTCATCCTCCCTTCTCCTTTCTTCTCTTTTCTATTCCTCCTCCAAAACTTAAACTTATTCTCTAATTTCCTTTTATTACTTAGCTTTCCCCCTATCCTGTTCTCCTCATTCTTTCTGTTTTCTTTCTCCTCTGTTGGTCTCAATCTCTGTATCTGTTCATTTCCCTTTTGCCTATCACTCTTCCCTCTAGCTTCTCTTCCATTTTCTTACTGCCTTTTATCCATCCATATCTCATCATCTTTAAATCTCTCCAACCACCTCATTCCATACATTCTCTCTTCTATTTACACCTACTTCACTCCATTTCCTCTTCAAACTCTTTCATGCACTTTATTACAAGTGTATCTCTCTTCTATTTCTCCACTTATCTCTATCTCTTCAAATTCTCCTTCATAGATTATAACTACTCATATTTCTACTCTGTCCAGTCCTCCCCACCTCCTTTTCAACATTTATGTCTAATTTCATGTCTGAAATTTTTCATGAAGTGCAAGAAGAGGTATCCCTCCTTCTTTACAAGGAAAATGTTCACTAAAGTTTGGATACCATCTCCTGACAATTTTCTCTGGAAACCTGATGTCAGAAAAACCCTATTTCCACTGTATCTTCAATCTTTGACTTTCTAGCAGCCACTTTCAGCTATCTCACAAATATGTGCCAGTCTCTACATTCAAAAAATAACTATTTCCTTTACTCCTGCATATATTAATTATATATGCATCCCTTTCATTTTCAAGCACATTCCCAGAAAGTATTTTCTATGTTTGCTACCTCTATGCCAAGTCCTAAAAACTCATCATTGCACTAATCATTCCACTGAAACACTGTATGTGAAGAACACCAATGTCTTCCATGTTACCAAACCTAATACATACTTTCAATTCTCTATATTACTAGATATCTTTGTAATAGCCAACAATATTGTAGAGATGATTGATTCATATATATATATATATATATATATGAATCACTTTGCTGCACACCTGAAACTAACACATTATAAATCAACTATACTTTTTAAAAAGATAAATGAACTTTAACACCAGTGCTGCAAATTAATTGAACAAAATGATATTTCATTTCAGTTCAGTTCAGTTCAGTCACTCAGTCGGGTCCGACTCTTTGTGACCACATGAATTTCAGCACACCAGGTCTCCCTGTCCATCACCAACTCCTGGAGTTAATTCAAACTCTTGTCCATTGAGTCAGTGATGCCATCCAGCCATCTCATCCTCTGTCGTCCCCTTCTCCTCCTGCCCCCAATCCCTCCCAGGATCAGAGTCTTTTCCAATGAGTTAACTCTTTGCATGAGGTGGCCAAAGTATTGGAGTTTCAGTTTAGCATCATTCCTTCCAAAGAACACCCAGGACTGATCTCCTTTAGAATGGACTGGTTGGATCTCCTTGCAGTCCAAGGGACTCTCAACAGTCTTCTCCAACACCACAGTTCAAAAGCATCAATTCTTCGGCACTCAGCTTTCTTCACAGTCCAACTCTCACATCCATATGTGACCACTGGGTGAACCATGGCCTTGACTAGATGGACCTTTATTGGCAATGTCTCTGCTTTTGTATATGCTATCTAGGTTGGTCATAACTTTCCTTCCAAGGAGTAAGTGTCTTTTAATTTTAGGGCTGCAATCACCATCTCCAGTGATTTTGAAGCCCCCAAAAATAAAGTCTGACATGGTTTCCACTGTTTCCCCATCTATTTGCCATGAAGTGATGGGACAAGATGCCCTGATCTTCGTTGTCTGAATGTTGAGCTTTAAGCCAACTTTTTCACTCTCCTCTTTCACCTTCATCAAGAGGCTTTTTAGTTCCTATTTACTTTCTGCCATAAGCGTGGTGTCATCTGCATATCTGAGGTTATTGATATTTCTCCCAGCAATCTTGATCCCAGCTTGTGGAATCTTCCAGCCCAGCATTTCTCATGATGTACTCTGCATAGAATTTAAATAAGCAGGGTGACAATATACAGCCCTGACATACTTCTTTTCCTATTTGGAATCAGTCTGTTGTTCCATGTCCAGTTCTAACTGTTGCTTCCTGACCTGCATATAGGTTTCTCAAGAGGCAGGTCAGGTGGTCTGGTATTCCCATCTCTTTCAGAATTTTCCACAGTTTATTGTGATCCACACAGTCAAAGGCTTTGGCATAGTCAATAAAGCAGAAATAGATGTTTTTCTGGAACTCTCTTGCTTTTTCCATGATCCAGGGGATGTTGGCAATTTGATCTCTGGTACCTCTGCCTTTTCTAAAACCAGCTTGAACATCTGGAATTTCATAGTTCATGTATTGCTGAAGCCTGGCTTGGAGAATTTTGAGCATTACTTTACTAGCATGTGAGATGAGTGCAATTGTGCAGTAGTTTGAGCATTCTTTGGCATTGCCTTTCTTTGCCATTGGGATGAAAACTGACCTCTTCCAGTGCTGTGGCCACTGCTGAGTTTTCCAAATGTGTTGGAATATTGAGTGCAGCACTTTCACAGCATCATCTTTTAGGATTTGAAATAGCTCAACTGGAATTCTATCACCTCCACTAGCTTTGTTCATAGTGATGCTTTCTAAGGCCCACTTGACTTCACATTCCAGGATGTCTGGCTCTAGGTGAGTGATCACACCATCGTGATTATCTGGGTCATGAAGATCTTTTTTGTACAGTTCTTCTGTGTATTCTTGCCACCTCTTCTTAATCTGTTCTGCTTCTGTTAGGTCCATACCATTTCTGTCCTTTATTGAGCCCATCTTTGCATGAAATGTTCCCTTGGTATCTCTAATTTTCTTGAAGAGATCTCTAGTCTTTCCCATTCTGTTTTTTCCTCTATTTCTTTGCATTGATCGCTGAGGAAGGCTTTCTTATTTCTCTTTGCTATTCTTTGGAACTCTGCATTCAGATGCTTATATCTTTCCTTTTCTCCTTTGCTTTTTGCTTCTCTTTTCACAGCTACTTGTAAGGCCTCCCCAGACAGCCATTTTTCTTTTTTGCATTTCTTTTCCATGGGGATGGTCTTGATCCCTGCCTCCCGTACAATGTCAATGATACTTAATTGTATGAATTAAAAAGTACAATATTCTAGTTCCTGAGTCATCACAGTGTTTCCAAAGTGTATTGATATGGAAGCAGTTATAATAGTTTCCACTAACCACAAAACTTTTGAACAGAGATGAAAATTTTAAAACATACACCTTAAATAAAGTTTCCAATCCTTCCTCAGAAATCACACATGTTATTTCCACTCACATTTGGTTAGCCAAAGCCAGTCATTTGTCCAAGGTTCTATGAAAGTGAAATACTAACACATATCCAGAGGGAAGTGAACTGGAAATAGTGGAAGTAGCAGTATTGACTACCACACTTAACTTTGAAGATACTACACACTAGTAGTTCTATTAACACCTTCCTTTCTTTTTCTTCTTGTTCTCCTTCATAGGTTCTTCTTTCTTCCCTTCTGCTTTAATGATAGTAATGGTACATGATTGAATGCTTGGCATGATTTTCCTCTCGCTGAATATACTTTCCTGAAGTGATCACACCCACGTACATGGTTGTACCATCATACTGACAATACCAAAATTTACCTCTCTTGCTTGTGTCTCTCTTCTGGTCTTATGACTTGAATATTCAACTGCTATTAGACTTCTGCAAGGAGATCCAACCAGTCCATTCTGAAGGAGATGAGCCCTGGGATTTCTTTGGAAGGAATGGTGCTAAAGCTGAAACTCCAGTACTTTGGCCACCTCATGCAAAGAGTTGACTCATTGGAAAAGACTCTGATGCTGGGAGGGATTGGGGGCAGGAAGAGAGGGGGACGACAGAGGATGAGATGGCTGGATGGCATCACTGACTTGACGGACATGAGTCTGAGTGAACTCCAGGAGTTGGTGATGGACAGGGAGGCCTGGCGTGCTGCGATTCATGGGGTCGCAAAGAGACACGACTGAGCAACTGAACTGAACTGAACTGATTAGACTTCTGCCTGTGGATAATTTACAATCGTCTTAAGCTTATCTTGCCCAAAATTAACCTCACAGATTTATTCTATCTAAACTTTTCCTAAATCTCACGTCATGTCCCCCAGTTTGTAACACCATCATTCACCATTTTCCTCGGGTACCTTCTGCCTTGGCTCCTCCTCTTTGTTCTCATTCTGACATTGGTAGTTGTTACTATTTCCTCAGTGTACCTCCCTTTCTCCATTTTAATCCATTGCTCTGTGTTGGAGTTTCACCACTCCTCATCTAAACTGTTTAAGCTGTCTCCTAACCAGCTTCCCTATTCCACTCTTGTTCCCTTAAAATGCATAAATACAGTATACTAACGCATATATATGGAATTTAGAAAGATGGTAACAATAACTCAGTGTACAAGACAGCAAAAGAGACACTGATGTATAGAACAGTCTTATGGACTCTGTGGGAGAGGGAGAGGGTGGGAAGATTTGGGAGAATGGCATTGAAACATGTAAAATATCATGTAAGAAATGAGTTGCCAGTCCAGGTTCGATGCACGATACTGGATGCTTGGGGCTAGTGCACTGGGACGACCCAGAGGGATGGTATGGGGAGGGAGGAGGGAGGAGGGTTCAGGATGGGGAACACATGTATACCTGTGGCGGATTCATTTTGATATTTGGCAAAACTAATACAATTATGTAAATTTTAAAAATAAAATAAAATTAAAAAAAATAAAATAATATTTTGTAAAGTCACATCCTTAAAAAAAAAATGCATCCTTTGCTCAGTAACTAGGGTACCATATATAGCATTAAAAAACCTGACCACCTCATTTTCTTGCTTATAATATACCATTGAATTTCCTCCAACTGCTCAATTGGTTTTCTCTGCCTGGATGTCCCTCCTCTCTTCCCTCCACTTTCCACCTACAATTTTCTTGACTACATTGGCAATAAAACAAAACTGAATGCCAATACTAATAATCAGGAACTTGGGTGTTAACCTCATCCAGCAACTCTTTGTTCAACTTGATCCAAAAAATGAGTTAGATGACCTTTTCTTTCATAATTACTCATAAGTTTATCATTTAATTTTTTTGTGATTATCTACTAGGCATCTCCCTACTGTCTTAAAATCTTATCATCAATGTTTGCATACCCAGAACCTAGTCCAGGGCCATGTATGTATTAGGAGGTCAAAACATGTTTGGTGAATAAATAAATGAATTAATGAATACTACTAATCTTCCATCAAAAATTTTGCTCCCTCCACTGTCTCTTGCTCTACTTCTCTATGTCTTCTTTTCTTTCTTCTCATTCACTTCATACTTTTCTCCAAATTTTCCTTTTACTTTTAGGATATTCTAATATCTAGCTTTTAAATTTTATCTTCTCCTTTTTTTAAAACCAAATTTTCTATTCTATTTTGCTCCTCTCATAGTCTCTCTTTTCTTTACCCATTTGTTCTTGAATGATTTATGTGTGTGTGTAGAAAAGATCTGGGAGTACACCAATAAAATAAATATATGTTAATTTTATTGACCTCATCTCCACATTATTCTTCCCACTTCTATCCACTTCCCTTTTCTCCATGATTCTCTCCTCTACTCTCTCAGCTCTTCTTCATTAATTCAACTCTTCTCTTAACAATTCACTTACTATCTATTTTTCCTTGTCCATCTTCTTGTCTCTCAGAAAAAATAAATAGTAAATTTAAAGTAAAGAAAGAATAGCATATACCATATAGGCAAGCACATTTCATATATTCATCACATGTTTATCAGCCTTGTATTATTTGAGATTCATTGTGTATAATAACAAATGCATAAACTTGAAATACCACAGAGTCTGCACTGAAAGATCATATTTTTCCCATTCAATAAATGTTCACTATGTTACTTAAAATTGATACTCGTTAATGTAGGAGAGAGCTTTAGGAAGTGACAAATGACAGCAGAGCAACTAGAAAAATCAAAAAACAAGAACCAAGGAAGTTTTTCAATGTTGGGGCAAAGAATCTTACTGAACTGGAAAGGTATTTAAAGTTAATCGTTTTGGTACAGGGAGGGAGGAGGGAGAGGGGTTCAGGATGGGGAACACGTGTATACCCGTGGCGGATTCATGTTGATGTATGGCAAAACCAATACAATATTGTAAAGTAATTAACCTCCAATTAAAATAAATAAATTTATATTAAAAAATAAAGTTATTCATTTTAAAAGCAAAATTTCCTTACCTAAAAACTCTAATGATAATAATGAGTCACGAAAAATGTAAAAATTGTTATAGTTTTTATACTTTAGGAGTAGAAAAGTATGAAATATATATATTTCCACATATATATATGGAAATATATATATTATAAAAAGATATATTCTCAAGTTGTTTGGAAATTCATTTATTTCTCAGCATTCCCATGCAACGTGGCATGACATATTTGTTGCTATAATTTTGCATTTATATATATCTTACATTGTATGTTTCAGAAAATAGCTAACATCTCACTTGATTCTCATCATTCTGCACCATACAGATAGACTATTGCTGCAGTTAAACCTAGATGCTATTCTGTCACCATGTTCATGCCTGTGTATGTGGTTGTGAGTCTGTATTTAAGTACCCTTGACTTTGTATAGGGATTCCCTGGTGGCTCAGATGGTAAAGAATCTGCCTGCAATGCAGTAGACCCTGATTCAATCCTTAGGTCGGAAAGATCCCCTGAAGAAGGGAATGACAACCCACTCTAGTATCTTGCCTGGAGAATTCCATGGACTGAGGAGCCTGGTGGGCTATAGTCCATGGGGTCGCAAAGAGTTGGACATGACTGAAACACTTTCGTTTTCACTTCACTTTCACTTTGACTATGTATACACCTGTGTATTACATGTCTTTGAGTACACATAAACATTTATACATTGTGAAAGTATATCTCTGTGTGTCTGAAAATGTTCATATGGACAATTCTCTATTTTTCATTGAAATAGAGTTGATTTGCAATATTGTGTTAGTTTCAGGTGTACAGCACAGTGATCAGTTATATATATATATATATATATATATATATATATATATATATATATTTCAGATTACTTTCCATTATGATAAGTATTGAGTATAGTTTCCCATGTGGTAACAATTAGTCCTTGTTTTTTTTAAATCTACTTTATATATAGTAGTGTGTATCTGTTAATCTCAAACACAAACTCCTTATTTATCCCTTTCACCTCCATTTCAACCATTTTGGTAAACATGTTTGTTTTCTATGTCTGTGAGTCTATTTCTGTTTTGTATAGGATTCATTTGTATTATTTTTTAGATTCCACATATAAGTGATAGTATATAATATTCATCTTTGTCTGACTTACTTCACTTAGTATATTTTCTAGGTCCATCCATGCTGTTGCAAATGGCAGTATTTCATTATATTGTTATGGCTGAGTAATATTCCACTGTGTGTGTGTGTGTATCACATCTTCTTAAAGCAATCATCTATTAATGGACACTTGTGTTGTTTCCATGTTTTGGCTATTGTAAATAGTGCTGCTATAAACATAGGGGTGCATGTATCTTTTCAAATTATAGTTTTGTCCAGGTATGTGCCCAGGAGTGGGATTGCTGGGTCATATGGTAGCTCTATGTTCAGTTTTTTAAGGAACCTCCATACAGCTCTCCATAGTAGCTGTCCTATATACATACCCACCAACAGTGTAGGAGGGTTCTCTTTCCTCCACACCCTTTACAGAACTTATCAATTTATAGGCTTTTTAATGATAGCCATTCTGATCAGTATGAGATGATACCTCATTGTGGTTTTGATTTGCATTTCTCTGATAATTAGTGAGTGATGATGAGCAGTTTTTCATGTGCTTGTTAGCCAACTCTGTATTTATATGTGTATATATAATATTAGGTCTGTAAGTACACACGCCTGTAGCTATGTTAGGAAATGTATGCCTCTATGTGCATTTCTAATTTGTAAGTTTGCTTTCAACCCTGTTCCTACCCCCATGATACTTTAGATGAGCCAGGGCACTCTCTGACCTCATTGTGTAGAGGAGGGTTCCATTGTCCACCAGTCTGAGCAGCTTGTTAGGTGTGGTCATGTTATGGGCCACTGATTTCTTGCCATTGTGGAAGAAGGTGTCAGGGGTCCAGATCTTACTAGCCAGGAGATTATTCAGTGGAAGGATCTTCATGGGTCCATCAAATTTCAGTCTTTCATCATGCCATGTCTGTCGAAAAAATACATCAATGGTGTACTCCTAAGGACAAAAAGAGAGAACAACATTTCAGCAGAATTCTGGTGAGGATCCACAGTGCCCTTAGCAAATATTAATTACTTTGCAGTATTTCCTCTGATGCAGAGAAGCAGCAATCTATTGACAGTAGTTACTGGCAAGTAGGGCAAATGACTATGATTGAGAAATAATGTCATGGTAATCAATAAGTACATAAATAATATGTCCGAGAAGATTTCACTTAGGAAGATCACTGCCAATGCTGCCCTGCACATCATACAATCTGAACACAAGACTTTGCCTTATGAAAAGGCAAGAGCTCCCTTCTCTATGCAGTGGTATCTCTAATAAGTGCAAACTCCTAACCTTGTCTCTTCTACTAAATGATCCCATATGAACATCAAAAGCCAATATAACAACTGCCATACAACTAAAACCTTAAATTTTAAAACACATTTCATTTGATTCTCAAACTAACAGTGTATCTAATGAGTTAATATCTTATGTTCAATAAGTCAAGCATCTTTACAGATAAGGAAAAACAAACACACAAATAGAAAAATGGGTAAATGACAGGAACAGAAAAATTCATGAAACAGATAGAAATTGTTAATAAACATGGAGAAAATTTTCAAAATTGCCATTCATCTAAATACAAACTCAAAGAACAATAAACATTACTGATGTTGGTAACAGCAGACTAAACCATTTGGATATATCTTCTTGTAGTTATTAATCATAAAATTTGAACCAAAACATAGATAGATAGACAATTTGAAATCAATGGGAAATGACTGAAAGCAGACAGAAACTTGAAGAAAGTTTACTCTTGAAAGATAGCAACAGCAATGGGTTAAAATTGGGTTTGTGGCTTTCTTTTCTAAAGGTGATCTCCCAAACCTAGAATTTCTATGTCCAATATCACAGCCTTAATGGCTCAAAGTGGATAATCATCTGGAATCTTAGGGGGTAGGAATCCTGGAAGCAAGAGAGTCACTGAGGGGATGGGAACTCAAACCCCAGTATATACTTTGCCCCAAACCCTGGCTGACCACTACATACAAATGAAAACTCTGGGGCTCTGGGAAAAAGGCAGACAGAAACAATAAGGGAATCCTCCAGTAAATGAAAGATGACAAATCTGTGGTGGGTGATGTTTGTGTATTTGGCAGAAATCAGAAAAATTATTAATATACCTCAGAAGAAAGAGCTCAAAGTTGACCAAAGAACTGAAAATTCAGGGGGAAGCCTTGAGAAAAAACCAAAACCATTCAAAGGGTAAGTCTGAAATTCTGAGTACAAACTCTGCCCAAATCTTTGACTGGTCACTAAACTACACAAGGGATAGGGGACACATCTAGGTAGTCAGGTAAAACAAGGCAGTCAGCAGCTGCTTAAAATATGTTGTTGTTGTTGAGTCACTAAGTCGTATTCAACTCTTTGCGACTTCTTGGACTGTAGCCTGCCAGGTTCTTCTGTCCATGGTATTTTCCAGGCAAGAATACTGAAGTGGGCTGCCATTTCCTTCTCCAGGGGATCTTCTCAACCCAGGGATCAAACCTGCGTCTCCTGCATTATATCAGGATTCTTTAACACTGAGCCACTAGGGAAGCCCCCTCAGTGGCTTCTAATTATATTTGGAATAAATACCAATACCTTTTCCTTACCTAGAAAGTACTTCATAAACTGGCCCTTATTTTCTCTAAGCTCTTCTCCAACCACTGTACCTCCATAAATTAGCCAGTCTGGCTTTTCTCCTTCTCTAGAACGCTAAGAGGAGAAGGAAATAGCAACCCACTCCAGTGTTCTTGCCTAGAGAATCCTATGGACAGTGGAGCCTGGTGGGCTGCCATCTATGGGGTCGCACAGAATCGGACACGACTGAAGTGACTTAGCATGCATGCATGCATTGGAGAAGAAAATGGCAAACCACTCCAGTATTCTTGCCTGAAGAATCCTAGGGACAGAGAAGCCTGGTGGGCTGCCATCTATGGGGTTGCACAGAGTCGGACACGACTGAAGCAACTTAGCAGCAGCAGAACACTAAGAAAACCCCTGCTTAAGGATTAAGATATTATATAATCTATTATCTAAACTGGAACATTTTTGAGAATGAGAGGAGGCTTTATCAATAATTATATCAGAATGACAGGTGTAAGCCAGGACTATGCCAGGTTTAAAACTGGAATTAGATTCCCACACAAAACCAACACCCTGAAGGGCTCTGACCTCAGCATAGTGAAGTGAAGTGAAAGTCGCTCAGTCATGTCTGACTCTTTGCAACCCCATGGACAGTATAGTCCTTGGAATTCTCTAGGCCAGAATACTGGAGTGGGTAGCCTTTCCCTTCCCCAGGGGATCTTCCCAACCCAGGGATTAAACCCAGGTCTCTTGCATTGCAGGTGGATTCTTCACCAGCTAAGGCACAAGGGAAGCCCCTCAGCATAAGGGTGAATTAAATAAAATGAACTAGACAAAACCAATCCACAGCATGAAAATGAAGAAAGGAAACTTATCCAAGCATGAATTATGAAATAGAGAAGGGGTAAGAGGAAGCATTTCTACTGAGATTTAGCAACTTCAAATTTAATCTGAGCTAAATATTTAAATGTACACCTGGTTTGGGTCTTACAAACTGAGAAATTAACATAAAAATAGGTCTCAGGATGAGGATACCCCTAGACTGACTTACAAAAGCAAATATTCTAGAGGGGCATAGCCATAAATAAATGCTTGCTGAAAAAATATATGTAATTCACAACAATAAAACACCTAAGGAAATGGTCATAAGCAAGAGTCAGCCAATACGATATATAGCTCACCCCTCAAGAACCTCACATATGAGGGCTTCCCTGATAGCTCAGTGGGTAAAGAATCTGCCTGCAATGCAGAAGACCTGGTTCAATTCCTGGGTCAGAAAGATCCACTGGAGAAGGGATAGGCTACCCACTCCAGTATTCTTGGGCTTCTTTGGTGGCTCAGCTGGTAAAGAATCAGCTATCCCACGTTGAAGGTCAGGAAGGGCGGCGGTGAGGAGATACCCCTCGTCCAAGGTAAGGAGCATTGGCTGCGCTTTGCTGGAGCAGCCATGAAGAGATACCCCACGCCCAAGGTAAGAGAAACCCAAGTAAGACGGTAGGTGTTGCAAGAGGGCATCAGAGGGCAGACACACTGAAACCATACTCACAGAAAACTAGTCAATCTAATCACACTAGGACCACAGCCTTGTCTAACTCAATGAAACTAAGCAATGCCCATGTGGCAACCCAAGATGGGTGGGTCATGGTGGAGAGATCTGACAGAATGTGGTCCACTGGAGAAGGGAATGGCAAACCACTTCAGTATTCTTGCCTTGAGAACCCCATGAAAAGGCAAAATGATAGGATACTGAAAGAGAAACTCCCCAGGTCAGTAGGTGCCCAATATGCTACTGGAGATCAGTGGAGAAATAACTCCAGAAAGAATGAAGGGATGGAGCCAAAGCTAAAAGAATACCCAGCTGTGGATGTGACTGGTGATAGAAGCAAGGTCCGATGCTGTAAACAGCAATATTGCATAGGAACCTGGAATGTCAGGTCCATGAATTAAGGCAAATTGGAAGTGGTCAAACAAGAGATGGCAAGAGTGAATGTTGACATTCTAGGAATCAGCGAACTGAAATGGACTGGAATGGGTGAATTTAACTCAGATGACCATTATATCTACTACGGCAGGCAGGAATCCCTCAGAAGAAATGGAGTAGCCATTATGGTCAACAAAAGAGTCCGAAATGCAGTACTTGGATGCAATCTCAAAAACGAGAGAATGATCTCTGTTCGTTTCCAAGGCAAACCATTCAATATCACAGTAATCCAAGTCTATGCCCCAACCAGCAATGCTAAAGAAGCTGAAGTTGAACGGTTCTATGAAGACCTACAAGACCTTTTAGAACTAACACTCCAAAAAGATGTCCTTTTCATTATAGGGGACTGGAATGCAAAAGTAGGAAGTCAAGAAACACCTGAAGTAACAGGCAAATTTGGCCTTGGAATACGGAATGAAGCAGGGCAGAGACTAATAGAGTTTTGCCAAGAAAATGCACTGGTCATAACAAACACCCTCTTCCAACAACACAAGAGAAGACTCTATACATGGACATCACCAGATGGTCAACACCGAAATCAGATTGATTATATTCTTTGTTGCCAAAGATGGAGAAGCTCTATACAGTCAGCAAAAACAAGACCAGGAGCTGACTGTGGCTCAGGCCATGAACTCCTTATTGCCAAATTCAGACTTAAATTGAAGAAAGTAGGGAAAACCACTAGACCATTCAGGTATGACCTAAATCAAATCCCTTATGATTATACAGTGGAAGTGAGAAATAGATTTAAGGGCCTAGAACTGATAGATAGAGTGCCTGATGAGCTATGGAATGAGGTTCGTGACATTGTACAGGAGATAGGGATCAAGACCATCCCCATGGAAAAGAAATGGAAAAAAGAAAAATGGCTGTCTGGGGAGGCCTTACAAATAGCTGTGAAAAGAAGAGAAGTGAAAAGCAAAGGAGAAAAGGAAAGATATGAACATCAGAATGCAGAGTTCCAAAGAATAGTAAGAAGAGATAAGAAAGCCTTTCTCAGCCATCAATGCAGAAATAGAGGAAAACAACAGAATGGGAAAGACTAGAGATCTCTTCAAGAAAATCAGAGATACCAAAGGAACATTTCATGCAAAGATGGGCTAGATAAAGGACAGAAATGGTATGGACCTAACAGAAGCAGAAGATATTAAGAAGAGGTGGCAAGAATACACAGAAAAACTGTACAAAAAAGATCTTCACGACCCAGAAATCATAATGGTGTGATCACTCACCTAGAGCCAGACATCCTGGAATGTGAAGTCAAGTGGGCCTTAGAAAGCATCACTACGAACAAAGCTAGTGGAGGTGATGGAATTCTAGTTAAGCTATACCAAATCCTGAAAGATGATGCTGTGAAAGTGCTGCACTCACTATGCCAGCAAATTTGGAAAACTCAGGAGTGGCCACAGGACTGGAAAAGGTCAGTTTTCATCCCAATGGCAAAGAAAGGCAATGCCAAAGAATGCTCAAACTACCACACAATTGCACTCATGTCACACGCTAGTAAAGTAGTGCTCAAAATTCTCCAAGCCAGGCTTCAGCAATACGTGAACTGTGAACTTCCTGATGTTCAAGCTGGTTTTAAAAAAGGCAGAGGAACCAGAGATCAAATTGCCAACATCCACCAGATCATGGAAAAAGCAAGACAGTTCCAGAAAAACATCTATTTCTGCTTTATTGACTATGTCAAAGCCTTTGACTGTGTGGATCACAATAAACTGTGGAAAATTCTGAAAGAGATGGGAATACCAGACCACCTGATCTGCCTCTTGAGAAATTTGTATGCAGGTCAGGAAGCAACAGTTAGAACTGAACATGGAACAACAGACTGGTTCCAAATAGGAAAAGGAGTACATCAAGGCTGTATATTGTCACCCTGTTTATTTAACTTATATGCAGAGTACATCATGAGAAATGCTGGACTGGAAGAAACACAAGCTGGAATCAAGACTGCCGGGAGAAATATCAATAACCACAGATATGCAGATGACACCACCCTTATGGCAGAAAGCGAAGAGGAACTAAAAAGCCTCTTGATGAAGGTGAAAGTGGAGAGTGAAAAAGTTGGCTTAAAGCTCAACATTCAGAAAACGAAGATCATGGCATCCGGTCCCATCACTTCATGGGAAATAGATGGGGAAACAGTGGAAACAGTGTCATACTTCATTTTTCTGGGCTCCAAAATCACTGCAGATGGTGACTGCAGCCATGAAATTAAAAGACACTTACTCCTTGGAAGGAAAGTTATGACTAACCTAGATAGCATATTAAAAAGCAAAGACATTACTTTGTCAACAAAGGTCTTTCTAGTCAAGGCTATGGTTTTTCCAGTGGTCATGTATGGATGTGAGAGTTGGACTGTGAAGAAGGCTGAGCACTGAAGAATTGATGCTTTTGAACTGTGGTGTTGTTGGAGAAGACTGTTGAGAGTCCCTTGGACTGCAAGGAGATCCAACCAGTCCATTCCGAAGGAGATCAGCCCTGGGATTTCTTTGGAAGGAATGATGCTAAAGCTGAAACTCCAGTACTTTGGACACCTCATGCGAAGAGTTGACTCATTGGAAAAGACTCTGATGCTGAGGAGAAGGGGCCGACAGAGGATGAGATGGCTGGATGGCATCTCTGACTTGATGGATGTGAGTCTGAGTGAACTCCAGGAGTTGGCAATGGACAGGGAGGCCTGGCGTGCTGCGATTCATGGGGTCACAAAGAATTGGACACGACTGAGCGACTGATCTGATCTGACAATACAGGTGACCTGGGTTCGATCCCTGAGTTGGGCAGATCCCCTGGAGAAGGGAATGGCTACCCACTCCAGATTCTGGCCTGGAGAATTCCATGGTCTGTAGTATAGTCCATGGGGTTGCAAAGAGTCGGACACAATTGATCAACTTTTACTTCACAAGAACCTCACACAACAGAATCAATTATATATTATAAAGGAACTACTGAATATATTAAAATGATAAAAGTATCAAGGGAGAGATTGAGAATATGAGAAAAGATAAAAACATTATGGGGTAGGAATGAGAAAACACAGATTTTAAAAAGATCTATTTGAAGTAAATGTTCTGTGAAACAAAAATAATGAGTCAATGGATATGTTATATAGAAGATTAGATATTATTGAACAGAGATTAGTGAACTGGAAAATACATGTGAAGAAAACTTTTTTCAGTGTATATTTCTAGCAAAGTTCTAAAGTTATGGACATAAGTTTGGATAAACTCCGGGAATTGGTGATGGATAGGGAAGCCTGGCGTGCTGCAGTCCATGGGGTTGCAAAAAGTCAGACACCATTGAGTGACTGAACTGAACTGAACTCAAAGTTAGAGAATAGAGAAAATGAGGAATAATAAAATACTAATGGATGAAAGTTTCTCAGAATTGTTGAAATATTAGTATAAGTATCTTAGTTTCAGGAACCTTAATCAGGGGGCAGTCTTAAGATGGTGGAGAAACAGGACAGGGATACCACTTTCTCCCCCACAAATTCATCGAAAGAACATTTGAACACTGAGAAAATTCCACAAAACAACTTCTCAGTGCTGGCAGAGGACATCAGGCACCCAGAAATGCAGCCCATTGTCTTTGAAAGGAGGTAAGACAAAATATAAAAGAGAGACAAAAGAGGTAGGGAGGAGATGTATCCCAGGAATGGAGTCTTAAAAGAGAAGTTTCCAAACACCAGGAAACACTCTCACTGGCAGGTCTGTGGGGAATCTTAGAATCTCAGAGGGCAACATAACCAGGAGGAAAAATAAATAAATAATTAAAAACCAACAGACCACGTGCCTTACGGCAACTCCGAGTGCTCACAGCCACCACCAGCAAGTAGGCGCTGAACAGGCAGGTGCCGGCTGCATTGCTTAGGGTAAGGACCAGCTGGAATGCCCTGAGGGCAATATGAAGGAACTAATCTGAGATAGCAACCCAAACTGTGGGATAGCCAGAGATAGGGAGAGAGAAGAAAGAAAGAGAGAACTATCCTGCGAAAAGCCCTAACCTGAGGCACTGCTAGGGTTGCTCACAGAACAAAGAAAGAAAGAAAGTGAAGTTGCTCAGTCATGTCCGACTCTTTGAGACCCCATGGACTGTAGCCTACCAGGCTCCTCCATCCATGGGATTCTCCAGGCAAGAGTACTGGAGTGGGTTGCCATTGCCTTCTCTATTTCACAGAACTAGAACAAATAATTTCACAATTTGTATGAAAATACAAAAAACCTCAAATAGCCAAAGCAATGTTGAGAAAGAAGAATGCAACTGGAGGAATCAATCTGCCTGACTTCAGGCTATATTACAGAGCTACACTCATCAAGACAGTATGGTACTGGCACAAAGACAGAAATATAGATCAATGGAACATAATAGAAAGCCCAGAGATAAATCTATGCACCTTTGGATACCTTATCTTTGACAAAGGAGGCAAAAATATACAACGGAGAAAAGACAATCTCTTTAACAAGTGGTGTTGGGAAAACTGGTCAACCACTTATAAAAGAATGAAACTAGAACACTTTCTAACACCATACACAAAAATAAACTCAACATGGATTAAAGATCAAAACGTAAGACCAGAATCTATAAAACTCCTAGCAGAAAACGTAGGCAAAACACTCTCTGACATAAATCACAGCAGGATCCTCTATGACCCAGCTCACAGAGTAATGAAATAAAAGCAAAAATAAACAAATGGGACCTAATTAAACTTAAAAGCTTTTTCACAAAGAAGGAAACTATATATGGGAGAAAATAATAGCAAATGAAGAAACTGACAAACAACTAATCTCAAAAATATACAAGCAACTGCTGCAGCTCAATTCCAGAAAAATAAAGGACCCAATCAAAAAATGGGCCTAAGAATTAAACAGACACTTCTCCAAAGAAGACATACAGATGGCTAACAAACACATGAAAAGATGCTCAACATCACTCATTATCAGAGAAATGCAAATCAAAACCACAATGAGGTACCATTTCACGCCAGTCAGAATGGCTGTGATCCAAAAGTCTACAAGCAATAAATGCTGGAGAGGGTGTGGAGAAAAGGGAACCCTCTTACACTGTTGGTGGGAATGCAAACTAGTACGGCCACTATGGAGAACAGTGTGAAGATTCCTTAAAAAACTGGAAACAGAACTGTCATATGACCCAGCAATCCCACTGCTGGGCATACACACTGAGGAAACCAGAATTGAAAGAGACAAGTGTACCCCAATGTTCATCACAGCACTGTTTATAATAGCCAGAACATGGAAGCAACCTAGATGTCCATCAGCAGATGAATGGATAAGAAAGCTATGGTACATATACACAATGGAATATTACTCAGCCATTACAAAGAATACATTTGAATCAGTTCTAATGAGGTGGATGAACCTGGAGCCTATTATACAGAGTGAAGTAAGCCAGAAAGAAAAACACCAATACAGTATACTAATGCATATATATGGAATTTAGAATGATGGTAATGATAACCCTGTATGCAAGACAGCAAAAGAGACACAGATGTATACAACAGTCTTTGGACTCTGTGGGAGAGGGCAAGGGTGTGAAGATTTGGGAGAATAGCTTTGAAACATGTATATTATCATATGTGAAATGGATCGCCAGTCCAGGTTCGATGCATGGGACAGGGTGCTCAGGGCTAGTGCCCTGGGATGACCCAGAGGGATGGGATGGGGAGGGAGGTGGGTGGGGGGTTCAGGATGGGGAACACATGTACACCCGTGGCTGATTCCTGACAATGTATGGCAAAACCGCTACAGTACTGTAAAGTAGTTAGCCTCCAATTAAAATGAATAAATTTATTAATAAAAAAACATTAATCAGTTGTGAGCTTAGTATAATAAAGTATATCCAAGCCAATACACAATGAATTTGAAAAATACCAAAGAGGAGATCTTAAAAACAACAAAATAGAATAGGCATATTATCTATAAAGAGGTGACAATTTGATAGCAGACTTCTTGAAAGCAACAATAGAAGTCAAAAGAATTGTACAGCCAACTAGATTAACATGTAAGAGCGGTTTCAAAATAAAGATGAGTTTAGGTAAATAAAATACATTTTTTCTCATGGCTGGGTCACTCACAGAATTCAGGCCTCTTTCAGAAATCTCCATATCAGAGAAGTATTCTTTGACCATCCTATCATAAAGAGTAATCCCTCTTCCCCTTACTATGCATTATGTTTTTTCATGCATTATTTTGTCAGATAGCTCTGAAAAAAATGCACTTTCATTTGCTTGCTCTTTCTTTCATTCCACTAGCCTGGATGCTGCACAAGAACAGAGACTTTATTTAGTTCACTGCTATATCCCTAGCACCTAAAACCCTACCTGATCTATAGTAGCTAATCTATAAATATTTTTGAATTAAAAAATGATTGAATGAATCCTTAGGAAAGGAACTGCTAAAATAATTTTTCATGTGGTTGAAAATGAAACCAGCAGGAAGACACAAGAAGGAATGGTGAGCAAAAGTGCTGACAAGCTTATGGGTAAACTAAACAAATAATGGCTCTCTACAAATGATGATAAGGGCTATGAAAACAAAGTAGAATAAATAACGACAGCAACCAAATGGAAGGAGAAAGCAAAGAGATGTGGACTGACGTATTCTTGTATTATTTGGAGAAGAGTGGAGATATTAAATTTAAGGTCAAGTATACATATTAACAAGGTAATCACCAAGGATATACTAGAAACAGAATGTAAAACTTACAAAAGAGGAAACACAAATGGGAATGTAGAAAAATGCTTCAGTCCCACAGAAAGGAAAGAAAAAATAAAGCATATAAGAACATGAGGGGAAAGAATATATAAGACAATAGAAATAAGCAATATAATCTACTGATAAATAAATAATGTAGTTATTTATTGTGTATTATATATAGAAGAGTCACAACTTAAGGGCGCATAAAAACACAGGTTGAAAATGAAGTGATGGAAACATATATGGGCAAATTTTGATCAAGATAAATCATAGAACTATAAAATACAAATAGCATGGATTGTAAGATAAACACTTTTCTTCAGGACAAACTATTACACTAAAAATGTGTATCAGGTAAAAAAAAAATTTATGTATGGGTAACATGGATTCAAAATATGTAAGGCAAAATCTTAATTGCAAGGAGAAAATGACAAACCCATAGATTTTCAATAAATGGAAGACCAATCAGGCCAATAATTTGTATGATGAAAGCATGTAAAGAATTCTTTTGACAACCATGAACTAAGGAATACACATATACTTATCTACTTAACAATTAGTTAACATATCTTTTTCACCAAAAATAGATGATCATATGCTGTCATAAAGCAAATCAAAGAAACAAAAAAGATTTCATATCCTATACACCATCTTCTTTTAATATGAAGCATTAAATTAAAAATTAATAACAAAGTTTTACATTTGAAAATTAGAAAACACTAAAAATTTTCCAAAAAAAAGAAGAAATCATAAATGATATTAGAAAATACTTAGAACTGAATAACAGTGAAAACACTCACAAAATGAAATCTTATATTCAACACTTCATATGAAATGACATCTAATTGATATTGCATGAATTTTTCTGCTGTTGTATTAGTTTCTGCTGTACAACAAAGTAAATCAGCTACATATATATATATATCCCATCCCTCTCTGACCTCCCTCCCAACAAAGACCCAGCACAGTCAAATAAATAAAGAAATAAAATATTTTAAATATCATTATCAAGTTTTATTCTTCCAGAAAATGTAAAGGTGTCCTAATAAGTAGAAAAACCTGTTAATTTAATTAGACATGTTAACAGATTAAAAGAAAAAAAATCACACAATCATCCTAATAGGGGACAAAACAGAAGTTGAAAATTTTTCAATTAAACACATACTTTTTAGAAAATTAGAACTAGAACAGAGTGCATATCTGCCATATTCATTATTGCCCATAGTCATTTGTTTGGCCTTTCTAGGATATCTTACAGAAATTCCCATATTATAAGTTCTGCCTTCCTAAATTGAGCCAAAACTCAAAATTCTCAGCTTTTCTTGTAGTTAGAATCAGACTAAATGCCCTAGTTATCACCAAGCACACAAATGCCACAAGAAACTTCAATTCAGAAGTTACAGCATGAGTAAACAGGATCTACATGGAGTTTCTACTTTTGCTAATTCAGGTGGTAACAAGTATCTTGTCTTTAGTGGTATACATTGGCTACTAAACACATAAATAGATGCTTAACTTCAAAGTTCATCAGAAAAAATGCAAATAATATCAATTAGATGTCATTTCATATACATCAGAATGGCAAAAACAAAGTGCAACAATATGAATCATTATCAAAAGTGCAGAGAAATGGAACTCATACACTTCTAATAGGATAAGAAATTGGTACAACCTCATCACAAGAATTATTTGGCCCTATCTGAAAAACATGAAATGTTTGCAAACCCTGCAAATCAGAAATGTTATCTGTAGGTACACACCCTACAGAAACTCAAATGTGTTCACAAAAAGATGTGTACAAGAACATTTGTTTTTAATAGCAAAAAACCATTGTTTTTAATAGAAAAAAGCTGGAAACAGTCTAAATGCACACTGACATGAGAATTGAACGTATTAATATGAATAAATATTCATATGCTTTAAAAGTCTATAGCAGTTAAATGAACTAGGTTAAGAGCATCAAAAATAACTTTCAGTACAGTAAAAGATATGTTGTAAAATGTAAACAAGCTATGACACTTTTTAATTATTATAGTTTGAAAACATGAAAACCACTATTATTTTATTCATTATAATATTGCTATTTCATGTGATATATATAGAATTGGACCATAAAGCAGGCTGAGCACTGAAGAATTGGTGCTTTCAAACTGCAGTGCTGGAAAAGACTCTTGAGAGTCCCCTGGACAGCAAGGAGATCAAACCAGTCAATCCTAAAGTAAATCAACCCTGAATATTCATTGGAAGAACTAATGGTGAAGCTCCAATACTTTGGCCACCTGATGCAAAGAGCCATCTTTGGAAAAGACCCTGATGCTGGGAAAGAGAAGGTGGTGGCAGAAGATGAGATGGTTAGATAGCATCACTAACTCAATGGACAGGAATTTGAGCAGACTCCAGGAGATAGCGGAGGACAGAGGACCCTGGTGTGCTGTAGTCCATGGGGTTGCAAAGAGTTGGACACAATTTAGTGACTGAACAACAAATACATCCTCAGTTATAGGTCTAGAGTATGCATTGGAATGGCCAAAAAAAGCAAATTCATGGTTATTATTATCTCTGAGGAGGAAGGGAAGGAGAGAAATAGGATCAGGAGGATACACAGGGGATTTATTTATATCTTTAAAGATTATATTTCTAATATGAAAATAAATATAGGAAAAATTTCAAGATTTAAAAAAGTTGTTGTTATTCAGTTGTGCCCAACTCTTTGCGACCCCGTGAACTACAGCACACCAGGCTTAAAAAAGCTGGGTGATGGTTACCCAGTTTTTTAATGTGTTATTCTCTACACAGTCAAAACTATTGGGGAAAATCACATAGTAATTATTTGCTCTATAAGTATCGCATGACCTTTGGCTAAAAGCAATTCAATTTTGACCTGACCTTCTAGAAATGCAATCAATTCCTTCCTTGCAAATTGAGCCTTTGTATACTCTCCAAGGATGATTGCCTCCAAATTGACAAATGAATTCTGTTGTTTTGTGAGGCATTTAAATCAAATCTTCCGGATAATAAGCCTAAGTCTGCCTCCTGGGAAAGGTACTTAATACATTTCCTACACTGCTCAGAGATGACACAAAGCTCAAGGGGAAGAATTTCTGGCTTGGTGTTGAAGCTTGAATGTCTTCAACTCTCTAACACTGCACTGTGTATCAGCGCAGGCTTCCAGAAAGGGCGTGTGTGGCTGGATCAATTTAGCCGGGTCTCGGGACCATCCAGTCCTCGCTTTGCTCTTTGCCTCCTCTCTATTCTCTATTTAGGAAAACCACAATCTACATGCCTCTTTTCAGTTGTATTTAGCCTCTGACATAGTCTTACTGGTATTGTTTATGTGTTCTGCCTGTCTACAAAAGAGTAGTCCAGGAGATTCATGATCATGGACTCCTAGGCAAAACACTACAGACACAAACTCCTTTCAATGTTGCATCTGGGAATATGGTATACTATAGAAAAAGAGGAAACCGACAGCTTATGAGGCTTTCAAAATGCTCCCCTTCACTCTATGCATGAGGACACCAGTAAGGGAGGACTTGAAGTGGACACAGCCACTTTATTCCAGTGTTGAGGAAGAAACAGGTCCAATAATTTCAAGCCCACTACCATGGGAAAAAAGTCCCTATGTGGACTTTCTTTTTATTTAACACCATTTTTTCCCATGCAGTCTTTTGATACTTTGATAACTGCAAGACTTTCATAAGCAGAAGTCCAACTAAAATGTATATCACCCGAATCTGTTAAAAAGAATTAAGATTATAATATATCTTATGGGTCCTCATTTCCCATGCCTCCATTTTTTAAATAAATTAGTTTATTTTGGTTAAGCTAGGTGGTTAGTTCTGTTAGTGTATTGTCTACTTTCATCATTACCTGGCTGTCCACTATATAGCCTAGGAAGTTTCTCCCAGATTATTAAGGCATGATTGACAAATAAAAATTGCATATTTTGGTTATACGATGTGATTTTTAAAGGTCCATGACATGATGATTTAATATATACATTGTGAAATGATTACCACAATCAAATTAACACACCTATCACTTCATGTAGTCACTGTTTATGTGTGTGCATGCATGTATGTGTGTTGAGAACATTTAATAGCTACTCTCTTTAAAAATATTAGCTGTTGGAATGGGGTGGATGGTGAGAGGGAGGTCCAAGATGGAGGGGACATATGTCTAACTATGGCTGATTCATGTTGATGTATGACAGAAACCAACACAATACTGTAAAGCAATTATCCTTCAATTAAAAATAAATAAATTTTTAAAATTTAGCTGTTAACTTTCTATTTTCCTTTCCAATCACTGACCATTTGAATACCCTACCATTGTTAAACCAGCATCCCACTTTTTCTTCATTCTAATTCAGAGGATCTTGACCAGGGAAAACTACCATTGGTCAAGAACCACTGCTCACTGGTAAGGAATAGACAGATTCAATTTGTGAGACAAGTAGAAATGAAACTGCATTTTTCATTATACCTCCCTGTCATTGCCACCTCTGCCATCTTTCCATATATTGACTGAGAAAATGGTCTAAAATATCCTAAAAATAGAAAATCATAGATAGTCACATGACTTCAGTTCATTCAAATTGACATTATATCCCTTGTTCTGTTTCTTTTCTGGGAGACTATCAACACAGGATTAATATTACTGCTGAAAAACTATGTATTGTGTGATCATCCAGCTCCATTTGCTACAAATGGTCAACACATGTTTTTATTCATAATGCTTGTAAAGTATATTAATGCATATATATGGAATTTAGAAAGATGGTAACAATGACCCTATATGTGAAACAGCAAAAGAGACACAGATGTAAAGAACAGACTTTTGAACTCTGTGGGAGAAGGCGAGGGTGGGATGATTTGAGAGAATAGCATTGAAACATGTGTATTATCATATGTGAAACAGATCGCCAGTCCAGGTTCAATGCATGAGACAGCGTGCTCAGGGCTGGTGCGCTGGGATGACCCTGAGGGATGGGATGGGGAGGGAGGTGGGAGAGGGGTTCAGGATGGGGAAAACATGTACACCCATGGCTGATTCATGTCAATGTATGGCAAAAACTACTACAATATTGTAAAGTAATTAGCCTCCAATTAACATAAATAAATTTAAAAAAAAGAAATTAGATATAAACATAAATGATTGTCTTTTAATAGTATTTATATGTTGGGGTTAGGTTTGTTTTCCTCTATTTAAAAATAAAATTCTGGGGAAGTCTTTACTTCAAAAAAAAAATAAAATAAAAAATAAAAAAGAAATGTATTTGACATGTGTTCTGCCTCTGAAGAACTTTCATCCAAGTGGAGGAACACAGTCATTATTTTCCCCTCAAATTTAATTTGTTTCATCTCATTCATTCTTAAATTTAACAAATAGTTGAGAGTCTGCCAACTGACGAACACCAGGTTAGGCATTGGTGGTACTGAGATTGACAAAACAGACATGACTCTTCATTGAGCTGTCAAACTCAGGATCAATGTCTGTGGGAGGCAGTGTTTGACCAAGGAGCGCAATGGCTACAAAGGGCTATGGCTGGTGCTGGTTCAGTGCTCAAACTGCCACCACAACTTTCCCACTTTGTGAATAAAAGACTGTCTCTATTTCCTTAGACAATTAGGCACCAAAGCTCCCTGTTTGAGTGGAAGAAAGTCAAGAACCCAGCTAGCTAGCCCTAATTTTCATTTACTTTTCCAAGTAGTATGTGGGCTCAGGGGAGCTTGCTTTCTTGATTCAATTAATTACTAAAGTCACACGACTATCTGATGTTTCTTCCGAAGTCATCCCTGATCCTGCCACAATTGCCACAGTCTATTAAGTAGTATGGGAAGAAAATTTTTAAAACACCAGAAATTTGTTTCCCAGCCAGACTGATCATAGCTATTCTGCCTTGTGATAGGATGGAAGTTCAGCGAAAAATAACCTGAAATGTATTTGACCAAAGGTTGCTCTATCAGGAAAGGACCATTCTGTTATTTCTGCTTAATCATGGGTCAGTGCAGGGGACAGACAAGTGGAAGATGAAACTTCAGAAGATAAAACGTCTGGATTGTTTGAAGTGTCTCCAGAGCCTATGCATACCCATGTGTGCCTTCTTGGGTGGGAAAAGAGCAGGGAGACAAGCTGGTTTGGGCAGGGGCTATGTGAATATTTCTGTAGTATCTCAGAATTGGGGTATCTGTTTGTATATGTGTGTCTGTGGAGTGCCTGGGGTAGTGTGTAAGCTGTTGTTTTTTTTTATTATTCTGCATATACTTTCTTATTTTGCCTCAATGTATTTATGGATGTAGATTATGTTGTGTGTGTGTGTGTGTGTTCAAACAGTAGCTACAGTTCCTTTCTTATGAAAATATTAATCAATCACTAATTCCCAGTAATAAAAAAGAGAGCTGCACCTGCCTGGAGAATTTGGTTATCACCCTGGCTGGCCTCACAACCACTTATGACTTCCTCTCCTGAGAACTAGCTTGTTTTTCCAGTTGACTCCTACACCTTGCCTGATTGAAGGAAGACCCCAGTAAAGACATGCCTAAACCACTTCTCAGCTCCCAGTCTTTTCCCCCTTGTAGTTCATCCTATACAGACTGCCAGATGAATCATTCTAAAATAATGGCTCCGCATTACCTGTAGGAAAAATCTATCATGACACTACACAACCATTTGTGTTTACCCAAAAGATCTAAATAAGCTTTGACCCTGCTAAGTAGTAGTCCCACTGAAGATAAAGAAAAATATCTATATAGTGAGCAGGGACATTTCATATTTTTGAACATATTTTTTTTCTGATTTTAAGATTTTTTTTTCAACCCAAAGTCACGCATTCAACAAGACTTTATGGACCATCTAATAACTTCAGACATTCTGAGCAGATAATAGCTTCTTTGTCTTGCATCATGATAATCTTTCAAAAATCTAATATTTAGAATCTGAAGTAGGTATTTATCAGGTCCTCCATTATGACAAGGTCTCGTGTCTGAACTCTCCACTGCATTCTTTACTTTGGCAGCAAGGGAGAAAGGTAGTAGCAGGGGAAGTCCTCGTAGATGGCTCATGAATTATCCCCTTGCTAGTTCTGCTATAGTCATCGTTTAGTAACTCAGTCGTGTCCAACTCTTTGCAACCCCAAGGACTGCAGTCCACCAGGCTCCTCTGTCCATGGGATTCTCCAGGCAAGAAGACTAGAGTGGATTGCCATTTCCTTCTCCAGGGGATTTTCCCGACCCAGGGATCAAACCTGCATTCCCATTGGAAGGCAGATTCTTTACCACTGAGTCACCTGGGAAGCCCAGTTCTGCTGTGCCCTGCCCTATTCCTTGAATCTGCTCTGAAGCTCTCCTCCTTACACCTACTCACATCTATAGAAGAACCAGTGTCTAGAAGTAGGTTTGACTCTTCCCCCAAATGGTTTGCATTGCTGTGGTCTGTCCACTTCCCCAGTGAGTGCTTGTTTGCAAGGAGTGGACGTCTTAAATGATACCACCAGTTGCTAGACTGAGAGTCCTCCACCACCTGCCCTTCTCATATGACCTATTTGTGCTAATTTGTGTGTGGTGGACCAAATATAAAGGGTGAGGGTCAGAGAAAGTTTAATTGAGAATAGGGAGCCAAGCTGAATTTTGAAAGACATGTTGTAGAAAGAAGGGAATGGTACTCCTAATGGGGGGGGGTGTTATATGCTTGATATGTGAATAGGCGGGGAGAGCAGGGCAAAAGATGCATTTAGTTAAGTGTAGGACAGTGAGGGTAGGGAATTCATGAGATAAGACTTCTCCTCAGAATATAGTTCCAAGGCCCTGCCACAGGAAAACCCCAATTGGTTTACTTTGACCTGTTGCATAATCTTTCACTTTTACCTTTGCAGAAACCATACTTACCATGTCAGTGTCTGACACAGGGCCAAAACTGGTCACATAGATGTCAGTCTTCACTTCAGTCACTGCATCTGGTTGAAAGAAAATAGAAAAGCAGAGTGTTAGGAAAGCCTGTTGCCTTAGCTCACATAGAGTCCAGTGCTGTTCTCCAAAAGAAAGCGAACTTACTACTTCTAAGAAAGAATATTTGGTAAAATCATAGGAAAACCCCTCAAAAAACTCTCATTTGTACTACTTCTTCACAGAGAATGTGCTCAGTATAGGAACAAAGTCCATCCCTTTAAATACCATTGAGAGTAACAGCAGAATTCCCAAACTCCAGAGCCTTTGGAGATCTCCAACACTCACACAAGCTGGGATGTCACACCAGGATTACCCTTACCTGTGGCACATTACAGATGTTCAGGACATAGGATGATTGCACTGCCACTTCCTAGCCCACTTAAAGTAGGGAGGGGATGTGTGACTGGTTTTGGTTATAGGAAGAAGAAATATGTGTCCCTTCCTTTGGAACAAATAATTTCCAATGCAAGACACTCCCTGCCATGGTAATCATGGAAACATATGTTTATATGGAGCTACTATAAGACTGAAATGGCCTGGAATGATGATCCAGAACTTGGAGGATAAGTGCCCTGGAAAGTTGCCTGGACCTACAATAGATTTTGCATCAATGAGAAGTAAACTTCTGTGGGGTTAAGTGACTGAGATTTGGAGATGATGATAGCCCCTGATATACACTTTGCATGTTTCCATTATAACTGTCTGTTTACTTGTCTGCTTTCCCACAAAACGCAAGAGCTCCTAAAGGGCAGTGTTCCTGTTTTGTTACCTGTTTGTACTCAGTAGATAGAAAAGGAGCCTGTTAACTCTGAAAGTGCTCACTGAACATTTTTGGTATTAATGGATGAATCTTATCACATATATATTTGCCAAGTTGCAAAATGATACTCAGAGAAGTGAAATGACTGCACTGCTAAGTTTCCCCTTTCCTCCTTCTGTCAGCCCTATTTACTGCATTGCAGCCAACCCACTCCAACATACCTCAAACAGAGCACAGGATAGCCTTCTTCAGCTTCTCAAAGTCAATGAGACCCTACCAAACACCTCATCATTACAGTTAACTCAAGCAAGGCTCACTCCAGTCCAGCATGAAAGTGAAAGTGTTAGTCACTCAGTCGTGTTCTACTCTTTGCAACCCCATGGACTGTAGCCCACCAAGCTCCTCTGTCCATGGGATTCTCCAGGCAAGGATACTGCAGTGGGTTGCCATTTCCTTTTCCAGGGGATCTTCCCGACCCAAGGATCAAACCTGGGTCTCCCACATTGGAGGCAGGTTCTTTACTGTCTGAACCACCTGAGGTTCCCTCCAGCCCAGCATACCTGACCCCAGCAGCACATGTCAGTAGCACAGCTAGTACACATAAAGCCCACATAGGACTTGATAATCAGGTTGGTTACTGCAGTCAATGGCACTATTTTCTTAATTTTAAAATTTATATTTCCTTTTCTAATTGAACTATAGTTGATTTAAAATATTATGTTCATCTTAAGGGTACAATATTGCAACTCAATATTTTATAGATTATATTCCATTTAAAGTTATTATAAAATATTGGTTGTAGTCCCTGTGCTGTATATTACACTATTTCTTCTACCTCATGGAAAGGTAATGGACAAAGCAACTCCATTTATAGCATGTTTACTATATCCATCCAGTCCTGGGTCCTAGCCTAGATTTACTTTATATCTTGTTGACTTCCCATTTTCCAGAGCCATCCCTTAGGCTTAATACATTGCTCCTCTATACAGGCACATATTATACTCAAGGACACTGCACACATCCACAAACATTCCATTTTCAAAAGAGACTATGAGTATCATTTAATAATCATCAAAGATATAGTCAATTCACCAAAACACACAATTTACTTCCAAGCTTATTCAGCAAATAACATGTCTCAAACTAGAGTTGTATTTTAAGTATTTGGACTTTCATCTAGAGCACAGTCTTCCCCCTATTTCTGTGCTTCAAGGACAAGAGACAATACTTCAGAATTCAGAACATACACCCTAAAGATTTGTCCCTTCAGATACACTGCCACATTCACTGGCTGTAGAAACATTGCCCTACCCCAAAGTACATAAAACACAATTAATTAATGGGAGAGATCACAATTACAGTTGAATCCAATATTCCAGGCAGGACATAGTTAGACACAGAACAACTTTCTAAACCAATTTAATTGTAAAAGTGGGCTTCCCAGGTGGCTCAGTGGTAAAGAACCTGTCTGTCAATGCAGGAGATATAAGATGCTGGTTTGACCCCTGGGTTGGGGAGATCCCCTGGAGTAGGGCATGGCAACCAACTCCAGTATTCTTGCCTGGGAAATCCCATGGACAGAGGAGCCTGGTGGGCTACAGTCCATAGGGTCACAAAGAGTTGGACACATCTGAAGCTACTTAGCACGCAAGATAGTTATGCAGATTAAAAACAGGCACCCATACTATAAAAGAAAAGAAAGTGAAGTTGCTCAGTCGTGTCCAACTCCTTGCGACCCCATGGACTGTAGCCCGCCAGGCTTCTCCATCCATGTAATTTTCCAGGCATGAGTACTGGAGTGGGTTGCCATTTCCTTCTCCAGGGGATCTTTCCGACCCAGGGATTGAACCTGGGTCTCCCGCATTGTAGGCAGATGCTTTACCATCTGAGCCACCAGGGAATCTTATAAAAGAAAAAGGAGAAGACAATTAGTAGTGATAAAGTCAGGAGACTGCTTTAGTTCCAAGAGGACAGTGGAGTCACTGTAGGTAGAAAAGAAGAGTCTTGGGCTGGGATAGGAAGGCTTACTTACATTCTGGATCTGACCTTGACTTTCTGAATGCCTTAAGATTTTTTTTTTTTTCCTTTTGGCTTTTCTCTTGTACAGGAGGTTTGTTACCAAACACATTTGAATTTTCTCTCTGCTCTGACTAGGAACTCTGACAGTGCAAAAAGCATGTGACTAAAAGTGTCCAGTGGTAGCAAAAGGCAAGTTTATTCTGCTGCCTGAAGAAGGTAGGTCAGTATGATCAGGCCACCAAAGATGGCTGTTCTCTTGTTCTCTGTACATCCACCTGCTGGACCAGTCTCTGCTTCACCTACAGCCCACTCCCATGACTGATCTTCTCTCTTAGTCATAGAGGCTGATAAGTAAATGCCTACTCACTTCTGGCCCCAGTTAGTGACTGATCTAATCTTAAGATCAGAACTATCTCCACTATGATGATTCATCACAGTGGCAGTGAGGGGTGCACCCCTCTACTGCTTTCCCTGGCAACTGATAAGCATCAACCTAACATCAATTCCCCCCATTACTGGTAACCTCCTTCCCACCCATTGATTGCTAAGAAGAGGCTGCTTTCCCAATGAACTAGGTCTCAGCCAAGCTTCAGAACTTTCTCTGACTTGGAAGCAGGGAAAGACTTAGGAAGTTTGGTCTATTACAGTGGACACAAATTCATTCTTACTCTATTTCTGTCCCATTTTGAAAGAATCTGGTAGATAAGAGAATTAGGGGAATTGATACTAAATGAAGGGTAGGTAAAGAAGTGGGGAGAAAGAAAGAAAGAAAAAGAGAGGGGAGGGAGGAAGGTAATTAGAATCTGATTAGAGGGAAAAGCAGAATTAGAAAGGATGAATGACAAGAGTGAGAAGAGGAAATTAAAACAGTTAGACAGCAAGAGATAGCAAGAGCTAACAGAACTAAAGAAAGACAAAGCAAGAGAAAAATGCTAAAAGAAAAAGAGAAGTAATGCTCTTGTCACCAAAGAAGCCAGAAATCTCTCAAGGAGTAGGGTATGAAGATAGGGATTGTCACTTGTATCATGGCAGCACAAGTGACGGAGGGCTCTGAATTTATGTTACCATCCTTAGATCTCTAGCCCTCTACTCTAAGAGCAGGTAAACACATGGATATTTGACATTTCTCCAGTGCCCCATACAGGGACCACAAAGCCCCAATTACTAAATCCCATCTTTTGACTAGGAAATCTAGGTGCTTTGGAGCAGTATATGTGCCAACACACAGAAGTACCCTGCAGAAGTATTGTACAGTGATTAACAGCATCACTAACTGGATCTGAATTTAGGTTCTGTCATTTACTCTTTGTGTGCGTTTTGTCACTTAACTTTTTTATGCCAGTTTCTTCATCTGGAAAATTAGGATAATGATACCATATATTTCAGAATTGCTCTGAGGATTTAAGGAGACAGTATTGAGGCCAGTATTTAGAACAAATCCAGTGCTCACTATATGTTAGCTGTTGCTGCAGCTTAATACTATTCCAGAGGCGAGGCCACATGAGCCACCCATAAGGCCAGGTGGACACAGAACTCACCCAGAAGTCTAAGGTCCTCAATTCCAGACAAAGAAGAGAGTATCCACCCACCACTCCAGCTCCTCTGTGTGAAGGAATAATTAGAAGTTTGCTATTTCATTTAATTAAATGAAAAGACCAGTGAATTAGACTAAAATTAGTGAGGGCTACAATTCATAGTCTAGCCCCTGTTGACAGCCTTCTCCTTTTTCAAATGTAAGAAATTATTTAATTGGGAGATGAGTGGAATTCTTTCTTATTTTTAAACAAATACTTTCTTTGTTCCTTGGCTCTTTTTAAATTACTTTGAAGATCTAATTTCCTTCAAATATTACCTTCTGAAACTAAAGGTTAACAGAATTATCTTTTCCTTTTGCAAATTTACTGTGGTATTGCAAGTAAAATTCCAATAAAATAAATTGGAAGTAAAATATAAACTTGAAATTTATATTTATATAAACACACATGCCTTTAGCCCTCAGCAGGACTCCCATTGGTGGGGAACTTATCAACCAGTTCCTAATGTCATTCCAACTTGCTTTTGATCTGAAAGAGTAAAGATAAGCCAAATAGCAAGAGATCACTATGTTTATGTTAACTATGAGGCTCATGTATGTGCTGTGTGCTTAGTCGCTCAGTTGTGCCTGCCTCTTTGAGACCCCATGGAATGTAACCCAGTAGACTCCTCTGTCTATGCAATTTCCCAGGCAAGAATACTGGAGTGGCCTGACATTTCCTCCAGGGTATCTTCTTGACCCAGAGATTGAACCCACGTCTCCTGAGTCTCCTGCATTGCAGGTGATTCTTTACCAACTGTCATCTCACAATAAACTGTATTTCCTTGTTTGAATTAAAATAGATCCCCATTAAGCTGTGGATTTTGTTCTTTGAGCACAAACCAGAGTAGGTTCCCCAACTCTAGCTTCTCCACTCCAGCACACATACAAACATTTGTCTTAGTACTGCCCTTTGGATCCATTCAACAAAGTCTGCTTCCAGTTCTTTTGAGACTTAAAGACTTTCAGAGATTGAAAAAAATTGATCATGCTACCCCTAAGTCTGATCTTTTTATTCCTTTCCATGTCATGATTTTAAGCACCCTCACTTTTCCCATTCACTTTCCTCTGGCTTGGGTCTAATTTTTTTTTTTAACTGGCACTCTGAAATATGTTTTATGATGAAACTGTCACAAGTCTATTAGAGACAGGATTATAAAATGAACAATATGAACAAAAGCCAACCATACCCCCTTTATTTCATTATAGGCTATGATGGACTTTTCAATTCTTCCCAGTAACAGTCTTTCTGAGAATAGTGAGGTTTTAAGGACTGGAACTTTGACTAAAAGAACAAAGCCCTGACTTTTCTGTATTCTTACTTCTGTATCACTGGAAATTTTAGAGAATAATTGCTTCTTGTTGTGCATGCTTTTCATTGTGAGGAGAGACTAACCTACTAGAAATGAGTTTCCATGTGACTAGCGGGTCTGCTAGCAACATGGATTTAGGGAGTGGGCTATGGACAGGGTCTCAGAGATCTGAGAGTTGGAGTGCTCTGTTCTGTTAACGGCCTTCTCATTTCTCTTTGATAATCCTTGGGGACAGAGATACTGTAAGTACTCAGTGACACACCCCTCTCCCAACAGCATTAATCACTGATAAGCTCTTCAGAGGAATCACAAACAGATGGTTTAGGGAAGCAGATATAACAAAAGTCTGTGTTAGAGATCCTAAGCTCTAATCTAAACTCTGCAGTTGAGTAATAACCCTTTTGCAGAGTGTTTGGGCACAGCTCATAACTTTTGACATTTGGTAGGCTAGAGGTCTAGCACTATGTTTATGCTACTCCATCTAGTGTCTGACACTTGGAATGTACAGCAACTCTTAATAGCTAGCTGCATGCAACATATGTTTATAACAAAACATCAGTAAGAAATACCACAAGATTTAAAAGAGACCACAATCACTACCAACTTAACAACTGTGGGTTCTCATTAACTCTACTATTGCTAGAATCTTGATGCTCACAAAGGTAATATAGAACACACAACTGTTCTTATTTTCTCTGGAGCTACAAATCCAAGTATTGCCTTCATGGCATCCAGTCCCATCATTTTATGGCAAACAGAAGGGGAAAAAGTGGAAACACTGACAGATTTATTTTCTTGGGCTCCAAAATCATTGCAAACAGTGACTGCAGCCATGAAATTAAAAGATGCTTGCTCCTTGAAAAGAAAACCATGACAAACCTAGATAGTGTATTAAAAAGCAGAGACATCACTTTGCCAACAAAGGTCTGTCTAGTCAAAGCTATGGTTTTTCCAGGAGTCATGTATGTATGTGAGAGCTGAACCATAAAGAAGGCCAAGTGCCAGGAATTGATGCTTTCAAGTTGTGGTGATGGGGAAGACTCTTGAGAGTCACTTGGACTGCAAAAATATCAAACCACTCAATCCTAAAGGAAATCAACCATGAATATTCATTGGAAAGATTGATGCTGAAGCTGAAGCTCCAATACTTTGGCCACCTGAGGCAGAGAGTTGACTCACTGGAAAACACCCTGATGCTGGGAAAGACTGAAGGCAAAAAGAGAAGAGAGTGGCAGAGGATGAGATGGTTAGATAGCATCACTGACTTAATGGACATGAATTTGAGCAAACTCTGGGAGACAGTGAAGGACAGGGAAGCCTGGTATGCTGCAGTCCATGGGGTTGCAGTGTGTCGGACATGACTAAGAGACTGAACAACAAGAACCCTATCACAAGGGAGATTGGAGGGCAAAGATACTGCAGGAATGTCCTTCCATAAGACCCATATTAATGCCACTAGAAGCACTGAGCACTGTAACCAGTTTTGAGAAAAGTCAAAATACCATTTGAGTATTTTCTTTACATGGGCCAAACCCTGAATATTAATTATTTTTTTCCTACCCATTTCTTTACTACATTGGTGCTTATTTGTTGCTTTTGCCACTGGTCCTCTCTTCTGTAACATGTATTGAACAAATAAAACCATCAGACAGCAGCCTCTTCAGTGGTTCATAACCCTTTGCTGAAAATAGAGGCCACTCCCAAGAGCCAGTAGGATTTCCTTGGGGCAAAATTATGAGAAATTTAGAGAGGGAAGCAGAAGCAGTGCCCAAAAAATTACCAAGAAATAAGTTGGAGAATGACTACATGATGTGTTCTCCACTCTAGAGACACGTCCTTAAGCCAGAACAAGCTGAAAGCCAGGGGAAAAGCAATATAATTTTTAAAACAGCTGAAATATTCTAAAATGTTACAAGGACATTCTGATATTTTTCCAGGGCCTACTGATTTTGACCTTATGCATAAAATTAATAAATGGTAAATGGAATCTGGAAACTTGGGTTAATCCTGGTCCAACCTCAAGTTAACTATACCTTAGTTTCTTTATCTGTAAAAAATGGAATCGATTTTGTTATGATTCCAACACTAAAATCACTGGCCATAATCGATTAAAAGAGGCTACCAGAGGGACTTATACTGTCACTGTTATTGTTTGGAACTTCCAGATAAGATGGCACAGGTAATAAACACACAATAATGAGACATAAAACATAAAAAATATAATTGTTTCAGATAAAAGATCAAAATGTCATGTAACAGAAAAAAATCAAAGATGTACACAATATTGAAGCCAGAGTTCTGGTCTGAAAAGAAGAGGTAGAGTGAAGAAACTAAAATATTTCTTTGTACAAAAGGAGAAATTGGAAGTACAATATTATACAAGCACAAGACAGTAAGAAAAAGAGGGTGAAAAACACAAATTCAAACAAAGTTAAACTGGTTTTTGGCATAGTGGAGTAACAGCATTACAGCCTTTCTTTCCCACTGATTATAAATAAAATTTCTGGATAAAATACAAAAGCAACTATTTAAGCACTCTGAAAAGTGAAAAAGAACAGGTGGTTTATGGAAGGAAACCAAAACTTGGAGAAGCAACCCACAGGGAAATACATTTCCTGTGTTTTTTTTCTCTTCTTCTTTTCTCTTGTAGCTCTGCTTCAAAGGCAAAGCTACATAGTGGGATAGTGGCACAAACAGCCAAAACTCCTGACAAAAAACATCTGTCCTACCAGAGAATCAGGGGAAAAGGCAACTGCAGACCAGAGGATGGGGAATCCCAAAGTACAGAGGGTTAAACAAGAAGATCCAATAATTCTTCCCTCAAAAAACATAGGTTTACCATTAAGAACAAAGGAAACGAATCCTGAATATTCAATGGAAGGCCTGATGCTGAAGCTAAAGTTCCAATATTTTGGCCACCTGACGGGAAGAGTGAACTCATTGGAAAAATTCCCACCCTGATGCTGGAAAAGGTTGACGACAGGAGAAGGGGGCAACAGAGGATGAGATGGTTGGATAGAATCACTGACTCAATGGGTATGAATTTAAGCAAACTCTGGGAGATGGTAAAGGACAGGGAAGCCTAGCATGCTGCAGTCCATGGAGTTGCAAACAGTTGGACAGGACTTAGCAACTGAACAACAACAACATGCCCCTAGGACACACCCAAGGCAGCATGCGCAAAGGCTTTGACAAGTACACTATGATTTCACACTAAATTTCACATTAGTCCTGAGTTACACAAGTATAGGACAGACTCAAAGCCATATAGCAAAGGTTTTGATAACTGAATTATTAAGTAATATGTAATCCACAGCCCAAGTCTTGAGACTATCCCCTCAGTGATAACATGTGGAGATACACCAAGTGCAGTATAGCAAAGATCTTGAAAACGTAAAGATCTGGGTATCACCATCCAGAGAAAGCAAGGCAGACCTTGCTGCTTAACCAAGCTGATTCTCTGCTAAAACAAACAAACAAAAAATCAACATTCTCCAAAGCATTATGACAAGGCTGAGGCTCCACATAATATGAGTCAAAATGTCTAGAATAGAATTCAGCATTATTTTACTTAGAAAGAACTAGAAAAATATTGCCAATTCTGAAGGGAAAAGACAACAAAGGTGAAATATAACACAATACAGATGTTGAAAATTTCAAAGATTTTTAACTCCAATTATAACTAAGTTACATGAGGTTAATGAAAATACATTTTAAATAAACAGAAAGATGAAGTTCTCACAGAAAAATTAGGAAATACAAAAATAACCAATTTGAAAATTGAGAAGTGAAAAAATGCAGTCACCAAAATAAAAACATTCACTGTATGGTCTCAATAGCAGAACAGAGATGACAAAGGAAAAAGTTAGTGAATTTGAGTGATAGAAATTATCCAATGTGAAGAACAGCAACAAAAATGTCTGAAAAAAATATGGAAAGAACCTCAGGGGGACTCTGAACAATGTGATACTCTCCAACACATAGAGCACTTGAATTCAAGAGGGAGTGGGGAAACAAACTAGTAAAGAAAAAATATACTTGAAGAAATAGAGCTCAGAAACTTTTCGAGTTTGGTAGAACACACAAGTTTACAGAAACAAACTATTATACAGACTCCAAACAGAAAAGAATGAAAAATAAGGAAAGCTTGCTTAGACATATCATAATCAAACTGCTAAATACCAAAGATGAAGAAAAATCTTGAAGGAAGCTATTAGAAAAGAACACAGTCTGTGAAGGGGAATAATTACTTGAAAGACTGACGATATATCATCAATTCACAGACAGTAGTGAAACAAAATCTTTAATATGCTTATGGAAAACAGCTGTTAACCTCAGAATTCTATATGCAGTAAAAAATAAGCTTCAGGAGACATTCTCAGATTTAAAAAGACAAGGGAATTTGCTACCAGCAGACTTGTTCTATAGGAATTCTACATAAATTCTTCAGATTTAAGGGAAATAATGCCAGGCGGAAATTAGATCATCAGGAATAAAGTAAGAACAACATAAATGGAAGTTCTGGATATATATAAAAACATTTTTCATTTTTAAGCTCTTTAAAATAGTTATTACTGCTGAAGGAAAAAAATTAAAACATTGTCTCATGTGGCTTTTAATGGGCTGTTGATATAATAGTTAAGACATCCATAACATAAAGGTCATTTAGATGGGAAATGGATGTATACTGTTACAAGGCTACATAATTTACTATAAGTGGAACAATATTAATTCTAAGAAGAGTGTCAAATCTCAGCTGTGAAGATGGCAATCCCTATAGCAACCAATGAATCTCACAAAGAAATATTTCTAAAAAGGCAATCAATAAAATAAAGATAGTCAAATATGTCAAAAAATCAGAAAAAGGAAAATATATTAGCAGAAAAACAGAGGGGACAAATAAATAATAAAATGATGAATCTAAGCACAAAAACTGATGGAATTCAAATAGGAAATATACAAATCCTATATTATTGTTGGACACTGTAACATCTCTCTTTCAGCAACTGATAGAATGTGTACAGACAAAACCAGTGAATACATGGAAGACCTAAACAATATTTTCGACTAATGTCACCTAAGTGATACTTACGGAACACTCTACCTGCAAAAGAAGAATACCCAATCTTTTTCAAGGACATTGGAACATTCACCAAGATATCCCATAAAACAAGCTTTAACAAATTTAGAAGAATTGAAGTCATATAGACTATGATCAGTGACCATCAAAGAATAAAAATAGTAATTAATACAGAGAAATATCTGGTAACATTTGGAAATTAAAGAACAATCTTCTAAATAACCCATGGATCAAGACAGAAGTCACAAGTGATGTTTCAAAATATAGTGAACTCAATAAAAATAAAAATACAACACATCAAACCTGTGGGATGCTCACAGAGAAATACATAAGATGGAAATTGACAGCACTGAATCTCCAGGAAAAAGAAGACTCTAAAAATCCAAAACCTAAGATTCCATCTCAAGAACTAGAAATATATAAAAAACAGAAACACTAAAAATGAAACAAGTGGAATCAAAAATAGAAAAACGATTGAGAAAATCAGTGAAATTAAAAACTTGCTCCTTGAAAAAAATGGAAAAATATACAAAACTCTAGCCAGACTTTACAAAAACCAAAAAGAAAAGACAAAAAAATCTATGAGTATCAGGAAAAATATAAGAGTATATCACCAAGACGGGCAGAGTTAGGAACTTCAGGGTTTTGTCTCTCCATAAAGACAATTAATAAGCTTGGGAAAACTGTAAGAATCAACTTTTACAGAACCCTACAATCTAGTAAAAAACTTATAACCACCAAGGGAATATGTGATGAAGAAAACTGCTACTGCAGCCATAAAGATGTCAGCCCACACGCCTGTTACAGGTTCCCATTGCCTGAAGGAGTAATACAAATCTTATTCTCAAAAAATTGTGGTTAAGGGTTTTGACCTGAATGGCAGCTCCCTCAAAGAGGGATGCAATGGCCTACCTTTGTTTCACCCAACTGGGAGCATTCCCAGAGCTGTGGAGGCTTCCTGAGAGGCATAGCCAAAAGCATTTGAAGACACAAATATTGACAGCAGCAGCCTGAAGCTAGGAGTAAACAGTTGAGACAAACAACAGACTGAAAAGTCTGAGAAGAAAAAGTTTAGAAAAGGAGATACTTGGGTGAATAAAAATTTTTATAAAGTTCCAGCATATACCAAGGGATTGATAAGTTCCCGCATAGGCCCAGGGCTTAACACACACTCAGGCTTGAGAAGAACCTAAACTTTCACATTTGGCTAAATTTCAGACCTCACTAGAAATGAGAAGTGGACGATAAGGCAGAGTCAATTCTCCCTAAACAAATCTATAAATTAAATACAGTCCTAAATAAAATCTAAGGGTATTTTTTAAGAAATTCATGAGTTGATTCTAAAATTTATATGGAAAGGCAATAGAGCTAAATAAAATTGCCAAAACTAATTTTTTAAATGTGTTCTTAATTTGGAGGACTCCATTATAGGATTTGAGTGTCTCAAGAGTTACTATAAACATACATTGATCAAAAGAGTCAAAGAGTATACATCAATCAATGGAACAGAGTACTATGTTAAAAAATATGGCCAGACATATACGGTCAATTGAATCTCAACAGTGTTTATAATGCAGTGTAGAAAATACAGCCTTTTCAATAAGTTGTGCGAGAAAAATCGGCTCAAATCCGTTCAGTTCAGTTCAGTCACTGAGTCCTGTCCAACTCTTTGCGACCCCATGAACCACAGCCTTCCAGGCCTCCCTGTCGATCACCAACTCCCAGAGTTCATCCAAACTCATGTCCATCAAGTCAGTGATGCCATCCAGCCATCTCATCCTCTGCCGTCCCCTTCTCTTTCTGCCCCCAATCCCTCCCAGCCTCAGGGTCTTTTCTAATGAGTCAACTCTTCGTATGAGGTGTCCAAAGTATTGGAGTTTCAGCTTCAGCATCAGTCCTTCCAATGAACACCTAGGACTGATTTCCTTTAGGATGGACTGGTTTGATCTCCTTGCAGTCCTAGGGACTCTCAAGAGTCTTCTCCAACACCACATTTCAAAAGCATCAATTCTTTGGCACTTAGCTTTCTTCACAGTCCAACTCTCACATCCATACATGACCACTGGAAAAACCATAGCCTTGACTAGACAGACCTTTGTTGGCAAAGTAATGTCTCTGCTTTTGAATATGCTATCTAGGTTAGTAATAACTTTCCTTCCAAGGAGTGTCTTTTAATTTCATGGCTGCAGTCACCATCTGCAGTGATTTTGGAGCCCAAAAAATAAAGTCTGACACTGTTTCCACTGTTTCCCCGTCTATTTCCCATGAAGTGATGGGACCAGATGCCATGATCTTCGTTTTCTGAATGTTGAGCTTTAAGCCAACTTTTTCACTCTCCTCTTTCACCTTCATCAAGAGGCTTTTTAGATCCTCTTCACTTTCTGCCATAAGGGTGGTGTCATCTGTATATCTGAGGTTATTGATATTTCTCCCGGCAATCTTGATTCCAGCTTGTGGTTCTTCCAGCCCAGCGTTTCTCATGATGGACTCTGCATAGAAGTTAAATAAGCAGGGTGACAATATACAGCCTTGACGTACTCCTTCGCCTAATTGGAACCAGTCTGTTGTTCCATGTCCAGTTCTAACTGTTGCTTCCTGACCTGCATATAGGTTTCTCAAGAGGCAGGGAAGGTGGTCTGGTATTCCCATCTCATTCAGAATTTTCCACAGTTTATTGTGATCCAAACAGTCAAACACAGTCAATAAAGCAGAAATAGATGTTTTTCTGGAACTCTCTTGCTTTTTTGATGATCCAGCGGATGCTGGCAATTTGAACTCTGGTTACTCTGCCTTTTCAAAAACCAGCTTGAAAATCTGGAAGTTCATGGTTCACATATTGCTGAAGCCTGGCTTGGAGAATTTTGAGCATTACTTTACTAGTGTGTAAGATGAGTGCAATTGTGCGGTAGTTTGAGCATTCTTTGGCATTGCCTTTCTTTGGGATTGGAATGAAAACTGACTTTTTCCAGTCCTGTGGCCACTGCTGAGTTTTCCAAATTTGCTGGCATATTGAGTGTAGCACTTTCACAGCATCATCTTTCAGGATTTGAAATAGTGCAACTGGAATTCCATCACCTCCACTAGCTTTGTTCATAGTGATGCTTCCTTAAGGCCCACTTGACTTCATATTCCAGGATGTCTGGGTCTAGGTCAGTGATCACACCATCGTGATTATTTGGGTCATGAAGATCTTTTTTGTACAGTTCTTCTGTGTATGCTTGCCACCTCTTCTTAATATGTTCTGCTTCTGTTAGGTCCATAGCATTTCTGTCCTTTATCAAGCCCATCTTTGCATGAAATGTTCCCTTGGTATCTCTAATTTTCTTGAAGAGATCTCTAGTCTTTCCCATTCTGTTGTTTTCCTCTATTTCTTTGCATTGAACATGAACTCAAATCCTTACATCACACCTTATACAAAGTTTAACTCAAAATAGATCTTAGACCTATTTGTAAAACCTAAGACTATAAAATTTCTAGGAAAAAAACATAGAAAATGTCCAGGAACTTGGGTCATGCAAAATCTTTTTTTAGATAGGACATAAAAGTCAAAATGGAGAAGGCAATGGCACCCCACTCCAGTACTCTTGCCTGGAAAATCCCATGGACAGAGGAGCCTGGTGGGCTGTGGTCCATGGGGTCGCTAGGATTCGGACACGACTGAGCGACTTCATTTTCACTTTTCGCTTTCATGCATTGGAGAAGGAAATGGCAACCCACTCCAGTGTTCTTGCCTGGAGAGTCTCAGGGATGGCAGAGCCAGGTGGGTTGCCGTCTCTGGGGTCGCACAGAGTCGGACATGACTGAAGTGACTTAGCAGTAGCAGTAAAAGTCAAAAACTATAAAAGAACAAATTATTGCGTTAGACTCATCAAAATTTAAAACTTCTCTTTTTCAAAGATGCTATTTAAAGAATAAAAGGGCAAGTCAAAAACTGAAGAAAAATTTTCATTTCACATTTCTAACAAAGGATTTGTACACAGAATATATAAAAAAACTTTCAAAATTCAGTAATAAGGGATAAAACAAGCCAAAAATTTTTGCAAAGCATCTAAACAGATATTTCAACCAAGAAAATATACTGGTGGCAATTCAGCACATGAAAATATGCAATCAGGAAATGCAATTTACAACCACAATATGATACCATTAGTAACCTGTCAGAAGAGCTATAAGGGGATTTTCCCAGTTGATAGAACTATTTTGTATCTGAGCTACATGATATTAGTTACATGATAGTATATCACAAAGAGTGAATTATACTGAATATAAGCTGCATATTAAGTTTTAAAAATATAAAATTTGATTAAAATTAAACAAAAGTGAAAAAAGCATAAAGACCCCCATTTAAAACGAGTCTACACATCAAAACTAATGAAACAGAACAGTATGTCTGGAAACTGTCCTATGAATACATGAAAAGTTGATGTATGGGAGGACAGACATTATATATCAGTGAGAAAAACATTTACTAATGAAAAATGTACCAAACTACAAGTTATCCATACACAAAAAGTACATCTCTACCTCATACCACATATAAGCATCAATTACAAGTGTACTAACTTAAATAGGAAACATAATTCATGAAAGAAGGAAACTGAAAAACCAATGAATGTAAGATATCCAACATCACCAGATAATGAGGGAAATGCAAATTAAAGAGAGATACCACTTTACAGCTATCAGCAAAAATTTTAAAGCATGAGAGTACCGAGTATAGGTTAAGAACTGAAACAAAAAAAAGTTTCATACAGTGTTGTGGCGGGGGTGGGGGTAGTAAAAATTGGTACAACCATTTAGGAGAGCTATTTGGCAATATTTGCTGGCACTGAGAGGTGCATATCTTATAATCCAGTTATTCCACTGACAGATTCAAAAGAAATTCCTACCCATGTGCACAAAGAGACATGTACAAGTATGTCCACTTGGGGTTTGAAATGTGATCCTATGTACACTTAATGGCATTGTAATAGGCATCTTTCAGCAAATAAAATTATTTATTTCCCTCAGAAATCTCCTATAGGGACTCCTTTGCAATCACTGTAGATTAACACTTTCCAAGTGAGATGTGGTCATATTTCCTTTGTTGTGGAATAAATTAATGTGATGGTCCTGGCCAAGCTGAGCAGAACCCAGGCTTTCTGCCTGAAGTCAGATACCTTCACTTTGCAACTCAAAGTAAGCAGTTTTTCCTCCCATGTCTTTGTTACAGTTTTCCTATCCTTTTGACCCCACTAAGAATTTTATCTTCCAAACACACTGTCTGCCAAGCTGACCTTCCTTAATCTTGGTGTTAAACCAGAAATCTTCCATATATTTCCTTTTCCATCAGTATTAGCCATCATCTGTTCTTTTTAATTTTTCTTATGAGGAACCATCCTCTATGTTGATATTCAGCTTTGAAGTTGTTATAGCTTTTTGCAGTACTCTTTTTTTCATTAATTTATTTTTTAATTGAAGAATAATTGCTTTACAGAATTTTGTTGTTTTCTGTCAAACTTCAACATGAATCAGCCATAGGTATACATATGCCCCCTCCCTCCTGAATCTCCATCCCATCTCCCTCCCCATCTCACCCTTCTAGGTTGATACAGAGCCCCTGTTTGAGTTCCCTGAGACACACAACAAATTCCCATTGGCTATCAATTTTACATATGGTAATGTAAGTTTCTATTCTACTAAACATACTATCTCCCACCAAACCCTGACATTCACAGATTCAGACTGGGTCTGTGAGGGTTTGCTGTTCATTTTTACCCTGTTACACTCTTTCTCTCAAACACAGCAGTGATGAGAAACAAACAGCCCTGTACTTAGAACCAGTACCGTTGAGACTGGGCCCCAGCTCTACTGTTTGTTGACTAAGTTACCTTAATCGTTCTAGTCTTAGTTTCTACACTGTGAAATGGGGATATCAGTATCTGTATCTGCCTTCACAATTCCATTGTGAGAATTAAGTAACAGATGCTAGATGTGAAAAAATACTTGGAAGTTGTAAAAGGGCACCCATAGTAAAGGATCTTGAGTACGGAGTTTTGAGTTAGGTAAAATCAACAGGCAAGGCTGTATATTGTCATCCTGCTTATTTAACTTATATGCAGAGTACATCATGCAAAATGCCAGGCTGGATGAAGCACAAGCTGGAATCATGATTGCCAAGAGAAATATCAATAACCTCAGATATGCAGATGACAACACCCTTATGGCAGAAAGCAAAGAACTAAAGAGCCTCTTGATGAAGGTGAAAGAGGAGAGTGAAATAGCTGACTTAAAACTCAACATTCAAAAAACTAAGATCATGGCATCTGGTCCCATCACTTCATGGCAAATAGATGGGGAAACAATGGAAACAGTGACAGATTTTATTTATTTTATTTTCTTGGGCTCTAAAATTACTGCAGACGGTGCTGCAGCCATAAAATTAAAAGACGCTGGCTCCTTGGAAGAAAAGCTATGGCAAACCTAGACAGCATATAAAAAAAAGAGACATCACTTTGCTGACAAAGATCCATATAGTCAAAGCTATGGTTTTTCCAGTAGTCATGTACAGATATGAGAGTTGGATTATAAAGAAAGCTGAGCACCGAATAATTGATGCTTTTGAATTGTGGTGTTGGAGAAGACTCTTGAGAGTCCCTTGGACTGCAAGGAGATCAAACCAGTCCATCCTAAAGGAAATCATTCCTGAATATTCATTGGAAGGACTGATGCTGAACCTGAAGCTCTAATGCTTTGGCCACCTGATGCAAAGAGCTGACTCACTGGAAAAGACCTTGAGGCTGGGAAAGATTGAGGGCAGGAGAAGTGGGCCACTGACTCAAAGGAGGACAAGGAGGCCACTGACTCAAAGTACATGAATATGAGTAAATTCCTGGAGATAGTGAAGGACAGGGAAGCCTGGCATGCTGCAGTCTATGGGGTTTCAGAGTCGGACACAACTTAGTGATTGAACACAGCAACAAAATCAATGGGAGACTCAGGGACACCAACTTCCTTGACTAAACCTTGTCCCTGATCCCCAGCTGATCTAAGGCTACCTCCTAGTAGACACTGCTGATAGCCATCCCCATTAGAGGATGAGGAAATGACAAAATAAAACAATAATAATGCTGGGAGATTGCTATTATTTGTCATTCAATGTCTACATTTATTATTGGTCCTGGCCTTTTCTGGATGCAGGACTGGAAGACATATTTGGCTCTACTTCACTTTGAGCTTCTGCTGCTACAGTTCCCATGCTAGGCCAGATTTGCCTATTATCCTACTGCAAAGGATTCTAGACCAATATAACATTAAAAAGAGGTGTTAAAATATTTGAAGGCAGAAAACCTGCTTCCTGACTTTTCTTACCTTTCACTTTGCCATTCTCATCATAAATAAGACTTAGCAGTAATTCTGGCATCCTAAGTTTAACTTTCTGCCAAGCAAATATACTTCTTCACTCTCAAAACCAAGAGTCTCCCCAATGATCTATATCCCAATCTATGACTCAGGGTTCAATATCCTTGTACCTCCCTGGTAGGTGGCTCCATGCTTAATACACAGGTAACTCCACTTCTGCCAACACTGCAGGAATCTCATTTCCTATAGAAACCTCACAGTAAACTAACTGTCCTTAACCAAATTGGACCTCAATGCACTTGCCATCTTATGCATGAGGAAAAGTGATATTGGAAGACAGTCTTCCCAGTAGATCTTCACCAAGAGGAGTATGCTAATAACAATCTGTGTAACACCCCAGCTGTTTTCTAGTCTTGATAAATGCCATATTAAGTGCTTCTAGATACAACAATATATTTGAACAGCTTCCTGTCTGTCATTCCAAACTCAAAATCCCTTGGATACCTGATTTAAATTATATTAACTACTCATGTCAGCATTTTCTCTGGGCCAACCAGAATACATATCTGTTAGTGCTGAGATGGAATTTCTGAGTCACATTTTATCTTTCACAGTTTCTGCATGATGTTGAACAAGGTGTCAGTGATTCTGAACTGAGAGCTTTCCATCCACATTCAATTAAATACACTCAGCAATTCTTGGGTTTGATCAATACTGTTGATGGATGGTTTAATTTTCAGTTTTCTCCACTAACAATCTCCATGACAGCCTCTCCTGGAATGTTGATGTGACAGATTGTTATGTAGTCATAGAAAATTTGGTTTTAACCCTTCATGTCTATTTAAAGTAGTCTAGCGTGCAGACGATGCATAGCAATGCACAGTGGAATCACCTGAATATTCAGGTTTATATAAGAGATGGTACCTGGAAACACAGTATGCAAAACTGCTAAACAATGTAAATTCTAAAAGAAGAAGACTATATCTAGGCATTTCACTCACAATGTCATTCTATCAAGTCAAATCTCATTTATAACAACTAGTAGGGCTCTCAGGGAGGGACTTTTGGTGTCCCCAAATCAGAAAAATCACCTTATGTTATATCACTATCGATGGCACCGATGTGGCCTGAGAGATTATTGCAACCTTCTCTAACCCTCAATATCCCCTGAGAATTATTGGATTTAATCTTTTATTCCAATGGGTTAAGACATCACCCATTGCTGCTTATTCTTAGCCTGTTTGCCAAAGTTCTCTTCTACCTCCATGGACAACCAAATTACCTGATTTCTGTCCACACTCCCCTCTGAGTTTTGACTATGTTAGCTGGGTCTTTGAAAACTTCAACACTTTTTATACGTCCCAGTGATATTGCCACAGATCAATTTACATTGCTGCACTCTTCCAGGCAAAATACCCCTTTCCATAAAAACAGTAACTTTCCTCTCAACGACTACCATGAGTGGAGCATTCTGGTAGGTGATCATTCTCTGAACAAACAAGGTTTCCCAAAAGAAACTTCATTACGTCTCCTGGACTAGGGATTAGGATAAAGAGTATATTGACCAAAGTGTATTGACCAATACTGGACCTTGAGAGGAAACAAGATGACACTTGATCCTCCTTTCAACAGATATGAATTACCAGCCTAAATTTCAGCTCAGTATTCAAAGCCAGATGACCATTAACTCCTCCTGTGTCTTTCAAGATTCTAGTAATCATCCATCTAGTTGCCTTCTGACTCTACAGCTGGCTTATAGACATTTCCACACTTCATTATTTTCTGCTAGATTCTATCTCTTTCTTGGGAATCAGTTGGGATAATCCCAAAAAGTGGAGTTTTTTTTAAAAGAGTTGTTAAACACACAATACCTTGGCCCGCTCTGATTCCTGGTTCAGGAGATTAGATCCAAAAAAGCCATCACAGTGGTATGTCTCCTACCTTCAGGATGTTTCAAAGGCTTTTCAAGCCTTCCACTTAGTGTCCCTGGTGAAACAGTGGTCTTATTCCACCTATGGCAAGGGTTACAGAAAGGTGGTGTCTGAACCAGCTCAAAACTGTGACTAGCTCTCACAGGCAAGGCCAAAGGTAATGTATCTATGTAGTTTTGCAACAATGCCTCAGAAAACTCTCCAAGTTGTATATTCTACTTTTCTTTCTTTTCTCACCCAGCAAATCAACTTTTCTTGCACTCCTCTTATGATTTCCACACTGTTGCCTGGTAAGTGGTTTATTACTCTTGGCATAGTCTCTACACCAGTTGGATTGTCTACTTGGACTCTCACTTCCAATTTCACTCCTGAGTATTTTCTTTCAGATATTTCTCATCTGCACATTCTTCAGCCTGCAAATTAATCATTCACCACCTAGCTTTAACACCAAGAATTCCAGCCTGAGTTTGAGACACTGGGCCCTTGCTTTTTCCAGACAGACAAAAATCATGATACAAGCACCTAAATAACTAACCCCTTGCCAAAGGCAAAGAAGTAAATGCTACAGAGATCCTACTAAAGACATGAGGTTTAGATAAGCAGTGGTCAATTCCAACTGACGGGAACAATAAAAGTGATAATATATTTATGGTGTTAGATTTTATAAAAAATACTTTTGTATATCTTATTTCACTTGATTCTCACAATAAACCTGGAAGGCAAATATTCATTCATTAAGCAAATACTGAGGACTTACTATGGACTAAGCAGTAACTGGCAATTTAGCAACAAATCAGGGTCAAAAAATCCCCACACTCCTAAAACTTATACTCGAGGGTGGGGGAAGCAGATAAAATACTTGTAAACTATGGTAATGCAATAGATGTTATAGGGAAAATAAAAGCTGCAATCTGGATGTAAAATTTTAAATACAATTGCCAAAAAGGCCTCATTGAGCAGGTGCCATACAAGCAAGAGGAAGCCAATATAATAATTCAGGTGAGAGATAAGGGTGATTCACACCAAGCTGGTAGCTATAGAGTTGATGGGAACTGGTTAAATTTTGGGGTGTTTTGATGGCAGAATTTGTTACTGGATTGGATTTAGAAGGAGTCAAGTTTCCTATAATGTGTGCTGGTTACCTTTATTTTGTAGCCAAAGGTCTGACGTGATGGTTTAGAGAGGTCAAGTGACTTTTCTAATGTCACTCATCTAGAATGAGCCAAAATAAAATTGTAAATTTAGGTCTCCTAGCCTAGGCCTGAAGACTGCATGCTGGAAAGGGTATTTAGATTGTGAAGAAAGAACAAGACCCTAAATGGTAGAGTTATGAGTGCATGCTAGACTAAGGACATAATATGAATAAAGCCATTGCTGGGCTCCTAAACTGCTGACGGTATTTCTGCTAGACTAAGACATAGGCCTCTATTATGAGTGCTAAGCACTCAAGGCAGGGAACAAAGAAATTAATGACTAAAAGAAGAGAAAGAAGGCAAAAGAGTTATGAAATCAAAAGGTGATATTCAAATGAAAGACACTAGGACAAACGAGATCAGACAAAAGCAGTGAGAGATCACAATTGTATACAGAGCTCTTGAAGAAAGTTGAGCACAGTGAATAGGAACTAGTGAAAATCAGGTATTCCTCCACAGTTCACACAGTGAAATGATGAAGTGTTCAAGACAGAAAGCAACAAGGGGTCAGGTACTAGAAGCTGGTTTACAACTCTTGGTAAATGAGGCAGAATAAGAAGTTGATGCCACAGAAGAAAATAATTATTTGTATAATAACTTTGTGCCAAACCAAAAGATATGAATCAGCAGAAAAGAAAGCAGAGACAAAAATCAAGGCGTAAGGGATCACAAGGAGAACCTGTCAATTATATCCCATTCATGGTTTTCCTATACCTCTTCTATGGGCAAAGCTCTGTGCTGAGCACTCCAGGGGAAGAGAGCAATTAATAGGACATGGTTTCTGCCTTCAAGTAACTTGCTAGGGAAGAGGAAGAACAAAGGAGACAAAGCATAGGACCACGTTATCGCCCAGTCTGTAGCTAGCACTATTTCCGTGTGAAGGCTTCCACATTGCTGACTATTTGTAGCTAAAGCCAAAGGATTCCAGTGAGAGAAAAGCAAGAAAGGTCTGACAAAAAATCCCATTGAGAAATCTCTCCAGGGCTTGACTATTTAATTAATGCTAACTAAGTCTATATACCCTCATTAGAGGGGCATAAAGAAGAATATCTTGATACTCCAAGTTCTTCCCATGGTCTACCCTAAATACCTCCTGTAGTTATTCCATCCTGTCATGTTTTCAGAGACAGTGGTGACTATCCGGAGGTACTAAATAACCACCATGACAATGGAAACATTGTTCTGGTTATTTAAAAGTGAACTTTAAATGATTTATGTATTTTTTAATTAGTTTTTTTTTTCAAGTGGTAAGTTTGAAAAATGCTGTGCTATAAGACAAGGCACTTTTTGGATGTTATGTAATAAACTGGTGCAAAAGTCAGGCAATGAATTAAATCTCTGCAGTCCTGACCTTGAATATATTCCAACTATCGAGCCCCATGCCTTCTTTACACTGGTTGGTAGCTATCTACTTCTCCATACTAATAGGATCCCAGGAAAAAAATGGTCGAGAGAAGAGGTAGAGCAGGAAGGTGCTATACTAGTAGCTAATCTGTGGTAACAGGTAGGTCTCAGATCCATTGAAAGACTATAAAAGATACTTATTTATAGAAACACAAGCTATTACAAGAGCTATTATTGTAAAGTTGAGTTTAAAAATGGATTTTCTAGGGGATCAAGATGGTGGAGTAGGAAGACCCTGAACTCAGCTCCCCTCAGATATGTATCAAAACTATAACTACATATAGAGCAACTCTCACATAGAATGAGTTCAAGACTAGAAGAATGGCTCTTCTACAAGCAAGGCTGTAAAGAAAGAACTACACTCAAGTCTGGTATGTAGGGAAAAGAAGCAAGTTGGTTGGGTCCTGCACCCTGAATGGGTGACCCCAAAGAGCAGGGGGGAATCACAGGCTTGAGGATTCTCCCTGGAGAGCAAGTGGTTCAAGCCACATATTAGGCATCTCAACCCTGAGGACTAAGACGGAAAAAGAGCCCACTTAGCTGGTTTGGTAAACAACTTGGCTTATTAGAGGACTGTAGGAAACCTAAGACTCTACTTGTGAGGAGCACATGCAACCAACTTGCTTGCTCCCAGTTCTAGCACAGACATATCAGCTGAAAACTGAATTGTTCTCTGGTTGACCAGCCAGGACTGCCCCAGCAGACACCCCAAACTGAACCAGGCTCCTGCTCCAACCCATCCTGTTTCAGCACTGCTCCTCGCTAAGGCAGAGATGGTCATTGCCTATGAACATGCGTGCCTAGAGGGAACAGAGCCAACTGAGGCCTCAGTCCTGCCTCTGGGTAAGGTAGACATCCACTGCCAGTGTGTGTGTGTGTGTGTGTGTGTGTGTGTGTATGTGCATGTGTGTGTACACATGTGGGCACCAGTGAGGAAACAGAGACAGTTCAGTTCTTGACTCTGCCTCTGGCCTTGGCAGAGACGACCACTCCCTACACACACATGTATGAACACACTGGGAAAGAAGTGGAGGCAGCTCAGTAGTGGAGCTACAACACTTCCTAGCTCAACCCGGCCTCTAACCAAGGTGCACACACTGTGGAACAAGTGGAATGAATTCAGAAGTGCAGGCTTAAGTCCTCATATCCTGGCCATACCCTCAATAAAGACAGAGACTATCACATTTGGGAGAAGCCCAACTCTCTCAGAGTTCATGTTCCAGCCTCTTGAGCCCCAGCCCCACTCCCACCATTGAGCCTAGGACAATCCCCAGTTCAAATCCAGCTCTGGTTCCAGGCACTCCAAGCCTTACCTTCCACAGAGACTGTAGCTGATAGAGCACACCAAGAGAAGATGCAACCTGTGGCCACCACATGCCCACCTTTCACACCAAAGCCACTGATCATACACAGACTACAAAGGATGTTCCCACACAAGGATACATACTCAAGACCAGGATTGGTAACTATTTTACCTAATTTCATAGAGACAAACAGAGAAAGTTAAACAAAATAAGATAGTGGAGTATGTTTCAAATGAAAGAATAAAATAAAACCCCTGAAAAAACCCTAATGAAACAGAGCTAAATAATTTATCTGATCCAATTCAAACCAATAGTAATAAAAATGCTAACTGAACTTGAGTGAGAATTTCAACAAAGACCAGAAAATATAAAAAAGAACCAATCAGAGCTGAATAATACAATAACTGAAAGGAAAAAACACACTAGAAGGAATTAACAGCAGATTAGCTGATGCAGAAGAAAGCGTAATTGATCTTGAAGTTAGAATATTGGAAATCACCTAACCAGAACAGCAAAAAGAAAAAAAAAAAATAATGAGGATTGCTTAAGGCATCTCTGGGACAACATCAAGCATACTAACATGTACATTATAGGGTTTTCAGAAGAAGGAGAGAGAGATATATAGGGGTAGAAAATGTATTTAGTGAAATTATGACTGAAAATTTCTTTAACCAGAAGAGGAAACAAATATCCAGGTAAAGGATGCACAGAGTCCCAAACAAGAAGGACCCAACACACACAAAAGACATATCATAATCAAAATGGCAAAAGTTGAATATAAAAAGAGAATTTTAAAGGCAGCAAGAGGAAAACAAAGAGTCACATACAACTGGATCTCCATAAGGCTATCAGCTGATTTTTCTGCCAAAATTTTATAGACCAGAAGGCAGTGGTATGATATATTTAAACTTCTAAAAGAAAAACTGACATTAAAAGAAATGTTAAAAGGTATTTTTTAAGTGGGAAAGGTAAAGCTACAAGAAGTAAGAATTTACAGGACAGAAAATCACAACACTAAAGGCAAATACATAGTAAAGGTTATTGATCAACCATTTAAATAAGCTAGTATGAAGATTAAAAGCCAAAAGTTGTAAAATTGAGTATAATTACAAAAAAAACAGTTAAGTGAAAAATATGAAGATGTAAAATATAACATCAAAAGCATATAATATGGGAGGAAGTAAAAAATATAGATTTTCAGAATGTGTTTGAACTTTAATGATTATCAGTTTAAAATATGTAGATATAAGTCAACATATATAAACTCCACCGTAACCACAAATGAAAAACCTATAGATTCTCAAAAACTAGAAAGAAAGGAACATAAACAAACCACTAAAGAAAATCAGCAAACCGTAAGAAAATAGACTAAAATAAGAAGAACAGAGAAGGACTACAGAAACAACCAGAACATAAGTAACAAAATAGCAATAAGTACATATATATATACACATATACACTTTAAATGTCAATGGACTAAACGCTCCAGTCAAAGACACAGAGTGGCCAACTGGACATAAAGGCAAGACCTATCTATTTGCTGCCCTATAAGAGACACACTGTAGTGGTAAAGACAAATAGAGACTTAAAGTAAGGGGACACAAAATTATATTGCATACAAATGGAGACAAAAAGAAATCTAGGGTAATAATACAAATATTAGACAAAGTAGATTTAAAATAATGTATATAACAAAACACAAATAAGGGCAAAATATAATGATAAAGATGTCACTAAAAAAGAGAATGTAATATTTGCTAACATATATTCACCTAATATAGGAGCAGAGTTGGTGATGGACAGGGAGGCCTGGTGTGCTGCAATTCATGGGGTCACAAAGAGTCAGACACAACTGAGCGACTGAACTGAATTGAACTGAACTGAAATATATAAACCAAATATTAAGAGATATAAAGGGAGAAATTGACAATAATACAATAACAGTAACACCCCATTTACATCAATGGACTGATCATACAGACAGAAAATCAATAAGGAAACAGTTGCCTTAAATGACATATTAATCCAGCTGGACTTAGATATATATAGGACTTTTCCATCTAAGAATAGCAGAATATTATTTCAATTAATGGGAACATTACCAGGATAGATAATGTTCCACAAAATAAGTCTCAACAAATGTAAGAGGATAGAAACTATATCAAGTATTTTTTTCTGGCCACAATGGTATGAAACTAGAAATCAAGTACAGAAAAAAAAAAAAAAAAAAAAAAAAACTGTGGAAAACACAAACATGTAGACACTAAACAACATGCTACTAAAAAACTGATCAGTCAATAGAGAAATCAAAGAGGAAATGAAAAAATACTTTGATAAAAGTAAAAATAAAAACAAATCACTTCAAAATCCATGGAACATACCAAAAGCAGTTCTAAGAGGGAAACTTACGGCAATACAGGCCTACCTCAAGAAAGAAGAAAAAAATCAAATAAACAATGCAACCTACCTTAGAAAGTACTTATAAAAGGAAGAATAAAGCCCAAAGTCAGCAAAAGGAAAGAAATAATAAAGATCAGAATGGAAATAAACTAAAGAGAGACCAAAAAGAAAAGATCAATGAAACCAAGAGCTGTTATTTTAAAAAGATAAAATTGATATACCTTTAATTAGGCTCATTAAGAAAAATAGAGAAAGGACTCAATTGAACAAAGCTAGAAATGAAAGGGTAGAAATTGCACATTACATCTCAAAGACACAAAAATTATAACAGAATACTATGAAACAGTCATATATCAAGTAATTAGACATCTCATAGGAAAAGCATAAATTTCTAGGAACATACAATCTTACAAGACTGAATCAGGAAGAAATTGACAATCTGAATAGACTGATCACTAGTACTGAAGTTGGATTAGTAATCAAAAATGTCCAGAAAAAATTCTAAAACCTGACAGCTTCACAGGGGAATTTTGTCTGCTATCATTTTCTCCTCCTTTTTTCCCTAATCCCATAATTTAATCAGTCACCAAATTCTTACATCCCCACAATCACAACCTTCCTCCTGGATAACAAATCAATTTGTGACTAGCCTTTTCTTCCTCCAATACTGCCCTGCTCCCGATCTATTATTTATACCAAAGCAAGAGCCATATAGCCTTCATCTAAAACAAACAACACCCAAAAAAAGACCATGAAAATTTATCTTTAATTTTACTTAATAAGTGTATTTATTACAGTGGTATAGGTATAGTGATTTCAACACTATTTTATGTATATTGTATAATTAAGCAAATTAGTAAGTCAATGAGTACTACTTAGACTGGAATTAGTGGTATCAGTATAAACCCATTACACGTGCACATACATATATATGTCTACATTGTGTCTATATGTGGTGGTTTAGTCACTAAGTCGTGTCTGACTCATGACACCATAGACTGTAGACTGCCAGGCTCCTCTGTCCATGGGATTCTCCAGGTAACAATATTGGAATGGGTTGCCATTTCGCCCTTCAGGGGATCTTCCCAACCCAGGAATCGAACATGGGTCTCCTGCATTGCAGGCAGATTCTTTACTGACTGAGCTAAAAGGGAAGCTCCTACCTTTATATGTATAAATATGCATATATATGGGTGTGTGTATATATATGTGTGTGTATGTATATATATATATATATATTATTTTCTATTTTCTCAATTCTGTCCGCTGAAAGATCTTAGAAACAAAGAAACACAATAGCAATGAAAATATGTGGCACATAGAAGTTAGATTTTAAATATAATTTCCCACACAGAAAGATCCCATTTCTTCTTGGAAAAAATGATTGACTGTAAGGCTGAAAAGGGAGAGTACAAGTTAAGTATGGAATATGGTTATGCTATAGAACCTTTGACCGTGTGGATCACAATAAACTGTGGAAAATTCTGAAAGAGATGGGAATACCAGACCACCTGACCTGCCTCTTGAGAAACCTATATGCAGGTCAGGAAGCAACAGTTAGAAATGGACATGGAACAACAGACTGGTTCCAAATAGGAAAAGGAGTACGTCAAGGCTGTATATTGTCACCCTGCTTATTTAACTTATATGCAGAGTACATCATGAGAAAGCTGGACTGGAAGAAACACAAGCTGGAATCAAGATTGCCGGGAGAAATATCAATAACCTCAGATATACAGATGACACCACCCTTATGGCAGAAAGTGAAGAGGAACTAAAAAGCCTCTTGATGAAAGTGAAAGTGGAGAGTGAAAAAGTTGGCTTAAAGCTCAACATTCAGAAAACGAAGATCACGGCATCCGGTCCCATCACTTCATGGGGAAATAGATGGGGAAACAGTGGAAACAGTGTCAGACTTTATTTTTCTGGGCTCCAAAATCACTACAGAGGGTGACTGCAGCCATGAAATTAAAAGATGCTTACTCCTTGGAAGGAAAGTTATGACCAACCTAGATAGCATATTCAAAAGCAGAGACATTACTTTGCCAACAAAGGTTCGTCTAGTCAAGACCGTGGTTTTTCCTGTGGTCATGTATGGATGTGAGAGTTGGACTGTGAAGAAGGCTGAGCGCCGAAGAATTGATGCTTTTGAACTGTGGTGTTGGAGAAGACTCTTGAGAGTCCCTTGGACTGCAAGGAGATCCAACCAGTCCATTCCGAAGGAGATCAGCCCTGGGATTTCTTTGGAAGGAATGATGCTAAAGCTGAAACTCCAGTACTTTGGCCACCTCATGTGAAGAGTTGACACATTGGAAAAGACTCTGATGCTGGGAGGGATTGGGGGCAGGAGAAGGGGACGACAGAGGATGAGATGGCTGGATGGCATCACTGACTCGATGGACATGAGTCTCAGTGAACTCGGAGTTGGTGATGGACAGCGAGGCCTGGCATGCTGTGATTCATAGGGTCGCAAAGAGTCAGACACGACTGAGCAACTGATCTGATCTGATCTGATAGACCCAAAAAGTGCTCAAAAATGAATATACATCAAAAGTCAGCTTGAAGAGGCTCTCACTAAGCAAATATGGGAAATTAGGAGCAATAATTCTAATCAAAATAGATAATAACAAATAATAATATTAATGGATTACAATTCATTGAATAAAAAAAGAATCCATCTGTTCATGCTGATAGTTGCCTAATTAACTAAAGAGAAGGAAAGAGATTTCTTATAATACTGTCATATAATAAATGTAGATGATTTGGCAAAAGAATATGGACTACAGATCAGAAAATAGTATTATGTCAGGTTATATTTTTTGAATTTATAATTTCATTATAATTTTATAAAATAACTTCTATGTTCTAAGAAAGTACACACTAGAGTATTTATGGATAAAGGGTTATAATATGTGCATCTGATTTTCAAATGATTCAGGAAAAATTTAAATATATATACATCTGAATACTTGCCCTTTCAATATGGCCCATGAAGTATTGTAATATGTTTACTTCCTTATGAGATCCCATCTAGCCATCAGATTTCTCTTCTTCAGAATATCAGGCTGATGTGTGATCAGGGTTTTTAGAACAAAGACATGTTTCCCAGCTGTTCCTGAGATACATCTGCCATCCAGGCAGGGATTGCTATTTTATTACCAGAAATGGGTGTGGCCAAATGTGGTTTAACACCCTATATGCATTTACCTAAGTGAAATTCAGAACCTTCCAAAACCACACCAGAGAGACTAACCATTGAAATGAAGGATTAGGACACATTTCCAGTACTCAGAGGGAAGAAACTCAACTTGATACTAACCTCATTAATCAAAACACTATTAAAGGTACCTTTAGACTCTTCTTAAATACCCAAGAAGATCTTAAAACAATAACTGACCTCCAAGCCCAGGTCGCAGCCGATTGTCATAGCCATCCAGAAGACGATCCAAGATTCTGGTGAAGATAGTGATGTTGTCGGTGCTGTCATCAGGAATATCTGGAGCATGCTTTGGAGAGAGTCTGAGGGAGTGAAAGAAAACAAGACACAAAATAATAGTTCTTAATAGCAAATATTTACATGTCTAAACACTTTAATTCAAGAAAATGTCAATCAGTTGATTGGGCCAGTTAAATGGCTTTGTACCTCCCAAATCAGTAAGTACTTTGGCATGAGCTTTAGCAAAATATGGTCCATCCCTATCTATTTCTGCTTTATTGACTATGCCAAAGCCTTTGACTGTGTGGATCACAATAAACTGTGGAAAATTCTGAGAGAGATGGGAATCCCAGACCACCCGACCTGCCTCTTGAGAAACCTATATGCAGGTCAGGAAGCAACAGTTAGAAATGGACATGGAACAACAGACTGGTTCCAAATAGGAAAAGGAGTACGTCAAGGCTGTATATTGTCACCCTGCTTATTTAACTTATATGCAGAGCACATCATGAGAAACACTGGGCTGGAAGAAGCACAAGCTGGGATCAAGACTGCAGGGAGAAATATCAATAACCTCAGATATACAGATGACACCACCCTTATGGCAGAAAGTGAAGAGGAACTAAAAAGCCTCTTGATGAAAGTGAAAGAGGAGAGTGAAAAAGTTGGCTTATAGCTCAACATTCAGAAAACTAACATCATGGCATCTGGTCCCATCACTTCATGGGAAATAGATGGGGAAAAAGTAGAAACAGTGAGAGACGTTATTTTGGGGGGCTCCAAAATCACCACAGATGGTGATTGCAGCCATGAAATTAAAAGATGCTTATTCCTTGGAAGGAAAGTTTTGACCAACCTAGATAGCATATGAAAAAGCAAAGACATTACTTTGCCAACAAAGGTCCATCTAGTCAAGGCTATGGTTTTTCCAGTGGTCATGTATGGATGTGAGAGTTGGACTGTGAAGAAAGCTGAGCGCCGAAGAATTGATGTTTTTGAACTGTGGTCTTAGAGAAGACTCTTGAGAGTCCCTTGGACTGCAAGGAGATCCAACCAGTCCATTCTAAAGGAGATCAGTCCTGGGTGTTCATTGGAAGGACTGATGCTAAAGCTGAAACTCCAATACTTTGGCCACCTCATACGAAGAGTTGACTCATCAGAAAAGACTCTGATGCTGGGAGGGATTGGGGGCAGGAGGAGAAGGGGACAACAGAGGATGAGATGGCTGGATGGCATCACCAACTCGATAAACATGAGTCTGAGTAAACTTTGGGAGTTGGTGATGGACAGGGAGGCCTGGAGTGCTGCGGTTCATGGGGTTGCAAAGAGCTGGACATGACTGAGCGACTGAACTGAACCCAGCAGTAGAGAAAAACCAGTAGAAATCTTAGACAGATGTCTGTGGGAATAATACCTGGCATAAAGTTGATTTATCAAATTTTGTTTCAGGAACAAGAGGGCCCCAAAACAAAAAAGGAAAATTTTAAATTACCCCTCTTTCTAATCTAGAATATGTTCACAGAACAACAAAGCCAGAAAAACCCTTGAATTGCATATAATCTACCTATATCTCACCCGGTGGAGATAGAGCAACAAAGCAAAAGCATTCCATTAAATGTTAAAGCCACCAGAACTCTTAAGAGATTCCCTAAACTCTCTCATTTTATACATGGGGAAATAAGCTCAGAGAAGATACCAAATTTTCCCACAGTCATATTGCTACTGAGGGTCATACAGAACTATAATCAAAAATTGCTGATTTTCTGGAGACCCGCAGCTATCTCCTGCTTATCCAGTGTGGATGCCTTTTGCAAGCCTTTCCAAGCAGTAGGTTCTTTGTGCTGGTGTGCTATGTTCAGTCATGTCTGACTCTTTGTGACCCTGTGGCCTATAGCCCGCCAGGCTCCTCTGTCCATGGAATTCTCCAGGCAAGAATACTGGAGTGGGTTGCCATTCCCTTCTCCAGAGGATCTTCCCGACCAAGGGATGGAACCCATGTTTCCTGCACTGGCAGGCGGACTCTTTACCACTGTACAACTGATCAGGCTGATGGCATCATCAACTCAATGGATATGAGTTTCAGCAAGCTCTGGGAGATGGTAAAGGACAGGGAAACCTGGAGTGCTACAGTCCATGGGGTCACAAGCAGTGAGACAAGACTGAGATACTGAACAACAACAACAAATTAGCCTCCAATTAAAATAAATCAATTTAAAAATTAAAAAAAAAATCTGGCTAAAGCTGTGACAAATGCTTTCATGCTTTTATGAAGAGAAGCTTGGCGTGGTTTGGCAAGTCTAGAAATAAAGAAAGGACCTGGGTAGTTTAGTGGAAAGAGAGATATAGTGAAGGAAATGGCTGTTGCCCAGGGTCAAGAAGCATGGTGTAGAATCAGGTAATAAACTAGAAGTCAGAAATCCTACGTCCAAGTGCCAGCTGTATTCGTGATTTGGAGTAGTCCATTAAAGCCTGTATCACTGTAGGTCTTGGTTTTACCCATTCTTACTTTGGATCCAGAAGGTTGCCATTAATAGATATATAATAACTATTCCTAGCATCTAGTTCGGAGAAGGCAATGGCACTCCACTCCAGTACTCTTGCCTGGAAAATCCCATGGATGGAGGAGCCTGGTAGGCCTCAGTCCATGGGGTCACTAAGGGTCGGACACGACTGAGCGACTTCCCTTTCACTTTTCACTTTCATGCACTGGAGAAGGAAATGGCAACCCACTCCAGTGTTCTTGCCCGGAGAATCCCAGGGACGGCGGAGCCTGGTGGGCTGCCGTCTATGGGGTCGCACAGAGTCGGACACGACTGAAGCGACTTAGCAGCAGAAGCAGCAGCAGCAGCATCTAGTTAATCAGAGCAATAAAAGACATAGAATAACAGTTGAGAGGAATCTTGAGAGGCAGTCAATATGTCTTCCTTAAAGAGAAAAATCTACAGAATATTATGTATGCATGTGTTACTTGCTCAGTTGTGTCTGACTTTTTTGCGATCCCATGGACTGTAGCCCCCCAGGCTTCTCTGTCCGTGGAATTCTCCAGGCAAGAATATTAGAGTGGGTTGCCATTTCCTACTCCAGGGGATCTTCCCAACCCAGGGGTCAAACCTGGTTCTCCCGCATTGCAGGCATATTCTTTACCATCTGAGCCACTAGGGAAGCCCACGGAATAGTAGGAACATCTAAACTAAATAGTTTTCACTCTACACTGCCACTCGCTAGCTGGTAAACTGTCAAAAGCCATTTTGAACACAAATTTCCTTAATTCATAAACCTAACTCAATTTACGTAATCATTCAATGTATCTTTCATGAGCATCAACTATGTGCCTATAGAAAAAAACAGAGCAGAAACAAAAGGTAAAATAAGGCAAGTAATCTCTCCCTTGCTTACAGGTTTGCTGACAGAATCAAATGATAAAAGTAGATATACATGGAATGAAAAGGGGAATTAGGTTTAACTAGACTGGAGACATGAATTTGAATTTATTAGTTGAGTGACCATAAGTCACATAACACCTCTCTAACAGCTTTCTAATTTTGAAAATTAAAATAACTTCACAGATATGTTGTATTAATATTAAATAATGTATTAAAATTTCCAGATTTAATATTTAATATCTAAAAGTATTCAAAATTTGTTTTGTCTTCTTTAAGATAGTAGTTTATGCACTCAAATACACTGAAGTGAAGTGAAGTCACTCAGTCGTGTCCAACTCTTTGCGACCCCATGGACTCAAATACAGTATTCAAATGTAAATAATGACAAAATATAGGCACCCTCATCCGCCAAAGCCATAAGGAAAGCTTTCGCCAAGAGGCACTGGAAACCAGTGAGACTAGAGATGATTGGCTGTTTTAGTGAAAAGAGTACCAGAAAAGATACACACACCTTATTTGGAAGCGGAAAAAAGAAGGAAACTATAGTGCAGAGCTAACAAACTGACATCAGTATGTTGAGGAGATAAATACAGACACCCTGTCAGGTCTCAGCTCACATTTGGCTTAATCTTCAATATTCTGAATCCATCTTGCATGGGCTGTGGGGAGAGAGGCTGTGGGAGCTTAATTGATTTTGTGAAAACCTCTTTCGCATTTTCCCTTAACTCTCACTGCAGGGAATCTTGACCCTGTTTAGCCTAATTTGATTTCTGGGAAACAGGTCTATGAATTGAATGAAAAGCCATTTTTTGGATTACTGGAAGCAGGTGAAAAGCAGAAACATCAGAGAGTCATAGACAAGCTATAAAGGGCTTCAGAGATTACCTACTCCAGGCGGGTCTATTTATGGGAATTGTAAAGCCCCTGAACATAACTTTTAATTTCGGTCCAGAATTCTTGAATATAAGGCCCATATACTGTGCTACCTCTTTTACTGAAATAATAAGTTCCTTGATGATGCATTTCTACCCCCTGCCGATTCTGTTTTGATATGTTAGCAGCATTAGTCACTAATAACTTTAAAATTTTTAAGTCAAAAATCAATGCTTAATGTCATTCCAAAACAATTTTCAATAGAGTGCTCTATGATTTTGATTACTTGACTTGATTACTAATAAAATTTTCTCCCAGTGTACTCTTATTATTGCATGGGCAGCTGGAAGCTGGTTTAATTTAGAACCCAAGTTAGAACTCTCTTTTTAAATATATGAACTGCAACAAGCTGAAGATTCTATAGTTTGGGTCCATTCAAAACAGTTTGGAGGAACAACAAAGCATTATGGTATGTCAGGATTATGGAGGACTTTAGAGATCATGTAAGTATTTCCCTTCACTTTACAGATGGATGGCCTGAGACACCAAAAGAAAGGGATTGTTTAAAGCCATGTGCTTATTAAGTTGATGAGACTGATGCAATAACCATGCTTGCTTTGCCTTATATCCATCATTACTGGCTGGACAAAATATATTAATAATGCATCATTAAAAATGAAAATGATGTTACTAAGACACTATCTATAGGTTAGACAAGTTTAGTCATTTATCGAGTCCCAAAGAGTCAGACAGAACTGAGCGACTGAACTGAACTGAACTGAAAAATGGAAAAGTGGTAAATCCAAAGAACTAGGGTCAGATGAACAGTTTTAGTTCTGACTCCCACTAACTGACCATGTGAACTATTTCCTTGCATGTAAAATAGGGATAGGTCCCCAACTTATAATGCTGTTGGAAGAAATAAGTAAAGAAGATAATAAACATAAAATTACTTTGTAAATGGTAAAACTCAACATACATTGAGGATGATCATTCCTTTTTCCCCAGACTCCTGAAAATGTAATGCTGCTGCTGCTAAGTCACTTCAGTCGTGTCTGACTCTGCGACCCCATAGACGGCAGGCTACCAGGCTCCTCCGTCTCTGGGATTCTCCAGGCAAGAACACTGGAGTGGGTTGCCATTTCCTTCTCCAATGCATAAAAGTGAAAAGTGAAAGTGAAGTCGCTCAGTCATGTCCGCCTCTTCATGACCCCATGGACTGCAGCCTACCAGGCTCCTCCGTCCATGGGATTTTCCAGGCAAGAGTACTGGAGTGGGTTGCTATTGCCTTCTCCAGACACCTTTGAAAGACATGCATTTTTATGCTATGGTTAAAGTTAAACTCACTGAGCAATTAAGTTCAGGATAAATAAATAGTATCAGTTCAACCACATTGAGGAAGCACCTTAATGTGCTTATGCCCAGGGGAAGCAAAAGAGTCACAGAATGTGGAGTCGCTGATGCAGTTCATAAAACAACCCAAAGACAGGAGAAATTTACTTCATTAAAAGGTTGGCATCTTTTTCTAATACTGTATATCTCCTGGGGGAGAACAGATTTTAAAAATAAAGAAAATTCAAAGTTACTATGCAGAAAGTAATATTAACAAGATATATTAATAATATATAAAGAAATATATATATTGGATTCTATAATATATAAGGAACTCATACAACTCAATAGCAAAAGGAAAAATAATTCAATTAAAAAATGGTCAAAGAAACTGAGTAGGCATTTTTCCAAAGAGGACACAAATTGCTAACAAGTATTATTGTTGTTGTTCATCATCACTAATCATCAGATAAAAGCAAATCAAAACAACAATGAAATACCAACTCGCCTTTTAGAATGACATTTTATCAAAAAGACAAGAGATAACAAATGTTGGCAAGGATGTGAAGAAACGGGAACTCTCATGCACTGTTGGTGAGAATGTAAATTGCTAGAGCTATTATTGTCCAACTCAGTGGACAATGAGGATTAACTGTCCCAGGTCAGTTCAGTTCAGTCCCTCAGCCGTGTCCAACTCTTTGCGACCCCATGGACTGCAGCACGCCACACTTCCCGGTCTTTCACCATCTCCCAGAACTTGCTCAAACTCATGTCCATTGAGTCAGTGATGCCATCCAACCATCTTATACACTGTCATCCCCTTTTCCTCCTGCCTTCAATCTTTCCCAGCATCAGGGACTTTTCCAGTGAGTCAGTTCTTCACATCAGGTGGCCAAAGTATTGGAGTTTTAGCTTCAGCACCAGTCCTTCCAATGAATACTCAGGACTGATTACCTTTAGGATTGACTGGTTGGATCTCCTTGCTGTCCAAGGGACTCTCAAGAGTCTTCTCCAACACCACAAAGCATCAATTCTTCAGTGCTCAGCTTTCTTTATAGTCCAACTCTCACATCCACACATGACTACTGGAAAAATCATAGCTTTGACTACACGGACCTTTGTTGGCAAAGTAATGTCTCTGCTTTTTAATGTGCTGTCTAGGTTGGTCATAACTTTTCTTCCAAGGAGCAAGCATTTTTTAATCTCATTGCTGCAGTCACCATCTGCAGTGATTTGGGAGCCCCCAGAAATAAAGTCTGTCACTGTCTCCACTGTTTCCCCATCTATTTACCATGAAGTCATGGGACCAGACGCCATGATCTTAGTTTTCTGAATGTTGAGTTTTAAGCCACCTTTTGCACTGTGTAAAATCATTTCTATGTGGAACTAAAAAAAAAAAAAACAAAAAACTGAACTTGTGCAAATAGACACTAGAATGGTAGTTACCAGAGATTGGGGTGGTAAGGAATTGGGGAGATTTTGTTTAAGGCTACAAACTTACAAGTAGTAGAAAAGTTCTGGGGGTGTGAGATACAACACAATGACTACAGTCAACAATACTATATTGTAAACTTCAAAGTTACTAAGAAACTATGTGACATGATAGAGACATTAACTAACTCTACTATATCATATTGCAATATATATAAATGTATCACCTTAAGTACAATGCTATCAATATGTGTAAATTATATCTCAATTTTTTTAAAAAGTATGTTTTAAAAATTCCTGTTCAGATTATGTGGTTTTCTGTGACTCTGCATTCCATTCCCCATATACTTTTACAGCTGCAAATTCTAGTACTTTTTCTGACCAGAAACCATAGCCATATCAGATTATTTACCATTTCCCCATACCCCTCATGTTTTTATTGTCCAGGTCCAGTCATTCTAATAAGTGAAAGGGTCAAGCTAAAAATTCAGCACTAGGGATGCCAGCTATATACTCGGAACTCAGTAACACACATTCTAATGTTTTTACAGAAGCCACTTAAGAAAAAAGAATAAACGTATTTTTGGCTAGAATACGCACAATCCATCTCAGACAGCTGTGCTTTTCTTAAATGGCAACTATAGATTTGTTCTGAAACTAAAGAAGTATTATTTTAAGGCACACACATTCACTATGTGCTCTGCCTATTCACACTCTTTGCTGAATTAAAGTAAAATAAAAACCAAGTCCTTTCTACCTTCTTAGTCACTAAAAGCCACCGCTTCACAGAAACACACAAGAAGATCTGACTATTGTATGTTCTGAATGATTAAATACCAAGGTACTATACCTTAGAGATATGATTTCATATGTGAATGTAAGCAGACATACCTCAACATAAAATGGGTTGTATTCTAAATTTGCAAAGAAATAAAGGTCCATTCTTCCTTTGAAACAATGCCATAAAAGGCAATTAGTCTTTCAGGCAAAGCTACACAAGTCCTTATTTCTTGTAATTTGTCTGAATGATTGTAATTGCCAATGCACGAGCACTATTTCAGCAACATTTCTCATTAAGCAGACTTTCATAGGCCAGTCTGAGAACCATTTATAACACTGCCTATGTGGAGAAAAGAATTATGATACAAATGAAGGCACACTACAGTACTAGGAATATTCTCTTCTACACTATTATTATTTACTCTCTATCCCACATCCATGGCCATGACCAAAGCAATGAGGTGGTCATGAGCTCAAATCTCTCAGTCAATCCTGGTGGCTAGTATCCTTGCAGTGGAGAGTCCTGACAGTCATCATCTTAACCAAGAGATTCATTTTACCATCAGTAATACTGAGACACTGTTACCTCCTGACCTGATACAATAGGAAGTCAGAGCATCACTTACCAAGTATTCTTGACCCTGGCTTCAAATGTCCAGCTCTGCCCTGTGTTACAAATTCTGTATTTCTACCTCAAAATGGAAAATTATACTTCTTATTTCTCTAGGTCCTATAAGAAAATTATACTTGCCCAATTGTAGCACTGGCCAGGCAGTCATGTAGCTGAGATATTAAATATTCAGAGGTTGAGGGATTACTATATATAAGTAAATGTTCATGTACACAAAATATATGGACATGTGCCTAATTTTTACTTAAAGGTGACCAAACACATGAAAACCAAAACATTGTAGCAATTAATAGCATGTACTCTGAAGCCAGACTGGGTTTGGGTTCTGGCTCTGCCGCTTTTAAACTGTGTGAGCTTTGGCAAGTTACTTGACCTCTCGGTGTCTCCATATTTTATCTCTGAAACAGTAATAATAGCAGCACCTAGTTAGCAGATCTGTTTTAAGGATTATATGAATTAACATATGTAAAGCACTTAGAATAGTGCTTGGCACATAGTAAGAGTTATTTAAGTATAAGCTCTAAAGGAACATGATAGAATATGAAAACTAAAAATAAAGTATTGAACTAAGTTTCAAAAAAATCTAGAGAGCAAAGGAGAATACCAAGTTCTAAGCACTGTCTGGAAAACTGTATCATGTGAGGAGACAAGTTGAAAGTGATGAGAGTTATCCTGTAGACAAGAAAGCATGGAGTAGCTCTGAGAGGAAGGAAGTATGAAATAGGAAGGAAGTGTCACAGAAGCCTAAAATAGGTAGGCATTAGAGGAAGGTGGACTTCTGTTCAATATAGGAAGCACTTTCCCATCCCTAGAGCTATATGCCCATGGTAGTAATGCAGTTTACTACTGGAGGGATTCAAACTGGTAGGTCAATCATAAAGCATAATGCAAGAAGGATTCTTGGTCAGGATAAGAGCTTAGGACTTATGGCTTCTCAGGTCCCACATCTGGTTCCTAAATTTTAAGATTTGGAGATTGAATGGTAAGAGTATTAATGTATTGATGCCATAATAGAGATTATATACACAAAGAAGAGACTGGATTTTACATACTTGCACTTCAATCAAAATTAGCTTGACATATACCCACTCAACATGTGCCCTACCTGTTCACATTATTCACTGAGTTAAAGTAAAATAAAAACCAAATCCTTAATGTTTCTCTTAGTAACTTAGTATTTATTGGGTTGGCCAAAAAGTTCATTTGGGTTTTTTTGTAAGATGATATGGAAAAACCCAAACAAACTTTTTGGCCAACCCAATACATGTGTAGCCACAGTTATTCTGAGATTAAGAGAACTGAGAAAATATATTTCATGATGAAAGCAGACACTTAGAAGAACCTTTGGAACAGTGGCACCAAGTCAGGCTATGAATATGACAAGGAGATAATTAATTCAACCATTTCCTCTTAAATTCAAAATATCTGCTCACCACTGCCACTACTATGGAATCTTGATGCAGAAAAAGTGATTTGGGTTCATGTAAATGTAAGGCCTTGTGCCCAATGTCTGTCATTCCTTCTTCTAGATATATTATATACTCGTGTTCAACCTGTTCACTTTCTTATAAGGATAACCTATATGAACTATCTCAGCAGGGCTGCCACAGCCTCTGTCTTCAAGTAGGCAGAAGATCAGAGGGAAGAAGAAGGGAAAGTGTGGGTATGCAATCTCTTAGCTCTCTCTCTCTCTGTGAAAGCTCCTCCACTAAAGATTTCTGCACTCTTAAAAAGACTTGTTTTATATGACATATCTACTGCTGGCCTTAGGTTCTTGCTCTATTCCTTGGAGTATACCTATACCCAGATCATACCTTCACAATTAGTCCCTTTGCAAACATATTCTCCTCAAATAGTCTTCATTGACATTCCCCATCTGTTTTCTTTGGGATCCTGACTGATACACATCTCAGGTTTCAACAAATTACAGTCAGACAAGGATAGTTGTTGTTCAGTCATGTCTGACTCTTTGTGATCCTATGGACTGCAGCACACCAGGCTTCCCCGTCCTTCACTATCTCCTAGAGCTTGCTCAAACTCATGTCCACTGAGTCGGTGATGCCATCCAACCATCTTATCTTCTGTTGCCCCCTTCTCCTCCTGCCTTCAATCTTTCCCAGCATCAGGGTCTTTTCCAATGAGTCAGTTCTTCGCATCAGGTGGCCAAAGTATTGCAGCTTCAGCATCAGCCTTTCCAATGAATGAATATTCAGGGTTGATTTCCTTAAGGATTAACTGGTTTGATCTCTTTGCTGTCCAAGGGACTCTCAAGAATCTTCTCCAGCACTACAGTTCAAAGGCATCAATTCTTGGGTGCTCAACCTTTTTTATTGTCCAGCTCTCACATGCATACATGACTACTGGAAAAACCATAGCTTTGACTATTTGGACCTTTGTTGGGAGAGTAATGTCTCTGCTTTTTAGTATACTGTCTGGGTTTGTCATTGCTTTTCTTCCAAGGAGCAAGGGCCTTTTAATTTCATGGCAGCAGTCACTGTCCACAGTGATTTTGGAGCCCAAAAAAACAAAGTCTGCACTGCTTCCATTGTTTCCCCATCTATTTGCCATGATGTGATGGGACCGGATGCCATAATCTTCATTTTTGGACTGTTGAGTTTTAAGTCCGCTTTTTCACTCTCCTCTTTCACCTTCATCAATAGGCTTTTTAATTCCTCTTTGCTTTCTGTCATTAGAGTGGTGTCATCTGCATATCTGAGGTTATTGATATTTCTCCCTGCAATCGTGTATACAGACTGGGATAGAAGATCCATTTGGCATTTACTTGCTACTTAGCTTGACCCATCATTAAATTGCTTATATTCAACAATTTTGACCCAGAGTAGTGAAGAAAGCTGAGCGCCGAAGAATTGATGCTTTTGAACTGTGGTGTTGGAGAAGATCCTTGGGAGTCCCTTGGACTGCAAGGAGATCCAACCAGTCCATTCTAAAGGAGATCAGTCCTGGAATTTCTTTGGAAGGAATGATGCTGAAGCTTAAACTCCAGTTCTTTGGCCACCTCATGTGAAGATTTGACTCATTGGAAAAGACTCTGATGCTGGGAGGGATTGAGGGCAGGAGGAGAAGGGGACGACAGAGGATGAGATGGCTGGATGGCATCACTGACTCGATGGACGTGAGTCTGAGTGAACTCCGGGAGTTGGTGATGGACAGGGAGGCCTGGCGTGCTGCGATTCATGGGGTCGCAAAGAGTCGGACACGACTGAGTGACTGAACTGAACTGAAGGATATTTTCATAACGGTCCAACCTAACACTTTTCACAAATACAGTTCTCAGTTGTTAATGGTCAAAATACTGAGCCAGGGAACAGGAGTATAAGAAATATATTACAGGAAGCTGAAATTGTTCCTTGCAGCTTTTCTTTAAAAATGATGGGACTAGGAATCATAGACTGGCGTTTTAACCTATCCCTATGATTAATTTTCTGTAAAGTCTTAGAAAAGTAAATGTCCTTTGTTGGAAGCCAATTTTGTCATGCACAAAATAAGGGATCAGATAAGATGCTCTCAACGGGTTTTTCCATGTCTGCTATTCTAAAATTTCTGAAGCCCATATTCCTAAATATACTGTAAGCTCTTGGAAAACAAGGACTGTGTACCCAGAGTATTGTCCAAACATTCCTTATATCAGAATCAGGTAGGCACTTGATAGAAATGCAGATTTTTAGGCACTACCCCCAAGTTCAGTCAATTCAGTTCAGTCACTCAGTCGTGTCCAACTCTTTGTGACCCCATTAACAGCAGCACACCAGGCCTCCCTGTCCATCACCAACTCCCGGAGTCCACCCAAACCCATGTCCATCAAGTCAGTGATGCCATCCAACCATCTCATCCTCTGTCATCCCCTTCTCCTCCTGCCCTCAATCTTTCCCAGTATCAGAGGCTTTTCCAATGAATCAGCTCTTCGCATCAGGTGGCCAAAGTATTGCAGTTTCAGCTTCAACATCAGTCCCTCCAATGAATACCCAGGACTGATCTCCTTTAGGATGGACTGGTTGGATCTCCTTGCAGTCCAAGGGACTCTCAAGAGTCTTCTCCAACACCATAGTTCAAAAGCATCAATTCTTCGGCGCTCAGCCTTCTTTATAATCCAACTTTCACACCCATACATGACCAATGGAAAAACCACAGCCTTGACTAGATGGACCTTTGTTAGCAAAGTAATGTCTCTGCTTTTTAATATGCTGTCTAGGTTGGTCATAACTTTCCTTTCAAGGAGCAAGAGTCTTTTAATTTCATGGCTGCAGTCACCATCTGTAGTGATTTTGGAGCCCAGAAAAATAAAGTCAGCCACTGTGTCCAACTGTTTCCCCATTTATTTGCCATGAGGTGATGGGACTGGATGCCATGATCTTAGTTTTCTGAATGTTGAGCTTTAAGCCAACTTTTTCACTCTCCTCTTTCACTTTGATCAGGAGGCTTTTTAGTTCTTCTTCACTTTCTGCCATAAGGGTGGTGTCATCCGCATATCTGAGGTTATTGATATTTCTCCTGGCAATCTTGATTCCAGGTTGTGCTTCCTCCAGCCCGGCGTTTCTCATGATGTACTATGCATATAAGTTACTAAATCAAATTCTCCAGGTGTGCAACCTGTTTCCTTGCTTAAGCCTACAGAGAGCTATTGCATTTAGAACATGATTTAAATAAAGTATTGGTTAATAAACCACTGTTGTTTGTTGAAGCTGCTTGGGTAGCCAACCACGTGATTTAATTGAATAATCCACTAAAGGTGGATAAAATAATGCAGCAAATGGATTTTATTCAACACACAGAAACATCATTAATAAGGTATGAAAACAAGCAAACAAAAAGCAGCAGCTGTTAAGTATTAGAGCTACCAGCATATACATTTTAATGTTGTATTGGTTTCTATATTTACAGCAAATACAAATATAATGCCAACACTAATATTCAGAGCCAGACTTTTAGTAGTTTTATCTCCTAAAAAGCATGAATTGTATTGGACGTGGAAGAAAATAAAGTCCCCCCAAAAGTTTTTAATATCTCTGTATTAAATATAAGCACTTGTCTCTGCTTTTCCAAGCAGGATATCTTGGCCTTCTCTTTAATATAGTTTTCAAAAGGCTCAATTATCTGACTTTCAAAGCACCAACAGGATATAAGCAAACCAATATAAACAGGAGAGGTGACAGCTAACACTGAGGATGGAGACACAAAAAGAAAAAAGCAGATATAGAATAAACATAATGAATGCTCTTTATGATGATCAGAAAGTCACCATGAAGAAGGACTATTCTGCTCAAAATCCTTCTTTAGTATTATTAGATAACATGTAATATATCTTTTAGAGAACTTTACTCTCAGTTAAAATTAAAAAGCCTTTAACATTTGATGAGGTAAGCTTCATTTATGTAGAACTTCCATCTTATTTAGAATATCTATCATGCCCAATGAAATCAGATACATGAGAAGTTAATAAGATAGAATTAGTCTTTTTTTTTTTTTCCACACTGGAATAAAGAGTAAAAAGGGCCTTGTGGGCCAAGTTTCTAAGGACATATTAGTCTAGTTCTATAGCCCTCAGCCCCAGAGATTATCATTGAAAATGCTGATAGAAGATGGAAAGACTTAGAGTACACTAAGATAATTGAATACTACTCAGCCATAAAAGCAATGAATGTCACTTAAACTGAGGCAAATGAACCTAGAGCCTGTTATGCAAACTGAAGTAAGTCAGAAAGTGAAAAACAAATATTGCACATTAACGCATATATATGGAATCTGGAAAAATGACACAGATGAACCTATTTGAAAAGCAGAAATAGAGACACAGACATAGAGAATGGACTTGTGGACAAAAGGGGTGAAGGGGAGGGTGGGATGAATTGGGAGATTGGGATTGACATATGTAATACACTACCATGCATAAAATAGTTAGCTAGTGGGAACCTGCTGTATAGCATAGCAAGCTTAGTTCGGTGCTCTATGATAACCTAGAGGGGTGGGATGTGGGGGCACTGGGAGGGAGATTCAAAAGGGTAAGGAGATATATATATACGCACACACACACAGATACATACACTTATGGCTGATTCATGTTGTTGTATGCAGAAACCAACACAACACTGTAAAGCAATTATACTTCAATAAAGAATTAAATTTAAAAAAGAGGTGGTATGTATGTACAATGGAATATTACTAAGCTATAAAAAGAATAAAATATTGTCACTTGAAGCAATGTGAATGGATCTAGAGAATATCATACTAAGTAAAATAAGTCAGAGAAAGACAAATATTATGTATCATAAGTGGAATCCAAAAAATAAAATGACTCTCTATATGGATGTGAGAGTTGGACTGTGAAGAAAGCTGAGCACTGAAGAATTGATGCTTTTGAACTGTGGTGTTGGAGAAGACTCTTGAGAGTCCCTTGGACTGCAAGGAGATCCAACCAGTCCATCCTAAAGGAGATCAGTCCTGGGTGTTCATTGGAAGGACTGATGCTAAAGCTGAAACTCCAATACTTTGGCCACCTCATGCAAAGAGCTGACTCATTGGAAAAGCCCCTGATGCTGGGAGGGATTGGGGGCAGGAGGAGAAGGGGACGACAGAGGATGAGATGGCTGGATGGCATCACCAACTCGATGGACATGAGTTTGGGTGAACTCCAGGAGTTGGTGATGGACAGGGAGGCCTGGTGTGCTGCTATTCATGTGGTTGCAAAGAGTCGGACGCAGTCGCGACTAAACTGAACTGAACTGAACTGATACACAAGAGAAACAAACTCACACAGACAGAAAACAAACTCAAGGTTACCAAAGGGGAAAGGGATGGGGGAGGTATAAAAGACTATGGGATTAACAGATACACAGTGACAAGAATTTATTGGTATATCACAGGGAACAATATTCAATATCTTGTAACAATCTATAACAGAAAATAATCTGAAAAAAGAATATTCATATAACTGAATCACTTTCCTCTATACCTAAAACTAACACAATATTGTAAGTCAACCATACTTCAATTAAAAAAAATACTTTGACCAAAGTCAATAATTTATCACAGTCTTCTTTTATTCTAGGAGTTTAGGTACTTACCCGCCAATATCCTGCTTCACAAAGTCCCCAGGTTCTTGTCGTCTTGATTCCACTTGGCCAGTTGTTCCAGGGAGAATATTAATCAGGAAGAGAAGCCCAAGGCCAGCCATGTAGAACTGACTCATTTGTGTGATTATCATCTTCTTAGGCACCAACTTGGAGAGACCTGTGAGTTCCATATTCAGCGGAAGAGGAAAGGAATAGAAGACAAAGGGAAGGAGAAAGAAGAGATGAAAAAAGATTTTATTCAACTCAGAACCATTTAATTTTCATAATATACAGTTACTAAATGCTTACTGTGACAGTTCTCCTTCTCCAATGCCACCAAAATTCACTTCTGGCATACCCTTCTTTTGATTATACCAGAGCCCATCCAATAGAAGGCATAAGTGTAAAGACTCTAAATCAGTAATCAGAAGTCTTAGATTACAATTTCATCTTTTCCCCTGTCTTCTGACTAGGTGAGTCACAGAACTTCTCTCAGCCTCAGTTACCTCTTATAATCCAAGATCCTAAAATAATCTCTCATCTTCACTTTATTTCCCCCCAATCCTGTTTGATTTCTTACTATCACAAATGTCTTTTCATGAGTAATTATGTAATATTGTAGAAAATCTTAGGATATTAAGACCTGGAATCTCTTTCTTGAATTTTTGGGATTGATTCTCATCTTGATATGGTTAGATGGTTTTTCAAAATATAAAAAGGCCTGGAGTAGAGGGACTGTTTCCTCTAAATCAGATTAAGAAACTGCTGAATGATGAGACACGATGTTTTCCCATAAAGAAATATTTGAGGGCAAAGCCAGCCCAAAATAGGGCCACAACATAAAGAAGAAATCCAAGCCTAGTCTCCTGGTATAGAAGTCCCTCCATGGTCAGCAGATTAAACTGATTATGTGATTTAGAGTTGTCTATATGCAAGGCTGTTTTATGAACCCTGGCTTGGTGGAGGTTTACCCAGGACGTGGGGTTAAGAAAACAGTGTAAAGAGCCACTTGCTTGTATCCTTATGGCCTCTTAGAATCTGAGACATTGACCACTTGAAGAAGACCTAATTCTGACCCAGCACCATACTCTTTTTCAGTCATAGAGGTGGTTTAATTTTCAGAAGGCATAGAAGGATATGGAACATTTTTCCCAAGGAAAGCTTATACAAGAGACTAATATGTAAAACAGATACATGCTGAAGAACTATTCTGATTGATGAGAAGATGAAGGAAAAAAGTCTTTCTAAATTGATCCTCACTCTCCTTGTCCCAAAGCACCCAGTAGGTTCTATATTGGGGCTTCCCTGGTGGCTCAGCTGGTAAAGAATCTGCCTGCAATGCAGGAGACCTGAGTTCGATCCCTAGGTTGGGAAGATCCCCTGGAGAAGGGATCAGGTACCCACTCCAGTATTCTGGCCTGGAGAATTCCATGGGCAGAGGAGCCTTGCAGGCTACAGTCCATGGGATCACAAAGAGTGAGACATGACTGAGCAACTTTCACTCACTCACTCAGGTTCTGCTTTAGATTGTCTTCTTAAATCTGGTGCAGGCATAGAATACTATGATATTCAAGAAGACAGATTTCTGACATGGGAAAATGTCCACAGCATAGATAGAAATAGTCACAGTATTAAGTTGCATCATATAAATGTGCCAGTATTTGACAATTTTTCTTTCATAAAACATCAATTTCTAATGCTCAACCTAATAAGTCCTGTGATGATCATGATTCATGAGCTGTATGAGTTGATGGCTATTTTACAAAAATCAATAAAAACAGTACAGTTAAGAAAATCATAGCATATGAGGAAGAAAATACAGTGCATAAAGAGACAACTCTAAGGCAAGAGAAACACCTGTAGTATGGGCAATAACTTTGACATATGTTCAAACTTTCATAGGACCCAAAGTTTGAAAATCACATGAGAAAGATTAATACTCAGATAATCATGATTGATAAATACTCTACAGGAAAAAAGAGAGTTGGTACAGGATATGAAGTCCAAATTGTAGAAATCATCCATGGACTATAGGACAGAACTATGATGCATACTCAAAAAACATGAGTATCTGAGTAACAATCCTGGATTTAGGAGAAGGTGGCCATGCTGCATGGGCAAAGATACCAGTAGTGTGTGCTCATCTATGCTATTCTAGTATATAACTATGGTTTGCGATCAAATGATCACGGTAAACAAGCCGCAAACCTTCACACTAAGCATAGATGCCAATGACACAGAAGCAAATGCCCATGATTTGGAAGGAGAAAACTATGATGCATAAGAAGACAAAAATGTTATATGAACTCATGACTAAGATATTAATACATGTTTAAATAACCATTATGCATGAGAAGACATTCATAACATATAAAAGAAGTTGGACATAATGTGTGCCCTCCAACTACCATGACACTTGTTAGCAAACAAATTATTATAATTCATGTGAACATTTATGATATAAAACCATTTGGCCAGGGTATATGTCAGAAAACTGTAATAAGCCTAGTAAACACTGACCAAGAGAAGACGTCCTTGGTACATATTTCATTAAGACATTGCATGTGATCAAAAGAATGCCACTAGAGTACTTTACAAAAATGTGAACATACTTAGTAACATTAAACTGTACCATTAAAACAGTTGTTTATGTGTTTTTAACCAGAATTAATTTTTTAATTAAAAACAACATGGAACAGGTAGCTTTAGCAAGATAGCACATATCTGTAAAACAGGACCCAACTCTGATACGTGTACAGAGAAATATGGCACTTTAGCTGTTATCAGCATTAAATGAACATAAATCCATGTACATGATCATGTACATGTAAATGATGTAAATCCATGTAAATGATCAACCTCAGATGATCATCAAACAAGTGCAGATAAGGACAGTAGAAGGCCAGATGTTTAAAATTCTTCTGCCAACCTTGCTGAATTTTCAAGTGACCACAGTGCATAAACTGAAAACCATGACACTTAAAGAAAGACCCTTCAAACATAATAAAACATCTATGAAGCTAGAGACATCTATGGTATATACTTAAACAACCATGATGAATGTGAAGAAGCATTTGGTATATTAGTCCTTAACTGGGATATGTGCACACACAATGTGTGCATCATGGCAACCATGATACAGGAATTAAGTGACATGGTTTAGGAGGAGATGGTCATGCTAGACTGCCACGAGGTACGAACAGAAGCCATGGTCCAAGAGTAGGCAGACATGCTGTACTTTTTTTCACTGGGTAAGAAAGGTTAAGATATAGATGCAAGAGGTCACAATGAAGAATAGATATCTTTCAAGTAATGATGACCACAGTGAATAAATTATTATTTATAACATGTGAACAAATATAATTCACATATTCATGGTAAATACACTGAAAATTATAGAAAAAGAACATCATATAGTGACATGAATATTCAAACAAGTATGTTGCAAGCTCATGCTCAGTTGCTTCAGTCATGTCTAACTCTTTGCAAGCCCATGGGATTTTCCCAGCAAGAATACTTGATTGGGTTGCCATTTCCTTCTCCAGTGTTGAGTAGAATGTAAAACCTAATAATAGTTGTTTAAAATTAGTATAAAGAAGCCAGTTCACATTGCAAAACTAGACAACCATGGTGTATGCTCATATAAGTACAGCAAATTAAACACCAATGACATATGAACTTAAAACCATTGGGTGTATTCAGATAACCATGGCCACAACGGCAGATCCCTTTGGTAGGTGCAGATTGGCTATAATACAAGAAGCCCTTGTGCAGGCTCAGATAATCTTGGTGTTAGAACAAATTATCCACGGTACAGGAACACACAATTATGACACATGCCCAAGCCACCATAACATGGCACTGCACAGCCAAAATTTAGCAAATGGTTATTCAACCAATTTACTCTTCTCCAGAGATAAAGGAAGTTACAAGGAACTAACAAGAGGAAATCTCCATTAGCTGATAACTTACAAATTAATATCTCCATCCTACAACTCTCCTGTAACCCATATCTGCACTTTGATGTCCGAGAAGCATCTTAAACCTAACATGTTCATATCTGAGGTTCAGATATCTACTTACACACACACACACACACACACAGACCTGGATCACCTGTCATCTTTTTCATCACATATAATGGTAACTCCACTTTCCATTTGTTCAGAGTTAACACTCTGATGTTATTCTTGATTCCACTTTTGCTCTCACACCCACACTCAATCCATAAACAAGTCTCATGGGCATTCCACTCAAAAGGCAACATATTCAGAACAAAACCACTGGTCATCACCTCTGCTGCTATGACTCTGGCTCATCATCTCTTGCTGAGATCATTGTAAAAGCTTCTTAACTGGTCTTGCTGCCTCTGCTCTTGGTCCCCTGTGGTCTGTTCTTTAAATAGCAGACAGTGAAATGATAAAGTGTTAAGTCAGATCATGCCTCTCATCTGTTCAAAAATCCTCCAATTGATTCCCATTTCAAAATCCTTATTATGAGCTAAAAGAACCTACATGATCTTATCCCCAAGTAACTGGCTAATCTCTGCTACCCTCCTATCTTACACACTCCATTTCAGCCACATGGCCTCCTTGCAGCTCATTGGATATGCCTGGCATACTTCAGTTCTAGAGCCTTTGAAGATGATATTGCCTGTACCTGGAGTATTCTTCCATCCAGTTTCCAGATATTTTATTCATTTCCTCACTTCAGATATTTATTCAAACATCATGTTTCTCACTGAGGCCCTCCCTGAATATCCTAAATAAAAATTAAATCCTTCTACACACCCCAGTGATGCTTTCTAAGGCCCACTTGACTTTACATTCCAGGATGTCTGGCTCTAGGTGAGTGATCACACCATTGTGATTATCTGGGTCGTGAAGATCTTTTTTGTACAGTTCTTCTGTGTATTCTTGCCACCTCTTCTTAATATCTTCTGCTTCTGTTAGGTCCATACAATTTCTGTCCTTTATCGAGCCCATCTTTGCATGAAATGTTCCCTTGGTATCTCTAATTTTCTTGACGAGATCTCTAGTCTTTCCCCTTCTGTTGTTTTCCTCTATTTCTTTGCATTGATCACTGAGGAAGGCTTTCTTATCTCTTCTTGCTATTCTTTGGAACTCTGCATTCAGATGCTTATATCTTTCCTTTTCTCCTTTGCTTTTCCCTTCTCTTCTTTTCACAGATATTTGTAAGGCCTCCCCAGACAGCCATTTTGCTTTTTTGCATTTCTTTTCCATGGGGATGGTCTTAATCCCTGTCTCCTGTACAATGTCACGAACCTCATTCCATAGTTCATCAGGCACTCTATCTAAAAAGCCTCTTGATGAAAGTGAAAGTGGAGAGTGAAAAAGTTGGCTTAAAGCTCAACATTCAGAAAATGAAGATCATGGCATCCAGTCCCATCACTTCATGGGAAATAGATGGGGAAACAGTGGAAACAGTGGCAGACTTTATTTTTCTGGGCTCCAAAATCACTACAGATGGTGACTGCAGCCATGAAATTAAAAGATGCTTACTCCTTGGAAGGAAAGTTATGACCAACCTAGATAGCATATTCAAAAGCAGAGACATTACTTTGCCAACAAAGGTCTGTCTAGTCAAGGCTATGGTTTTTCCTGTGGTCATGTATGGATGTGAGAGTTGGACTGTGAAGAAAGCTGAGCACTGAAGAATTGATGCTTTTGAACTGTGGTGTTGGGGAAGACTGTTGAGAGTCCCTTGGACTGCAAGGAGATCCAAACAGTCCATTCTGAAGGAGATCAGCCCTGGGATTTCTTTGGAAGGAATGATGCTAAAGCTGAAACTCCAATACTTTGGGCACCTCATGCGAAGAGTTGACTCATTGGAAAAGACTCGGATGCTGGGATGGATTGGGGGCAGGAGGAGAAGGGGACGACAGAGGATGAGATGGCTAGATGGCATCACTGACTTGGTAGACGTGAGTCTCAGTGAACTCCGGGAGTTGGTGATGGACAGGGAGGCCTGGTGTGCTGCGATTCATGGGGTCGCAGAGAGTCGGACATGACTGAGCGACTGAACTGAACTGAATACACCCCAGATATTCCTTATGTAGTTTCCAGGTTTAATTTTTCTCCTTTGCACTTCTTGCACTGTTGTTCCTGCTGTTATTCAGTCACTCAGTCATGTCCAACGCTTTGCAACCCCATGGACTACAGCACACCAGGCTTCCCTGTCCTTCACTATCACCTGGAGTTTGCTCAAACTTATGTCCATGAGTCAGTGATGCCATCCAATCACCTCATCCTTTGTCATCCCCTCCTCTTCCTGCCTTCAGTCTTTCCCAGCATCAGGGTCTTTTCCAATGAGTTGGCTCTTCACATCAGATGGTCAAATACTGGAGCTTCAGATTCATCATCAGTCGTTTTAATGAATATTCAGGGTTAATTACATTTAGGATTTACTAGTTTGATCTCCGTGCAGTCCAAGGGACTCTCAAGAGTCTTCTGCAGCACCAGAGTTCAAAAGCATCAGTTCTTCAACACTCAGCCTTTATGACCCAACTCTCACATCCATACATGACTACTGGAAAAACCACAGCTTTGACTAGATGGACCTTTGAAGGTAAAGTTATATCTCTGCTTTTTAAGACATGATCTAGGTTTGTCATAGCTTTTCTTCCAAACAGAAAGTGTTTTTTAATTTAATGGCTGCAGTAACCATCTGCAGTGATTTTGGAGCCCAAGAAAATAAAGTCTGTCACTGTTCCCATTGTTTCCCCTTCTCTTTGCATGAAGTGATCACACCATCATGGTTATATATGACCATCAAGGTCACCAAGATCTTTTTTGTATATTTCTTCTGTACATTCTTGCCTCCTCTTCTTAATATTTTCTGCTTCTGTTAGGTCCATATTTTTTCTGCCTTTAATTGTGAAAATATTTGCATGAAATGTTTCCTTGGTATCTCTAATTTTTTTGATGAGATCTCTAGTCTTTCCCATTCTATTATTTTCCTCTATTTATTTGCATTGTTCACTTCTACCATGTATTTTATATTTTTTGTTATCAGCTGTTTCCCCAGTAGAATATGAGCTCAATGGCAACAAGGAATTTTGCTTGGTTTATTTATAGATATATGTTCAATGCATAGAAAACTGCCTGGAAATAATGTATACTTAATAAATAGTTAATGAATGCTATTTTGAAAAAGTCACATCTCTCAATGTGGTAAGAGAGTATAAAGGATAGGGTATAAGTTGGGCTTTGGAACCCACTAAATTAAGAGATGACTTGGAACTACCAAATACTACTCGTGTTAGGCTTTTTATTTAACATAAACTGGTAATAATAATACTCATCCTATCAGAATTCTAAAAATTAAATCATAGAACATACATAAAATGCCTGGCTAAAAACCTGCTACCAGGGTGACTCTGCTGCTATATCATGTCCAAATATAAATTCATTTAATCACAAACATTTGAGCACCTAGTATGTACAAGACACTGATACAATACATTCTTCTATTAGAATTCCCCAAATTCCTTTACCTCAGTCCTTGGAATCTATGAGATATTAACAGTCTGCCTACCAACTCCTCTGCTTGGATGCTATCAGGCACTATCTGCCAGAACTTTACCTGAACAGAGGTATCCCAAGTCCTGTACCCACATACTACAAAGCCAAGTCTGCCATTTTCTTGCCTCAATTTGTCACTGGAATTTCATTTGGTGCCATCTAACTCTACTCTGTCTCAAGACACTGTCAGTATTAAAGGTTCTGGAGTAGGAAACATCCTAGTTCCAATCCTGGACATACCACATAGAAATCCGACATTATTTCTCATCTATAAAATGTTAAAAATGATAATTTTCATGCAAAGATGGGCACAATAAAGGACAGAAATGGTATGGACATAACTGAAGTAGAGGAGGTGGCAATAATACACAGAACTATACAAAAAAAATCTTGATGACCCAGATAACCAAGATGGTGTGATCACTTACCTAGAGCCAGACATCCTAGATTATGAAGTCAAGTGGGCCTTAGGAAGCATCACAACAAGCAAAGCTAGTGGAGGTGTTGGAATTCCAGTTGAGATATTTCAAATCCTAAAAGATGATGCTGTAAAAGTGCTGCACTCAATATGTCAGCAGATTTGAAAAACTGAGCAGTGGCCACATGACTGGAAAAGGTCAGTTTTTATTTCAATCCCAAAGAAAGGCAATACCAAACCAAAAACTGTTCAAACTACCGCACAATTACACTCATCTCACATGCTAGGAAAGTAGTGCTCAAAAACCTCCAATCAAGATTTCAACAGTATGTGAACCAAGAACTTCCAGATGTTCAAGCTGGACTTAGAAAAGGCAAAGGAACCAGAGATCAAATTGCCAACATCTGTTGGATCATCAAAAAAGCAAAAGAGTTCCAGAAAAACATCTACTTCTGCTTCATTGACTATGCTAAAGCCTTTGACTGTGTGGATCACAACAGACTGTGGAAAATTCTTAAAGAGATGGGAGTACCAGACCACCTTATCTGCCTCCTGAGAAACCTGTATGCAGGTAAAGAAGCAACAGTTAAAACTGGACATGGAACAATGGACTGGTTTCAAATCGGGAAAGGAGTATGTCAAGGCTGTATACTGTCATACTGCTTATTTAACTTATATGCAGAGTACATCATGCAAAATTGCAGGCTGGATGAAGCACAAGCTGGAATTAAGATTGCCAGGAGAAATAGAAATAACCTCAGATACACAGATGACACCACCCTTATGGCAGAAAGAGAAGAAGAACTAAGGGGCCTCTTGATGAAAGTGAAAGAGAAGAGTGAAAAAGTAGACTTAAAATTCAACATTCAGCATCCAGTCCCATCACTTCATGGCAAATAGATGGGGAAAGAATGGAAACAGTCAGAGACTTTATTTTGGGGGGCTCCAAAATCACTGCAGATGGTGACTGCAGCCATGAAATTAAAAGACGCTTGCTCCTTGGAAGGAAAGCTATCTCTAACCTAGACAGCATATTAAAAAGCAGAGTCACTGCTAGGCATACACACTGAGGAAACCAGAAGGGAAAGAGACACGTGTACCCCAATGTTCATCGCAGCACTGTTTATAATAGCCAAGACATGGAAGCAACCTAGATGTCCATCAGCAGATGAATGGATAAGAAAGCTGTGGTACATATACACAATGGAGTATTACTCAGCCATTAAAAAGAATACATTTGAATCAGTTCTAATGAGGTGGATGAAACTGGAGCCTATTATACAGAGTGAAGTAAGCCAGAAGGAAAAACATAAATACAGTATACTAACGCATATATACGGAATTTAGAAAGATGGTAACAATAACCCGGTGTACGAGACAGCAAAAGAGACACTGATGTATAGAACAGTCTTATGGACTCTGTGGGAGAGGGAGAGGGTGGGAAGATTTAGGAGAATGGCAATGAAACATGTAAAATATCATGTAGGAAACGAGTTGCCAGTCCAAGTTCGATGCATGATGCTGGATGCTTGGGGCTGGTGCACTGGGACGGCCCAGAGGGATGGTATGGGGAGGGAGGAGGGAGGAGGGTTCGGGATGGGGAACACATGTATACCTGTGGCGGATTCATTTTGATATTTGGCAAAACTAATACAATTATGTAAAGTTTAAAAATAAAATAAAATTGGAAGAATAAAAAAATAAAAAATAAAAAGCAGAGTCATTACTCTGCCAACAAATGTCCATCTAATAAAAGCTGTGGTTTTGCCAGTAGTCATATATGGATGTGAGAGTTGGACTATAAAGAAATCTGAGCATCAAAGAATTGATGCTTTTGTTATTGTTATCTCGTACACAGATGGTATGGGGAGGGAGGAGGGAGGAGGGTTCAGGATGGGGAGCACATGTATACCTGTGATGGATTCATTTTGATATTTGGCAAAACTAATACAATTATGTAAAGTTTAAAAATAAAATTTAAAAAAAAAGAAAAAAAAAAGAAGAATGGATGCTTTTGAACTATTGTGTTGCAGAAGACTCTTGAGAGTCCCTTGGACTGTAAGGAGATCAAACCAATCCATCCTAAAGGAAATCAGTCCTGAATATTCATTGGAAGGAGTGATGCTAAAGCTGAAACTCCAATGCTTTATCCACCTGATGCGAAGAACTGACTCATTTGAAAAGACCTTGATGCTGGGAAAGACTGAAGGCAGGAGAAGAAGGGGACAACATAGGATGAGCTGGTTGGATGGCATCACTGACTCAATGGACATGAGTTTGAGCAACTCTGGGAGTTGGTGATGCACAGGGAAGCCTGGCATGCTGCAGTCCATGGGGTTGCAAAGAGTCAGATGTGACTAAACTGAACTGAATGATAATACTGGCATATGGGAGTTTTATGAGAATTAAATGGCATAATTCATGTACACAATTTAGCATTATATTTGACAGAGTAATCCTTGGTCACTGGAACCTACATATAGATTCCTTGATCTCTTGCCCTCCAATGAGTCTCAGCTCCACCCTAATCCAGCCACTCATTCCCATGGTCATATGTAAACCCTCTCATTACAAATCTATGATTTCAAATAACTATCTGATCATATGTTTCCAACTTTTTTCATGTAGTACTTTCATATTGTCAACTCTTCTATCCTATCTGTGATCACTTGATCTTGCCACCTTTAAATTGCCCATCATCACCTTGGTGCCCTTACTTTCTTTCTTACTCTCCTTGAATTACATGGTGGCTCAGCAGTAAAGAATCCGCCTGCCAATGCTGGAGGCTCAGGAGACATGTGTTCAATCACTGGGTCGAGAAGATCCCCAGGAGGAGGAAATGGCAACCCACTCCAGCATTCTTGCCTGGAAAATCCCATGGACGGAGAAGCCTGGCAGCCTATAGTCTCTGGGATCACAAACAGTCAGACAGAAGTAAGCACACACACACATACATACACACACACCATAATTAAAATCATTATAATCATTGTCTGCAATGAACTCTCCACGCACTTGCCTCTCTCTAACTCTGTTGTGACTGCCTGAAAAAAAACATAAGCCCTGGTTAAATTCATCTCTTTGCAACTGAGCAGATAAATATAGCTGGAGAAAAATCCATAATTATGCCTGACTGGTCTGTCTTTAAATTTTCTCAACATACTTCAAATGTTCCATGATCCTTTTACATTTGCCAAACCAATTCATTCTCCCACTCTCTGAAACAACTATTTTTTACTTTCTCTTTTCTCCTTAATTCTCCAGTAACTCTTCTCCCAGATTCTCAACAGATGGCTTTGCTTCCTATTTTCCAGTAAAAATGAAACAATCAGAAGATTTTATCTTCATAATATCAATTATTAAAGCTACCCAAATCTCTGCCATATACTCTACCCTTTCCTTGTTACCAGAGGTGTCTAGTCTTATCTAATGCTATTCCTTCTGCATGTGCCATGGATCCTATTCCCTTTCTCCTGCTCAAGGATTTTACTTCAGTGATTTTCTTCTCTCTCCCACACTTGTTAGCTTTTCCCTATCTTCTGGCTCATTCCCTGCAGCATATAAAATGATGTAACTATCATCCATGATAAAAAAAAAAAGAAAGCCCTCACTTGTCCTGACATATCCCTCCAACTCTTTCCTAATTTCTCTGCTTCCATTTATGTAACTCATTTCAATAAGTTTTGATATCACTATCTCAACCTCTTCAATTCTCATTTTTTATTCCCCTTATACCAATCAAGTACTTTCACCTATCACTCCAACTAAACCACTCTTATTATTCATTCATTCATTCATTCAGAATTTATGAAGCCTCATCTACTTACCAGGCATTGTTCTAGGTGCTGGGACTACAGTAGTGAACAAAACAGACTAAAAGGGAATCAATGAAGTGAAAACACTAAACCAAGAATTCTTCTTCCTCACATAACTCATATCAAATCCACCCAAACCCAGTCCATATCTACACCTTGATTCATCTCTTCCATACAAACTATCCGCTTAACGTATTGATTTCAAAACAGAATCAGACTCTAACCACTTCTCAGTACCTCCAATGCCCACAAGTTTATCTAAACCATCATCTCACATCACCATGATGGCAATGAATGGCCGCCTAACTTTCTCTCCTTCCTCTCCCGTACTCTACACTCCATTATCCGCACAACAGTTAGAGTTAGTTTTCAAAAAGTGTAAGTTATATTATATCACTCCATTCTCAAGTTTTTCCAGTGGATTTTCATAGAATCCAAAGTACTTGTCATGACCTATAAGTATCTACTTGATTTGACCACTGGCTACTCCTGAATCTCACCTCTTTCTACTTTCCCTCTCCAACACTCATATCAGGTGAAACTGATCTTCCTACTGTTCCCTGAAAACATACCGCATGCTCCTGCCTGAGAGGGCTTTGCTCTTCTCTCTGTCATAAATGCTCTTCTTCCAAATACCATTTTGGTTCACCCTTTTACTTTCCTTAGGATTCTACTTCTGTGTCATTGCTTCAGAGAAACTTTTCCTGATCACTCTTATCTAAAACTGCATACTCCTTCCTCATCTCTTTCTATCCCCTAAGTAGCATTTTTCTTATATAGCACTACCTAAAATTACATTATATACAATATTTACTTGTTTACTTTCTGTTTCTCCCACTAGATGTAAGTTTCATTAGAATGGGGACTTTATTTCTGAGCCATAGAACAGTACCGGGCATATGGAAGCTACTCAGTAAAATATTTGTTGGAAAAAAAAAAAAGAGTGAATGCTTTCTGGTGTTCATGCCCACACTACTCAGGGATCCTTTCGCTCTCAGAGATATATTCTCAAGACTAACATTCCCTTCTAAAACCTTTCCCTCATGCCTTTCAACCCTTCATTTTATGGGAAACAAATGTTCCGTGTCCTCAGCCTCTTAACAGAAAAGTCTCCTTCTCTCTGCCTGAAATAAATTGGGTTTACGTCAAAGACACTACTTCATTAACTTTCCTCTGAAGTGTAGCATGTGCATATTCCCACACATTATGCAACTGAGAGACAGGATCAGAATTATCTCATCTCTTTAATGCCACTTTGAAACTACTCCTCTCCTGTGTGCATACACTCCTCTTTTGAGATTTACACCATTTATCTGTATCACCCTCTGCCCTCATTATTCTTACATTGACCTCCTTAAAGCCTCTTCACATTCACTCAAAACCAGTACTCAACTCACACTTTTTATGTCCTTCTATCATCTTCAGTATTTCATTGTTGGTGTTGATAATATATCTATGTATTCCACTTTAGCAATCTATACCCATAGCCACATTTTCTGTATCTTATATGTAACTGCTCCATAATTGCACGAAAAAGCTTAAACCACAGTATCTTTAATTTCTGTTTTTGTTATTCTAGTTTTTAAACTATTACTTCTATTCCACTTGCTCTTTGAAATTAGTGTTTCTTTCAGTTGATCCTTCTATTGTCTCCTATTCCCTTGGAGTTGCTTAAGTGCTACTTCCTTTCATTTCAAGGCTGAACCCAAGAGTAAATCACTTGAATTACTCTTTCACCAGAACCTTGCATACATGACCTTCCACAATATTTGCCCAGAAATACTTTCTTGGATCAATCAAGCAAGAAATCTGTTTTATCCTAGACTAAAGAATGCTGCTGAAGAAAATTCCAGTCATGCAAAACAGCCCCACAACAATGCCAGAACCATTCAATTTTTTGATTTGTCATAAATCAACACTCTCCACTGAGGTCGCAAAGAGTGCCTATGACTTAGCGACTGAACAACAGCAAGAGCACTCTCCACTACTTCTCTCAACTATTTGTTCTAAACTTTTGTCATTCATCTCAATTTGCCTATTCAAGGAAATTTACAATGGTTCTTAATAAAAAGTCAAGATGCTCAGGAAAGACAAAATATCCACAGCACATACTAACAGTGCTTCTACTCATATACCCTTGTATTCCTTAATCGGTTTCTTCTATACTGACTCAGCTGTGCCTTCTCTCCAAACATCAGAATCTTCATTCCTTTGTCTGATGGCTGTCTCCGGGCTGCTGAAACCCACTTTTGTCTGTGCTAACAGAGAATCAGAAGTGTCTGAGAATTTGAGTCCCCACACCTGGGTAGCCCTTAACCAGGATTAACAGGTACAGAGGTACAAATACTGCAGCTCCCTGGTGGGGACAACGCTGAGGTGTGAGCCACACTGTCTCCATTACACTTTGCTTGACATATTATCCTTGCTTGGCCTCCTTACCTTCCTTGCCCCACTTTCCACTTCTGCATTGGTTTTTCCTGAGACTACTTCCTAATAAGCCACTTTCACATGAATCCTAATCTGAGTCTGCTTCTGTGGAACCTAACTTGAGACATTAACCCTGACCCAACCTACAAAAATATTTACTTTAAGAAATATCTCTGGGGGTCCAATGGTTAAGAATTCACCTTGCAATACAAAGGACATGAGTTTGATCCCTCATTGGGAAACTAAGATCCCACAAGCTGCAAAGCAACTAAGCCTGAGCACCACAACTAGAAAGTCCCTGCACTGTAACAAAAAATCCTTCAGGACACAATGAAGATTCTGTGTGCCATAACTAAGACTTGATGCAACCAAATAAATGTTTTTAATATATTCACTTTTATATTTACCCTTACTTTCTCTTCTATTTATTTCATAAAACAAGGTTAACCTGTTCACCTTAAGGATAATCCAGTAATATAAGCTCCTGGTCTCATCAGCTCCTTTCCCCTCCATCAGTTTTCCTACTCATACTTGACTATATTAGATTTCCCCTCTCTAATGACTCCTTTCTCTTAGACTATAAACATAATCAAGCTTCTCTCATCTGAAAAAAAAGATTCTATTCATATGCTCCTTTCTAGTTACCTTCTTTCCTTTCTTCATCAATCAAGCTTATTGCTCAAGTAATTCGTTAACTCCACATTACTTACCTTCTATTCATTCTTTTATCAACTACAATACATTCTACCTTCTTCCCTGATCATTTCACTGAAACTATGTACTACTACGTCAGTGATCATCACTAATGGTGGTATTAAAAATATAACCCATACTTAGCATACATTAGATTGAACTTTTCTCTTTTTTTTCTTTTCATTTTCTCATTTATTTTTTCTTTTTGATAGCAATGACCACAACTACCTCCTCTAAAATTCTTTGGATTCCATGTTACCATCCTAGTTATTATAGACCTGTGTCCATTTCTAATCCATCTCCTTTGCAGACTTCTATATGCTAAGTCACTTCAGTCGTGTCCAACTCTGTGCAACGCTATAGACGGCAGCCCACCAGGCTTCCCCATCCCTGGGATTCTCCAGGCAAGAACACTGGAGTGGGTTGCCATTTCCTTCTCCAATGCATGAAAGTGAAAAGTGAAAGTGAAGTTGCTCAGTCATGTCCGACCCTCAGTGACCCCATGGACTTCAGCCTCCCAGGCTCCTCTGTCCATGGGATTTTCCAGGCAAGAGTACTGGAAAATGGCAAAAGTGGGGTGCCATTGCCTGCTCCGGGGCTTCTATATGGATACCTCTAAAATTTGGGGTTCCCTGGCTCTGGACTAATAACACGGTTCAAAATATCTCTTCTCAATTTCTCATTAAAAGAGGTAGATAGCAACAAAAAACAGTGAGGGAAGGGGAGTATAATTGTCAAAATTAATGGAAAAGAGACAAAATTCAATGTCTAAAGGAAATTTAATTATATATATTGCTGTTAAGAATGAATTAAGATAAATTACACAACACATGTTCCATCCTTTAAAATAGAATACATAGACCCAAAAGCTGTTGGGAAAGACAAGCCAATGTCACATCAATACTACAACTTAGAAACCTAAAGGCTGAATTAGCCAAAAATGTATATGGTGACATAATATATTTTGTATTGTACTGTTCTTTGAAGCATATAGATGGTATTCTTTCCCATCCCTACTAGAAGCAACAATTCCTAATACTTTCTACTTTCAATAACACTACTACAGAATACATAAAACAAGAAATACTGTAAAGTAAAAAATAAAATAAAATATATAAAAAAAGATATTGGAAAAAAAAAAGATATTGGCTTGTTGAGGTAAATTAACACACCAGTTTGCAACAGATTAAGCTGAAAAAGATGAAAACAAATTCAAACACCATAATTAATACAACTGATAAACATAAACTGACATTTGTTCTCTACATAACACATAATACTACTTCTTTTCAAGCACCATCTCAAGGAAAATAAACAGGTAAAATTACAGAATAAAACTTTATTTTGAGAGGGATGTGCCCAGAGCTGAACAGATAGATAAATTCATAAACCAATATTCTTCAACACCTTTAATTAAGCAAAACAGAATGAAAAGTATCTCAAGAAAATAAAATAAAAACAATAACCCAACGAAAAGTTAAAGGAAAAAAACAGAATTACAAAAACAAACACAAATATCTCTGGAAAATATCTTTCTATTTGGTTTTGTGAAATGACCACAAATAATATCTTTCAGAGGAACTGATAAGTATACATACAAAGAAAACCAAGAACACAGAGTCTAGGAATTGTAAAAAAGAAACAATGAGAACAGAAAGCAAACCTCACATACTTCAGATTTTGAATTATCAGACATATATGCAAACAAACCAGAAATCAAATCACTAACATTCGTTGGATCATAGAGAAAGCAAGGGAATTCCAGAAAAACACCTATTTCTGCTTCATTGACTACGCTAAAGCCTTTTACTGTGTGGATCATAACAAACTGTGGAAAATTATTAAAGAGATGAGAATACCAGACTCCCTTACCTGTGTCCTGAGAAACCTGCATGTAGGTTAAGAAGAAACAGTTAGAACCAAACATGGAACAATGGACTGGTTCAAAACTGGGAAAGGAGTACATCAAGGCTGTATACGGTCACCTTGCTTATTTAACTTCTGTGCAGACTATAACATGTGAAATGATGGCTGGATGAAGCACACACTGGAATCAAGATTGCCAGGAGAAATATCAACAACCTCAGATATGCAGATGACATCACCCTAATGGCAGAAAGCGAAGAGGAACTAAAGAGTCTCTTGATGAAGGTGAAAGAGGAGAGTAAAAAGCCTGGCTCTACATTCAAAAAACAAAGATCATGGCATCCAGTCTCATCACTTCATGCAAATAGAAGGGGAAAAAATGGAAAAAGTGACAGACATTATTTTCTAGAGCTTCAAAATCACTGTAGATGGTGACTGCAGCCATGAAATTAAAAGACACTTGCTCTTTGGAAGAAAAGCTATGATGAACCTAGATAACATTATAGGGACAAGCAGGGACATCACATTGCTGACAAAGGTCCATATAGTCAAAGCTATGGGTTTTCCAGTAGTGATGTATGGATGTGAAAGTTGGACCATAAAGAAGGCTGAGTGCTGCAGAACTGACGCTTTTAAACTGTGGTGTTGGAGAAGACCCTTGAGAGTCCCTTAGACAGAAAGGAGATCAAACCAGTCAATCCTAAAGGAAATCAACCCTGAATATTCATTGGAAGGACTGATGCTCAAGCTGAACCTCTAAGACTTTGGCCACCTGATGTGAAGAGCTGATTCACTGGAAAAGATCCTAATGTTGGGAAAGATTGAGGGCAGGAGAAGGGGGTGACAGAGGATAAGATTATTGGATGGCATCATCAACTCCGATGGACATGAGTTTGAGCAAGCTTTGGGAGACAGTGAAGGAGAGGGAGGCCTGGCGTCCTGCAGACCATAGGGTCACAGAGTGGGACATGACTGAGCAATTGTACAACAATAGGTTTTGGGTCGTGTTTTCATTGCCCTTTGTTTCTAGGTATTTTTTTTTAATTTCTTCTATGATTTCTTCAGTATCTCTTGCTTATTTAGTAGCATAATGTTTAGCCTCCATGAGTTTGTGGGTTTTTTTTTTACAGTTTTTTTTTTTTTTTCCTGTAATTGATATCTAACCTTAAAACATTGTGGTTGAAAAAGATGTTTGATACAATTTCAATTTTCTTAAATTTGCTGAGGCTTGATTTGTGACCCAAGATGTAATCTATCCTAGAGAATGTTCCATGTACACTTGAGATGAAAATGTATTCTGCTGGTTTCAAATGGAATGCCCTATAAATATCAATTAAGTCTATCTGGTCTAATGTGTCATTTAAGGCTTGTGTTTCCTTATTAATTTTCTGTCTGGATGATCTATCTATTGGTGTAAGTGGGGTGTTAAAGTCCTCCAGTATTATTGTATTACTGTTTATTTCTCCTTTTATGGCTGTCAGCATTTGCCTTATGGACTGAGGTGCATATAATGTTGTCCCAGAGGTCTCTGAGACTGTGCTCCTTTCTTTTCATTCTTTTATCTTTTTTTTTAATTTAAATTAATTTTATTTTTTAACTTTACAATATTGTATTGGTTTTGCCATATATCAACATGCATCTGCCACAGGTATACACGTGTTCCCCATCCTGAACCCTCCTCCCTCCCCGTACCATCCCTCTGGGTTGTCCCAGTGCACCAGCCCCAAGCATCCAGTATCGTGCATCGAACCTGGACTGGCGACTCATTTCATATATGATATTATACATGTTTCAATGCCATTCTCCCAAATCATCCCACCCTCTCCCACACATTCTTTTATCTTTATTCTGTTCAACAGTTATTTCCACCATTCTATCCTCCAGCTCATTATCCATTCTTCTGCCTCATTTATTGTCCTTTTGATTCCCTCCAGTGTATTTTTCATTTCAGTTACTATATTGTTCATTGGTGTTCATTTGTTCTTTAGTTTTCCTAGGTCCTTGTTAAATATTTCTTGTATCCTCTCAATGTGTGCCTACATTCTATTTCTGAGATCTTGGATCATCTTTACTATCATTACTCTGAATTCTTTTTCTGGTAGATTGCCTATTTCCTCTTCATTTATTTGGTCTTGTGGGTTTTTACCTTGCTTCTTTATCTGCAACATATTTCTCTGTCATCTCAATTTGTCTAATATACTGTGTTTATGGTTTCCTTTCCCCAGGCTGTAGGGTTGTATTTCCTCTTGTTTCTGGTCTCTGCTCCCAGTGGGTGAAGTTGATCCACTGACTTGCAGAGGCTTCTGGTAGGAGAGACTACTGCCTGTGCTCTGGTGGGTCAAACTGAGTCTTTTCCCTTTGATGCACCAGGCTATATCAGGTGGTGTGTTTTGTGGGGTTTATGAGCTGAGTATGACTTTAGGTAGCCTGTGTGCAAATGGGTGGGGTTGTGTTCCTATCTTGCTGCTTGTTTGGTGTGAGGTGTCCAGCTCTGGAGCCTGCAGGCAGTTGGGTGGAGCCAAGTCTTAGTGTTGAAATGGATAACTCCAGGAGAGTACATGCTGATTAATACTCCCTGGGCCTGGAAATTCTCTGGTAGAGGGTCCTGGACTCAGTATTCCCACCACAGAGGCACAGGCCCAAACGCTGGCCTGGTAACCAAGAGCCCACAAGCCCACAAGCATGGCCAGAGAAAAAAGAAAAAAGAAGGAAAAGAAAACAGAGAAACAAAAATCCAAGAACCAAACCAAGAAAATGACAGAAAGAAAACCAAACACAAATAGACAAAGAAATAAGAAAACCAAAAACAAGAGAAAAAAGAACTCAAAAATAAAAACAATCAATAAAGACTAAACTAACAGTCATAAATGAGGGGAAAAAAGCAAATCAAAAAGCATTCTAAAAAAAGTGAAGAAAATATGAAACAAATGCATACAAATGATTAAAAAAAATAAAGAACACAAACAAGAAAACAAAAAAAGTAAAATAAAAATTAAAAAATAAAATATTAAAAAGTTAAAAATGATAACAACTGAACAAAATGAAACAAACAGAAATAGAATACTAGTAATAAGGATATGTTCCTGGGGCCTCCACTATCAGTGTCCTGGCTCCCTCAGTGAGCCTTAGCCATACCATATCTCCCCAGGAGGCTCTCCAATTCCTCTAGGTACATCTTTGGATCCACTGTGGGCACTGTGGGGCAGCTTAGAGTCTGTCCTGGCCCAACTCCTGCATGTACTTGTCCCCACAATCCACTGCTGCTAAATCTAGACCAGTCTCTGTTGTGGGAACACTCATCTTCTATTCAGATATCCCACAGATGCCAAGATTTATCAGGTCAACTGTGGATATTTAATCCATGGCTTGTGCAGCTACACAGAGAGGTTTTCGTTCCTCGTCTTTAGCCACACTGCCCCTGGGGCTCAGCTTTGGTTTTGTGTGGGCCACCCTCAGGCATCTGTTCCCCAACCAGGCAAGAGGGACAAAAATGGCGGCTGATTTGGGCACATTTAGGCCAGAGAGTGACAATATAAAGCCTTGACATATTCCTTTTCCTATTTGGAACCAGTCTGTTGTTCCATGTCCAGTTCTAACTGTTGCTTCCTGACCTGCATACTGATTTCTCAAGAGGCAGGTCAGGTGGTCTGGTATTACCATCTTTTTCAGAATTTTCCACAGTTTATTATGATCCATACAATCAAAGGCTTTGGCATGGTCAATAATTAGAAATAGATGTTTTTCTGGAACTCTCTTGCTTTTTCATGATCCAGCAGATGTTGGCAATGTGATTTCTGGTTCCTCTGCCTTTTCTAAAACCGGCTTAAATGCCTGGCTGGAAGAAGCACAAGCTGGAATCAAGATTGCCCGGAGAAATATCAATAACCTCAGATATGCAGATGACACCACCCTTATGGCAGAAAGTGAAGAGGAACTAAAAAGCCTCTTGATCAAAGTGAAAGAGTAGAGTGAAAAAGTTGGTTTAAAGCTCAACATTCAGAAAACTAAGATCATGGCATCCAGTCCCATCACTTCATGGCAAATAGATGGGGAAACAGTGGAAACAGTGTCAGACTTTATTTTGGGGGGCTCCAAAATCACTGCAGATGGTGACTGCAGCCATGAAATTAAAAGACGCTTACTCCTTGGAAGGAAAGTTATGACCAACCTAGATAGCATATTCAAAAGCAGAGACATTACTTTGCCAACAAAGGTCCATCTAGTCAAGGCTATGGTTTTTCCTGTGGTCATGTATGGATGTGAAAGTTGGACTGTGAGGAAGGCTGAGCGCCGAAGAATTGATGCTTTTGAACTGTGGTGTTGGAGAAGACTCTTGAGAGTCCCTTGGACTGCAAGGAGATCCAACCACTCCATTCTAAAGGAGATCAGCCCTGGGATTTCTTTGAAAGGAATGATGCTAAAGCTGAAACTCCAGTACTTTGGCCACCTCATGCGAAGAGTTGACTCATTGGAAAAAATTCTGATGCTGGGAGGGATTGGGGGCAGGAGGAAAAGGGGACGACAGAGGATGAGATGGATGGATGGCATCACCAACTCGATGGACGTGAGTTTGAGTGAACTCCGGGAGATGGTGATGGACAGGGAGGCTTGGCGTGCTGTGATTCATGGGGTCGCAAAGAGTTGGACATGATTGAGCAACTGAACTGAACTGAACTGAGGCCAGAGAGTGATACTGTGGCCACAGCTGGAGAGTATGTTAAGTGTCCGTGTCAGTGGAGACCAGCAGGTAGTTGCAAGAGATTGGAGTACATTTGCTCATGGGAGTTTTTAATGCACAATCAAATAAGTTTAAAATATATGCTGAAAGCAAAAGGATATGATTGAGAAACTGACAGTAACAATGGGAAACCATAAAAAGAAATAAATTTGTTACATAAACTTATTTCTATAACATGGGAAAATACAACCTCATTACACCAGTAGATGTGATTATGTCATATGCAGAAAACCATGGTATGTGAGCATACCAGATAACATGGTGATGCAATATAAGTATGTTATAGGAACAGAAATGATAAGTGGCAAAATCATACAGAACAATACTTGATTAAACAATATTTATGAAATTATAAAATAATGACATAGAGTGGTCCAGGAGCAGATAGCAATGACCCACTAAATGACATCACAGCCAATGTTCAGAGTACATTTGTGGGTTTTAAAGATATCCCCAGTGCTTAAGCATTTGACTGTAATGTAAACCAAGATAATCTCAGAATATAGCCTACCACTCATGATAGAAAACAAAGGAAAATGGTACTAGTATACTTAGTACTTCTTGTGTGCCAGCAACTAAGAACTTTACCTATAGTAACTATTTTACTCACATAACAAGCATATTATATTTACATATAGTTAATTTACTCTCATAACAATCATTATTTTAGGACTGAGTAAACTAAGGAAGAAAGATAGGAAGTGACTTGTCCATCAAACAGTCTAACCTCATTATACATAAGTATTGCTATGCTACCTCTGATGGACATGGTAGGAGATCAAGAGGACGCACACACAGAGCAAAGGAATTAATGGCTATATTGCTGATACAGATACCACCTCCTATTCCATAAGTAGATACACAGTCCATTATCAAAAATCTGGTACATGAGCAGCTACCATGGTAGTCAAAACATCTGACCACAAGGCATACTTCAATGATTCTGAGAAATGAGCTGATATCCCAGATGATGGAGATATAAGCAAACTCAATACTGTCACAATTAATAAGCTTATTCATGATACAGAGGATTATATTCTCAATTCACAAGTAGACAATTACTTAATTTTCACAAAATCAGTGTATGAGTATAAATCTATAGTATAACCTCAAACACTATATATGAACATAAATTTCTTATGCATGTCCAGACTGCCATGGAAAAATGAGACAAAGCCGATATGTAAGAGAAGACAGATGGTACAAAGAAAACAATCACATGGTGGATATTGCATAGGTAGTCAGAATATATGATCAAGAAGCCAGAATATGTAAATGAATTACTTGGTCCAGGAGCAGATGGTAATGATGGGACATACCATGATTTATACTCAGATGATCACAATACAAAAAAAGTACAGGTGTTACAGTACTTGAATATGATACATACACACCAGTATATCTTGAAATGTGAGTTATCAATCATAATACAAGTACAGGTAGAAATGGTAGTCAACTATTATGCTATTCTTGCTAGGGGAGAGGTGATGGATGTGTAATGAAGAACAAAACAAAGCAATGACTGGCTTTGTTATAAGAGTGGAACCAGTATTGTAAAAGGAGAAATCAAGGCATAACATCAGATGACCACGTTAAAAGGACAGCCACCACCAGTAATTTAGCATGGGACTGAGAGGCATGACTAGAAAATCTCAGAATACAAGCTGACAATCACCATAAAGAACAAAGAGACACAGTAATTATTATCAGTATATATTTTTCACTTACCCACTTACCACGTGACAGGCACTAATCTAAGCATATTACATTTAACACTTTGATCCTCACAACAATCCTACAAAGTAGGTATTATTATCATTACTTTGCAGTTGAGAAAACAGACAGACACAAAGGGGTGAAATGACTTGCTCAAGGACACCAAACCTAAACAGCAGGAGTGGAATTAAATACAAGCATTTTAACTTCAGGGTCAGCACTTTGCATATACACTGATGGCGCCATGCTTCCTCAGATGAACGTGGTACAGATTAAAAACACAGAGTGCAGGAACAAATGGCTTTGGTCCAGAAGGAGACGGCAATGTAGCAAAAGTAGACACCGTAGCACATGCTCAAACATCCGTGGTGCATGAGCAGCCACCACAGGAGTCTGAGCATTTGACTACGATGCACACTCAGAAGGTCCTGCAACATGAGCTGACATCCAGTGTATAGGAGTAGATACTAAAGACGAAGGAGGAAGCAAACACATTGAAGTAACAAATAATCATGGTGTACAAAATGATATTTATGGTACAGAAATTTCCATTATTAAAAAGCAGACGATGATATACATTTTCACACACATAAAAAATGAACAGAAGATTGGAGTAAAATTTCAAACACAGTAAAAATAGTAGTAAAATGCATTGTGCACATTCATACTATTATGGAGAATGAGCCAACACCAATTTAGAGCCAAGAGACAAGGTACAATAGAAAATAATTATGTGTGCAAACATCACAGATGGATATGGTACATGACCAAAACACCTCAATTATGAATGATTGTTTCAGAAGCAGATGGCAAGATAGAAACCATGGAACATGCTCAGATAACAATAGTTGATGAAAGTCATCAGTTGTGTTTGATCAGTTGATCATGATGTACACAAGTAAACAAAATCACTACAATATGTCATAGCAGTCAAGACACAGGAGCTATGAGACAGGATATGGTACACAAACTTGTTTACTGAGAAGAAAACCATGTTGTAATGCTCATGATATCTGGTATTTAGATAGATATTGTGCCTTACAAAAAATTCATGATATAGGAGTGAATAGCTTTGTGCATGTGGCATCCCACTCCAGTACTCTTGCCTGAAAAATCCCATGGATGGAGGAGCCTGGTGGGCTGCAGTCCATGGGGTTGCTAAGAGTCGGACACAACTGAGCGACTTCACTTCCACTTTTCATGCATTAGAGAAGGAAATGGCAACCCACTCCAGTGTTCTTGCCTGGAGAATCCCAGGGACGGGGGAGCCTGGTGGGCTGCCGTCTATGGGGTCGCACAGAGTCAGACATGACTGAAGTGACTTAGCAGCAGCAGCAGCAAATATCAAGAAGGTCAAAAAAAAAAAAAAAACTAGACATCAAGTATTTAGAGAAGCATGTTGCATTAATAGCCACAATTAGTATTTGAGCTTTTGATTACTATACTTACCTATATAACTTCATGACATGGATTGAAAATGAAGATACAGAAGCAGGCAGAGATGCCACTATACTTCCTGAAATGGATATGGTTAGTAATTTAAAAGATACAACAAATTCCTTTAGTTTAGGAACAAATGGCAATGATGAAACATGTGAAATCACAGTACAAGCTTAAACCATCAGGTGTATGAGCAGCCACACTAGGTGGTTGAGCATTTGACTATGATGCACACTCAAACCAATGGCATGAGATTACAAGCTATCATTTTGAAATATACAGACATGGTACAGGAAATGTCAGGAGTGATCAAAGAATAGAGAACCACGAAATAGGAGCAAATTACCATAAAATGCAAACTGACATACATAATACACAAGACACTCTTTCCCTTACTAGAACAGTAAGCAGTGACGGTTCCTGCTCAGGAACCATGGGGTATGAGCAGACAAGCATGCTGCATGCTCAGACAACCATGGTGCATGAGCAAAAACCTATAATACAAAGACATGTGGATGTGACACAGGAGCAAAAAACATGCCATGGAATATGCTCAAATGGACTGAGCATATGAATAAAGGAAACATAAGGCATAAGTACATTTTCTAGGCCAGTAGTATACGGGAATAATACTAGAGGGGATAACATGGCACATATAAGAAGATCATGGTACATGAACAACTACCAATGATATTTGAGCATTTTACTGTGATGTACACCCAGACATTCCAAGAAAATGAGTTGATGACAACAATATAGGGGCAGAGGAACTAGTACATTAGAGAAGATAGTGATGATGGAAGAAAAGAAACAGTAATACAGAAGCTAATAGGACAGTGCAGACGGCAATGATTCAAAGGGAAGCCCCATGGCATATGCTCATATAATGGTTTCTTAAACACTATCACAAATATATGAGCAGTTTACCATAATTCAAACTTAGAGAACCCCATATTTTGAGCTGGCATCACCATACAGAATCAAAGGACACAGTATTACCATCATCATTATCATCACCACATATATCTTACTACATGATAGGCAGTGTTTGAAATGTTTATGTATAACAGCTCATATAATTCTCAAAAATCTTATGAGGAGTTCTTTTTATAATCTTGCAGAAAATGAAACATGGAGATGCAAACTGGTAAGCCCAAGATCTCATATCTTGTAAGTAGATAATTCAAGATTCAAATCCAGTTCTTTTGGCTCCACTATCCATTCTCTTAAACAGTACAATGAACGACAATATTCCATGATTCTTCTGACAGACATGATACATTACAAACAGAATAATGAATGGCTTTATTCCAGAAGCAGATGGCAATGTTGCAAAAGTAGACACCATAGCACATGCTCAAACATCCATGGTGCATAAGCAGCCACCAAGGAGTCTGAGCATTTGACCACGATGCACACACAGAAGATCCTGCAACGTGAGCTCATACCCACATTATAGGAGCAGACAATGATGACAAAGGAGAGAGAATTCATTGCAATAGCAAACCAAGTTGCACAAGCTAATACACATGGTACAAAGTATTCTTAGTACAAGAGTAGAAAATGATAGTGTATTATCACACAAGCATAGTATTTAAGTGGAAATTCATAGTGCAATTTCAAACATTAGGTGGACAGAAATCCGTTAAGCATGTTTAGGCTATCATGAAGGATGAATCCATTCATATATGAAAGAGGGGACTGATATGATACACCAGGAAAGGACAAAAGAGTGAAAAACTACTCAGATGGTTGTTTTTAATTATCAGAATGTATGGCATTGGTCTGAGAGCAAATCACACCTACATGTCTTTAGTACATGAAGCATACATACATACTATAGGACATAAGATGTCAAGTATGATACAAGAATAAATGCATATGATATAGAAATAAACTATGCTATGATTCCTACTCAAATAGATACGGTGTATAATAAAAAAAAGTCACAATGCAAGCAATGAATGATCTTAGTCTGGGAGAAGATGACAATGGTACAAAAGGAGACTCAGATGGACATAATGCCTAATTTTAAGTAATCATGGTGAATAACTAGCCAGAATTCATGTTTTATACCACTGTACACTTAAACTATATCCTTATATGAACTAACAGCTGTGATATACTTAGCAGACATAGTATAGGAGCAGACAGCACATATGGAATAAACAACTGTTATGCAGGAGCTAATGACCACAATCCAAGAGCTAATATCCATGTTAGAAAAGTCATCATGATACTTCTTTTTTACAAACTCATAATGGATGAGCAACATCCATCTCATATATATATATATATATATATATATATATATATATACACACACACACACACACACATACACATACACACACATATACATATACACACATACAATATACAAACAGTTGGACAGGAGCAAGTAAATATCGACCAATTCATTCAGATGCATATTACAATCCAATATCCAATATATACCCAAAACCCAGTCTCTTGCATTGCAGGCAGATTCTTTACCACTGAGCCACCAGGGAAGCCCCTGAGTTAGTAACAGTGCTGCCCAAAGTGACAATTATGACATAGAAGGTAGACAATTACAGATCAAGCTCAATATATCCAATATCTATCACAATATAGAAGCAAGTTCTTATAGTCAAGGATAAGATGACAATGCTGCAAAATGAGCCTACAGGCCGTATGCTCAGATGTCTATTGTACATGAACAGCCACATCTTATGTATGAGTATTTTATCATAATGCATATTCTGATAGTTCCAAAATATGAGGCATGAATGATGATATAGGACATATCCCAAGAAAATATCCAAAACACAAGGGTAGTTGGACATGGTATAGGAGTAAAGAGCAATGTTGAAATATGAGACAGATGTGACTAATACATGAGTTAATAACTACATGGACTGTGGCCTGCCAGGTTCCTCTGTCCATGGGGTTCTCCAGGGTAGTATACTGGAGTGGGCTGCCATTTCCTTTTCCAGGGAATCTTCTTGACCCAGGGATCAAACCCAGTCTCTTGCATTGCAGGCAGATTCTTCACCACTGAGCCACTAGGGAAGCCCCTGAGTTTGTAACAATGCTGCCCAAAGTGATAATTATGACATAGAAGGCAGACAATTACAGATCTAGCCCAAAAAGCAGTAGTATATGAAAAGATAATCAAACTATGGTGTTTACCCAGATGGACCTAATGCCTAATTAAAAAGCCATAGTATAAAAGCAAATGTTTAAACAGCTGAATATTAGTTGATAGTGATTAGAATTTCATTCTCTTAATCACCATATTTTCTAAAATATTGTTTTCTCACTTTAGTAGATACATCATATCTTATAGCAGGAAGATCACAGCAATCTATCAATTTCGGTACTTTAAAAAATTCCATTCAATGCTTCATTATGTCTAAAAATTTTAGGGTATTTTAAGTAAATGATAAATATTATTGAAAAGTTTTTTTTTTTAAGCAAACATCTTCAAGTATAGATACTGTAATGGGTTTAATTATGTCCCCCCCCCCAAAAAAAAGAGACATTGTAGTTCTAACTTCTGGTACCTGCACGTGTGACCTTATTTGGAAATAAGAGCTTTGAAGCTATAATCATGTTAAGATGAGGTCATAGTGGATTAGAGTGGACCCTAAATCTAATGAGGCTAAGTTGAGTCTGACTCTTTGCAATCACATGGGTTGCAGCCTCTGTCCATGGAATTCTCCAGGCAAGAATACTGGAGTGGGTTGCCATTCCCTCTCCAGAGGATCTTCCCGACACAGGGATGGAACCGAGTCTCAGGTCTCCAGCGTTGGCAGGAGGTTCTTTACCACTAGCGCCCCCTGGTGTCTTTATTAGAAGGGGGAAATTTAGACACAGAAAGAAAAGGAAAAGAATGCCATCGGATGATGGAGACAGGGATTGATCTGATGACCTCACAAGCCAAGGAACATTGCAATTACCAGAAACTGGAAGAGGCAAGGGTGGATCTTTTTATAGAGTCTTCAAAGGCAGTACAGCCCTTCCAACACCTTGATTTTGGACTCCTAGCTTCCAAAACTGTGAGAAAATAAATTTCTTTGGGTTTTAAGCTACTGAGTTTGCCATCCTTTCTTACAGTAGCCCTAGAAAAGTAATACAAGTGGCATTATTACAAAAAGAAATGTCATGGTGCATGCTTAAATGACTGTATGGTATATAAACATCTCTGTAGTTTTACCACTTGAATAAAATACACTTATAAAACATTCAAATATTATCAGTCAGCCATGATCCATGAGTAGATAGCCAGAGCATAGTGTGCTGACACTCACTTATCAGAAGTAGAGGGTAGTCATTTACAAGTATGTATCTTGTGACTGTAGTTAACATTGTATATGAGAAGACTTCATTGACATATAAGTATAGTGTAGAATGTCAAGAAAATAAAGATTGTTGAACAATTAATCACATGACAGCGACCTAACACTCCTATGTAAGTATACAGTGTCATAGTGAATGCCAATTTAAACTATAAACAATGCAACTTGTATATAACATGAAATTCATTGGAAGGACTGATGCAGAAGCTGAAACTCCAGTACTTTGGCCACCTAATGCAAAGAACTGACTCATAGGAAAAGACCCTAATGCTGGGAAAGATTGAAGGTGGGAGGAGAAGGGGACAACAGAGGATGAGATGGTTGGATGGCATCACTGACTCAATGGACATGAGTTTGAGCAAGCTCTGGGAGGCGGTGATGGACAGGGAAGTCTGGCGTGCTTGGCGTCCATGGGGTAACAAAGAGTCGGACACAACTGAGCAACTGAACTGAACTGATAACATGAAAGTTATAGGCCCTGGCTCTACTCAAAGAATCATGATATCAAGAGATGACCATGGTAAATGCTCAAATAACCATGATGCATGGGCAAACATAACTGACATATGCTTAAAAATCATGATAATGACATCATGATCATGGGTCAGATGTGTGTGGATAAGTTCCTACTAAATAGGAGCAGATACTAATGATTCAGGAACAGAAGGCTTCAATGCTTGCTTGGATGTCTAAAGTATAGAGACTCAGAGTGGGCATACTGCAGGGGAAGAAAACCATAGATATAACTTAAATATAGGATCATTTCCTATGATTTATGCCAAGAGGATCACAGTATCTGCTCAAGTCATAGTATAGAAACTCATACAATGATTAAGTTCGAACTGCCATGACACATAAACCTCTACATGTGCTCTGATCACCATGTTACAGAAGAAGGTACCTATGGTGCAGGAGTAGGTAGCTATAATGAATGCTCAAATGACTATAATGTATTAGCAGCTGACAATGTTATACAATCAAACATGCCATTTATTTGCCTTGATATCCATGCTTCAGGAACATTAAAGTCACTGCTTTCTTTTTTTCCTCTAAATTTATTTTAATTGGAGGCTTTACAATATTGTAGTGATTTTTGCCAAACATCGACATGAATCAGTCATGGGTGCACATGTGTTCCCCATCCAGAACCCCCCTCCCACCTCCCTCCCCATCCCATCCTTCTGGGTCATCCCAGTGCACCAGCCCTGAGCACCGTCTCATGCATCGAACCTGGACTAGCAATCCACTTCACATATGATAATACACGTGTTTCAATGCTACCCTCTCAAATTATCCCACCCTCGCCTTCTCCCACAGAGTCCAAAAGACTGTTCTTTATATCTGTGTCTCTTTTGCTGTCTTGCATATAGGGTCATACTTACCATCTTTCTAAATCCCATATATATGCGTTAGTATACTGTATTGGTGTTTTTCTTTCTGGCTTACTTCACTCCGTATAATAGGCTCCAGTTTCATCCACCTCATTAGAACTGATTCAAATGCATTCCTTCTAATGGGTGAGTAATACTCCATTGTGTATATGTGCCACAGCTTTCTTCTCCATTCGTCTGCTGATGGACATCTAGGTTGCTTCCATGTCCTGACTATTATAAACAGTGCTGCGATGAACACTGGGGTACACGTGTCTCTTTCAATTCTGGTTTCCTCGGTGTATATGCCCAGCAGTGGGATTGCTGGGTCGTATGTCAGTTCTGTTTCAAGTTTTTAAAGGAATCTCCACACTGTTCTCCATAGTGACTGTACTACTTTGCATTCCTGCCAACAGTTTAAGAGGGTTCCTTTCTGTCTGCACCCTCTCCAGCATTTATTGTTTGTAGACTTTTTGATAGCAGCCATTCTGACTGGCATGAGATGGTACCTCATTGTGGTTTTGATTTGCATTTCTCTGATAATGAGTGATGTTGAGCATCTTTTCATGTGTTTGTTAGCCATCTGTATGTCTTCTTTGGAGAAATGTCTGTTTAGTTTTTTGGCCCATTTTTTGATTGGGTCGTTTATTTTTCTGGAATTGAGCTACAGGAGTTGCTTGTATATTTTTGAGATTAATACTTTGTCAGTTGCTTCGTTTGCTATTATTTTCTCCCATTCTGAAGGCTGTCTTTTCACCTTGCTTATGGTTTCCTTCATCGTGCAAAAGCTTTTAAGTTGAATTAGGTCCCATTTGTTTATTTTTGATTTTATGTCCATTACTCTGGGAGGTGGGTCATAGAGGATCCTGCTGTGATTTATGTTGGATAGTGTTTTGCCTATGTTTTCCTCTAGGAGTTTTATAGTTTCTTGTCTTACATTTAGATCTTTAATCCATGTTGACTTTATTTTTGTGTATGGTGTTATAAAGTATTCTAGTTTTTCTTTTACCAGTGGTTGACCAGTTTTCCCAGCACCACCTGTTAAAGAGATTGTCTTTTCTCCATTGTATATTCTTGCCTCCTTTGTCAAAGATAAGGTGTGTTAACAGTAATCATGGGTTAAAAAAAAAAGAAAAAAAAAAACAGAAGGCAATAACGGGCCAGAGTAAAGGTGCAGAATCAGAAAATTAAAATGAAATGATCACCATATATGAACCTAAGCCCACAATTCCATAGAGACAGCCAAAATGCTGAAACAAACAAGCATGGTATTGGAGCAGATAGTCCTTAGGTAGAAGTAGAGGATGATAACAAATATTTTAAATAAATCAGAAATTCATAAGCAGGTGGCCAAAATATATGAAGACATGTTTAGACAGTCATGGTACACGAGCAAGTGGCCATGGTTGCAGGAGTAGGTGGCCCTAAGTATAAAAGTATACAATTACGCTGTATGCTCAGAATACCACTGTGCACAAGCAAACAAACATGGAAGGGGATCAGATGACCACAGTAAAGAACATAAAAAAGAAGTGAAGAAACATGGTGTAGGAAACTATCTCCAAGACACTTGTGAAGATAGCCATAATATACCAATATATAGGCATCCTGCAAAGGGGAAACTTTTACAAGTCTCAGAAGATACAAGAAAAGTTTGAATGCTGGTTTTGAGTGAACTAAACTTTGGTCATATTATATTATTCTCCCAAGAAGCCAATTTCCTAGTCTACTATTAATATAAGGTATATATAAAATGAGAGACTTCATTTATTACTGCATACAGCATATAATGGGCAATGAATAAATAGCTGCAAATGAATAGTAAATTCTATCTATGATGCCTTCATTATCAGCTTTTAACTTTATCCCTATCCTTTCAGGTAAGCAGGGTAAGAATTTTTCAACCTACATAATGAATAAGAATCTAAAACACAAAGAGGTTTTTACTACTTATTGGTCACAAACCAATAACTAATAAGTGTCAGAGAGGGACTAAATCCAAAACTTCTGATTCCTGGTTAAGTGTTATTTCCATAGCTTACTTAAAATGTGAATACTTCCTGAAGGAGTTACTATAATGGTGAGAATTTAGTTATACTATTGGGTTAGAGAGAAGTATTTTTTGGCCCAGCTGTTATTTGATGCCTCTGATGTTGCACAGGGCTGGCCCATGCTCTGGAAATGAATACTGAGTATTTACAAGAAATATAATTTCACAATGGGTCTGCTTGGGAACCACTCAAATAGAGCAATGGAGACTATAGGACAGAGAGATTTGGATAAGGCCATGTATAAACCAGCACTTAGGGATTTAGAAATCTGATACCGCTATCTAAAGTGCAAAAACCATGTAGTTCTTAAATCCAGAGTGTTCTGGTTTCAGCCAAATCCATTAATCCTCTCTGCTTCCTGCTTCTTCAGCTCACTTGCAAGCCCCTCCCCAAAGTTCTACAACTCAGCTTTATTTCAAAGTGCAAGAAACTCAGATATAAATCCAATATTATACATAAAGCTAGAAAGCAACTACAGGTAATAAAAACAAAGTCAGGCCAAGGTACTCTCATATGTTCAAATCCAGAAACAAATAGTACAGTATCCCTCTAAGGAATACTGTCTATATCCATATAAATAGTGAACCAAGGCAGAATCTGCTATTCCAGAAGCTGGTTAAAGTAAACCTCTTTTTTCTCTCCTGCAGAATGTCCTGACGCCCTAAGCCCATGTTGATCTTTATCTACCCATTGCACATTTTCTACATGTCAAGAAGAGCACTGACAGTAGGGAATTCATAGCAATTACCACAGAGCAAAGACAAAATAATGTCTGTATGGTGTCATCTCTTTTTTATACACAGATAAATTCATGGAATAAATTTCATATTAGCTCTGACTTTGGGGCAACTGACTTCTTATACTGGACCTCAGTTCCCTTATTTGTAATATGAATGGGCTGAGCTAGATGATGACTAAAGTTCTGGATCCAATATTCAATTCAGAGAAATATCAACTGAGAACAAAGTAGGAGCATAAGCAGCACTGGGACCATGTTTATTTTTCTTTCCCTAGCTCTAAACATTGCTTAGGACCAGAAACTCCCAAACTGGCCAATTCTTGGATAAACAGCAAAGGAATATAAGAACGTGGACAGTTAAATATGACAAAAGTATTGAGATTATTAATTCTATGAAAATAATTGACTATGTAGCTTGGGACAGATACTGTACCAAGAATGGGAATACAGATATTTTTGAAAGACAAAAAGTTCTCAAAGACATAGACAAAAAATAGCTAACATTTACTTTAAGGAAGAACTAAATAACTGAAACAGCATTATAACTACTATGCTGTTGTCAAATTGAAGAATGAGAAATTTATTATTATTTAGAAAGAACAAACTATAAAACTGGAGAAGAAGGATGCATTTTAGTGAAAATTTGAAAAAGATTTCAAGAAGAAATGGGATAACGTTTATAAGACTTAATACTTAACACCTGTTAAAAGAAATAACTTGTCTTAAGCAGGAATATTTTTTGAAAAATCCCAATTCAGCAAAAGATATTCACATGATGTCTACAGAAGCCTCCATACTTGATAATGAAACATTAAATGAATTCTCAATAAAGTGAGGAAGGAAATAAAATTGATTGTTCACATTATTACTATTTAGTATGTTATTATAAAATCATAGCAATGAATTAAGTTAAGGAAAAGATGAATAAATAACAGAGAAGAAGAGAAAAATCTATCAGTTTGCAATGGAATAAATAAAAAGTTTACTATAAGATGGACCAATAGTAGATCCAAATACACTTAGTCAACATCTTTTATAAATGCTAGCAATAACCAGTTAGAAAATGTAATTGGATAAAAGGACCATTCATACTGGCAGCAAAGTATAAAAATAGAGAAATACATATAACAAAATATATTTTTAAATCTATTTCAGGGAAGGTATAAAAATTTATTAAGAATTTCTTCACTGTGAGAAAAAACTTTATATAACAGATCAACTCACCCACCAAGAAAATCTAGAAAATTAGGGTAAAATATGTGCATGTTATTCCATCTGAGCGCTAATAAGGCAAACAGAATTTGAGGGGCAAAGATCTTGGAATGAAGGAAAGCTCACTGAGGTGAACCTGATATAGTACACTTTTTAGCCCCTGTAGGAATTAGCTAACTGATAGTTAAGAGAGAAACCAAAAAATTAAGAGACATTTAAAAATTAGGCAGAAAGTAGCTACTAAGAGATAGATAAAGAAGCTGAACGAAACTTTTCCACAGTCTCATGGAAATGGTGAGACAAAAATCAAAGTTAAGGGATTTAAGTAACTCAGATTTAAAAAACAAGATTTAGGAAAAGGGAGAAGAACAGAGAAATTGGATCTGATATTTGGAGCCAAATTTTTCTATGGAGGTAATTCAGACTGTAAAGAATCTGCCTACAATGCAGGAGACCTGGGTTTGATCCCTGGGTTGGAAAGATCCCCTGGAGGAAGTAATTACTGATTTCTAAATGGCTGAACTGGAGAATACAAGCAGAAAAGGGATGCTAAAATGATGACAAGCAAAGCAGAGTTTTAAGTAGTTTCTTGGAGTTTGAGGTCTAAGAAGGTGAAGAGTTCCTGATAAAACCCCCAAATTTCAACTAGAATTCTGAAGAACTACACAAAGAATAAGGGTGAGTCACAAACATAAAAAGCCTTAGCAAAATTAACAAGCAAACAAACAACCAGCCATAACAACAAAAAACCTCATTCTTGAAGTATCTCAATCTCTGATCAGATTAAAGTGATCTGCTTCCACTTTAATAGTCTGCTGCTACTGCTAAGTCACTTCAGTCATGTCCGACTCTGTGCAACCCCATAGATGGCAGCCCACCAGGCTCCCCCGTCCCTGGGATTCTCCAGGCAAGAACACTGGAGTGGGTTGCCATTTCCTTCTCCAATGCAGGAAAGTGAAAAGTGAAAGTGAAGTCACTCAGTCGTGTCCGACCCTCAGCGACCCCATGGACTGCAGCCTTCCAGGCTCCTCCATCCATGGGATTTTCCAGGCAAGAGTACTAGAGTGGGGTGCCATTGCCTTCTCCGACTTTAATAGTCTACCAGAAAGTAAATACTACAGTAAATACTCTCTAAAAAATATAACAGAGAATTTCTGTGACCAGACAAAAATAGATTAGTTTCTCCCAAGTCATTACAATTAAAACACTAAACATTAATACAACAGAAAATTACTGGAAGGCACTGAAAGTTGTAAAGAAAAAGGCAGACTGCCTATGGACTTTGGGACTTACAGACCAAAATGGCAGTGAGTTCCTGCATTTTCTTTTTACCTCCCAATTATTCCAAACTAGGCACCAGGAAAGCCTGCAACCAAGAACAACCAATAGAAGTAGACAAAAAACGCCCCACCCCATAAGCCTGCTCTCTCTAGACAAGGAACTAGAAAAGGGACAGCTTAACAATACAGAAAACTTACTGACAATACCTGCCCTACCCTAGCAAAGCTCTACAAACACTCCACCACCAACAGTACTGGCTGGCCAGGGGAAACCAAATAAAAAGTTGGAACTCCCATCCAGTCTGATACAATGATCCACTTTGCTAGGGTCAGGGCATCAGCAGTAGCTGAGTGAGGAGTCTGAACTCCAAATCCAGGGAAATCAGGAGAGCCAGAACATTAATTTTTCAGTGCTCAGTTACTCAGTTTTCAGTTACTCCTTAAGTAAATTTCTGTGAAATTACTAGCTGACTAGCTAAGAAAACAGAAGCTTCAGTGACCATAAGGAAAAAGAATACAGTCTTTTGAAAACTGTTTATAAGAGCCACGAAACAAAACACCATAACCCTGCAAAAAGGAAGAAAAATAAATCCTGGGGAGGGGGCAAGAATGTGATCTTCAGAGTTAACAAATTATAATATTTAAAATGTTTTTACCAAAAAAAAAAAAAAAGACTACAAGGAATATAAAGATACAAGAAAGTATAACTTGGTCACAGGAAAACAGGAAATTAATAGAAACTGTCCCTGACAAGGCCTATAAATTGGACTTACTAGACAGAGACTTCAAATCAACTGCTCAAAAAAACAAAGAAAATCAGGAAAACAATGTGTCACCAAATAGAGAAATATCAATAAAGAAATAGAAAATATGAATTCTTAAGTTGAAAAATATAACAACTGTACTGAAAAATTCACTAGAGAGGTTCAACACAAGATTTGAGCAGCAAAAAAAGTGAGTCATCAAACTTGAAGATAGTTCAAATAAATTTTTCTAGTCTGAAGAGAAAAGAGAGAAAATTGAAGAAAACTGAACTCAGTCATGCCGGAATAACTGGATATCCACATAGAAAAGAAGGAAGTTGTATCCTTTCCACTCATCATATACAAAAATTAATCCAAAGTGGATTAAAGACCTAAATAAAAGAACTAAAACCATAAACTATTTTAGGAAATAGCAAACTAAAATGGACTGAAATGGGTGAATTTAACTCAGATGACCATTATATCTACTACTGTGGGCAAGAATCCCTTAGAAGAAATGCAGTAGCTGTCATAGTCAACAAGAGTCCGAAATGCAGTACTTGGATGCAATCACAAAAATGACAGGATGATCTCTATTCATTTCCAAGGCAAACCATTCAATATCACAGAATGGTGATACCTATTGCCATCATAGGTATCCAAGTCTATGCACCGACCAGTAATGCTGAAGAAGCTGAACAGTTCTATGAAGACCTACAAGAGCTTCTAAACTAACACCCAAAAAAGATGTCCTTTTCAATAGAGGGGACTGGAATGCAAAAGTAGGAAGTCAAGAAACACCTGGAGTAACAGGCAAATTTGGCCTTGGAGTACAGAGTGAAGCAGGGCAAAGGCTAATAGAGTTTTACCAAGAGACTGACCGCACTGTTCATAGAAAACACCCTCTTCCAAAAACACAAGAGAAAACTCTGCACGTGGATATCACTAAATGGTCAATACTGATATCACATTTATTATATTCTTTGCAGCAAAAGATGGAGAAGCTCTATAGAGTCAGCAAAAACAAGACCGGTGGCTGACTGTGGCTCAGATCATGAACTCCTTATTGCCAAATTCAGACTTAAATTGAAGAAAGTAGGGAAAACCGCTAGACCATTCAGGTATGACCTAAATCAAATCCCTTATGATTATACAGTGGAAGTGACACATAGATTCAAGGAATTAGATCTGATAGAGTGCCTGATGAACTATGGACGGAGGTTCATGACATTGTACAGGAGACAGGGATCAAGATCATCCCCAAGAAAAAGATGCAAAAAAGCAAAATGGCTGTCTGAGGATGCCTTACAAATTGCTGTGAAAAGAAGAGAAGTGAAAGGAAAAGGAGAAAAGGAAAGATATACCAATCTGAATGCAGAGTTCCAAAGAATAACAAGGAGAGATAATAAAGCCTTCCTCAGTGATCAGTTCAGTTCAGTTGCTCAGTCATGTCCAACTCTTTGTGACCCCATGAATCACAGCACGCCAGGCCTCTCTGTCCATCGCCAACTCCCGGAGTTCACCCAAACTCATGTCCATCGAGTCGGTGATGCCATCCAGCCATCTCACCCTCTGTCGTCCCCTTCTCCTCCTGCCCCCAATCCTTCCCAGCATTAGTCTTTTCCAATGAGTCAACTTTTCGCATGAGGTGGCCAAAGTATTGGAGTTTCAGCTTTAGCATCAGTCCTTCCAAAGAACACCCAGGACTGATCTCCTTTAGAATGGACTGGTTGGATCTCCTTGCAGTCCAAGGGACTCTCAAGAGTCTTCTCCAACACCACAGTTCAAAAGCATCAATTCTTTGGTGCTCAGCTTTCTTCACACCCGAACTTTCACATCCATACATGACCACTGGAAAAACCATAGCCTTGACTAGACAGACCTTTGTTGGCAAAGTAATGTCTCTGCTTTTGAATATGCTATCTAGATTGGTCATAACTTTTCTTCCAAGGAGTAAGCGTCTTTTAATTTCATGGCTGCAGTCACCATTTGCAGTGATTTTGGAGCCCCAAAAAATAAAGTCTGACACTGTTTCCACTGTTTCCCCATCTGTTTGCCATGAAGTGATGGGACTGGATGCCATGATCTTAGTTTTCTGAATGTTGAGCTTTAAGCCAACTTTTTCACTCTACTCTTTCACTTTCATCAAGAGGCTTTTTAGTTCCTCTTCACTTTCTGCCATAAGGGTCAGGTCATCTGAATATCTGAGGTTATTGATATTTCTCCTGGCAAACTTGATTCCAGCTTCTGCTTCTTCAAGCCCAGCGTTTCTCATGATGTAGTCTGCATATAGTTAAATAAACAGGATGAAAATATACAGCCTTGACAGTCAGTGCAAAGAAATAGAGGAAAACAATAAAATGGGAAAGACTAGAGATCTCTTCAAGAAAATTAGAGATACCAAGGGAACATTTCATGCAAAGACGGGCTCAATAAAGGACAGAAATGGTATGGACCTAACAGAAGCAGAACATATTAAGAAGAGGTGGCAAGAATACACAGAACTATACAAAAAAAGATCTTCACAATGCAAATAATCACAATGGTATGATCACTCGCCTAGAGCCAGACATCTGGAATGTGAAGTCAAGTAGGCCTTAGGAAGCATCATTATGAAAAAGCTAGTGGAGGGGATGGAATTGCAGTTGAGCTATTTCAAATCTGAAAAGCTGATGCTGTGAAAGTGCTGCACTCAATATGCCAGCACATTTGGAAAACTCAGCAGTGGCCACAGGACTGGAAAAGGTCAGTTTTCATTCCAATCCCAAAGAAAGGCAATGCCAAAGAATGCTCAAACTACTGCACAGTTGCACTCATCTCACATGCTAGTAAAGTAATGATCAAAATTTTCCCAGCCAGACTTCAACAGTACATGAACTGTGAACTTCCAGATGTTCAAGCTGGTTTTAGAAAAGGCAGAGGAACCAGAGATCAAATTGCCAACATCTGTTGGATTATCGAAAAAGCAAGATAGTTCCAGAAAAACATCTATTTCTGCTTCATTGACTATGCCAAAGCCCTTGACTACGTGGATCACCAAAAACTTTGGAAAATTCTGAAAGAGATGGGAATACCAGACTACCTGACCTGCTTCTTGAGAAATCTGTATGCAGGTAAGGAAGCAACAGTTAGAACCGGACATGGAACAACGGACTGGTTCCAATTAGGGGAAGGAGTACATCAAGGCTGCATGTCACCCTGCTTATTTAACTTATCTGCAGAGTACATCATGAGAAACGCTGGGCTGGAATCAAGATTGCCAGGCAAAATATCAATAACCTCAGATATGCAGATGACACCACTCTTATGGCAGAAAGTGAAGAACAACTAAAGAGTCTCTTGATGAAAGTGAAAGAGGAAAGTGAAAAAGTTGGCTTAAAGCTCAACATTTAGAAAACTAAGATCATGGCATCTGGTCCCATCACTTCACGGCAAATAAATGGGGAAACAGTGGAAATAGTGGCTGACTTTATTTTTTTGGGCTCCAAAATCACTGCAGATGGTGACTGCAGCCATGAAATTCAATGATGCTTATCCTTGGAAGAAAAGTTATGATCAACCTAGACAGCATATTCAAAAGCAGAGACATTATTTTGCCAACAAAGGTCCGTCTAGTCAAGGCTATTGTTTTTCCAGTAGTCATGTATGGATGTGAGAGTTGGACCATAGCTGAGTGCAAAAGAATTGATGTTTTTGAACTGTGATGTTGGAGAAGACTCTTGAGAGTCCCTTGGACTGCAAGGAGATCCAACCAGTCTATCCTAAAGGAAATCAGTCCTGAATATTCATTGGAAGGACTGATGCTAAAGCTGAAACTCCAATACTTTGGCCGCCTGATGTGAACAACTGATTCATATGAAGAACCCTGATGCTGGGAAAGATTGAAGGCAGGAAGAGAAGGGGATGACAGAGGATGAGATGTTGGATGGCATCACCTACTCAATGGACATGAGTTTGATTATACTCCGGGAGTTGGTGATGGACAGGGAGGCCTGACATGCTGCACTCCATGTGGTCACAAAGAGTCAGACACAACTGAGCGACTGAACTGACTGAAAACTATAAAAACCTTAGAAGAAAAAATAGTGGTAACTCTTCACAAACATAGATTAGGTGATGGTTTCTTTGAAACACAAAAAGCATAGGAAACAAAAGGAAAATAGATAAAAATGGACTCCATCAAAATTAAAACCATTTATTTATCAAATGACACAGTCAAGAGAATGAAAAGACAGTCTACAAATGAGAGAAAATATCTGCTAATAATACATCTGATAATGATCTAGTATCCTCAAAATATAAAAAGCTGTCTTACAACTCAATAACAAAGAAAAGCCATCCAATTAAAAGATGGTCAAAGGGTGTATTTTATGGAATGCAAACTATATTTCATTGAACAGCTTTATGCTGTAAAAAAAAAAAATCACGTAAGTTTCCTGCTTTCTACCTTTTTTTTTTAATGAGCAAAGGAATTGAATAGCCATTTCTCCAAAGAAGATATACAGATGACCAAACAACACACAAAAATAGTCATTAGGGAAATGCAAATCAAAACCATAAAATAACATCTCTCACCCACCCACTAAGATGTCTATAAATAAAAAAAAAAAAGAAAGAAAGAAAATAACAATTGCTTGTATGGTGTGAGGAAATTGGAACTCTCATATACTGTTGGTGGGAATGCAAAAAGATTCAGCTGCTGTAGAAAACAATAAGCAAAAAATTAGTATAAACTCAGCAATTACAGTCTTGGGAAACTGGAAGAATTCAAAACCAGGGTTTAAATTAAAAATTACATGAATTGTCACAGCAGCAGTATTCACAATAGACAAAAGAGGAAAACAAACCAAATATCTATAAACAGATGAATGAAATAAAATGAAGCTTTGTCATGCAAGGAAATTGCCATATATAAAAATAAAATAGTGATACATGCTACAGTATGGGTGAATCTTAAAAACGTCATGCTAAATGAAAGGAAACCAACACAAATGCCACATTCTGTATGGTTTCACTGATATGAAATATCAGGAATAGGTAAATTCATAGGCACAGAAAGTAGATTAGCAGATGATACGAGCCTGGGAAAAGGGAGATTAGAAGCCCTAGGTATGGGCTTTCCTACTGAGATGACATGATATATTGGACCTAGATAGTGTGATGGTTGCACAACAATGTGAATTTACTAAATGCCACTGAAGTGTACACTTTAAGATGGCAATAAATAGATAAATGAGTCTAAGAGACCTGTGGGACATTTGCATAATAGATGTCCCAGAGAAAAAGGAGACAGCAAGGAGCAGAAAGAACATTTAAAGAAATACTGGCCCAAATCTTTCCAAATACAAAGAAAGACATTAATCTACACATCCAGGAACCTCGACAAAAGCCAAGTTGGTTAAATTCAAAGCAATCCACCCCAAAACACATTGTAATCAAATTGCTGAAAGAGAAAAAGAGGATCTTGAAAGCATCAAAAGAGAAGTGATTCATCTCATGTAAAGGATCCTTAATAAGATCATCAGTTGATTTTTCATAAAAAAAAACTTGAAAAAGGAAATCTTAGCCAGATGGCTTCACTAGAGAATTTACCAAATATTTAAAGAAGATATGGCACAAATTTGACAAATTCTCTTCTAGAATTAGAAGAGGAGGAAAAGTTAACAAGCTCATTTCATGAGAGCAGAATTGTCCTAATTACAAAATCAAACAAAGGACAAAGGTAGTACAAATGAACTAACAAATGAGGAAGGTAGGGAGGGAGGAAGGAAGAAAACTACAGGTTGATACCATTCATGAATACAGAATAAGATTTATTCCAGTTATACAAAGTTGGTTCATTTGAATATCAGTCAATTTAATCCACCATAATGACATGCTAAAGAAGCAAAAGCATATGATCATATCAATTGACACAGAAAAAGAATTTTACAAAATCCAACATCCATTCATGATTTTTAAAATAGTTGCAATACTAGAAACTTTATACACCACCAAAAAGTACAGAAAACAAAATTAAAAAACAATTCTAGTTGAAAAATAAAATAGTTTAAGCACTATGGAAAACTGTTGGGTAGTTTTGGAAAACTGTTGGGGAGTTTCTTTAAAAAGTAAACATGTACATACCACAAAAATATCAATCACATCTCCTAAATTTTTATGCACACACAAAAACCTGCATTTTGTAGTTCACAGCATCTTTTTACATAATAGCCCCAAACTAGAGACAACACAAAAGTCTTTCAATTGGTGAACTGCTAAACAAATTCTGGTACATCCATACTACAGAATACTACTCAGCAATAGAAAGGCACACTATTGATCATGTAATGACTTGGGTGGATCTCACATGTATCATATGTAGTAAAAATGCCAGTCTTTCACCAAAAAAAATATATAGATGATAAATAAGTACATGAAAAGATTCTCAATATCATCTTATCACTAGAAAGTTGAAGATTAAGATAATAAAATACCACTACCATCTGTTAGCACAGCTAAAATTCAAACTGTTGACAACACCAAATACTGAAAATGATGTGGAGCAAAGGGAACTCGCACTCATTCTGATGAGAATGCAAAACGGTACAGCCACTTGGAAGATGGTCTGATAGGCACATACAAAGCTAAACATAGTCTTACCATATGATCTAACACTTGTGTTCCATAGTATTCATCCATATGAGTTGAAAATGTATGTAGACACAAAAACACACACATGAATATTGACAGCAACTTTACTCATAATTGCTAAAAATTGAAAGCAACCAAGATTTCTATCAACAAGTGAGTGGATAAACAAATAATGGTACATCCATACAATGTAACATTATTCAGTGAAAAGAAATGAGTTATCAAGCCATGGAGGAATTGTAAACGCACACTGCAAAGTAAAATAAGCCGATCTGAAAAAGCTACATACTGTATGATTCCAATTACATGATATTCTTGAAAAGGTAAAAATACAAAGACTAAAAAGATCAGTGGTTGCCAATGATTTAGGGAGAAGAAAGGGAGAGATGAATAAGTGAAATGCAGAGAGTTTTTAGTGAAGTGAAACTACTCTGCATGATACTTTAATGGTGAGTACATGACATTATACATTTGTCAAAACTCATAGAACTCCCAAATGCAAACTATGGGCTTTAGTTAATAATAATGTATCAAGAGTTCCCTGGTAGCTAAGTGATAAAGAATCTGACTGCCAATGCAGGAAATGGGTTGTTCGACCCCTGATCTGGGAAGATCTCACACGAGCAACTAAGCCCATGTGCCACAGATAGTAAGCCTGTGCTCTAGAGCCCAGGAACTGCAACTACTGAGCCCACGTGCTGCAACTACTGAAGCCCACTGACCTAGAGTCTGTGCTCCACCACAAGAGAAGCTACCACAATGAGAAGCCTGTGTACCACGAGAGAGTAACCCCCACTTGCAATAATTAGAGAAAAGCCCACACAGCAACAAAGACCCAAACACAGTCCAAAATATAAATAATAAAATTTTTAAAAATAATGTATCAATATTCATTTATCAATTGCAAGAAATGTACCACACTAATCTGGCAATGATAGGGGAAATCAGTAGGGGATGGGGAAAGGGTACAAAGAAACTCCTTGTACTTTCTGCTCAATTTTCCTGTAAACGTAAAACTTCACTAAAAAATAAAGTCCATTAATTTTCAAGAAGCCAATCCCCAAAAGGTTACATAGTATACAAACACATTTTTATATTTTCAAACTGACAAAACTATAAAGATAGAGAGATGAGTGGTTTCTAGGGAATGAGAAAGGGGTCAGAAATAGTGGGTGCTATAAGAAACAGGCAACATGAAGGAGTTTGTGGTGATTGAACAATTCTGTATCTTGCTTGTCATGGTGGTAGTTATACAAATTTACACATGGGATTAAATTGCATAAAACTACACAAATACATACATGTATGCACACACACAAAAGTATGCTTATATGATTGCAGTACAATAATGTTCATGAAGTCTGTGGTCTAGTTAATATTGTACTGTAATCATACCAGAATTCCTACTTGTGGAAGCTATATAAAGGGTTCACAGGGCTCTATATACTATTTTATGCATCTTCCCATGAGTTGATTGTTATTTAAAATAAAAAGTTTTTTAAAAGATAGCATCAATCAAAGCCTTTTCCATTTTCACTTAATATGCCCAGCATGCAAACAAAAAATTATCATGAATGAGATAAACTAAAATTCCCAAAGAAAACACAAACTAAAAAAAGTCCCAGATGCAATCCACATACTGGACATGCCAGCACAAACTATAAAATAATATGATTAACCTAAGAAAATAGATACAGTGGAAAATATCACACAATAGAACAGATATTCTAGAACTTAAAAAAGTAATAACTGGATTTTAGGAAGTAGTAACTATAACTGATATTTTAGGCCATCAGGAATCAATAAAGATATATGTAAGAGTCTAAATAAATGATTAACAAACAAATTATTTAACCTAAGATACAAAGATATATTGAGAGAGTCAATTCCTAGGCAGGTCGATAAGAAGTCTGGGGGTCCCCAAAGAGACAGGGTTCTGGAATTCTCAAGGAGGAAGAAAGGACAAACTTTTTTTCCTTCTACATTCCTTAGGATTACATAATAATAATGTATCCTGCTTGAGGACAGTTTCTGGAAAAAAAAAAAAACTTTCTGGCTAATCCTGTTATCTTAAAATGTAAATTATGGGAGTGGGTCTAGTAAAGTCTTTACAACCTTCAGACATTCTTTGATTCACTGTAGTAAGTAATTAAAAAGTATATAATTCCATTGCTAACACTAGTGAGGACGTACTCTTTCTGCCCCCTTCTGATGTCTATGTCAGAAGCTTTCTCTATCCCTTTTATACTTTAATAAAACTCTATTACACAAAAGATCTGAGCAATCAAGCCTCATCTCTGGTCCCAGATTGAATTTTTCTCCTCCGGAGGCCAAAATTCCCATCATCTTCTGTGGTTCAGCAACAACCTTTCAATATTGTAGAACAAAGGGAATACAGCCAATATTCATAATAACTATAAAGAGTATAGTGAAAGTGTAGTCGCTCAGTCATGTCTGATTCTCTGCGACCCCATGGACTGTAGCCTACGAGACTCCTCCATCCATGGGATTTTCCAGGCAAGAGTGCTAGAGTGGGTTGCCATTTCCTTCTCCAGGGGATCTTCCTGATCCAGGGATTGAATCCAGGTCTCCCACATTGTAGGCAGATGTTTTACTGTCTGAGCCACCAGAGAAGTTCCATAAATGGAGTATAACCTTTAAAATTATGAATCACTGTATTGGACAACTCTAACTTATATAGCATTATATGAGAAATCTGTGCAGGTCAAGAAGCAACAGTTAGAACCAGACATGGAACAACAGACTGGTTCCAAATCAGGAAAGGAGTATGTCAAGGCTGTATATTGTCACCCTGTTCATTTAACTTATATGCAGAGTACATCATGCAAAATGCTGGGCTGGATGAAGCTCAAGCTGGAATCAAGATTTCCAGGAGAAATATCAATAACCTCAGATATGCATATGATACCAGCTTTATGGTAGAAAGCAAAGAGAAACCAAAGAGTCTCTTGATGAGAGTCAAAGGAGAGAGTGAAAAAGCTGGCTTAAAACTCAACCTTCAAAAACTAAGATCATGGCATTCGGTCCCATCACTTCATGGCAAAGAGATGAGGAAACGATAGAAACAGTGAGAGATTTTATTTTGGGGGGCTCCAAAATCACTGCAGATGGTGACTGCAGCCATGAAATTAAAAGATGCTTGCTCCTTGGAAGAAAAGCTATGACCAACCTAGACAGCATATTAAAAAGCAGAGACATTACTTTGCCAACAAAGTTCTGTCTAGTCAAAGCTATGGCTTTTTTTTCAGTCATCATGTATGGATGTGAGTTGGACCATAAAGAAATCTGAGCGCTGAAGAATTGATGCTTTTGAACTGTGGTGTTGGAGAAGACTCTTGAGAGTCCCTTGGACTGCAAGGAGATCCAACCAGTCCATCCTAAAGGAGATTAGTCCTGAATATTCACTGGAAGGACTGATACTGAAACTCCAAAACTTGGGCCACCTCATGCAAAGAACTGACTCATTGGAAAAGTCCCTGATGCTGGGAAAGATTGAAGGCAGGAGGAGAAGGGGACGACAGAGGATGAGATGGTTGGATGGCATCAGCAACTCATTGGACATGAGTTTGAGCAAGCTCCAGGAGTTGGTGATGGACAGGGAGGCCTGGCGTGCTGCAGTCCATGGGGTCGCAAAGAGTTGGAGACGACTGAGCGGCTGAATTGAACTATCAACTATACTTCAATTAAAAGATAATAGTAAGCCCCCCGACCTTTTCCCTGGCTGGCCACAGTGTCCTGCTTTCCATTACATATCCCCTCAAGTACCAACACAGTTTCTGGTGATACCCAAGAAAGATATATCCCAGATTTCTGCAGTAGATGATGATGATAAAAGTCTTCTTGGGCATTTGATGGCAAGAAATGTGCTGCTGATCTGGGCCTGAAGAAGGGCTCTCAAATGGTGGTGAATGAAGGTTCAGATGGGGGACACTCTGTCTATCATGTTCATCTCCATGTTCTTAGAGGTCAGCAGATGAACTGGCCTCCTGGTTAAGTGTGCTGTAGGGATAATTTTGCCATCTCTATGCAGTGATAAGGTTTACAAGTTCAAATATTCTACACAATATTTTTTTTTTTGCCTGTGTAGGGAGATATCCAAAAATAATTTTAAAAATCTGTACATAATAAAAGACATTGCTGCATGGTCTGAAAAAAAAAAAAGATAATAAAATTTTTAACCTTATATGTGAGACACCAAAAGAGACACAGATGTATATAGAATAGTCTTTTGGACTCTGTGGGAGAAGGCGAGGGTGGGATGATTTGAGAGAATAGCACTGAAACATGTATATTATCATATGTGAAACAGCTCACCAGTCCAGGTTCGATCCATGAGACAGGGTGCTCAGGGCTGGTGCACTGGGATGACTCAGAGGGATGGGATGGGGAGGGAGGTGGGAGGGGGCTCAGGATGGGGAACACATGTACACCCATGGCTGATTCATGCCAATGTATGGCAAAATCACTACAATATTGTAATTAGCCTTGAATTAAAATAAATAAATTTGAAAAAAGTTTTTAATACAAAAAATGTAATATATATAGATACAATGGAATATTCAGCTCAGTCACTCAATCGTGTGGCCAACTCTTTGAGATCCTAAAGAGTCTCAAAGCATTCTTTGGACTACAGCATGCCAGGCTTCCCTCTCCATCACCAACTCCCAGAGCTTACTCAAACTCATGTCCATCGAGTTGGTGATGCCATTCAACCATCTCATCCTCTTTCATCCCCTTCTCCTCCTGCCTTCAATCATTCCCAGCATCAGGGTCTTTTCCAATGAGTCAGTTCTTCACATCAGGTAGCCAAATTATTGGAGCTTCAGATGTAGCATCAGTCCTTCCAATGAATATTCAGGACTGATTTCCTTTAGGATGGACTGGTTGGATCTCCTTGCAGTCCAAGGGACTCTCAAGAGTCTTCTCCAACACCACAGTTCAAAAGCATCAATTCTTCAGCACTCAGCTTTTTTTATAGTCCAACTCTCACATCCATACATGACTACTGGAAAAACCATAGCTTAGACTAGACAGACCTTTGCTGGCAAAGTAATATCTCTGCTTTTTAATATGCTGTTTAGGTTTGTCATAGCTTTTCTTCAGTGGAATATTATTCAGCCATAAAAATAAGGAAATGTTGCCATATGCAACCACAAGGATAGATCTTGAGGGAATTATGCTAAGTGAAATAATCATGGAAAGAAAAATACCATATGATTTCACTTATACATAGAATCTAAAAAAACAAGCAAACAAGCTCACAGATACACAGAACAGATTGGGGACTTCTAGTAGCAGAGGTTGGGGGTAGGCAAAATTGTTGAAGGTAGTCAAAAGTTACAAACTTCTGGTTATAAAATAAGTAAGTCACAAGGGTGAAATGTACAGCATGGTGACTATAGTTAGTAATGCTGTATTGTATGTTTGAATGTTGCTAAGAGTAAATCTTAAAAGATCTCATCATAATAACAAAAAACCTGTAACTATGTGTTGATGAATGTTAACTAGACTTATTGTAGTGATCGTTTTGCAATATACACAAATGTTGAATCATTATGTTGTACACCTTAAACTAATATAATGTTGTGTGTCGATTATACCTCAATTTTAAAAAAGATAAAATGAAAACAAAGACTGCTAACAAGACTGACAAATAAGAAGAAGAGAAAACAAATACCAAATGTTAGGAATGAAAATGTGTATATCAATAAAGATACAAAAGAAACCAAAAATATGAGAGGATGTTATTTTTTAAAGACTTTATGTCAATAATTGTGAAAATTTAGAAGAATGGACAATTCATTAAAATATAACATAAAATTGATTAAAATTAGACAAATGTACAAATTATTTGAAAAAGGTTTTTCAAAAAAATTTAAGACATACAAAAGGTATATACAGCATATGAAACCATGATCAAGCTCATAAGGTATTAAGAAATGCAAATTAAAACTACTAAAAGTCTCTAAAATGTGCATATTATGATGGCTAAATTTTAAAAGCTTAACAGTACTAAGTGATGGAAAGAATGGAGAGTCACAGGAACCCCTATACACTGCTGGTAGACATTTAAATTGTTGCAAACATTTTGTAAAATTCCTTGGCAGTTTCTAATAAGTTGAATGTAGGCATACTCTATGACCCAGCAATCCCATTCCTAGTTATACAAACAATAGAAATGAATACATATGTTCAACAACAAATTGTAAATGAATATCTTACTAAACATTTTTCATACTATAAAATTAGACACAATAAAAATTCCATCATCAACAGTAGAATGGAAATATAAATTGTGGTTTATAGAATGGATTACTAAACAGCACTGAAAATTAATGAACTATAGCTAGTATAACAACATAAATGAATCTCAAAAACATTATATTGAGTGCTACAAGCCACATACAAGGGAGTATATATATTATACTGTATTATCCCACTTACTTTGAACTTTGAATAAAGTTCACAAACAGGTGCAACTAATCTGTAGCTTAAAAAATCAAGATATTAGTTGTCTTTGGGGAGGGGAGTGTGGACAGTGACTTAGAAAAGGCGTAAAGGCATGATTCAAGATGTTATTATTTTTTTTAATTTCCTGATCCAGATGGTGGTTACACAGGTTTGTACCTTTGAAAAATACTCATTGAGCAATGTACTTATGATTTTATTTTATCCTATATGTACTTCAAACAAAATTACTGAAGAGATCTGAATAAATGGCAACATAGAATGTTTCTGGCTGAGGAGAGCTAGTTAACTGAAAGATACCAATGTTCTCAAGTTTATTCATAATTCGATGAAATCCCAGTAAGTCTCAGCACCATTTTCTTAAAATAAAACTTGTCAAGTTTATTTTAAGGTTTATAAGAAATTGCTTGCAACTACCTAAAAAACTGTAAGAGGTCATTTGATCTAACAAAGAACAGAATATACTATAAATCTAACAAAATAAAACATTGTAGTATTAGAATATTTTCATGTTGATAGGTTGATGCACGAAAACACTGGTAAAAGGAATTGCCTCCTAGGAGGAAAACTGGGTGGCTGTTTGGGTAAAATGAGAAGGAGACTTATTTTTCACTGTATACCACTTTTTACTCTTTCAATTATGATCTTTGCATAAGAGTTATTTATTCAAAAAGCAAATTTAAAAAACTAAAATTTAGTACTGAGGTAAAAATAGAAAAAAGAATCACTGTAATTAAACAGAGGGTCCCCCAAACAGATCCATATGTATATATAGGAATTTAGAGTAAGATGAAGGAACAATTTATGACCAATGAGGAAATTATAGACTATTCAATAAATTGCATTGAACTAATTGCAATCCATTTAGAAAAAAATTCATTGTGCACAATGGAATATAATGCTACTACATGTAATTAACAATCAATGAATGTACTCTTGAGGTGGAGAAGAGTTTGCTAAGTAATGCCTAAAACTCATAAGCCATGAAAAGAAAGAGTTTTAAGTACACACTAAAGTTCACTATAACAAAAAGACTTCATCTATAAAGTTAGAAATAAATAACAGACTCGGATTTGGAAACAAAATATTAACATTTCTAACACATAAGGAGCTATTTGAGTCAGAAAGTAAAAGATGTCACAAAATACAAAATTGTGCAAAGGATATGGACAAAAAATTAACAACAGAATATTACAAATGGATAGCAAGCATATAAACATATCCAACCTCAAGAGTAATCAGATAAATACACTTTAAAATAAGATGTTTTTTTCTAGAGTTCAACTCTAGAAAAATAAATGACCCAATCAAAAAATGGGCCAAAGAACTAAATAGACATTTCTCCAAAGAAGACATACAGATGGCTAACAAACACATGAAAAGATGCTCAACATCACTCATTATCAGAGAAATGCAAATCAAAACCACTATGAGATACCATTTCACACCAGTCAGAATGGCTGCGATCCAAAAGTCTACAAATAATAAATGTTGGAGAGGGTGTGGAGAAAAGGGAACCCTCTTACACTGTTGGTGGGAATGCAAACTAGTACAGCCACTATGGAGAACAGTATGGAGATTCCTTAAAAAACTGGAAATAGAACTGCCTTATGATCCAGCAATCCCACTGCTGGGCATACACACTGAGGAAACCAGAAGGGAAAGAGACACGTGTACCCCAATGTTCATGGCAGCACTGTTTATAATAGCCAGGACATGGAAACAACCTAGATGTCCATCAGCAGATGAATGGATAAGAAAGCAGTGGTACATATACACAATGGAGTATTACTCAGCCATTAAAAATAATACATTTGAATCAGTTCTAATGAGGTGGATGAAACTGGAGCCTATTATACAGAGTGAAGTAAGCCAGAAGGACAAACACCAATACAGTATACTAACGCATATATATGGAATTTAGAAAGATGGTAACAATAACCCTGTATACGAGACAGCAAAAGAGACACTGATGTATAGAACAGTCTTATGGACTCTGTGGGAGAGGGAGAGGGTGGGAAGATTTGGGAGAATGGCATTGAAACAAAAAAAAAAGAAAAAAAGAAAATAAGATGTTTGCATTTTTAAAACTATAGAAGAATAATACATTAATTTAAAAGTTCAGTTCAGTCGCTCAGTTGTGTCCAACTCCTTGTGACCCCATGGCCTGTTAGCTCTTGTAAGATTCGGGGAAGAAAACAGGATTGCTAAAGACTGTGGTAGGAGCAAAATTTATTTTGTATATCATTATTTTATTTTTGAACCATGTAACTGAATTCATTTTCTCTGGGTCCCAGCACTTTTCCAGGACCAAATACTCTTCCATTATTCCTTATCTCAGTGCATGGCACCAGCACCCATCCAACTGCAGAAATCAGAAACCTAGAAGTCATCTTTCACATCTCCCTCTTCAACACATTCTAAGCCTGGCATCATCGACTCAATGGGCATAAGTTTGCACAAACACCAGGAGACAGTTGAAGGACAGGGAAGCCTAGCATGCTGCAGTCCATGGGGTCACAAAGAGTCGGCCTCAATGGAGCAACTGAACAAAAACCTCTTTCAGAAACATTTGCTTCTCTTCACATGTTCCACCACAACCCTAGTGCAAGCTGTCATAAACTCATTCTTGACCATTTCACACAAGAAATATTTGCTAAGCATCTACCTTGAATCTGATCATAATAACTGGTTTACTGCAATCTACTTTTGTCTCCTTCTCATCCATTCTACATACTGTAGCCAAATTTAGCATTTCAAAATCTCATTTTGTCAGTAGCTCTCTCACCACTTTAAATACTTCAACGACTTCAGATTAATCTTAAGGAAATTTAAAATTATTAACCAAGGCACAGATTAACTGCATGGTCAGGTCCAAACTACTTCTTCAGCCCTATATTTACATTAGGCTCACATCTACCGATCTCAAATCACATGAGATCCCACAGTGCATCATGTTGTCTATCTGGCAAAGACATCATATTCCCATAAACTCAATACCCATTTTCCTAGAAAACTGTTAAAAAAATCAGAACAAATGGAAGACATTCTATAATAATGTATTTATAATCAAATATACTAATTATTTTAAATATAAACTGATTAAATGTTCTGATTAAGGGCAAATATTATACTGAATATACAAAAACTTTGTTACATACAAGATACTCATATAAAATATAAGGATGCATAAAGGTTGAAAATAAAAGAATGAAAACAGATACACTGAGACAGAAAAAGAGACACAGATGTATAGAACAGTATTTTGGACTTTGTGGGAGAGGGCAAGGGTGGGATAATATGGGAGAATGGCATTGAAACATGTAAATTATCACATGTGAAACGAATCTCCAGTCCAGATTCGATGCATGATACAGGGTGCTCGGAGCTGGTGCACTTCGATGACACAGAGGAATGGAATGCGGAGGGAGGTGGGAGGGGGGTTCAGGATGGGGAACACATGTACACCCATGGCAGACATACATTGGAGAAGGAAATGGCAACCCACTCCAGTGTTCCTGCCTGGAGAATCCCAGGGACGGGGGAGCCTGGTGAGCTGCCGTCTATGGGGTCGCACAGAGTTGGACACGACTGAAGTGACTTAGCAGTAGCATGGCAAAACCAATACAATATTGTAAAGTAAAAAAATAAATAAATAAAACTGAGATTTAAAAAAAAGAATAAAACAACAAAAAAAGAATACAATTAAAAAAAAATACACCAAACAAAATTAATCAAAGGAAAGCTGGTGTGGCTAAATCAGTATCAGACAAAATAGACATTAAGGCAAAAGTCATAAGCAGCAATAAAGACACACTTCAGAACGATAAAAGATTCTATTCACCAGAAAGATATAACAATTCTAAATCTGTATGCAACAGTATTACATCAAAAGATATGAAGTAAGATACCAGATGAAGAAAAGCTACAAAAAACCACAATGAGAGACAAATACAAGATCTTACTGGGATATTTTCATACATCTTTCTCAGTAATGGATGGAATGGAAGAAGAAAAAAAAAATCAGTAAGGATACACCACATCTGAATAACATTAACAAATTGAACCTAACTGACATATGTGGAACACTATACTCAACAACTGCAGAATATATATTCTTTTCATAAACACATGGAATATTTGCATACACTGAACGTATTTTAGGCCAGAGGTCAGCAAACTTTCTGTAAAGGGTTTGATAATAAATACTTTAGGCTTGGTGAGCCTCATGAGATCATCATCACATATTTTTCTTTTAAACCACCTTGTAAATATATAAAAAACATTTTTTAATTGAGGATCATATAAAAATAGTCTAATAAGCAATTCTTGGCATGTGGACCATAATTTCCTGACCTCTTTTATATACTGAGAAGCAACTCTCAACAATTTTCAAGGAACTGAAAATTCTATAGAGTATGTTCTCTGACCACAGTGTAATTAAGCAAGAAATAAATAATTAAATGACAATTAGGAAATTTCCATCATTTGAAAAATAAGAAATACACTTAATTTTAGGTTTTGGAGAGGAAGGGGATGATAGGAGGAAACTTTGGGAGATATAACATGTTCATTATATTTATTATTGTTATCTTAATCATGGGTATATAAGTATTCTGAAACATACCAAATTGTACACATGTAATTTATTATATACCAATTTAGCTTCAATAAAGCTGTTAAAAATGGGGTGGGGGAAGAAATACACTTTCAAATAACCCTGGTTCTATGGGAAAATCACATTAAAAATTAGACAATATTTCAAACTGAATAATACTGAAAATAATACATACAAAAACTTGTGGACTACAGCTAAAGTTATGCTTAGAGGAACATTTGTGACCCTAAAAACATACATTAACAAAGAAGGAAAGTTGGAAATCACTGTGCTAAGCATCATCTTACTAAGTAAAACAAGAAAAGCCAATTAAACCCAAAGAAAGGAGAAAAAATTAAATTAGAAAGGCCAGAAATAAGTGAAACAGAAAACAATATACAATGAAGGGGATCAACAAAACCAAACATTGTTTCTTTGAAAAAAATAAGAAAGTTGATAAACCTCTAGAAGGACCAATGAAGAAAAAACAGAAAGCACAAATAACATGTGAAATTTAAAAAGGATGTAAGCTCCAAGCATCCTGTATCCATTCATGTTGATGTATGGCAAAACCAATACAATATTGTAAAGTAATAAGCCTCCAATTAAAATAAATAAATTAAAAAAAAAAAGAAAAAAGAAAAAAAAATAAAAAGGATGTAAGCTACAGGTCCTACAGATGTTGAAAATATCATTAAGATACTACAAAAATTTTATGCTGTTAATTTGAAAATATAATTAAATGGTACAAATTTATAGCAAGGTTCAAGCTATCAAAATGGATTCAAATCAAAATAAAAAATCAGAACGGTACACAATATTAAAGAAATTGATCCTGTAACTTAAAACCCTTTCAAGGATGTCATCAAGATGGCAAAGTAGGAAAGACCAGGCTCAGTCTCTCCACAAAGTTCGACCACAAGCAGAAAAACTGAGTCACTATCTGATACCATTTACAAAAATTAACTCAAAATGGATTAAGGATTTAAATATAAGGCTTGAAACGGATAAACTCCTAGAAAAAAAATAAAGGTTAAAACCTTATTGACATTAGTCTTGGCAATGACTTTTTTTTTGTAATGTCACCAAAACCACAAAGCAACAAAAGCAAAAATGAAAAAGTGGGGCTCCACCAAATTAAAAAGCTTATGCACATGAAAAGAAATATTCAACAAAATAAAAAGGCAAATTGTACAATGGCAGAAGATATTTACAAATTGTGTATCTGACATGGAATTAATGTCCAAAATATATAAGGAACCCATACAGCTCAATAGCAAAAGAAAAATCAAATTAAAAAATAGAGGACTTCAACAGACATTTCTCCAATGAAAAAACACAAATGGCCAAAAGGTACATGAAGAGATGTTCAGCACCTCTAATCATTAAGGAAATGCAAATCAAAACCACAAGGAGATATCACCTCACATCTGTTAGTATATCAAAAAAGACAAGACAGACAAATGTTGGCATGGATGTGGAGAAAAGTGAAGCTTTGTGAACTGTTGGTGAGAATGTAAATTGTTTTGCCACTATGGAAGATAGTATGGAGGTTCCTCAAAAACTTAAAAATAGAACTACCATATGATCCAGCAATCTCATTTCTGCATATATCCAATGGAAATGAAATTACTCTTGAAGAGACACCTGCACTCCCATGTTCATTTGCAGCATTGGTCACAACAGTCAAGACATGGAAACTACCTAAGTTTTCCATCAACAGATGAATGGACAAAGAATATATGGTTTATACGTAAAATGGGATATTATTCAGCATAAAAATGAAGGAAATTCTGCCATTTGTGACAACATGCTGCTGCTGCTGCTAAGTCGCTTCAGTCGTGTCCAACTCTGTGCGACCCCATAGATGGCAGCCCACCAGGCTTCCCCGTCCCTGGGATTCTCCAGGCAAGAACACTGGAGTGGGTTGCCATTTCCTTCTCCAATGCATGAAAGTGAAAAGTGAAAGTGAAGTCGCTCAATCGTGTCCGACTCCTAGCGACCCCATGGACTGCAGCCTACAAGGCCCCTCCGTCCATGGGGTTTTCCAGGCAAGAGTACTGGAGTGTGACAACATGAGTGGACCTTAGAGACATAAGCTAAGTAAAATAACTCAGACAGAGAAAGACAAATGCTATATGATATGATTTATGGATGACTTCGCTTGACTCAGTGGTAAAGAATCCACCTGCAAATGCAGGAGACAAGGGTTTGATCCCTGGGTCGGGAAGATCCCCTGGAGTAGGAAATGGCAACCCACTCCAGTATTCTTGCCTAGATAATTCCATGAACAGAAGAGCCTGGCGGGCTACAGTCTATGGGGTTGCAAAAGAGTCGGACACGACTGAGCACACACACACACACACACACACACACATGATTAATATGTGTAATCTAAATCACTGCACTAAGAGAAACAGATAGTAGAATGGTGTTTGGCTGGAACTTAAGGAAGGGGAACTGAGGAGATGTTTGTCAAAGGGTAAAGATTCAGTTATAGAAAGTTTTGAGATCTAAGGTACAGCATAGTGTCTATAGTTAACAATACTGTATTGTACACTTGAAAGTTGCTTTGAAAGGAGAGCTTTAATGTTCTCACCATAATAACAAAACAACAAAATGGTAATTTTGTGAGGTGAAGGATATGTTAATGAGTATTACATTGGCAACCATTTCACAATATATTCATGTATAAAACCACTGCATCATGCACTTTAAATTATGTGTTAATTATATCTCAATTAAAAAAAAAACATTTAAAAAGTTATACAATGGAGGCAAAAATATACCATAAAGAAAAGACAGCTTCTTCAATAAGTGGTGCTGGGAAAATTGGACAGGATGTAAAAGAATGAAATTAGAACATTCTGTAATGCAAAATGTTATGCAAAAAACAAACTCAAAATGGATTAAAGGCCTAAATGTAAGACCAGATACTATAAAACTCTTACAGGAAAACATAGGCAGAACATTTTGACATAAATCACTGCAATATATACTTTTGGATCTACATCCTAGAGTAATGGAAATAAAAACAAAAATAAACAAATGGGACCTAATTAAACTTAAAAACTTGCACAGCAAAGGAAAACAACCTACTGAATGGGAGAAAATATTTGCAAATGATGCAACCAACAAGGGATTAATCTCCAAAATATACTAGCAGCTCATAAAACTCAAAAACAAAAATCATAATAAAAAATGGGCAGAAGACCTAAATAGACATTTCTGCAAAGACATACAGAAAACCAAAAGGCACATGAAAAGATGCTCAATATCACTAATTAATAAAGAAACGCAAATCAAAACTATTATGAGGTATCAACTCACACCAGTCAGAATGGCCATCATCAAAAAGTCTACAAACTATAAATGATGGATAGGGTGTGAATAAGTGACCCCTCCTACCCTGTTGGTGGGAATGTAAATTGGTGCTGTCTACTATGGAGAACAGTATGCTGCTGCTGCTGCTAAGTTGCTTCCGTCATGTTCGACTCTGTGCGACCCCATAGACGGCAGCCCACCAGGCTCCCCAGTCCCTGGGATTCTCCAGGCAAGAACACTGGAGTGGGTTGCCATTTCCTTCTCCAATGTATGAAAGTGAAAAGTGAAAGTGAAGTCGCTCAGTCATGTCTGACTTTTAGCGACCCCATGGACTGAAGCCTACCAGGCTCCTCCATTGATGGGATTTTCCAGGCAAGAGTACTGGAGTGGGGTGCCATTGCCTTCTCCGGAAGAACAGTATGGAGGTTCCACAAAAAACTAAAAATAGAGCTACCATACAATCCTGCAATCTCACTCCTAGGCATATATCTGAAGAAAATCATAATTTGAAAAGATACATGCACCCCAATGTTCACTGCAGCACTATTTACAATAGCCAAGACATGGAAGCAACCCTATGTGTCCATCAACAGATGAATGGATAGACAGAGTGAGAAGATATTACTCAGCCATAAAAAAGAATGAAATAATACCATTTGCAGCCACATGGATAGACCTAGAGATTATCATAGTAAATGAAATCAGTTAGAGACAAAGATAAATAACATATGATTTCACTTACATGTGGAATCTAAAAAAAAAAAAAGTTCAAATGAAGTTATTTACAAAATAGACTCACAAACAAAAAACAAACCTATGGTTACCAAAGGGGAAAGGAGGGGGGAGGGATAAATTGGGAGATCGGGATTGACATATATACACTACTATATATAAAATGGGTAACTAATAAAGACCTACTGTATAGCACAGGAAACTATACTCAATATTTTATAATAACTTATGTGGGAAAAGAATCTGAGATAGAGATACATAGATATGTAACTGAATCACTTTGCTGTATACTGAAAACTAACACATTATAAATCAAATATACCTCAAAATATAAATTTTTAAAAAAGTAAGGCATTGATGACTTCACTATCACTTTCTACTAAACACTGAACAAAGATATAACATCATCCTTATACAGCCAAATCCATAGAATAAAACTGTATTCTGAGATCAGAATTTCATTCACAGCAAAATTTGACCAGAACATAAGGTATGGGGAGGGAGGAGGGAGGAGGGTTCAGGATGGGGAACACATGTATACCTGTGGCGGATTCATTTTGATATTTGGCAAAACTAATACAATTATGTAAAGTTTAAAAATAAAATAAAATTAAATAAATAAATAAAAATCTGTTAAAAGAAAAAAAGAATAAAGATATATAAGCCTGCATTTCTAATAAAGCACCTTTGCTCCATCAAAAAAAAACAAAAGGCTTTACAGGCCAATACCTCTAACAAACATACATGTAAAATATTTAAACAAAACATTATTTAACCAAATCCAACAGTATATGAAAAGAATAATATGTTGTAACTATGTTGGATTCCTTTCAAGAATGCAAGCTTTAATATTTGAAAAATCAATATAATTCAAAATAATAGCCTTAAAGAGAAAATTCATATTATCATTTCAATTGGTGAATTTTATCAAATGCTTTTCATGCAATAGCCATTTCTAATTAAAACCATTAGCAAACTAGAAATGGAAAGAAACTTCTTTAATCTGATAAATAAACCAAAAATTTACAGCAAATGTCACACTTAATGGCAAAATGTCAAAGGCTTTTCCTTGCAGCATCCCCAGACTCAATGAATACTAACATACAAATGTTTTGTCAATGTAATTTTAATCTTGTCATATCTCCATGAATACATAGCATTATCCCCAATTTATATATTAGAAACTGAGTCTTACAGGTTCAGTTACTTGGCCATGGTCGAAAAACACATAAATGACTTTATAAATGTGAACTCTATGCCATTACTGCCTCTTTCAATACCAGTTACTCAGTTCCTTCTATATTATCTGTGATATGTACACCATCAACCATTTCTGCCCATTTTACTTTTAAATGGTGCCCCAAATGGGTCAAATTCTACCTTCCCATTGCTCCACTCCCATGCTGTTGCCACAACACCAGCACAAACTACTCAGGCACAACCTCCTTACTCCACTTTTATTTAACTGTTTTCTTTGTTTTTACTTTTTTACTTTGAAATAACTTAAAATTTTCAATAACTTCCAAGAAGAGAACATACTGGTTATCCAGAGTCATCAATTATAAACATTTGCCAAACTGTACCTCTCTCCAGTGGAGGTGTGGGTTGGTGGTGGCCTGCTGCAGAGTTGGGGGCACTGAGTGTAGCAGTATATGCATGGGACTTTTTGAAGGAGGTCACCCTTATCTTCCTTACCTCCACCATAGTTGGCCCCAGGTAAAGGCTGTATATTGTCACCCTGCTTATTTAACTTATATGCAGAGTACATCATGAGAAACGCTGGGCTGGATGAAGCACAGGCTGGAATCAAGATTGCTGGGAGAAATACCAATACTCTCAGATATGCAGGTGACACCACCCTTATGGCAGAAAGTGAAGAAGAACTAAAGAGCCTCTTGATGAAAGTGAAAGAGGAGAGTGAAAAAGTTGGCTTAAAGCTCAACATTCAGAAAACTAAGATTATGGCATCTGGTCCCATCACTTCATGGCAAACAGATGGGGAAACAGTGGAAACAGTGACAGACTTTTTTTGGGGGGAGGCTCCAAAATCACTGTAGAGGGTGACTACAGCCATGAAATTAAAAGACACTCCTTGACAGGAGAGTTATGGTCAACTTAGACAGCATATTAAAAAGCAGAGACATTACTTTGCCAACAAAGGTCCATCTAGTTAAGACTATGGTTTTTCCAGTAGTCATGTATGGTATATGAGAGTTGGACTATAAAGAAAGCTGAGTGCTGAAGAACTGATGCTTTTGAACTGTGGTGTTGGAGAAGACTCTTGAGAATCCATCCCTTTGACTGCAAGATCCAACCAGTCCATCTTAAAGGAGATCAGTCCTGAGTGTTAACTGGAAGGACTGATGTTGAAGCTGAAACTCCAGTACTTTGGCCACCTGATGCATAGAACTGACTCATTTGAAAAGACCCTGATGCTGGGAAAGATTGAAGGCGGGAGAAGAAGGGGACAACAGAAGACAAGATGGTTGCATGGCATCAGAGACTCAATGGACATGAATTTGGGTAAACTCTGGGAGTTGGTGATGGACAGGGAGGCCTGACATGCTGCAGTCCATGGGGTCGCAAAGAGTCGGACATGACTGAGCAACTGAACTGAACTGACCTCTATATCTATAAATATTTCATTGCATGCTTCATAAAGAGCAGTATCATACTCTTATATTACTACTTACTGGGCTTCCCAGGTGGCGCTATTGGTAAAGAATCTGCCTGCTAATGTAGGAGATGAGGGTTTGATCCCTGGGTCAGGAAGATCCCCTGGAGTAGGAAATGGCAACCCACTCCAGTATTCTTGCCTGGAAAATCCCATGGACAGAGGAGCCTGGTGGGCTAGAGTCCATGGGGTCAAAAGAGTCAGACATGACTGAGTACGTGCATACACACACATTACAACTTACATAGAATTATCAAAATGAAGAAATTTATCATTGATAAAATACTATTATCTAATATAGAGTCCATATTCAAATTCCACCAATTGTCCCAATAATGTCCTTTACAGTTATTTTCCCAGTATAGGATCCAATCTAGTATCATATTCACATTTAGTTGTCATATCTCTTTATTCTCCTTTAATCTGGAATATTTCCTAAACTGTCTTTATTTTTCATGACATTGACATTTTTGAAGAAAAAAAGACCAGTTATTTTGTAGAATGTTTCTCAGTTTGAGTTTGTCTAATGTTTTTTCATGAATATACTGGGTTTATGGGGTTTTGGCAAGAACAGCACATAACCAATTTTGTGTCCTTTCTAATGTATCACAACAGGGAACACATGATTTTTTATGTTGTGATGTTAAGTTTGATCAATTTGCTAAAGTGGTGATTGCCAGGTTCTCCAGTGTAGTGCAATGCCCTTTAAATTGCTCTCCTGGTTTCTGATTTTATTTCCCCAGTTGGAAATCTGCCTGCACTAAAATCTCTGTATTCCTACTCTATGCCCCTATCTTGCTGTCTTCTTAGAAAGGCTATCTTGAGTTGTCCCATCTAATTATGTGTCCTCTGTTTTCCTCTATCAAAGAATTTTGTGTTTCCTTCCTATTACTTCTCATAATTTTCAATTACTTTATTTGTGCAATTAACATCACATAGTCTATCTTCTCCTGTGCATGTGTGCTGTCACTTCAGTCATGTCCAACTCTTTGTGACCCCATGGACTGTAGCCCACCATGCTTTTCTGTCCATGGGATTCTCCAGGCAAGAATACTGGAGTGGGTTGCCATGCCCTCTTCCAGGGGCTCTTCCTGACCCAGGGATCGAACTCACCTCTTTTATGTCTCCTCTATCTTCTCCTACTAGATTATAAATTCTTTTTTTTTTTTAGATTATAAATTCTATAAGAACAAGATCTTTGTTCTATTTAGTTCATTCCTTCATCTCCTGCTCCCTACATAATGCCTGGCATATAAGCAACCAAAAAATAGTGGTTGAGTAATTGAAAAGCTTTAAGGATGTTCAAAAACAGATCAAATTTTACCCTTTAACTAAAGAACTGGCATTTTAAGATATAGCATGGTATAGGAGAAAGATTCTGGAGTCATGCAGATGCAGGTGTGACCTTATATTTTCATCAAAGTGAAATTGGTCATATAGTCAGTTACTTTACTGATTGTGAGGATTAAATTCTTGTTAAGAAACTATAGTTAGGCTTAGTGTGTAAAGGAAGCTGCGGGGAAGACAGGGTTAATCTTCTGGGATTAAGAGATATTCAATCTTTACAAGAAGCACTCTAACATCAAACTGCTTAGGTTGCTATGTGTCCACAAGTACAGGTGAACTGATTAACTCCCAAAGGAAGTCAAGTCTTTCATAGTCAACTCTTCCCATTTTCACACTCAGCTCTTTTTTATAATTTTTAAATAATGTTTTTACACTCAGTTTTACTCTGTTCCAAGCCCCGTGGAAAGCTAATGGACAGGAAAGGAATGGAAAGGAATGGACAGGATTCTATCTCACTTCTAAGAAGTACTCCCATAATGAAAGTCAGTTTTTCCCAACTGGTAAGTATATGTTCATTGATGGTACTTTCTCTGTACACTCTGTCACTCCATTATATCCCTTATTTTAGGCAGTTTTGTATTCGTTATATATCTATGTGCCTGAGCTTAGCTCCTCCTAGATTTTTTTCAGAATATTAGTAATAATAATAAACAATATTGTTAGCAGCAAACATTACTATATTTCATTCAATCTAAGATGCCATTGATTTTGACACACTAATATTTTACATACGACAAAGAAAACAGAAGTGCCACCAAGTAAATAACAGTACATCACTGATAGGTAAGATTTGTCCTGAAATATTAAAATATGGGGAGAAAAATGTGCTTCTTAAAACTAAAGAAACGTGGTTTATATCAAGCACTGTTGTGAGCATTGTATTTTTATTAAATTATTTAAGCTGCATAACAACCCTCTGAGGGAGGTATACTTTCCTACCTCTTGATCAGTTCTCTCTGATCTTCAGTTTAGTTGCTCATTCGTATCTGACTCTTTGCGACCCCATGGACTGCAGCACGCCAGGCCTCTGTCCATCACCAACTCCTGGAGTTTACCCAAACTCATGTCCATTGAGTCTGTGATGCCTTCCAACCATCTCATCCTCTGTTGTCCCCTTCTCCTCTTGCCCTCAATCTTTCCCAGCATCAGGGTCTTTTAAAATGTCAGCTCTTCACATCAGGTGGCCAAAGTATTGGAATTTCAGCTTCAACATCAGTCCTTCCAGTGAACACCCAGGACTGATCTCCTTTATCTTCTAAATACCTCTCTACTCTACTCACTTTTCTCCATGCCCTCTGAAACTGCCATGGAGTGAGACCCACTGCTATTTCTCTATCACCTAATTCTCCCTCCATATCTACTTTTGACTTCCTTGAAAGCTAATTCATTCTCTGCTGTCAGAATTACCTTAGAAAAGGCAAATTTTATCATATCTTTCCTTGTTTAAACCTTGGAAGCTGTCAGTTTTTATTCCAATCCCAAAGAAGACCAATGCCAAAAAATGTTCAAACTACCATACATTTGAACTCATTTCACATGCTAGCAAGGTTATGCTCAAAATCCTTCAAGCTAGGTTTCAGCAATACATGAACTTAGAACTTCCAGATGTACAAGGTGGGTTTAGAAAAGGCAGAGGAACCAGAGATCAAATTGTCAAGATTCATGGGATCACAGAGAAAGCCAGTGAGTTCCAGAAAAATATCTACTTCTGCTTCACTGACTATGCTAAAGCCTTTGATGCTGTAGATCACAAAAAAACTGTGGAAAATTCTTAAGGAGATGGGAGTACCAGATCACTTTACCTATTTCCTGCCAAACCTGTATGTGAGTTAAGAAGTAACAGTTAAAACCGGACATGGAATAACAGACTCGTTCAAAATTGGGAAAGGTGTACGATGCTGTATATTGTCACCCTGCTTGTTTAACTTATATGCAGAATACATCGTGCAAAATGCCAGGCTAGATGAATTATGAGCTAGAATCAAGATTGCCAGGAGAAATATCAACAACTTCAGATATGCAGATGATACCACTCTAATGGCAGAAAGCGAAGAGGAACTAAAGAGTCTCTTGAGGAGGGTGAAAGAAGAGAGTGAAAAACCTGACTTGAAGCTCAACATAAAAATCTAAGATCACAGCATCTGGTCCCATCATTTCATGGTAAATAGAAGGGGAAAAAGTGGAAGCAGTGACAGACTTTATTTTCTTGGGCTCCAAAATCACTGCAGATGCTGACTGCAGCCATGAAATTAAAAGATGTTTGCTCCTTGGAAGGAAAGCTATGACAAACCTAGACAGCAAAGACATCACTTTGCTAACAAAGGTCCTTCTAGTCAAAGCTATGGTTTTTCTGGTAGTCATGTATGGATGTAAGAGTTGGACCATAAAGAAGGCTGAACACTGAAGAACTGATGCCTTCAAATTGTGGTGCTGGAGGAGACTCTTGAGAGTCACTTAGATAGCAAGGAGATCAAGCCAGACAATCCTAAAGGAAATCAACTCTGAATAGTCTTGGAAGGACTGATGCTGAAGCTGAAGCTGCAAAACTTTGACCACGTGATGCGAAGAACTGTCTCATTGGAAAAGACCCTGATGCTGGGAAAGACAGAAGGCAGGAGGAGAAGGGGGAGACAGAGGATAAGATAGTTGGATGGCATCAATGACTGAATGGACATGAGTTTGAGCAAACTCTGGGAGATAGTGAAGGAAAGGGAAACCTACTGTGCTGCAGTCCATGAGGTCACAAAGAGTCAGCACAATGTAGCAACTGAAGAACAACAAGTATTCTAAGAGTTCACTAACTCATATCCCCTTCCAACTCAGAACTCAGACTAAAAAACATGCACCTTGTCGACTGTGGTGTCCTGCCTCCCATCCAAAGAGCTACTCTCAATAGAGGTCCCTGGGGCTGCAGGCAGAAAGATGAAGGATTGGAAGATTTGTAGTCTGTCCCCAAGATGCAGGATTTACAAACAGGAATATGCAATGCACACTGTTTGGCCAACCTCCCTGTATTTAAAAATGGGAAATCTGGAGACTGGACACAAAAACAGAGGAAAGTTATCTTTATATTCATCAATTTCAGCTTCCAGCTGCCACTCAGCAAATAACTAGGAGTATTATAGCATGGTTATGGCCCAGGATCCCCAAATACTTCTGAGACTATACCACTTATTGATATATCTGAAGAGGCATTCAGAAAGGAGAGGGAAATCGCTCCCACAGTAGAGAGGAGACTGAGTTCTAAGACTATTTACTTTTTTCTGTTGGGATATTAATGCAGCTAAAATGCCACTTATGACAATGAGATACTTTTTGCAAACACATGGCATAGATACACCCACTCCAGAAGACCAAGACAGTTTCTTTCTCAAAATTGAGAAAAATGGATTGAATAGCAGTGGTCACCAACGTTTTTGGCACCAGGGCTTGGTTTCATGCAAGACAATTTTTTCATGGAGGGGGGTGGGATTATTCAAGCAGAAAGCACATTTCATATTATATTTATTATGTCCCCACTGATCTGATAGAAGGCGGAGCTCAGGCTATAATTAGAGTTAGGGGAGAGAGAAGGGTGTGGCTGTAAATGCAAATGGAAAAGCTTAGCTTTCCCGTGGCTGCTTACCTCCTGCTGTGCAGCGTGGGTTCCTACCTTGCCAGGAATAGGTGCCTGTCCATAGCCTGGAGGCTGGGGACCCCTGAAGAAAGGAATCAGGGTGAAACAATACAGACGGTTTATGGAAGGCGGTCTTGGGGTGCTGCTCCAAGTTGAGTGCCTTTCGGTTGGACGCCATGGAGTCCTCATACATGATGGCGCCGCCCTTCTCCTCCCACCAGCGGCACGAGAAGTCCATCTTAGAGTGTTCACATAAGTAGGGCACACAGGACAGCACCACAACCTGCCCGCTTGCATCTCCAGCAGGTTGGGCACCACCTCCTCAAGGCCAACCACCTAGATGGATCCGTTGTTGGCCACGCTGGGCAGGACGTTCGTTTGGGGGGTGGGGGGAGGAGGGACTTAAAGCAGTGGTTACTCCCATGCAAGCTTGGCTGCCACCTACCGGCTGACTGCAAAATCAGCAGAAGCGACCACGGAGGTACGCGGATGAGGGTGCAGTTGGCCTGAGCAGAGGTGGCTGTTGTATAGGGATGGTGAGGAGGGCTGTGGGATATTGACAAGCAGACTAGCGTTGGGGACGTTGGAGACACAGAGAGGCCCTGCTGGATCCTCTGTCCCTGAATGGGCATGGGTGCCTGGGGAGCCAGCAAGGACTCACTGTGGCCCACCCTGGAATGTTGTTTCTTGTGAATTTGCTGTCACCTTTCTGATGAGCAGGTGCCCTATGGTCCTAACTACAAGGACATCTGTGCCCACAGTGGACCCAGGGGTCTTGGGTTGTCATGACCACAGCATCTGAATCAAAGAGGTCTGAAGCAATGGCTTGCCAGAAAGAATGATCTGGGTCCCCTGTACAAGTAGGGGAGGGGTAGTCAGGGAACTCTCTGTGGAACCTCCTTTTTTTCCCCCATATTTGTAAACATTTTATTTTATTTTAATTAATTTATTTATTTTAATTGAAGTCTAATTACTTTACAATATTGTGGTGGTTTTGCCATACATCAACATGAATTAGCCACAGGTGCACTTGTGTCCCCCCATCCTGAAACCCCCTCCCACCTCCCTCTCCATCCCATCCTTCAGGGTCGTCCCAGTGCAGTGGCCCTGAGCACCCTGTCTCATGCATCAAACTTAGACTGGCAATCTATTTCACATATGATAATATACATGTTTCAATGCTATTCTCTCAAATCACCCCACCCTCGCCTTCTCCCACAGAGTCCAAAAGTCTGTTCTTTATGTCTGTGTCTCTTTTGCTATCTTACACATAGGGTCGTTGTTACCATCTTTCTAAATTTCATATATATGCGTTAGTATACTGTATTGGTGTTTCTCTTTCTGACTTACTTCACTCTGTGTAACAGGCTCCAGGTTCATCCAGCTCATTAGAACTGACTCAAATGTGTTCTTTTTTATAGCTGAGTAATATTCCATTGTGTATATGCACCACAACTTCCTTATCCATTTTCTGCTGATGGACATCTAGGTTGCTTTCATGTCCTAACTATTGTAAACAGTGCTGCGATGAACATTGGGGTACACGTGTCTCTCTCAATTCTGGTTTCCTCAGTGTGTATGCCCAGCAGTGGGATAGCTGGGTAGTATGGCAGTTCTATTTCCAGTATTTTAAGGAATCTCCACACTGTTCTCCAGAGTGGCTACACCAGTCTGCATTCTCACAAACAGTGTAAGAGGGTTCCCTTTTCTCCAAACCCTCTCCAGCCCTGGCCGTTGTGAGATGGTACCTCATTGTGGTTTTGATTTGCATTTCTCTGATAATGAGTGATGTTGAGTATCTTTTCATGTGTTTATTAGCCATCTGCATGTGTTCTTTGCAGAAATATCTGTTTGGTTCTTGGTTTCCTTTTATATTTTACTCTGCTATAACTTTTTCAATAAAATTAGTTTTGCTTCTTCTAATTTTAACTCTGGTTTTAATCACTTAATCATCCATTTTCGTTCGGCAGGACTGCTTTTCATGAAGGCCTCATGGTCTGTTTCAAGGCATTCTGCATCAGCCTCTTCACCCTCAGGCTCGCAGGCTACTAGTCCAGGCAGCACGATCACATCAAGCAAAGGGGTTCTCCTCTTGGACTTAATGGCACTGTGTGTGGTTCACATGTTCATGGGTGCATCACCCACCTGCTCTTTATCTATGCCCAGGGCGATCACCTCTGCGCCCTCAGCAACATTTGGGCTGGCCCTGCTCCCAGCTCAGGCATCATTCCCATGTCTCCATCAGTTTAAATCTGAAGCCAATACTCTCCTCTCCCTTTTATTTTCTTGTTCTCCATATTGCCCTCCGCTGGGTGCCATTCAAGTATTTGTTTCTGACTCCATGTTGGGCGTTTTCAGTTATTCTGAACTCTTTGCAACCCTGGTATAAATCCCACTTGATCATTGTTTATGATCCTTTAATGTATTGTTAATTTCATTACATACATTTATGTTGTATTATTGGCCTCCTAGGTTTGTGCAGTGGTAAAGAATCTGCCTGCCAATGCAGGAGACGCTTCAATCCCTGGGTCAGGAAGATCCTCTGGAGGTGGAAATGGCAACCCACTCCAGTATTCTTGACTGGGAAATCGCACAGACAGAGGAGCCTGGCAGGCTACAGTCCATAGGGTCACAAAAAAGTTGGACATGACTGCAGCAACTGAGCACATATTCTATTATGGCAAAGGTGAAAACACCACCTTTGCCACAACAGCAACCAGAAAAATTTACTCCAAAAATAAATCAGTACAAAACAAGTCTGTTTCAGAATTAAAGAAAAGTACAGAAAAGAAGACTTTACATGAATTTTAAACCCTATTTTAAAATATAAAAGAAATAAATCCATCATTGGCCACATAGCCCCAGTCTGCCACCCCCTCCCACCAGGGAGCACCACTGAGACATCTGGGTCCTGGACCACACCCAGATTTGCCGGTTTGATTAATTGGTGTCCATTCTTGTATTTTACGTGTCCAGCTGGGCATCCAACTTCTCTATAAAAAATTGCTGCTTTGAATTCCCGACAATGCATCTGCCTCTACCCCAGGTCTGACTCCATAGTGGATCCATTTCTTCTACTTTAACCTTTGTGTTTTACTGCATTCACTACAAGTTAATCACTAAAAGGATATTGCCTATAACTTAAAGTATACATAATGGCTCATCTCCAACATCTCTGCCTCCTGTGCTTGAGTGTTAAGTTAAAATACCTTTGTTTAAGCTCACAGGAAGTATCCTGACAAGGCACACCAGTGACTGACTACAGAAAAGAAGAAATGAACACATCCTCTCTGAAGTCTAGCTGGAACTAGGAAATATTTACAACAACTCATCATCTTTCCTACTTTACTGCCTCACCTCTCCCTCTTTGATCTATTAAAAAAAAAAAAAAAAAAGCACCCAACCCCCACAGGATGGTTCTTTGGGATACTAGTCAACCATCTTCTTGGTTTGCTGGCTTTTGAAATAAGGCAGCTCTTCCTTCGCCTAACAGCTCTTCTTTCGATTCATTGTCTTGTGCAATGGTGAACAGTAAGAGCTTGGATTCAGCAACACTGGTGCCACTACCGCCACTGAAACCTCTCAAAGCATGGTTTCTAGTTATCCATCTAATTTACACTCTGCACAGATCTGTGCTTCATGTCAATCTGTGAGGCAATAAGCTGAATGTTCCTGGGGCAGCCATCCAAAGGGACACCACTGTACAGTTTCATAGCTTTTGGTGGATCTGCATTCCACTCAGAGAGCACTTCAGCTATTTGGAAACTGTAACCTACGGGCAGTATGGCGCAGCCGCCTTCTTTAGAATTCCAAATTCCGCTAAGGGTTTTTGAGTATTAGCAGTGGGACACTCCAAAATCTGGTGGTGTCAAATGTCCACATTTGCTGGTGTTAAATGTCCCGATTTGACACTAGCAATTCACCAGTATCCACACCAGCACCACCTTCAAATCTCTGTCCAAAAGGTCACAATGCCATTTGTCAGGAAATTGTTTTGGCCTGCTATAGGTCACTGGCCGGTTCCTACTGCCACCACCTGCTGGGTGCAGGTGATGGCCAGCTGGATTGTGGATGGATCCACTACCTGGGTTCACTTCTAGAGTAGCTTACACTCCACCACACCAGGGCTAATGCCCAGAAGATGCCAATGGACCCCCCTAGGGTCACTCCAGATGCAGCAGTGCACAGCCAATGATACTGGGCAGATTCTCTGGGTCCGCCTTTGTTCACTCCAGACACGGATATGATGCTCGGTAGATTCCAATGGGTCCCCGCCTTGTTTCACTCTAGAGATGGCCACAGTAGCCCTGCTGCCAGGGCTGCTCATTTGGCTACTCTGGAAGCATCCAGGATATGGCCCCTGCCACAGCAGCCTCACCAGGTCTGTTTCAGCTAAATGATGTCACCTAGACATCAGTCAGGGCGGGCAGGGAACTGGCGTCAGCTGGAGCCTATGAGTCTGTGAGCATTGATGTGTCACTTCTGATGTTCTTTGGGTTTTTACAGTGCAGTCTCCTCCCATGGCTGCTAGATATGCTCCTAGCCAGTTGTGGGTGTGGGGTGGGGCAGCAAGTCTGCCCTCAATGTGAAAGTTGCTCAGTCATGTCCGACTCTTCGCAACCCCATGGACTATACAATCCACAGAACTCTCCAGGCTAGAATACTGGAGAAGGTAGCCTTTCCCTTCTCTAGGGGATCTTCCCAACCCAGGTCTCCTGCATTGCAGGTGGATTCTTTGTCAGCTGAGCCACAAGGGAAGCCCAAGAATACTGGAGTGGGTAACCTATCCTTTCTCCAGGGGATCTTCCTGACCCAGGAATCGAATCAGGATCTCCTGCACTTCAGGCAGATTTTTTACCAACTGCCTTCAATAGAAACAGAGAAAGCTTTTGATAAAATTCAACATCCATTTATGATAAGAACTCTCCAGAAAGCCAGCAAAGAAGCAAAATACCTCAACATAATAAAGGCCATATACGACCAACCAGCAAACATCATATACAATGGTGAAAAACTGAAGGCATTTCCTCTAAGATCAGGAACAAGACAAGGATTGCCATTCTCCCAACATGAACCTGGTGACTGACTTTTTTCACATTCCTAGTCTCTCTTCCACCTAGTTTCACAAAAATTCTCTCCTGCTGAGGTAACCATTGCTGCCCATCTGTCCTATAGAAATTTCTTTACTATCAGTCTGGGGCCCCAGTTTTAGGCAAGTCCAATGTTCCTGCCTTCACAGTCAAAAATATCTGCTTGCCTCACCCAACCTGAGTGGATCCACGTCTCCATTGCTTCACAACTAAAAGTGATACCCATATACTGATATATGAATGTTAGAATCTATGATTACAGATTAAGGATGGAAAACTAATCAGTGAAAACTCTTTATAACCATGGTCTCAAACAGTGAGTAGTCACTTTTTTGGGGAAAAAAAAAAAACCATTAGTATACATCTAAATGAAAATAAATTTGAGCAAACTCCAGGAGATAGTGAAGGGAAGATAGGGACACCTGGAATGCTGCAGTGCATGAGGTCACAAAAACTTGGCCACGACTTGGCGACTGAACAACAAGCCATCTAAAAATTCCAAGGGATCATCATGTCAAGTTAGCACTGTAGGTTCACATGGGAAAAACATCCTGTCTAAGCTCCAAACATAAAATATAGTAATGACAGCTAAATTACAAAACATACTTTTAATATAAAAATATAGCCATAATCGCTTAAAATAGTAAATAAGAGAAAAAGAGGAACATGTTCATAGAGCTGAAACAAAAAAATTAAAAGAAACTTAGCAACAGAGGAGACTAAAGTCACTCACCTACTAGGAAACACACAGAGGCATCCAGGAGCTCGACTCCTATGGGGATAACATAAACCAATAGTATTGAATGTGTGGCAGTATAGTGAAGTTAGGTCATGCCAGGAAATCATGAGGTGAGGCAGGGATTTCCTGTCTATGCAGAGTGACTTTTCATATGCTATGATGACTGTAGCAGCTCAGCTTGGCAACTAGGGTACTGCCAAAGTGGTAGGAAGTAGTAGCTACTTCCTATCAGTAGCTATCAAACCAAGACTTGCATCACACCACCCACTGGCTTGAAAATTAGACCTTTGATATCCTCATGGAACAATAGCTCAAGCTGCCAACATAAGAACTGGTCCTGAACTGGGGATTGAACAAATAAAACATAATCCAGCAAGAATTAAAACGGATAAGAAAAGCAGACAGAATAACTATGATTTTCCTTATTTATGGTAAACTTGTAACAAGTTAAAATTCTGAGACTACAAAAGCAATTTTGAAAATAAAGTAAACAAATTCAACAAATACGAGGTTACAGTCTCAGAGAAATAATGTAATTTGAAAAAGGACTTGGTAAATAAATGCCTAGCATCCACAAAGAACTGAAGGATTAAGGTTATGAAAAGCAAGAACAAGAGTTTATTAAAAAGTTGTGAATCAAAAATGGTAGACATTAAAAAAATAGAAATCTTGTAAATCAAGGCTGTAAACTCTGAAATAAAAGCTCAAAAGACAGCATAAGCTCTTGATTGGCTATGGCCAAAGAAAAAATTTGAGAAACAGACTCAGAATGAAACACCAAGAGACAAAAGAAATCGATACAATAAAAGGGAAGTTAAAAGACCTAGAGAACAGATTTAGAAACTCCAGCCAAGATTAATGGCATAATTCCAGAGGTAGAAAGTGTTGAGTATAGAATAATGATGATTGCAAATAAATAAGTAAATAAATAAAATCTTACACAAATTTAAACCATAGTGGTGGCACAAGAAAGCCACTTGCATGCATACTAAACTAAAAGAGTTTACCACCTACTGACTTTGAAAGGAAGTAAATAACTATTAAGAAAAAACTATACAGAAATACATAAGAACTTATAAAACTATAATATTTTTTAAATACTAAGAGTTCTTCCAATTAAAATAGCCAAACGTAAGCACTTGCTCTTGCTTTGTTCTGAGGCCTTAACAGTGGGAGTAAAAGGAAATATTAATTCACAAACCAACAAGGACAAAGATACAGGGAGATATGACAAAAAAACATTTCACAAGATACCTTCAACCTTATTTGCCATCCAGAATATAAGAAATTAGATTTGCATCTTCCAAGGAAGATGGTGACTGCAGTCATGAAATTAAAAGATGCTTGCTCCTTGGAAGAAAAGCTATGACCAACCTAGACAGCATATTAAAAAGCAGAGACATTACTTTACCAACAAAGGTCTGTCTAGTCAAAGCTATGGGTTTTCCAGTAGTCATGTGTGAATGTGAGAGTTGGACTATAAAGAAAGTTGAGCACCTAAGAATTGATGCTTTTGAACTGTGGTGTTGGAGAAGACTCTTGAAAATCCCTTGGACTGCAAGGAGATCCAGCCAGTCAATCCTAAAGGAGATCAGTCCTGAATATTCTTTGGAAGGACTGATGTTGAAGCTGAAACTCCAATACTCTGGCCACCTGATGCGAAGAACTGACTCATTCGAAAAGACTCTGATGCTGGGAAAGATTGAAGGCAGGAGGAGAAGGGGATGACAAAGGATGAGATGGTTGGATGGCATCACTAACGTGATGGACATGAGTTTGAGTACGTTGTGTGAGTTGGTGATGGAGAGGGAAGCCTGGCATGCTGCAGTCCATGGGGTCACAAAGAGTCAGACACGATTGAGCAACTGAACTAAACTGAACTGAAGGAAGACATTTAGAATATAAATTTCTGTTAAATCTTCTCAGTACAAGAGAAAAGACTGAAAAACTTTGACATCATAATTCTCAACAAAACAACCTCAGCAGATACTCCACCTCCTCACTTAGCATTCCCAATCAGTTTTCAAATAGAAGGAAACAATCAAGGAACAGAAGACCCATGAAGAAAGCCTCTGACATAAAATATAAACAACAAAACAAATATTTTTAAATATTTATTTCAACCAAGAAAAGCCTATTGTATAGCACAAGAAATTGCTATATGTTATGTGGCAGGCTTGATGGGAGGGGAATTTGGGAGAGAATGAATACATATATATATATATATATATATATATGGCTGAAACCCTTTGCTGCCCACCTGAAACTGTCACAATACTGTTTATCAACTATATCTCAATACAAAATAAAAAAGTTTTTTAAAAATTAAAATAAATTTCAAGAGAAAAGACTCTAAAGATAAAAGGCACAAAAATTATGTCATTAATATCACTGGAAATAGCAGATAAGATTTTGCATTCAGGAAAAAGAAAGAACAAGTTTCTATAAGAAAAGAAAATTCAATGAATAGTTTTTAAAAACATTAGAAATTAAAATCATGATAGAGGAAATAAAACACTCAATAGAGGGACTGGTTGATAATGTTGAAGATATCCTCTGAAATATAGACATTATTAGACAAGAAGATAGAAGACAAAAAAATGTTAAGAAATTATAAAAACCAGTTTTGGAAAGCCAACATTTAAATTGTAGGAGGGAAGGAGAGACAGAGATAGAGATGGGGGGTGGCAGGAAGTACTTCACCAATACAATAATCCAAAAAAAAAAAAAATCTCAGAATGGAAGAGCAAATGGAGTTCTCGGCACAGTGGATGAAAATAGATCCACAAGAAAACACAGCATCATCAGAACACTAGAGATGAAAGAATATGAGAAAGAGATACAAAGTATAAAGGTTCGCGATCAGGATGGATTCATACTTCTTAACAGCGATTTTGGAAGCCACAAGGGAGTAGAATAACCTTCTGAGGGAAATAAATTATTCCAGGATGACAGTTGTAAACAAAGCCAAGTGAGAAACCAGTTAGACTGTAGTAGGACAGAAAAGTCAAGGAGCAATTTAAAGATGATAATAAAAATAAAGTAGTGGTGCTAGTGGTAAGGAACCCACCTGCCAATGCAGGAGACATAAGAGATGTGGGTTTGATCCCTGGGTGGGGAAGATCCCCTAGAGAAGGGCATGGCAACCCACTCCAGTATTCTTGCCTCGAGAATCCCATGGATAGAAGAGTCTGGCAGGCTACCATCCGTAGGGTCACTAAGAGTTGGACACAGCTGAAGTGACTTAGCATACTCACATCATATATGTCTGTATTACTGAGAAGAAATGTAGACAACTGACAGTGTGAACTTGGATTGGTGGTGACAACATGGAAAATAAGCATATTTTTAAACTACAATAATTCCAAGGAAAACAAAACAAAAATGTGTGCATCCTGTGACTGTGTTAGGTTACATGGCAAAGTGGATTAAGGTAGCAGATGGAATTAAGGTTGCTAATTAGCTGTCCTTAAAATAGGTAGAGTATTCGGACTAACTGGGTGGGCCCAATATAATCACAAAGGTTCTTAAACGTAGAAGCAGGAGGCAGAAGAGTCAGGGTCAGAGTAATAAGATGTAAAAAAGACATTGCTGACTTTAAGAAGAAGGAAGGGGCCATGAACCAAGGAACGTAGTGGCCTCCAGAAGCTGGAAAATTCAAGGAAATGAATACTCCCCAGACTCTCCAGAAAGGAACACAGCCTTGCAAACACCTTGATTTTAACCCAGGAAAATCTCCAGAATTGTAAGAAGATAAATTTGTGTTGTTTTGACCCATTAAGTATTTGGTAATTTATAATTCAGCAATAGAAAACTAACACTTGGGGCTTCCCTGGTGGCCCAGACAGTAAAGAATCTACTTGCTATGCAGGAGACTTGGGTTCGATTCCTCGGTTGGGAATATCCCCTGGAGAAGGAAGTGGTAACACACTCTAGTATTCTTACCTGGGAAATCCCATGGACAGAGGAGCCTGGTAGGCTATGGTCCATGGAATCACAAAGAGTTGGTCATCATTTAGAGACTAAACAACAACAACAGCAATAAGAGAACTGGCACCAGTCAACAGTATTAAGAATGAACAAGGAGGCAAAAGTATAGATAAAAAATAAAATAAAAATATAACTAGAGCAGTAGGGGAAAAACATTATGCCAATAGATTAAAAATAATGGAAGAGTAGGTATAGCTTTAAGAGCTTCCCTGGTGGCTCAGATGGTAAAGAATCCACCTGCAATACAGGAGGTCTGGATTCGATTCCTGGGTTGGGAAAATCCCCTGGAGAAGGGAATGGCAACCCACTCCAGTATTCTTGCCTGGAGAAGTCCATGGACAGAGGAGCCTGGCAGGCTACAGTCCATGGGGTTGCAAAGAGTTGGATACAACTGAGTGACTGCCACTTTCACTTTTCACCATATCAACAAACTTTAAATGATTACTTCAATCGATACAGAAGAGGCATTTGAAAAAAAAATCCAGCATATATTCATCATAAAATCCATCAGCAAACTATTGATAGAAAAGAATTCTCTCAAATTTATAAATGGCATGTAAGAAAAATCTAAAACTGACTTCACAGTGAATGGTAAATGGCTGAATATTTCCCCCAATAAAATCAGGAGCAAGGCAAGGAGCTCTGCTCTGACCATTTCAATTCAACATTCTACTAGAGGTCCTATCCAGTTCAAATACAGCAAAAACAAAACAAAATAAGAAAAAATATACAAATTAGAAGAGGAAATAAAACTGTCATTATTCCTAGATAACATAATCATCTTCATAGAAAATCCCAAAACTCTTTTTAAAAAAAAAAAAAAGCTACTAGAATAATTGAGTCTTTTAAGGTCATACTATACAAGGTCAATATATAAAAATTAACTGTATTTATGTATACTAACAATAAATGTTGAAAAATTGTCAGGGAGGAGTTCAAGATGGCAGAGTAGAAGAACGTGGAGTTCACCTCCCCTCACAAGTACATCAAAAATACATCTAAATCTGGAACAGTTCTCACAGAATACCAACTGAAAGTGGGCAGAAGATCTCATGCAACTAAAGCTGCAAGAAAGAACCTCACATAACTGGGCAGGACTAAAGGAGGAAAAAAAAAAAAGGAAATGAAGAAAATGAAGATGAGACCTGCACCCCTAAGAAAAAGCCAAGAATGAGGAAAGAAAGATTAGCTCACCTTGGGAACCTCCTTCACTGTCTAGTAGGTTAGCCAGGTATAGGGAGGTGCCGGGGCCTGGAATTTGCCCAGAAGAATGTACATGGGTTGGCTTGCTGCCAAGCAGGATGAGGGACTAGTACTGATACCAGAAGGTAAAGAAAGAGAAAAGGGAATCAAAAATGTATTTGAAGAAATTATGGCTGCAAACTTCCCAAACCTAAAAAAGGAAATAGATATCCAGGAATAGGAAGTACAAGGGTCCCCAACAAGATGAACCCAAACAGACCCACCCTGAGATATATCAAAATTAAAGTGGCAAAGTTCAAGATAAAGAGAGGATTCTAAAGGCAGTGAAAGAAAAACAATCAGTTAAAAGGGAATCCCCATAAGGTTGTTACTACTTTCCTGGTGGCTCAGTGGTAAGAGTTCACCTGCCAACACCAGAGACACAGGTTCGACCCCTGGGTCAGGAAGATCCCCTAGAGAAGGAAATGGTAACCCACATCAGTATTCTTGCCTGGAAAATCCCATGGACAGAGGAGCCAGGTGGGTCACAGTTCATGGGGTTGCAAGAGTCAGACATGATTTAGTTACTAAATAATGACAACAACATAAGGTTACCAGCTGATTCCTCTGCAGAAACTTTGCAGGCCAGAAGGGAGTAGCAGGATATATTCAAAGTCCTGAAATGGAAAAACCTGCAACTTAGGATACACTGCACAGCATGATTATCATTTAGAAAAGGAGAAAGAATTTCTCAGACAAGCAAAAAACTAGAACAATACAGCAATACTAAACCTATCTTAAAAGAAATATTGAAAGGTCTTTTCAAAATAGAAAAGAAGTATGACTCTACAGGAAAAGGACTATCACAACAGGAAAGGCAAATATATAAAAGGATTGAAGATTACTTAAATAAGCCAGTTCAGTTCAGTCACCCAGTCGTGATCGACTCTTTGCGACCCCATGAATCACAGCACGCCAGGCCTCCTGTCCATCACCAACTCCCAGAGTTTACTCAAACTCATGTCCATCAAGTCGGTGATGCCATCTAGCCATCTCATCCTCTGTCGTCCCCTTCTCCTCCTGCCCCCAATCCCTCCCAGCATCAGAGTCTTTTCCAATGAGTCAACTCTTCACATGAGGTGGCCAAAGTATTGGAGTTTCAGCACATAGGCTTAAAAAATCAAAAAATTGTGAAAGCAATTATAATTACAATTATCAGCAAAAGGATAAACATAAAGATTTAAAACAGGACATCAAAATCACAAAATATGGGGGAGGAGAATAAGAAAATGTATATTTTTGAGAATGTGTTTAAGCTTACATGACTATCAGTCTAAAGCAAGTAGATATAGTTATGGGTTAACATACTTGATAACCAGGGTAACCACAAATCAAACACATATAATAGACTCACAAAAATCAGTAAGGAAAGAACTCAAGTATAATACAAAAAAAAAGTCATCAAACCATAAAAGGAAAAATAAAAAGAAGAAAGGAACAGAGAAGAAATACAAATTCAACTGGAAAACAAGGTTTAAAATAGTCATAAATACATACATATCAGTAATTACTTTAAATGTCAATGGACTAAATGATCCAATCAAAAGACAAACAGTGGCAGACTGGATAATAATTTAAAAAAATGAACCTACAGTATGTTGCCTAAAAGAGACACTTTAGGGAAAAATACAGGCATAGATTTAAAGTGAGGGAATGGAAAAAGATTATTTCAAGTAAATGGAAATAACATGAAAGTGGAGATAGCAATACTCATATCAGACAAAACAGACTTTAAAACAAAGCCCAACCCATAAAGACAAAGAAATGCACTACATGATGATAAAAGGATCAATACAAGAAGAGAATATTATAATCATTAACATATATTCTCCCAATATAGGAGCACCCAAATACATAAAACAAATACTAACAGACATAAGAGGAGAAATTGATGGGAACACAATAATAGTAGATTTTAACACACTACTGATATATACTAGGGAACAAAACAAGCCTTAACAAATTTAAGAGAATGGAAATTATTTCAAACAACTTCTCTGACCACAGTGGCCTGAAACTAGAAATCAACCACAGAAAGAAAAATGAGAAAAAAATATACAACTACACGGAGACTAAACAACATGCTACTAAAAACCAACAGGTCAATAATGAAATCAAGGAGGAATTTTTTTAAAATACCTTGAGACAAGCAACATTAAAAACATAAGCATATATAATTTATGGGATGCAGCAAAAGAGGTCCTTAGAGGGGAGTTCATAGTGATATAGGACTTCCTCAAAAAATGAAAAAAACTTCAAATAACAACCTAATCTACCACTTAAAAGAATTAGAAAAAGAACAAACAAAACCTCAGCTCAGCAGAAGGAAGAGAATAATAAAGATCAGAGAGGAAATAGATAGAATAGAAAATTAAAAAAAAAAACAATATTAATATCCAAAACATACAAACAGCTTATGAAACTCAATACCAAAAAAAACAACAACAACAAACTGAATGAAAAAATGAGTGAAAGACCTAAATAGACATTTCTCCAAAGAAGAAACACATGAAAAGATGCTCAGTATCACACATTATTAGAGAAATCAAAACTGCAATGATGTATCATCTCACACCAATCAGAATGGTCATCATCAAAAAAAAATCTATAAACAATAAATGTTGGCAAGGATGTGGAGAAAAATGAACCCTCCTATAATATTGGTGGGAATGTAAATTGGTAGAGCCACTATGAAGAACAGTATGGAGGTTTCTCAAAAAACTAAAAATAGGACTACTATATGACCCAGCAATCCCCCTCTTGGGCATATACCCAGAGAAAACCATAATTCAAGAAGATTCATACACCCCAATATTCATTGCAACATAGTTACAATATCTAGGACATAAAAGCAACATAAATGCCCATCAACAGAGGAATGGATAAAGAAGATGTGGTACATACATATAATGGAATATTACTCAGCCATTAAAAAGAACAAAATCGTGCTATTTGCTGAGGCACAGAGAGACCTGGAGAGTGTCATACAGAGTAAAGTAAGTCAGAAATAGAAAAACTAATATAATATCGCTTGTATATGGAATCTAGATTAACTTACTTTCAAAGCAGAAACAGAGGCAGAGATGCAGAGATGTATGGATACCAAGGAGGGGGAATGAACTAGTAGACCGGGATTGACATGTATACATTACTATGTATAAACCAGTCAATTCTAAAGTAAATCAACCTTGATCATTCATTGGAAGGACTGATGCTGAAGCTGAAGCTCCAATACTTTGGCCACCTGATGAGAAGAGCTAACTCATTGGAAAAGACTCTGATGCTGGGAAATATTGAGGGCAAAAGGAGAAGGGGATTACAGAGGATTAAATGGTTGGATGGTATCACTGGCTCAATGGACATGACTTTAAACAAACTTGTGAGACACTGAAGAACATAGAAGCTTGGTGTGCTGCAATTCATGGAGTCAGACATGACTTAGTGACTGAACAACGGAATATAAAATAGATAACTAATGAGAACCTATTGTATAGCACAGGGAACTGTATTCAGTGCTCTGTGTTGACCTAAATGGGAAGGAAATCTACAAAAGAGGGGATATATGGATACATATAACTGATACATTTTGCTGTACAGAAGAAACTAACACAATATTTTAAAGCAAGTATGGTCCAATAAAAATTTTTAAAAATTAAAACAATAGGAAAAAATCAGTTGAGTCAAGAGCTGGTTCTTTGCAAGGTTAAACAAGATCAGCAAACCTCTGGCTAAGCTCACCAAGAAGAAAAGAGGTGAAAAAATTAAGAAAATTAAGAAATTTAAATTTAAAAATTAAAAAAATTAAGAAATTCAAGAGGAGAAAATAAAACCAATACCACAAAAATTCAAAAAAAATCTTAATAAGTTACTAGGAACAGTTACATGACAACAAAATAGGCAGCCTAGAATAAATGGACAAGTTTCACAAACATACAGCCTGCCAAAACTGAATCGAGAAGAAACAGATAAACAGATCTATAACTGGAGGTGAAATAGAATTTGTTAAAACAAAAATAATAAATAAATAACTCCCTGCAAACAAAAGGATCAGATGGCCTCATGGGGAATTCTACCAAACATACAAAGAAGAACTCATTCCAAACCTTCTCAAACTCTTCCAAAAGATCGAAGAGGAAGGGACACTCCCAAAGACATTCTATGAAGCCACCATCACCCTGACACCAAAACCAGACACTACCAAAAAAATATTTTACAGGTTAATACCTTTGATGAACATAGATACAAAAATTGTCAGCAAAATACTAGCAAATTGAATCAAACAACACATAAAAAGTATCACATACCATGATCAAGTTGGATTCATTTTAGGGTCATAAGAATGGTTCAACATAGCCAAATCAATCTATGTGATATACACATTAACAAAAGAAAAGACAAAAACCACATGATTATCTCAATAGATGCTGAAAAAGCATTTGGCAAAATTCAACATTCATTCATGATTAAAATTCTCACCAAAATGAGTATACAGGAAACATATCTCAACATAATAAAAGTCATTTATGACAAACCCACAGTCAGTATAATAGTGAAAAGCTGAAAGCCTACCTGCTAAATTCTGGAATAAGATAAGGATGCCCACTCTTATCACTTCTTTTCAACATAGTATTGGAAGTCAGCCACAAGAATCAAAGAAGAAAAAGAAATAAATAGCATCCAAATTGAAACAGAAGAGGTAAAATTGCCTTTGGATGCAGATGACATGATATCCTATACACTGACTCTTTGTGATCCCATGGATTGTAGCCTGCAAGGCTCCTCTGTCCATGGAATTCTCCAGGCAAGTATACTGGAGTGGGTAACCATTTCCTTCTCCAGGGGATCTTCCCAACCCAGGGATTGAACCTGGGTCTCCTGCATTGCAGGCAGATTCTTTACTGTCTGAGCCACCAGGGAAGTCCAGAAAACCTGAAACACTCCACACAAAAGCTATTAGAACTAATAAATTAATTCAGTAAGTTAGCAGGATACAAGATTGATATACGTAAATCTGTTGCATTTATTTATACTAACAATGAAATCAGAAAGAGAAAGTTAAAACTAATGATCATATTTAAAATCATGTCAAAAAAAATACCTAGGGAGGAATTTAACCAAGGATGTGAAAGACCTATATGCTGAGAACTACAAAACACAGAAAGGAAATTGAAGATGATACAAAAAAACATGAAAAAATATCTGATGATCTTGGTTTGGGAGAGCTAATGTTGTTAAAATGGCCATACTACTCAAAGCAATCTATAGATTTAATATTATCAAGGATAATATTAAATATCAAATTACCCGTGACATTTTTCACAGAGTTAGAACAAATAATTATAAAATTTATATGGAAACACAAAAGACCCAGAATTGTCAAAATAATTCTGAGGAAAAAGAATAAAGTGGGAGGCATAAACCTCCCAGACTTTAGACAATTCTATAGCATGGTACTGGTGCAAAAATAGACATACAGATTAATGGAACAGAATAGAAAACCCAGAAATAAACCCAAATACCTATGGTCAACCTTCAACAAAGGAGGCAAGCATACAAAATGGAGAAAAGACAGTCTCTTCAGCAAGTGATATTGGGAAAGCTGGACAGCCACATGTAAATCAATGAAGTTAGAACACTGTCAGACTACACACAGAAATAAACCCAAAATGGCTTAAAAACTTAAATATAAGACGTAACACCATAAAACTTCTTGAAGAAGACATAGGCAAAACATTCTTGGACATAAATCATAGCAATATTTTCTTAGGTCAGTTTCCCAAGGCAAAAGAAATAAAAGCAAAAATAATCAAATGGGAGCTAACCAAATTTATAAGCTTTTGCAGAGCAAAATAAACCATAGAGAAAACAAAAAGACGATCTATGGACTGGGAGAAAATATTTGCAAATGATGAGACCAACAAGGGCTTAATTTCCAAAATATACAACAGCACATACAACTCAATATCAAACAAACAAAACAAACAACAATCAAAAACTGGGCAGGAAACCTAAAGAGACCTTTCTCCAAAGAAGATATACAGATAGCTAACAGTCATATGAAAAGATGTTCCACATTGCTTCTTATTAGAGAAATGCAAATCAAAATTACAATGAGGTATCACCTGACATGGGTGAGAATGTGGAGCCATCATCAAAAGTCTGCAAAGAATAAATGCTGCAGAGGGTGTAGAGAAAAGGGATCTTCCTACACTGTTGGTGGGAATGTAAATTGGTACAGCCACTATGAAAAAGAATATGGAGGGTCCCTAAAAACTAAAAACAGAGCTACCATTAGATTCCACAATCCCACTCCTTGGCATATATCTAGAGAAAACTCTAATTTACCCAAGTGTTCATAGCAGCAATATTTACAATAGCCAAGACATGGAAGCAACCTAAATTTCCATCAATAAATGAATGGATAAAGAATATGTAGTATATATACACATTGGAATGCTACTCAGCCATAAAAAAGAATGAATTGCCATTTGCAGCAACATGGATGAATCTAGAGATTATCATCCTAAGTGAAATAAGTCAGATAGAGAAAGACAAATATCATATTATATCACTTACATGTAGAATCTAAACTATGATACTAAAGAAGTTATTTACAAACATAAACAGGCTCACAGGCATAGAAAACAAACTTATGGCTACCAAAGGGGAAAGGGGAGAGAGGGATAAATTAGGCATATGGGATTAACAGATACACACCACAATGTATAAAACAGATAAACACCAAAGATTTAGTATACAGCACATGGAACTATATTCAGTATCTTGTAATAAAGCCTATAATAGAAAAGAATTTGAAGCTGTGTATCTGAAACCAACACAATATTGTAAATCAACTACAGTTAAATAAATACTAAAAAAGTTTAAAATGCTATATCATTTATATATGATAAAAATATAATACTTAGAACAAAGTTAATAAAATATATTCAAACCTATATCCTGAAAACTACAAAAACAAACTTTACCCTTGCGCCAAAGACAAATGTCATCTAAATATGTATCAAAGACATAAATCAAAGAACTTAAACGATAAAATTCTGGAAGAAAACAAATGAAAGGATCATTATGAATCTAGTTAAGGTGAATACTTCTCAGAATACAAAAAAAAAGTCATATAGAAAGCCTACATAGAAAAATTTAAAAGGTCACATAACAGGAGAAAATATTTTCAAAACATATTTTTAAAGAATTATATATATATACACACACATACATATATATATACACACACAATTCAATAATAGGAGTACAAACATCCTGATTTTCATGGACATTTCTCCAAAAAACATACAGAGATGGCCAATAAGCACATGAACATGTTCAGTATTATAGTCACGTGCTGTGCTGTCGCTCAGTCATGTCCAACTCTTTGCAACCCTAAGGACTGTAGCCCTCCAGTCTCCTCTGTCCATGGGATTCTCCAGGCAACAATACTAGAGTGGGTTGCCATGCTCTCTTCCAGGGGATCTCCCCAACATAGGAATTGAACCCACCTCTCTTACATCACCTGCATTGGCAGACAGGTTCTTTACCACTAGCGCCACCTGAGAAGCCCATCATGAGTCACAGAGTTCTGCAAATTAAACCACAGTGAGCTACCACTACACATTCACTCTAGGCTAAAAGAAAATGAACCAAAATAAAAAGGTAATAAACAGAAGTCAATTACTTTCTTATATACCAGCAATGAACAACTGAAATTTGAAATTAAAAACAACACTATTTAAATCAGTACCAAAAGATGAAATATATATAACTTTAAAAAAATATATATGTAAGATCTATAAGAGGAAACTACAAAACTTCGATGAAAGAAATCAAGAAGATCTAAATAAATGGAGAGATGTTTCATATTCATGGATATGAAGATATAATACTATTAGATTCTGTTCTTGCCAACTTGATCTACAGATTTGGCACAATTCCAATCAAAACTACTGGATGTCCCTTCAGATGGTAAAGAATCCTCCTGCAATGTGGGAGACCTGGGTTCAGTCTCTGGGTTGGGAAGATTTCCTGGAGTAGGGCCTGGCAACCCATTCCAGTATTCTTGCCTGGAGAATCCCCATGGACGGAGGAGCCTGGCAAGCTACAGTCCATGGGTTGCAAAGAGTCAGACACACTGAGAGACTAAGCACACACAGCACCATCAAAATCCCACCAAGATTTTTGTGGATCTCAATAAACTAATTCTAAAGTTTATATGGAAAGGCAAAAGACCCAGAATAATCAAGCAATACTGAAGAAGAGGAATACAACTAAAGGACTGATACTACACAATGGCAAAAATTACTATAAAGTTATTGTAATCAAGAGAGTTTGGTATTGGTGAAAGGATACACAAATAGATCAATGGAAAAGAATAGAAAGCCCAGAAATAGATCCACAAATATAGTCAAGTGATCTTCGACAAAGGAGCAAAGGCAATTCATTGGAAAAAGAAAACTCTTTTCAATAAATGGTGCTGGACAACTGGATATCCACAAATACAAAAATGAATCTAGACCCAGACTTTATACCAATATGGATCACACACATAAATGTAAAATGCAAAAGTATAAAACTTCTAGAAGATAAAATAGGAGAAAATATAGGTGACCTTGTTCTTGGTGATGAATTTTTAGATTTCATACCAAAAGCACAATCCATGAAAGAAAAAAAAATGATAAATTGGATTTCATTAAAATAAAAAATGCTTGCTTTGAGAAAGGCACTGTTAAGAGAATGGAAACACAAGATAGACTGGGAGAAAATGTTTGCAAAGACATATATATGAGAAAGAATTTGTGCCCAAAATATTCTAAGAACTCTTAAAATTCTAAAATAAGAAAATAAGTAACTCAGTTAAAAATAGGCAAAAGATCTGAAAAGACACCTGAGCAAAGACTATATAATATATGAATAGCAAATAAGCATATGAAAAGACATTCAACTCATATGTCATTAGGGAATTGCAAAGTAAAACAACGAGATGACACTACAAATCTATTAGAGCAACTAAATTCCAAAACACTGACAACAATTGCTGATGATAATATGGAGCGACAAGAACACTCACTCATTGCTGGTGGGAATGCAAAATGGTGCAGCCACGGTGGAAGACACTTTGGCAGTTTCCTACAAAGCTAAACATAGTCTAACCATGTGATCCAGCAATTGTGTGCCTTAGTATTTACCCAAATGAGTTGAAAACATTATCTGCACAAAAACCTACACATGAATGTTTATAGCAGCTTCATTCATAATTGCCAAAACTTGGAAGCAACCACAATGTCCTTCTATAGTAAACGGGAATAAAAGACTGTGGTACATCTGGCCAATGGACTATTATTTGTCAATAAAAAGAAATGAGCTATAAAACCTTGAAAATACATGGAAGATCCTTAACTACACATTACTAAGTGAAAGAAGCCAGTCTGAAAAGGCTACATACTGTAAGATTCCAACTGTATGACATTCTGGAAAAAGCAACAGTAAAGAGACAGTAAAAAGATAAGTGTGGTTGCTAGGGGTTCAGGAGAGAGAGAGGGTAAGTAGAACACAGAGTATATGTAGGGTGGTAAAATATTCTGTATACTGTGATAATGAACACATGGCATACACTTGTTAAAACTCATATAACTGTAGGACACAAAGAATGAACCCAAATTCAGAACTATGGACTTATTTCATGATTATATCAATATTAGTTTATCAGTTTTAACAAATGTGCTACATTAATGCAAAATGTCAGTAGTAGAGAAAACTGAGGGGGAACAGATAAAGTAACTCTCCATACATTCTCTTCAGTTTTTTGTATATCTAAAACTTCTCTAACACTTAAGTTTAATAATTAAAAAAACACTGAAAATGCCAAGTGTAGGTGGGGATGTTGAGCAACTAGGACTCTTATATGCTGCTAGTAGGAATACAAAATGGTATAGCTACTTTGGAGAACAGTTTGACAGCTTCTTATAAAAGTATTCAATTGCTATATAACCCAGAAATTATCCTCAGAGAGAATTTCAATGCAAATATATGTGCAAACAAAAACCTGTATAAGAACATTTATAACAGAATTACTTACAATAGCAAAAAAGTGGAAAACACCCAAACGTCCATCAACTAATGAATAAATACACTACTCAACAATAATAAATAGGGGCTTCCCTGGTAGTCCAGTGGCTAAGACTCTGTGCTCCCAATGCAGGGGACCCAGGTTAGATCCTTGGTCAGGGAACTAGATCCCACATGCCACAACTAAGACCTGGCACAGCCAAATAAATAAACATTTTAATAAAACAATAGTAAAGAACAAACTGCTCATACATACAATTACAGAGATGAATCATAAAAACATGTACCTGTGATGGATTCATTTTGATATTTGGCAAAACTAATACAATTATGTAAAGTTTAAAAATAAAATAAAATTAAAAAAAAAAAAAAAAAACATGTGCTAAATGAAAGAAGCCAAATACAAAAGGCTACATACTATATGACTCCATTTATATATTACAGAAGAAGCAAAACTATAAAGACAGATAAATTCTTTCCCAGATAACTGACTGCAAACAGGCACAAGTGACCTTTTTGAGGGGAGGGAAATTTTCTGTATCTTTATTGCAGTGGTGGTCATGGTTATCTGATCATATACATCTGTCGAAATTTTGAAATGTGTACTCTCAAGGGTACATTTTATTTCATGAGAAGTGTGTCTTAATAAATTTGAGTAAAAAATTGAAGATGCCTAGGAATATATCTTCGGAGAAGGCAATGGCACCCCATTCCAGTACTCTTGCCTGGAAAATCCCATGGACGGAGGAGCCTGGTAGGCTGTAGTCCACTGGGTTGCTAAGAGTCAGACACGACTGAGTGACTTCACTTTCACTTTTCACTTTCATGCATTGGAGAAGGAAATGGCAACCCACTCCAGTGTTCTTGCCTGGAGAATCCCAGGGACGGGGCAGCCTGGTGGGCTGCTGTCTATGGGGTCGCACAGAGTCGGACACGACTGAAGCGACTTAGCAGCAGCAGCAGGAATATATCTTATACATAAAAGTATTAATAAAACTATAAATCTCTATCAAAGATTATAAAAATAGAATTTAAATAATATTGAGATACACTATTCATAAGTAGTAAATCTCTTTATCAAAAATATGCCAATTCTGCTTGAATTCATTCTACATATTCAATAAAATTGGAAGAAAAATCAGCATGATTTTATTGGAATTTGACAATCTTATTTTAAAAATTAAGTTAAAGGGAATAAAGGGCCAAAAATAATCAAGACAACTCAGAAAGAACAAGAAAAATGGTGTGGGTGTGGGTAACTGCAGAGAATGAAAAATAACTTGACCTTACAAAATAATCAAGATTGATATAAAGCATTCATAATTAAAACAACACAAGTGTACACAAATGGATTAATAGAGCATATAGACAGGCCAGAAATAGATGCAAGCATCTATGGAAATTAGGTTATATGATGGACTTTACATTGTAAATCAGTTGTGTATAAATTAACAAATGATATTTGACATAGAAAAAAATCGACCTATATTTCACATCACATGTAAAAATAAAATCCAGATGTTCTTAAAAAGTGAAGCAAAATGTTTTAAATTTTAAAGAAAATTTGGAGAAAGTCTTTTATGTTGATGGAATAAGAAAATACTTCTTAAATATGACACAAAAATAACAATTCATGAAGGAAAAAATTCATAAATTTATAATGAAAATCTAAAATTTCTATACTAAAAATGACCCTATAAACAAACAGAAAGCCAAGGTGACATATTAGAAGCAGATATATGCAACATATATAACTGACAAATAATTAGTATCCAGAATATAAAAAGAACTCTTTTACAAATCAGTTAGTAGAAAGTGACCAAACAAAAAATAAGCAAATGTGGGTGGCTCTGCATGTTATATTTTGAAAGGATATGGGAAAAAATGAAGCTGGGCCTAGACTCAAAGGGAAGATAAAGTTTATCTGCAATGTTTTATTTCATTAAGACATATCTGAACAAGAAATAACAAAATGCTAATAACACTTGTTCATTCTGAGAAAGCATATATGTGGTTATTTGCTCATTGTTTTACATACTTCTGAGTCTCCTTGTCAATATTTTAAATTCTTCAAAGTTAAAAAATAGAAGAAAACAAACATGTAAAAAATTTATAATAATAAATTTGAGTTAAGTGGAAGGAATGAAAGTTAAAATTATAAATAACATTTTCTCTGTATGTATAGAGAGATCCAGTTCATAAAATTAAAAACATAAAATAGATGTTACTGCTATTATATACTCTCTATGCATGCATGCAAAACTGCTTCAATCATGTCTGACTCTGTATGACACTATAGACTGTAGCCCACCAGGCTCCTCTGTCCATGGGATTCTTCAGGTAAGAATACTGGAGTGGGTTGCTGTGCCCTCCTGCAGGGAATCTTCTCAATCCAGGGATCAAACCTGCATCTCCTGCATTGCAAGTGGATTCTTTACCTACTGAGCCACTCGGGAAGCCCCTATACACTCTATATAGTTATACAAATTAAGTAGAAGAGCTGAGGTAATAAAAACTGCAACTGCAATAAGATTTAAACTTTGCAACTAGATCAAGAAGAGACAAGCTAGAAGAAATGAAAAACAGAAAAAGAAACCCAAAGAGAACATACTAAATATAATAATTTGTACTATAATATATAATATGGTATCACAGAATGGTCAGAAAGAATGCTTTATTCAATATTTGGTACTGTAAAACCACTTAAGAGGAAAACAATTTTGAAAAGTACCTCACACCACAATAAATTCCAGGGGGATTAAACAATTAAACATAAGCAATAAAAATGAAAACACAATCCATTCAAACACTTATCCCATTTTGGATAAGGAAAAACTTCTTAAATATTAATTTATCAGAAAAAAAATACAAATGAAAAGAGACAGAGGCATAAATAATTACATAAAAGCTAATTTGTACATTAAAGTTAAATTAAAACACAATCTGGAAAATACATTCCACATATACCCCAGAAGAAAGATCTGCTGCTACTGCTGCTGCTAAGTCGCTTCAGTCGTGTCTGACTCTGTGTGACCCCATGGACGGCAGCCTACCAGGCTCGCCTGTCCCTGGGATTCTCCAGGCAAGAACACTGGAGTGGGTTGCCATTTCCTTCTCCAATGCATGAAAGTGAAAAGTGAAAATGAAGTCGCTCAGTCGTGTCCGACCTTCAGCAACCCCATGGACTGCAGCCTTCCAGGCTCCTCTGTCCATGGGATTTCCAGGCAAGAGTACTGGAGTGGGCTGCCATTGCCTGAAGAAAGATCTAATGTCTAGTACATGCACACATTGTCCCCACAAGTGAATAAGAAACACTTAAGTTCTCAAAAGAAAAATGCATATAGGTCATCAATACATGCTTACAGGAAGGAAACAAAAGTGACCAGGAAACACAGGAAAGTATCCATGCTAACTATAATAAAAGAAACATATTAAAATTATAGAATACTGTTTTGCCTCTATCAGATTGGCAAAGAATTTAAACATGTGAATGTATGGCAAAAACCACCACAATATTGTAAAGTAATTAGCCTCCAATTAAAAAAAAAGAATAACAATACCCAGTACTGGCATAGGATTACTAGCAGAAATTGGCCATCTTATACAGTAGGACAACTTCACACTTATGTCAAGAACCTTTGAAAATGTAATATCCTTAGGCACAATAATATCCTTAGGCACAAAGACTCAGACACAACTGAGCAACTGAACTGAACTTAGGCACAGTAATGCCTTCATAAAAACCCATAAAACAAACAAAATAGAAAAAAAAAATCCCTGTACTTGACAGGCTTACCTTTTAATACAAGGATTCAGGTAACAAATAAATAAAATATCTAGTCTGTTAGGTGATGATACAGACCAGAGAGAAAAAATAAGGCAAGAAAGGAAAAAAGTAAGTGTTAAGGGAGAAGAGTTTTCATTTTTATGTTACAGTTGTTACAGAAGACCTCATCGAGGTGACATTGAATAAAAACCTGAATGGGGCAAGGTTCAAAGAAGCAAAGATTTATGCATAAGGGTATATACATTGCAAGGCTATTTATGATAACTTACAAGTGAAAATAATTTAAATGACCAATATAGGATCTCTTAAATAAATTGGGTATAAATTTTACAACTGAAAATTATGTACAGTAGCTGTTAGAATTGTTTGAAGGCTGCTGAATCACATGGGAAATGCTCACAATATGATACCAATGGAGAAACCACATATAAAATAGAATATAAGGTATGATCTCAATCATGTAAACATGGAAACATCTGGAAGGAAGTAGAACAAGTTATCTTTGGGCTAGGTATTCAGAGGTGATTTGTATTAGCTTCTCTCCATTTTCCAAATTTTCTGAGGCTGTTTTACTTTTATATCTGGAAAAAATCTGTTTAAAGGCAGATTTTATAGCCTCAAGGTAGATTAATAAATGTGCAAAATGTTTTGAACGATGGCACTTATCAGCCATGCCTTGAGTACAGAGTCCAGATTTCCAGATTTGGACACTGTGTGTTAAGTATGATACTGAAAATTGAAGTATCTCAAGTAGAAGATACTCAAAATATATGTCATATGAGCTTCTCTTGTACTATTTTAAAAAGTTATTTTATGCTATGATCACTTACATAATCCATTCCCATCCACCTCCCCTTCCTTTCAAAAAAATCTGTGTAATACTTGATTTCTTTTAAGAAATCATTTTCTAAAGAGAAAAAGCACCCTTCAAAATATACTTCCTGGAGATTTTTATTCTTCCTTCTGTGTATGGTGAGGAGACATACTGTGTATAAATGTCAATATTTTAAAAGCCACGTTTGAAATATAAAAGGTGTTTTTCTATTACCAACCAATATTTCCCTTTATCATATATGTTCCCCCTAGGAAGAGACAACATTTAAGAACATGAGTTAATCATCTTGCCTCTATTTCACAGTATACTGTACCATTTTTTTTTCAGTACTCTTAGTGTATTTCAAACCAGCAATAGTAGAAATATCATCCAATACCCAGATTTACTACAGATTTTAGAATACAATCAGTTCTGTCCTTAGCTAACAAGACAGTCATGATTTCAGCAATCTCATAAATGGAACAATAAAAGGGTCTTGCTGTGATCTCTTTCAGACCCTGTGAATTATTCCACCGAAGTTAGCAACCTTCAGAATTCCATATAAAATCCTGTGTTTCTTAAATAAATAACTGGGCCTGAACTACCTGCACAGGACCATTAGAATATAGTACAGAATAGAGCATGAACCACAGAACCTTACAGTTGGGAGTCTTTATAAATCATCCAGGTCTAATCCAACCCTCCTCATTTTACCATTAGAAGCTCAAATAAGACAGGTGATTTGTCACAAGAAACTAAGCCTCTATGCCAGGACTAGAACCTAGGAGTAGGCTATCCAAAATCCTATTTAAGAGAGATCTTTAATATCTAATTATTCATCATTTTTAAAATCAAGTGCCTCTTTCTCTAATTTATAGAATGGGGAAAGTTGGGAGGTCTGGAAAGAGTCCTGGCTCATTGACAGTTTCAGCTGTGCAACACGACATGTAATCTTTCCTTACAGCACTATCATCGGTTGAACATCTGCAAAATGGATACGCATCACCCAGTCTTAACTGTTAGGAAGCACTGTGAGCATCAAAATGGGGGAGGACTGTTAGAAGCAGGGTATCGTGTCTCAGTACATTCAACTTCTGTGAAAAGTCTAACATGTTGACCACACCTTCCTTCTTAAAGCAGTACATTTTCCTCTATACACTGATGGCAAAATACAATTATATAGTTCAGTAGCTTGTAGAATAAAGTCTATCTCCACATCTAAACCATGAGCCCCAAAGTGACAACAACCATGTCTATTTTGGTCACTATTATATGGGACATGCTTAGTCAATCTTATGTAGTCACAAAATATTTGTTCAATCAGTGGATAAGGCCTCTCTTCTCTTGGCTCTTTCACAATACTGCTGCTGCTGCTAAGTCGCTTCAGTCATGTCTGACTCTGTGCGACCCCATAGACGGCAGCCACCAGGCTCCCCTCATCCTTGGGATTCTCCAGGCAAGAACACTGAAGTGGGTTGCCATTTCCTTCTCCAATGCATGAAAGTGAAAAGTGAAAGTGAAGTCGCTCAGTCATGTCCGACTCTTAGCAACCTGATGGACTGCAGCCTACCAGGCTCCTCCGTCCATGGGATTCTCCAGGCAAGAGTACTGGAGTGGGTTACCAGTGCCTTCTCCATTCACAATACTGTACTCCCCTAATTTTCCTTCTACATGTCTGATGTCTCCTCCTTCATAGCTTTCATACAAACTGATATTTGTTTTCCCTTTCCTGATGGCTCACATGGTAAAGAATCTGCTCACAATGTGGGAGACCCGGGTTTAATCCCTGGGGTCAGGAAGATCCCCTGGAGAAGGGAATGGCTACCTACTCCAGTTTTTCTTGCCTTGACAATTCCTTGGACAGATAAGCCTGGTGGGCTATATAGTCCATGGGGTCGAAAAGAGTCAGACAGGACTGAGCAGCTAACACTTTGGGCTTCCCAAGTGGCGCTGGCGGTACAGAGCACGTCTGCCAATGTAGGAGACATGAGAAACGTAGGTTCAGTCTCTAGGTTGGGAAGATCCCCTGGAGGAGGGCATGGCAACCCACTCCAGTATTCTTGCCTGAAGAATCCCAAGGATAGAGGAGCCTGGTGGGCTACAGTCCACAGGGTCGCAAAGAGTCGAACACGACTGAAGCGACTTAGCATGTACACATCCTAAGATAAGCATTCTCCAAAGAAATCCTTAGATCCTTTTTTTTCTACTTCAAGTTTTGCTTCTTTATCGATAACTCTCAAATCCCTCTCTCCAGATAAGTTCTTTCCAGAGCTCCAATCCCATATTTTTTTCCAACTGTGCCCAGTACTTCTTGGTGGGCTATAGCAATAGTACTACCTGTGTGACCTCACTCAAATCAAGTCACTCCACCTCCAAGGATCAGATTGCTCATCCATAAAATAAGGGAGATGACTCTACTACATAAAGAGCAAAGTCCTAAGTTTCCAAGCTAGCATTCAATATTATTTATAGTGAAGCCCTCCAAGTACCTCACAAAACATTTATCACATACTTACCATACTCCAATGCAACTGAATTCACTGTTCCCAATACATTTTTCTGGCCTCTGCCTAGAACACCTTTCCCATCCCCCAAACTCTCTCCACAGTTTGTCCAATTTTCAAAACCCAGTTCAAATGCTACTTCCAGGAAGCTGTTTTTGATCTCTTTGGCTGCAAGCCCTTTCCTTCTTTTATGAGTGTGGCTCTCATAGTATCATAGTTGTTTGTGTATTTCTTCTCTCTCCTATTTGACTGTGTCATCTTGGAGGGCAGAGACTATTCCTAAATCAGTCTGTGTCTCCCACATTTTCTTTGGTCCATAATGTGCTCGTAATAATCTTATACGAATAGATTCAGTTAAAGTCATATCAGCCTCCTTGCTTGAAAGCCTTCAATCAGTCCCTTTGTTTCTAGAATAAAGGCCAAAATCCTTACAGTGTCCCACTCCAGCCATCCCAGAGTTTGCTCAATTTTCCAAAGTCACTATGCTTCTCTCATCCTAGGATCCTCATGCGTGCTCTTCCCTTCATCTAGAAAACTACTCCATCCCTTCTATCACCGTCACCCCACCCGCATGTCTTTATTCAGCCTTAATATTACTTCCTCAAGGAAGGTTTTCTTAAACCCCAAACCAGATCAGATTTCCTCTGTTATATACCTTCCTAGCCCTACTCCACCCATACTTTTCCTTTAAAACATGTGTTGCTGACTGAAATAACACAGTTGTGTGATTATCTGATTTATTACCTCTTCCCCATCAGACTACAAGCCCCAAATAAGCAAGTACCATGTCTGTGTAGCTTACCTTTCTAACATCTGCACGGTGCTTAACCATATCACTGAATAAATAGCTGTTGAATGACTGAACTGATGAATGACTGGGTTAAAGGTAAAAATTTGGGACCTAGAATGTAGAAAAATATTTTCTTATCTTCCTATAATTCCTTCAAAGTAAAATTAAGATGCCTGGTAGCTATCTGGGACAGGTGAGCTTGCCTTCTAATTCAACATAAGAAATTTGTAAAAATACGATGAATATTGCCCCCCAAAATGCTGGAAAGAAAACAAAATTACTTTTAAAATGAACATATGGCCCCAAAAGTCATCACTAGCACCAACTCGTCTGTTCCTTTAATTTAACAAGCACCTACTTTATGCCATATACTATGATAGTGTCTGACGTTACAATAAACTGGACTGATACAGCCCCCTACTAGCTTGAAATATATAATCTAAGAGTGGAATTTATAGAAGCTTTTAAAAACCCGTTATTGCAGTCACAACACCCAACTAATGCTACTTTGAGAGGATATTAAATTTTCCATCAAAGGAGATACTAACCTGAGGGTGAAAGATCATTTGGCAGGGATTATTTAGAAACTATAACTGGGCCCAATCTGAGCCTCTTAAATTAGATAGATGGGCAGGTAGCCTAGAACAGTGCTGCTCGAAGTGTGGTCCAAGGATCATTGCTTATCTACAAACTATTATTACTAGACAGCAATGACCTAAGTATAAAAATTGAGAAGCACACACATGCAGAAATTGAGAATATGTACTTACAAAATGTAGCAACTCAACTTGAAAAAAATTAATTTTATGTCTGTTGAATCTAACAATAAAATGATAGCGTATATTTTGCATGGCTTTTATTTTTCTAGTAATTCATACTTAATGTATTTTACTAAAGAAACTATCTGTGGTGGATTGGGAAATTTTAAAAAACTGGTTCTTCACCTAGATAGTTTGAAAAACACTGGACATCTAGGTTGCTTCCATGTCCTGGCTATTATAAACAGTGCTGCGATGAACATTGGGGTACACGTGTCTCTTTCCCTTCTGGTTTCCTCAGTGTGTATGCCCAGCAGAGGGATGGTATGGGGAGGGAGGAGGGAGGAGGGTTCAGGATGGGGAACGCATGTATACCTGTGGCGGATTCATTTTGATATTTGGCAAAACTAATACAATTATGTAAAGTTTAAAAATAAAATAAAATTAAAAAAAAAAAGAAAAGCACTGGAACAGCAGTTTAAGGATTACCTGTCATTTTGTTGAAAATGCAAAACTCAGGTTCCCACCCCAGACCCTCGGAATCGGAATTAACATTTTAACAAGATCCTCAGGGGATTCTTTTGCACGTTCAAGTTTGAGAAGAACTGGCCTAGATGATTTCTGAAGTCCCTTAGAACCCTGAGATTTTACAATTTACTTCAGACAGAGAATTGCAGAGCTGAAAACCCCTCAGAGAAGCTGAGATCCATGCAGAGGAAATCATGTGTCTAACGTAACTGGCAATTTTTTCAGAGCTAGCAATAGAACTCAACTTTCCTAACAACCAGGTCAGTTTTCCACTCCAACACACCACATGCTCACTCCTATTCCACCCAGTCCCCCTCTGTACCATCCCCTCAGTGATGTCATTGTTCCTGAGACACTGATATAACAATTTATTCTTCTATCTTTTATATACTATGAATCTTGAATCACAAGATTCCAAATGTTTCCTTTATAATTATGGTTAACCCTTTCTTCCCAAATCTTCCCACATGCTTATTCTCTGCCTGCTATATGGACATTCTGGGGCTTCAGAAGAAATAGCACTGATTTCTGGTTTTTGGAAAAGAACAGAGACCATCTTTGTTCCCATCAGTCCACTTGATACCAGATAGCAAGCTTTTCCAAGGAAGAGAACATACAAGATTAAGGCTGCTTTACAAAACTCAGTATGATCAGTCTGTGGCTGACAAACAAGAGAATGGTATAATAGGCCATATTAATAAAAGTCTAGTCCCCCAAATGAGACACATGATGATCCCTTCCTTGTGGTCCTGTCAGATTCAAGGCTTGAGGGGAGAGATACAGCTGTCTTCAACTATCTAAGGCACTATTATTAAGAAGCAAATTTGTTCTAGAAAGTCCCAAAGAACCAACGAAGAGACGTTACAGGGAGATAGACATTGGCTTATAACAGGGATTACTTCCTGACAGTATAGAAGGAGCCACCTAATGAGCTCTCTGTCACTCCAGGGAGTTCAAATAGAAATTAGTCAAAGAATTGGATGCTTAGGACAAATTCAAGTACTGGGTGGAGAAGTAAAGCTTAATAACCTTTAGGGATCCTTCCAGTTCCAAGGTTTTAGTACTCTACAATTTTCAGAACAAGGTGACTCGAAGCTCTCAGAAGAAAAGAGCGACAGCTGGTCCTAAAAGGAGTCTTTAGCTGGATGTTAGATGGATGAGGCCATGACAATGGAAAAATGAAGTCTTTCCTGGCATTCTTTTCAAAGGAAAGCAGGCTGTCCAAGGAAAGTCTTTTGGGCAGCCCCTCTAGGAAATCCAGATGAGGCTTGGCTCCACAATAGCTAGACACTATGCCCCACTCTAAATTCCTGTTACTTTACACAAGGACTCTGCTGCTGCTAAGTCACTTCAGTCGTGTCCGACTCTGTGTGACCCCACAGACGGCAGCCCACCAGGCTCCCCCCTCCCTGGGATTCTCCAGGCAAGAACACTGGCGTGGGTTGCCATTTCCTTCTCCACTGCATGAAAGTGAAAAATGAAACTGAAGTCGCTCAGTCATGTCCGACTCTTAGCGACCCCATGGACTGCAGCCTACCAGGCTCCTCCGTCCGTGGGATTTTCTAACCAAGAGTACTGGAGTGGGTTGCCATTGCCTTCAATGACAAAGGACTCTACTACTTTCCAAAAAAGAATTGCCAGGCAGCACCCTTTCTAGTATACCTACACTTGCCTAACAGACGAGGGTAGAAAATTCTCCCCAGGGAGGCAGTGGTGCTTAGTGGTCAAGACTGTACATTCTGGAACCAGGTTGCCTGTGTTCTAATTCCCAGTCAGGGCATTTAATTGCTAAACGTCTCTGTGCCTCAGTTTCCTCATCACTAAGAAAAATGATAGTATCTTGCTTCATATGGTTAATGTAAGAATAATACATGTTAAAGTCACAGCCGAAGATTTGAAACATTGTAAGCACTCAACAGTGTCAGCAATTGGCATTGCAGGTGTTATAATTACTACCACGGGTACAGCTGTGTCGCCAACTCAAAGAGCCCCCATCAAGCAACCAGATCTTCACCCCGACCAATTCAGAGAGGATATACTACAAGAGCTTTAGCCAACCCTTGCATAGCTACAGACACCCAGAACCTACTGACCCTCAATAAATCATACCATTCACACCAATCAGCTCTTCACCCTGCACTCTCTAAATCCAACAGCCACCCCTCCCCCAGTCCTCCTGCCTAAGCCACCCGCAGCCACAGCCAGAGGAGCAGCAAACTGGAAATTCAGTTCCAGACAAACCATCAGGTGTTTCTTCCCTCCCAAGGACAGAGCTGGACCTAATACCAAGCCTGCCAGTTGATGGGGTGGGATATCTGAATCCTGGGTCTAGCCTATCAGCTTAACTACCTGGAATGGGGAGTGGGCAGGCAATGGGCTTCCCACAGAGAAGCAAGGGAAACCTCCCAAGTTTGTGAAGGAACTCAGGCCCAAAGAGCCTCTTAAGGGAAGGGGGGAGGTCTCCACCTGCTTTCAAAGGAAACAGTTATTTACAACTTTCTACTCACTTGCATCTGGGGGAGGTAATAGGGAGAGGGGAAAGGGACTACAATGTATTCTCCTTTCTCATTTCCAGCAAGGAGAAGCAGCTGCAGAGAAAGAGTTAAAGGAGCAAGGAAGCTCCAGCCATTACCCCATCCCTGTGCTTAGGGCTGTCTGGGGGGTCATGACAGTGCTTTCTGCTCTGGCTAGGGGCCACTCGGTGTCTTTCTGCAGCAGCTGCCGGCCCCCCAAGCAATTTGCAAGGTCAATGCTGACCTGCTTCCTAAAAGGAACAAAACAATTCACTGACAATGAAGCAAATAGCGCATACACCAACCACATCGCAAACCCCTCTTCCTCAAATCAGGTTTTACCCCTGTGTCTCCCTGCCCAGATGCCGACTCTGGGCTTCCACCAGCCCCACTGGGAAACCCAGGATAGCATCACAGCTGCAGAGCATGTCTCGCCTCGCTGGCCAACCCAAGGAGACTCTCCGTACGGGGGAGAGATGTTATCGCTTAAGGAGACCTGAGCTTGGGGGAGGGGGAAGGAGGGAAAGCTATGTTTCTTACCAAGCGCCACAGTCACTTCCCCGAAGCGGAGAGAAGAGAAGGATGAACGAACTGAAACAAGTTGGAGGTTGAGCCCTCACAGAGCTCGGCTTCCTCTTCTGTTTCTCTGGGTCTCTCCCTGGTCCCTCTCCCGTCTGTCTCTCTGGTTTGCTCGCTAGCTTGCGCGCGCTCACGCTCTCCGTCTCTCTCTCTCTCACCCTCCCTTCCTTCCTCTCTCTCTCCCCCTCTCTCGCTCCCTTCTCTTCTCTCTCTCTCCCCCCCCCCCACCTCCCTTCCCACTTCCCCTCCCCCTTTGCTGGTTTTGGATTCACCACTGCTTGGTGCTGAGCACGCGGCTGTGCTGGGGCTCAGAATACAGCGCTGCAAAGGTTTGCATCTGTGGTTGTTTTAGGAAAGACTAAAGTAGTATTTGATTCTTTAAGCTATCCAGCAGAGAAACAGGGAAGCTCTGAGAGAAGGGGAAGAGCAAAGGAAGCAAAGGGAAAGGAAAGAGAGCATAAAGGATAAGAGCGAATAGGAGGATAAAGGAAGTATGGATTACCATACTTGATGTGTGATGCTTACTAGCTAGCTGCTCCTAGACGGAAGATAAATGGTCTGTCTCCCTTTCATCCCTATGGGCGCGCCTTAGCCCAGGCTCCATATAAAGGTTGGACAAATCTGTCTGTTCACATTACATCTCTGAGGACAATAATGAACTAAAAAAATAATAATACTACTACATCAAAGAGGTTGCCATTCCCACTCCACTAAGAAGAAAGGGTTCAGCCACATTGATCTGCCACCCCCACCTCCAACCAAGTAGAAGTGTAGACCCAATACAGAACTGTCAGCTGGAGCTTACCTCCAGGCAAAACAGTCAAGCAGCAGAACCACAAAGCTTTCCTTTCAAAAACCTCTAAAGGGAATATTGGTGTATGTAAGTTTGTGAGCCTACATGTAAGTTTGCACAAGGAGAAAGAAAGGAAGGAGGGAGATTAATTAACTCAAAGTATAAAAGAATAATATTCCCATTGGGGAAAAAAACTGGACAAATTATAGTAATAATGCAACAAGGGGTAGGAAAAGACCTAGACTGAGAGTAAAATAAAGGAACTTAGCTTTGACTTCTGCCTCTGAAAATTACTTGATTATTATCTTTGACAAGTCTGACCCTCATTATCCTCAATGGCAAAATGAATGGTGATGGATGGACATGATTTTGAAAGACCCTTTCACACCTAACAATCTAGGCTCTAAGACAGGAAAATCTCAGATGAAGGAGTTGACCTGTGGAGAGTGAAATATAGACTACCAAATTTAAAAGGTTTTCCAAAAATGAGTCCACAAATGGGACCTCAAATCACACTGACAAAGCATTCCCTTTTGAGCATTTAAGGGGCAACATAAATATGAAATGCTCCTATCAAAGAGTTCAGCCCCTCTTATGTGATTTTTTTAACCCATTTAGTCAGAGAGTCAAAATGGTCCTTTAGGGCATCTGATTGAACATATGTTTATTGTGTATGTTAAGTGTACTTATATATATATATATATGCACACACACACACACACACATATATATAGACTGGGACACGGAAGGCATTTAAAATTCTTCCCACTATAATAATAATAGTGTACTATTTAATAATAATAATTTAATAATAGTGTATTGTAATAATAATAATAGTGTACTATTTCTATCTGAACCACTATCCTATTGGATCCACTCCCTCCAAAAAATTCCTAAAACTCTCTACTTCTGTTCATTGAGGTACATGTGCTATACTCTGACTACATGCATATACCCATTTACTGAGTTTATATAGAGGAATCTACAGGCTCAGTCACTGAACTGTAAGGACCCATAGAGATAACCATCTCATTCCTTTTTGTGACTGAGTAGTATTCCATTGTGTGTGTGTGTGTATGTGTGTGTGTGTATACACACCACATCTTCTTTATCCATTCATCTCTTGATGGACATCTAGGTTGCTTCCACGTCCTGGCTGTTGCAAATAGTGCTGCAATGAACAATGGGGTGTGTATATCTTTTTGAACTGTGCAATTTGCAGAGATGTGGCCAGACCTAAAAATTCACACAGAGTGAAGTAAGAAAGAGAAAAACAAATATCATATATTAATGCATATATGTGGAATCTAGAAAAAATGGTGTAGATGATCTTTGCAAAACAGAAATAGAGACATAGACATACAGGACAAATGTATGGATACTAAGGAGAAAGGGGGTGGACAAATTGGGAGATTGGAATTGACATATATACACTAGTATGTATAAAATAGATAACTAACAAGAACCTACTGAACAGGGCACTCTTTTCAATGCTCTGTGATGACCTAAATGTGAGTGAAATCCAAAAACAGGGTATATATGTATATGCAATGGCGCCCCACTCCAGTACTCTTGCCTGGAGAATCCCATGGAAGGAGGAGCCTGGTAGGCTGCAGTCCATGGGGTCGCTCAGGGTTGGACATGACTGAGCAACTTCACTTTCACTTTTCACTTTCATTCTTTGGAGAAGGAAATGGCAACCCACTCCAGTGTTCTTGCCTGGAGAATCCCAGGGACAGGGGAGCCTGGTGGGCTGCCGACTATGGGGTCGCACAGAGTCGGACACGACTGAAGCGACTTAGCAGCAGCAGCAGCAGTAGCATAGCTGATTTACTTTGCTGTACAGCAGAAGCTAACACAAAACTGTAAACTGTATATACTCCAATATAAATTAATTTAAAAACAGATAACCATCTCATTTTGCAGAAAGAGAAACTTGCCTACAGAAAAAAAAATATAGCTCACACAATGTCATAGTGAATCAGTGACAACACCAAGACCACTATAAAGCAAGTGTATATGTGGGCACATAGCTATGTACAATTCCTCCTGCACAGGTGGGTATTTGTTTGCATAAATTCTCATTGGATTTAGAGGATTAGTGAAATGGCAAGAAGAAATACTAGAAGCTGACATAAGGTTGCTGTATTATTTCATGGGGTTGCCATAACAAATTACCATAAATTTGGTGGCTTAAAACAACAAAAGTTTATTGTCTCACAATTCTGGAGACCACAAATCTGACATTAAGGTATCGGCAGGGTCACACTTGCCCTAAAGACTCTAGAGGGGAATCTTTCCATGACTCTTCCAGCTTCTGGTGGCTCCTGGAATTCTTTGCCTTATAGAACCATCACTCCAATCTCTGCCTCAGTCTTCCAATTGTCTTCTCCTCTGTGCCTCTGTGTAACCAAATTTCCCTGCCTTTTCCCTTATAAAGACAGCAGTAACAGGATTTAAATCCTTAAATCTTTAAATCTTACATCCTTAAATCTAGGATGACATCATCTCAAGAAATTTTACTGATTACTTCGATATTTGAACATCTGGTGACGTCCATGTGTAGAGTCGTCTCTTGTGTTGTTGGAAGAAGATGTTTGCTATGACCAGTGTGTTCTTTTTGACAAAACAAATCCTTTGCCCTGCTTCATTTTGTAGTCCAAGGCCAAACTTGCCTGTTACTCCAGGTATTCCCCTTTTCCCACAGTCAGTCAATACCAATATCAGATTAGTTATGTTCTTTGCAGCCACAGATGAAGAGGCTCTATACAGGCAGCAAAGAAAAGACCTGGAGCTGGCTGTGGCTCAGATCATGAACTTCTTATTGCAAAAGTCTGGCTTAAATTGAAGAAAGTATGGAAAACCACTAGGCCATTAAGGTATGACCTAAATCAAATCCCTTATGATTATACAGTGAAGATGATGAATAGATTCAAAGGACTAGATCTGGTAGACAGAGTGCCTGAAGAACTATAGATTGATGTTCGTAACAGAGTGCCTGAAGAACTACAGATGGATGTTCGTAACATTGTACAGGAGGCAGTGACCAAAACCATACCCAAGAAAAAGAAATGCAAGAAGGCAAAGTGTTTGTCTGAGGAGGCTTTACAAATAGCTGAGAAAAGAAGAGAAGTGAGAGACAAGGGAGAAAGGGAAAGATATACCCAACTGAATCCAACCTTCCAGAGAATAGCAAGGAGAAATAAGAAGGCCTTCTTAAATGAAAAATGCAAAGAAATAGAGGAAAACAATAGAATGGGAAATACTAGAGATCTCTTTAAGAAAACTGGAGATATCAAGTGAACATTTCATGCAAGGATGGGCACTAAAACAGTAAGAATCCAACAGAAGTAGAAGAGATTAAAGAGATGAAAAGAATATACAGAAATATTCAAAAATGGTCTTAATGACCCAGATAACCATAATGGTGTGGTCACTCACCGAGACACTGACATCCTGGAGTGTGAAGTCAAGTGGGGCCTAGGAAGCATTACTATGGACAAAGGTAGTGAAGGTGATGGAATTCTCAGCTGAGCTATTTCAAACCCTAAAAGATCAATATGTCAGCAAATTTGGAAAACTCAGCAGTGGCCACAAGACTAGAAAAGGTCAGTTTTCATTCCACTCCCAAAGAAGAACAATGCCAAAAAATGTTCAGACTATCACACAATTGTGCTCATTTCACATGCTAGCAAGGTAACACTCAAAATCCTTCAAGCTAGGCTTCAGCAATATGTGAACCAAGAACTTCCATATGTATAAGCTGTATTTAGAAAAGGCAGAGGAATGAGAGAACAAATTGCCAACATTCATCTGATCACAGAGAAAGCAAGGGAGTTCCAGAAAAACATCCATTTCTGCTTCATTGACTATGCTAAAGCCTTTGACTCTGTGGATCACAACAAACTGTGGAAAATTCTTAAAGAGATGGGAACACCAGACTACCTTACCTGCCTCCTGAGAAACATGTATGCAGGTCAAGAAGCAACAGTTAGAACTGGACATGGAACAATGGACTAGTTCAAAATTGGGAAAGGAGGATGACAGGGCTGTATATTGTCACCCTTCTTAATTAACATATGCAGAATATATTATGTGAAATGCTGAGCTGGATGAATCACAAGCTGGAATCAAGATTGCCTGGAGAAATATCAACAACCTCAGATATGCAGATGATACCAGTTTAATGGCAGAAAGTAAAGAGGAGCTAAAGAGTTTCTTGATGAAAGTGAAAGAGGAGAGTGAAAAAGCTGGCTTAAAACTCAACATTCAGAAAACTAAGATCACAGCATCTGGTCCCATCACTTCATGGCAAATAGAAGGGGGAAAAAATGGAAACAGTGACAGACTTTATTTTCTTGGGCTCCAAAATCTCTGCAGATTGTGGCTACAACCATGAAACTAGAAGAGGCTTGCTCCTTGGAAGAAAAGCTATGACAAAACTATCAGCATATTAAAAATCAGAGATATCACTTTGCCAACAGAGGTCTGTATAGTCAAAGCTATGGTTTTTCCAGTAGTCATGTATGGATGTGAGAGGTGGATCATAAAGAATGTTGAGTGCTGAAGAACAGATGCTTTCAAATTGTGGTGCTGGAGAAGATTCCTGAGAATTACTTGTACTGCAAGAAGATCAAACTAGTCAATCTTAAAGGAAATCAGTCCTGAATATTCATTGGAAAGACTGATGCTGAAGCTGAAGCTCCAATACTTTGGCCACCTGATGCAAAGAGCTGACTCATTGGAGTAGACCCTGATGCTGAGAAAGATTGAAAGTAAAAGAAGAAAGGGGTGGCAGAGGATGAGATGGTTGGATGACATCACCAATTTTGAGCAAACTCTGGGAAATTGTGAAGGACAGGTAAGCCTGGCTTCCTGCAGTTCATGGGGTTGCAGAGAGTCAGACATGACTTAGCAACTAAACAACAGCAACAACTTCTACAGAGAATATACATCCAAATAAGATCACATCCTTAGGTTCTGATGGATATGCATTTTGTTGTGTTAGTCACTCAATTGTGTCCAACTCTTTGTGACCCCATGGACTGTAGCCTACCAGGCTCCTCGGTCCATGGAATTCTGCAGGCAAGAATACTGGAGTGGATAGCCATTCCCTTCTCCAGGGGATCTTCCTAACCCAGGGATTGAACCCAGGTCTCCTGCATTGCAGGCAGATTCTTTACTGTCTGAGCCACCAGGGAAGCCCAGACATGAATTTTGGGAAGATAGTATACGAACAACTACAGTGGCCAAGTTTCCTTTTTGTCAGTTAAAGCCACTAAACAAATAAACCATCTGGGAAACCATCATTTTTAAAAGAAAAGATATTTCAATCCAAAGAAGTTAGATGAAGATACTCTCATAACAAAACTATAATTTAAATCGTATGGTTTTAGCTATATTAATAGCTTTAAAAATAATAGTATTTTCATAAATGTTCTCAGTTCACTGCAAACCACAGAAATTTTTTTTACTAGAACCACTTCTGATATTGGAGCAGTTTCTATCAAACCAATCCTCTTTCAGACAGCAATAATAAACCCTTGACAAAAAACAATCCGGATGCATTGGAAATGTATCATAAATAGTCATAAATTGGAAAAGAGTTGACAATTGAAAGAAAGGAACAATATTAAGTTTGCCCTTTTTAAAAATGTCTGCCTGAGGGTGGGCCACAGGCCAGCGCAATAACTAAAACTCTAGAGAAATTGAAAGTAAGTGTTGCAGCTGGTAAATGTGTAACAACTGGATCTCCAGGAAAAATAAATAAAAGCCCAATTCATAGTATTTCCCAATTTCCATAGTGTAAATTCTCACACCCTGGCTTGTAGAACCAAAACACAGAGTTCAGGATGACAACTGAAGCTGGAAAGCAATGAGAGAAATCCAATAATTGAGAGAACTTCAGAGTGGGAGATCCCCATTCTGTGTACAAACTGCCCAAATCGCTGATGGAACTATCAATTACACATGTGGTGACAGTTTCCAAAGAGCCTAAATGTAGCTGAAAAAATTAATCAGAATTTTCAGTGCTGCCCATCACAAAGGAGAGTTTTGAGTTTCAGTTCAGCCACATTAATTGCTGACTAAAACAAACAAAAAAAGCAATTCTCTACAGAGAAATGAAAGAGAATATAGGTATCCTACATATATCATTCACAAAGTTTAGGGTATACTCCAAAATTGCTAGGGAAAAAAAAGAAATAGGAAAATATTACCAGCAATCAGTGGAGACCAACCTTAAAATGGGCCAGATGTTGAAATTAGCAGAAAAGGATTTTAAGTCTTCTAGCATAACCACTAATGGAAATAAAGGAAAACACACTTTTAATAAATAAATAAAAAATCATATCAGAAGTCTAGAAACAATCAAAAAGGAACAACAGATGCAAATTCTAGAATTGAAAATTAAATATCTGAAGTTTACTGGGTGGGCCTAATAGCAGATTGAAAGTGAAGGAAGGAAGAGTAAATTAACTTGAACACAAATTAATGGATATTATTCAACCTGAAATACACAGAGAGAAAGATAGAAAAAGATTAATAGAGCCTCAGTGATCTGCTAGATAATATCAAAGTTTTAACATATATGTAGTTGGAGTCCCAGAAGGCAAAAAAACAAAAGAGGCAGGAAAAATATTTGAAAAATAATGCCTGAACAATTTCCCAATATAATGAAACATAAATTTACAGATTCAAGGAGCTTAGTGAACCCCAAGCAAAATAAATGGGTACATCATATCAAACTACATGAAAATCAAATATTAAGGGAAAATCTTGAAAGAATCCAGAAAAAAAAAAATAACACACTGAAGAAAAATAATATATTTGACCATTGACTTCTCATCAGAAAAAAAGAGATATCTTTAAAATGCTGAAATATAAGAAAAAAAATATCTATCAATACATCTAGCAACAATGACTCTAAGGAAACTTTGAAAAGTTAAAGGTGGACTTCCAATTTCCAGTTTCCCATGTAAGGAATTTGGTAGTCACCACTCCATCTTACCAACAAGTAAACCTTGAACAAACTGAAAAAACAATAGCTCTTGCATACATAAGGTGAGGACACAAGGCAAACTGCTGCATCCAAGACTGGAGAGACATGGAGGTAAATACAGGGAGCTAAAGCTTAGCACAGCAGAGACTCAATAGCTGAAACTGCCTGGGGATCCAAGGCTGGGGTTAATGGATAAATTGCTGGAGTCTCAGTGTGGACAAGTATGAGAATTAAGAATTCCAGGGGCACCCAGTAATAGGGAACCCCACAAAATTGTAAGATTTATCTCTAGGAACTTATGTTCTCACAATAAATATTGGAGAAAAAAAATTCCTCCTGCTTCCTTCACCAGGGGAGAAGGGGAAAGGAACCATGCTGAAATATACCTGAGTATAAGGCCTGCCCTCAGGAGAATCTAGATAACTGGAGCCTAGTCTTCTGGAGTATTATCAAAGCCTAACTGACCTGGGGAAAGGGAAATAGCCAACTTTACTCAATTCTAGTCTTTTGTGTGGAAAAAGAAAAATACCCAACCTCGGCCCGCTCTAGTCATCCTGATTCAACTAAGCAGGGTGAAAAACACTGAGAAGCATTTGTGATGTCCACAGTGCAGAGACACAGGCTTACTAAAGACTGAGACCTAATCATAGGAATGTATAATATTTCCTTTCCCCCCTTCCCCCCATACCTCATATCCTGTCCAACAATCAAGAAAAAATTGTAATACATGCCAAAAGGCAAAAAACACAATTTGAAGAGACAAAGCAAGCATTACAAACAGGTATGACAAAGATGCTGGAATTATCAGACCAGGAATTAAAAACAACTACTAATAATATGTAAGGGCTATCATGGATAAAGTAGATAGCATGCAAAATAACACGGGCAAATAAGCACAGAGAGAGAAATCCTAAGAAAGAACCTAAAAGAAATGCTAGAGATCAAAAACATTGTAACAGAAGTGAAGAATGCCTTTAATGGGCTTATTAGTAGACTAGACACAGAAAAAAATTACTGAGCTAGAGGATATATCAACAGAAAACTTTGTCCAAAACTGAAAAGCGAAAGACTAAAAAAATTAGAACAGAATATCCAAGGATTTTAGACAACTACAAAAACTGTAACATATGCATAATGGGAGTACCAGATGGAGAAGAGAGAAAGGAACAGAAGAAATATTTGAAACAACAATGACTGATAATTTCCCCAAAACATTGTCATACACCAAATCGCAGATTTGGGAGCTCACAGAACACCACACAAGAAAAAATGCCAAAAAAACTGTACTTAGGCATATCATTTTCAAAATACATAAAATCAAAGATAAAGGAAAAAATCCAGTTTTAATTACCACAGCTTATAGTATAGTTTGAAATCAGGAACTGTGATGCCTCTGATTTTGTTCTCTCTTTCTCAGGGTTGCTTTGGTGAATCAGAGACCTTAATGGTTCTACATGGATTTTAGATTTTTTTTCCTATTTGTGAAAAATACCATTGAAATTTTGATAAGAATTGCACTGAATCTGTAGATTATAGTATGGACATTTAAACAATATTAATTATTGTAATCCATATATAGGAGCTATCTTTCCATTTATTTGTGTCTTTAATTTATTTCTTTTCAGTATATTAACCTTTCACCTCCTTGGTTAAATTTAATCCTAAGAATATTATTGTTTTTGATGCTCTGGTAAATGGGATTGCTTGCTAAATTACTTTTCAGATAGTTAATTTTTAGGATTCAGAAATGCAACTGATCTTTGTTGATTTTGTATCCTATAACTTTGTTTGATTCATTATTAGTTCTAATTTTTTTGTGAAAATTTTAGCATTTTCTACACATAAGAGTATGTCATCTGCAAACAGAGAAGCATTTGCAAACAACAAAGCATTCTTCTTTGTTGTTTTGGATGCCTTTTATTTCTTTGTCTTGCCTATTTGCTCTGGATAAAACTTCCAGTACTATATTGAATAGGAGTGGTGAGAGTGGGCACACTTATTCCACATTAGAAAAAAGCTTTCAGTCTTTCACCATTGAGTATTATGTTAGCTGTGGGTCTTTCATACCTGGGTTTTATTATGTTGAGGTACACTGGAAAAGACCTGGATTCTGGGAAAGATTGAAGGCAAAAGGAGAAGAGGGTAAAAGAGGATAAGAAGGTTAGGTAACATGAATTTGAACAAACTCTGAGAGACAGGGGAGGCCAGAGGAGACTGGCATGCTATAGTCCATGAGGTTGCAAAGAGTTAGTTGGATATAGTTTAGCGACCGAAGAACAGCAACATCCCTTCTACACCCAATTTGTTGTGAGTTTCTATTGTAAAAGGATATTGGAGTGCCTTTTCTGCATTGTTGAAATAATCATATGATTTTTATCCTTCATTTTATTAATGTGGTTATCACATTTATTGATTTGCATATGTTGAATCATCATTGCCTCCCAGGGATAAATCTAGCTTGGTCATGCTGTATGTTCCTTTTAATGTGCTGTTGAATTAGGTTTGTTAGTATTTTGTTAGAAGATTTACATCTATATTCATCAGAGATACTGGTCTATAGTTTGCTTTTCTTGAAGTCTACTTATCTGGCAGTGGTATCATGGTATTACTGTTCTAAAAATAAATTTGGTATTTTCCTTCGTCTTCAGTTTTTTGGAAGAATTTTAGAAGGATTGGCCTTAATCCTTTTTAACATATTTGTTAGAATTCAGTGAATTAATGCTTAAATCTCCTACTCATTATTTTTATGTTCAGATTTTCTGTTTCTTTATGATTCAGTCTTGGTAGGTTGTATATTTCTAGGAATTTATCCATTTCTTTTATGTTATTCAATTTGTTGCAATCTAATTATTCATAATAGTGTATTATGGTCCTTTGTATTTTTGTAGTATCAGTCATAATGTTTACTGTCTCCTCTTTCATTTCTAATTGTGTTTATTTGAGTTTCCTCACCACCCCCATTTAATCTAGATGAATATTTGTCAATTGTATCTTTTCAAAAAACTAACTCTTGGTTGTCCTTAATTTTTTCTATTGTTTTTCTAGTCTATATTGCTTTTATTTCTGCTCTAATTTGTATATGCCCTTCCTTACGCTAACTTTGGATTTAGTTTGTTCTTTTTCTAGTTCCTTGAGGTATACAATGAGATTGTTCATTTGAGATCTCTTTTTCTTAATGTAGGTGTTTATCACTATAAAACTTTCCTCTTACAATTGTTTTTACTACATCCCTATATGTTTTGGTATGTTGTGTTTCCATTTTCTTTTGTCTCTAGATTTGATTTTCCTTTTGATTTCTTCTTTGACCTATTGGCTTTTCAGAAATGCGTTGTTTGTTTTCCATGCATTTGTCAGTTTTCCAGTTTTCTTGTTCTTATTGATTTCCAATTTCATACTGTTGTGGTCATAAACAATCATCTTAAATTTGTTGAGACTTGCTTTGTAGTGCAACATATGGTATTGGAGAATGTTCCGTGTGCACTTGAGAAGAATGAATATTCTGCTGCTGTTGGGTGCAATGCTCTGGATATGTTTGTTAGGTTCATTTACTCTGTAGTGTAATTCATGTCTGCTATTTCCTTATCGATTTTTCTGTCAGGATGATCTGTTCAATGTTGAAAGTAGAGTATTGAAGTCCTATTATTTTCTTGCTATTTTCTCCCTTTAGTTCTGCTTATATTTGTTTTAAATATTGAAGCACTCCAAAATTGGGTACAGTAAGTCCCCCACATACAAATGAGTTCCATTCTGAGAGCTTGTTCATATGTCAGATTTGTTCATAAGTCCAACAAAGTTAGCCTAGGCACCCAACTAACATAATCAGCTATGTAGTACTATACTGTAATAGGTTTATAATACTTTTCACATGAATAATAAATAAAATAGCACAAAAAATAAAGAAAATATTTTTCATCTTACACTGTAGTACCTTAAAAAGTTTAGTAGTATAGTACAATAGCTGCCATACAGGAGTTGGCATCAAGTGAACAGGGAATGATAGTTACCAACTGGAGGAGAGAGAGGAGGTGGGAGATGGTAGAGCTGAAGGCTCATCAGCAATAGGAGAAAGAGAGCAAGCTGTAATTTCATTCATGCCTGTCACTGATGGCACAGGTTCTGGTTCCTTGCTGGATTCAATTCTGTCTACCCTCTTGAAAAAATGATCCAGTGATGTCTGGGTAGTAGCTCTTTCTGCATTCTGAAATTTGCACTGGATTGCCTCCTGAAGGGCTGCTGCAACCTTCGTATACCATTCTACATTCAGATCCTATGCCTCAAGAACTAACAATGTCTCCTCAAATAAAGAAAATCCCCCTGCTATTTCCTAGGTCATGAATCTCTTCAGGTCTTCAGTTACTTCTTCCTCCTCTTATCTCTCTTTGTCCTTTCTCTGTGCCTCCATCATTATTGCTTGACACTTCTTAGCAGTACCAGCTACATCACTGCTGCTTTTACACTTGCTTCCAGATATCCTGGGCTTGAAATAAAGATACTATACTACTATACTCTATACAGTACTATAAAATACACAAAAGCACAATCACTTGTAGAGGATGCACACACATGACAATGTACACCCGACTTGTAAACTAACTTATGTGACTGGACATACAAACACGTTTGCATCTTTGAAAGTTTGCAACTTGAATATTCATATGTACAGGACTTACTGTACATATATACTTATAATTGTTCTTCTCTTCATGAATATACCCTTTTATCCCTATATAACATCTTTTGTGACCAATTTTGTCTGAAAGTCTATTTTATCTGATGTAACTGCAGCCAATTTTGCTCTTTTTTGGTTACTATTCCCATGGACATCTATTTCTATCATTTCACTTGGAGCCTATGTGTATTCTTAAGGCTTAAGTGAATCTTTTATAGGTGGTATAGAGTTGAGTCTTAGACGTTTTTCCATTCAGCATTCCTGTGTCCTTTGATTCGAGAATGTAACCCTTTTGGGTTTAAAGTAATTACTGATATGTAAGAACTTAATATTGCCACCTTCATAACTGATTTCTGGCTACTTTGTAGTCCCATTATTCCATTCTTCATCTCCAACTATCTTTCTTTATGATTTGATGATTTATGTAGTGGTATGCTTTGATTCCTTTCTTTTTATCTCTTGTGTATCTTCTGTGGATTTTCATTTTGTGGTTACCATTAAGCTTACATAAAACTTATTGTGGATATAATAGTCTATTTTAATCTAATAACTTATCTCACATATAAAAACTCCAGCCTTTTTCTCCACCACACACATTTTATATTCTTAATGTCACAATTTACATTTTTTACATTGTGGATCCATTAAACAATTATTGCAGTTTTATTTATCTTTAACATTTTTTAGCACTTATACTAGAGTTTAAAGTGGTTTATAAGTAAGAAAAATAGCAAAATACTTTGGTAGCTCAGCTGGTAGAGAATCTGCCTGCAATGCGGGAGACCTGGGTTCGATCCCTGGGTTGGGAAGATCCCCTGGAGAACGGAAAGGCTACACACTCCAGTATTCTGGCCTGGAGAATGTCATGGACTGTATAGTTCATGGGGTCACAAAGAGTCAGACACGACTGAGCGACTGTCACTTAGTAGACACTGCACAAAATAAGATCTATAAAGATACACAAATGGTCAATGGGTGCTGGAAACGTTGCATTATTAGTCATTGTAGAAAGTCGGATTAACACATATCAAGTATCACTACACATTCACTAGAATATATAAAAGATTAATTTATATTCACTGTTGTCAAGAATGTGAAGCAAATAAAACTCACACATGAATTGTGAACGTTTAAAGTGGTACAACCACTTTAAGAACTCATTCTCATAGAATTTAACATGCAACTATACCTACAATCCAGAAATTCTATTCAAAGGTATATAACCAATGTAAAAGAATTCATATGTTCACAAGAAAATGTTATGCAAGAAAGTTCATAGCAGCTTTATTCACAATAGCTAAAAATGGGGGGAAAGTGAAGTCCATTGCAATAACTGGATAAACAAACTGTTGACACTCATACAGTGAGGGTTCTAGTCAGTATTAAAAAGGACGAACTATTGATAAATGCAACAGCCTGCATAGATCTCAACAACATGATGCTCAGCAAAGAAGTGAGATCAAAGAGAAGTACACAATCTATATTATATTTATATTTAGTGCTGCTGCTGCTAAGTCACTTCAGTTGTGTCCAACTCTGTGTGACCCCATAGATGGCAGCCCATCAGGTTCTCCCATCCCTGGGATTCTCCAGGCAAGAACACTGGAGTGGGTTGCCATTTCCTTCTCCAATGAGTGAAAGTGAAAAGTGAAAGTGAAGTCACTCTGTGGTGTCTGACTCCTAGCGACCCCATGGACTGCAGCCTACCAGGCTCCACCGTCCACAGGATTTTCCAGGCAAGAGTACTGGAGTGGGGTGCCATTGCCTTCTCCAATATTTAGTGCAGGAATAGGCAAAACTAATCTACAATACGGAAAAGGCAATGGCACCCCACTTCAGTACTCTTGCCTGGAAAATCCCATGGACAGAGGAGCCTGGTGGGCTGCAGTCCATGGGGTTGCGAAGAGTCGGACACAACTGAGCAACTTCACTTTCACTCTTCACTTTCACGCATTGGAGAAGGAAATGGCAACCCACTCCAGTGTTCTTGCCTGGAGAATCCCAGGGATGGGGGAGCCTGGTGGGCTGCCTCCTATGGGGTCGCACAGAGTCAGACATGACTGAAGCGACTTAGCAGCAGCAGCAGCAGCAATCTACAATAAGAGAAGCTAGATCACTTAGGTGTGGGGACAGTGACTGGTGGGGGCACAAGGAAATTTTCAGGGATCATGGAATGTTCCTTATCTCAATCTGGGTGATGGTTACATGAATGTATCCTTTGGTCAAAATTCATCTTTTTGTTTATGAAAGGTGTGTGGTTTTCACTATATCCATATATATCACAAGAAAGTACTGTAGAAGACAAAAACAAAAGGATCACCTGAATATTGCTCTACTAAGAAAATACAAAACTAAAATTCTCCCTCAGAGAAAACCTAGACCAAAATGGCTTTGCTACAATTTCTACCAATCATTTAAGAAAGTAATTACAGTCCAATAAAAACTATTCCATAGAATAGATAAAGGGACAACACTCCCAAAAATCATTTTATGAGGCTCACAAAACCTTGAGATCAAAACCTGACAAGAATTGAACAAGCAAACAAAATTATAGGCCATTCTGATTCATGGTCATGAGTGAAAACATCCCTAAAAATGTTCGTAAATCATATCCAACAATATACACAAACTGTAATATATCATGGCCAAGTTGGGTTTATCCCAGAAATGCAATTCTGGTTAAAAATTTTAAAAATGTAATTCACCACATTAACATTTTAGAGGAGAAAATATTTTAATTATGCAAAGAGGGATAAAAAAAAAGGCATCTGATAAAATTTGATATCCATTCTTTCCCCCAAAAAATAGCAAACAAGGAATATAAGAGAACTTCCTGAATATGATACAATGTATCTAGAAATATACTTACTGAAAACATCACACTTATTTATAACATATTAAAATACTTTTCTTTGACATTGGAAATATGATAAGATGGCTACCATTATCACTACTATTTAGCATTATAGTGGAAATAATAGTGAGTTCAGTGTATTAAGAATACAACAAAAAATGAAAGCATAAACATAGGAAAAGAAATATAAAATTGTTGTTATTCACAGGTTGTATTATTGATTACCTAGAAAATATAAAAAAATATATGGATAAACAATTACATTTAAGTAGGTACTTTAGTAAAATTGTTGGATAGAAAAGTGATATACAAAAATCAATTTTCTTAAATGAACAAAAAATGTTTATGTCATTAAAAGATCCCAGTCATAATAGCATCAAGAATACCTATTTGGATTGCTTCTGAATAAAAGGTCATGAGACACAACAATATTTTACAACTAGAAAAAACTGGAAATTTTATATTTTGTATTGAGGTAAAATTGGTACACTATACTGTGTAAGTTTCATATATATAACATTTTAATTTGATATCTGTAAACTCTACAAAATGGTCACCCCCAAAATTCTACTTAGCATTCATCAACATACAATTGACCCCCTTTACCCATTTTGCACAGCCCCCAGCCCCCTCCTTTCTGATGATCATTAATCTTCTCTCTGTATCTATGAGTTAGTTTTTGTTTTGTTTGATCATTTTCTTGTTTGCATTTTTGTTTTAGATTCCACATATGAGTGAAATCATATGGTATTTGTCTTTCTCTGACTTACTTCACTCATTTCACTAGAATACAAAAATTATCATTTTAAAGGTACCAAATAATGGTAGAAACAACAGGATTAAATAACAATTCAAGGAAGAGAATACTTTTCAATGTGAATTGACAGTCTCCAATTGTTTTTCCCCCTCTGAAATATGTACCAACTCTAATAACAGGCTGTGGATCAGCCTTAGCCAGACAAAAAGCCTCTACTGAGAGAAAGAAAAACCAACAAAGTTTTAACAGTTTGACAGGGCTGGTTGACAAATTGAAAAGTTGATGAGACAAATGCTCAGCAAATTTCCCCTACCAGACATTTGCTGACTTCTGGTACTGCACAAGAATACAGGGAGCTAGGTCAAATACTTCTAAAAGGTAAAGTGAAATCTCCAGCAACCACCAGTTCTTAGGAAACAGACATGTGCTAGAATTTGAAGTTATAGGAGGCTGCAAACTGTAAATGACAGATCTTGATTTTCAACAATCTTTCAGAAATCTAAAGACAGAAGTCCATCAGTGTTTTGCATCTTACAGAGGAAGAGCAAACCACAGTAGCTTATTTTATTAAAACTGCAATCCAACCCTGACTCATCTCCATATCTAACTGGATTGAGAAAAGCATCCCCTTACCTTATCCACCTAAAAGGAGAAAGTTAGAAGTCTTTCTAGAATATCTCATCTAGAAATACTATGGTTCTTTTGTATGTCATGCATGGCATGCAATAAAAAAAAAAAATTACTAAAATGGCTACATGCCTATCAGAATGGCCCAAATCCAGAAAACTGACAACACTAAGTGCTGATGAGGGTGTGAAGCACAGGAATTCTCATTCATTTCTCATGGGGATGCAAAAGGGTATGACCACTTTGGAAGGCAGTTTGGAGATTTCTTACAAAACTAAACATACTCTTATCATATATCCTCCTTGTTATTTACCCAAAGGATCTGAAGACTTATTTCCACACAAAAAAATTACACACAGGTATTTATAACCAGTTTATAATTTCTAAATCCTGGAAGCAACCAACATGTACTTCAGTTGGTGAATAGATAGATAAACTATGATGTATTCAGTTGATGGAATATTCTTCAGCACTAAAAGGAAATGGCTATTGAGCCATGGAAAGACATGAAGGAAACTTCAGTGTATATTACTAAGTGGAAGAAGGTAATCTGAAAAGGGTACATACTGTATTATTCCAACTGTATGACAATCTGGAAAAGATAACACTATATAGACAGTAAAAAGATCAACAGTTGCTAAGGGGTGTGGGAGGAAGGCATGAATAGGCAGAACACAAAGAACTTTTAGGGCAGTGAAACTGTCCTGTATGATCACATAATGGCAGATGCATGTTACTATAAGTCCCCTACATACAAACCTTCAAGTCACAAATTTTCAGTCAGGTGTGAGTGACTTTGCAGCTGGCCCTCTGTCTCCTATTGCTGATGATCCTTCAGTTCTACCACCCCCCAACTCCTCTCCCCATTCCAGTCAGTAATTCTTCACCAGTTCACTTGATGCCAGCCCTGGTATGTCAGCTGCTGTACTATATACTACTGTACTTTTCAAGGTACTGTGCTATCACATTAAAAATGCTTTCCTTATTTTTTGCATTTTTAATGTACTGTTTTGTTGTTGTTGTTTAGTCATTAAATCATGTCCAACTCTTTTGTGACCCCATGGACTGTAGCCCTCCAGGCGCCTCTGTTCATGGGATTTCTCAGGCAAAAATACAGGAGTGGGTTGGCATTTCCTTCTCCAGGGGATCTTCCCAACCCAGGGATCAAATCTGTGTTTCCTGCATTGGCAGGCAGATTCTTTACCACTAAGCCATCATCAGGGAAGCCCTTTTAAAATGTATTATTTATGTGAAAAGTTGGCTTCCCTGGTGACTCAGGTGGTAAAGGATCTGCCTGCTATGCGGGAGACCCAGGTTCAATCCCTGAGTTGGGAAGATCCCCTGCAGAAGGAAATGGCTACCCACTCCAGTATTCTTGCCTGGAGAATTCCATGGACAGAGAAGCCTGGTGGGCTATAGTCCATGGGGTTGCAAAGAATCAGATACAACTGAGCAACTTTCACTTTTTTCTTATGTGAAAAGTATTAAACTCTATTACAGTACAGTACTATACAGCCCAGTGTGTTAGTTGGGTACCTAGACTAACTTTGTTGCTTTGTTGTTACTGTTCAGCACTAATTCATGTCTGATTCTTTGTGACTTTGTTGGACTTATAAACAAATTAGACTTACTAATACACTCTCAGAATGGAGCTTGTTTGTATGTAGGGGACTTACTGTGTTATACATTTGTCCATAGACTATATTGCACCAAGAATGAACCCTAATGTAAACTATGGACTTTGGATAATGATGATATAGTAATGTAGGCTCATCAACTGTAACAAATGCACCACTCTGGTGGGGGATGTTGATAATGGGAGAGGCTATGTTTACTTCTTGGAAGGAAAGTTATGACAAACCTAGATAGCATATTCAAAAGCAGAGACATTACTTTGCCAACAAGGGTCTGTCTAGTCAAGGCTATGGTTTTTCCAGTAGTCATGTATGGATGTGAGAATTCAACTGTGAAGAAGGCTGAGTGCCGAAGAATTGATGCTTTTGAACTGTGGTGTTGGATAAGACTCTTGAGAGTCCCTTGGACTGCAAGGAGATCCGACCAGTCCATTCTAAAGGAGATCAGTCCTGGGTGTTCTTTGGAAGGAACAATGTTAAAGCTGAAACTCCAGTACTTTGGCCACCTCATGTGAAGAGTTGACTCATTGGAAAAGACTCTGATGCTGGGAGGGATTGGGGGCAGGAGGAAAAGGGGACGACAGAGGATGAGATAGCTTGATGGCATCACCGACTCGATGGACGTGAGTTTGAGTGAACTCCAGGAGTTGGTGATGGACAGGGAGGCCTGGCGTGCTGCAATTCATGGGGTCACAAAGAGTCAGACATGACTGAGTGACTGAACTGAACTGAACTGATACATGACTGGGAGTAGAATGTATATGGTAAATCTCAGTGCCTTCCCTACTCAATTTTACTGTGAACTTAAAACTACTCTAAATAATAGAGTGTATTAAAAATAACCAAAAAAAGCACAAGATATGCAAAGAGTTAAGGTGATATAGAATGTTACCTCAAGAGAAAACATAGAAAAGAGATGCATAAAGATGATCCGGATATTGAAATCATCAGAATATTAGTTCAAAATTAGCTGTGATTTAGCATTTTAAGAGAAATAGAGAGAAAGATAAGAAAAAGAGATGAAAAAAATCAAGAAATTCAATAGAGAATTTTAATTAATAAAAATAAGAATCAATTGGATATCCTAGAAGGGAAAATGTCAGAATTCAATGCATAGGTTTAATAGGATAATGGATACAAAAGAACAGGACATATAACCCCAAACTAAATTAACAGAAAATGCTAAAACTGAAGTACAAAAAAAAAATGAATTGGAAAAAAAATACAGAACAGAGAATAATAGACATGTAGGATACAGTCAAGATCTAAAATATCTGTAATGAGAGAAGAGAAGGAATGGAATAGAAGCAACTTTCAGACAATATCCAAAAAATTTACAAAACTAATGAAAGATATAAATCCACAAAATCAAGAACCTCAGTGGACCATAAGCAAGATAAACAGAAAACCACACTTAAGCACATCATAGTCAAGGTGCTAAAAACCAACGGTTCAGAAGAAATCTTTAAGTAGCAGAAGAGTAAAAGACACTACATTCAAGGGAATAATATTGAAATTAAGGTAGACTTCTCAAAAGAAACAACACAAGTCAGAAGGCAATGTTATGGCATTTTTAAAGTGCTAAAGTAAAAATAAACAAACAGAACTACCAATATAGAATTATATATCCAAGAAAAATATTATTCAACAATGTGGGTGAAATAAAGAGACTTTCAGAAAACCAAAGACTGAAGGAATTCCTCACAAGCAGACCAACACTATAAGGGAAAAAAAAAAGAAAATTATTCAGGCAAAAGGAAAATGATCCCAGACAGAAATATGGTTAAGTATAAACTAATATTTATGATCATTGTAATATTATGTAGAATTTAAATTATATGTAAAACTAAAATTCTTGACAAAAATAATGCAAAAGATGAAAAAGGGATGAGTGAAGTTTAAATGTTCTAGCAATATCAGAGAAGTGATACAAATAATTTCTATTAGACGGTAATAAATCATGGATTCCTGCTATATTTGCTAAGGTAATCACTAAAAGAAGATATAATTGAGCAGAAGGTATAACTTAGAAGTTATTAGGGGGAAATATGCAAAATAAAAATGTTGATAAATCGAAAAGGAGGCAAGAATGAATGAAGGGGAAACAGAATATAAAAATGAGTCAAATACAAAATGTATTGCTAGATGGTAGATATATTCTAAACCAAATTATATGAGTGATTAAATATAAATAAACCAAATATTCCCAAGTAAAACACTAAGATTGTTGTCAGATAGGATTTAAGAAAGCCCAAATACATGCAAGTTACAAGAGGTGAACTTTAAATGTTAAGATGCAAAAAAAAAAGAATATAAAAGGACAAAAATGATTTACCATGAACTAATCTATCAAAACTATACTGTATTATATTAATATCAGAAAAATCAAACAGCAGTACAAGAGATAAAGTGAGATATTTCATAATTATAAAGGGGATCAATCAAAGATGATGACATTGTAGTCCTCTATGAGAGGTGTGAAATAATTTCTGGGCATCTTTAATCTACCTCAAGACCCAATTAAAATGCCAGCAGAGATATTTGTAGAAATTGACAAGATGATTCTAAAATCATATGCTTATACAAAGAGCTAAAATAGTTAAGAGCAATCATGAAGAAAAAGAACAAATCTGGAGGTCGTATATATATCATGCTATGGTTAGTAAGACACTGTGATATTGGTGCAAGGATATACTATTTGGAATGACAGGGTATAATGAAAAAAGTAAAGTGTTTAGGCATATAGTATCTCACAACAGGAATCATCACTACAAACAAAGCTAGTGGACGTGATGGAATTCCAGTTGAGCTACTTCAAATTCTAAAAGATGATGCTGTGAAAGTGCTACACTCAATATGTCAGCAAATTTGGAAAACTCAGCAGTGGCCACAGAACTGGAAAAGGTCAGTTTTCATTCCAATCCCAAAGAAAGGCAATGCCAAAGAATGCTCAAACTACTGCACAATTGCACTCATCTCAGACGGTGGCTCAGAGGGTAAAGTGTCTCTACAATGCGGAAGACCCGGGTTCAATCCCTGGCTTGGGAAGATCCCCTGGAGAAGGAAATGGCAATCCACTCTAGTACTATTGCCTGGAAAATCCCATGGACAGAGGAGCCTGGTAGGATACAGTCCATGGGGTCACAAAGAGTCGGACATGACTGAGCAACTTCACTTTCACAGACGCTAGTAAAGTAATGCTCAAAATTCTCCAAGCCATGCTTCAGCAATACATAACTGTGAACTTCCAGATGTTCAAGCCGGTTTTAGAAAAGTCAGAGGAACCAGAGATCAAATTGCCAACATCCGCTGGATCATCAAAAAAGCAAGAGAGTTTCAGAAAAACATCTATTTCTGCTTTATTGACTATGCCAAAGCCTTATAAACTGTGGGAAATTCTTCAAAACGTGGGAATACCAGACTACCTGACCTGCCTCTTGAGAAACCTGTATGCAGGTCAGGAAGCAACAGTTAGAACTGGACATGGAACAACAGACAGGTTCCAAATAGGAAAAGGAGTACGTCAAGGATATATATTGTCACCCTGCTTACTTACCTTATATGCAGAGTACATCATGAGAAACGCTGGGACGGAGGAAGCACAAGCTGGAATCAAGATTGCTGGGAGAAATATCAATAACCTCAGATATGCAGATGACACCACCCTTATGGCAGAAAGTGAAGAAGAACTAAAGAGCCTCTTGATGAAAGTGAAAGAGGAGAGTGAAAATGTTGGCTTAAAACTCAACATTCAGAAAACTAAGATTATGGCATCTGGTCCCATCACTTCATGGGAAATAGATGGGGAAACAGTGGGAACAGTGTCAGACTTTATTTTGGGGGGCTCCAAAATCACTGCAGATGATGATTGCAGCCATGAAATTAAAAGACACTCCTTGGAAGGAAAGCTATGACCAACCTAGACAGCATATTAAAAAGCAGAGACATTACTTTGCCAACAAAGGTTCGTCTAGTCAAGACTATGGTTTTTCCAGTGGTCATGTATGGATGTGAGAGTTGGACTATAAAGAAAGCTGAGCACTGAAGCATTGATGCTTGTGAACTGTGGTGTTGGAGAAGACTCTTCAGAGTCCCTTGGACTGCAAGGTGATCCAACCAGTCCATCCTAAAGGAGATCAGTCCTGGGTCTTCATTGGAAGGACTGATGTTGAAGCTGAAATTCCAATACTTTGGCCACCTGATGTGAAGAGCTGACTCATTTGAAAAGACCCTGATGCTGGGAAAGATTGAGGGCAGGAGAAGGGGACGACAGAGGATGAGATGGTTGGATGACATTACCCACTCAATGAACATGGGTTTGGGTAGATTCTCGGAGCTCATGATGGACAGGGAGGCCTGGTGTGCTGCAGTTCATGGGGTCGCAAAGAGTCGAATACGACTGAGCAACTGAACTGGAACTGGATGTTTTAATTGAGATTATATTGCAGTGCAAAGGTGAAAGCATAGTTTTTCAAACAAATAATGCTACTTTAAGCAGATCAGATCAGATTAGATCAGTCACTCAGTCGTGTCCGACTCTTTGCGACCCCATGAATTGCAGCACGCCAGGCCTCCCTGTCCATCACCAACTCCCAGAGTTCACTCAGACTCATGTCCATCGAGTCAGTGATGCCATCCAGCCATCTCATCCTCTGTCGTCCCCTTCTCCTCTTGCCCCCAATCCCTCCCAGCATCAGAGTCTTTTCCAATGAGTCAACTCTTCACATGAGGTGGCCAAAGTACTGGAGTTTCAGCTTTAGCATCATTTCTTCCAAAGAAATCCCAGGGCTGATCTCCTTCAGAATGGACTGGTTAGATCTCCTTGCAGTCCAAGGGACTCTCAAGAGTCTTCTCCAACACCACAGTTCAAAAGCATCAATTCTTCGGCACTCAGCCTTCTTCACAGTCCAACTCTCACATCCATACATGACCACAGGAAAAACCATAGCCTTGACTAGACGAACTTTTGTTGGCAAAGTAATGTCTCTGCTTTTGAATATGCTATCTAGGTTGGTCATAACTTTCCTTCCAAGGAGTAAGTGTCTTTTAATTTCATGGCTGCAGTCACCATCTGTAGTGATTTTGGAGCCCAGAAAAATAAAGTCTGACACTGTTTCCACTGTTTCCCCATCTATTTCCCATGAAGTGGTGGGACCAGATGCCATGATCTTCGTTTTCTGAATGTTGAGCTTTAAGCCAACTTTTTCACTCTCCACTTTCATTTTCATCAAGAGGCTTTTGAGTTCCTCTTCACTTTCTGCCATAAGGGTGGTGTCATCTGCATATCTGAGGTTATTGATATTTCTCCCGGCAATCTTGATTCCAGCTTGTGTTCCTTACAGTCCAGCGTTTCTCATGATGTACTCTGCATATAAGTTAAATAAGCAGGGTGACAATATACAGCCTTGACGAAGTCCTTTTCCTATTTGGAACCAGTCTGTTGTTCCATTTCCAGTTATAACTGTTGCTTCCTGACCTGCGTACAAATTTCTCACGAGGCAGATCAGGTGGTCTGGTATTCCCATCTCTTTCAGAATTTTCCACAGTTTATTGTGATCCACACAGTCAAAGGCTTTGGCATAGTCAATAAAGCAGAAATAGATGCTTTTCTGGAACTCTCTTGCTTTTTCCATGATCCAGCAGATGTTGGCAATTTGATCTCTGGTTCCTCTGCCTTTTCTAAAACCAGCTTGAACATCAGGAAGTTCACGGTTCACATATTGCTGAAGCCTGGCTTGGGGAATTTTGAGCATTACTTTTCTAGCGTGTGAGATGAGTGCAATTGTGCTGTAGTTTGAGCATTCTTTGGCATTGCCTTGCTTTGGGATTGGAATGTAAACTGACCTCTTCCAGTCCTGTGGCCACTGCTGAGTTTTCCAAATTTGCTGATAATCATATGGAAAAAGAAATGCAATTATATCCCAAACATACATATGAATTGCAAATGAATTTCAATTTTATGTTAAAATTAAAACAATAAATTTTTTTATAAGTTTCAGGTGTACAGCAATACAGTTGACATCTATATACACTACAGAGTGATCACCACAACAAATCTAGTTGCCATCCATCCTCAGTACATGTGACCCCCTTCATCCATTTCACCCACCTTGCCCAACCCTCTTCCCCTTTGGTAAGCACTAATCTGTTTTCTGTATCTATGAGTTTGTTTTATTTTGTTTGTTCATTTGTCTTATTTTTTATATTCCACATGTGAATGAAATAATACAGTATTTGTCTTTCTCCATCTGGCTTATTTCACTTATCATAATATTAATATCTTCAAGGTCCATCCATGTTGTTGCAAATGGCAGGAAATTTCATTCTTTTTGTATGAATGAGTAGTATTTCATTGTGTATGTGTGTATGTATATATAAAGCAATGTTTTATAGATAAATATAACTAAGGAAAATCTCCTCGTGACTTGGTATAGGAAAATATTTTTTTAAGCAGGACAGAAAAAGTACTAATGATGAAGTAAAAAATTTATTACTTATGCCACATTAAAATTAAGACCTTTTCATCAAAACATACCAATAAAAAATGAAAAAACAGTCCACAGGATGGGAAATAACACTTGAAATACACATATCCAACAAACAATATATCAAGAAAATATAAAGGTCTCCTATAAAATAATAAGGAAAAGATAACCCATGTAGAGAAATAGGCAAATGACTTGAACAGTTTGCACGTGCTAAGTTGCTTCAGTTGTGTCCAACTCTTTACGACCCTATAGACTACAGCCTGCCAGGTTCCTCTGTCCATGGGATTCTCCAGGCAAGAATACCAGAGTGGGTTGCCATTTCCTACTCCAGGGGGATCTTCCGGACCCAGGGACCAGACTTGTGTCTCTTGTATCTCCTGCATTGGCAGGCGGGTCTTTACCACTAGTGCCATTTGGGAAGAAGTCCACCAAATGTATATCTGTGGTGGATTCATGTCAATATATGGTAAAACCACTACATTATTGTAAAGTAATTAGCCTCCAATTAAAACAAATAAATTTATATTAAAAAAATGATATTCAAATATCCAATATATTTTAAAAGGTATTCAACTTCATTCTCATCAGAGAGAAGCAAATAAGCAAATTAAAACCATAAGACAATACCACTACATCCCCACTTGAATGGTTAAAATTAGTAGTGCTCGCAAGTATTAGACAACTGGATTTATTAAATAAATAAATAAATAAAAGCCCTGATTTGTAGTAGCTTCTAGTTTCCACAGTGTAAATACTACAACCACAGCCAATTTCAAGCAACCATCCTGAGGTCATGGAATAAAGTTGGAAAGAGACACTCACAACTAGCTCTTTAAAAGACAGTATGGCCTGGCTCCAGAACACCACTGATGTGCAGCAACAATAATTCTCACATATTGCTGGTGGGAGCATAACATAATACAACCAGTTTGGGAAACTCTTCGGCAGTTTCTTCTAAAAGTTGAAGATATGCATATATGTATTACCCAGCAATTCTATTCTAGAGTGTATACTCAACAGAAATGCATATATATGTTCACCAAAAGACATGTTCAAGAAGTCTCACATAAGTAGCATATGTAAGAGCCAAACGATTTGGATACTATCCAAATCACTATCAAAGCTTCAAGGATAAACAAATTGTTAATTTAGTGACATAATAATATGCCATAGAAATCAGCAATGAACAAACTGTGGCCTGCAGGACAAATTGGGCCATCCCACTGTTGCTATAGCCTCTGAGCTAAGAATATTATATCTTTAATAGTTATATAATTACCTACATAATATCATCAGTTTTGCCTCTTGGCCCACATGTATTTGGTACCTGGCCCTTTAAGAAAAAGTTTGCTGACCCCTGCTATAAATCAATGAAAATGCATAATTTACAAGAGTGATCTCTGGAGCAGCAGCAACAACTCGTTAGAAATGCAGACTCCTGGGAACCATTCCCAGATACACTGAATCAAACACTGGGGCTGTGACCCAGCAATGTATGCTTTAACTAGTCCCTTTGGTAATTCTGATGCATGCTGAAGTTCAAGAACCACTGATCTACAACTCTAAAAACATGAATGAATATCACAAACATAATGTTGAGTTGAAGAATAAAGCTCCATTGTCACAGCTCCTTCTCTGATTCTGACCTTCCTGCCTCCATCTCATAAGAGCCCATGTGATTACATTGGGCCCACCTCAACATCCTTAACTTAATCACATTTGCAAAGTCTCTTTTGGCATATCAAGTAACATATTCACAGATTCCCAGGATTAGGAAATGGACATCTTTTGAGGGCCGTTATTCAGCTTACAAAAAGGTAGAACAATTCAAGAAATAAAATATGTAACATTTACATTGCTTACTATGCACCAGGCCATTATTCTAAGCACTTTACACACAGCATCTTAATTAGAATTCAATAAGATACTGCATATAAAGTCACACTATTTATGTAATTGGTAGTTACTATTATCTCCATTTTTAATGCATTAGCAAACTAAGACACCGAGAAGTCAGGTAACTTGAGCACTTAATTTTCGACAAATTGAATGAAAAAAGTACTTCTTCAAATCAATGCTAAAAGCTAGAAAATATGGGGATATTCCTTCAAAATTCTGGAAAATAATTATTTCCAGCTTATAATTTGTACATAGCCAGAGTACTAATCAATTCTGATGATAAAATAAATATCTTTGTATATATATTTAAGAGTTAAAAAAATTTTACCTTCACCACACTCTTTCTCAGGAGCTGCTGGAATAGGTGCTGTAGTAAAACAGTGCATAATTTAAGAAAAGGAAATGAGAGCCAAAGTAAAAAAAAAAAAAAACAAAAAAACACAGGAACTCTAACCCAAGATGGAAGAAAAGCAAATTCTCAAGTTGTCCTGAAAATGGATATTCTCAAGATTACAGCAATTAGTCCAAGCTGGAGCAGCACTGAGGGCTTCAACAACAAAAATGCACTAGACCCGATTATCTAATATTTCAGAACATAATTAAAAGATATTTATGCTTCATGATTGATCAAGAAAAAAGTAAACAGATGAATAACCACGAACTCGAGGAAAGGCAATAGGTTGTACAAGAGGAGAACTGTCACCATGTTGTAATAAGTTACCAAACTACTGAGAGAGTAGGAAGAGGGCATGTGTGTGCACGTGCATGCACTAGTCAGTGTGAACGTCGATGAGAAAGTGGTCCTTGTCATTCACACAGAAAGTAAACAGACAACACTAAAAGAAACTATAAAAAAATAACAGTTTATATATGTTACTTAGGAATATGAAATTAACAGAAAAAATGTGTGCAGTTTAAAATGATCATGTCAGGGTAGAGAGAAAAGTGAAGCAAATTAGAGGGCAACTTGGTTTTTCTTTAGAAATCTAATATTACTGTTTGGTTTTTTAAAACATGTATATGTTTTATGATATTGCTGATAGGGGGAAAAGGCTTTGTGAAAGTCTCTACAAGACAGTCTGGATCTAGGTCTTAGCCTGACATCATGGTTTGTTGTATGACTTTTGAACAAGAAAAATTCCTGTGAAAAACCAGCTGAAAGACAAAAATAAACAATGACAGTGAGTGTTAACATTTTAGCTAAGAAAGGAAGAAAAAAATGAATCTTTACTGGCACCAAAGTACCAAGTTACCCAATTTTGTAATTTTTGCCAATGCTGCTCAGCTGCTTCAGAATGAGACATTTATCTAAGTTTGGGGTTGGCTGTGCTATATAACTATATGTACTTAAAAATTAAAGAATTATTCCAAATGATATGAATTACATTAAGAGATACTAAGTCTGCAACATCAATGGTAACCATATATTCTGCAACATCAATGGTGACCATACATTCTATTTTGTGCAGAGAAGTCCCAGGTTCTACCCTGTTGTCTCAGCATAATTTTTCATAAGTAAATGTTAGTCCTTCAATCGTGTTCTACTCTTTGCAGCTCCATGGACTGTAGCCTGCCAGACTCCTCTGTCCCTAGAATACTCCAGGCAAGAATACTGGAGTGGGTAGCCTTTCTCTTCTCCAGGGTATCTTCCTGACCCAGGGATCAAACCCAGGTCTACTGCATTGCAGGCAGATTCTTTACCATCTGAGCCACCAGGGAAGCCCATAATTATTCATACTGCCCACTTTTAATCAGAAAAGTATTCCAGTTTGGATTATATATTGTATAGTTTCCCTACCAATACATGTTAGTTACACACTAAATGAATGGTAAAGGAGAGCCTAGACAGCAATTTAACAGGGTTATTTCCCAGAGCATTAGTGCATCAAACAGGAGGTTGGATTAGGTAACCAGTAAAGTGTTTTCCAACTCTTAACTCCTAGGATTCTTTTTTTTTTTTTAAACTGGGCCAATTTGCTTCATAAAGAAGGCAGAAAGATGTTCTGCTGCTTCTACTGGCATAGAATTCAAGATTTTCCAGAAGGAAACTCTCTCTGCCAACTGTTTGTATCTGTCACTACCCATCAGCCGTCATTCATCCCAGGCTCCTCCCTAATGCAAGAATTCACTGCCACCCACTCCACCTCCCAGATGCTTCTGGCCTTGCTCTGGCAGACAGTGAAGCCCACCCAATATTCCTTTTTCTCCCATATATTTTCTATCCCCCTTCATGTTAAGCAGGATCATGATACTAGTTCTGGCCAACTCAACGTGTGTGGAATGTGATGTGCCATCAACCTGGTCCCTGAGTGACTGGAGCAGAGCTCCCCATGCAGACCAGCATTGGAAAGGTACTAGAAGGTAGAAATGAATGCTAGTTGTGTAGACATTAAGATGGGGATAGGGAGGAATCTACTACCACACTGTTGCCTAACACACCTTCATTGACAAGCATCTCTGAATCCTTTGCTAAGCAACTCAGGCTGCATTTACTTTCTATGCAGCCATGGAAGATAAGTATAGTTTCTATCTGAAGACAAGGATAAAGAAAGCCACCTGGGAATCATTCATTGTAAGGAAAATGAATAGGACTCCTCTGTGCAAAGAGTAACGTTGGGCCTGATCATCTCTCCTCCTGAGACCAGATGCTCAGGTCTGTGTGGGGCCTAGTCTCATCTCTACTTGCTACAAGTAAAGGTGACCTTTAGATCTATAAACGATTTTTATAGTTGATTTCTATACAGACCTGTTTCTTTGTTTTTCTGATATTTTTCAATTGAGCATTTTCTGAGATCATATTATAGAAGACAATTCAGGTTGAAGGTCATGGTCTCTTTCTTTAAAGAGTTCAAAGTCTAATAGGGAGATAGAAATGTGGTGACCTGAATACAATATGAAGTAGAATCAAGACACTGCTGTAATGGTAATGGATAGGCATGCTTTAAGGGAGTGAATGACTCAAGATAACTGGGCTATAATAAGGAAAGGATCAATAATGAGTGGCATTGTTTGACTTCCTACCACCCAGCACTGAGCACCTTCCATCACTAACAACAGAATAATCTGAGGTCTTCAAACCTGGATATTACATCTTAGTTGATCAGATTCTTACAATGAGATAACTGCTGTTTTGCTCACCATTAAACATTTAAAATCATTTGTGTACTTTTCTCTGTTTTAAAAAATATCTTTCAGTAGTGTTTACAGAAGTATATGCTATACCAAAACAATATTTCATGCTCTGGCAAGGACTTGAAGAACTAAAATACATATACATTTAAGATAAATTTTGTCAAACTCATGTGACACCAGAATTGTTAAAGAATAACTGTAAAGATGGATGATGATCTGCCTTAGACCTGGGATCCTTTCTATACAAAGCTTTCTACACAAAGCTATTGAAGAACCTGGCTTTCCTAAACATATTACCAATCTTAAACTATGCTATCCATGACTTCTTTGGCCCTCGGGACAGCTGTGGAATGGATAATACTTCAGCCATCTTTGTAGTAGGATTAAGTTCCCTGATGCACCTTCTATTTTAAAATCTCATACAGACAAAAGTTTAGTACTAGAAATTGAATCTCAGGTTGAGGACGGGAACAGCTGATCAAAAGCACTAACTCTATATTGCTCTGACTCTCATTTTTCCCTCACGGATGCAGCTTAACACTTTGGTCCAACAAACCTTTTCACATGGTTTCCTCTTAGAATAACTGAGACAGATTGAAATTTTTTCAAAGAAAAAAAATCCAAATACTAAGAGAGTGAGAAAAAGCAAACATAGATAGTACAAAACACAAAAAGGAGACATGATTCAGTTTATACATGCACCACCAAGTCCATCTGCTGTCTTGCTCTAAATAGCTGACACAATCTTACAGCACTTGGCCTTGATTTTTTTCTTTGCCTTATAGCTACTGAGTCATCTTGTTTTCACCAACCTACTACCCAAAGATCGCCCTAGACAAACTAATACTATTCATGGTATGGAGAGAGAGAGGAAGAGATCAATTGAATTCTCCTATGTTGATGACCTATTAAAATCCTCCCCCTCAAATCCGGCTTCCTGGTTTGTAGGCTGAAACATAACTCTCTCTCTCCCTTCACTGATGATATTCTGCCCTTACATAAAGGCTGTATTCCCATGCCAAATATAGATGTAACACTACCAGAATGCAGTATCCATACGCCTAGATGTACATGTATTTAAAGAGAATAACAGGGCAGGTGTTGAGGGAAAGGGCATTCATCATACCCAGTGCTTCTCAAAGTGTAGTTCCAGAATTATTTATAGTACAATCTCCTGAAAAATGGAAATTCCTGTGCACTGCAAAAGACTACTAAATCAGTGCTGGATAAAACCAACAGACATGATCTTTATAACAGATCAGATGATTCTGATGTACCTGAAAGTTTGAGAGTCCCTGGAATAAATGCTCAAGGCAAAATTAGATGATTACATTTAGATTATGTTAAGACAAAACATTTTGTGCCCTGAACTATGCAATATGCTTTTATATACACACAACTCCTATAAACTTCACAGAAGACCTGTCAAAAAAGTCCCATTGTACTTCCAAGTAAATGAAGGCATAGAGAAATAAAGTGATTTCCTAAGGCTATACAGCTAGTAGAGAGGAAGGCATACCTATTAGAGGTGGAGTTTAAGGGACAATGTGCTAGTCTCAAAAACTAAGTCAGAAAGAGAAAGAAAAATACCATACGATATCATTTATACATGGAATCTAAAATATGACACAGATACATCTACCTATGAAACAGCAACAAAATCAAGGACACAGAGAACAGACTTGAGGTTGCTAAAGAAGAGAACTTCCAGATGTACAAGCTGGATTTAGAAAAGGCAGATGAACAGGAGATCAATTGCCAACATCCGTTGGATCATAGACAAAGCAAGAGAATTCCAGAAAAAACGTCTACTTCTGCTTCATTGACTACACTAAAGCCTTTGACTGTGTGGATCATAACAAACTATAGAAAATTCTTAAAGATATAGGAATAACAGATCACCTTACCTGCATCCTGAGAAACCTGTATGCAGGTCAAGAAGCAACAGTTAGAACTGGACATGGAACAACAGATGAGAAGCAACAATTAGAACTCGACAGGGAACAACAGACTGGTTCAAAATTGGGAAAGGAGTACGGCAAGGCTGTATATTGTCACCCTGCTTATTTAACTTATATGCAGAGTACGTCATGTGAAATGCCAGGCTGGATGAGGCACAAGCTGGAATCAAGATTGCCAGGAGAAATATAAACAACCTCAAATATACAGAGGACACCACCCTAATGGCAGAAAGTGAAGAAGAACTAAAAAGCCTCTTGATGAAGGTGAAAGGAGAGAGTGAAAATGTTGGCTTAAAACTCAACATTCAAAAAACTAAGATTATGGCATCTGGTCCCATCACTTCGTGGAAAATAGAATGGGAAAAAACGGAAACAGTAACAGATTTTATTTTCTTTGGAGTTTTTCATCTTCAAAATCACTGCAGATGGAAACTACAGTCATGAAATTAAAAGACGCTTGCTCCTTGGAAGAAAAGCTACAACAAACCTAGACAGCATATTAAAAAGCAGAGACATCACTTTGCTGACAAAGGTCCATATAGTTAAAGCTATGGTTTTTCCAGTAGTCATGTACAGATATGAGAGTTGGACCATAAAGAAGTTTGAGCTCCAAAGAATTGATGCTTTTGAACTGTGGTGCTGGAGAAGACTCTTGAGAGTCCCTTGGACTGCAAGGAGATCAAACCAGTCCATCCTAAAGGAAATTAACCTGTATATTCACTGGAAGGACTGATGCTTAAGCTGAAGCTCCAATACTTTGACCACCTGATATGAAGAGCCGACTCACAGGAAAAGACCCTGATGCTGGGAAAGATTGAAGGCAAAAGGAGAAGGGTGTGTTCAGGGGATGAGATGGTTAGATAGCAACACCGACTCAATGGACATGAGCTTGAGCAAACTCTGGGAGATGGTGAAGGACAGGGAAGCGTGGCATGCTGCAGTGCATGTAGTCGCAGAGTCAGACATGCCTGAGCAACCGAACAACAACAATAATAGGTAAGATACTTAGAGAAATATCCAACATGTAGTAAGCTCTATATAAGTGGCAATTATTATTATTACTTTATTGTTTTGATTATAAACATGTACATTAGCCTCTGATCTCCTCTTAGCAGCAATTGAGATCTGGCCTCTTGCTCCTCCCCCACCAGCTTCCGTGAAGAACTGCTTATCATTGCTATATACAACAGTCCCAAGGATGGTGGAGCCTTATGGGATGCCATCTGTGGGGTCGCACAGAGTCGGACACGACTGAAACGACTTAGTAGTAGTAGTAGTAGAGTCCCTGAGCATTTTGAAGAAGTGGCCTGTAATTCTATTTCTGTGCCCTAGGAAGAACTGTCTCCTCCCAAGTCTGTTACAATGGCTGCCATACCACTATGTTTGTATATTGAAGAACCCAGACAAAGTAATAGTAACTTACCAGGCTTGGGAGGTGACATAATAACCTAGTAAGTTCTTAAAAATCAGCCAACTGAAACTTAGTTAAAATCAAAGTTCCATGGAAATGTAAAAACCCCTGGGAAAATTTCAGAACAGAAACTATCACAATATGGGACACTTGAGAGAGATTAAAACACCAATTTATTACACTGTGACTGGACTTTGTGCAAAATAACATCAACCTAAGGACTTTCAGATTCCCTGTAACTATAACAGATTTGTTTACTCAAAGTAGCAGCAGACCTTGGTGCTCTGGCCATCACTGAACTATTTATGGTAGATTCTTGTGAATGCTTCATAGAAATGACATATGAGCAAGTGCATGCACAGGCAGGGAAAGGAGAAAGCACATCACAAACAAAATGCAATCATATGGCCTTCTGATCCTCCCTATCCAGGTAACAGGCAGTTGGAGAATCATGCATGATAGAAACCATATACTTCTTTTTAATGACAGAGGCTGGCACTTCATGCAGATCAGTAAAGAAGACTGGCCAGAGAAGACAGTGCCTAGTTTTTTCTACAAAACTCTAACAGGACACACATATGCCCCACCATCCCATGCTGCTAACTTAGCCACCCTAAGGGATGTGAACATAAAATTCAATTACTACTTTTACAACAGCAAAGTATAGCTTCACCCAACCCAAACAGAAGTGCTTGAAGTAGCTGCTGCCTAGAAAGTTCTTGGGGGAATCTTCAAGTAATGTCTATCTGCTTTTATCATTTAGATTCAGAATTTCAGAATCTTCACATTTCAAGGTCAGAACTTCAAAGATCATGCTGCTGACAGACAGGTCAAGTAAGACAGGAGAGAAGAGTAACCATTGGTTAAGCAGCAAAAGATGCCCAATAAGTATTTCTGGATTTGAACTAAAGTAGAATACAATGAGTTATCAGGCTTAGAAACACTACTTTTGATAAAGAATGAGATGTGTCTATAACACATCGATTTTCTTGTTTTGCTACTGAACTGGCTCCTCTCTCATCTGCTGTTTGTATTAACTTTTCAAAGAAGATTGACAAACTCTCAAGCATAATATCATAAAGTTTGTTTAGTGTCTGTAATGAATGAATTTACCTGTTCTATGAATTGAATTTATGTATTTATTGTCCATCCTCTTTTGGAATATAATTCTTTCTCTAAAAAAACTTGCTCTAGTATTTTGCAATGAGGGTACTGCTGGCATCTGGAGTGGGAAAATTCTCTATTATAAGAAACCATCCCATAATTTGAAGGACTTTTAGCACATTTGGGTCCTGTCTACTAAATACCAGTAGTATGCTCCCTTCCTTCAGTTATTGTGTAACCAAAGAGCCCATACACACAATTCCAAATGCTCCTTAGTGGGATAGTACCTCTCCTGGTTGAGAACCAGTCATTTCCACTTGGATAACTGGTACAGTTTCAAGAAGCAAAGGAAAATAAGCAGATTTAGATGCCTCTGAAAGATCAGGTAAGATGAGGAGTGAGATTTGATAAAGTGAAGTTCCTTGGCAAACTTGACAAGAGAAGTTCCAGTGGAGTGATGAAACTGAAAACTTAACTACAATAGCTTTATGAAAGAACAAGAACAGAAAGGAGAAACATCAGGTCCAGAAAATTCTTTCAAGAAATTTTGCTGTAAAGAGAACCAGAGACATACTTAAGGAAGCAGAAGGGAAGGGAAATATGAGGTCCAAGTTCTGTTCAGTATTTTTAACATAGAATGTATTATAGCATGTTTGTCGACAGATGGAAAGGATTCAGTAGAAAAGGAAAGGTTGCTAATGCAAGAAAGACAGGACTTGCGGGACATTTTGTTTTATCCAGAATGTCCATTAGACATTTGGTCCATGCCAAAAGGTCCTTGAAATCTGGTTATATTTGGTCCTGTCCAAAACATCCATGGAGACACTTCAGTTCAGTTCAGTCACTCATTCATGTCCAACTCTTTGAGACCCCATGGACAGCAGCATGCCAGGTTTCCTTATCCATCACCAACTCCTGGAGCTTGCTCAAACTCGTGTCTATTGAGTCAGTGATGCCATCCAACCATCTCATCCTCTCTCATCCCCTTCTCCTCCTGCCTTCAATCTTTCCCAGCATCAGGGACTTTTTCAATCAGTCAGTTCTTCTCATCAGGTGGCCAAAGTATTGGAGCTTCAGCTTCAGCATCAGTCCTTCCAATGAATATTCAGGACTGATTTCCTTTAGGATGGACTGGTTGGATCTCCTTGCAGTCCAAGGGACTCTCAAGAGTCTTCTCTAACACCACAGTTCAAAAGCGTCAATTCTTTGGTGCTCAGCTTTCTTTATAGTTGAATTCTCATATCCATACATGACTACTGGAAAAACCATAGCTTTGACTAGATGGACCTTTGTCGGCAAAGTAATATCTCTGCTCTTCAATACACTATATAGGTTAGTCATAGCTTTTCTTCCAAGAGCAAGCATCTTTTAATTTCATGGCTGCACTCACCACCTGCACTGATTTTGGAGCCCAAGAAAATAAAATCTCTTGCTGTTTTCATTGTTTCCCCATCTGTTTTCCATGAAGTGACGGGACTGGATACCATGATCTTCATTTTTTTAATGTTGAGTTTTAAGCCAACTTTTTCACTCTCCTCTTTCACTTTCATCAAGAGGCTCTTTAGTTCTTCTTCGCTTTCTGCTATAAGGGTGGTGTCATCTGCGTATCTGAGGTTATTGATATTTCTCCCAGCAATCTTGATTCCAGCTTGTGCTTCATCCAGCCTGGCATTTCACATGATATACTCTGCATATAAGTTAAATAAGCAGGGTGACAATACACAGCCTTGACATATTCCTTTCTCAATTTGGAACCAGTCTGTTTTTCCATGTCTCGTTCTAACTGTTGCTTCTTGACCTGCATACAGATTTCTTAGAAGGCAGGTAAGGTGGTCTGGCATTCCCATTTCTTGAAGAATTTTCCACAGTTTTTTGTGATCCACACAGTCAAAGGTTTTGGCATAGCCAGTAAAGCAGATGTTTTTCTAGAACTCTCTTGCTTTTTCTATGATCTGGTGGATGTTGGCAATTTGATCTCTGGTTCCTCTGCATTTTCTAAATCCAATTTGAACATCTGGGAGTTCATGGTTCACGTACTGTTGAAGCCTGGCTTGGAGAATTTTGAGCATTATTTTGCTAGTGTGTGAGATGAGTGCAATTGTGCAGTGCAATGGAGACACTCAACATCAAAAGAACCATGGTATTTGTTGCTATATGAAATTGTTTGGCATGGACCAAATATGTTCATGAATGTTCTGGATAGAACTACAAATTTTAAGGACCTTTTGGCATGGACCAAAGGTCTTACAGAAATTTTGGACAGAACCAAATGTCTGCTGAGAGAGGTGAGGCTTACTACAGTGCTGCCCTTGAGGGGGATTCAAGGTACAAGTGGAAAGATTAATACTAGTTAGGAGTATGCATAGTTCAGAGAAATAGGGGGGAGGTAGGTTATATGGGTGCAAATAATGAGTGATAGATAAAGTGGTGAAAGCATGAGGCAATCACCTTCTGATTGCTTCTGTTTTCCCAGTAAAAACAAGAATGAAAGAGGAGATTTTGGAATTTTAAATAAAAGTGATAGTATGCATCAGTTGTCTGAGTGAGAGAGTGAATGGAAAGGGAACTGAGGATGCCACTAAGCAGGCCACCTAAGTTTAAGAATTTAAAATGAAACCAACCTAGAGAGTTGTGTATTTCTCTCTAGATACCAGCCAAAATTTAGTCTCTCAGGTAAAGGCCTAGTGTAAGTAAAGAGTTAAACATTCAAATTTATGATGGGTTTGGGGATGGCATATCAGTGTTTCCAGGGCAGTAAGTGAGTCTAGATTGACAGGATCTAGATCACAAGAGATGAAGATTCAAGAGTTCCACTGAACATCTAAAAGCTCAGCAAGAAAGAGTAGGGTTCAAGGTAGGGCTCTATTCCTGGTGGTATTGGAGTGGGCCTCAAAGAAAATAAAACAGAAAGAACTAGAGTGAGCCTGAGAATAGGTCCCAACTTGGTGGAATTTTTAATAACAACTAAGACAAGGGTAATGAGCACAGAACAAGCAAGTTGTTCTGTTCTTTAGTATCCATGAAACTACCCTATACAAATAAGTATATTCATGCTTTCATATTCTTTGGGTGTGTATTCTTCTGTCCAACTACAATAAAAGTCAAAATCTCTCTAGGAAGCTTCCTGAAGTTCTTAGAGTTCCTCCATTTAACTCTGTCACTGCAAATTTTTACATCTATTTTGTCCTCATTTCATTGTTTGGAATCTTCCATTCCTCCTAAGACAATGCTCCAAAGCCTCTGCCTAGCTTCGTCTATTTAACTAGGGTCTTTCAGTGAAACAGTTGGCTAGAACTGATAGGGGCCAAATGGACAAATGCCTTAAAAAGATTTTCCCTCGTTTGTAGGCATAAGGAAAGCTATCCAACAAATTTTAAACTGTTTTTTTCTTGGAGTTTAATTATTTTATGGTAAGCATCACTAAAATACAAATTTTACTTGGTTCATATGCAGCTTTGAGAAAGGTTATTGATAGCTACAGATGTCTCATCTTACACTGCTATGAAAATTGAACTTTTCTCCATCATTTAATGGGACTGGGGTGAATGGTCTGGTCTGGGTTTCAACAGAAAGTGCTTAATAAGTCAGTAAGCTTTTTGAAAAATATCTAGGAAGCCAACTTGCCTCCAGCATGACCAGGACTCCAGAAACATGGCTCATGAAATGAAACTTCCCACATGCACTCAGTTGGTTAAAAACACCTTCTTGAATAAAGTTCCTGGAGAAGGAAATGGCAACCCACTTCAGTATTTTTGCCTGGAGAATCCCATGGACTTGGGAGCCTGGCGGAGTCACAAAGGGTCAGACACAACTGAGTGACTAACACTTTGAACCAAGTTCTGTGCCAAGCCAGGGCTTTGGCAGTAGAAAAAGAGGCCAGGAAAGGAACACTGAAACAAATGCAACATGCTCCCTGATATATCAGCTTCATCTGTGTTTGTATTCTAGCAGTGGAAATAGCACAAGTATAAGAACATTTTATTTAGGATGAAATACACGACTTACATACTGGGAGACTTATCACCCTTTGTTTGGCTGAACCTCCATGTAGAATGTTAAAAATTTACCACTGGGTAGCCAGGCAAAGTAGGAAGAGATCTGATTTAAAAGAAAAAAGCACCAATACATAAAGATTGAATTTCCCCCAGTTTCTCAATGTTCCTGTAATGCTCTTTGTTCTTTCAAAATTATATACATATGCCCAGTTCTTTCAAGTTCCCAATGAGTAGTGCCAGACAAAGCTTTGAGCCTCAAAAGTAAAATTTCTTCATAGCATTTTTCTCACTGTTGTCACACTCAGCTTCTGTGTCATCATAGGCATAGTTACATTACTTGAACCAATCACAAATTTCCCTCAGGAATGAACTGGTCATCATTACCAGGCTCAAATAAGTTTGTGTCTTCTCTTTGATGGTCTACTTAGATCTACTCTGAGTATTTTACCCAGCTAATGTCTCCTCACAATTAAAGTGTATAAGCTTTCGCCAGGGTATTGTTGACATCCACAGGAGGAATTTCCCAGGTCCATTTCTATTCTTTCTAGTAGATCGCCTATTCTAGTATCTTCCCTTTTCCAGCTTCCTGTCCTTCATGAGAAGAATATTGACTCCTGTTTTAAAAATGATATTGTATCCCTCCTTCCATCATAACATTATAAGGTAATATGACTCCTTCACATCTCTTTGCACAAGATTGCTGGTGAAAGAGTCCTATTGTCAATCTAAAGAGATCATCATAAAAGAAAATCCTCTAATCTATGTTACAAATCACAACTTTTGACAAACATCATGGAATATGTACCATGACAAACACATGAAAAATTACTATAAGAACGTGTAGGAACAATTGCTGATGACAGGGAAAGACACAGAAGGCTTCATGGGGAAGATATCCCTGCATAATGAATAAAAATTAAACAACTCATCATGAAAGAGACAAAAGAAGGAATAAGTATACAGAAGGACACGTTCTCAAGTAACAGATAGTACAAATAAATGCCAGGTTAGACAAATAAATGTAGCAGATAATATGATAAAAGATAGATGGCGGTTACACGATTCAGTTCAGTTGCTCAGTCGTGTCCGACTCTTTGCGACCCCATGAACCACAGGACGCCAGGCCTCCCTGTCCATCACCAACTACTGGAGTCTACCCAAACCCATGTCCATTGAATCGGTCTTGCCATCCAACCATCTCATCCTCTGTTGTCCCCTTTTCTTCCTGCCCTCAATCTTTCCCAGCATCAGGGGCTTTTCAAATGAGTCAGCTCCTCGCATCAGGTGGCCAAAGTATTGGAGCTTCAGCTTCAACATCAGTCCTTTCAATGAACACCCAGGACTGATCTCTTTTAGGATGGACTAGTTGGATTGCCTTGCAGTCCAAGGGAGTCTCAAGAGTCTTCTCCAGCACTACAGTTCAAAAGCATCAATTCTTCAGTGCTCAGCTTTCTTTATAGTCCAACTCTCACATCCATACATGACTACTGGAAAAACCATAGGCTTGACTAGATGGAGCTTTGTTGGCAAAGTAATGTCTCTGCTTTTGAATATGTTGTCTAGGTTGGTCCTAACTTTCCTTCCAAGGAGTCAGCATCTTTTAATTTCATGGCTGCAATCACCATCTGCAGTGATTTTGGAGCCCCCAAAAATAAAGTCAGCCACTGTTCCCACTGTTTCCCCATCTATTTCCCATGAAGTGATGGGAATGGATGCCATGATCTTAGTTTTCTGAATGTTGAGCTTTAAGCCAACTTTTTCACTCTCCTCTTTCACTTTCATCAAGAGGCTCTTTAGTTCTTCTTCACTTTCTGCCATAAGGGTGGTGTTATCTGCATATCTGAGGTTATTGATATTTCTTGAGGCAATCTTGATTCCAGCTCATGCTTCCTCCAGCCCAGTGTTTCTCATGATGTACTCTGCCTATAAGTTAAATAAGCAGGGTGACAATATACAGTCTTGAAGTACTCCTTTTTGTATTTGGAACCAGTCTGTTGTTCCATGTCCAGTTCTAACTGTTGCTTCCTGACCTGCATACAGGTTTCTCAAGAGGCAGGTCAGGTGGTCTGTTATTCCCATCTCTTTAAGAATTTTCCACAGTTTATTGTGATCCACACGTTCAAAGGCTTTGGCATAGTCAATAAAGCAGAAATAGATGTTTTTCTGGAACTCTCTTGATTTTTCGATGATCCAGCGGATGTTGGCAATTTGATCTCTGGTTCCTCTGCCTTTTCTAAAACCAGCTTGAACATCTGGAAGTTCATGGTTCATATATTGCTGAAGCCTGGCTTGCAGAATTTTGAGCATTACTTTACTAGCATGTGAGATGAGTGCAATGATTAGAAGACTTGAATTTGGACTTTAAATCTCTCTGATAAGCTGAAAGAACAGGGTTTATTGTCATCATCATTTTATGATGAGAAGCATAATGTTGTAGAAGGCACAAAAGGTCTAAGATTTACTCTTGGTTCTGTCTTTAGCTAGCTGTATGAAGTTGAAAAATTAATTTAACTCAGTTTACCCCACATATGTACAAAGGAGTTAAGCTGAATGGTCTTTAAAGGTGCACCTTGATCTGGCACAATGTGACTGAAAAAATAACCTATTCCCCTTGGTCAAGCATATATGTGACATCTATCTACAGTCCATATTAAATAGCTCTACTGAAGGTTTTAAACTAATAACTTTCATTTATTTTTAAAATCATTGATCATTAATAACATCTTAGACTCTCCCTATGACCATGGGCTACAGAGGATTATCTGGAGGAAAAAATTAAATTAGCCCAACTGTTTGAAACTAGGTGAGAGTTATTTTATAAAGCAAAAGAAACACAAAAACCAGGGAATATCTACTACCTCCTTATAACTCAGAAAAAGTCAAAAAGAAAGGTCCAGTGGAGAAAGGAGGCAAAGTAGGCCGAATCCTAGAGGAGAACATAGGCAAAACACTCTCCGACCTACATCACAGCAGGATCCTCTATGACCCACCTCCAAGAATATTGGAAATAAAAGCAAAAATAAACAAATGGGACCTAATTAACCTTAAAAGCTTCAGCACAACAAAGGAAACTATTAGAAAGGTGAAAAGGCAGCCTTCAGAATGGGAGAAAATAATAGCAAATGAAGCAACTGACAAACAACTAATCTCAAAAATATACAAGCAACTCCTCCAGCTCAACTCCAGAAAAATAAATGACCCAATCAAAAAATGGGCCAAAGAACTAAATAGACATTTCTCCAAAGAAGACATACAGATGGCTAACAAACACATGAAAAGATGCTCAACATCACTCATTATCAGAGAAATGCAAATCAAAACCACTATGAGGTACCATTTCACGCCAATCAGAATGGCTGCGATCCAAAAGTCTACAAGCAATAAATGCTGGAGAGGGTGTGGAGAAAAGGGAACCCTCTTACACTGTTGGTGGGAATGCAAACTAGTACAGCCACTATGGAGAACAGTGTGGAGATTCCTTAAAAAACTGGGAATAGAACTGCCTTATGATCCAGCAATCCCACTGCTGGGCATACACACTGAGGAAACCAGAAGGGAAAGAGACACGTGTACCCCAGTGTTCATCGCAGCACTGTTTATAATAGCCAGGACATGGAAGCAACCTAGATGCCCATCAGCAGATGAATGGATAAGAAAGCAGTGGTACATATACACAATGGAGTATTACTCAGCCATTAAAAAGAATACATTAGAATCAGTTCTAATGAGATGGATGAAACTGGAACCTATTATACAGAGTGAAGTAAGCCAGAAATAAAAACACCAATACAGTATACTAACACATATATATGGAATTTAGAAAGATGGTAACAATAACCCTGTGTACGAGACAGCAAAATAGACACTGATGTATAGAACAGTCTTATGGACTCTGTGGGAGAGGGAGAGGGTGGGCAGATTTGGGAGAATCGCATTGAAACATGTATAATATCATGTATGAAACGAGTCGCCAGTCCAGGTTCGATGCACGGTACTGGATGCTTGGGGCTGGTGCACTGGGACGACCCAGTGGGAGGGTAGGGGAGGGAGGAGGGAGGAGGGTTCAGGATGGGGAACGCGGGTATACCTGTGGCGGATTCATTTCGATATTTGGCAAAACTAATACAATATTGTAAAGTTTAAAAATAAAATAAAATTAAAAAAAAAAGAAAGCTAATGTGGATTTCTATCTTGAGACTGTGAAATGAGCTCAATTATTTACCTATTTCAATGCCAAAATTTCCACTGAAATAGAAAAAATAAAGAAACAAAAAACTACAAATAGGGGAACTATCAGTAGAACAGAAGCACTGAAGAATTTCTGCAAGATATAAAATAAGTATAATAGTGTTGTTAAAACTAGCACACAGACTATGCAATGTAAAATAGAAACAGGAGAAAGACAACTGTTTCAGAGGTAAGAGACACTGTTTACAGTGGTGCTTCAAAGAAACTCCAAGCTTTATGTAAGCAAAAGCAGGTCATAGAAAAATCATCAAGGTGATAAAATATTGTAGAACAGCTGAAATAAACATCCAAACATCCCAAACACCAAGTTGTGTATAAATAGTACCTGGATACAGTATTTTGACCCCAGTATTAGTTATCAGTTTTAAAAACATGGAATATATTCCATGATGAGCTTATGTATATTGGGACTAGAGTGATATCATCAAATCACAACAAAAAAATGGGAGTGTGTGGGAAAAATACAGCTCTGCATAGGAGTTAAATACACTAAAATGTTCCACTCCCAGATGAAGACTTTCTTACTTTGGCAATAATAACAATCCCTGGCTTGCCTAGCAGTTTCATACCAAAGCACTCTGGAGGAAAGCCTGTCAGCATATCCTCCCACTTGTACACAGGGAAAATTACTCAATTTTCCATTCAGTGAAGTTTATTGAGACAACGTACTCTCCATAATTGCTGAAGAAACCCTTATCTGCTTCTAATGATGAACCAAGACCTTCTTTGGTGAATATGAATAGGCAATCAAGAATCACCAAATATTTGAAGAAAATCATAGTAATAAAAGTGAACAAATTGAATAATTTTCCCCAAGAAAAAGATAATTTTTAAAAGGCTTTAAAATGAGTTAATTTAACAACCTCAGAGAAAGTCAATAGCATATCAAAACAATAAAGCAAGAACACATGGCTATGAAAATGCATCAATCTGATCTCTAAGAAATTGAAATATTTATTGTTAAAAATATTAAAATCTCAAAATAAAGGTACATAAAGAAAAAGAAGATGGCTAAAAATTAGTGATTTGGAAGACTTAGCTAGAATGCTGCTGCTACTGCTGCTAAGTCGCTTCAGTCGTGTCCGACTCTATGCGACCCCACAGATGGCAGCCCACCAGGCTCCCCCGTCCCTGGGATTCTCCAGGCAAGAGCACTGGAATGTAGCTAGAATATTCTCCTAAAATCTCTAAGAAAGTAAAATAATGTAACAATCAACACAAAAACAATAGATGAAATACATTGTTTCATTAAGCCTATAACAATTTAAAATACTTTTTAATTAAAAACATTCTTACAGATAAATCTTCAGGTCAAGATATCTTTGGCAAATTCAAACATTTAAAGATGAAATAAGGTCAATATTTCAAAACATCTTCCTGCAAAGAGAAAATGAGGAAATACTTCAACTCATGTTATAAGGCCAATATAATCTTACTACTAAACCTGATATAAAAAAGAGTAAGGAAAATAGAACTACAGGTGATTCTTACTTATAAATATAGATGCAATAATCTTAAACAAAAGACTAGCAAATGGAATAAAGACATATATTAAAAAGATAAAACATCATGAGCAAGTTAGGCCTATTTCGGAAATGAAAGAGTGGCTAAAATTTTTTAATCAATGTAACTCATCACATTAACAAAATAAAAGAGAAAAAATCATATAACATTTCAATAGTTGGAGAAATAGTTCCAATGATGATAAAAAGTCTAAAAAATATATGAATGGATAGGAACTTCTTTAATCTGATGAAAAGTAGTTACTAAAAAATCTATAACAAACATCATAATAGTGGGGATAAATTAGCTCTAGACTAAAGGCTGTTCTGGACTTGACTAACAAAGCTGAAACACAAAGCTTGAATAGATTAAAAATTTTCTAAGTAACTTAACTATGTCACAGAACAAAGCACAAAAATATTTAAGGGAATACACAAACAATTCAACACACACAACAATTTACAATACAATGTCTGGCATTCAATAAAAATTACCAGGCATGTAAAGAAATAGGAAAATATAATCTACAATGAGAAAAATAACTCCACTGAAAAAGAACCATAAATGACACAGATGATAGAATTAGTAGACAAAGATGATAAAATAACAATTATAAATAAATACTATATTTACAAAAAGGTAGAGAAGAACATGAACAAGACCCAAATTAAAATTCTAGAGAAAAACATATTTTAGATGGGAAATCATTGGTTTTGGTTAGCAACAGATTAGACATTGTAGAAAAAACTAATAAACCATTAAGCATAGCAATAGAAGCTATCCAAAATAAAATAGAGAAAGCATACTTTTAAAAATGAATAAAATGTCAGTGAGCTGTTGGACAACAGCAAGTAACTTAATATATGTTTAACTGGAAACTGAGAAGTGAGTGGAATTATTTGAAAAAACATGTAGAATGTCATATAAGAAATGAATTGCCAGTCCAGGTTTGATGCAGGATACAGGAAGCTTGGGGCTGGTGCACTAGGATGACCCAAAGGGATGGTATGGGAAGGGAGGTGGGAGGAGGGGGTTCAGGATTGGAAACAGGTGTACACCTGTGGCGGATTCATGTTGATGTATGGCAAAACCAATACAATATTGTAAAGTAATTAGCCTCTAATTAAAATAAATAAATTTAAATTAAAAAAATAAAAATAATAATAAAATAGCAATGGTAGCCTACCTCTAAAAAGAAAAAAAGAAAATACAGTGGCCAAAATTTACAAATTTGTTAAAAAATATAAACTCAGAGGTCCAAGATTAATATTAAAAGAAGGAGTTCTGAAAGATGGAAAATTTAGCTTGAGAATTCCAACTTGGCACAATTCTATTCTAATGTTAACTTATCAGATTACTTTGGAGCATCAAATAATACTACCATTCATAAGTTAAGATTCTTGGTATTTGAAAGTCTGTTAGATGCCACTAAGAAAATAGAGATGAGTTTCCTTTCTGAAAGCTTTTGCTATGGTATCATAGAATACAACCAGCTGCTTTGTTACTTAAAATTACACAGTTGTAAATTTTAAAACTTAAGGAAATGGCAAGTGATGTCCTTTAAAACCCTCACCTGTTCAGATTGGACCTAACATAATTCTTCCTTTTTCTTAAAAAAAAATACAAAGACTTATAGTGCAATACTCTTTTTTTTTTCTGTTTCCAATTTGCTGCGGATACTGTATATGACTTTAACATCCTGTGTGAGCTACGTGCTACTTACTGAAAAGCTTATGAAGTGCCAAATACAGTTAAAAGTAAGAGGAAAAATGATAATTATTTAAATAAAAAATTTCAACATAATGATTGTGTGACTATGTAGTAGAAGTAAAATATGCAACAAAAAGGAGCACAAAGACTTGAGGAGAGAAATGAAAATATATTGCTGTAGGATTCTTATAGTACATGAAAAGTGGTATTATATTATTTTAAGGTAAGACTTCCATTCAGCATTGAGCTGGAGATACTATCCAGTGCAATAAGGAAAGATAGAGGGGGAAAAAAGCATGGGGCTTGAAAAGAAAAAGATAAAATTTTATTTATTAGCAGTAGACATAATCATCTATGTATAAAATCATTTTTTAATTTTTTTATTATTATTATTATTATTTTTTTACTTTACAATATTGTATTGGTTTTGCCATACATCAACATGCATCCGCCATGGGTGTACACGTGTTCCCCATCCTGAACCCCCCTCCCACCTCCCTCCCCATACCATCTCTCTGGGTCATCCCAGCGCACCAGCCCCAAGCTTCCTGTATCCTGCATCGAACCTGGACTGCCATTCTCCCAAATCATTCCCTCCCTCCCTCTCCCACAGAGTCCAAAAGACTGTTCTATACATCTGTGTCTCTTTTGCTGTCTTGCATACAGGGTCGTCATTACCATCTTTCTAAATTCCATATATATGAGTTATTATACTGTATTGGTGTTTTTCTTTCTGGCTTACTTCACTCTGTGTTATAGGCTCCAGTTTCATCCACCTCATTAGAACTGATTCAAATATATTCTTTTTAATGGCTGAGTAATACTCCATTGTGTATATGTACCACAGCTTTCTTATCCATTCATCTGCTGATGGACATCTAGGTTGCTTCCATGTCCTGGCTATTATAAACAGTGCTGTGATGAACATTGGGGTACACGTGTCTCTTTCAATTCTGGTTTCCTCGGTGTGTATGCCCAGCAGTGGGGTTGCTGGGTCGTATGGCAGTTCTATTTCCAGTTTTTCAAGGAATCTCCACACTGTTCTCTATAGTGGCTGTACTAGTTTGCATTCCCACCAACAGTGTAAGAAGGTTCCCTTTTCTCCACATCCTCTCCAGCATTTATTGCTTGTAGGCTTTTGGATCACAGCCATTCTGACTGGTGTATAAAATCTTAAGAGAATCACAAATAAGCTACTAGAACTAACATGCAAATTATGAAAAATTTAGAAAGTATATGAGGTCAACATACAAGATGAAATGCATTTCTACATGATAGCTATATTCAGAAATTGACATTATTTTATTAAAATTACCATTTATAATACTATCCAAAAGATGAAAGATTAAATATTTCTAAATAGCATCCATAAATGTTCAAATGAAAATGAAAAATTTGACATGGATTTTCATGATATGAAAAACAGAATTTAGAAACCAAAGACTAAAATAAAGGGAGAGCTAAACTATGTTCACAGATCAGAAACTTTATTATTGTTAATATGGTTTCTATATATTCAATCCAATGCCAATCAAAAACTCGGCAGACTATTTCATAGAAGCTGACAAACTGATTCTAAAATTCTTATGAAAATTCAAGGAATGCAAAATAACCTAAACAATTTTGAAAAAGAAAAGAGTAGTGATAGTTTTTTAAAAGAGTACTGGAGTGGGATGCCATTGCCTTCTCACATTTAAAGAGACTATAGAAGCAATATAAATATAAATATATAGATCAATGAAACACAGTGAAGTGTGTAGAAATAGACCCACACATATGTGGCCAATTGATGTACAGAATAATGAAAATGCAGTTAAGTGGGGAAAGGATAATCATTTCAATAATTGGTACTGGAATAATTAAATATCCATATGCAAAAAAAAGAACTTTGACCATGACCTCTCACCATATAAAACAATTAACTTGAAATCAATCACTGAACTAAATGCAAAAGCTAAAACTAGAAATGTTCTAGAATAAAATTTTTAAAAAATATTGAGTGACTTTGGATCAGGAAAATATTTTTTAAACAGGAGACAACCACCACAAAATATAAAAGAAAAAATGATGAATTGGACTTCATTGAAAGTAAAGGCTTTTTCTTTTCCAAGTGAAGTGAAGTCGCTCAGTTGTGTCCGACTCTTTGCGATCCCATGGACCGTAGCCCACCAGGCTCCTCCATCCATGAGATTCTCCAGGCAAGAATACTGGAGTAGGTTTCCAAAGACACTGTTAAGAAAATGGAAAGGTAAGCCACAAACTGAAATTTTTTTTCAAAATATCTATCTGAAAAGGGACTTTATATAGAAACTAAATCAAACTCTTACACCTGAAGAATAAAAAGGCAAACAGCCTAAATTTTTAATGGGCAAAAATTTAAGCTCTTACTTTACCAAATATGTATGAATCTCATAAATTTAATATTGAGTAAAAGAAGCAAAAACCAATACAATAAAATATGGGCACTATGATTGCATTTATACAATGGTCTAAAAACAAGTACAACTATACAATATTGTGTAGGGATGCACATATAGGTGGTAAAACTATAATAAAAACAAAGACATTCTAATCACAAAATTCAAGATATCAGTTTCCTCTATGAAAGAATTAGTTGCATGATTTCCAACGGACACACAGTGGGCCTTTAGGGTGTTGGTAATGTTCTATTTCTTGAGCCGAATCATAACTACACAGGTGTTTGCTTTATAAACACAGGTGTTTGCTTTTTATAAAATTGATGAAAATAAAAATTTTAAGTAACCACAGGTAGAGTAAAAATAGGAAGTGAAAATTACCAGCCACTTGAGAATAAAAATGGAATAAGGAAACTTAATAAATATATCAAAAATGAACAAAGAGAGTGGTATCCCAGAAAATGGCAGGATAGGGAAATCCATGGCCCCCTTATTCCACAATGTGACAGATAAACTGGCCAAAACTTCAGAATCAACTTTGTGGGACTCTAGAAAACAGTCAAAAACTTACAACAGACAGAGGAAATTTTTTTTTTTTTTTTGGTAAATCAACCATACTTTATTTAATTTTTTAATTTCTTTTTTATTTTTTAAAATATGAAAATATGATAGCACATTTACAGGAGACTTGGAAAATACAGAACAAAGCTACATATAGTTCCACTATATATTACCATTGTTTAAGTAGATATATGAAGATTTTTAGTTGGAATTTCAATGTCATATTCTCAGAAATAAATAGAATGAATATACAGAGAAGTAGAAGAATATAGTAGACCTGAAAAGCAGTATGAACCAATTCAACATAATTAAGATGTATATAATTTTCACACAACAGTGGGATACAAATTCTAAGTTCCCATAGACTATAAACTAGGAGATACTGGAACATATCCAGAGACATAGGAAGCCAGAAGAAATTTTAATGAAGAAAGATGCTGCTACATTGCACTAAGAGAATACTATGACTTTTTGAATGCCTCCCCATCTTCCATCCCCAGATGAAGAAGTGACCACGAAAATGACAGTCCACATTCTTTAGGAAGGTTTACTAATGCCAAAGGGAACACTATGTACTTTATTCTCAAAGAATTGTTGTTGTGTGTTTGTTTCAAACTCTGTCATCATCCTGAAGGACCAGTGCAAGGACTTGTCCTTGTTTCAACTGACTTGCAGCTTTCCCAGGGCTGGGGAGGATTCCCAAGTGCATTTACAGAAAGTAAAAACAAAATAGGCCAAAGGAACCTGGAGCAAGAAATAACAGTAGGCATTAGCAATAAGCTGGAAATCATGGTCAGGAGAAGGTTGGGAAAGGAGATATAGGAGTGGGAATAACGACATTTAAATCTCCTGCATATAGCTGGAAATCAAGAAAGCCACAGACATGCCTAGGGCTGAACATATGCTCAGAAAAGGCCTGAGAAGATGCTAAAATTTCACCTCTGAGTGACTTTCAGACTACATGCAAACATGAAGTAAAAGTTAAAGTAGACTTCTAAATGACCTGGCTAAGTATTAAAAGAGTTCCACAACACAGAGTCAACCTTCTACAACTAAAGAGGCTTTTTTTTTTTCCTTTTTGGTATTTTTGCTTTTATTTTTTAGCTCCAGGCATTTAAAGAAACACTATCTAATCACAAAGCTAATGAAATATAGATTTCTCATCACAGCACTGTTTATAATAGGCAGGACATGGAAGCAACCTAGATGTCCATCAGCAGACGAATGGATAAGAAAGCTGTGGTACATATACACAATGGAATATTACTCAGCCATTAAAAAGAATACATTTGAATCAGGTCTAATGAGGTGGATGAAACTGGAGCCTATTATACGAGTGAAGTAAGCCAGAAAAAAAACCACCCAGTAGTCATGTATGGATGTGAGAGTTGGACTGTGAAGAAAGCTGAGCACTGAAGAATTGACGCTTTTGAACTGTGGCATTGGAGAAGACTCTTGAGCGTCCCTTGGACTGCAAGGAGATCCAACCAGTCCATCCTAAAGGAGATCAGTCCTGGGTGTTCTTTGGAAGGAATGATGCTAAAGCTGAAACTCCAGTACTTTGGCCACCTCATGCGAAGAGTTGACCCATTGGAAAAGACTCTGATGCTGGGAAGGATTGGGAGCAGGAGGAGAAGGGGACGACAGAGGATGAGATGGCTGGATGGCATCACCGACTCAATGGACGTGAGTTTGAGTCAACTCCGGGAGTTGGTGTTGGAAAGGGAGGCCTGGCATGCTGCAATTCATGGGGTTGCAAAGAGTTGGACACAACTGAGTGACTGAACTGAACTGAACTGAACACATATATAAGGAATTTAGAAAGATGGTAACAGCAACCCTGTATGCGAGAGAGCAAAAGAGACACAGATGTATAGAACAGTCTTTTGGACTCTGTGGGAAAGGGAGAGGGTGGGATGATTTGGGAGAATGGCATTAAAACATGTATAATATCATATGTGAAACAAATCGTCAGACCAGGCTCCATGCATGATACAGGATGCTCGGGGCTGGTGCACTGGAATGACCCAGAGGGATGGTATGGGGAAGGAGGTGGGAAGGGGGTTCAGGATGGGGAACACGTGTACACCCGTGGCAGATTCATGTTGATGTATGGCAAAACCAATACAATATTGTGAAGTAATTAGCCTCCAATTAAAATAAATAAATTTATTTAAAAAAAAGAAATTTAAATTTCAATGACCACATAAGATAAAGAATACAAACTTTATAAAAATAATTTAGAAGAGTCACTAAACAAACAACAGCCCACATGAAGAAGAAACAACAATCCTGGGAAAGGAAGATAACCTTATTTTCAGAGTTGTAACATAATAGTATTTAAAATGTGCTATTTCAACCAAAAAATAAGACAAGCAAAAAAGACAAGAAAATATAGCCCACTCACAAGAAAAATGGAAATTAACAGAAACTGTCTTTCAAGAAACCCAGACATATGTAAAATGGATAGCCAGTGGGAATTTGCTGTATGATGCAGGGAGCTCAAACCCAGTGCTCTGTGACAATGCAGAGGGGTTGGAATGGGGTGGGAGGGGACATATGTATACCTATGGCTGATTCATGTTGATGTATGGCAGAAACCAACACATTACTGTAAAGCAATTATCCTCCAATTAAAAATAAATAAATTTAATTAAAAAAAGAAACCCAGGCATGGACTTGGCAAACAAATACATTAAATCAGCTGTTTTAAATATGATAAAAGAGCTGCAGGAAATCAGTAAATTGATCTCTCACCAAATAGAGAATGTCAATAAAGACTGGGAAGTTATAAAAAGGAGCCAAATGGAAATTCTAGCCTTGAAAAGTTTAATAACTGCACTGAAAATTTTACTAGAGAGGTTTAATATTAGATTTGACCAGGCAGAAGAAAGAATCAACAGCGTAAAGCTAAGTCAATGAGATCTTCCAGTCTGAAGAGCAGAAAGACAAAAGAATGAAAAAAGTGAACAGAGCCTAAAAGACCCATGGGATAACATCAAGCATACCAACACTTGCATAATGAAAACCTCAGAAGGAGAGAATACAGAGAAAGAGAAACAAAGATTATTTACAGATATAAGAGCCCAAAATTAATCAAATTTGAGGAAAGGCATAAATCTACACATCCCAGAAGTTTAAAAAACTACAAGCAGGATAAACTCAAAGAGATTTCAATGGAAATCCATTATAATGAAGTTGTTGAAAGTCAAATACATAGAATCTTGAAAGCAGCTCGAGATAATTTACTCTTGTAAAAATGATTCTCAGTAGGATTAACAGCCTATTAAATTCAGAAACCATGGAAGCCAGAAGGAAGTGGCACAGCATATTTATATTGATGAAAATAAAAATTTGTCAACAAAATTCTGTTTCCAATAAAACAGTTTTTCTATGAAGGAAATGAAGGAAAAATTAAGATAGTCTCAGATAAAGAAAAGCTAAACTAAGGAAGTTTAAAACTTGTAGATCTGCCCTATAAGAAATACCAAAGGGAGGCTTCCAAACTGAAAGGAAAGGACACTACAAAGCAACTGAAAGCCATATGAATAATAAAAAAAAAACAATGTAAAGCTACTATATAGGGAAATAGAAAACACAGTATTCTTGCTACTTTGATTTCTAAGTCCTCTTTTTTTTTCTGTACTACTTAAAAGACAAATGCTTAAAACAATAATTTTAAGTCTATATATGTGAGCACACAATGCAAAAAGACATGATTTGTGAAAAAAACAATATAAGAAGGGGGACTTGAGGTGTGAATGAGCAAAGTTTTTGTATACTATTAAAACCAAGTTGGTATTAATTCAAATTTGATAGTTACAAAGCTAAGATGTTAATTGTAAATGCCAGGGGAGGTTACAATTTATCTTAGTGTAACCAATAAGATAAAAATTAAAAATATATATATACAGCAAAGGAAATGAAGAGAGAATCAAAATGATAGACAAAAAAGGAATAATTAATGACAAAATATGGCATTTATGGATGAATTAAGAGAAAAAAGGATATAAGTAAGATATAGAAAAAACCATGAAATGACAAGAGTAAATAACCACTTATCAGTTATTACTTTAAATTTAAAAGAATTAAACTCTCCAATTCAAAGATTAGACATTGGTTTAACAAAATTTTTAAAAACGTGATCTAATTATATACACTGTCTACAGAAGACTCCCTTTAGAGGCACAGACACAATAGTTCAGAAGTGAAAAAATGAAACATATTTCATTCTTGAACATTTCAAACATTCTTGAAATGAATTTCATTCATAAAATGAAACATATTTCATGCAAATAGTAAGAAAAAAGAGGCCTGAGATGGCTCTAATATATCAAAGAAAATAGATTTTAGGCCAAAAAATTAAAGAGATAAACAAGAATACCATATATTGATAAAATGGTGAATTCACAAGTAAGTTATAACAATAATAAACATGGACATGTATAAAAGCTGACAGAACTGAAGGGAGGAATAGACAGCTCAACAGAAATAGTTGTAGATGTCAACAGCTCAATTTCAATAATGGATAGAACTAAAAAGAAAACCAATAATGAAATAGAAGACCTGGACAAATCTATGAACCAACTATACCTAACAGACATACATAGAACATTACCCCTTAACAGAAGAATGCTCATTTTTCTCAAGTGCATATGGAATATTTTCCTTGTTAGAAAATATGTTAGGCCACAAAACAAGTCTCAACACATTTCTTAAAAATTAAATCATACAAAATATCTTCTCTGACCACAATAGAATGAAAATAAAAATCAATAACAGGAGGAAAATAGGAAAATTTACAAATATGTGAAAATTAAACAATACGTAAAGAATCAAAAACAATCCCAACAAACAAGTCCAGAACCAGATGGCCTCACAGGTGAATTCTACCTTTATAGAAGAGTTAACACCTATCCTTATGAAACTATTCCAAAAATTGCAGAGGAAGGAACACTTCCAAACTCATTCTATGAGGTACTATCACCCCGACACCAAAGCCAGACAAAGATAGCACAAAGAAAGAAAACCACAAGCTGTATAACTGATAAACATAGACACAAAAATTCTCAATTAAATACTAGCAAAACAAATCCAACAATACATTAAAAGGATCAAAAAACATGATCAAGTGGGATTTATCCCAGGGAAGCAAGGATTTTTCAGTATCTGCAAATCAATCAGTATGATACACCTCATTAACATACTGAAGAATAAAAACCATACAATCATCTCAATAGATAAATAAAAAAACTTTTAATAAAATTCAACATCCATTTATAATAACTCTACAGAAAGTGGGTATAGAGGGAACATACCTCTCAACATAATAAAGACAATATATGACAAACCCACAGCTAACATCCTACTCAACAGTGAAAAGCTGAAATCATTTCCTCTAGGATCAGGAATAAGACAAGGATAGTCACTCTCACCACTTCTATTCAATATAGTTTTGGAAGTCCTAGCTACAACAATCTGAGAAGAAAAAGAAATAGAAGGAATGCAAATTGGAAAAGAAGGAGTAGAACTGTCACTGTTTTCAGATGACATGATTCTATACATAGAAAATCCTAAAGATGCTACCAGAAAACTACTAGAGTTTATCAATGAATCTGGTGAAGCTGAAGGACACAAAATCAATACACAAAAATCTGTTGCATTTCTATACACTAATAATGAAATATCAGAAACAAAATTTAAGGAAACAACTCCATTTACCATTATATCACAAAGAATAAAATACCTAGGAATAAACCTACGTAAGGAGGCAAAAGATTTGTACACAGAAAACTATAAGACACTGATGAAAGAAATCAAATGACACCAACAGATGGAAAAACTTACCATGTTCTTGTACTAAAAGAAAAAATATTGTCAAAATGACTCTACTACCTAACGTTGCAGTCCATATCAAATTACCTAATAGCATTTTTTGGAGATCTAGAAGAACACATCTTAAAATTTGTATGGAAACAGAAAAGATCCTGAATAGTCAAAGCAATCTTGAGAAAGAAAAGCAGAGCTGGAGAAATCAGTCTTCCTGACTTCAGACTATACTATACAGCTACAGTAGTCAAAGCAGTGTGGTACTGGCACAAAGACAGACTTATGGATTAGTGAAACAGGATAGAAAGCCCAGAAATAAACCTGTGCACCTAATGTCAATTACTCTATCACAAAGGAGGCAAGAATATGCAATGGAAAAAAGACAACCCCTTCAATCAGTTGTGCTGGGAAAACTGGACAGTTACATGTAAAACAATGAAATTAGAACATTCTCTAATACCGTACACAAAAATAAACTCAAAATGGCTTAAAGACCTAAATGTCAGACCAGATACTATAAAACTCTTAGAGGAAAACAGGCAGAACACTCTGACATAAATCACAGCAAGATCTTTTTTGACCCACCTTCTAGAGTAATGAAAATAAAAGCAAAAATAAACAAATGGGACCTAATTAAAATTAAAAGCTTTTGCACAGCAAAGGAAACCATAAAAAAAAATGAAAAGATGACCCTCAAAACGAGAGAAAATATTTGCAAACAAAGTGACCAACAAGGGATTAATCTCCAAAGTATACAAACAGCTCATGCAGCTAAATAGCAAACAAACAAACAAACAAGCAATCCAATCAAAAAATGGGAAGAAGATCTAAACAGACATTTCTCCAAAGAAGACATACAAATGGCATACAAAAGACATACAGATGGCAAATAGGCACATGAAATTATGTTAAACATCACTAATTACTAGAAAAATGCAAATGAAAACTACAATAATTAGGGTGGGTGGGTGGGAGGCAGGCTCCAGAGGGAGGGGATATATATATATGCTTATGGTTGATTCGTGTTGCTGTACAATAGAAACCAACACAACATTGTAAAACAATTACCCTCCAATTAAAAAAAAAAACTACAATGACCTATCACTTCACACTGGTCAGAATGGCCATCATCAAAAAGTTTATAAACATATAGGATTGTTGTTACCATCTTGGATGGGGAGGGAGGGGGAAGGGGGGTTCAGGATGGTGGGGGTGCATGTGTGCCATGGCTGATTCCTGTCAATGTGTGGCAGGGGCCACCACAGTGATGTGAAGTGATTGTCCTCCAATTAAAATAAATAAATTAAAAAATTTAAGTCTATAAACAACGAATGCCAGAGAGAGTGTAGAGAAAATGGAACTTTCCTATACTGTTGGTGGGAATGTAAATTGGTGCTGCCACTATGGAGAAGTATGGAGGTTCTTTACAAAAAAAAGAACTAAAAATAGAGCTACCATATGATTTAGCAATCCCACTCCTGGGCATATATCCAGAGAAAACCATACTTTAAAAAGATACATGCACCACAATAATCATTGCCATTGCATCACTATTTACAATAGCCAAGACATAGAAGCAGCCTAAATGTCCATCAGCAGATGAATGGATAAAGATGTGGTACATATATGTAATGGAATATTATTCAGCCATAAAAAGAATGAAATAATGTCATTTGTAGCAATGTGAAGAGACCTAGAGATTATCGTACTTAGTCAAGTAAGTCAGCAAAAAAAAAAAAAAAATACCATATCGTATCACTTGTACATGGAATTGAATAAATGATGTAAATCAACTTATTTACAAAACAGGCTCACAGACATAGAAAATAAACTTCTGGTTACTAAAGGGGAAAGACAGACGTAGAGATAAATAGGGAGATTGGGATTGACATATATACACTACTATATATAAAATAGATAACTAAAAAGCACCTACTGTATAGCACAGGAAACGTTACTCAACACTCTAATAACCTATATGGGAAAAGAATTTGGAAAAGAGTGGATATATATATATATAACTGAATCACTTTACTGTACACCTGAAACTAACACAACATTGTAAATCAACTCTACTCCAGTATAAAATGAAAAAAATTTAAAAACTGAAGTTATCTTTACTAATATGTATATATATATATATGTATATGTATATATATATATATATGACAGAACCAAAAGAAAAAATCTGCTTAGAGAGATGATGCTGTGAAAGTGCTACATTCAATGTGCCAGCAAATTTGGAAAACTCAGCAGTGGCCACAGGACTGGAAAAAGTGTTTTCATTCCAATCCCAAGGGAAGGCAATGCCAAAGAATGCTCAAACTACCACACAATGGCAATCATCTCACACGTTAGCAAAGAAAAGCTCAAAATTCTCCAAGGCAGGCTTCAACAGTACGTGAACTGTGTACATCCAGATGTTCAAGCTGTATTCAGAAAAGGCAGAGGAACCAAAGATCAAATTGCCAACATCTGTTGGATCATAGAAAAAGCAAGAGAGTTCCAGAAAAACATGTATTTCTGCTTTATTGACTATGTCAAAGTCTTTGACTATGTGAATCACAACAAACTGGAGAATTCTGAAAGAGATGGGAATAACAGACCACCTGACTTGCCTCTTGAGAAATCAGTATGCAGGTCAGGAAGCAACAGTTATAACTGGACATGGAACAACAGACTGGTTCCAAATAGGAAAAGGAGTATGTCAAGGCTGTATATTGTCACCCTGCTTATTTAACTTATATGCAGAGTACATCATGAGAAACTCTGGGCTGGAAGAAGCATAAGCTGGAATCAAGATTGCAGGGAGAAATATCCATAACCTCAGATATGCAGATGACACCACCCTTATGGCAGAAAGTGAAGAAGAACTAAAGAGCCTCTTGATGAAAAAGAAAGAGGACAGTGAAAAAGTTGGCTTAAAGCTCAACATTTAGAAAACAAAGATCATGGCATCCGACCCATCACTTCATGGGAAATAGATGGGGAAACGGTGGGAACAGTGGCTGAATTTATTTTTCTGGGCTCCAAAAATCACTGCAGATGGTGATTGCAGCCATGAAATTAAAAGACACTTCTTGGAAGGAAAGTTGTGACCAACCTAGACAGCATATTAAAAAACAGAGACATTACTTTGCCAACAAAGGTCCATTTACTCAAGGCTATGGTTTTTCCAGTGGTCATGTATGGATATGAGAGTTATACTATAAAGAAAGCTGAGTGTAGAAGAATTGATGCTTTTGAACTTGTTTTTGGAGAAGACTCTTGAGAGTTCCTTGGACTGCAAGGTGATCCAACCAGTCCATCCTAAAGGAGATCAGTCCTGGGTGTTCATTGGAAGACCTGATGCTGAAGCTGAAAGTTCAATTCTTTGGCCACCTGATGCGAAGAGCTGACTCATTTGAAAAGACTCCACTGCTGGGAAAGATTGAGGGCAGGAGGAGAAGTGGATGACAGAGGATGAGATGGTTGGATGGCATCACCAACTCAATGGACATAGGTTTGGGTGGACTCCAGGAGTTGGTGATAGACAGGGAGGCCTGGCATGCTGCGATTCATGGGGTTTCAAAGTCGGACATGACTGAGTGACTGAACTGAACTGAACATGAATCAAGTAGCCTGGCTCCATAGTCTTAGCTCTTAACCACTATGTGTAGCTGTCACTTTGCTAATGATGGGCTTCCCCGGTGGCTCAGATGGTAAAGAATCTGCCTGCAAATCAGCAGACCTAGGTTCAATCCCTGGGTCAGGAAGATTTCTCTGGAGAAGTCAATGGCTACCCACTCCAGTATTCTTGCCTGGGAAATCTCATGGACAGAGGAGTCTGACAGTCCATGGGTTCACAAAGAGTCAGACACAACTAAGCGACTAACATTTTCACTTTCACTTTGCTAATTATGTCAAATAGAATACCTGTACTGAAATATATTCACATGGAAATTTAATGTATAATAAAGCTGGTACTTCAGGTAAGTAGGGAAAAGATGAACCATTTATTAATAATGGAGGTAAAATTGGCTATCCATTTGGAACAAGTTAAGACCTACTTCATTCCACACCTTAAAATAAATTCCAGATGGTTTAAATATGTAATAAAAAGAATATACTGAAAAATTCATGTGAAAAGGTAAAGTTAGCTGTAGACCAAAAAACACCACAAATTATAACAGACTGGGGAAAATATTTACAATATATATATATATGTATATATATGCCAGAGCTAGTGTCTCAAACCACCTCCTCTCAAAAATGGCAAAGCATAATAATAGACAATTTATATATATATGGACAATATATTTATTAAAATAAGCTCAACCTTACTAATAATCAGGAAAATGAGAAAATAAAGCATGTTCGATTGGAGAAAATTTTAACAATTGAGAATATCCAGCAATGATGATGACATATAGGGAGGGATATGAGCTTTCCCTCTTCCTCTTAATTGGAATGTAAACCAGAAAAACCTTTTTGGACAGCAATTTGGCAGTATCTATCAAATATTAAATAGGTTCATTTTAACCCAGTAAGTTAATTTCAAGGAATCTAGCCTATGGATATTTTTGCCTTTGTTGCTAAAACGTATGAGATTATGAATGCAACATTTGTAGTAATTCTATAAAGCATACAATACATCAGTAGATAAAGAAGACCAGAAAACATGTGGCTGGAGAACCAAGAGGAAAACCAGAAATGTGGTATCATGGAAGCAAATGGAAAAGAATTTCAAAAATACAACATCAACAATGCCAAATGCTTTACAAGATAAAGATTCAATCAATTCAAGATAAAGTGTTCACTCCATTTAGCCACATGTAGTTCCTTGGTTTGGAGAAGGCAACTGAGCAACTTCACTTTCACTTTTCACTTTCATGCATTGGAGAAGGAAATGGCAACCCACTCCAGTGTTCTTGCCTGGAGAATCCCAGGGACGGGGGAGCCTGGTGGGCTGCCATCTATGGGGTCACACAGTCAGACACGACTAACATGACTTAGCAGCAGCAGCTCATTGGTTAACCTTGGTAAGCTCTCTTTTAGTGGAATGCTCTGGGAAAAATTCCATGGACTAAGAAGTGAGTGGGAATGAAGAATTAAAGAAAGTGAGTGTAAACAATAATTTCAAGAAGTTTGGCAGCAAAGGAAGAAGATGTATAGGTTGATAGCAAGAGAAGAAGGTTGAAGATTGGCCTGAATCATCCTCTCTAACACTTTTTTGGGGGAAAGTTAGAGTATAAGTCATAAGTCACAAACTGATTATGCCCACAGGTGTCAGAAACAGCCTAAATTAGAATCAGACTGTATGTAAAGTGATAGATAGTAAGTGACACTAGCTTCTCTTTGGGAATCAGTAAAGAAGTAGAAACTATGGTGAATGGGAAACCACATCTCCCATCTAAAAGGAATAGCCATGACTTGGTTCTAGTAGATTATGGCTATGTTAGAATCTAGATCCTGTGTTGCTAGATCTTACAATTGTTCAACAAACAAAAAAAATCAAGACTACTAACACCATGCATAGCAATGCTGTGGACCAAACATGTCTATGGGTAATACCTAGAGCAACTACTAAGAAAATTATACAAAACATACTATAAAACACTAAAAGCAAGTCAAGATGTAATCTTAAGAAATGTTCAAGTAACCCACAGGGAGTTAAGAAAAACAGAGGAAAGAAAAAGAGAAGCAGCAGAAAACAAAACAAAAAAATGGCAGATTTAGGTGCCAACTTATCAATAAGCAATTTAAATGTAAACAGTCTAATTTAATTAAAAAAAGAGAGATTGTCAGAATAGGTGAAATAAATCAAGACCCATGGTATGCTGTCTACAAGAAACTCACTTTTAATATGAAAATACAAATAGATGAAAAGCAAAAAGGTGGACAAAGATGTAACATGTGGACTAATAAAAAGAAAACTGGAGGAGCTAGACTGCTATCAGACAAAGTAGGCCTCACAGTAAAGAATTGATCTGGGACTAATAGGGACATTTCAGAATAATAAAGAGGATGGTTTTTCAAGAAGATATAGCAATCCTATTGTTTTAGGGTGGATACACCAAATAACAGAGCTTCAATATATGAGAAGCAAAATTTGATCAAGCTGAAAAGAGAAGTAAACAAAGTATTTCATGATCTAACCCAACCTAACTTTCCAGGTTTCTTTCCTGCTTATTCTGTTCTACATACAGACTAGATACTCTATTATTTTTCAAGCATTTAACAGATTTTCCCATCTCTGTGTCTTTAACTACACAGTCCTCTATGCCTAAAATGACTTCTCACCTATTATCATCTTCCCTCCACCCTGAATCCTCACATTTCAGAGACAGATTCAAATGCCACTTCATCAAAAGGCTTTCCCTGATACCAAATATGATCTATCCCTCCTCTGAAACCTAACTTCATATGGCACAGAAAATGAAAGTGTTAGTTGCTCAGTTGTGTCCAACTCTTTGCAACCCCATGGACTGCAGTCGGCCAGGCTCCTCTATCCATGGAATTCTCTAGGCAAGAATACTGGAGTGGGTAGCCATTCCCTTCTCAGGTCATCTTCCCAACCCAGGGATTGAACTCAGGTCTCCCATATTGCAGGCAGATTCTTTATCATCTAGAGCCACTAGGTAAATACTTCTCTTAATTATAGTACTATTTACAGGAACATTTCCTGAAGAATAGAGATCTATCTTATTCATCACTGTTTTTCTAATGCCAAATTCTAGCACAGTAGCCAATAAATAAATGTTTCCTAAACAGGAAAAAAATTAAGCAACTTATAAGAGGAAAGTAATAGTTGAGGAAGAGGAGATCTTAAGTGGTAACCAAGCTTGGGGTATGTTCAAATTTTATTAATTCATTTATTCATATACTCCGGCCTACATTCTTCCTTCCCTCATTCCTAACAAGTCCCCAGGTGAGTCTGAAACTGATGTTTCACTGACCACACTTTGGATATCATGGTCTTAGAGAAATTCTCCAAGATATGTAAAAGAAGGCACATATAAGGATACTAATTAGAGCCCTGTTTGTAATAGCAGGGAGGGAGAGAAAAAGAGAAGATCCCTTAAATATCCCTTAGTATAATAGATAAATAATCTGTTGATTTTCATAAAATAGAACACTGTTCAGTAGCCAAAATTGATGAACTAGACTTACCATGTATCAACTTGGATAAATATTTTAAAACATATTGATAACTGACAAGAGCATGTTTTAGAATACAGTTTGATACTTTCCAGGTACATTAAAAATACTCAATTAGCCTCCAATTAAAATAAATTTATATTTAAAAAATAAAAAAATTTAAATACACAATACAATATTATATATAGTTTATGGATCTATACCTGTATAGTTATAATTTTCTAGCTTTCATGGAACCCACTCCAGTATTCTTGCCTGGAGAATCCCAGGGATGGGGGAGCCTGGTGGGCTGCCGTCTATGGGGTCGCACAGAGTCAGACACGACTGAAGTGACTTAGCAGCAGCAGCAGCAGCAGCTTTCATGGGAATGATACATGTTAATTTTAAGAGAACACCCTCAGAGAGTGAAAGGAAAGAGATGTGAGATTCTATCTTTATTTTTCAAGTGGAAGGAAGGTCAGCAAGAACTTAGCTCTGAATAATATTTTCAATAAGTTACCATCTATTGTATCCAGATGATTTGTTACATTTTTCTGAACTTCTCAATATGTTAAGTATTTTTTATTAAATTTTTTAAACATCGAAGGCTTTAATTCTTATCTTATGTCTGACACTACTGTGAGGAAAGCCTTTGGTCTTAGTAATAGAAACCTCATTGTAAAATGAATTACTGTATTCTCTCTTTTGTATATAGTCCTGCTCAGCTCCATTCAATCAACAAATAAAAGGCTCCCTCCAATACTCTCAACAGTATTCCTGTCCTTAGTCACAAACTTCTTGCCTGAACTCTTTTTATACTCTCTTTGACCTCCGATCCCTCTCTACCTTAACATAGGAGTCTCAAGTAGGGGCTTCAACAAGTGTGCTCCAAATCCTATAGTGTGACCTCAGTACCCTGGGATCATCTCTGTTTTAAGCCTCTTCACTAAGAAATAAATGTTGATGTTTTCCATAATAGGAAATTCAAGTATATCCCTGAAGCATTTTTCTGTCTTATGACACCTCCAATTGTAATTGCTCTAGCAAAATGGCAAACACTAGCATTATAAAATGAGTCTCCTCAAAATATGCCTGTTCCTATGTGATTGGGAGATGCCCCAAAAGAAGCTGTTATAACATTTAAAAACATAAATTGCAAAGTCTACCTTTAGCTATTCATTGACTTCCTTCACCCCTAGTATTGACTAGCTTGATGAAATGGAATAAAACTAGGGCTATAATACTTGCCAGTGACTAGAAGTCTAACTTTAGACAAGTTACCTAAGAAACATAGATAGTTCTAAAATTCCTCATGTAGAAAATACCAAATTTCTAGCCTAATATATATGGAAGACTGATAAAATTCATTATTTTTTAAAGGTAAGGAATTAGTATTACTCATCAACCATTTTTCAACTTTCTCCTTTTCAGTCTCTGCTCTCCTTTCAATAATCTTTCTCTCAGTTTTTCTAACACATATGTTCTTGTCCTGCTATCCCTTGGGGACAGCTATCATTAAGATACACTACAAGTCAGCTATCAATGATATTTTCCTTAAGTCTCTAAAATATTACTCATAGAATAAATGTCTTGAAGACCCATCTTAAAGGGCAATAGCAATGTACTTTGTACCTCAACTCACACTTAATGAATATATTGCCCATTATTTTCTGCCTGAAGCTGTTGCATTTTGGTTCTACATAAAACTTGTTAGGCATGAGCATTTCCATGGAAACCAACTAACAACTTAATCCCAGAGACTCATCTCCCTAAACATTTATACATTTCCAACCTGCATATGGAGTCAGGTGGTGTTAAGCCTTCCTGCTTAGCTATAGCTACCATCTGGATGGTTTTTTGTTTGGAGACACGGTCAAAGTGGGAAGACAGTGGGAAAAGACAACAGTAACAACAATAGCCGAGAAGAGAAGGAGAAGGCAATGGCACCCCACTCCAGTACTCTTGCCTGGAAAATCCCATGGATGGAGGAGCCTGGTGGGCTGCAGTCCATGGGGTGGCTAAGAGTCAGACACGACTGAGCAACTTCACTTTCACTTCTCACTTTCATGCATTGGAGAAGGAAATGGCAACCCACTCCAGTGTTCTTGCCTGGAGAATCCCAGGGACGGGGGAGCCTGGTGGGCTGCCGTCTACAGGGTCGCACAGAGTCAGACACGACTGAAGTGACTTAGCAGCAGCAGCAGCAGCAGCAACAACGATAGCCCCTTTCTTATGAACTGAAAAGTTACAACTTAAGGTCTCCTTAGTTCAGTTCAAGTTCAGTTCAGTCACTCAGTCATGTCTGATACTTTGCGACACCATGGACTGCAGCACACCAGGGCTCCCTGTCCATCACCAACTCCCAGAGTTTGCTCAAACTCATGTCGACTGAGTCAGTGACGCCATCCAACCATCTCATCCTCTGTTGTCCCCTTATCCTCCCACCTTCAATCTTTCCCAGCATCAGGGTCTTTCCCAATGAGTCAGTTCTTTGCATCAGGTGGCCAAAGTACTGGAGTTTCAGCTTCAGCATCAGTCCTTCCAATGAATATTCAGGACTGATTTCCTTTAGGATGGGCTGGTTGGATCTCCTAGCAGTCCAAGGGACTCTCAAGAGTCTTCTCTAACACCACAGTTCAAAAGCATCAGTTCTTTGGTGCTCAGCTTTCTTTATAGTCCAACTCTCATAATCCTTTGTAACTCCCACTCATGGGTCATCGCCTGACTCAGGGCACACACAGCTTCTAAGTTTAAAAGTCAAAGCTTCTCAGAGATGGAGCTCATACTAAAAGCCAGAAAAGAAATAAAAACTTTTCAAACACTTTTTATTTAACTCATCCGTAAGAAAAACTAACAATTAGTTGTAGGAAAGATCTGTGCATCAAGAAAGGCTGCATGGGGCTATAGCCAGAGCAAAGGATTTGAATTCAAGAACTGGCATGCCATTCTGGACCCTGCCACTTACTAGTATACTTGCTGTATACAAATAACTTAAGCTCATTGAGCCTCGTTTTTCTCAGCTGTAAATGGGAATCTCATCACTTCCTTGCTGGGTTTCTGTGAGGATTATTCAGCTATAGTCTCTAATTCTCAACTGCCCCCTCTTCTACATAACCAATAGATGCCCTCAAGGATGCCTCCTGACTGTTTCTTTTATCACTATTCTCTTTCCCATGACTTCAGTTGCTATATGTCCATTGTTACCAAGTATCTCGAGCTCTGAGCTTCAGACCTATGCATCAATTTGCCTATTTGACATCATGTCCCAAATGAACCTCAACATAACATGTTCAATGTTGAACTAAAAACTTCTCCCTCATTTTCTTGAACACATTTCACCTGCAGTCTTCCCAGTCCTGGTAAACGGTTTTGCAAAATACCAAGACCTATTAATTATATCTCCTAAATGTCTTTTAATTCTTTTCTCTTCTTCCCAGCGTCATCATTTACTCACAAGCCCAAGCCACCATTATCCTTTTCCAGGACTCTTTCAAAAGAATATTACTTGGTGTCCTTGCTTTCAATTTGCCCCTCTAATTAATCCTCCATGGGGTTGCAAAGAGTCGGACACGACTGAGCGACTGAACTGAACTGTGCCTACAAAATTCTCCTCACATTCCTTTGTCTGGGTAATTCCTATTTATCATTTAGATATCAGCTTTAGAAATTAATTCTCCTGAAAGCTTTCCCAGCATCCTCAGGATTGTATTATGTATACCTCTCATAAACTCCCATAGCATATTGTACTTATGTTATCAAAGCATATATATCATTCAGTATTGCAACCAACTTTCTACATGGGTCTTTCCAAACAGACTCTAAATTCCTTAAGAGAAAGGCTGTATCGCATTTACTCTTGTATCTTGCATGCACACATGCTAAGTGGCTCAGTCATGTCCAACTCTTTGAGACCCCATAAACTACAGCACAACAGGCTTCCCAGTCCTTCACTATCTCCTGGAGCTTACTCAAACTCATGTCCATTGAGTCAGTGATACCATCCAACCATCTCATCTTCTGTCATCCCATTCTCCTCCTGCCTTCATCTTTCCCAGCATCAGGGTCTTTTCCAATGAGTCAGTTCTTTGCATCACGTGGCCGAAGGATTGCAGTGTCAGCTTTAGCATCAGTCCTTCCAATGAATATTCAGGATTGATTTCCTTTAGGACTGACTAGTTTGATCTCCTTGCTGCCCAGGGGACTCTCTAGAGTTTTCTCCAGCACTTATTACAAGATATTGAATATAGTTCCCTGTGTTACACAGGAGGCCCTTCTTGTTTACCTATTTTATATACAGTAGTCTATATCTGTAAATTCTAAACCAAAAATGTAAGTTGGTCAGTCGTGTCAGACTCTTTGTTACCCCATGGACTAGACCGTCCACGGAATTCTCCAGGCCAAAATACTGGAGCCTTTCCCTTTTCCAGGGGATCTTCCTAACCCAGGCATCGAACCCAGGTCTCCCATGTTGCTGGTGGATTCTTTACCAGCTGAGCCACAAGGGAAGCCCAAGAATACTGGAGTGAGTAGCCTATTCCTTCTCCAGCAGATCTTTCTGACCCAGGAATTGAACCAGGGTCTCCTGAATTGCAGGCGAATGCTCTACAAACTGAGCTATCTGGGAAGCCAAACACCTGTTTTATCTTTCCCAATCTTTCCCACTTGACAGCCACAAGCCTATCCTCTATCTCTAAGTCTTTCTTGTTTCATAGATAAGTTCATTTGTGTCATATTTTAGATTCCACCATAAGTGATATAATATGTTATTTGTCTTTATTTTTCTGACTTACTTTGCTTAGTATGATAATCTTTAGGTCCACCCATGCTGCAAATGGTCGTATTTCATTGTTTTTTATGGTTGAGTAATATGCCATTGCAGATGGTGATTGCAGCCATGAAATTAAAAGACGCTTACTCCTTGGAAGGAAAGTTATGACCAACCTAGGTAGCATATTCAAAAGCAGAGACATTACTTTGCCAACAAAGGTTTATCTAGTCAAGGCTATGGTTTTTCCTGTGGTCATGTATGGATGTGAGAGGTGGACTATAAAGAAAGCTGAGTGCCGAAGAATTGATGCTTTTGAACTGTGTTGTTGGAGAAGACTCTTGAGAGTCCCTTGGACTGCAAGGAGATCCAACCAGTCCATTCTGAAGGAGATGAGCCCTGGGATTTCTTTGGAAGGAATGATGCTAAAGCTGAAACTCCAGTACTTTGGCCACCTCATGCAAAGAGTTGACTCATTGGAAAAGACTCTGATGCTGGGAGGGATTGGGGGCAAGAGGAGAAGGGGTCGACAGAGGATGAGATGGCTGGATGGCATCACTGACTCTGAGTGGACTCCGGAAGTTGGTGATGGACAGGGAGGCCTGGCGTGCTGCAATTCATGGGGTCGCAAAGAGTCAGACATGACTGAGCGACTGAACTGAACTGAACTGAATATGCCATTGTTATTGAATGTTTGAATGTATGAATATATGAATTTTTTTGTATATTTTGGAAATTAAGCACTGGTTGTCAGTTGCATCATTTGTAAATATTTTCTCCCAAGCCATAGATAGTCTTTTCATTTTGTTATGGTTTCCTTTGCTGTGAAAAAGCTTATAAGTTTGATTACATGTCATTTGTTTATTTTTGCATTTATTTCAATTGCCTTAGGAGACTTATGTAAGAAAACATTGGTACAATTTATGTCAGTGGATGTTTTGCCTATATTCTATATTAGAAGTTTTACAGTGTGACTGGTTTATTTAACTTAGCAAAATGTCTTCAAGGTTCATCCATATCATTGCATGCATTATTGCATTGTATGTATATATCACATTTTGTTTATCCATTTATTTGTCCATAGACGTTTGTGTCCTTCCACCTTTTCTCCATTATGAATAAGGCTGCTGTGAACATGAGTACACAAATATCTCTTCAAGACTGTTTTTGATTCTTTTGGACATATACCTAGAAACAGAATTACTGGACCTTATGCTAATTCTATGTTTTTAATTTTTTGAGAAACCGCCACATTGTTTTCCAGAGCGGCTGCCCAATTTTACATTTCTTCCAGTAGTACACAAGGACTTCAGTGTCTCCATATCCACGCCAACATGTATTATTTTCTGGTTTGTTTTTTAATAGCAGCCATCCTAATGGATATATGGTAAGCCGTTAAGTTTTGAAGTGGTTTCTTACACAGGAATGAAAACTTATTTAAAGAGGCCAGTTTTGCCCTGATTACAACCCATACAAAACATTATAAGAAAACTACATACCAACGTCAACCATGAACATGTGTGTAAATTTTTAATTAAACATTAGCATGTCAAATCCAACAATATGTTAAAATGCCATACAAAGTAAAATTTATCTCAAGAATTTAAGATTTGTTTAACATTTATAAATCAATCAGGGTTAATTCAAGATATGCTAAGGGCTGAATTTTCTTGACACCCAAAATTTACATGTTGAAATTCTAATTCTCAATGTGATGGTTATCAGGAAGGGCCTAAGGGACATAATTAGGTCATGAGGGCAGAATCTCATGAATAGGATGAATGCCCTTATTAAAGGGACTTCAGAGAGATCCTTCTCCCCTTACATTGTGTGAGAAGACAGCAAGAAAACACCAAATATGAACTAGAATGAGGGCCATCATCAGAATGCAGACATGCCAGCTTGGACTTCATAGCTTCCAGAACTGTGGGAAATAATTTTTGTTGTTTATACGCTACCCAATATGTGGTATTTTCTTATATCAGTCCAAATGGACTAAGATACAGTATTAACAGGTTAAAAAATACTATCACCTAAAAAAATGCAGAAAAAGCATTTCACAAAATTAAACACCCATTCCTGATTTTAAAAACCTCTCAGAAAACTTGGAATAAATGTAAATTTTCACAACATGATAAAATTCATTCACAAAAATCTTACAGCTAACATTTTACTTATGAATAAAAGACAATATTCTCCCCAAGATCAGAAACAAGACAAGAATGTCCACACCCACCACTTCTGTTAAATACTGTACCATCAACTTGAGATATTGCAATCAGTCAAAACAAGGGGGGAACAAAATTCATCTAGCTTGAAAAGAAAGATATAAAATTGCCTTTATTTGCAGATGATGGGATCATCTATGATCATTTATGTATCAATAGAAAACCATACAGGACTTAAAGGGAAGTTGCTAATTACTAGTTATAGAAAAGTTAGCAATGTTATAAGATAAAAGATCAGTGTATACAAATCTATTGTATTTCTACATATGAGCAAAAAATAATTGTTGAATAAAATTAAATGAACTAATCAATTTCATTTATATTAGTGCCAAAAGAAATGAGAGATAAACCTGGAAAAAGATGTGCAAGTCTGAAAACCAAAAATATTTCCAAGAACAATTAAAAATGGAGAGATATACTATACTTATGGATTGTAAAAATCAGTAGTATTTTGAGTCAATGCTCTCCAAATTGACCTATAAATTCAGTGAAATCCCAACCAAAATTCCAGTAAGATCTTTTTATAAAATATCAACAAGCTGATTTTTAAAATTGCCTTAGATAGAAAGGAAAAGAATCTAGATTAGCCAGAACAATTTTGAAAGAGAAGAAAACTGTTTGAGGATTTATAGTACTGGAGTTCAAGACATATTCTAAAGCTATAGTGCTGTGCTTAGTCGCTCAGTTGTAGCTGACTCTTTGCGACCCCATCGACTGTAGCTCGCCAGGCTCCTCTGTCCATGGTGATTCTCCAGGCAAGAATACTGGAGTGGGTTGCCATTTCCTCCTCCAGGGGATCTTCCTGATCCAGGGATTGAACCCAGGTCTCCCGCATTGCAGGTGGATTCTTTACAGTCTGAGCCACTAGGGAAGCCCTGGATACACCTATCTACTTCCCTGTATACACCAGGGAAGCTATAGTAACAAGACAGTATGATATTAGAATAAATATAGACAAATAGACCGAGGAATACAGTCTAGAAATAGACTCATGTGTACATATGGTCAGTAGAATTTTTCCAGGGTGCAAAGGTAATTCAGTGAAGAAAAGATAATATTGCCAACAAATTGTGAAGGAATAATTGGATTGTATATGCAAAAAAATTAAACCTTGACGCAAATTGCACAGCATATACAAAACTTACCTGAAAATGTATCATAAACTTAAATGTAAAAACCTAAACGTATACATCATCTATAATAAAATGCTGTTGAGTTTGGATTATGCAAAGATTTATTACATACTAAACTGAAAGCCAAACCCATGAAATAATTGATAAATTTAACTTCATCCAAGTTAATAAATTTTGCTCTTCAAAAGACACTGTTAAGAGAGTAAACAGATGAGCTACACACTAGGAGAAATTATTCACAAATCACATATCTGATAAAGTATTGTATTCAGAATATATTAAAATCAACAAAGTTTAATAATATGAAAACAACCCAATTCCAAAATGGGCAAAAATATTCACCAAAGAACATATATGGATAGCAAATAAGCACATAAAATGACGTTCAACATTATAAGTCATGAGGGAAAAGCAAATTAAAATCTTGAGATACCACTTTGGGCATACTGGAATGTCTAAACTAAAAGGACTGCTCATACCAAGTGTTGCTGAGGTTGTGAAGCAGCTGAACTTCTCATACACTGCTGGTAGGAAGATAAAATGGTTCAGTGCTGGTAGGAATGGTACAATGGTACAATTTTGGAAAACAGTTTTATATACACTTACCGTATGACCCAGCCATACCACCCCTAGGTATTTACTCAAGAGAAATTAAAATATGTATTCATACAAATACTTGAACATGAACCTTCACAACAGCTTTCTTCATAATATTCAAAAACTAGAAAGCAAGTCAATGGCAGCACGACTTGAACATGAATCTTCACAACAGCTTTCTTCATAATATTCAAAAACTAGAAAGCAAGTCAATGGCAGCATGGGGGTAGGTAAGAATAATCATACAGGGGAAAAGGATTACCAAAGGGAGTAAGGAAACTTTTGGAGTTAGCAGATATGTTCCTTCTCTTGGTTATGGTGATGGCTTCATGGGTTAATACTTAAAACATATAAAATTGTACCACATAAATATATGCAGTTTCTTTTATATCAATTATACCTCAATGAGGCTATTTTTAAAAGCTTCTCTGTTAAGAAAACTTTTAAAACACATTCACATTCACTTTCAAGATGGTCAATTAAGCACATGTTTACTTTTTTCCCTCAAATAGAAATGCATTGACTCAAAGTAGTTCTGAAAGTGCATACTGGAGAACCTAATACAGTCTAGAAACTGAATCCAAGAAGATTTCCCAAAGGAAATGACATTTATTTTGATATTTTGATGGTAAATAAGAGAAGGAAAGGTTAACAAAATGGGAAGAAAGTTAAGAGAACTTCAGGCAAAATGAACCATGCAATAAATTTTCCAAGTTGGTTAAATATTCTAAACTTCCTTGGACCTTAATGAGATTAAGAAAATGAAAATTTTCAAGATATTTCTTGAGGATTTGGTTATATTTTGAATACTGATTTAAATAGAACTTGTTTTAAACATGTCACCCTGGATTTTGCATCACACGTAATACCCTATAAGCATAAAGCTGGAAGGACCCCCAAGAGAGAATCAAAACCAGTGATACTCAGTTATAATCTCCCTCCATCAATAATCATATATAACAAAAGATAACTCTCAAAAGAAAAGTAATTCTCAGTCTTGTAATATACCTTTTACATCCTCATGGGAGTCCCTACCGTCAACTGAATGTTTTCATTTTACAAGTGGAAAAACTAAGTTCCAGAGAGGGTAAGGAGACTTCCCCAAAATCACATAGCAAAGAAATAGCAAAGTTAGGATAAGAAGTCAGGATTTTTGAGTTGCAAGCCAGTGCTCTTTCTGTAATAACCTGTGAGACAGTATAGTGTAACATGGATTCTGGAATAAGACTGATGGGATCAAACCCTGGCCCTATTTCTTACTAGTCATGTAACCTTGGACAACTTAATATTCCTGAGCTTGTTTCCTCATCTTTAAAATTAAATGGTTAATATTTTGAAACATGCTTAAAAATGTATTGAAATAAGAATGAATAATTATTATTTAGAAAGAACTCTATAATGAGTTGCCATGGCTGGTATGGCTCCATAAGAATTCACATCATGCCATACTTGATACATTTAATAGAATCATGGAAAGTGGGAAAAAGTCTGGCAGCTTATCACTTGTAATCAAGTCCATCTGCATTAAATAACAGAAATAAAAACAAGTAGAAACTCAAACACTGAAAGATGCTGATCTTAAGGTATATGTCTAGCAAACTCACAGTCTCCCCTCCCACAGGGACATGTATTGGGAGAAAAGGCTATAAAGATAAAATTTCCTAAATTCTTCCAGAAAAACCCTTACTATGACCTTAATCCCAGGAACTAACTATAAGTCTCCAGGCCAGGCTAGAAGCTATTGATGAGGCTCTAGGTATGGCAGCCTGCATTCTCTGGGAAAGAATTTAATATGCTGATCATGCTTTTTCTTATTTATTCAACAAATATTCACTGAGCACTTACTCTGTGGCAAGCACTGGTCTAGACCCTGGAGATACAGCAGGTATCAAAGTATTGCCACCATAGGGCTCACATTCTAATCAGGGAATACAGACAACAAACAAGCATGTAAATAGGATGTCAGAGAGTGATTAAGTGTAATAGAAAAAAAAAGCAGGTTAAGGAGAATAGGGAATAGCACACAGAAGAATGTGTATATATATGCACACACACATACATACATATGCAAATATGTTTATATAAATATATATATATATATATTCCTAAACCACATACCTGATATACTTTCTATTCCCCTTAATCTGCTTTTATTTTTATGTATGTGTATAAAACTCTTAAAGAGATGGGAATACTAGACCACATTACCTACCTCCTGAGAAATCTGTATGCAAGTCAAGAAGCAACAGTTAGAACTGGACATGGAAAAATGGACTGGTTCCAAATTGGAAAAAGAGTGTGTCACGGCTGTATATTATCACGCTGGTTATTTAACTTATTTGCAGAGCACATCATGCAAAATGCTTGGCTGGATGAAGCACAAGGTGGAATGAAGATTGCCAGGAGAAATATCAATAACCTCAAATATGCAGATGACACCATCCTTATGGCAGAAAGCAAAGAAGAACTAAAGAGCCACTTGATGAAAGTGAAAGTGGAGAGTGAAAAAGTTGGCTTAAAGCTCAACATTCAGAAAACTAAGATCATGGCATCCAGTCCCATCACTTCATGGCAAATAGATGGGGAAACAGTAGAAACAGTGAGAGACTTTATTTTCTTGGGCTCCAGAATCACTGCAGATGGTGACTGCAGACATGAAATTAAAAGACGCCTGCTCCTTGGAAGAGAAGTTATGACCAAAGTAGACAGCATATTAAAAAGCAGAAACATTACTTTGCTGACAAAGGACTGTCTAGTCAAATCTATGGTTTTTCCAGTAGTCATGTATGGATGTGAGACTTGAACTGTGAAGAAAGCTGAGTGCAGAAGAATTGATGCTTTTAAACTGTGGTGTTGGAGAAGCCTCTTGAGTGTCCCTTGGACTGCAAGGAGATCCAACCAGTCCATTCTAAAGGAGATGAGCCCTGGGTGTTCTTTGGAAGGAATGATGCTAAAGCTGAAACTCCAGTACTTTGGCCATCTCATGCGAAGAGTTGACTCATTGGAAAAGACTCTGATGCTGGGAGGGATTGGGGGCAGGAGGAAAAGGGGATGACAGAGGATGAAATGGCTGGATGGCATCACCGACTCGATGGACGTGAGTTTGAGTGAACTCTGGGAGATGGTGATGGACAGGGAGGCCTGGCATGCTGTGATTCATGGGGTCGCAAAGAGTCAGATATGACTGAGCTACTGAACTGAACTGAATACTTCATTGTGTATATGTACCACAGCTTTCTTATCCATTCATCTGCTGATGGACACCTAGGTTGCTTCCATGTCCTGGCTATTATAAACAGTGTTGCAATGAACACTGGGGTACATGTGTCTCTTTCAATTCTGGTTTCCTCGGTGTGTATGCCCAGTAATGAGATTTCTGGGTCATAAGGCAGTTCTATTTCCAGCTTTTTTTTTTTAATGAAATAATACATGATAAGTTATATCAGATTTTATTTATTTTTTTTACTTTTCTTTTTTTATTTTTATTTATTTATTTTTATTTTTTTTAATTTTATTTTTAAACTTTACAAAATTGTATTAGTTTTGCCAAATATCAAAATGAATCTGCCACAGGTATACATGTGTTCCCCATCCTGAACCCTCCTCCCTCTTCCCTCCCCATACCATCCCTCTGGGTCGTCCCAGTGCACCAGCCCCAGGCATCCAGTGTCGTGCATCGAACCTGGACTGGCAACTCGTTTCATACATGATATTATACATGTTTCAATGCCATTCTCCCAAATCTTTCCACCCTCTCCCTCTCCCACAGAGTCCATAAGACTGTTCTATACATCAGTGTCTCTTTTGCTGTCTCGTATGCAGGGTTATTGTTACCATCTTTCTAAACTCCATATATATGCATTAGTATACTGTATTGGTGTTTTTCTTTCTGGCTTACTTCACTCTGTATAATAGGCTCCAGTTTCATCCACCTCATTAGAACTGATTCAAATGTATTCTTTTTAATGGCTGAGTATTATTTCCAGCTTTTTAAGGAATCTCCACACTGTTCTCCATAGTGGCTGTACTAGTTTGCATTCCCACCAACAGTGTAAGAGGGTTCCCTTTTCTCCACACCCTCTCCAGCATTTATTGCTTGTAGACTTTTGGATAGCAGCCATTCTGACTGCCGTGAAATGGTATCTCATTGTGGTTTTGATTTGCATTTTTCTGATAATGAGTGAGGTTGAGCATCTTTTCATGTGTTTGTAAGCCATCTGTACATCTTCTTTGGAGAAGTGTCTGTTTAGTTCTTTGGCCCATTTTTTTTTATTGGGTCATTTATTTTTCTGGAATTGAGCTGCAGGAATTGTTTATATATTTTTGAGATTAGTTTTTTGTCAGTTTCTTCATTTGCTATTATTTTCTCCCATTCTGAAGGCTGTGTTTTCACCTTGCTTATAGTTTCCTTTGCTGTGTAGAAGCTTTTAAGTTTAATTAGGTCCCATTTGTTTATTTTTGCTTTTATTTCCAATATTCTGGGAGGTGGGTCAAAGAGGATCCTGCTGTGATTTATGTCAGAGAGGCAACACAGAATTTTAAGAGAAACCTCCTTTTAATTTTGTATAGAGAGGAGAAAACATCTGACACTTGTTTGTTTCCTCCTGCCTCTTAAGAGAGAGATAAAAAATGTCTGACACTTGCAGCCTATTTCCTCTGTTTGGAGACCCCTTGCCTTCCTGCCTGTTACCCTCTCAACTATGTGGATCTTTGTTGGGAAAGTAGTGTCTCTGCTTTTTAATACACTGTTTAGGTTTGTCATAGCTTTTCTTCCAAGGAGCAAGCATCTTTTAATTTCATGGCTACAGTCACTGTCTGCAGTGATTTTGGACCAGAGAAAATAGTCTGTCCCTGTTTCCATTGTTTCTCCATCTGTTTTCCATGAAGTGATGGGGCCCTTTGAATGCAGAGTTTCAAAGACTAGCAAGGAAAGATAAGAAAGCCTTCCTCAGTGCAAAGAAATAGAGGAAAATAATAGAATGGGAAAAAGTAGAGATCTCTTCAAGAAAATTAGAGATACCAAGGGAACATTTCATGCAAAGATGGGCTCAATAAAGGACAGAAATGGTATGGACCTTATAGAAGCAGAAGAGATTAAGAAAAGGCGGCAAGAATACACAGAAGAACTATACCAAAAAGATCTTCATGACCCAGGTAACCACGATGGTGTAATCACTCACCTAGAGCCAGACATCCTGGAATGTGAAGTCAAGTGGGCCTTAGGAAGCATCACTATGAACAAAGCTAGTAGAGGGGATGGAATTCCAGTTGAGCTATTTCAAATCCTAAAAGATGATGCTGTGAAAGTGCTGCACTCAATATGCCAGCACATTTGGAAAACTCAGCAGTGGCCACAGGACTGGAAAAGGTCAGTTTTCATCACAATCCCAAGGCAAGGTAATGCCAAAGAATGCTCAAACTACTGCACAATTGCACTCATCTCACATGCTAGCAAAGTATTGCTCAAAATTCTCCAAGCCAGCTTCAACAGTACATGAACTGTGAACTTCCAGATGTTCAAGTTGGTTTTAGAAAAGGCAGAGGAACTAGAGGACAAACTGCCAACATCTGTTGGATTATCAAAAAAGCAAGAGAGTTCCAGAAAAACATCTATTTCTGCTTTACTGACTATGCCAAAACCTTTGGCTGTGTGGATCACCAAAAACTGTGGAAAATTCTGAAAAAGATGGGAATACCAGACCACTTTACCTGCTTCCTGAGAAATCTCTACTCAGGTCAGGAAGCAACGGTTAGAACTGGACATGGAACAACAGACTGGTTCCAAATAGGAAAAGGAATACATCAAGGCTGGATATTGTCACCCTGCTTATTTAACTTATATGCAGAGTGCATCATGAGAAATGCTGGACTGGATGAAGCACACGCTGGAATCAATATTGCCAGGAAAAATATCAATAACCTCAAATATGCAGATAATACCACCCTTATGGCAGAAAGCGAAGAAGAACTAAAGAGCCTCTTGATGAAAGTGAAAGTGAAGAGTGAAAAAGTTGGCTTAAAACTCAACATTCAGAAAACTAAGATCATGGCATCTGGTCCCATCACTTCATGGCAAGTAGATGGGGAAACAGTGGCTTACTTTATTTTTCTGGGCTCCAAAATCACTGCAGATGGTGATTGCAGCCATGAAATTAAAAAACGCCTGCTCCTTGGAAGAGAAGTTATGACCAATCTAGACAGCATATTAAAAAACAGAGACATTACTTTGCCAACAAACGTCCATCGAGTTAAGGCTATGGTTTTTCCAGTGGTCATGTATGGATGTGAAAGTTGTACTATAAAGAAAGCTGAGCGCCGAAGAATTGATGCTTTTGAACTGTGGTGTTGGAGAAGACTCTTGAGAGTCCCTTGGACTGCAAGGAGATCCAACTAGTCCATCCTAAAGGAAATCAGTCCTGCATATATATTCATTGGAAGGACTGATGTTGAAGCTGAAAGTTCAATACTTTGCCCACCTGATGTGAAGAACTGACTCATTTGAAAAGACCCTGATGCTGGGAAAGATTGAAGGGGAAGATTGAAGGAGAAGGGGACAACAGAGGATGAGATGGTTGGATGGCATCACCGACTCAATGGACATGAGTTTTGGTAAACTCAGGGAGTTGGTTATGAACAGGGAAGCCTGGCATGCTGCAGTCCATGGGGTCACTAAGAGTTAGACCCAACTGAGTGACTGAACTGAACTGAACTGATGGGACTGGATGCCATGATCTTAATTTTCTGAATGTTGAATTTTAAGCCAGCTTTTCCACTGTGTTCTTTCACCTTCATGGAGAGGCTCTTTAGGTCCTCTTTGCTTTCTGCCATAAGGGTGGTGTCTGCATATCTGAGGTTATTGATATTTCTCCTGGCAATCTTGATTCCAGCTTGTGTGTCAACCAGTCCAGCGTTTCTCATGATGTACTCTGCATATATGTTAAATAAGCAGGGTGACAATATACAGCCTTGATGTACTCCTTTTCAGTGTACATATATATATCAGTGATATATATATGTATATGTATGTATATATGTGTATATTTATGTATATATGTGATATATATGTGTATATGTGTGTGTGTGTGTATATATATATATCACTGTTGAAAGTAATGGGATTGGATGAGACTACCTAGGGAGTGAATATAAATGTAGAGGTCACCTAACTGAACCCTAGTAAAATGGAGTAGGATCCTGCAGAGCCCCTGGGCACAGAAGCCTTTCTGTCCCTAGTTTTCTTGTCTGTAGAGAATAGACTCCAGCCTCCATGACCTTCCCTGAGTTCCAAAGGACAGATTCAAACCTTGCTAATCAAGGGAGGAGCAGCCAAAAAAATCCTCTGAGGCAAGATCAAAGGGAGTGCAGTCCCTGAAGACACCCAAAACTTGTCAGCAACCCCACTCTTGAACCATTGCTATGAAACCCCTCACCAAATCCTCCCAGGTGGGGATGCATAGTTTTTCAGGGCAGGAGTCCACTGTGGCCCCCTTTGCCTGACAAAGCAATAAAGCTATTATTTTCTACTTCACCCAAAGCTCTGTCTCTAAAATTTTATTCACATCAGTGCACAGAGGGCAAGCTTTCATCATCACTGGGACACCCACAGCATTTAGAAGTCAAGAAGATGATGAGGAAAAAGAAAAGGATTCTGAGAAGGAGCAGCCAGAGGCAAGGTTGGAAGAGAATCAGGGAAACGAACTCTTCCTGAAAGCCAAGTGAAGAAAATCTACAAGGAGTGGGGAGCAATCAACCAGATCAATATATAGCAGATAGGTCCAAAAAGGACTGAGAATTGCTCCTAGAATCTGGTTAACTGAGTGAGTGAGTGAAAGTCACTCAGTCGTGTCCAACTCTTTGTGACCCCATGGACTATACAGCCCATGGAATTCTCCAGGCCAGAATACTGGAGTGGGTAGGCTTTCCCTTCTCCAGGGGATCTTCCCAACCCAGGGATCAATCCCAGGAATCCAACCCAGGTCTCCCGCATTGCAGGTGGATTCTTTACCAGCTGAGCCAGAAGGGAAGGTTAACTGAAGGTGACTGCTAACTTTGGACAAGAACATTTGGGTGGTATGGTGACAGAGAAAACCTGATTGAAGGTAGTTGAAGGGGAAATAGAGAAAGAGCGACTGAGGAGAGTATAGGGAGTTTTTTTGAGGGGAAGATAAATAGAGAAAAGGGCAATGTGAGGCATTAGCTGTTTTAAGATTTTTAAAAATTACAGTTTTTTTTGTATGCTGATCAGATTAGAGGAGAAGGAAAATTTGACCATATAGGAGACAGAGTAGATTTGCTGGATCTGCCATTGTACTAACAGACTAGAGGAAAAGGAATCCAGTGTTAGGAGTATGGACAGTTGATCTTCAGCAACCAGAGTGAAGACAGAGTTACTGGGCATAGATGTGAGTAAGTTGAAGAGATGCTAGCAGTATGTGCAGATTTTCTTCTGTTTTTTCCATTTATCTCTGTTTTCCCAAGGAAGTAAGAAGCAAGGTCATCAGCAGAGAGTGTGGTAGGAGAGGAAATGCTAGACATTCCAGAAGAGAAAAATCAAACTGTTGTTCAGGAGAGCTTATTAGTGAAAGGACTAGGGTAACAGGAGAGTACATTTGCTTAAAACATTTCTTATACATAGAACTGCTGTATATAACAAAGAGTACAACTATTTTAATTTTGTTAAATATTGAAAGATTCCCCTCTGAGGTTTAGTTCACATTCCCACATGTAACAAGTCTGCTTCCCCAAGCTTTTGCCAACACAGTATGCTATCAAACATTTTTACCCTTCCTAATCTGATAGTTGAAAATGCTATTGGTGTGATTTTAATTTGCATTTTTCTTATTTAAATGAACTTGAATATATTTTCTTCTGATTAATGATGAAAGACCACAGATAGAACTGTATCCTCCCAGGGAGCTGTGACTTGGTAAATTAGACAAGCAATTTCTTTTTGTCCTAGGTTTTCACTCTTTCAATCAACATTGATTGAGTGTCTAGTATGGATCATGTATTGTTCTATTAATTAAGGGATACAGCACTGAACAAAAATAAAACAAAATAAGGTCAGAGCCTGAACTGGACACCATAGCCCAGAGTCACAGAAACTCCAGGGAAGGAGATGTCTCAGATAATAACCTGTAGTCCAAGATCCCAAAACAAGGATCCAGATTAGTACCCAGTTCAGTTCAGTTGCTCAGTCGTGTCCAACTCTTTGCAATCCCATGAACCACAGCATGCCAGGCCTCCCTGTTCATCACCAACTCCTGGAGTTCACCCAAAGTCATGTCCATTTAGTCAGTGAAGCCATCCAACCATCTCATCCTCTGTCGTCCCCTTCTCCTACTGCCCTCAATCTTTCCCAGCATCAGATTAGTACCCAGGCAGAGATAAATCTTTCTTTTATGTGCTATGGAGAGACAAAAGGACTTTTAAGCTGATTAGTAAGTGACATAAATCAGTTCAGCCTTAGGAGGATGAATCAACCCATGTATCTGTTAAGGATGGAGGATGAACAGTGGCTGGTTCATAGTAAATGCTTAATACATACAAAAGGAGAAAAAGAAGAAAAAGGACCATCCAACAAGGAAAAGTCGTCCGTGATACAATAGTATCCCTCTTTTTCATAGAATTCTAAATCAAATGGTCTTGTAAAACTCTGGGAGAGAAATAGAGTACAGAGAGAACAGTTGCTGGAAGGTCTTCTTAGCCACTCTCCCAGGTCCTCTGGACTCTGTAATTTTCCAGGCTTGTATGCAATGGCAAATCTAGAGCAGAGCTGGAGGTGTAATGCCTGTTTAAAGATAGATTTTCAGCCTTAAATAAATTCCTCTTGGCAATACCCTCTCAGCTATTGCCCCTGGGGACTAGTACAAATTTTCATTCAAGTGTCAAATGACCAAATATGCTGAACTATTTAACTCAAATTTGCCTGAACCAAGTTCCTCAGTGACAATCTAACATGCAAACCAAAAGAGCAATGCTATTTGAAAGGTTTTGTTGCTTATTCCTGCCACCAGCAGTGCCTATGTGCGCACAATTCCAGTCAACCAGGTAAATTAGCTGACTGTCTGATCCAAATAGGAAGTATCCAGAGGGCTGAAAAAAAAAAAAAATAGTGGTGTAGGAGGTTCCTAACCTTCCCTGTTTCCCACACACACACACCAAATGGACAGCTATACATGGAGCAATTCCCCCTGAAGGAAATCCAGAAAGTAGCTGAGTGAGTCCTACACATCAGGCAAATAAGAAAATATCCACATCAGGGAGGTGGGAGGGGGGTTCAGGATTGGGAACACGTGTACACCCGTGGTGGATTCATGTTGATGTATGGCAAAACCAATACAATATTGTAAAGTAATTAGCCTCTAATTAAAATAAAGAAATTTAAATTAAAAAAAAAAAAACAGGTAGGAAAAGCTGAGACACACTGGTGCCATAAAACCCACCCCAGTCCAGTGCCATACAATTGGGAGGATGGCCCCAAACCCCAGCTCCTCCCTGAGAAACAAAGGTTTGGACCACAATCTAGTGTCTCAACTTTTACAGCTCTAGCTCAAGGGATGAACCCCAAAACATCTACCTCTGAAAGCCAGCAGAACTTGCATCCATAAGATCTACAACGCTATAGCAAACAAAGAAGCAATTCTTGACCAGCAAAGCACACAAGCAATGGCTGTGGCTATTCCATCAGGGCTCAGCAGAAAGAACAGACAAAAATGCCCATCTCCTGGTCTTTCCCTGAAAGGAGTCTAAATGCAGACTTCATAAGCTGCTGTCTGAGGGTCTGGCTTCTAATTTGAGCGTGCATCAAGATACTGGCTGCCATCCTCCCCAGAGCCCAGGGAAGCCAGTGGGAACTTCCCCCACCTCCTCCTTCTGGCTGGTTCAAATGATAAAACCAAATGACCAGTATTTCCCTGGAAAGTGCTTATGCACACATCTGACACCCCACCTTTTGCAGCTGCTGCCTAATGGAGGGGACTACAAATCATCTAGCTCTCATAGCCAATAGGGCTGGCATTCACAAGTCCTACAGGATTACACTAAAGAAGCAGCTTTTACATAGGCGGAGGAAGACCCCCTTCATGGCTCTCCCTCCAGGGCTCAGCACAGAGGAAAAAGCAAAAACTCCCATCTCCCAGTTTATTCCTGGAAGGGTCTTAACTATATATTTTCCCAACTACCACCTGAGGGCCCAGCTTCTAACCAGCCTGCATCTAGGTGCTGACTGCGCTCCTCCCCTCTGGGACACTGATGGGTCTTGGCACACCTTCAACTACCAGGAGCCACGAAGGACAAAGAAGGTGGTTGGACAATCACAAAGGTTTGAGTGGCAACCAGGAGCTCAGGCTTTAGACAGACTGACAAGTTTCATCTTCTATACAGGACCACTCTGTCAAGACTGGGAGAGGTGTCTGTTTTATCTGATGTACAGAAAGCAACACAGAGAGTTGAGGAAAATGAAGAAATAGAGGACTGTGTTCCAAACAAAATAACAAGATAAATCTACAGAAGCAGATTTTTTTTTTTAGGAACAGATCTTAATGAAATAGAGATAAATGATTTACCTGATAGAATTCAAGATAAAGATCTTAAAGATGCTCACTGGGGTGTAGGGATCAATTCATGAACAATCTATGGAATAGGAGAATATTTGCAAGCCACATATCTAATAAATGGTTAATATCCAATACATACAAGGAACTCATATAACTCAATAGCAAAAAAACACAAAATCACCCAATTTATAAATGGACAATGGACCTATATGGACATTTTCCCAAAGAAGATAAACAAATGGCCAACGGGTACTTGCAAAGCCCATGTTAAACATCACTAATCATCAATTAATGTAAATGAAAGCCACAAAGAGCTATCACCTCACATCTGTTAAAAAAAAAAGATGTATATTATCAAAAAGAAGAGATTATAAGTATCGGTGGTGATGAGGAGTTAATGAGGATGTGAGGATGTGGAGAAAAGGGAACCCTTGTGCACTGTTGGTGGGAATATAAATTGGTATAGTCACTGTGGAAAACTGTCTGGAGGGTCCTCAAGAAATTAAAAATAGAACTACCATATGAACCAGCAATCCCACTTCTGGATATATATACAAAGGAAACAAAATCATTATCTTGAAGAGATACATGTGCTCCCATATTCATAGCAACATTATTCACAATAGCCAAGGTATGGAAATAACCTATGTATGTGTCAGTAGATGAATAGATAAAGAACAGGTGGTATCTATGTACACTGAAATATTATTCTGCCTTTAAAAAGAAGGAGATCTGCTGTTTGTAATAACATAGATGAACCTGGAGGGCATTATGCTAAGTTAAATAAACCAGACAGAAAAAGACAAATATTTCAAAGTATCACTTATATATTGAATCAAAGAAAGAAAGAGAGAAAGAAAAAGAGTCAAACTAATAGAAATAGTAAGTAGAAAACTGGTTGAATGGTTACCAGGGCAAGGGCTGGGAGGTACAATAGAGGTTGGTAAAATGGTATAAACTTTCATTTATAAGATAAATAAGGTCTGAGGATCTAATTAGTGTATAACATGGTGACTATAGTTGACAACAGTGTATAGTATAACTGAAATTTGCTAAGAGTAGAACTTACATGACCTCACAAAATGAAAAAAAAAAAGTAAATCTTTGAGGCGATTGATATGTTAATTAACTCAGGGAAGGATATTCTTTCACAATACACACATTCATCATGTTACACACTTTAAATATCTTACTATTTTATTTGGTAATTGTACCTCAATAAATCTGAAAAAATAGAAGCATCCATCAAATTTAATCATACAACTCTTGGCCAGTAACCTCTGGTTGTGTCTCTAGAGCTAGTAGTATAATTTGGGAAAGCACTTTGCCGGGCAATGGTGTTGCCAAGCTTGTTCTTCACCCTGCATCCACCACGGAGTTCTGTTGCAACAAGTTACCACCAACTTGTAATTCACTATAGTTGTACTGAATTTTTAATATCTTTAGTTTCAGCAAACCTTCTTCCAATTCTCATAAAATCCAACTATGTAGTTATTTTAGGTGTCTGCACTGAGATTCCTGTCCATTTCTTCACAGATCTTGATAACCTCATCCCTCTAGCATATGAAGTAGCCTGAGCAAGTCTCTGTTCTTCTTACAACATAAGCACGTGACAAAGTCCTTGCTTTGCCATTTATGGGCTATGTGGCATCTACTCATTACTTCATCACTGAGTGTATCTAGCAACCTGAGCAACCTCTAAATGATTGTGAAGAAAAAGTAAATCACCATTTACTAAGTGTCTGCTATGTACCCAGCACTGTTAAGAGGTTTTTAAAAGTTAGCTCATTTCAGTAAGGATTATGACCATAATGCAAAGTACCTTGTCAACAGTAAACACTGTAAAAATGTAAGAAATTATTTTTGTGGAGTATTAATGCTGAAACACTTCCTTTACAATAAGAAAAAAAGTATTCCCCTAGCGCCTCATACTTCTCTGAAGGTCCTTAATGCTAACAAAAGGCAAATGGTGATATTGCATTTTTCTGCATTCCTTCATCAGATGGCTAGTATCAGAGGACAGAAACTAGGTATTATTTCTCTTTTTATGTCCATAGCCAATCACAATGAGCACAGTGCTTAACTCAAAATAGGTGCCTACCAAATGTGTGTTAGAGAATCCAAAGACAATTTAGGGTGAGAGAATTAGGCACTAATGGACAAGGCTGATAAATGACATGACTGACTGATAAAGATGATAAAGTTGATGGAAGTGTCATAGCTGAAACAACTCTTATCCTTACCGTGGCCTAGAGACACAGTATCTTGCTCCTGGTGATTTCTTTGACTTCATTACACTCCAAATATATTCTCCTCACTATATTTCATACATATCAAGCAACTTCTATATCTGGGCCTTAGCCTTTGCTCTTCCCTCCACCTGGATCACTGTTGCCCTAGATATCTTCATGGCTTATTCTCATTTCATTCAGATCTTTGTCCAAATGACACCTCAGAGAAAACTTTCCAGATACCCTTTCTAAAACTGAGTGCTTTATATCTCTCTAGCCCACTACCCTGCTGTATTTTTTCTTCATCACACTCGCCAATTTCCAACATTATAATTCTAGTAGTTTGTCTACCTCTCCCACTAATCTATAAGCTTCAATTAGGGTAGAGATGTCTTCTTAATATACTGTGGCAACTCCAGCACCTGGAACAAAGAAGAAAACCTCTTAACCAAATACAGTTCTTTTCTATCTCCAGTTGACCAGCTATGCTCAAAGAACCTGCCAGCATGAATTCTAGTTGTGATCAATAGGATTGGAATGACATGTCAGAAAACCTGACACACTGAAGAAAGTCACAGAAATAGAGCTTTTTCCTAAGAAGGCAGGGGAGGTATCCAGGGAGGGTGCCTTCTGTAAAATATGAATATGACTTTCTGATTATATATATATATATATATATATATATATATATATGCTGCCCAGGAAGCCCTAGGTGTTCTGCATTTTTTAAAATCAAGAGCCTGTAACATCTTTGCAATAACTTTAAGCTCATATAGATTTTATAAACAGCCATGAGGCTACTAGCTTAAGTCAAAACCTTTCTCTAGAGCAGTATGGGGGAACTTGGCAAAGCCCTTGTTGATTGTGAGCTTGGGCCTTAATGAGTTCATCACTTAATTTTCAAGTAATATAAAGTATAAGCAATCCAACAAGTAGATATCTCACGTAACTGCTGAGATTCTTCTTCCCCCCATCTTCTACTTTTGATGTTAGAACTATGACATACATAATGGTGTCCCAGTAAGTGCACCAACTGTACTATTCCTCTGCAGTCTTTTATCCTACTGACCTCCTTGCTTTATCTGTATTTCACTCCAGGCACCTATCACCTTAAACCAACTTTACTATAAACAACAACATCTGCCCGTACTGAATATAACTACCAACATGAGAAGACAGCTGCTCTATTGTTGAGTGTTTATAATTCTTACAGTAGATGTCATGGTTACTGTTCAGATAATTTCACAATTTGTATGGAAATACAAAAAACCTCGAATAGCCAAAGCTATCTTGAGAAAGAAGAATGGAACTGGAGGAATCAACCTACCTGACTTCAGGCTCTACTACAAAGCCACAGTTATCAAGACAGTATGGTACTGGCACAAAGACAGAAATATAGATCACTGGAACAAAATAGAAAGCCCAGAGATAAATCCATGCACATATGGACACCTTATCTTTGACAAAGGAGGCAAGAATATACAATGGATTAAAGACAATCTCTTTAACAACTGCTGCTGGGAAAACTGGTCAACCACTTGTAAAAGAATGAAACTAGAACACTTTCTAACACCATACACAAAAATAAACTCAAAATGGATTAAAGATCTGAATGTAAGACCAGAAACTATAAAACTCCTAGAGGAGAACATAGGCAAAACACTCTCTGACATACATCACAGCAGGATCTTCTATGACCCACCTCCCAGAATATTGGAAATAAAAGCAAAAATAAACAAATGGGACCTAATTAAACTTAAAAGCTTCTGCACAACAAGGAAAGTATAAGCAAGGTGAAAAGACAGCCTTCAGAATGGGAGAAAATAATAGCAAATGAAGCAACTGACAAACAACTAATCTCAAAAATATACAAGCAACTCCTCCAGCTCAACTCCAGAAAAATAAATGACCCAATCAAAAAATGGGCCAAAGATCTAAATAGACATTTCTCCAAAGAAGACATACAGATGGCTAACAAACACATGAAAAGATGCTCAACATCACTCATTATCAGAGAAATGCAAATCAAAACCACTATGAGGTACCATTTCACACCAGTCAGAATGGCTGCGATCCAAAAGTCTACAATCAATAAATGTTGGAGAGGGTGTGGAGAAAAGGGAACCCTCTTACACTGTCTGTGGGAATGCAAACTAGTACAGCCACTATGGAGAACAGTGTGGAGATTCCTTAAAAAACTGGAAATAGAACTGCCTTATGATCCAGCAATCCCACTGCTGGGCATACACACTGAGGAAACCAGAAGGGAAAGAGACACGTGTACCCCAATGTTCATCACAGCACTGTTTATAATAGCCAGGACATGGAAGCAACCTAGATGTCCATCAGCAGATGAATGGATAAGAAAGCAGTGGTACATATACACAATGGAGTATTACTCAGCCATTAAAAAGAATACATTTGAATCAGTTCTAACGAGGTGGATGAAACTGGAACCTATTATACAGAGTGAAGTAAGCCAGAAATAAAAACACCAATACAGTATACTAACACATATATATGGAATTTAGAAAGATGGTAACAATAACCCTGTGTACGAGACAGCAAAATAGACACTGATGTATAGAACAGTCTTATGGACTCTGTGGGAGAGGGAGAGGGTGGAAAGATTTGGGAGAATGGCATTGAAACATGTATAATATCATGTATGAAACAAGTCGCCAGTCCAGGTTCGATGCATGATAGTGAATGCTTGGGGCTGGTGCACTGGGACGACCCAGAGGGATGGTATGGGGAGGGAAGAGGGAGGAGGGTTCAGGATGGGGAACACGTGTATACCTGCAGCAGATTCATTTTGATATTTGGCAAAACCAATACAGTATTGTAAAGTTTAAAAATAAAATTAAATTAAAATTTTAAAAAAAGAAATAACATTAAAAAAAATAATAATCACTGTACTGTGGGCCTTTAACTGGAGGACTTTTTGAAGTTACTTCTATTGTTTATAAGCTTGAGTCTCCAGGAAGCAGATCACGAAAAGGAGTTTGGGAATGCAAGAGGTTTACTGGAGAGTAGTATGCATGGAAGATGAAAAAGGAGTGAAGCAGGATAAGCAGGAAGAGCCCTCCAGTTGTGATGCAGATCTGACCTATGTGAAAGGAAAGCAGAACGGAAGCAATCTTTAGCAAGAAGAGTTTCAAGAAGTTAAGCAAGAAGGTCAAAGTAAAGATCTGAGAAAATCTTGGCAAACCCACTGGGGAGATCTGGAGCAAAGATATCCCATTAGAAGTAACCCGCATTGGACAGAAAGGACCAGGCAGTAGTAAGTACACCATTCTCAATTGGCTGGAGGCCACCTGGGAAGCCCATGGCTTCCCCTCAGACACTGAGGCAGACACTGAAGGTGACGAGGAAAAGTTAAAATTTTACATAGCCTCCTGCTCCTTCTGCCTCTGTAACTCAGCTTGCACCTTGCAAAGTTTGGATCCCATAGTTCAGGTAGTCTCAGAAAGTAGGAACTTACAATACTAAGGACTGGAGCTTATCTCACTCACCTTTGTCCTGCTCTTTGCAATCGCCCAGCCCCTGCAAACCTGCTTAATCATGCCTGTCCATGTAAGGGTCAGGTATCCCCCTCCCCATCTTGATTACTGTTCTCACGTGCACAAGAAACCTGTTAGTTTAAACCAGCCTATTAGCAGCTAGTGTTACCCACTATAGTGTGTCTATAAAAACTCTGTAATCCCTTTGTTTGGGGCTCAGAGTTTGGAGTGTTAACTCCTCTGGGCTCAATGGCATAATAAACCTGAGTTCTCCAACTCTCTGAGTGTGGTGCTTGGTTTCTTGATTACTGACTTCTGCAACAAAGGTACTGAACCTAGAGAGGGTCAGCTAACTGCACAACTTGCAGAGGAACAGCAAGTTATTTTTTGAAGGGAGATCCTAGCAGTGTACCTCCATGGCTGCCATACCTGGAGTCAAATTGCACCTGGAAGTTACAGCCATCCATTGTTTCAATCCTCTGTGAATGAGGCAGTTCCCTCAAATTAGAAACCAAAGCTGAATGGGAGAGTCTGAGGTAGGTGACAGTGTCAGATTCTGGACTTTTGCACATGTTCCGAAAGAGAACACATTGACCAGTATCTGAGAAGTGGAAAATGAGATGACTCTGACCACATGACAATTAATTAGGAGGGTAGAGGCCAGGCAAAGGAACTATGAAGACACAGCTGCCTTTTAGGGCTTAATGTTAGTTACTTTGGGCCAGAAATTTGGGTTCAAAAACCCGGTGCCATTGGTGTTTTTTAATTGAGATTGTATTGATAAATTGTAGTTTTAGGAAACAACACACAATTCTCATGTACAATTTAGCCTGTTTCTTCCAATGGCAACATTTTGCAAAAATGTCCATTACCAACTCCTAGAGATTACTCAAACTCATGTCCATTTAGTCAGTGATGCCACCCAGCTATCTCATCCTCTGTCATCACCTGCTCCTCCTGCCTTCAGTCTTTTCCAGGATGAGGGTCTTTTCAAATGAGTCAGTTCTTCACATCAGGTGGCCAAAGTATTGGAGTTTCAGCTTCAGCATCAGTCCTTCCAGTGAACACCCAGGACTGATCTCCATTAGGATGGGCTGCTTGGTTCTCCTTGCAGTCCAAGGGACTCTCAAGAGTCTTCTCCAACACCACAGTTCAAAAGCATCAATTCTTCAGCACTCAGCCTTCTTTATGGCCCAACTCTCACATCCATACATGACTACTGGAAAAACCATAGCTTTGACTAGATGGACCTTTGTTGGCAAAGTAATGTCTCTGCTTTTTAATATGCTGTTTAGGTTGGTCATAACTTTTCTTCCGAGGAGCAAGGAGCAAGCGTCTATGATATCACAACCAGGATACTGACATTGATTCAATCCACTAAACTCATTCAGATTTCTTGTTTTATCTGCACTTAACTGTGCACACACCATGATAGTCAAGAAACTGAATAGTTCCTCATATTGCCCTTTTAAAACCTCATCCACTTCCTTCCCACCTTCCTATCCCCATCCCTGGCCCTTAGCAACCACTAATCTGTTCTTTCTCTCAAATTTTATTTCAAAAATTTTATATACATAGAATCATCCATCATGTAACCATTTGAGGTTGTCCCTTTTCATTCAGCATTGTGCCTTGAAATCCACCCAAATAGTTGCATGCATAAATTCCTTTTCATTGCTGAATTTATTTCATGGTATGAATGTGTCACAGAATGTTTAACCATTTACTCATTGAAGGACACATGGGTGTTTTTTCCCAGTATTTGGCTATAAACATTCTTATACACATTTTTGTGTGAGCAAAAGTTTTCACTGCTTTGGGATAAGTACCCAGAGATGCAATTGATGAGTCGTATTGTAGTTGCATGTTTAATTTTTTTTTAAAGAAATTGCCAAAATGTTTTCTGGAATAGCTGTACCACTCTACATTCTATCAGCAATGTACGAGTGATTCAGTTTTTCTGCACCTTCTCCAGCATTTGGTTTTGTCACAATTTTTCATTTTAGACATACTGCATATAGTGATATCTCATTGTGGTTTTAATTTGCACTTCCCTAGTGACTAATTATGAATAAGGCAATGGCACCCCACTCCAGTACTCTTGCCTGGAAGATCCCATGGACAGAGGAGCCTGGTAGGCTGCAGTCCATGGGGTCGTGAGGAGTCGGACACGACTGAGCGACTTCACTTTCACTTTTTACTTTCATGCATTGGAGAAGGAAATGGCAACCCACTCCAGTGTTCTTGCCTGGAGAATCCCAGGGACAGCGGAGCCTGGTGGGCTGCCGTCTATGGGATTGCACAGAGTCAGACACGACTGAAGCGACTTAGCAGCAGCAGCAGTGGCTAATGATGTTGAACATCTTTTCATGTGGTCATTTGGGCTTTGACAGTTTCTTTATTAGCTTCTTAGCATTTAGCCAAGTTAGTTTTGAAAATACCAATATGATTCAACTAAACAAAAGAAGCCAAGGTAAAGGGAGAGTGGGATCAGGAGGTTGGATTTTTAAAGGAAGATATTAACCCATTCCACAATCTTACTCAAACCTTTCTTTCCATCTCCATGTCATACTCTTCATCCATTCCAATCCACTTTCCAGAAAAAGATCACCCAGTGCTCTCTACACATATCACATATTTTCTGGCCTCTGTGTTCCCTTACATTATTCTCTGCCTAGGTTGTTTCTCCATCTCCAAATGTCCAGATTCCAAGAATCACAAAGTTTAAGCTCAGATGCCAACTTCTCCATGAAACTGCACTTGATCCCAGCAGCTGGAATTAATCTCTCCTTCATCTTAACTATCTTAAAAACTTTCTAGATATGTTTCCATTTTTGCTTTGTATCACAGCTGTACGTCATATACCTTAACCACACAAGTAGTCTATGAATTCAAGAGCTAGTGAAAAATAGGCCAGATCTTCTATCTCCTACTCCAGTTGTCTATCTTGCCTACATCAAGCTCCTCATATTAAAGTGCAGTCATTAAAGACCAAGTCCAGGGGGTTCCTCCTGTGAGGAAACAATTCTCCACCTAATTTTCCAGAAAGGTGTCTCCCAGTCATACACCATTTAAAACACTATCAAGGTCTGCCAATTTTTGCATTCAATACTCTTTCTTCATATCAAAGTATGAATAATGTTTTCATTGTCAAAGGAATCACCAGATAAATGAGAATATTAGTCTCTCCCTCAGAAAAGAGGACTACAAGTTTATACAGTAAACATATGAAAAGAATTAATTATTGAAAAACAAACACAGAAAGGTAGAAATAAGATGTGACAGCAGACATTTTGTGATGCAGTGTCATTTCTAGAGAACTTAGAAGAGAGAAGACTATAAAACCCAGGAATTTTTACACTGCATCTCTTTAAAACCTGTTCTAAGTAGATTTTCAAATAGCCTTTCTTCTATAAGAATAAATTTCTTCACAATATTGATCCAAAATAAAAGATGCAATTAGATGTAACTTTAGAGGTAAAAAGGATTAACAAACATTGCAAAATGTAAAGCAAAGAATCATCACTCTGTATACTTAAAATGTATAAATTTTATTTTATGTAAATGAAGCCTCAATACAACTGATTGAAAAATGAGATTGGGGTTACAATATTATGTAGACAAGTTTGAGAAGACTTCTGTGAGTATAGAACATTTTACCTGATTGCCTTTCGCCTCTAATCCCTTTAATTCACAGATAGGAAACTGACTTTCTCCAATTGCGAGAAAGAAGTCCTCCTATTCTCAAATTGTGGGAAGCAAGCTAGAGATAAACTCCAGAATCAGCTTTCTACACCATGCTCTGTAAGAAAAAAAGTGATTCTTTACTGCCAGAATCCTGTGATTCAGTTTTATTTATAACAACCTACATATTTCAAAAAGAATGGCCGACATAAAAATTCATTAAAATGGAGACAATATACTGCTGGTGGGAGTATATGATAGTATGACCTTTTAAAAGGTAATTTGAAATTCCTTTGACCCAGAGTAATATAGTAATATATCTTGTAGTAATATATCTTCACAAATTCATTTATTCAACAAATACCAAAGGTCTACAATATGCCAGACACTGAGCTGGACACTGAAGAGACAACAGTAAACGATTCAACCTCACAGTCTCACATGGCTGTTACATTCTAGTATGGAAGATGGCTACAAAACTATATCAGGTGGTAATCAGTGCTCTGATGGAAAATAAAGTACAATGGTGTTCACTTTATTGCTTTGTTCATAATCACCCATAACTAAAATATACATGGCATGCATTATCATGCATGCATTTGTATATATCAAATGATGCATAATGAATAAAAGAGAAAACAGGAAAAGGGGACTAGACTGATGGAGGAAAGCAACAGTGCCATTGTTTGTTGAGTGGACAGCCAGGGAACACTTCTTTAATAAGGTGATATATCAGAGAGAACTGAAGAAGCAGGGGGTGAGCCACCCAGAAAATCCACAGGCTCTGAGGGGCTTGGTGTGTTTAAGTAAGAGTCATTGTGACTGGAGTGGAATGAGCAAAAAGAAAAATAACAGCTGTTGCAGTGTCAGGTAGCCACATCCTAAAGGCTCTGGTAGTCCATGGTAAGGAAGTTAGATTCTAGCTAAGTGTGATGAAAGTATTGAGTAGGCTTACATTTTAAAAGCATACACTGGCTACTGTGTGGACGACAGACAGCAAAGATGTTGAAATGTACAATGATGATCATTGCCTCTGCATTTAAAACAACAAAAATAGAAACAGCTCACATACCCATTCGTGACAATATAATAAGGAAATGGAGATAAAACCATCTCCTGGACCACAGACAGCCATTAAAAAGAATGAGGCCAAAGTATATGTAATGATTTACAAAGATGCCCATGATACACTGTTAAGTGAACAAAAAGTCAATTGTGAAACAAAATGCTATTAAGATCCTTGTTTACTGAAAAACAAAAAGAAAAAAAATATATGTAGATTTACATACACACACACACACACACACACACACACACACACACCCTTATTTGCAGAAGCAGGAAAAAAACAGAAGTATCCAGAACAAACTGGTAAACTATGGTAGGTACAATAATGGCCTCCCCCAAATATTCACACCTTAATCCCAGGTGTCTGTGAATATCTTATTTACATGGCAAAAATGGTCAGGTGGGTGTGATTAAATGGACTGGTTCCAAATCGGGAAAGGAGTATGTCAAGGCTGTATATTGTCACCCTGCTTATTTAACTTATATGCAGAGTACATCATGAGAAACGCTGGGATGGAGGAAGCACAAGCTGGAATCAAGATTGCCAGGAGAAATATCAATAACATCAGATATGCAGATGACACCACCCTTATGGCAGAAAGCGAAGAAGAAATAAAGAGCCTCTTGATGAAAGTGAAAGAGGAGAGTGAAAAAGTTGGCTTAAAGCTCAACATTCAGAAAACTAAGATCATAGCATCTGGTCCCATCACTTCATGGCAAATAGATGGGGAAACAGTGGAAATAGTGACAGACTTTACATTTAGGGGCTCCAAAATCACTGCCAGTGGTGGCTGCAGCCATGAAATTAAAAGATGCTCCTTGGAGGAAAAGTTATGACCAACTTAGACAGCATATCAATAAGTACAGACATTACTTTGCCAGCAAAGGTCCAGTAGTCATGTATGGATGTAAGAGTTGGACAACAAAGACAGTTGAGTGCCGAAGAATTGATGCTTTTGAACTGTGGTGTTGAAGACTCTTGAGAGTCCCTTGGACTGCAAGGAGATCCAACCAGTCAATCCTAAAGAAAACCAGTCCTGCATATTCTTTGGAAGGACTGATGCTGAAGCTCCAATCCTTTGACCATCTGATGCAAAGAACTGACCCATTGGAAAAGACCCTGATGATGGGAAAGATTGAAGGCAGGAGGAGAAGGTGATAACAGAGGATGAGATGGTTGGATGTCATCACCAACTCAATGGACATGAGTTTGAATAAGCTCCAGGAGTTGGCGATGGACAGGGAAGCCTGGTGTGCTGCAGTTCATGGGATTGCAAAGAGTCGAACACGACTGAACAAATGAACTGAACTGAATAGGTATATAGTTGCTAAAAACTAGCAAGGGGCACTCTTTCTGCCCCTTTCTGATGTCTACATCAGAAGTTTTCATTATCTCTTTTATACTTGAATAAAACTTTATTACACAAAAGCTCTGAGAAATCAAGCCTCGTCACTGACCCCAGATCAAATTCTCCTCCTCCGGAGGGCAAGAATCCTGGTATTGTTCATGGCTCATAGCAACAACATTTCATTATATGCAAGTAAATAATACAGATATTTTTTAGAGAATTATCTAGCTTACTCTCAGCACACTAACATTAAAAGAAAAGAGAAATAGAAATAGCAGAAAGTACTTAATTAGCACTAGGAAGTTCCATGTCACAGCACATCTGGAGTCCCCATTGGGAAAAGGGTCCCAGGCAGCATGTCCATCTGCTTCGTGGGTGAGACTTCAAAGACTGCAGTTCGGGGTTCCACTTATAATCCCAGGATGGTGGCAAACTGATATCATCATCAATCTGGGACCAAATTGCAGCTCTGGTTTCAGATTAATGCTGTTTGTTTTCTTGTGTAAAACTTGGAATGTAGTTAAGCCTGGGCCTTGGTTGGCCAGCCCCCTCAGGGTCTCAACAGTTCTCAAGATTCCTCCCCCATCTTACCTCTGGTGCTACAAGTCTTGCACTCACAACAGGCAGTCACTCACAGACAGGGCAGTGTCCAGGCAGATTAGAAGCAAGGTCAGAGGCCTGATCTGCTTTGTCTCTGAAGCCTAATTCATTTAATTTCCCTAACACCCTTCTATTAACCTTTAGATGAAATCCTTTATAGATGGACCTCTTTCTTCAACAAACCTGGCCCAAGAAGGCCTCCAGCTATAGAGCAACAATCATCTTCTCCTTTCCTGCACCTTATCCTTCACTCTTCTTATCCCCTTTTCCATTGACAGGGAAATGCCTCAGGAAAAAGGAACTGCTATAGCAGCAAATCTCTTTTGCTTAGGCTTCTATTGCAGTAGGGCTTCCCTGTGGCTCAGAGGTTAAAGCGTCTGCCTCTAATGCCAGAGACCCGGGTTTGATCCCTGGGTCAGGAAGATTCCCTGGAGAAGGAAATGGTAACCCACTCCAGAATTCTTGCCTGGAGAATCCCATGGACAGAGAAGCCTGGTAGGCTACAGTCCATGGGACCGGAAAGAGTCGGACACACTGAGCGACTTCACTTTCACTTTTCTATTGCAGTAGTTGGTCTGGCCCACTCTGAACAAGCTACAGAATTATTGTTCTGGTGGAGATTTGATGACAAGATACCAAAATGACAAAAGTTATTTACCTCAACTTTTGCTAAACTAAACAAAATAGTTGATGCATCATGCCTGTCTTTTTGATAAGCTGCCTCATGTTCGAAAATATGGGGCTTATTTATAAGTTCAATCAAGAGACAGGGCACTTTCAGTTTTTCAAATTGTCAGTCTCTATTGGCAGCAGCAGCATTTTCATCTAAACACTGACAAGGCCAGAAGGACACTAACTCTCAGCCTCTTCTCTTATTTGCAGACTGAGCCATGCTGTGGCCTCTACCAATCCCTCACCCACACTCTTCCCCTAACCAGCAGTCAGTAGGCAGGTTTTCTGATTAACTGTATCCTTATCCACGATAATTTTGAACTCAGGGAAATTTACACAGGGTGTTGCAAATATTACTGGTAATGAGTTAATTTACATGTATGGTTATCACTTCTCATCCAGTTCTCCAGGCACTCCACAAGAAAAGCCTGGGAGCTGGTTGCAAAGGAGGGGAGGTGGCGAGGGTCCAGGTGCCCAAATTGGCTCTGTCTGCCAAGTCCCAGGACCCCAGTGGCAGCACGTCTCCCTCCACTGGCCCTAGAGCAGGCCCAGTCTTGCCCACCAACTGTGCCAACTCCAGACCTGTACTTTTAACCCTTGTGCTGTTCAGATCCTTCACAGAACTGCAAAAAGGCCACTCGATCCACCAATTAGAGGTAGGGGTAGATGAGATTTAATTTTAAGTACTTTTTAAATCCCAGAAGATCCATCTTTGCAATTGTTTGTGTTGGCTTTCCCACCCAGAAGGCCCCAGGTGTCTGCTAAAGCATCTTGTAAAAGTGCTAATGCGGAACGCATCACCTCCTCTGAGTCCAACATTGCCAAATATGGTATCCTCCAGCAAGGAGTGCAGTAACCTCCTTGCTGTGTGAAAAAACCTTTCTGCAACACTGCCTCCTAGCCTGCCCATCTGCCCATGGGGAAACCAATGGGAAATTTTATTGATAATAATTACATGTACTATTACATAATAATGTTGTGTGGAATGACAGTATAATGGTGTCAAATATAATTCATTCTTTGTTAACATTTGGCTTTTAGTGCCCTAACCCAAACATCCCTGACCTTATTGGCATCAGGGGCCAGTTTCATAGAAGACAATTTTTCCAAGGATGGGAGCAGGATGGTTTTGGGATGATTCAAGTACATTACACTTATTGTGCACTTTATTTCTGTTATTACATCAGCTCCACCTCAGATCATTAAGCGTTAGATGTCAGAGGTTGGGGACCCCTGCCCTAACCCAAAGGTTAACTAAAATGTTCTGATCACCTAGGGAGCTTTGCCAAACCCAGCTAACACCCCATACCAATCAAACTGGATTCTCTGGGGTTATGAGTCAGTGGGCAATATTTGTGAAAATGGTTCCAGATTATTCCAACTTACAGCAAAGTTTGCGAACTGCTACCTGAATCCAAACAAGAGACATTAAAAACCCTGGGCAGACCAGCAGGAGCTAACTTAATGAGCTGAGACAAGTCTCCACATTAAGGACTATCTCCTCCATCCTCTTTCCTGTTCCAACCCTGTTCTAGTATTTATGTGTGTGTGTGGGTGGGGAGAGGGGAGTGGGGAGGGGCATTCCTCAAGCATACAATGTATTTAAGGCAGGAACAATAATAAACCTTTACAAACCCACCAACTAGTAGCCTGGGCTCCTTCCAGCCTCCTCTTACTCATTTTGGGCTCCAGTCAACCTGAGCCACATGTTATTTCCTCACCTATCCCCTCACCTCCTAGTCTGTGGTCATTTTGTTGCCATCACTGTAGCGCATTCCCAAATCCTGACTCCAACTATCCACCTTCAGCATCAATGCAAGTACAACCCAAATGCCATGCCCTCCATGAAACATACTCTGATCCTTCCTCCAAGCTGTCACTTCAAATCTGAGAGTCAGGCCTATAGATTTAATGAAAAGAGCATCACATACGGGTCAGCATACCAGCATGTAAGGCTTAGCATTCTAGCAGAAACACTACTTATTGAGTTGATTTGGATATCCCCTTCTTCCTTAATAACTGACTTACAGCAGCAATATATCCAGCTCAAAAAAACTGTATTTCTAATCTCCCATGCAGATAGGAGTGTCCAGTGTGATGGAAATTTTAGATGACATCTCTGGGGAAGCCCTTTAGACTGAATTGACTTGGTTTGGAGACAGACACCCTTTACATCTCTATCCTTCATCACATCATCACCAGAATGACAGTAACCCTCTTGAGCCTCTGAGCAACATTGAGGAAGGAACACAGTACTCAGGATGGCAAAGCATAAATACAAGAATCCAGGGTCCCTGATGACCAAGCAGCTGCTATGCAGACCCTGCACTGTCTAACACTGTGCCAGTGTTATTGGAGGGAAAATAAACTTCTATCTTGACCCACCAAGCCTTTCAATCAATGGCTGAGCCTAACTAGAACTGAAACAAGCAACTGCTGCCTGTGAGATCCTGGACAAGCTATTCTTTCCTCTGGACTTTAGTTTCCTCAACTATATTTTTTAAAAATGGAGAAAATAAAGTTGTGAGAAATAATTAAAATCACCAAACAGTTGCAGGAACATGAGAGATTTAGTTGAATCTAAGTCAAGATCTTAAGGAATCTCATAAAACCTCACTTTGTAGACAATGAAACTGAGCACTTAAAGGGAAAGTGATTTGCTCAAGGAAACAAAAAAAGTAGTAGCAGATGCAAGAGTTGAAACCAGGGCTTGATTTGAGGTCCAACTTAACACATCAACAGAGATCATATATAACTACCTACAAATTCTTGACAGCAGTAATGAGAAAATATTTATTTAAAAACATGGTAGTAGATGATTAAAAACAGAAGCTATGTAAACTAATGGGAATTGCTTTTAAGCTTCCAGAGTGTGGGAGTTTCCTTATAGATAAATAACCAACAGCCAATTATTCCCACACTATCTTTAAAAACACATACACTCAAATACACACAATCTCATGGACCTATTTGTATTCCAGTGTCAATAACTCATTGTGCTAATTAATAATAAGACAAACCCTTCCACTATGTTCTTTGTGAAAAAAAATTTTGGCTGTTCTTTCTCACTTGCTAACAAATTTTAGAATCAGCTTCTCAGATTCTATAAAGTATCTCGCTGGGATACTGATTGAGATTGGATTCAGTTCAGTTCAGTCGCTCAGTCATGTCCGACTCATTGCAACCCCATGGGCTGCAGCATGGCAGGCCTCCCTGTCCATCACCAACTCCCGAAGTTTACTCAAACTCATGTTCATTGAGTTGGTGATGCCATCCAACCATCTCATCCTCTGTAGTCCCCTTCTCCCCCTGCCCTCAGTCCTTCCCAGTGTCAGGGTCTTTTCCAATGAGTCAGCTCTTCGTATCAGGTGGCCAAGGTATTGGAGTTTCAGCTTCAACATCTGTCCTTCCAATGAACACCCAGGACTGACCTCCTTTAGGATGGACTGTTTGGATCTCTTTGCAGTCTAAGGGACTCTCAAGAGTCTTCTCCAACATCATAGTTCAAAAGCATCACTTATTCGGTGCTCAGCTTTCTTTTTTTTTTTTTTAGCTTTCTTTATAGTCCAACTCTCACATCTATACATGACTACTGGAAAAACCATAGCCTTGACTAGATGGATATTTGTTGGCAAAGTAATGTCTCTGCTTTTGAATATGCTGTCTAGGTTGGTCATAACTTTCTTTCCAAGGAGCAACCGTCTTTTAATTTCATGGTTGCAGTCACCATCTGCAGTGATTTTGGAGCCCCCCAAAATAAAGTTAGCCATTGTTTCCACTGTTTCCCCATCTATTTGCCATGAAGTGATGGGACCAGATGCCATGATCTTAGTTTTCTGAATGTTGAGCTTTAAGCCAACTTTTTCACTCTCCTCTTTCACTTTCATCAAGAGGCTCTTTAGTTCTTTGCTTTCTGCCATAAGAGTGGTGTCATCTGCATATCTGAGCTTATTGATATTTCTCCCGGCAATCTTGATTCCAGCTTGTGCTTCCTCCATCCCAGCGTTTCTCATGATGTACTCTGCATATAAGTTAAATAAGCAGGGTGACAATATACAGCCTTGACGTACTCCTTTTCCTGTTTGGAACCAGTCTGTTGTTCCATGTCCAGTTCTAACTGTTGCTTCCTGACCTGCATAGAGGTTTCTCAAGAGGCAGGTCAGGTGGTCTGGTATTCCCATCTCTTTCAGAATTTTCCACATTTTATTGTTATCCACAGAGTCAAAGGCTTTTGCATAGTCAATAAAGCAGAAATAGATGTTTTTACTGGAACTCTCTTGCTTTTTCAATGATTTAACAGATGTTGGCAGTTTGATCTCTGGCTCCTCTCCCTTTTCTAAATCCAGCTTGAACATCTGAAAGTTCATGGTTCATGTATTGCTGAAGCCTGGCTTGGAGAATTTTGAGCATTACTTTGCTAGTGTGTGAGATGAGCGCAATTGCAGGGTAGTTTGAGCATTCTTTGGCATTGCCTTTCTTTGGGATTGGAATGAAAACTGACCTTTTCCAGTCACTGGAAAGGTCACTCAGCCACTGCTGAGTTTTCCAAACTTGCTGGCATATTGAGTGTAGCACTTTCACAGCATCATCTTTTAGGATTTCAAATAGCTCAACTGGAATTCCATCACCTCCACTAGCTTTGTTTGTAGTGATAGTCCCTAAGGCTGACTTGACTTCACATTCCAGGATGTCTGGCTCTAGGTGAGTGATCACACCATAGTGATTATCTGGGTCATGAATATATTTTTTTTGTACAGTTCTTCTGTGTATTCTTGCCACCTCTTCTTAATATCTTCTGCTTCTGTTAGGTCCATACCATTTCTATCTTTTATTGAGACCATATTTGCATTTCATGTTCCCTTGGTATCTCCACTTTTCTTGAAGAGATCTCTAGTCTTTCCCATTCTATTATTTTCCTCTATTTCTTTGCATTGATCACTGAGGAAGGCTTTCTTATCTCTCCTTGCTATTCTTTGGAATTCTGCATTCAAATGGGTGTATCTTTCCTTTTCTCCTTTGCCTTTAGCTTCTCTTCTTTTCTCAGCTATTTGGAAGGCCTCTTCGGATAACCATTTTGCCTTTTTGCATTTCTTTTTCTTGAGGATGGTCTTGATCACTGCCTCCTGTACAATGTCACGAACCTCCATCCATAGTTCCTCAGGCACTCTGTCTATCAGATCTAATCCCTTGGATCTATTTGTCACTTCCACTGTATAGTTGTAAGGGATCTGATTAAGGTCACACCTGAACGGTCTAGTGGTTTTCCCTACTTTCTTCAGTTTAAGTCTGAATTTGGCAATAAGGTGTTCATGATCTGAGCCACCGTCAGCTCCCGGTCTTGTTTTTGCTGACTGCATAGAGCTTCTCCATCTTTGGCTGCAAAGAACATAATCAATCTGATTTCGGTGTTGACCATCTGTTGATGTCCATGTGTACAGTCTTCTCTTGTGTTGTTGGAAGAGGGTGTTTGCTATAGCACTGCGTTCTCTTGGCAAAACTCTATTAGCCTTTGCCCTGCTTCATTCTGTACTTCAAGGCTAAATTTGTCTGTTACTCCAGGTGTTTTTTGACTTCCTTCTTTGCATTCCAGTCCCCTATAATGAAAAGGACGTCTTTTATGGGTGTTAGTTCTAAAAGGTCTTGTAGGTCTTCATAGAACTGCTTAACTTCAGCTTCTTCAGCATAACTGGTTGGGGCATAGGCTTGGATTACCGTGATATTGAATGGCTTGCCTTGGAAACAAACAGAGATCATTCTGTCATTTTTGAGACTGCATCCAAGTACTACATTTTTTTGACTAAACTATGATGGCTACTCCATTTCTTCAAAGGGATTCCTGCCCACAGTAGTAGATATAATGGTCATCTGAGTTAAATTCACCCATTCCAGTCCATTTTAGTTCGCTGATTCCTAGAATGTCGATGTTCACTCTTGCCATCTCCTGTTTGACCACTTCCAATTTGCCTTGATTCATGGACCTGACATTCTAGGTTCCTATGCAATATTGCTCTTACAGCATCAGACCTCGCTTCTATCACCAGTCACATCCACCACTGGGTATTGTTTTTGCTTTGGCTCTGTCCCTTCATTCTCTCTGGAGTTATTTCTCCACTGATCTCCAATAGCATATTGGGCACCTACTGACCTGTGGAGTTCATCTTTCAGTGTCCTATCTTTTTTGCCTTTTCATACCATTCATGGGGGTTCTCAAGGCAAGGATACTGAAGTGGTTTGCCATTCCCTTCTCCAGTGGACCACGTTTTGTCCACTCTGCACCATGACCCGTCCATCTTGGGTGGCCCTACACAGCATGGCTCAGTTTCACTGAGTTAGACAAGGCTGTGGTCCATGTGATCAGATTGGCTAGTTTCTGTGATTGTGGTTTCAGTCTGTCTGCCCTCTGATGCCCTCTCTCAGCGCGTACTGTCTTACTGGGGATTCTCTTACCTTGGACATGGGTTATCGCCTCTTGGCTGCTTGCCTCTCCAGTGCCACACAGCTGCCACTCACCACTCCAGTGCCACACAGCTGCCACTCAGAAAACCTAAATCTGGAGACTGGATTACATTTATAATTTCTAGAGAACTGACATCTTTACAGTAATAATAGTGGTTTGTATGTGCCAGATTCTATGCCATGTGCCCTGGCATGTGCCAAATAATTTTCTAAGTATTTGGGATACATTTGCCAAAAAATATAGACATTTACAAAAAATTGAAAAAAAAAATAGCAGAATTGCCCTTAAGGAGCATATAGTCACTCAGTTGTGTCCAACTGTTTATGACCTCATGGACTGTAGTCCATGGAATTCTCCAGGAGTGGGTAGCTGTCCCCTTCTCCAGGGAATCTTCCCAATCCAGGGATCAAACCCAGGTCTCCCGCATTGCGGGTGGAGTCTTTACCAGCTGAGCCACCAGGGAAGCCCATATTTTAGCAGAGGTAGTCAATAAACAATGTCAGAAATAAGTAAATATACAGCATGTTAGAGGGTAGAAAATGCTACAGAAAAGAAAAAAGTGGATAGACTAGGATCTGAGGACCAGGAGAGCAGGGTACAGGTCACAGCCTTATATAGGTTAGTCATGGGAAAGTAACTCATTTAGTCCTACCTCTATGAGGTGGTTGTTGTTCAGTTGCTAAGTCATGTTCAACTCTCTGCGACCCGATGGACTGCAGCACACCAGGCTTCTCTGTCCTTCACTATCTCCTTGAGTTTGCTCAGACTCGTGTTCATTGAGTCAGTGATGCCATGCAACCATCTCATCCTCTGTCGTCCCCTTCTCCTACCACCCTCAATCTTTCCCATCATCAGGGTCTTTTCCAATGAGTTGACTCTTTGCATCAGGTGGCCAAAGGACTAGAGCTTCAGCATCAGTCCTTCCAATGAATATTCGGAGTTGACTTCCTTTAGAGACTATCATGTTATCACCATTTCAAAGATAAAGGAAACTGAGGCATAAAGAGATTGAATAGTAATAACTTGCCAGGGTCACACAACTAGGAAGTGGCAGAGTCAGGATTTGAATTTGAGCTTAAGTTGGTGTTCTTAACCCTTCAGGTGAGTTTCTGGAGGGTTAAGACTCCAGATGTATTTCTCCATTTATTCATGTCTTTCTATTCATCAGCAAATTATAGCATTTCTTATTAGGTTTCTTTCTAGGTATTAATAGTATTTCTTGCTATTATGATGTGGAATATTTCTACCATGACATTTTCTAATTAACTTTTGCTACTGTATGAAAAAGCCATCGATTTTTATGTGGTAGTCAGCCATCTCTTTGAGTGCTTATTAGTTCCAATAGTTTTCAGGTTGATTTTCTTGGATTTTATAATTAGAAACACACATAATGACACTTTGCCTCTTCCTTTCCAATATGTTTTTATATTGTTTATCTTAGTTCTAAGTATTTGCTAATTTCCACTGTAATTCTGTTTTTGACCCACTGGTTATTTAGAAATGTGTTGCTTAATTTACAGACCTATGGGGATTTACTAGTTATCATTTTGTTTTTTGATTTCTTGCTTAGTTCTACTATGGTCAAGCCAATGTACTCTGCATAATTTTGGTCCTTTGAAACTTGCTTTATGGCCCAATATATGGTCACTTTTGGTAAACATTCCATATGCACTGAAAAAAAGTATATTCTGCCATTTTTAAATGCCGTGTTCTATGAAAAATGTCAATTAGATCAAGTGTGTTAAACATATTTGCACATTCTATATACTTATTTTTTAATCTACTTATTCATTTGAGTAGTTTAGAGATTGCAACATGCATGGTTGAATTTTCAGAGTGTAATAGAAATTAGTACAGGACCATTCAAGGACCTTAAAACACTTGTTTCATTTACATTCTCCTGCTACTTGTGCTATTTATAATACATAATATTTATATTTACATGGCATTGTCATTTATATTTAATGCAATCAATATTTATTTATATTTTTCCCTATAATAATATGTATGTTTTTCTTGCATCTAACAGCTTCCACTTGGGATAAAGTTTTGCTGCCTGAAGAACACCCTTTAAGGTATTTCCTTTAGTGCAAGTGTCCTGGTGATGTCTTTTTTAGTTTAAAATGTCTCTGTATTCTGGCTTATTTCACTCTGTATAATAGGCTCCAGTTTCATCCACCTCATTAGAACTGATAAGCCAGAAAGAAAAACACCAATACAGTATACTAACGCATATATATGGAATTTAGAAAGATGGTAATAATAACCCTGTATATGAGACAGCAAAAGAGACACAGATGTATAGAACAGTCTTTTGGACTCTGTGGGAGAGGGAGAGGGTGGGATGATTTGAGAGAATGGCATTGAAACATGTATAATATCATATATAAAATGAGTCGCCAGTCCAGGTTGGATGCATGATACTGGATGCTTGGGGCTGGTGCACTGGGATGACCCAGAGGGATGGTACGGGGAGGGAGGTGGGAGGAGGGTTCAGGATGGGGAGCACATGTATACCTGTGGTGGATTCATTTTGATATGTGGCAAAACCAATACAATATTGTAAAGTTAAAAAATAAATAAATAAATAAACTTTAAAAAAATAAAAATAAAATGTCTCTGTTTTGCCTTCATTTGCAAAAGATAGCTTCATGAATAGAGAGTTCCAGATTGGCAACTATTTTATTTCATTACATTTAAGATGCCATTTTGTTTGCTTCTGGTTTCTATTGTTTCAATCATATTTTTTCCTTTGAAGAGTGTGTCTTCCCCGCCCCCCACCCCCACTTCTGGCTGCTTTTAAGATTTTTGCTTTGTCTTTGGTTTTAAGCAGTTTGACTATGATGTATGTAGGAGAAATTCTGCTTAAGTTTTACAAGACTTCTTGAATTTTTGCTTCAATGTAAGAATTTCATGAATTTTAGAAAAGTCACAACTGTTATCTCCACAATCATTATCTCCACATTGTTTTTCTTGCCTCTCCTTTATGAAATTCCAATCCCACGTGCTCTATTTTTTCACATATAATTCTTTACCTTTATTTCTGTATTTTTAATCATTTTATTCCTCTGTGCTTCATTCTGAGATTTCTTCTTCAGAATTATCTTCTTGTTCACTAGTTTTCCCTCCAGATATATTTAATCAGCTCTTAAACCTACCCATTAAGCTCTTAATTCATTGATTTCCATGAGTCTGCCAAAATCTCAGCTCAACTGCTTAGCTTCTTATCCACAGCTTTTCAGAATGAGCAATTTCTTAGAAGGCTGAAGCCCCACCAGATACCAGACTCCCCTCCACAGGCTTCCATCCTCTCTGGAATCATGGCCCTGAAAATCTTCTCTTCTCTGTTAGCTCCCTTTCAAAGAAGTGTTTTTAAATATTTCACCCAGTTTCTCTAGCTATTTTCAGTGGAAGTGTTGGTAGGGTATAATCTAGTCTAACATTGCTGGAAGTGGATTTTCTCCATTATTTTGGGAGGCAGCATACTGGCTAAATGGCTTTGAACTGTGTCTGGCACAATAATATGTACTGAATAAGTTTCTGATATTATTAGACATGAAATTAGCCTATAGTTTCCTTTTTGTGTTATCCTAGACAGCTTTAGTATCATGATTCTGACAGCTTGTTAAATTAGTTGTATAGCATTGCATATTTCCCTATCCTCCAGAACTCTTTATATAACATAGAGATTATCTATGCCTTGAAGAGTTGATAGAACTCATCCATAAAATTACTTACTGTATGGTCAGGCCATTCCAGTTGACTGTTCTCTTGCTCTCTGTACATTTCCCCAGCTCGAACAGTTCTATTTCACTCACGCAACTATCCAACCCTCTTAATTATAGGGCTTAGTCCATAACTGCCTACAGGCTTGCCCCATGCCCTAGGTCAGTGTTTTCCCTGGTGACTGATGAGCCCCCACCTGACGTCAATTCTCCCTATAAACGGTAGTGACCTCCTTCTCTCCCAAGTAGTAAAGGTGGTTGCCATGTCCTTCCAGCTGTCTGCTATACACCAAGGGGTGTCCCTACAGGAGCCTTTGTTTTGGACGTGTAAGATGCCCCTGTCCAATAAACCACTGATGTCTCTGTCACTGTCTTCAAGCTCATTCTTTGGTCTTGAAGCTAGGCAGTAATATGGCTTTCAATAGGATGCAGCCCAACACTTGGACCTATTATTATTGTAGTGTTAACTTTTGGCTATGTTTTTAATTTGTCCTTTAGTTATTCTCATAGAGCAATTATTCACAAATTCTGTTAGGAACTCAAGAATTATTCCTGTTTAGGTTTTATATCTCTTCTTGAACATTTTTAAAATTTCTAAATTTAAAAATTCCTAGCAGAGTCTGTCAGAGAAGGCAATGGCACCCCACTCCAGTACTCTTGCCTGGAAAATCCCACGGATGGAGGAGCCAGGTGGGCTGCAGTCCATGGGGTCGTGAAGTGTCGGACACGACTGAGCAGCTTCACTTTTACTTTTCACTGTCATGCATTGGAGAAGGAAATGGCAGCCCACTCCAGTGTTCTTGCCTGGAGAATCCCAGGAACAGGGGAGCCTGGTGGGCTGCCGTCTATGAGGTTGCACACAGTTGGACATGACTGAAGCAACTTAGCAGCAGCAGCAGCAGAGTCTGTGGCTACACTTCAGTTGATATTTCTAATATCATTTGTGTTTCTCTTGCTTTTTAAATCACACCTGACTAATTTTACTTTACACAACTTTTAAGAAAAGAGATTGTGTTTTTATGGTTCAAATCTACTGTTATATCAATTAGTATGTGTGGCTTTGGGGCTGAGGTGGTTTATAGCCCTCTCTTCCCCTGCCTTAGTGACATGGAGACCACATGTTCAAGGGGGGAACAAGGCAGATTTTTCCCCCAATGTGACACCCAACCCACATCAGGTTCTGTGTAGAAAGTAACCCTTAACTTTGTTCAGTCACTGAGATATCAAGGTTTATTTGTAATTGCAACATAGTCAAGCCAATTCTGATTAGTACAGGCAGTAAAAATTCTGATATCCTAAAACACAGTCAATTTCTTAAAGTTTCATTGCTGTTTAAAAGCAATTTTGTATTATTGGCCACTACTTGTGTAAACATTTATTTTGTAGTTGTTTTGAATTTATCTCATTTTAAAAATCTTCCCAAAGTATTAAGAACTTTGAGGTAGGAAAGGGCATGTACTCAGTCTCACTTTGATCCAACCTCTATCTTTTGTTATATTCTAGAAGAGTTTGCTTCTTGTAGCTGAAAATGGATGTTTAAGAAACAAGGTAGTAAACGTCAAGTAGGCTTTCTCATTTTTTTTTGATGAATAAAATATGTTTACTGATCAGTAGGCACTCACATGCTACTTTTCTTTTTTTTTATTTTTTTAATTATTTAAAATTTTATTTTATTTCTAAACTTTACATAATTTTATTAGTTTTGCCAAATATCAAAATGAATCTGCCACAGGTATACATGTGTTCCCTATCCTGAACCCTCCTCCCCCCTCCCTCCCCATACCATCCCTCTGGGTCGTCCCAGTGCACTAGCCCCAAGCATTCAGTATTGTGCATCGAACCTGGACTGGCATCTCGTTTCATACATGATATTTTACATGTTTCAATGCCATTCTCCCAAATCTTCCCACCCTCTCCCTCTCCCAGAGTCCATAAGACTGTTCTATACATCAGTGTCTATTTTGCTGTCTCGTACACAGGGTTATTGTTACCATCTTTCTAAATTCCATATATATGCGTTAGTATACTGTATTGGTGTTTTTCCTTCTGGCTTACTTCACTCTGTATAGTAGGTTCCAGTTTCATCCACCTCGTTAGAACTGATTCAAATGTATTCTTTTTAATGGCTGAGTAATACTCCATTGTGTATATGTACCACTGCTTTCTTATCCATTCATCTGCTGATGGACATCTAGGTTGCTTCCATGTCCTGGCTATTATAAACAGTGCTGTGATGAACATTGGGGTACACGTGTCTCTTTCCCTTCTGGTTTCCTCAGTGTGTATGCCCAGCAGTGGGATTGCTGGATCATAAGGCAGTTCTATTTCCAGTTTTTTAAGGAATCTCCACACTGTTCTCCATAGTGGCTGTACTAGTTTGCATTCCCACCAACAGTGTAAGAGGGTTCCCTTTTCTCCACACCCTCTCCAGCATTTATTGCTTGTAGACTTTTGGATTGCAGCCATTCTGACTGGCATGAAATGGTACCTCATAGTGGTTTTGATTTGATTTCTCTGATAATGAGTGATGTTGAGCATCTTTTCATGTGTTTGTTAGCCATCTGTATGTCTTCTTTGGAGAAATGTCTATTAGTTCTTTGGCCCATTTTTTGATTGGGTCGTTTATTTTTCTGGAGTTGAGCTGTAGGAGTTGCTTGTATATATTTGAGATTAGTTGTTTGTCAGTTGCTTCATTTGCTATTATTTTCTCCCATTCTGAAGGCTGCCTTTTCACCTTGCTAATAGTTTCCTTTGTTTTGCAGAAGCTTTTAAGTTTAATTAGGTCCCATTTGTTTATTTTTGCTTTTATTTCCAATATTCTGGGAGGTGGGTCATAGAGGATCCTGCTGTGATGTATGTCGGAGAGTGTTTTGCCTATGTTCTCCTCTAGGAGTTTTATAGTTTCTGGTCTTACGTTGATATCTTTAATCCATTTTGAGTTTATTTTTGTGTATGGTGTTAGAAAGTGTTCTAGTTTCATTCTTTTACAAGTGGTTGACCAGTTTTCCCAGCACCACTTGTTAAAGAGATTGTCTTTAATCCATTGTATATTCTTGCCTCCTTTGTCAGAGATAAGGTGCCCATATATGCGTGGATTTATCTCTGGGCTTTCTATTTTGTTCCATTGATCAATATTTCTCTCTTTGTGCCAGTACCATACTGTCTTGATAACTGTGGCTTTGTAGTAGAGCCTGAAGTCAGGTAGGTTGATTCCTCCAGTTCCATTCTTCTTTCTCAAGATAGCTTTGGCTATTCGAGGTTTTTTGTCTTTCCATACAAATTGTGAAATTATTTGTTCTAGCTCTGTGAAGAATACCGTTGGTAGCTTGATAGGGATTGCATTGAATCTATAAATTGCTTTGGGTAGTATACTCATTTTCAGTATATTGATTCTTCCAATCCATGAACATGGTATATTTCTCCATCTATTAGTGTCCTCTTTGATTTCTTTCACCAGTGTTTTATAGTTCTCTATATATAGGTCTTTAGTTTCTTTAGGTAGATATATTCCTAAGTATTTTATTCTTTCCGTTGCAATGGTGAATGGAATTGTTTCCTTAATTTCTCTTTCTGTTTTCTCATTATTAGTGTATAGAAATGCAAGGGATTTCTGTGTGTTGATTTTATATCCTGCAACTTTACTATAATCATTGATTACCTCTAGTAATTTTCTAGTGGAGTCTTTAGGGTTTTCTATGTAGAGGATCATTTCATCTGCAAATAGTGAGAGTTTTACTTCTTCTTTTCCAATTTGGATTCCTTTTATTTCTTTTTCTGCTCTGATTGCTGTGGCCAAAACTTCCAAAACTATGTTGAATAGTAATGGTGAAAGTGAGCACCCTTGTCTTGTTCCTGACTTTAGAGGAAATGCTTTCAATTTTTCACCATTGAGGATAACGTTTGCTGTGGGTTTGTCATATATAGCTTTTATTATGTTGAGCTATATTCCTTCTATTCCTGCTTTCTGGAGAGTTTTTATCATAAATGGGTGTTGAATTTTGTCAAAGGCTTTCTCTGCATCTACTGAGATAATCATATGGTTTTTATTTTTCAATTTGTTAATGTGGTGTATTACATTGATTGATTTATGGATATTGAAGAATCCTTGCATCCCTGGGATAAAGCCCACTTGATCATGGTGTATGATCTTTTTAATGTGTTGTTGGATTCTGATTGCTAGATTTTGTTAAGGATTTTTGCATCTATGTTCATCAGTGATATTGGCCTGTAGTTTTCTTTTTTTGTGGGATCTTTGTCAGGTTTTGGTATTAGGGTGATGGTGGCCTCATAGAATGAGTTTGGAAGTTTACCTTCCTCTGCAATTTTTTGGAAGAGTTTGAGCAGGATAGGTGTTAGCTCTTCTCTAAATTTTTGGTAGAATTCAGCTGTGAAGCCGTCTGGACCGGGGCTTTTGTTTGCTGGAAGATTTTTTATTACAGTTTCGATTTCCGTGCTTGTGATGGGTCTATTAAGATTTTCTATTTCTTCCTGGTCGAGTTTTGGAAAGTTGTACTTTTCTAAGAATTTGTCCATTTCTTCCATGTTGTCCATTTTATTGACATATAATTGTTGATAGTAGTCTCTTATGATCCTTTGTATTTCTGTGTTGTCTGTTGTGATCTCTCCATTTTCGTTTCTAATTTTATTGATTTGATTTTTCTCCCTTTGTTTCTTGATGAGTCTGGCTAATGGTTTGTCAATTTTATTTATACTTTCAAAGAACCAGCTTTTGGTTTTGTTGATTTTTGCTATGGTCTCTTGTTTCTGTTACATTTATTTCTGCTCTAATCTTTAAGATTTCTTTCCTTCTGCTAACCCTGGGGTTCTTCATTTCTTCCTTTTCTAGTTGCTTTAGGTGTAGAGTTAGGTTATTTATTTGACTTTTTTCTTGTCTCTTGAGGTGTGCCTGTATTGCTATGAACTTTCCCCTTAGGACTGCTTTTACCGTGTCCCACAGGTTTTGGGTTGTTGTGTTTTCATTTTCATTCATTTCTATGCAAATTTTGATTTCTTTCTTGATTTCTTCTGTGATTTGTTGGTTATTCAGCAGTGTGTTGTTCAGCCTCCATATGTTGGAATTTTTAATAGTTTTTCTCCTGTAGTTGAGATCTAATCTGACTGCATGTGGTCAGAAAAGATGCTTGGAATGATTTCTATTTTTTTGAATTTACCAAGGCTAGCTTTATGGCCCAGGATGTGATCTATCCTGGAGAAGGTTCCATGTGCGCTTGAGAAAAAGGTGAAATTCATTGTTTTGAGATGAAATGTCCTGTAGATATCAATTAGGTCTAACTGGTCTATGGTATTGTTTAAAGTTTGTGTTTCCTTGTTAATTTTCTGTTTAGTTGATCTATCCATAGGTGTGAGTGGGATATTAAAGTCTCCCACTATTATTGTGTTATTGTTAATTTCTCCTTTCATACTTGTTAGCATGTGTCTTACATACTGCGGTGCTCCCGTGTTGGGTGCATATATATTTATAATTGTTATATCTTCTTCTTGGATTGATCCTTTGATCATTATGTAGTGACCTTCTTTGTCTCTTTTCACAGCCTTTGTTTTAAAGTCTATTTTATCTGATATGAGTATTGCTACTCCTGCTTTCTTTTGGTCCCTATTTGCATGGAAAATCTTTTTCCAGCCCTTCACTTTCAGTCTGTATGTGTCCCCTGTTTTGAGGTGGGTCTCTTGTAGACAACATATGTAGGGGTCTTGTTTTTGTATCCATTCAGCCAGTCTTTGTCTTTTGGTTGGGGCATTCAACCCATTTACATTTAAGGTAATTACTGATAAGTATGATCCCGTTGCCATTTACTTTATTGTTTTGGGTTTGAATTTATACACCGTTTTTGTGTTTCCTGTCTAGAGAATATCCTTTAGTATTTGTTGGAGAGCTGGTTTGGTGGTGCAGAATTCTCTCAGCTTTTGCTTGTCTGAAAAGCTTTTGATTTCTCCTTCATATTTGAATGAGATCCTTGCTGGGTACAATAATCTGGGCTGTAGGTTATTTTCTTTCATCATTTTAAGTATGTCTTGCCATTCCCTCCTGGCTTGAAGAGTTTCTATTGAAAGATCAGCTGTTATCCTTATGGGAATTCCCTTGTGTGTTATTTGTTGTTTTTCCCTTGCTGCTTTTAATATTTGTTCTTTGTGTTTGATCTTTGTTAATTTGATTAATATGTGTCTTGAGGTGTTTCGCCTTGGGTTTATCCTGTTTGGGACTCTCTGTGTTTCTTGGACTTGGGTGATTATTTCCTTCCCCATTTTAGGGAAGTTTTCAACTATTATCTCCTCAAGTATTTTCTCATGGTCTTTCTTTTTGTCTTCTTCTTCTGGAACCCCTATGATTCGAATGTTGTAGCGTTTAATATTGTCCTGGAGGTCTCTGAGATTGTCCTCATTTCTTTTAATTCGTTTTTCTTTTATCCTCTCTGATTCATTTATTTCTACCATTCTATCTTCTAATTCACTAATCCTATCTTCTACCTCTGTTATTCTACTATTTGTTGCCTCCAGAGTGTTTTTAATTTCATTTATTGCATTATTCATTATATATTGACTCTTTTTTATTTCTTCTAGGTCCATGTTAAACCTTTCTTGCATCTTCTCAATCCTTGTCTCCAGGCTATTTATCTGTGATTCCATTTTAATTTCAAGATTTTGGATCAATTTCACTATCATTATTCGGAATTCTTTATCAGGTAGATTCCCTATCTCTTCCTCTTTTGTTTGGTTTGGTGGGCATTTATCCTGTTCCTTTATCTGCTGGGTATTCCTCTGTCTCTTCATCTTGTTTAAATTGCTGAGTTTCGGGTGTCCTTTCTGTATTCTGGCAGTTTGTGGAGTTCTCTTTATTGTGGCGTTTCCTCGCTGTGTGTGGGTTTGTACAGGTGGCTTGTCAAGGTTTCTTGGTTAGGGAAGCTTGTGTCTGTGTTCTGGTGGGTGGAGCTGTATTTCTTTTCTCTGGAGTGCAATGAAATGTGTAGTAATGAGTTATGAGATGTCTATGGTTTTGGGGTGACTTTGGGCAGCCTGTATCTTGAAGCTCAGGGCTGTGTTCCTTTGTTGCTGGAGAATTTGCTTGGTATGTCTTGCCCTGGAACTTGTTGGCCCTTGTGTGGTGCTTGGTTTCAGTGTCGGTATGGAGGCATTTGATGAGCTCCTGTCAATTAATGTTCCTTGGAGTCAGGAGTTCCCTGGAGTCAGGGTTTGGACTTAAGCCTCCTGCTTCCGGTTATCGGTCTTATTTTTACAGTAGTTTCAAAACTTCTCCTTCTATACAGCACCACTGGTAAAACATCTACATTAAAGATGAAAAGTTTCTCTACTGTGAGGGTCACTCAGAGAGGTTCACAGCGTTACATGGAGGAGAGAAGAGGGAGGAGGGAGTTAGAGGTGACCCAAATAAGATGAGGTGGAATCAATAGTGGAGAGAGTGGGCTAGCCAGTAGTCACTTCCTTATGTGCACTCCACAACTGGACCACTCAGAGATGTTCACGGAGTTATACAGAGAAGAGAAGAAGGAGGAAGGAGACAGAGGTGGCCAGAAGGATAAAAAGGGGGGAATGAAAAGGAGGGAGACAGATCCAGCCAGTAATCAGTTCCCTAAGTGTTCTCCACCGTCTGGAACACACAGAAATTCACAGAGTTGGGTAGAGTAGAGAGGGGTTAGGGAGGAGACACAGGCGACCTGGTGGAGAAAAAGGAGAGTCCAAAGGGAGAGAGAGCAGTCAAGCCAGTAATCTCGCTCCCTAGTGAAAAATGGGTCCTGAAGATTGGGTTCTTAAAGGTACAAAATTGGTAACAAATACATAGAAGCAAAAATTAAAAATCTAGAGTAGAGTTTGGAATTTCAAAAATACAATGTTAAAAAAAAAGGAAGAAGAAAAATAAAGAGAGAAAACAAACAAACAGGCAAAAACAAACAATGTCACAAAAATTATAAAGAAAATACAGGTACAAAATTGATATCAAATACCAAAAAGCATAAATTAAAAATCTAGAGTAGTGTTTGGAATTTCAGATATACAATGTTATATAAAATAAGAAGAGAAAGAAACAGAGAAAAAAAAAAGTCACAGAAATTATAAAAAAACTATAGGTACAAAATTGATAACATATACCAAAAAGCTAAAATTAAAAATCTAGAATAGAGTTTGGAATTTCAAAAATACAATGTTAAAGAAAAGAAGAGAGAAAAAAAAAAAAACAAGGTCAAAAAATTATAAAATATATATATATGAAGTTTGCTGAAGAAGAAAAAAATAGGGTCTTTTTTTTTTTTTGCAAAGTAATAGGTTATAAAAGTGAAAATTAAAGGAACAATAGAGGACTTAAATTTTTTTTTAATTAAAAAGAAAGAAAGAATGATCGTAAAAATAGTAAAAATATATCTAGAACTTTCTCTGGTTTTGTTGTGAGTATTGTGGGTTCAGTTCATTTTTGGCTAGTTCCTTGGTCCGACTTATATTTCTCAAGATCTATAGGCCCCTTCCTATGTAGTCCGTAGTAACCACAGGGTTTTATTCTCCGAGGCGTTTCCCTCTGTTATAACTTCTTCTGTTTGCTGGTCTCGTCAGTGTCTGGTTTCCGCCCTGACACAAAGGGGATGGTGGAGGACACTTTTTTTTTTTTAGGCTCACTTGTTCAGTCGTGCTCCTTTCGAAGAGTTGGGTTGCTTTTCTGGGTACCTGATGTCCTCTGCCGGCATTCAGAAGTTGTTTTGTGGAATTTACTCGACGTTTAAATGCTCTTTTGATGTATTTGTGGGGGAGAAAGTGTTCTCCCCATCCTACTCCTCCGCCATCTTGGCTCCTCTCTGGCTTTCTCATTTTAGTGCTAAGGAAACATGGGCTTTGTAATTTTAATCTCATTATTGATAAGTCAGAAGGCAGTGAGCTATAAACATGAACCCTTCCCCTCCTCCATTGCCCTGACGATGTCTTTGTCTTCTGATAACATCTCAGGTAAAATTCACAGCATTCAGGTCACTTGCAGCATGAAAAACTCTATTACAGGCTAATTCAATCAATTGTAAATTTGAATCTCAGACCCTCCCCTCCTCAGCCAATGGCAGCTAAACTTCTCCCAGTAGAGATAGAGATTCTCCCTCTGACAACTAACCCTTCCCTCCTGTGGATCTACCTTTCTACTTAGATGTGGAAGTGATTTTTAGTCCTGTGGAATGTGTGCAAAGATAGGGCAATTTAGATCATAGGGTTACTCAGAAGCTATCATCGACAGAGTTGAACACAACAGAAAAGATCTTATTCAGCATACTTTAATCACATACATCCTAAAGAAATGCTTACAGAGATGAAAGGCCATACTCTCATATTGTTTTTTTTTTTTTTTCGTTTTTTAAAATATTGTATTCATACTACTGGTGATAAACATTTTGTATTCCTTCCTTCAGAGTTTGGTAAAGCTTAAGTATGCATGAGTTCTTGGTAAAGATTTAAGATTATGGAGTATGGAAGTGCCAATACAGACACAGTTCTTCTCCTCCAGGAGCCTACATTCTAGTAAGGGGTAAATATACCGGATGCAAGTAAATAAAAGTTGTGGCAAGTGATAATAAAGAAATAAAAGTGAAGGATGTGGTAGAGAGTGAAGGGAGACTACTCTGAGGAAGGATATTTGAGACAACATCTGAAGGAAGCAGGGAACTCAGGCCAGAAGCTGTTGCCAGAGCCTTCTCACAGTATGATGACCAGATATGAAGAGAAGCAGATGAACTAAAGATAAAGTTTAGAAATGGAATTGAGAAGACACACTGACACACTTTCTGGGGAAGATAAGGAAATTGCAGGAATCAAGGATGATCCCTAGGTTTGAGGTTTAAACAACTGTATTAATAGTGGTACCATTTACTGAAATAGGGACTTCCCTGGTTGCTCAGATGGTAAAGAATCTGCCTGCAATGTAGGAGACCTAGGTTCGATCCCTGGGTTGGGAAGATCTGCTGGAAAAGAAAATGGCAACCCACTCCAGTATTCTTGCCTAGATAATTCCATGGACAGAGGAGCCTGGTGGGTTACAGTCCATGGGGGTAGCAAAGAGTCAGACACGACCGAGCAACTAACACTTACTGAAATAGAGGAGCATTGAAACATATACATTACCACATGTAAAATAGATAGTGGGAAACCACTGCATAGCACAGGGAGATCCACTCAGTGCTCTGTGATGACCTAGAGGGGTGGGATGGGGTGGGAGGTAGAAGGGAGACTCAAGAGGGAGGGAATATATGTATTCTTATGGCTGACTCATGCTGTTGCACAGCAGAAACTGCCACAACATTGTAAAGCAATTAGCTTCCAATAAAAAATATAGGACTCAAGTATAGTGAGATCTGGCCCATGACTGCAATATTTCTATCCTAATTTTTGTAAAGCAGTTTACAAGGAAGAACATCTCTGTGAAAAAGGAAGCTTGGGGAAATAACAATAGCTCACTAAGATATATTCACAGAATCAAAGAGAATTCTCTTAATTTTCCACTCAATTACCTGCAGCCATCTCCCACACCAGAAGAAGGCTATAATTTTCATTCCAACAATTAGAATGCTGAATACAAGACCAGAGCCCTTTCATATGTGGCAGACAGGTAAGACAAAGAGTTAAATATTTTTCTCATTACAGCCTGATGCAAAACAAGTAAAAGAATTAAAATTTGTAACAAAGATGCGTAAGATCCCTAATTGTACCCAGGTGTTTGTAGTTCCCTAAATCTTGCTCTAAATTATATCCTATTTATATTTAATATTTATGCTAATACTAGTTACCATTATGCACAGTTGATTTAGTAAAGTGTTCTCTTGTATGAAAAAAATGTAAATTAGTGGAAAATCATGATAATTCTCTTTAATTCTGTTTATCATGCTGATCTGTTCATGACATGATACCATAACCAAAACACACCTTCCACTTGTCAGCAGCTTATTCAAATTGCCGATAAAACAAGGGTGAAATAAACAGCCTCTGGAGTGTTAACCTCATATAGCAAAGGGTATACGGAGACTGCAAACAACATAGACAGTAAAGAGTCACCAATGTGAAGAAGCATTGTCAGAATAACAAGAATTACAGCAATTAGTCCCTTGAAGTAGAATCACTCTGCAAGTAACACGCATATTACTTTTCATATTTACATAAGTAAATCTCTGCAACAAAAAGAATCTTATCTCACTGCTTCCAAAAGTAAATTCCAAGCCAATGAATGGCACAGATGGATAAATTAAATTAGCCATATCAATGTATTTTTTAAAGTACTGGGTTCATAAAAATTCCAGTTATTTATTTTTCCTGAGACATAAATATTTCTCTTACCAAAAAAAAAAAAAAAAATGTGGTTGACTCGGAGGTAGATAAAGTAAATGACACGAAGTTTTTCAAATGTTTCAAAGAAATAATACCTATGTATCTCCAGCACTAGTCACATTATCAGAGACAGAAGAGGTAATTCAGGCCATTTTTCATTTATGTCATATCTGTCAGTAAACTCAAAATCAAATACGAATTTAAATCACAGTCATGCTACCAATATGATAGCCTATTTCTCTCTTCATTTCCTTGATCCCCATTTTATATTTTTTCTTGTTGAGTAGGCAGTGATATTCCACAGAGCCAAAATTCCCATCTCATCTACTCTGCTGCTGCTGCTAAGTCACTTCAGTCGTGTCCGACTCTGTGCAACCCCATAGACGGCAGCCCACCAGGCTCCCCCGTCCCTGGGATTCTCCAGGCAAGAACACTGGAGTGGGCTGCCATTTCCTTCTCCAATGCATGAAAGTGAAAAGTGAAAGTGAAGTTGCTCAGTCGTGTCCGACTCTTCGCGACCCCATGGACTGCAGCCTACCAGGCTCCTCTGCCCATGGGATTTTCCAGCCAAGAGTACTGCAGTGGGGTACCATTGCCTTCTCTGCTCATCTACTCTAGAAATCCCAATTGCTTTTCATCTATCTTTTTCCCAGACTTGTTCTCTGTAAACCATGAAGAGAACCACAAGTTGTACCCTAAGATCTTGGGCTTAGTAAATTTGCCTTATAGTCCAATATGGTTTACTGAAAACAAACGAAGGAATTTACAAAATCATTTCTTTTTCTTGAGGTTTTGATCAGATGACTTAAGGTTTTACCATTAAGCAATGGTTAGCATGATGGTTTGTGTTAATGGTTGAAAGCAGACATCAATATGCTTTGGAAACCATTCAAGAGATTGGTAAACCTATGGTCCAGCAATCCAGTTCTGGGTATATAACCAAAGAAATTATAACCAAGATATGAAAGAGACACCACACTACTGTGTTCACTGCAGCATTAATTACAACAGCCAAGGCATGGAAGCAACCTAACTGACCATCAACAAATGAGTGGGTTAAAAAAATATATATTCTGTACTTACAATGGAATATTATTCAGCCTTTAAAAAGAAAGAAAGTCTTTCATTTATGACAATGTGGATGAGCATGGAGGACATTATGCCAAGTGAAACAAGCCAGACACAGGAAGAAAAATACTATGTGATAACACTTATACTGAGAAATCAAAAATAGTCGAACTCATAGAAGCAGAGGGTGGAATAGTGGTTACCAGGGGCTGGAAGGAGGGGAAACAGGAGATATTAGCTAAAGAATACAAAGTTTCAGTTATGCAAGATGAATGAAAGCCTAGAGATATATAGCATACTGCCTATAGTAAACAGTACTGTACTGTGTACTTAAAATTTTCCTTTTCTAAAATAAATGTTTATTATTTTTTCTTTATTTTTAATTGAAGGATAAACACAATATTCTGTTGGTTTCTACCATATATCAACGTGGATCAGCTATAGGTATATATATGTTGCCTCCTTTTTTTTTTTTTTTTTTTTAGGGTCTTTTTATTTTATTTATTTATTTTTTTAAAATAAACAAGTAAAAATTTTAGAAAACAATTTATTAGTGATAAACTCTTCTAGTTTTTGTTTACAAAAAATATTTCATCCTCATTCTTTTTTTTTTTTTTTTTTCTGATTCCTGAGTCCAAACCCATATTGACTGTACTTTCTGGGTCCCCCTGGCCTGAAATTCTTTTTTGTTTGTTTGTTTGTTTGTTTGTTTGTTTTTGCTTTTTAAATTTTTTTTTTCCACCACAGGTATACATGTGTTCCCCATCCTGAACCCTCCTCCCTCCTCCCTCCCCATACCATCCCTCTGGGTCATCCCAGTGCACCAGCCCCAAGCATCCAGCATCATGCATTGAACCTGGACTGGCATCTCGTTTCATACATGACATTTCACATGTTTCAATGCCATTCTCCCAAATCTTCCCACCCTCTCCCTCTCCCACAGAGTCCATAAGCCTGTTCTATACATCAGTGTCTCTTTTGCTGTCTCGTACACAGGGTTATCGTTACCATCTTTCTAAATTCCATATATATGCGTTAGTATACTGTATTGATGTTTTTCCTTCTGGCTTACTTCACTCTGTATAATAGGCTCCAGTTTCATCCACCTCATTAGAACTGATTCAAATGAATTCTTTTTAATGGCTGAGTAATACTCCATTGTGTATATGTACCACTGCTTTCTTATCCATTCATCTGCTGATGGACATCTAGGTAGCTTCCATGTCCTGGTTATTATAAACAGTGCTGCGATGAACATTGGGGTACACGTGTCTCTTTCCCTTCTGGTTTCCTCAGTGTGTATGCCCAGCAGTGGGATTGCTGGATCATAAGGCAGTTCTATTTCCAGTTTTTTAAGGAATCTCCACACTGTTCTCCATAGTGGCTGTACTAGTTTGCATTCCCACCAACAGTGTAAGAGGGTTCCCTTTTCTCCACACCCTCTCCAGCATTTATTATTTGTAGACTTTTGGGTTGCAGCCATTCTGACTGGTGTGAAATGATATCTCATAGTGGTTTTGATTTGCATTTTCTCTGATAATGAGTGATGTTGAGCATCTTTTCATGTGTTTGTTAGCCATCTGTATGTCTTCTTTGGAGAAATGTCTATTTAGATCTTTGGCCCATTTTTTGATTGGGTCATTTATTTTTCTGGAGTTGAGCTGGAGGAGTTGCTTGTATATTTTTGAGATTAGTTGTTTGTCGGTTGCTTCATTTGCTATTATTTTCTCCCATTCTGAAGGCTGTCTTTTCACCTTGCTAATAGTTTCCTTTGATGTGCAGAAGCTTTTAAGTTTAATTAGGTCCCATTTGTTTATTTTTGCTTTTATTTCCAATATTCTGGGAGGTGGGTCATAGAGGATCCTGCTGTGATGTATGTCAGAGAGTGTTTTGCCTATGTTCTCCTCTAGGAGTTTTATAGTTTCTGGTCTTACATTTATTTTAGAAAAGCCAAAACATATTCTCAAAAACACATCACAGAGTTATTTAAATAGCAAAGAATTTTTGTTATATGAATGTGTATATTCAAAAAAAAATTTTTTTTCCTAATAGGTTAGATCTGTTAAGAGTTCTTATCACACACACGCACACAAAATAATAATAATAGAGTAGGAGAAATCATTTTGAGGTGACAGATAGCTTTATAGCATAGACTGTGGTAATGGTTTGCCGCTCAGTTTGTTCTTCTGTAGTATGGAGATAGTTTTTTTAATTCCTAATTTTAACTTGTGACAGTGTTGTAATATCCCAAAAAATGACATGTGTGAAATTATTTTGCAAATCATCAAGGGCTAAATCTACCTGAAGAATTAGAGATGGGAGACTTAAATAGCAGCCAAGCCAACAAAATCAGAACAGAAATGGCTATTGTTTAGGGGTTTTTTTCCTCACATGTCATTTAGTTTCACATTCTTTATAACCCAGTATTAGCATTTAGAATATTCCTGTGATTTATTCCTCTAATAGCCTCTGCTTTTCTTTATCTTTTCAGTCTCTCCATTTGATGCAGGTAAATCTTTAGTCTCTCAGGTGGCCACTTCCACCTGTTTTCCCTTTGCTCCCCTTTTCTTTTTTGTTTGCACTTTTCTATCTGAAGATTCATCCTTTCCTGCTGCCTTCTTTGGTTTTGTTTCCACTTTGACAGGAGCATGTTTGATTGACAACCTCCCAGGTCTCCTCTTGGGCTCCTCCTCCCCAGCCCCCAATGCAGAGCTGACCTTCCTCTGGGGCACCCAGGCAGCAAGGTGGACATGTACTAGGAGTGTGGAGAGGAGTCTGGAAGCTGGTCTGCCTGGCCATGGCTGCTCCTGCTGCTGCTGGAGCAGCTATAGGCTAGTCTTGGTTTTGTTTGTTTTTTTGTGTGTTTTTTGTTTTGTTTTTATTCTCTTTCCTTTTTGCTATTCTGATTGAGTGACTTCTACTACCCTTTTCACCCAGATCACCTCCCCAGTTTCTACTCAAACTGATCTTTATAGGCAAACACACCCTGGGTGCCTCTTCAGGAGAGGAAAATGATTACTAGATTACTTTGTGTCATGTAGCATAAGGACATATACTGGTAATAATCCCTTAAATGCATACGGTATAGACCTGGGCCTACATATCTGATTAAATACATAGACAAATGTGTATGTGCTCACACACACTACGGTAATGTTCTCACCCTCCTTTTTTCACCTATTACATCATATGATAAAGGGGTGACATGGTCTTTGGGAAGGAAAGTCTAATCTAGGTCACATTATTAACTTGGCTCACCCAGTGAGATGCTCCACTGATTTCACATGTTCTGTTTCTATTTTAATGTGAATTGAGGCAGAACTAAATCATCTTAAAGCATCTGTCGATAGGCAGTTATCCAGACACTTAGTTTCATGTTCTTCATAACCCAATATTAGCATTTGGAATATTTTTGAAATCCATTTATATAACAGCTTCTGAGTTTTTCTCATTTCTTCTTCTTTCTATTTCAAATTGATCTTTGATCCTGAATATTCATTGGAAGGACTGATGCTGAAACTGAAACTCCAATACTTTGGCCACCTGATGTGAAGAACTGACTCATTGAAAAAGACCCTGATGCTGGGAAAGATTGAAGGCAGGAGGAGAAGGGGATGACAGAGGATGAGATGGTTGGATGGCATCATGGACTCAATGGACATGAGTTTGAGCAAGCTCCAGGAGTGGTGATGGACAGGGAATCCTGGCTTGCTGCAGTCCATGGGGTCTCAGAGAGTCTGACCTGACTGAACAACTGAATTAAACTGAGGCCCTAAGTGGTCACAGACTTCATCAGGAAGCAAAAGTAATATATGTCAGTAATTATCCCTTGGATTTACACAAAGTGCTTTGAAAACAGCCCAATGCGAGTTATTTGACCACAAGTGTCATTTCACTTTCCTCTATCTATTTCTTCATCCAAAAATGGTGATAATATTGGAGATTTAAATAGCCTATTTGAGATATGGTCATTCAACCAATTAGAAATTGACCTAATCACTTTCTCGTTCCGCTCCCTTTTCTCCATCTTGTCCATGAGGATATCATGAACGACTTTGTCACATGCCTGGCTGAAATCCAAATTCACTGTGCTCAACATTTCCCTTATCTACAAGGATAGTAAGAAACCTGATCAAAAATTGAAAAGGATGCTGTATGGCTCAGGAAACTCAAACAGGGGCTCTGCATCAATCTAGAGGGGTGGGATGGGGCAGGAGATGGGAGGGAGGTTCAAAAGGGAGGGGATATATGTATACCTATGGCTGATTCATGTTGAGATTTGACAGAAAACAATAAAATTCTGTAAAGCAATTATCTTTCAATTAAAAAAATAAGTTAAAAAGAAAAATTGAAAAGGAAAGAAGGAAATGAGGTGGTTTGATCTGTACTCCGTATTCATCTGCTATGTTCTAATGAGAGTCACCTCACTCTACAAGTGCTCACAAGACATATGTTTCCATTTGGCCTAATGACAGAACTTCAGCTTCACTGGTGGATATTTTCTAAAAATGACCATTTGTTCACTTTGAAAGTAAAATCAGCTTTTCCCCAGTTGTCACTTGTCCTCAACACTGTTTTTTAAAAGTCCTGTAGAGGAGCTTACATCGCAATTTGGAGGTCATAGCTCATAGATACAGATCCGCATTCATTTCTCCCTTGACTTCAAAGCACATTCAATTCCTCCCAAGGAATCTCACAGCCCTCCTGGGTCCATGACAGAATCACTGGAAATGTCCTGAGGAGGCGGTAAAGTCACTGTGTACACTTTATTTTCATTTCGAGTAACATTCACAGAGGGACCACTCTATGCCAAGGTCCTATAGACACAAAGGAACTCTTTTCACATAGTTTACTGCCTGGTGTGAAAGATAGATGCATGAGCAAATAAACATTGGCCTAATTTCAGAACTTCAGCTTCACTGGTATGTATTTTCTAAAAATGACCATTTATTCACTTTTAAAGTAAAATCAGCTTTTCCCCAGTTGTCACTTCTCCTCAACAGTTTTTTGTGCATTTGAATTTACATTAGAAGAACTATGGTTTCAACTCGCTCATCCTCCCATTTTTATGGGTATTTCTGTTCTAGCTAAGGATGGGGCCAACTATGACTTGGTTTATCAAAGGACAAGATGGGCTGGATGAGACCAAGACCTGAAAATATGCTGGATTAGTATAGCAGAACAGGTACGTGGATGACAAGCCCTTCTCTACATTCTAGAAAACAATTTTCTCTGGAGGGTTAAAGTGCTATGTAGCAACAGCTATAACTCAGAGAGGTGGGATGACAAGGGTTAAAGTCTAGTAAATACTTAATCTCCCAGTGGGTGGCACAAGTACAATAATGGGAAATTTAAATACCAAGAAAGCAAGCCATCAGCATCAAGACGATTCACTAGCAGGTATCAAGTCCTGGCCACTCAGGTGAAGTTCAAGGGAAGTTCTCCAGTTACCAGTTGCCCTACCTACAGTACATTCTGAGATAGTAAAATTGACAGTTTAAGCCAACATAGTGAAAGGTTGTTGTTGAATCACGCGAAGACACCGGGATTCTTGGCCCCCAGAGGAGAAGAATTCAATCCGGGGCCAGAGACGAGGCTTGATTGCTCAGAGCTTTTGTGTAATAAAGGTTTATTAAAGTATAAAGGAGATAGAGAAAGCTTCTGACATAGGCATCAGAAGGGGGCAGGAAGAGTACCCGCTTGCTAGCGTTGACAATGAAGTTATATACTCTCCAATGAATCCAAAGAATGTCTGGAGGTTGTAAAGACCTCATCAGACCTACTCCCATAGTTTACATTATCCAAAGACTGTCCTTAGGCAGGATACATTATTGTTATATAATCCTAAGGAATGTGGAGAAAGAAAAAAGTTTGTCCTTTCTTCCTCCTTGAGAATTCCAGACCCCTCTCTCCTTGGGGACCCCTAGACTCCTTATCAACCTTCCTAGGAAATGACTCTCTCATTCCCCCCTTTTCTTTTAGGAGAATTATGTTGCCTAGGGAAAAGGGGCGTCGTTCTCGTTCCATAACTACTTCCGAGCTGACAAGGGGCGTTGTCCCTAAATTGGTGAGGCAACATATTCTCCTAATCCTCATATTGAGGATATTTGATCCAGGGGCCTCAAATAGTAGCTGGAGGAAGCTACAGCAGTAGCAGGAGTTTGAGCAACAATTTGTAACTTAAAAGCTTTCATGTGGCTAGAAACAAATCCAGTTATACAATTACAGATGCAGGGAGCAAACAGCAAAAACACAACATTCAGAATCAAAATTAAAAGTCACATTATGTCCATAGTTAAAGTGCAAAGTATTGCACCAGTCCATTTTAGGGTTGGTATATGTCATCAGATGAATAAGAGACATCGCATGTGATTGTTGTCAAAGGTATTCACAGACTTGGAGAAAGTCTTTTCCTTGAAGTGGAGATGTCCACCTCCGGAAGCCTTCCACTGATGAAGAGGGGACCACTCCACAGACCCAGCAGTTAGACGGATTGTAGAATGCAGTATAGGAGTGAGCCCAGGACAGGAAGACATTGTCTTGAGGATCCAACGGCAGACTCAGGATATTTGGAGTCAGCAGAGAAGACTCACATAGATTATCAGGCCCATCCGCTGCCCTTTGCTTAACTCTAGAGCTCGGGTCAGGGCCACAAGCTCCGCCAACAGAGCACTGGTTGCCTGGGGGAGAGATTTTGCTTCCAAAACCTGTTCAGCAGTCACCAGGGTGTAACCTGCTTTATGCTTTCCATCCTGAACAAAAGAACTGCCATCTGTAAATATTTCCATGTCACGATTGTCTAATGGGGTATCCTTTAGATCTTACCAAGCTGCATAGTTTAAAGTTAGGAATTGAGAACAATCGTGACCAGGTGTTTCATTTTCCTTCTCAGGAAGGAAAGTGGCAGGATTTAAATTTCCACAAACTTTAAGCTTAGTTACTGGTCCTTCTAACAACAATGACTGATACTTAAGAAGCCTACTGTCTGTCATCCAAATATTAACCTTAGAATTTAAGATACCACTCACATCATGAGAAGTCAGTACAGTAAGGTTTCATCCATTAATTATTTTTAAAGCTTCAGGTGCTAATAAAGCCACTGCCCCAATTACTCTTAGGCAGTGGGGCCACCCACGTGAAACTACATCTAATTCTCTGCTTAGATAAGCAATAGGTTGCTGGTGAGGCCCTTGGGGTTGTGTCAAAACTCCCAATGCCACACCTTTTCTTTCAGGAACAAACAAATTAAATTCTGACCCTGTGGGCAAGCTCAGAGCTGGAGCTTGCAGGAGAGCAGTCTGAAGAACCTTAAAAGCCTTTTGAGGAGACCATACCAGTTTGTCGGTTTGGGCCTGCTGAGTTTCAGCTATAAGTTTATATAAAGGCAGGGCAAGTTCCCCGTAACCCAGAATCCAAATGTGACAGTAACCTGTGATTCCCAAAAATCCTCTCAATTGTCTTAAAGTCATAGGTAGGGGGTGATTTAGTATTGGTTTAATTCTCTCAGGGCCTATGGCCCTAGTGCTTTCTGATATGATTAGGCCCAGATATCTAACCGATTGTTGACAAAGCTGAGCCTTTTCTCTTGATGCCTTGTAACCACAGCCTGCCAGAAAGTTTAAGAAATCTTCTGAGGCTTGCGAACAAGCTTCCTCTGTCTCAGCACAGAGCAAAATATCATCTACATATTGTAACACCACTGCTTCAGAGCTATTAAAGTTTTGTAGATCCCATGACAAACTTTGTCCGAATAAGTGAGGACTGTCACGAAATCCCTGGGGCAAAACTGTCCAGGTTAACTGAGAAGCTGTCTGCGTAGGGTCTTCAAAGGCAAATAGAAATTGACTTTCTTCCGCCAAAGGCACTGAATAGAAGGCATCCTTTAAATCAGTTACTGAGAAATATTTGGCCCGTTCAGGAATTTCAAACAATAGAGTATAAGGATTAGGCACCACGGGGTGTAAAGGAACTACAGCCTCATTTATTATTCATAAATCTTGAACTAGTCTCCATTTACCATTCGATTTCTTTATACCCAAAATAGGAGTGTTGCAAGGATTGTTACAGGGAATTAATAGTCCCTGCTCCTTTAAATTTTTGATGATGGGTTTTAACCCTTCCTTAACTTCAGGTTTCAGTGGATACTGCTTCTTATGTGGAAATACATGCAGGTCTTTGAGCTTAACAACTACAGGAATAACATTTTGTGCTCGACCCACAGATTTTCCATCAGCCCATACTCTAGGATTTACATTTTGTTCAACTAAAGGGAGAGAAAGGAAGGGCTCCATATTCATGAAAACAGAGGCATGGACCTTGCTCACTATATCCCTTCCCAAAAGGGGTGAGGGAGATTCTGGCACAATCAGAAACTCGTGTGAAAACAGCACAGAATCCCAGTTGCAAGATAAAGAATAACTGAAATAATACCTTTTGGCTCGTCCAGACAGTCCCATTATGGAAGCGGATCGGGAAGAAAGTGGGCCAGGGGCTTCAGTAAGCACAGAATAAGTTGCCCCAGTATCTAAAAGGAAATCGTCAGATTTGCCCCTCACAATTATTAATATCTGGGGTTCCTCAGGTGTAATTAGGACGGGAGCCTGTGTGGGGACCCCCGGGCACCTTCAGTCCTGATTGTCTTGAGAGTCCGACCCCGGAGACCTACGCCTCTGGGGGCAGTCTCTCTTCCAGTGTGGTCCTTTGCAGACCGGACATGGAGCTGGGGGTGGCTTAGATGCCTGAGGGCAATCCTGCTTGAGGTGCCCCTCCTTTCCACAGTAGTAGCAAGCCCATCCCTTTTCACCTGGGCCCCTCTGGGCATTTTTCTCAGGCTCTTTAAGAACGTTTTTTCATAGCCATGGCGAAGGCTTCCGCCTTTTCCTTTGTCTTTTTTTGCCTTTCTTTCTTTTCCTCATATTTCCTACCATAATAGACTGTCTGAGCCAGTTGTAACAGAGTATCTAAAGACTGATTTGGTCCATACGCCCATTTTAATAGTTTACGGTGGATATCTGGAGCCGACTGAGTGAGAAATCTATCCTTTAAGATCACTTTCCCTCTTCACTTTCGGGATCAATCTCAGTGAATCTGCGAAGGCCTTTTCTCAGTCTATCTAGGAATTTACCAGAAGCTTCCTTCTCCTTCTGTTCTATGTCTGCCAACTTGCCGTAGTTTAAAGGCTTAGAACGCGCCTGCCTAAGTCCTTCAAGAATACATCTAACAAAATGACTCTGATCCCATCTTCCTTTAGCTGTGTTGTAGTCCCAGTCCGATTCTATAGTTGGGACCACCTGATTCCCAGTGGGGAGGGCCGCTATCTCGTTCTCCCTCTTCCCTACTGATCCATTACCAAGCCACTCATCTCCATAAGCAACTGCTTTTCCCAAAACTTGAGTCTTTGACTCGGGAGTCAGCGTTTGTCCCAGGATATATATCACATCCTTCCAAGTGAGGTCATAAAGCAGAGTAACACCTTTAAAAGCTCTAATATATTTTTCTGGGTCCTCTAAATAGTCTCCCAGATCCTCCTTGATTCTTTGTATTTTTTTGATAAGAGAAAGGCTTATTAACTCTCACAGACTGATTATTTCTCCCGGGGGGTGTTTCATAAAGAGGCAACAGCTTGTGTGGCTGTTCCTCAGTCTCTCTGGCTGTTCTGTGCATATGATCCCAGGGATAGATTGGAGAAACCTGTTTTTCCTCCTCTCTTTGTCTCCTGTCCTCCATCTCATCTCTTACTTCGATGGTCTGAGTTTCTACTGAAATCAGAGTAGTCTGAGGTCGTACTGAAACAGGAGTTGTTTGGACCTCCATGTGGGCAGTTTGAATCCCAGTTTGGAGTCCCCAGTATGGGGGCAAAGTAAGAGGACAGGAGGGAGCTGAAGGTTTCACGCCCAAATCTATACCCTTAGGACATAAATCTGGCATAATTCGCAGAGAGAAAAAGGGCAACACATATGCTACTTCTACCCATTTCCCTTGTTCCTTACAGAACTGGTCTAATTGTAGAACAGTATTATACTTAAGAGACCCTCCAACTGGCCACCGTTCTGTCCTCCAATGGATACCGTGGCCATGCAGTATCACATAGGAAGACCAAGTGTCTTCTTTAAGCCCTGGGGATCAAATCTATCCCAGTTTTTCAGGATACAGTTCAGAGGAGTGAGGCTGGAATTGTTAGCTCCCATATGTAAGAGAGAAAAAAGCGATCAAGGCCATTTTCTACCGGAGGCGTCCCTCCCTGCTCTAGATGGGGGTGTAGACAGACGTTACATCAAAAGCTTTTTCTTCCTGGTCGGACTTAGTCTGTCCCTTACCGACACAGGTGCCGTACTCATCCCTCCCGGTTCTACCACCGAGATGGGGTGGGGATGTACCAGGGGTAAACTTGATAGCATCCCTACTTGACGTCCAGCTCTTCACCCTTAACCTTGCTTGCCTCTGATATCACCCGGGGTGAATCAGAGTAACCTTCTGGAATGCCTCCCAAGCTAAGACCGCTGTGGGAAACATTCATCACCTGAGTGCCTGTGCACGACTCTTAGTATTTCCTGACTACAATAAGACAGACGTGAACATAAAACTGAGATGTTCTTTCCAAGCATCACCACACCAGTATAACAGCCTCCTCTGATCCACTAAGAGCCGGCGTTACAAAAGAAGAAAAAAAAACCCATTGCAGTCCCAATCTGAGTAACCTTTAACCTCAGAGATGTTCTGGGAGCTAGAGCTCCATCTAGCTTCCGAACTTTCAATTCCTAGCGAGGCTAGGCGCTTTCTTAAGTACCAATCCAAGTTTGGGACATAAGCCACAGTACAATAACGGTATAGATCACAAGTCCCTTGAAAGTCTATGATCCAATAGATTAGGTTAGTACTTCTAATTCCCAAGGAGTTATGAAATGGTCAAAGAGACCGAAAAGTTTGACCGAGAAAGGAGAGTTCGGTCCACATGTTTTGCCCATTTCTGGTCGGTTCCGGAAGGAGACATTGGGTGCCTCTTGGCATTGGCAGGTCGGTATAATGCCCCGACAGGTTTCTGCCATAAGCCCTATGAGATCACCGTGGAACCGCAGAGCAGGGCTCCTTACTTGCTTCACGCAGGGCCTGTCATTCATTCATTCACACAAGCACATGGTAGAGTTAGTAAAGCACAGCAGAAAACGTGTTCGCTAAGAGAACAAAGAACTAAAGCTCCAAGCATCCTTACCTTGTCCTGAAGGATCCCGGATGAGCCCCCAAGATGAAAGGTTGTTGTTGAATCACGCGAAGACACCGGGATTCTTGGCCCCCGGAGGAGAAGAATTTAATCTGGGGCCAGAGACGAGGCTTGATTGCTCAGAGCTTTTGTGTAATAAAGTTTTATTAAAGTATAAAGGAGATAGAGAAAGCTTCTGACATAGGCATCAGAAGGGGGTAGGAAGAGTACCCGCTTGCTAGCGTTGACAATGAAGTTATATACTCTCCAATGAATCCAAAGAATGTCTGGAGGTTGTAAAGACCTCATCAGACCTACTCCCATAATTTACATTTTAAGGTAACACTGTCCTCAGGCAAGATACATCCTTGTAAAGACCAGGTCTACTCCCATAATTTACATTTTAAGATAACAGAAGGTTGAATCCAAAGACTGTCTTTAGGCAGGATACATTATTGTTATATAATCCTAAGGAACGTGGAGAAAGAAAAAAGTTTGTCCTTTCTTCCTCCTTGAGAATTCCAGACCCCTCTCTCCTTGGGGACCCCTAGACTCCTTATCAACCTTCCTAGGAAATGACTCTCTCAATAGTTGGCCTCACGGCACATCTGAAAGGCTAGTGTTCCCCACGGATAGTATGTCTCAACTCTAGAATTACCTACAGATATGACTTAATACACCTCTCAGCATGTAGTGAACAAGTTGTGGCTGCCAGATAACCCTAAAGATTAACTCGAATGCCTGAAGCCCCATTTCTGAGATCTGCCTCAAGTTCACACCCACGTGAATGTTTCCACTGAGAGAACCTCAAAACTGAATTACGAGGCTCATAAACCACTGGAATTAAGAATAATAAGAGATGGGTAATGATTGCATAGATTAGCGATTTTATTTGGAGGGGATGCGTGTGGGACCAGGAGAGGAGAAGAGGGGCAGGGAATGTATAATTTGAATAGATTTTCCCAAGTTCTACTTTCTCATCTATACATATCTAACTGAGGATCAGTAGCATAGTTGAATGACTTTATTTAATAGCAGAATCTCTATCCTGGGAGACTGAACTGTTTGTGATACTTGGAGAAGACAGTAGAAAATTCACAGTCAGCTAAGGCTGACTGACATTCAGGAGAAGGAAATCCACTTTTCAGTTAAAAACTCTTACCCTTATATAAAGTATATAAGTACTCCCATTTAGCAAGAATGTGCTTACAAGCAAAGTGCTTATTGAGGCTTGAGCACTATGACTCAGAATTCTCTTTCAACTAGAAATTAAGCCCCAATTGGAGGTCCATACAAACACTGATGCACCACCACTCAATCTCACCCCCACAGTTTTCTGACAAAATTCCAGGGGATGAAAATGTCTAACGACATTTTCTGAAAGACTTAAGTGGCTTACAAACATCACGAAGCTACACTAAAACCAGATTTGTTGAAAGGAGAGCTCCAGGATCAGTTCCTGGTGCTGATTCCTGGCATGAATATACTGGCCTAAGAGTGACCTCTGTGGTGAAGGAAGTGAAGCAGGAAGGGTATTGAGTGCTAGGCCTGAAGGAGTCTGTGAGATTGGCCAAGTGTATCTTCTGCATTCTCACCTACATTCAGAATACTTAGTACTAGCTTGTAAATGTCTCCTGAATTCAACCAAGGTATTCATTATATTTTATACATTTCTGAGCTTATTGTAGTAGGAGGGGTTTTGAAGAATATTTAGTTGACCCAAAATTCCAGAAGCATAAGTTCAACGCTTAAAAATTACAAGGAGAATATGTCCTTTGGTTCTCATTAAATGGATATTAAACATTAAGAGTGTTTGATGGATATAAGGACGTGCCACTTAGAACACCATCAAAAAGGGACTTCCTGCCTGACTGAAAGTTGACATTCTCTAGTCATGAGCTCCTTCAGAGCCCACCTCAGCATGTGAGCCAGTCACGCTCTTCACAGGATGGCCCCAACTAATGATTAAGCAAAATAATACAGTATAAGTATTAGTAATTATTGTAATAGTACAAGGACTCACCTGGTTCCTTACAGCAGGACTTAGCAAGACATCTCAGCAGGAGTCCTATGAGTAAGAGTAAGTCTTCACTTTTATCTCCCCTTTAGGGGGTTAGAGTCTATCAGTTCAGTTCAGTCGCTCAGTTGTGTCTGACTCTTTGCAACCCCATGAATCGCAGCACACCATGCCTCCCTGTCCATCACCAACTCCTGGAGTTCACTCAGAGTCACGTCCATAGAGCCAGTGATGCCATCCAGCCATCTCATCCTCTGTCGTCCCCTTCTCCTCCTGCCCCCAATCCCTCCCAGCATCAGAGTCTTTTCCAATGAGTCAACTCTTCGCATGAGATGGCCAAAGTATTGGAGTTTCAGCTTTAGCATCATTCCCTCCAATGAACACCCAGGACTGATCTCTTTTAGAATGGACTGGTTGGATCTCTTTGCAGTCCAAGGGACACTCAAGAGTCTTCTCCAACACCACAGTTCAAAAGCATCAATTCTTCGGCACTCAGCTTTCTTCACAGTCCAACTCTCACATCTATACATGACTACTGGAAAAACCATAGCCTTGACTAGACAGACCTTTGTTGGCAAAGCAATCTCTCTGCTTTTGAATATGCTATCTAGGTTGGTCATAACTTTCCTTCCAAGGAGTAAGCATCTTTTAATTTGATGGCTGCAGTCACCATCTTCAGTGATTTTGGAGCCCCCAAAAATAAAGTCTGACACTGTTTCCACTATTTCCCCATCTATTTGCCATGAAGTGATGGGACCAGATGCCATGATCTTAGTTTTCTGAATGTTGAGCTCTAAGCCAGCTTTTTCACTCTCCTCTTTCACTTTCATCAAGAGGCTTTTTAGTTCCTCTTAACTTTCTGCCATAAAGGTGGTGTCATCTGCATATCTGAGGTTATTGATATTTCTCCCGGCAATCTTGATTCCAGCTTGTGCTTCTTCTTCCCAGCATTTCTCATGATGTACTCTGCATAGAAGTTAAATAAGCAGGGTGACAATATACAGCCTTGACATACTCCTTTTCCTATTTGGAACCAGTCTGTTGTTCCATGTCCAGTTCTAACTGTTGCTTTCTGACCTGCATATAGGTTTCTCAAGAGGCCAGTCAGGTGGTCTGGTAGTCCCATCTCTTTCAGAATTTTCCACATTTTGTGATCCACACAGTCAAAGGCTTTGGCATCAGAGCCTATATTGTGGTCTTCTTGCTCCCTCTGCCCAGTTCTACTCCCCCCTCTCTTTTCACAGGTGTTACTATACAAACAACTTTTCACACTCCTAAGTCCATCCTGTGTCTGTTTCCCATAAACCCCAAAGTGGCAGATGGATCATATTAAGAATCTGGGAAGACTTCATGGATAGAATGATTCACAGAATCACTCAAAACTAAGGGTATAAATGCTAACAAAAATATACAAGTAATACTATTCTAAATAAGACTATAAAAGGCGGAAGTTAACTTGGAGTGGTATACTAGAACTCTGAAAAGAGGAAAGCACTGGAAATCAACAAGTCTGACCTGTTAAGCTACTCCACAGCAGCAAACACATGAGAGAGATAACAATGGAGTCCAGCTGGATTGAAGGGGTTTTCTAGGATATTTTTACCTTTCTTATTTGTCAGTTTGATTTCTAGAGAATAAAGGTTAAGTGTTGCAACCTTGTTCAAAATACTGCAGCGCTCCATTGAGATTAGAGGTTCAGTGTGGGAACTGACATTTCTGCATTCCCAGGCAAGGGAAGAAAAAGAAAGAATAGAGCAAAAGTGAGGGACAGAGACAGAGATGGGCAGAAACAGAGACAGAGCCTAACAGAGTTCAGGAGGCAGCTCAACCTAAGACCTGTCCTCACCAACTTGTCCAGTTCAGTAGAAGCAACTGGCCTTACTTTAAACCAATGGTATCCCAGCCAGGAATACATGTTGCACGTAAAAAAAAAAAAAATGAAATGTAAGAAAGGAGAAAATATAGTAGAAATAGGAAATTGGGAAGATTACAGGAGCTAATTTTTTTTTTTACTGTATTTTCTCTTTGTAGTATTAAAGGCAATGCTGATAGGAGGTTATGGTTCAGTACATAGATAGTACATCGCCTATCATGAAATTTGCCCGATCATCCTTCCTCCCAGTACTCTGTCAAGAGTCAGCTCTCTCTGATCAAATTCACACAAATGACTTACTTTCTTGATCCCACTTCTGCTTCAACCAAGAACTTAATCTCTCCCAAGGCAGTCATTTGATCTAACAGTCTAAGGTAATGCAGCCACTACTGAGCAGATGAGCTAGGAATAGAGTTCAGGTCCCTGTGGGATTGGAACTTCAAAAAGACCTAGAGACCCCTCCATTTGCACAAGCTCACTTGTATGGCCCACATAACTACAGGGGAGCAAGGAAGTATAGCTAAGCTGTGTTTCCAAGGAGAGAAGATCCAGGTATTAGTGAACAGTTTCTATACAGCACTCTATTTCCAACTGTTCTTAAATGCATGTGGTAGCCACACCCATCTGTTACACTGGAAGCAACAAGGATATTAGTACCTCTTACCCAGGGAAAACTCATCACCTTGCCCCAGGATCTGACAATCTCAAGGAAGTTAAGAGTGTATGTGCCTTCTCTGTACTCTGTTTCTCAGCCAGTCAGTTGAAAGGGATTCAGTAGAGGACTCCCAAAGGCACTAGTTACTGGTAGATAGATCTCCAAATCACCACTTCGAGAACAACTACCCAAGAGAGCCACCAAACTCTCATCAGACTGTCTTATGTGTGAGAAATACACTTGTATTGTGTTAAGCCACTGAGATCAGGAGTTGTTTATACAGCAGCTAGCATTAATTGTCTTGACTAATATAGAATCTGTATGTTCCTGAGAAGGGCCCAGGTAGAGTTAGTCAAAGGACTGGGAGGGATCATACCCCATCCAATGATGTATTCATTTGCTTGGGGCTTCCATACCAAAGTACCACAGACTGGGTGGCTTAAAAAAAACAGAAATGTATTGTCTCTCAGTTCTGGAGACTAGAAGTTCAAGATTAAGGTATTGGCAGAGGTTTTCCTTCTGAGGCTTGTGAGGGAAGGCTCTGTACCCGGCCTTTTCTAGGCTTGTAGACACATCACCCCAATCTCTGCGTAGGTCTTTCCACAGCCTTCTCTGTGTTCAGATTTCTTCTTCTCTTAAAGATTCCAGTCATTTTGAACCAGGGATCCATCCTACTCCAGTGTGACCTCATCCTACTGTAACTGATTACATCTGCAATCACCCTGTTTAAAAACAATGCCACTTCTGAAGTACTGAGGTTTAGGGCTTCAACCTATAAATCTGGAGGCATTCAATTCAACCCCAAATCAGGAACTACCACTGCTCATTCCCCTCGTCTACCTTGGGATAGGCTTTTCCTGTGACTTACCTTTCACTAGGTCTATAGATTCAAATAATGAGTGCCGACTCTGAAAACTGGATTTCATAAGAAAATAGTGAGTGAACAAACCTGTGTGATAAAATCCAGGCCATGTCAGAATGGGCACCAGAGCTCCAGTTGGGAGCCTTTCCCCAGGAGCAGGAAGAACTGCAACCTAGGCCTGAAGGCGACTAAATGAGCATCCTATAGTTAGTGATTCCTTTCCTATAAACCTCTGTTTCTTAGTGCATGGTATATTACAAGGCTTATCCCCACCACACACATGCAAGCTGCCTCCTGGTTTCCTGACTCACTGAATGTCAAATGTGGTGCGATGCTGAGGTGGCACTGCTAAACTTAGAAGGCTCAAAGTTGCCAATTAATTCTGTGCAAAAAAAAAGTGTTTGTATCAGCCTTCACTTTTGGCTCAGCCTGATATTCTCCAGCTTCTGCCAGTGTGGGGCCTCCTCAGAAGCAACTGCTTGCCTTGGGCCTGGGAACAAAGCAATCATCACTTGGGGCAAAGGGACTGGCCTATTTGTTGGACAGCAGCTGGCTATATTTATCCCACTCCCACCCCCTCTTGCCCTGTATTAATTTTATATTCAGTTCGGTTCAGTCGCTTAGTTGTGTCCAACTCTTTGCGACCCCATGAATCACAACACGCCAGGCCTCCCTGTCCATCACCAACTCCCATAGTTCATTCAAACTCATGTCCATCGAGTCGTTGATGCCATCCAGCCATCTCATCTTCTGTCGTCCCCTTCTCCTCCTGCCCCCAATCCCTCCCAGCATGAGTCTTTTCTAATAAGTCAAATCTTCGCATGAGGTGGCCAAAGTATTGGAGTTTCAGCTTTAGCATCATTCCCTCCAATGAATACCCAGGACTGATCTCTTTTAGAATGGACTGGTTGGATCTCCTTGCAGTCCAAGGGACTCTCAAGAGTCTTCTCCAACAAAACAGTTCAGAAGCATCAACTCTTCAGCGCTCAGCTTTCTTCACAGACCAAATCTCACATCCATACATGACCACTGGAAAAACCATAGCCTTGACTAGACAGACCTTTGTTGGCAAAGCAATCTCTCTGCTTTTGAATATGCTATCTAGGTTGGTCATAACTTTCCTTCCAAGGAGTAAGCGTCTTTTAATTTCATGGCTGCAATCACCATCTGCAGTGATTTTGGAGCCCCCAAAAATAAAGTCTGACACTGTTTCCCCATATATTTGCCATGAAGTGATGGGACCAGATGCCATGATCTTAGTTTTCTGAATGTTGAGCTTTAAGCCAACTTTTTCACTCTCCTCTTTCACCTTCATCAAGAGGCTTTTTAGTTCCTCTTCACTTTCTGCCATAAGGGTGGTGTCATTGGCATATTTGAGGTTATTGATATTTCTCCTGGCAATCTTGATTCCAGCTTGTGCTTCTTCCAGCCCAGGATTTCTCATGATGTACTCTGCATAGAAGTTATATAAGCAGGGTGACAATATACAGCCTTAACATACTCCTTTTCCTATTTGGGACCAGTCTGTTGTTCCATGTCCAGTTCTAACTGTTGCTTCCTGACCTGCATACAGGTTTCTCAAGAGGCAGGTCAAGTGGTCTGGTATTCCCATCTCTTTCAGAATTTTCCACAGTTTATTGTGATCCACACAGTCAAAGGCTTTGGCATAGTCAATAAAGCAGAAATGGATGTTTTTCCGGAACTCTCTGGCTTTTTTGATGATCCAGCGGATGTTGGCAATTTGATCTCTGGTTCCTCTGCGTTTTCGAAAACCAGCTTGAACATCTGGAAGTTCATGGTTCACGTATTGCTGAAGCCTGGCTTGCAGAATTTTGAGCATTACTTTACTAGCATGTGAGATGAGTGCAATTGTACGGTAGTTTGAGCATTCTTTGGCATTGCCTTTCTTTGGGATTGGAGTGAAAATTGACCTTTTCCAGTCCTGTGGCCACTGCTGAGTTTTCCAAATTTGCTGGCATATTGAGTGCAGCACTTTCACAGCATCATCTTTCAGGATTTGAAATAGCTCAACTGGAATTCCATCACCTCCACTAGCTTTGTTCATAGTGATGCTTTCTAAGGCCCACTTGACTTCACATTCCAGGATGTCTGGCTCTAGGTGAGTGATCACACCATCGTGATTATATTGCTGTGTAACAAATGACCACAAGTTTAGCTATTGTAAACAGTACATGTTTATTAACTCGATTTCTGTGGGTTAGGAGTCTGGATACCATTCAGGTGAGTCCTCTGCTTGGGTTCTCACAAGACCACAGTGGAGGTATCAGTCAGGTTGCCTTCTCATCTGGAGTTTAAGTCCTTTTCCAAGCTCCCATAGCTGCGAACAGTATTCATTTCTTTATGCTCTAGACTGAGGGCCCTGATTTTTGCTGCTTCTTAACTGTAGGCTCCCTCGAGGTCCTAGAGGCTGAGGCAGTCACAGAATAACTGTTTGCTTCTTCAAAGCCAGCAGAAGAATCTCTCCAGTTTGCTAGAAGGCAGTCTTAAATAACATGATGTAACCACGCAAATTACCTCTTATTATCTTTGCCATACTCTACTGTTTCAGGTGTGGGAAGGGATTATACAAAAGTGTAACTCATTGAAGGTCACTTTAGGGTATGTCTGCCACCCCTACTCCCTGACCACTTACCTTCAAGCACATCAGTTGCTGACTGTTTCTGCTCATAATACTAGCAACGAAGCTTGGGTTGGGGCTTAAGGTGTCATTTTTGGTTATTGTGTTCTCCTTAACTACTTGTCAGGGCAAGTACATTCCTTTGTGATCATCATTATCATGCCAGGTAAGTCACACATAGGTTATTACTTATGTGGGCACCAAGGCTTAGCCAACCCCACAGAATTACACAGGTGATCCCTGGACCAGTAGCATCAGCATCCTGTGGAAGTTTGTTACAAATGCAAATTCTCAGGCTCTACCCAAGACCTTATGAATCACAAACTCTGGGTTAGGGTCCTGCAGTCTGTATTTTAATCTGCTGTCCAAGGGTTACTGATACATGCACAAAGTTGAGTACCACCGAGTTTATAAACAGGCTTTATGAAAAAAAGGGGAATTTAAATAGCCGACAAAGAGCTTGAGAATAGAAAATACAGTTCCTGCCATGTATGAGTTTACTTGGCTTCCCTGGTGGCTCAGATGGTAAAGACTCTGCCTCCAATGCACCAGTTCAATCCCTGGGTGGGTAAGATCCCCTGGAGGAGGAAATGGCAACCCATTCCAGTATTCTTGCCTAGAAAATTCCATGGACAGAGGAGCCTGGTAGACTACAGTCCATAGGGTCACAAAGAGTTGGACACCACTGCTGCTGCTGCTAAGTCACTTCAGTCGTGTCTGACTCTGTGCAACCCCATAGACAGCAGCCCATCAGGCTTCTCTGTCCCTGAGATTCTCCAGGCAAGAACACTGGAGTGGGTTGCCATTTCCTTCTCCAATGCGTGAAAGTGAAAAGTGAAAGTGAAGTCGCTCAGTTGTGTCCGACTATTTGCGACCCCATGGACTGCAGCCTACCAGGCTCCTCCTTCCATGGGATTTACCAGGCAAGAGTAAAGGAGTGGGTTGCCATTGCCTTCTCCTTGGACACGACTGAGCAACTAAATAACAATGAGTTTACTGCTATAACAAAGTACCATAGAATGGGTGGCTTAAACAACAGAAACTTCTCTCACAATTCTGGAGGCTGGAAGTCCAAGATCAAAGTGTTAGCAGGGTGATTTCTTCTGAGGCTTCTCTGCTTTGCATGTAGACAGCCATCTGCTCCCCATGTCTTCACATAGTCTTCCCTCTGTGTGTGTCTGTGTCCTAATTGTCTCTTTTTAAATGGATACCAGTCAAATTGATATCTCTAATGATATCATTTTACATTAATTACCTCTGTAAAGACCCTATTACCAAATACAGTTACATTCTGAAGTACAGGGGCTTAGAGCTTTAACATGTGAACTTTGGGGAGACAGCAAACACCCTGTTCATCCTCTATTCTCAAAGAGAGGTGTGCTAGGATCAGGATGATGTTGGGCCCAGAAAATGACTCTGAATTATAAGACAGGGAGGCCTCTACATTGTGGGTCACCCTTTTTGTCCTGTTTACTGGGGGAAAGAACAAGCTGTTTGGTGGCTGACAGTCAGGATTTGAGGTGTCAACTATTTCCAGGCATTGTTTTGAAATGCCAGTGGCTCAGCACTGGGAGATCTTGGGACCCATAGGGTATTGTCAGTCCCCTGGAAGAAGAGGCACTGCTTGTCCTATTAGAAGCTGGAAATCAAAGTCCAGTGAGAGTAATACTTGAGAGTGTCCACTGGATATGGCAACAGGGAGGTCTTTACTTACCTTCGTAAAAACAGATTTTTCAGACTGACAGGAAAGACGACATATGGGAATAGGTGGAAAGAGGTGTGTAGACTACCTTTTTTAAAATGTAAAGAGCAAAGAATCTTTTAAACATAAAGAATAAAGAAAGGACAATAGCTGGAGGGAGGTGTGGATTAAAGGAAGAGGAATTTTTAAGATGCGAGATAGAGAATATTTAAATCTTGAGGGGAAAGATCCAGTTAGAAAGGGAGATGTTAAATGTGCTCAAAGTGGGAGGACATAACCAATGCAGCAAAGTCGCTTAGAAAGTGGGAAGGGATTGGATTCAGAAAGAGGTGTGTTGATTAGCCTCTGATAGGAGGAAGGACATCCCTTCTAGAAAAGTACTGTTCAGACCATAACATGCCTGTGAAACCTCTGTGTCTATCAACAGATGAATGAATAAAGAAGATGTGGTATATGTGTACAATGGAATATTATTCACCCATGAGAAGGAAGAAAATCCTGCCATTTACGACAACATGGATGGTCCTTGAGAGCAGTATGTTTAGTGAGATAAGCCAGACAAAGATAGATATTGTATCATATCCTAAAACTGTAGAAACAGAAAGTAGAATGGGAAGTTCAGGACGTATTAAGTGGTACAAAGTTGCAACTAGAAGATGAATATGTTCTGGAAATCTAATGTACAGCATAGTGATTATAGACAACAATATTGTATTATACACTTCAAAATTGCTGAGACTAGATTGTAAATGTTCTCACCACATTAAAGAAATAATAATTTCTCTATTGTGACATGGTATTAGCTAAAGATATGGTGGTAATCATATTGCAATATGTTAAACGTATCATATCAATGCAATGCACACCTGAAATATATATACTTATATATCAATTATATCTCAATTAAAAACAAAGAAAATATAAACACATGTAATAAAAAATTTTTATAAGAGTGATATTCACTACATAGAGAACATTTTTATTTATGGGAATGGATATGATAGCCATTCTTTTTTTTCTTAATTTTATTTATTTATTTTTGGCTGTGCTGAGTCTTCATTCCTACAAGGCCCTTTCTCTAGTTTTGGTGAGTGGGGGCTACAGATTTCTTATTGTGGTGGCTTTTTCTGTTGCAGAGCATGGGCTCCAGGGCACACAGACTTCAAGTTGCGACATGTGGGCTCAATAGTTGAGGTGCCTGGGCTCAGTTGGCCTGCAGCATGTGGAATCTCCCTGGGTCAGGGATCGAACCCATGTCTCCTGCATTGACAGGCAGATTCTTTACCACTGAGCCATCAGGAAAGCCCTGATAGCCATTCTGAAAGGCACATAAGAGGTATTTATAAGCACATGTAATACAGATGGTCATAAAACCATTACACACATACAGAAAGAGTGAAGTGAATGAGGCAGGATGAAAGCAACTTTGAAAGATATTTTAGCTATGGCATGACTTGGCCAGATCTGCCTCCTTAAAAAAAAACAAATATTCAAATTTATTTTTAGCAAAAATATGTGCACTGGGCTTTTAAAAGTAAAACAACATAAAGAATTAATAGTGCAAACCAATAGTCCCTTACATGACCCTAGTCCTACTTCCCAGAAGGATCCCTTTGAATTCTTCTGCATGATTCTACTTTTTATCTTCTGAGAACTTGTACCACATTTCTAAATCATCTGCTTCCACTGCTGTTTGGTGCTTAATCATTTTGATGGTATTATCGACAGTTGTGGAAAGTGAGGCTTTAACTCAGTGACATCACCTACATGTGCTTTCTTCCCTCCCTACCCCACACAGCTATAGTAAACTATCTTTGCTTGCTTTATGAGTTGGCTTTACCTAGTTATCTGAGCTCTCACTACCCAATAATTGGCCATAACCCTATGTAAAAATGTTTATCCGTACACTTGCTGTGGACAAGAAGCGTATACTTGCTCTAATGAATCCCCATACAATGTCAGCCAAAGTGTTTAGGTCATGGACTACTCAATGAAAGAGAGGTTAGAGCCTTGTTTAAATATACTAGGCATTATAGTTATCCACCCTACCCTTACCCTACAGGGTTTTTAAATTTTTATTTATTTATTTAAATTGGAGGATAATTACCATACAATATTGTGATGGTTTTTGCCATCAGCCACAGGTGCACATGTGCCCCCCATCCTGAACTCCCCTCCCACCTCCCTCCCCACCCCATCCCTCTGGGTTGGCTCAGAGCACAAGCTTTGAGTGTCCTGCCTCATGCATTGAACTTGCACTGGTCGTCTATTTTACATATGGTAATATACAGGTTTCAATGCCATTCTCTCGTATCATCCCACCCTCACCTTCTCCCACATAGTCCAATAGTTTGTTCTTTACATCTGTGTCTCTTTTGCTGCCTTGTGTATGGGATCATCATTACCATATTTCTAAATTCCAAGTATATACATTAATATAATGCATTGGTTTTTCTCTTTCTGACTTACTTCATTCTGTATAATAGGCTCATCCACCCATTAGAATGGCCTCAAATATGTTCCTTTTTATAGCCAAGTAATATTCCATTGTGTATATGTACCACAACTTCCTTATCCATTCGTCTGCCAGTGGACATCTAGGTTGCTTCCATGTCCTAGCTATTGTAAGTAGTGCTGCAGTGAACACTGGGGTACAGGGGTCTCTTTCAATTGTGATTTCCTTGGTGTGGATGTCCAGCAGTGGGATTGCTGGGTCATGTGGCAGTTATATTTCCACTTTTAAAAGAAATCCCACCAAGGTGTAAAAGGTTTCCCTTTTCTCCACACCCTCTCCAGCATTTATTGTTTGCAGACTTTTTGATAGCAGCCATTCTGACTGGCATGAGATGATACCTCATTGTGGTTTTGATTTGCATTTCTCTAATAATGAGTGATATTGAGCATCTTTTCATATGTTTAATAGCCATCTGTATGTCTTCTTTGGAGAAATGTCTGTTTAGTTCTTTGACCCACTTTTTGATTGGGTTGTTCATTTTTCTGGTATTGAGCTACATGAGCTGCTTGTATATTTTAGAGATTAATTCTTTGTCAGTTGATTCATTTGCTATTATTTTCTCCCATTCTGAAGGCTGACTTTTCACCTTGCTTATAGTTTCCTTCGTTGTGCAAAAGCTTTTAAGTTTAATTAGGTCCCATTTGTTTATTTTTGTTTTTTATTTCCATTATTCTGTGATGTGGGTCAAAGAAGATTTTGCTGTGATTTTTGTCAGAGTGTTCTGCCTATGTTTTCCTCTAAGAGTTTTACAGTTTCTGTTCTTACATTTAGATCTTTAATCCATTTTGAGTTTCTTTTTGTGTATGGTGTTAGAAAGTATTCTAGTTTCATTCTTTTACATGTGGTTGACCAGTTTTCCCAGCACCACTTGTTAAAGAGATTGTCTTTTCTTCATTGTATATTTTTTGCCTCCTTTGTCAAAGATAACACATCCATACGTGTGTGGATTTATCTCTGGGCTTTCTATTTTGTTCCATTGATCTATATTTCTGTCTTTGTGCCAGTACCATACTCTCTTGATGACTGTAGCTTTGTAGTGTAGTCTGAAGTCAGGAAACTTGATTCCTCCACTCTCATTCTTCTCTCTCAAGATTGCTTTGGCTATTCAAGAATTTTTGTGTTTCCATACAAACTGTGAAATCATTTGTTCTGATTCTGTGAAAAATACTGTTGGTAGCTTGATAGGGATTGGTGTTAAATCTATAGGTAGCTTTGGTAGTATACTCATTTTCACTATATGGATTCTTTGAATCCACAAACATGGTATATTTCTCCATCTATTTATGTCATCTTTGATTTCTTTCATCAATGTTTTATAGTTTTCTATATACAGGTTTTTGCTTCTTTAGGTAAATTCATTCTTAGGTATTTTGTTCTTTTCATTACAATGGTGAATGGGTTTTAGCCCTTAATTGGTCCAGTGCTTACTTCAGTCAGGTTCCTAGGAGGCTAACCAAACCTGGTCTGATTTAGATACTATCTGTACTGTGTCATTACATTGTTTATTTTCATACAGTGAACATTAAAAGACACAGGGAAATCAAGTTCATATCCAATATGCTACAGTGTCATTGCCTACTGCTCACAAACATACCCATTAATGAGTTCCTGTTAAATAATTAGGTAATTGGTGTTTAAGATGCTTTATATTATGCAGAGATCTTTGATGGGTTGTTTTGTGGATGTTTCAGAGTGTTTTAATAATAGAGAAGTGGTTTGGGGCTTTTGAATGGGCTGTGTATGCAGTATTCTTCTCCATTTAAATAATGGAGAAACTCTGCTGCTATCTGAACATTTACTTTCTGACATGCTCATAGGAATGGATTAGACTCAGATAATGAGGAATTCCTGTACTTACACTTTCATTCCTTGTTTCTTGAGCTACCCATAAAATCCCTTGACTCTCCATGCTGGATGAAGATATAATACTCTTACTCTTCCTGACATTTCTACTTCCCATTTTCGACCTACCCATCACTGCTTCTGTACTTGTATTTTTCTATTGTCAAGGTTAATAATGTTTAATCTCCTGTTCTATAAGTGGTTTGTCTATATTTGGTTTTAAAAGTTAAAAATTAATTTACAATATCTGCATCATTATGGCTATTAAATATTACTGCACAGCTCTGAAATATATTATTATATTCTTAGCACAACTTTTTTTGCTTTCCTGGAGGCTCTACTTGCATATCTGTCCCTTTTCTGTTTGCTTTTACCTCCTTCTTAGAATGATCTATGTTCTTAAGTGTTAGTTGCTCAGTCAGGTCTTACTCTTTGTGACCTCATGGACTGTAGCCCACCAGGTTCCTTTGTCCATGGAATTCTCCAGGCAAGAATACTGGAGTGGGTTGCCATTCCCTTCTCCAAGGGATCTTCCTGACCCAGAAATAAAACCTGGGTCTCCCACACTGCAAGCAGATTCTTTACCATCTGAGCCACCAGGGAATCCTTTATTCACAGAGGCTCCCATCTGAAGCCTCTATCTTCCTGGAATTTCAGTTGAGCTATTTCAAATCCTAAAAGATGATGCTGTGAAAGTGCTGCACTCAATATGCCAGCAAATTTGGAAAACTCAGCAGTGGTCACAGGACTGGAAAAGGTCAGTTTTCACTCCGATCCCAAAGAAAGGCCATGCCAAAGAATGCTCAAACTACTGCACAATTGCACTCATCTCACATGCTACCAAAGTAATGCTCAAAATTCTCCAAGCCAGGCTTCAGCAGTACATGAACCATGAACTTCCAGATGTTCAAGCTGGATTTAGAAAAGGCAGAGGAACCAGAGACCAAATTGCCAACATCTGCTGGATCATCAAAAAAGCAAGAGAGTTTCAGAAAACATCTATTTCTGCTTTATTGACTATGCCAAAGCCTTTGATTGTGTGGACCACAACAAACTCTGGAAAATTCTGAAAGAGATGGGGATACCAGACCACCTGACCTGCTTCTTGAGAAACCTGTATGCAAGTCAGGAAGCAATAGTTAGAACTGGACATGGAACAACAGGCTGGTTCCAAATTGGGAAAGGAGTACATCAGGGCTGTATATTGTCACCCTGCTTATTTAAAGTATATGCAGAGTACATCATGAGAAACACTGGGCTGGATGAAGCACAAGCTGGAATCAAGATTGCCAGAAGAAATATCAATAACCTCAGATATGCAGATGACACCACCCTTATGGTAGAAAGTGAAGAAGAACTAAAGAGCCTCTTGATGAAAGTAAAAGAAGAGAGTGAAAAAGTTGGGTTAAACTTCAACATTCAGAAAACTAAGATCATGGCATCTGGTCCCATCACTTCATGGCAAATAGATGGGGAAACCATGGAAACAGTTTCCCCTGTTGAAAATATAAAGCTGACTTTATTTTGTGGGGGCTCCAAAATCACTGCAGGTGGTGACTGCAGCCATGAAATTAAAAGATGCTTGCTCCTCGGAAGGAAAGTTATGACCAACCTAGATATCAGTCCAGGTTCAATGCAGGGTACAGGATGCTTGGGGCTGGTGCACTGGGATGACCCAGAGGGATGGTATGGGTAGGGAGGTGGGAGGGGGGTTCAGGATTGGGAACACTTGTACACCCGTGGCGGATTCGTGTTGATGTATGGCAAAACCAATACAATATTGTAAAGTAATTAGCCTTCAATTAAACTAAAAAAAAATAAATAAATAAAAAGCAGAGACATTACTTTGCCAACAAAGGTCTGTCTATTCAAGGCTATGATTTTTCCAGTAGTAATGTATGGATGTGAGAGTTGGACTATAAAGAAAGCTGAGCACCAAAGAATGGATGCTTTTGAACTGTGGTGTTGGAGAAGACTCTTGAGAGTCCCTTGGACTGCAAGGTGATCCAACCAGTCCATCCTAAAGGAAATCAGTCCTGAATATTCGTTGGAAGGACTGATGTTGAAGTGAAACTCCAATACTTTGGCCACCTGATGAGAAGAACTGACTCATTTGAAAAGGCTCTGATGTTGGGAAAGATTGAAGGCAGTAGGAGAAGGGGATGACAGAGGATGACATGGTTGGATGGCACCACCAACTCAATGGACATGAGTTTGGGTAAACTCCGGGAGTTGGTGATGGACCGGGAAGCCTGGCGTGCTGCGGCCCACGGGGTTGCAAAGAGTCAGACACGACTGAGTGACTGAACTGAAGTGAACTGAGACCTGTCACTCAACTGTCATCCCAGGACTTACTTTCATTGATCTCCTCTGTTGGATTAACTTGACTTATGCCTAACTTTTTCACACACTGTCAAGGAACATACTAAGAAAAGGTGCATGGGGATTTAATTAATTTAATCTATTTAATTAATTATTTAATTTAATTTTTAATTCTACTCTCATCCTTGATTGATAATTTTCAAGACTTGAAATTTTAGGTCAAAAATAACTTTCCCTATGATTTTGAAAACCTGTTCCTTTGAATGTAACCTGTTTCCCTTGCGCTTTGGATTAATTTAGGATCTACTCTTTGTGACTAGTGTTTTGAATTTCATGTTAATCTTCTCTGATGGTTTTTAAAATTTTCCTTTACTATTCTGGTTGCCTGATAGGCTCTTTCCAATTAAGGCTTATATTTTTCTTCAGCTCAGGGAAGTTTTCTTATTTTATTATTTGGGTAACTTTTTTCCTATCAATTTCTTTTATATTCTTTCTCCTTTGGAATTCCTATTGGTCATGAGGATGCAGAAATGCTACCTAGTTCTAAAGTCATAAGTAATATAGACTCACATTCCAGTCAGGAGGGGGAGGAAACATTTTACACCCTGAGATAAACAGACTAATAAAAACCAGAGTCACCCTATCTAGTTAGACCTTCCTTCCTAAATAAGTCAATCCTTAAGACTTTCCTGTCAGGTACTGACAAAAAATGATGCTAAAGCTGAAACTCCAGTACTTCGGCCACCTCACGTGAAGATTTGACTCATTGGAAAAGACTCTGATGCTGGGAGGGATTGGGGGCAGGAGGAGAAGGGGATGACAAAGGATGAAATGGCTGGATGGCATCACCGACTTGATGGACATGAGTTTGAGTGAACTCTGGGAGTTGGTGATGGACAGGGAGGCCTGGCATGCTGCGATTCATGGGGTCGCAAAGAGTTGGACATGACTGAGTGACTGAACTGAACTGACAAAAAAAAATTCCCTTCTTTTATACAGAATGCTGGTGCCTACAGATATGCTATGGCTGTAATCATGTGAGAAAATTATCATTTTCCACCATAAACTAAATGTAAACTCAGTAACCACCTTGTTAATTTTGTAGTTTTTATTTATACCTCCCCCCTCCACCTTTAAACACCTATATACTCCTTTTAGAGCTTTGACTGTCTTGCAAAACTTTTCTGCAAGTAAACTGCCTTCCCCAAAGTGTTTGCTTTTGAGGCTTCTTGTGTTGTTCATATCCTAGACATAATCACACAAGAAGGAATAATAACAATAATCAATAGCTATGAAGAATACTCAAATAGGAGTTTTCCTTGAAAGACTCATGACCTAAATGGATTTAAAGGAAAACATTCCAAGGTTACTAAGTTTATACTTAGTTTGTTCATGGTGGAAAAATAGTAATTTTCTCACATGATGGTTCAGATACATTTAGAAAGTTCCACAAGTAACATATCGGAATTGCAGACTCTCAGCAGAAAGGTAATGGACCATTATACTTGTATGTCACATAGAATTTGGGAAATGCTTCATCATGTACTTATACAAGATGTTCAAATAAGATGGAGCAGCAGCTGCTATTTGTTAGAGAGAGAGCTGAAGAAAGGAAAGCCTTTATTCTGCACTTTGGAGGTAACAATACCAATAACAGGACTAACTGACAACCACTGGTTGCTTGCAGAGAAAGTAGTTTGTTTCCTAGAACCCACTGAGAATATAACTAAACTGGCAGATCTTGAGATTGGGAATACTTCCTATACAAAATTGCTGTAAAGGCATTTCCCATCGCTCTATCACAGAAAAGATGCTGAAAGTGGTGGGTATCAATGAAAGCTGAGATGCAAATTGACATTCAGAGGCACTACGCCTATTTTGAAAGCCCATTGCAAGTGAAGAAAGCAAAGCACTAATTAGAAAAGATATATGCACCCCTATGTTCATAACAATACTATTTACAATAGCCAAAATATGAAAGCAATCTAAGTGTCCATCAAAAGATGAATAAATAAATAAGGTGTGGTATATATACATATATATATATATATATATATATATATATATATAAAATGGAATACTACTCAACCATTAAAAGAATGAAATCGTGCCATTTGCAGCAGTACTGATGGACCTAAAGGGCATTATGCTAAGTGAAATATTAATAAGTTAGTGAAAGATAAATAACATTATTTCACTTATATGTGGTATCTAAAAAACACACAAATGAACTGAACAAACAACTAAAAAGAAACAGAGTCATAGATACTGAGAATATGCAAGCAGTTGCCAGAGGGCAGGGGGTGGAGGAATGAGAGAAACACATGAAGGAAATTAAGAGGGAAAAACATCGAGTTAAAAATAAATGAGTCATGAGTACAAAATGTACAGTGTGGGTAATATAGTCAATAACTGTGTAATATCTTCATATGGTGACATATGGTAACCAAGCTAATTGTGATGATCATTTTGAAATATATAGAAATATCGAATCAGAATGCTGTTTACCAGGAACTAACACAGCACTGTAGGTCAATCATGCTTCAAAAACAAATGAATCAGTTCTAATGAGGTGGACAAAACTGGAGCCTGTTATACAGAGTGAAGTAAGCCAGAAAGAAAAACACCAATACAGTATACTAATGCATATATATGGAATTTAGAAAGATGGTAACAATAACCCTGTGTACGAAACAGCAAAAGAGACACTGATGTATAGATCAGTCTTATGGACTCTGTGGGAGAGGGAGAGGGTGGGAAGATTTGGGAGAATGGCATTGAAACATGTATAATATCATGTATGAAACGAGTCGCCAGTCCAGGTTCAATGCACGATACTGGATGCTTGGGGCTGGTGCACTGGGACGACCCAGAGGGATGGTATAGGGAGGGAGGAGGGAGGAGGGTTCAGGATGGGGAACACATGTATACCTGTGGTGGATTCATTTCGATATTTGGCAAAACTAATACAATATTGTAAAGTTTAAAATAAAATTAAATTAAAAAAAAAAAAACAAATGAACAAACAAACTCACATAAAAAGAGATCAGATTTGTGGCTACCAGAGGTGAAGTTTGGGGGGAAGGGGAGTTGGATGAAGGCTGTCTAAAGGTACAAACTTCCAGTTATAAACAAATTATTAGGCATGCAATGTACAACATGATAATTAATACATATGTTATATATAAAAGTTGTTGAGAGTTAATCCTTAAAGTTCTCATCACAAGGAAAGATGATTTTTATATTTCTTTAATTTTTTGTCTACATGAGATGACAGATGTTCACAAAACTTACTGTGGTCATCATTTCATGATGTATATTCATTATGTTTCACTTTAAACTTATACAAATGTTGTATGTCAATTATTTCTCAATAAAACTGGAGGGAAAAAGAATTATTGCAAAACCTTAGTAATAAAAAATGTTTCAGTAGTGGCACGGGGATTAAAAATTAATCCAGTGGAACAAAATAGTCCAGAAACATCCATGTATATGTGGGATCTTAGTATATGATTCATAAGGGGAAGATAGATCATCTAATAAGCATTATTAGTAAACTACATACTGCATGGAGAAATAGGAATTTGTATGCAGTTTTTACACCACATACAAAAATGAACTTCATATGACTTAAATAACTAACAGTGAAAAGTCAAACTATAAAGATTTTAAAAGCAAGCTAGAGAGAATATCTTTGATGCCTCAATTTGGGAAATTTCTTAACTAATCCTACAAAAGCATGAACAGTAAGGTGAAAAGGCAATGGATTTGACTACACCAAAATTAAAGATTTATTTTCAGCAGTGGCCATGATAGACAAATTAACAAGAGGATGAGAAAGATATTTGCAGTGTCTAAAAGTGAAGAATCAGTATCTAGGATGCAAAAGAAACCTCTTCCAAGCAGTAAATAAAAGACAAGAATTCCATGAGGGAAATGGGCAGAGGATATGTCAGGCAACCCCATGCCTGTGAATATACACCAAAAGAAATTCTCAGTTCAGTTCAGTTGTTCAGTCGTGTCCAACTCTTTGTGACCCCATGGACTGCAGCACACCAGGCTTCCCTGTCCGTCACCAACTCCTGGAGTTTACTCAAACTCATGTCCATCAAGTCGGTGATGCCATCCAACCATCTCATCCTCTGTCATCCCTTCTTCTCCTGCCTTCAATCTTTCCCACCATTAGAGTCTTTTCCAATGAGTCAGTTCTTCGCATGAGGTGGCCAAAGTATTAGAGCTTCAGCTACAGCATCAGTCCTTCCAATGAATATGCACGACTGATTTCCTTTAGGATTGATGTACCATGCACCAGTAACTCCATCACCACCAGCTTGCCCTCAACACTAGAAGAGATCACTGTGGCCAGTAGAGCAGTAGATGATGTCTCTGGCTTGCTTTCAGGAGACACAGCCATTCTGGTGGCAAATCACTGAAGTTTAACCACTGAAGTCATGCTTGGACAGGGTTTCTCCCATCTAATAAGAGATTAGCTGTTTTTAGGAGTTGAGAGCAACTGAGACTACACGTGGATCATGTCTCTGCTACTCATGCACTCTGAGCTGTAGATTCATGAGCAGGCAACATCAATCACCTCCCCTTTGCCCTGTCCCCTGCCTTTTTCTAGGAGACATATTTGAACCTGTGCAAGTTAAAGCCCTAGAAGATATAACTCCACTGTCCAGCTCTTGCTGACTTACCTGCTCCTCCCTGCCTTTTCTCCCTTGTCACACAGGACTGTCTGCTGACCAAGGCTCATGACCCTTGCTTCTTACCACCTTCATTTCCTTTCTAGAACTTGCACTCCCACCAGCTCTCCAGCACTTGCTTGCCCCTCCTTTATTTCCACCAGGCCTTGGCGGACGCACACCACAAACTGAGGACTTTTCCAGGTGTTTCCTACTTCCTTTATCTCCTAACCTTGGTCCTTTTTATTTGTACCCATTGCTTTGGGTGTCAGTCTTTCCTTGGAATCTTTTCCCTAAGATGTAGTTGCTTTTCTGGAAGACTCCTTCTGCTAGGGCAGAAAGCTATGTTTCTGAGTTAATGTATTGTTTTTCCATTTCCTCTTTTCCAGAAGAAAACAAACTGTTACATGTGGGAATCTCATCAAAAAAAAAAAAAATAGAGAATTATAAGACAGTAGAAATCAGGAGCTTCAGCTGCAGTGTGTCCTATGCACTTCGAGCCTCGGTAAGATAGGGATAATAACTCTTGTACTCCTAGTTTACACAAAAAATCAAATGAAATATGAAAATGACCATTGCAGAGGATGTTTGTGATTAATACAGGATTACCTTTCATAGTAAGCATGCACAGAACTACTCAGTAGGAACTTGAGCTTTCTCTTTTGATGATTAATTCCATCTTTGCTAGGATCAAATCAGCAGGTGCTCACTAAATGCTTGTGCATTCATGTGAATCAATGAAATGGTGTTAAATGCTGTATGTTGCCTCTGTTTCAAAGTATTTTAGACCTTAGTTAGCTAAGTGCAGGTGGGTGGATGCCTGGAGGTGGGGATAATAGTAATGATGATAATCAACTTGTTCTGTTGCACTAAGTTCAAATCGGTACTACAAAAATCAACCCCTAGTCTACAGTCTGGGGCACCTTAGGACAGAGATGGCTTGCTCCTGTCAGCATTTTCCCCAGCACCAAGCAGTGTTTGGCACACAATATGGGTCTGTGTTTGTTTTTAATGAAAACAAAAAAGAATGAATAATCAGATAAAATAAAACATTATGCCTGGCAACATGAGCTACAACAGGTGCTGAGTAGCACTGAATGGTATCAGAGCCCCCTGGCTTTAATCCTGATCTGTGAATCCTCTGTGTAGCTTTATGCCAGTCCCCTCTCTCCTCTTGTCCTGATTTGCTGTCGTTTATTCGCTCAGTCATTTCTAACTCTTTTGCAACCTCATGGACTGTAACCCACCAAGCTCCTCTGTCCATGGGATTTCCCAGGCAAGGGTACTGGAGTGAGTTGCCATTTCCTTCTCCAGAGGTGTTCCCAACCCAGGGATTGAACCCATGTCTCCTGCATTGGCAGGTAGATAGATTCTTTACCACTGAGCCACCTGGGAAGCCACCTTATCCTCAGGCATATATGGAAAACAAAGAGATGATGGTGGGGAGGATGATAGACTATGTGATTTCTAAGGGCTCTTACTGGCCTGATGTCTTATAAAAAGAGTGAGCACAACTTGCTAAATTAATTGATCAAGTACAGGGGCTTGGGATACGACTGTGGGACATGCCAGCATGAGATCCAAGTTTTACTCTCTGTCAGGATATAAAAGAGAGAAGATGTCCTAGATCCCGTGGTCTCAGGGAGAAAGGAAGCAGTCCTTGTCGTTATTAAAACTTTGTCTTTGCCATGCAAAATGATGGTATTGACTGAGGTTAGAAGCCAATATAATTGGAGAAATAGATCATCCTGATGCAGAACCTTGACAGAGAAGAGGGAACACTAAAGAACTGGGTAAAGGAAAAGTGAAATCAGGATTAAATCCTTTCTTAGTACATAGAATCCTAGGAGCCTGGAACTGGAAACGAGAGGTTTTAGCATCCACCTAATTGAACCTCTTAATTTGAAGGGACAGTTAAACAGGCCAAAATGGGAAGGACACTTGACTAAAGTCATACACACAATACATGGCAGAATCAGAACCAGACCCAGGCGTGCTGATTTTAAGTAAAGTGAGACAGATGCTACATTTTCAAATAGGAAGACTTCACCCCTTCCCCTTTACTTTCTCTCCTTCTCTTTTCTTATATTCAAAAAAAGATAAGCTGATGAATTGTTTAGACATGAAAGAGAGTATGAACAGGCATATCTTACACACGAAGGGAGCAAAGTGATGAAAAGTTTGAACCTTCTTTCCAGAAAACTTTGTGTATACACACAATTTCATCTGCATTTTCAAGGGTGATCAGACTCCAGGTTAAGGGCCCACATAGTAGAAGAGGGCCTAGAATCCTCAAAACTTGAGGCAGAAAAGGATTCTGTCAGTGAGCCCTCTGACATCTCTGCTGGTCAACCACTTTCTTTATTAGAATATTTTTCTGATGTTCCAACCACAACAAGATTGTATTACTTTTGGCAAAAAGTCATTATAATACTCAGAGCAGAGTCGATATGATGTCAGCTTTAAAATAAACTGGAAGGACTAAAGTAGACCAAATGAGAGTCAGCCTCTAAGAGTAAGAATGGGCCGTATATTAAGATTGTGTTCATAAAAGGAGTCATTAAATTTATGCATCTCTAGTCATCTTTTTAAAAAATTAATTTATTTATATTAATTGGAGGATAATTACTTTACAATATTGTAATGGCTTTGCCATACATCTTATCTGCAGCATTTAAACCAGTTTTCATTTGGTTTTCTGATGTTATCATTGAAAATTAAAAGATCCTATAATTTACGCCTGTAGTTCACTTGATTTTTCTGATATTGTCCAAAAAGTAAATGAAAAAGCACTCCCAAAAACTTCTTAAGTGATTCTAGATTCATAGGGACAAAGATAAAGAAGTAACTAGCAGTACTCTTGCCTGGAGAATCCCATGGGTGGAGGAACCTAGTAGGCTGCAGTCCACGGGATTGCTAAGAGTCGGACACGACTGAGCGACTTCACTTTCACTTTCATGCATTGGAGAAGAAAATGGCAACCCACTCCAGTGTTCTTGCCTGGAGAATCCCAGGAACGGGGGAGCCTGGTGGGCTGCCGTCTATGGGGTCGCACAGAGTCGGACACGACTGAAGCGACTTAGCAGCAGCAGCAGGGAAAAACGATTCACAGAGGCAGAATTGCTGGGGTGAGAGCATCCATCCAAAAAGCTAAGTAGTGAATTCATAAAAGTTTTTCTGAATTTGGAAAGGTAAGATTAAGTAAGGATTGATAAAAATTTGTAAGTTTGAGTTCCAAGTAGCTAGCCTTTAGGACTTTGTCTTGTTTTTAAAGTACATCTTGTTAAAATCGTTTTAAGCTTTATTGACAATTAAATGCACATATTTAAGTATTTGATAAAAGTTTTGACATATGTAAATACCTGGGAAATCATCATTATGGTGAAGATATTGAACATACTCACTTCCCCTCAAAGTTTCCTCATTCCTTTGTAACCCTTTCTTTCCATCACTCCCCTACCCCAGTCCCCAAACATTGATCTGCTTTCTGTCACTACAGAATAGTTTGAATGTTATATAAATAGAATCGTACAGCATGTACTTATTTTGTCTAGCTTCTTTCATTCAGCATAATTATTTAAGATCCATTCACACTGTAGCATGTATCAATAGTTTATTTTAATTGCTAAGTAAAATTCCATTTTATGTTAAATACCACAATTTGTTTATGCATTCACTTGTTAATGAACATTTTGGATTTTTTTCCCCAATTTTTGGCTTTTTGGCTATTACAAAGTTACTATTAGCATTTGTTACAATTCTTTGAGTGAACATATGTTTTAGTTACTTGGATAAATACCTCAGAGTGGTTTGTTTGGCATTGGTAGGTCTGATAGAGTTATATGGTAAGAGCAAGTTTAACTTTCAAAGAAACTGCAGAAATATTTCCAAAGTGGTTGTATCATTTCGCATTCTGAAAAGAAGTGTATGAATGTCTCAGCTGCTCCGCTGGAGAAGGGAATGGCAAACAACTTCAGTATTCTTGCCTCAAGAACCCCATGAACACAATGAAAGGGCAAAAAGATAAGACACTGGAAGATGAGCACCCCAGGCCGGTAGATGTCCAAAATGCTACTGGGGAATAGTGGAGAAATAGCTCCAGAAAGAATGAAGAGGCTGGGCCAAAGTGGAAAAGATGCTCAGCTGTGGATATATCTGCTGGTGACAGTAAAGTCCGATGCTGTAAAGAACAATATTGCTAAGAATTAGGTCCATGAATCAAGGTAAATTGGACGTGGTCAAGCAGGATGTGGCAAGAGTGAACATTAACATTTTAGGAATCAGTGAACTAAAATGAACAGGAATGGTGAATTTAATTCATATGACCATTATATCTAGTACTGTGGGCAAGAATCTCTTAGAAGAAATGAAGTAGCCCTCATAGTCAACAAGAGTCCAGAATGCAGTACTTGGGTGCAATCTCAAAAACAGAATAATATTGGTTTCTTTCCAAGGGAAACCACTAAGCATCACAGTAATCCAAGTCTATGCCCCAACCACTGATGCCAAAGAAGCTGAAGTTGACTGGTTCTATAAAGACCTACAAGACTTTCTAGAATTAGCACCAAAAAAAAAAAAAAAGATGTTCTTTTCATCATCAGGGATTGGAATGCAAAAGTAGAAAGTAAGAGATACCTGGAGTAATAGGCAAGTTTGGCTTTTAAGTTCAAAATGAAGCAGGGCAAAGGCTAACAGAGTTTCCCCAAGAGAACACACTCATCATAGCAAACACCCTCTTCCAACTACACAAGAGGTGACCCTACACATGGACATCACCGGATGGTCAATACCAAAATAAGATTGATTATATTCTTTGCAGCTGAAGATGGAGAAGCTCTATACAGTCAGCAAAAACAAGACCTGGAGCTGCCTATGGCTCAGACCATCAGCTCTGTATTGCAAACAAGTAAAGTTGCTCAGTCGTGTCTGACTCTTTGCGACCCCATGGACTGTAGCCCACCAGGCTCCTCCATCCATAGAATTTTCTAGGCAAGAGTACTGGAGTGGGTTGCCATTTCCTTCTCCAGGAGATCTTCCCAACCCAGGGATAGAACCTGGGTCTCCTGCATTTCAGGCAGATGCTTTACCCTTTGAGCCACCAGGGAATCCCTGTATTGCAAAACTCAGGCTTAAATTGAAGAAAGTAGGGGAAATTGCTAGGCCATTCAGATATGACCTAACTCAAATCCTTTATGATTATACAGCAGAGGTGACAAATAGATTCAAGGGATTAGATCTGGTAGACAGAGTGCCTGAAGAACTGTGGATGGAAGTTTCTAACCATTGTACAGAATGTGGTGAACAAAACCATCCCCAAGAAAAAGAAATGCAAGAGGGCCAAGTGGTTGTCTGAGGAGGCCTTACAAATAGTTGAGAAAAGAAGATAAGTGAAAGGCAAAGGAGAAAAGGAAAGATATATCCAGCTGAAGGCAGGGTTCCAGAGAATAGCAAGGAGAGATAAGAAGGCCATCTTGAATGAATAGTGCAAAGAAATAGAGGGGGAAAATAGGGTGGGAAATACTAGAGATCTCTTCAAGAAAATTGGAGATATCAAGGAAACATTTCATGCAAGGATGGGCACAATAAACTACAGAAATGGTAAGAACCTAACAGAAGCAGAAGATACTAAAAAGAGGTGGCCAGAATACACAGAAGAGCTGTACAAAAAAGCTTTTAATGACCCAGATAACCACAATCACTCACCTAGAGGCAGACATCCTGGAGTGTGAAGTCAAGTGGGTCTTAGGAAGCATTACTAGGAACAAAACTAGTAGAGGTGATGGATCACAACAAACTGTGAAAAATTCTTCAAGAGATGGGAATACCAGTCCACCTTACCTGCCTCCTGAGAAACCTGTGTACAGGTCAAGAAGCAACAGCTAGAACCATGGACATGGAACATGGTTTTGAACAATGGACTGGTTCAAAATTGGGAAAGGAGTATGACAAGGCTGTATATTGTCACTGTGCTTATTTAACTTATACACAGAGTACATCATGCAAAATGCCAAGTTGGATGAATCACAAGCTGGAATCAAGATTGCCGGGAGAGATATCAACAATTGCACCACTCTAATGGCAGAAAGCAAAGAGGAACTAGAATTTCTTGATGAGGGTGAAAGAGGAGAGTGAAAAGGTTTGCTTGAAATTCAACATTCCAAAAACAAAGATCATGGTATCCAGTCCCATCACTTCATGGCAACTAGATGGGGAAAAAGTGGAAGCAGTGACAGATTTTGTTTTCTTGGGCAACAACAATGATATTTACCAACTTTTCATGTTCCTGTTGACCATATGTATATTGTCTTTGGGGAAATGTCTATTTAGGTCTTCTGCCTTTTTTTTATTGAGTTGTTAATTTTTTTGATATTGATTTGTATGAGCTGTTTGTATATTTTAGAAATTAAGCTCCTGTCATTTTCATCATTTGCAAATATTTACTCCCAATCCATAGGTTCTCTTTTCATTTTATTTATGGTTTCCTTTGCTATGCGGTATTTTAAGTTTGATTAGACCTCATTAGTTTTGTTTTTTTTTTTTTTTTTTGCTTTTAATTCTTTTGCCTTTGGAGACTGATCTGAGAAAGTATTCCTATGATTTATGTCAGAATGTTTGCCTATGTTCTCTTCTAGGAGTTTTATGGTATCATATCTTATATTCAAGTCTTTAAGCCATTTGAGTTTATTTTTTATTGTGCTGTGAGGGCATGTTCTAACTTCACTGATTTATATGTGACTGTCCAACTTTCCCAACTCCACTTGATGAAGAGACTCTCCCTTGTATATTCTTGCCTTCTTTATCAAATATTAATTGACTGTAGGTGTGTGGGTTAATTTCTAGGGTGTCTATTCTGAGAATTGACACTTTAATAATACTTTCATCCCATGAACACAATGTATCTCTCTATTTATTCAGGTCTTTAATTTCTCTCAGTGGTGCTTATTAGCTTTCATTGCACAGGTCATTCATATGCTTTGTTAGATTTATACCTAAATTCTTCATATTTTATGACATTGTAACTGTAAATTTTTTAATTTTTTTCAATTGCTCATTACTAAGATATAGAAATTTAGTTGGTTTTTGTATATTAATCTGGTATCCTGCAATTTGGCCAAACTCAGTTATTTTTTCCAATATTCTTTGTAAAAATCATAGGATTTTCAACATATATGAGCATATCATCTGCAAAGAAGGGCAATTTTGATTACTTTTCCTTTCCAGTCAATATGGATACCTATTATTTCTTGGGCTTTATTCATTTGATTTGTTTTATTGGTTTATTATTTTTATTGCGCTGTCTAGAATTTCCAGTGCAATGTTGAATGGAAATGATGAGAGCAGACATCTTTGTCTTGTTCTTGACCATAAGAGAAGACATTTAGTCTTTCACCATTAACTATGATGCTGTGGCTATAGGTATTTCATGAATGCCATCTAAACCAAAAGGTTTAACCAATTGTTTTTAATTTTAAGAGCAATACAGTAAAATACTTCTGACAGTGCAGTTGACTGTATTCTGAAATACTTTCTTGCTTCATAAACCAATATGCTGGATAAGCTACAACCAGTTTCCTTATATATGCACAGCTGACATTGCAAGAAAATAAAGGAAGTCAATCCCCAGGGGCTAAAATCAGAGTAACAGTGGAGCACAGAAGGCAGAAGAGTGCTAGGGTCATTTTCCAATCCCAGAAACCTTCCTATCTCAAGTATCACGATGATGATGACATGCAAATTCTTTTATCTATGGTGCTATTTCCTGAAATCCTATCTCTTTTACCCAACTTCCTAAAAGATATGAACTTGACTACATATCCCTCAAACTCATGTCCAAACTGCTTATCTTTCTTCTGCCTATGTCTCTTCTTCCTTCCACCCCAGTTATTGGCACCATGATTTGTGAGTCATCCATGATTCTTTTTACTTCTCTCACCCTTCCATATCTAAATGACTTTTTTGTTCAACCTTCTAAATATCAGTCAGTCACTCAGTCGTGTCTGACTCTTTGCAACCCCATGGACTGCAGCACATCAGGCTTCCCTGTCCTTCATCAACTCCCAGATCTTGCTCAAACTCAAGTCCATTGAGTTGGTGATGCTGTCCAACTATCTCATCCTCTGTCATCCCCTTCTCCTCCTGCCGTCAATCTTTCCTGGCATCTTTTCCACTGAGACAGTTCTTCACATTCGGTGACCAAAATATTGGAGTTTCAATTTCAGCATCAGTCCTTCCAATGAATATTCAGGGTTGATTTCCTTTAGGATGGACTGATTGGATCACCTTGCAGTCCAAGGGACTCCCAAGAGTCTTCTCCAACACCACAATTCAAAAGCATCAATTCTTTGGCACTCAGCTTTCCTTATAGTCCAACTTTCACATCCATATATGACTAATGGAAAAACCATAGCTTTGACTAGATGGTCCTTTGTTGGCAAAGTAATGTCTCTGCTTTTTAATATGCTGTCTAGGTTGGTCATAGGTTTTCTTCCAAGGAACAAACATCTTTTAATTTCATGGCTGCAATCATCATCTGCAGTGATTTTGGAGCCCCCCAAAATAAAGTCTGACACTGTTTCCATTGTTTCCCCATCTCTTTGCCATGAAGTTATGGGACTGGATGTCATGATCTTAGTTTTCTGAATGTTTTCAGCCAACTTTTTCACTCTCCTCTTTCACTTTCATCAAGAGGCTCTTTAGTTCTTTGCTTTCTGCCATAAGAGTGGTGTCATCTGCATATCTGAGATTATTTATATTTCTCTTGGCAATCTTGATTCCAGCTTGTGCTTCATCCAGTCCAGCATTTTACATGATGCACTCTGCATATAAGGTGACAATATCCAGCCTTGACATACTCCTTTTCCTATTTGGAACCGGTCTGTGGCTCCATGTCCAGTTCTAACTATTGCTTTTTTACCTGCATACAGCTTTCTCAGGAGGCAGGTCAGGTGGTCTGGTGTTCCCATCTCTTTCAGAATTTTCCACAATTTGTTGTGATCCACACAGTCAAAGTCTTTGGTGTAGTCAATAAAGCAGAGATAGATGTTTTTCTGGAACTCTCTTGCTTTCTTGATGATCCAACGGATGTTGGCAATGTGATCTCTGGTTCCTCTGCCTTTTCCAAATCCAGCTTGAACATCTGGAAGTTCATGGTTCACATACTGTTGAAGCCTGGCTTGGAAAATTTTGAGAATTACTTTGCTAGCATGTGAGATGAGTGCAACTGTGCGGTAGTTTGAACATTCTTTCAGTTCAGTTCAGTCGCTCAGTCGTGTCCAGCTCTTTGTGACCCCATGGACTGCAGCACACCAGGTTTCCCTGTCCATCACCAACTCCTAGAGTTTACTCAAACTTATGTGCATTAAGTTGGTGATGCCGTCCAACCATCTCATCCTCTGTCGTCCTCTTCTCCTCCCACCTTCAATCTTTCCCAGAAATAGGGTCTTTTTAAATGAGTCAGTTCTTCACATCAGGTGGCCAAAATATTGGCATTTCAGCTTCAGCATCAGTCCTTCTTTGAACATTCTTTGGCATTGCCTTTCTTTGGGATTGGAATGAAAAACTGACCTTTTCCTGTCCTGTGGCCACTACTGATATCTAAATATCACTCAAGTGCATTTCTTCATGTTCATATTCATTGCTACTACCTTTCTTCAAGTCACCGTTTTCCAACTGAACTGCTGCAATTGCCTCCTATACAGTTCTGTGCAGCCTGGGCAGCTCTTGTCAATCTATCTTCGACAGTGCTACCAGATTCATAACTTACAAACTGATGTCATTCTCTATTGCACATAAAGTTTAATCCCCTAAAGTTTTCATATAATGGGATGTATTATCTGAGCTCTCACTACCTCTCAAGCCTCATTCCTTCCTTCCATACCCTGAAAGTGTTAGTCACTCAGTTGTGTCTGACTCTGCATACCAGGTTCCTCTGTCCATGGACTTTTCATGGCAGGAATATTGGAATGGGTTGCCATTCCCTTCTCCAGGGGATCTTCTCAACTCAGGGATTGAACCCAGGTCTACTGCATTGCAGGCAGATTCTTTACCATCTGAGTCACCAGGGAAACCCCTACTCTTCAGTTATCTTGAGTGCCATGTGTGTGCATGCATACTAAGTGGCTTCAGTTGTGTCCAACTCTTTGTGATCCCAGAGACTATAGCCCACCAGGTTTCTCTGTCCATGAGATTCTACAGGCAAGAATATTGGAGTGGGTTGCCTTGACCTCCTCCAGGAGATCTCCACCCAGGTCTCAAACTAGGGTCTCCTGCATTGGCAGGTGGGTTTGAAACCAAGAAAAGTTAATTTTTAATTTACACCAGATCTACTTCTGTGACTTTAACCCTTTTTTGTCATTGTAAACATACATAATGGCCTGCCTCAAGGAGATAACCTGAGCCACCCACCTGTGAAGGACTATAAGGAAGTAAAACTAACACATTCTACTGCCTGAGCCTTGCCTTTCTAGGAGACATTTGCAAGGAATGAGTAGTCTTTTTACTTTGTTTCCTCACCTCCCCCAATCTCTGATTCATAAAAGAACCTGGCAACCAGGCACTGGTAAGATGGTTACTTGCAGGTGCTACCATCTTCTCAGTCAGCTGGCTCCAACATTTAAGTCTCTTCCTTGCCTCAACACCTCATCTTGGGGACTCATTGGCCTGTTGTACAACAAGCGGAGTGAGCTTGAACTCTGTAACAATTTAGCCTAGCCAGTTAGGAGCCTTGTGCTCATGGCTAGCCAGCCCTGAACAGGGATTATTGGGACAAGATCCTAGTAGTTCCTGGGATCATTCGTCCTGAGGTTTTTTGCTTCAAGATTCCCTGAAGCAGCACTGGCTGCCCCCAGCTTTTGGCAGTTGAGACAAGGAACCAGCAAACTTCTATGATTCGACAGACTCAATTTCATTTGTGCTGTGCTGTGCTTAGTCACCCAGTCATGTCTGATCATGTCTGATTTTTTGCAACCCCATGGACTGTAGCCCACCAGCCTCTTCTGTCCATGGGGATTCTCCAGACAAGAATACTGGAGTGGGTTCCCATGCCCTCCTCTAGGGGATCTTCCCAACCCAGGGATTGAACCAAGGTCTCCCTCATTGCAGGTAGATTCTTTACTGTCTGAGCCACCAGGGAAGTCCCATTTGTAGGGTAAGTCTACCCAGTTTGATAGCTGGTTCAGCTGGTTTACTTGTTTCGTGTGCCCTTTTGTGAGCTGACAGGCTCAGTTTCGGAGGGTAAGTCTCTCTGGTGTGCACACTGGCAACATATTTTCCCCTCAATTTGGGCTTTCCCTTTATGGGACAAGCCAATTTGGTTGGGGTACACTGTTGGAGAGGGGAAGTGTTTTGGGGCTCTACCCTGAACCGGTTCATTTGGGAACTAGTTCTTGTGGGGCAAGCCCACCTTAGTTGGAATTAGCTCAGTTGTTTTGTAGGGTAAATTTATTTACCTGATTTTGGAATTGGCTCTGTTGGAACCAGTTCACTGGGGAGCTAGTTTTTGTGGAGTTTGGTAGCCTAGCTGGAATTAGTTCATTTGTTTTGTAGGGTAAACTTATTTACCTGATTGGGGGAATTGGTTCATCTGTGCATCAATGCTGAAATTGTGCTGCTTTTGTTAGAATCTGTCTGCATCTTTTGTGTTTGGGTGTTATAAAGTTTATTAAAATGGGAAATATTTCATTTATCCTGAAGGAAAGATCTTTGGGGTGCATATTAGTTTGTTAAGATCAGAAGAGCAGTGACCCCTGAATGGCTCACAGTTAAACAATTTGGCAGTCAGAAGTGCTTTATAAAGGAGAGGAACATTCTGATAAAGAACAGACCCAGGGGTTCCCTTGGACTCGAGACGTCCAACTCTAATTTCCCTTACAGGAGCCCAGGGTAACTGACACTGGGGAACAAGTTGATTGACTCTCTAATAGATACTACTCTCCTTTGTAAATGAAGTGCTCAAATAGCCTTTTTCCCCAGAACAGCTTGACATCATGGTCCCACTGGGGCCTTTTGGACCTTGTCCAATCTGGGGAGCCTCAGGTCCCATCTGAGGGGGGCTTTGGCTCCAATTGGGGTGTTCTCCCTGTGAAGAGAAACTCTGTTTACAAGGAGCTTTGGAGAAAGGTCATTGATCTAATGGGACTGGGAAGTCATGTTAATGTGACTTTTCAGCTGGTTAGGTTTTGGTTTATTCTGGTTACTTTGGTAATATGCAGACATCTGGTACTAACTGCTTCCTCTACACTTTCCTCTAGAGTTTTCTCATTTCTTTCTCCTCAAACAATCTGTGAACAGGCCAGTAGCTGTGGAAACCACTGAGGAACTCTGTCCAGGGTTACTCTCTGGTGTGTTCCATAGGCCTACAGCTCACTGTGCCCCAGAAGCTGCCATCCAAGTGGGTAAGGATTCTTCTTTCCTCTTCCTCCCTTAAGCTGGTAACCAGGCCAGTTGAATTACAGGGTGGATTCCTCAGTCTGTCTTCCCTATCTCTCCTGTTGCCTTTGCCTCTTTTCCTCTCAGTCCAGATTGATTTGTGGGAGCCTGAGTGTTGCCTCTGGGCCCTCCACAGAGGCCTTCTCCCTCAGGCTGGAGGCGGAGGAGTGACATTTTTCAACATGGGTGGATAGATGTGTCAGTCCTTGTTGGGGAGGCCACCCAGTTATTTTGGGAAGGAGGGAAAAACAAAACTGTCCTTGGCTTACAAATGTAGTCTTTACAGGACCACAAGGGTGGCTCCAAAAACCATTTCAGTAAGTCAGTCAGTTCAGTCCCTCACTCGTGTCTGACTTTTTGTGACCGCACACCAGACTTCCCTGTCCATCACCAACTCCCATAGCTTACTCAAACTCATGGGCATTGAGTCAGTGATGCCATCCAACCATCTTCTGTCCCCTTCTCTTCCTTCCTTCAATCTTTCCCAGCATCAGGGCCTTTTCCAATGGGTCAGTTCTTCCCATTAGGTGGCCAAAGTATTGGAGTTTCAGCTTCAGCATCAGTCCTTCCAATGAATATTCAGGGTTGATTTCCTTTAGGATTGACTGGTTGGATCTCCTTGCAGTCCAAGGGACTCTCAAGAGTCTTCTCCAACACCACAGTTCAAAAGCATCAATTCTTTGGCACTCAGGTTTCTTTATGGTTCAACTCTCACATCCATACATGACTACTGAAAAACCATGGCTTTGACTAGATGGACTTTTGTTGGCAAAGTGATGTCTCTGCTTTTTAATAGTCTGTCTAGGTTGGTTGTAACTTTTCTTCCAAGGAGCAAGCATCTTTTAATTTCATGGCTGCAGTCACCATCCACAGTGATTTTGGAGCCCAAGAAAATAAAATCTTTCATTGTTTCTATTTTTTCCCCTTCTATTTGCCATGAAGTGATGGGAATGGATGCCATAATCTTAGTTTTTTGAATGCTGAGTTTTAAGCCAGTTGGTTCACTCTCCTCTTTCACCTTCATCAAGAGGCTTTTTAGTTCCTCATCACTTTCTGCCATTAGAGTGGTATCATCTGCATGTATGAGGTTATTGATATTTCTCCTGGCGATCTTGATTCCAGCTTGTGCTTCATCCAGGCCAGCATTTCATGTGATGAACTCTGCATATAAGTTAAATAAGTAGGGTGACAATATACAGCCTTGAAGTACTCCTTTTCCAATTTGGAACCAGTCTATTGTTCCTTGTTCAGTTCTAACTGTTGCTTCTTGACCTGCATACAGATTTCTCAGGAGGCAGGTAAGGTGGTCTGGTATTCCCATGTCTTTAAGAATTTTTTATCTTTGGTTCTTCTTTGACTTTTTATCTCTGATTCCTCTACCTTTTCTAAATCCAGCTTGTACATCTGGAATTTCCCAGTTCACGTACTGCTGAAGCCTAGCTTGAAGGATTTTGAGCATGCCCACATCCAAGGGCGAAGGAGAAGCAGCAGCAAAATGGTAGGAGGGGCTTAATTGAGCTTAAAATCAAACCCCACACCCTCCAGAGTTGCTTTCAGTGCACAAACAAAACCTTGTGTGCACCAAAACCCAGGAAAAGGAGCAGTGCACCCCACAAGAGACTGAGCCAGACCTGCCTGTGACTGTTTTGCCTTTAAGTAATGTGTATTCGCTTTTGAGATCTCTGGTTACTTTGATTAAGGAGTAAGTATTATCCAAGTCCCTTTGTCAGTTGATCAGGTTTAATTAACCATGACTTTGAAGTCTTGTCATTTATAGATACTTTCGTACTTTGATGCTGTACAGAAAGGGCTTCATTACCAAGGAGATTCACAGGAAGTCTGTGGAAGCAGTTGCAGCAGTTCCATATCAAAATGATGACTGTGTAAAGATTCCAGCCCATACAGATTAAAACAAGGAGCTCTCCTGCCCCTGGGGCCCCTAGACCAGGTATCTTGAGACTTTTGCTCCCTGACAGGCAGGGTAGATGCTCCACTCAGCCTTAGAGCAATTACAGAAGGTAGAGCTTTACCACTCTGCTTTCCATAAGAATATGGGAATAAAATCGTATGGGGGGAGGGGAGAATGAAACAGAACGAAATGGGGCAGGGCACAATCTTTGAAAGAATGATATAACCCAAGGACATTACATATGCTGAACATAAACAAATAGATCCAGGATGGTGGACTAGTTAATTTCCACTAGCTTTTGAGCCTCAATATACACTCTGTAACATATCAGCAAGCTAAGTGATAAACTCCCAAGAGGGTAGAGGCCCAATTAAATGCAAAGAAACTTTTAGAAATATATGTTATAGGATCTCTCCAGATATTCAGCAACTTAAAAGTTAAAATTGTGGTAACAAGTGATAAAAGTGTTTTGTATAGGGTTAGTCAGGATTGACTAAGGTTTAAAACAAGTTTAATTGAGTAAATGAAACTTTAAGCTAATGTAAAACATACATTTGTCTTTTTTCTCTCTTAAAACAAATTTTATTTTATTTTATTTTATTTTTTTATTCCCTCTAACCGTGTTCTCTCAGCGAAAATCCTCGGGGTGGAACCAAGACAGTCGGTGAAGTTGTTACAGCTGGAGAGACAGAGGACGAAAGAGAGGGAGGCTTCTATATTTTTAAAGACTTACATGCCTAAAACAAATTTTATAAAGATGTCAAACTGCCTTTTGATAATAGAGTTCAAGTTTATTTAACCTGTATTTGTCTTCAAAATCTATTTTTGCTTTGGCTAAGTTTCACAGTGACCCATGGTTCAGTTATATTTTAAAATGTTACCTTGTGCTCCTTTGACAAGGCTTCCAAAATCAAATTATAATAAAGTTCCTTTGACCTCCAGCTTTTGGGGTGCTTCAAATGGGCCCCTGAGGAACCCTAAATGGAGATATTAAACTAATCAGGTTCATTTGGTATGTTAAACTACGAGGGAAGTGTTGTCAAATGAATAACACACTTATTAGTTATATAGAACTGAGCACACGTGTTCCCAATCCTGAACCCATGTAAAGTAAAAAATAAAAATAAAAAAAAATAAAAAATAGAACTGAGTAAACTGGTAAACATGGTTGTAATTTTTATAGTCTCTATCTCAAAGGATTACTGGTTTAAATTTGCATTTTCCAGGTGTAAGAAAAAAAAACAACTTCTCCTTCAATTAATTATGACTTGCAATAAATAGTTTGGTAGATTATGCCTTTTGGAACATTTATCTTTTTCTTTCTACCTGGTTGATCTTGCCAGTAACATATGTATGTGCTTAGTTGCTCATTCATATCCTACTCTTTGTGACCCCATGGACTGCAGCATGCCAGGCTCCTCTATCCATGGGGATTCTTTAGGCTAGAATTCTGGAGTGGGTTGCCATGCCATCCAGGGGATCTTCCCTTCCCAGGGATCGAACCCAGGTCTCCAGCATTGCAGGTGGATTCTTTACCAACTGAGCCACCAGGGAAGCCAATAACATATGCTTATCTCAAATATTAAGCTGTGCATAAGTGTGCATGGCCAGTACAATGAAACTGCAGATAGCTCATTAAGTTAGTTATGGCTCCTCTAGTCACTCGATTATTATAACTGGACTACAGCTAGTTATACTAATCATTAGTTAGATCTGTTTTTTGTTTTCAAATCATGCTTTGTGTCTCCATGCTGCACTATGTCATTGTCTGTATTACTTATATCCTGTATAACTTGTAAGATTGCTGTTCTTACAGTAACCAATGTGTAAATCAGGCCTCCAACAAAACTTCTATGACTAAACATTTTTGAGGAAATAATTGTAATAGTATGATTCTAGGTATGGGAAGAAGCAACAAGGGAAAATGTCTCCTGGATTATAGTTAGAAAGAATCCAGAGAATTTGGATAATTTTAATTATTGATGGGACCTGGTCCAAAATTTAACACCTGGAGTGACATGTTAAGAATTTTTCTTTTTTTTTTTTAATTTTATTTTATTTTTAAACTTTACAATATTGTATTAGTTTTGCCAAATATCGAAATGAATCTGCCACAGGTATACCCGCGTTCCCCATCCTGAACCCTCCTCCCTCCTCCCTCCCCTACCCTCCCTCTGGGTCGTCCCAGTGCACCAGCCCCAAGCATCCAGTACCGTGCATCGAACCTGGACTGGTGACTCATTTCATACATGATATTATACATGTTTCAATGCTATTCTCCCAAATCTTCCCACCCTCTCCCTCTCCCACAGAGTCCATAAGACTGATCTATACATCGGTGTCTCTTTTGCAGTCTAGTACACAGGGTTATTGTTACCATCTTTCTAAATTCCATATATATGTGTTAGTATACTGTATTGGTGTTTTTCTTTCTGGCTTACTTCACTCTGTATAGTAGGTTCCAGTTTCATCCATCTCATTAGAACTGATTCTAATGTATTCTTTTTAATGGCTGAGTAATACTCCATTGTGTATATGTACCACAGCTTTCTTATCCATTCATCTGCTGATGGGCATCTAGGCTGCTTCCATGTCCTGGCTATTATAAACAGTGCTGCGATGAACATTGGGGTACACATGTCTCTTTCCCTTCTGGTTTCCTCAGTGTGTATGCCCAGCAGTGGGATTGCTGGATCATAAGGCAGTTCTATTTCCAGTTTTTTAAGGAATCTCCACACTGTTCTCCATAGTGGCTGTACTAGTTTGCATTCCCACCAACAGTGTAAGAGGGTTCCCTTTTCTCCACACCCTCTCCAGCATTTATTGCTTGTAGACTTTTGGATCACAGCCATTCTGACTGGCGTGAAATGGTACCTCATAGTGGTTTTGATTTGCATTTCTCTGATAATGAGTGATGTTGAGCATCTTTTCATGTGTTTGTTAGCCACCTGTGTGTCTTCTTTGGAGAAATGTCTATTTAGTTCTTTGGCCCATTTTTTGATTGGGTCATTTATTTTTCTGGAGTTGAGCTGTAGGATTTGCTTGTAGAATTTTTCGACTGAACTGAGATGAGCCTCCCAGTGGCATGTGACAAATGATGGTCATGAAATGTTTCCAAATAATGGTCATTCATAACCAAGAGGGGAAGATATGAGAAATGAGATCAGCAATTGCAACCCTTCAATGTGAGCCAGTGAGCCCTGAGAAAGGGGAATGCCTGCCACATGGCAGTCATTATACTGCAGCCACTCCTACCACTTCCTATGCTGAACCTCGAGGAAACCCTGAGAATGCAGGATTACAGGCCCCAGTTAGCTAAGGTATATAAGATATGATTTAATGAGCTCTGACTCTTGCATCTTCCCACGCATCAAAGTGAAAGTCACTCAGTAGTGCCTGACTCTTTGTGACCCAAAGAGTCCCTATTTGGATTGTATAGTCCATTGGGATTCTCCAGGCCAGAATACTGGAGTGGGTAGCCTTTTCCTTCTCCAAGAGATCTTCCCAACCCAGGGATTGAACTGGGGTCTCCTGTATTTCAGATGGATTCTTTATCAGCTGAGCCACCAGGGAAGCCCCTTCCTGTGCATAAAAAGTGCTAAATGTTTTAGCTTGAGATGCTGCCTTTTATGTTTGAAGTTCAATATTTCTAAGTCTACTGGTGTAAAGTAGACACTTTTCCAAGAGGAACAAAGGAAGACAAGTCTCAACATTTAAAAACACCAGCATCAGTGGCAGGCACTCCCAGGAAGATCCATCTGACAAGCAAAATGGCCCCCTTTCTCCCACAAGTTTGTGGGATGGACACTGAGATGGGGGAATTGTAACCAGGAAGGGTTAATTTTAAATTTACACTGCATCTGCTACTGTGACTTTAACCCTTCTCTATTATTATAAACATACATAATATCTTGCTTCAGGGACACAACCTGAGCAGCCCACCTGTGAAGGACTATGGTGGTGGTGGTGGTAGTGGTTTAGTCGCTAGATCATGTTCGACTCTTGCGACCCCATGGACTGTAGCACGTCAGGTTCCTCTCTCCATGAGATTCTCCAGGCAAGAATATTGGAGTGGGTTGCCATTTCCTTTTCCAGGGGATCTTCCCAACCCAGGAATCAAACCTAGGTCTCCTGCATTGCAGGCAGATTATTTCCCAACTGAGCTGTAAGGGAAACCCCATGAAGGACTGTAAGGAAGTGAAATTAACACATTCCCCTGCCTGAGGTTTGCCATTCTAGGGGACATTTGCAAGGACTGAATAGTCTTTTTATTTTGTTTCCTCATCTCCCCCCATCTCTGATCCATAAAAGAACCTGGCAACCAGGCCCTGATAAGAGTGGTTACTTTGAGGTGCTAGCTGGCCATCTCTCTGTCAGTTGGCTCCCCCATTAAAGTCTCTTTCTTGCCTCAACATCTCATCTCAGACTAATTGGCCTGTCATGCAGAGAGCAGAGAAAGCTCGGACTCAGTAACAGGTTCTTTACCACCAACGCCACCTGGGAAGCCCCTTGAATGCCATACCATTTCCCAAACATTTTATGGTCTGTCTTACTTTTGTATTTTTGAGCTGCTCCCCCTACTCACCTCTCTCTTGTTTCACCTAGTTAACCAAATTCTGTAGATTCTTCAAGACTCAGATCAAATATCACCAGAAAGAAACATTTCCTGACACCGCTTTTCTAGAGTCTGTCCTATATACTTCCAGCAGTTACGTTAACATAGTTACAAGAAGTAGATTCCTTATTAACTTCTGTTCTTGCCTGTTGGCTTCACAAGAACAGAGTCCCTAAGACAGTAGTAATCCAAAACTAAACATTTTAAATAAATTAATTAATGAAAGATTTGCTTGACATTTCAAAGGCAGAAATGCTATGGTGGAGCAGGAATAAGATAGTATTAATTCAACAATACTCTTTTGAGTATTTACTTCTCCCTTAGAGTCTGGCAAAGTAAAGATGAATAAGATACAAGCTTTGCCCTCAGGAAGTTAATTGTCCAGTAGGAAATGAGATGAAGAGCAGGGCTCTAGCAGGGACAGATCCAAGCTCAGTAAAGAAGCATATAGTGCTTAACAAGCACTAATAATTTTTAAATGGAGCAAAAGAAACTAGAACAACTCACTAGTGGACTGGTTTTTTTTTTTCAACCTTTAATCCACTCTTCTTTTAAAAATATTTCCAGACTACATATATTTGAAAAGAAAAATGTTTCCTAAAAGCAATCACTACCAGGAAGCCAAAAGCAATTTGAAATAAAATGTATTAACTGCTCTGAGATTCATTATCAAAGAGTCAAGGTTTGAAGTAGGAAAGGCTGGAGAAAGGGAAAAAGGGGAAGGAAGAGAAGATGAATTAGATATTCAGTAACAAACCACCAGAATCTATTATTTGGCATCATTTGGTCCCCAAAACACAAAGCCCAGGTACTTGACCTGATTCTTGTACTTTTCTGATGATTGTGATAGTCAAGTCCAAGTTAGAGAATAACTAGAGAGGCTAGATTCACCTTTTTTAAGAAGAGTATAGTTTGAAGGATCACTAGTTAGGTGGCGTAGTGGTAAAGAATCCACCTACCAATGCAAGAGATGCAGGAGACATGGGTTCTATCCCTGGGTCCAGAAGATCCCCTGGAGGAGGAAGTGGCAACCTACCCCAGTTTTCTTGCCTGGAAAATTCCATGGACAGAGGTGCCCGGTAGGCTTCAGTCCATGGGGTCACAAAGAGTCAGACACAAATGAGCACACACAAGCACACATAATTTGAAGGAAGTCATTCCTTCACTTGAGTACTAATCCTTCAGTTCAGTTCAGTTCAGTCACTCAGTCGTGTCCGACTCTTTGCGACCCCATGAATTGTAGCATGCCAGGCCTCCCTGTCCATCACCAACTCCAGGAGTTAACTCAGACTTACGTCCATCGAGTCAGTGATGCCATCCAGCCATCTCATCCTCTGTCGTCCCCTTATCCTCCTGCCTTCAATCTTCCCAGAATCAGGGTCTTTCCAATGAGTCAGCTTTTCACATCAGGTGGCCAAAGTATTGGAGCTTCAGCTTCAGCATCAGTCTTTCCAGTGAATATTCAGGGTTGATTTCCTTTAGGATTGACTGGTTTGATCTCCTTGCTGTCCAAGGGACCTAAATCTTCTCTAGCACCACAAGTCAAAAGCCTCAGTTCTTCAGTGCTCAACCTTTTTAATTTCAGTTCAGTTCAGTCACTCAGTCGTGTCTGACTATTTGAGACCCCATGAACCGCAGCACACCAGGCCTCCCTGTCCATCACTAACTCCCAGAGTCTACCCAAATCCATGTCCATTGAGTCAGTGATGCCATCCAACTATCTCATCCTCTATCATCCCCTTCTCCTCCTGCCCTCAATCTTTCCCAGCATCAGGGTCTTTTCAAATGAGTCAGCTCCTCGCATCAGGTAGCCAGAGTATTGGAGCTTCAGCTTCAACATCAGTCTTTCCAATGAACATCCAGGACTGATCCTCTTTAGGATGGACTGGTTGGATCTCCTTGCAGTCCAAGGGACTCTCAAGAGTCTTCTCCAACACCCATGCATTGAGATATGAGGCTCTTCCAGCCCAGTCATGCTTTAGTCACCTTTTATTTTTCACAGATGCTTCCCTCTTGCTCTCCTACCTCTCTGATCCAGCTTCTGCTCATAGAGGACTCTAACAACTCCATCATCCACTTGTGATATAAGCAATTTCACAGGAAATTATGTATTTATTCAGTCTACCCCCATCTCCAACCTGCTACACAAACACACACATCACTAACCAGGGTGCTACAAAAAGAAAAATAACAAAAAAGCTGAAAAAACTCAGTTGATTACTATATCAGCCTTGCAGGAGGAAATGGCAACCAACTCCAGTGATCTTGCCTGGAAAATCCCAAGGACAGAGGAGCCTGATGGGCTAAAGTTCATGGTGTCGCAAAGAGTCAGACACAGCTGAGTGACTAAACAAACTATACTCAGCCAATTCACCATAAGAAAGGGATAAGTGCTTCCTCCCATCCCCAAATTATTCAAACATTTTTGATATGCCAGATGATCCACAAAGTAAAATCTCCAGAGAGCCTATAATCAAGTCAGGATGCACAAAAGCAATAAATAGAAGACAGCATTCTTCCTGAAGCATGGACTCTTTGTATACAGTGCTATGCTGATTTTGCTATGTAATTCCTCAAGCTTTCCCAGAAAAATCCAAAGGGATATCAAGAACCAGCTCTTCGTTGCCTGTCAGGGCAATATCTTGGCCTTCTCCATTATATTGATATTACGTGAACTGGACTAGACAGTTGCAAGCTCTACTGCAGTATTTCTAGAATGACCAGCTAGATGTAAAATCAGAAAAAATAAAATGTGAAAATGTGTAATCGACCTGGAAGAGTGGGATCTCTGAGTCATATCATATAGTCTGATGGATTGCTGAGGACTTCCCAGTGGTGTCCTCAATCACAAATGGGGCCCTCCCACCATATGAAGAGTCCAGAAATTCTTTGTGCTTGCTATTTTACTCCCCATGTTGCTCATACCCCCACAATCTTATTAAAAACAGCTCCCAGTTCAGAAAAAAAGGGGAACTTCTAAGTCTAAATGAACCCAGATACTCAAGCCATCTATAGCCAGTATAAAGTGGCCATGACAAAATAGCGTATTGGGACATAAACCTATTTATTTTCCTTTTCCGTGCTTCATTGAATTTTACCTGAGAACTTCTCCTTCCCCAGCCAAGATGCTAGACATGAATCACCCATGGCTTTAGGGGAAGTTGTCAGAATGTAACCAGAGAATAAAGGTGTCAAAATCTTGGCTCTAGAGGTTTTCAAAAGCCAGAGGTTAGGTGTAAGACAAAGAAAATTTGGAAGTATTTGTAACCTACTTTTCTTGTCCTGCCCCAGATTCCATAGACTAGAGAGAAAATAAAGGAGGGAGCACAGGGAAAGAAGTGGAGTCAGAAGGGAAGGAATGTGAAACTTGACAGAAGGAAAATCCATGAGTGGCCAACACCATAAAGCCATGTGCCAAGGAGCCCATTGCTCACTGATCAACTGTTCAGCAGAAACAATGCCTGGCTACAACCATTCAGCAGTCCAGACTCTTGAATTCCTGGGCACCTGGACAAGGTGGGATAATAAAGAACCATCTTGAGCTGTCTCATGGAATGACTGTTGAAATACCCATTGCTATAAGGTTTACTCATTTTTATTGGAAGATAATTGCTTTACAATACTGTGTAGGTTTCTGCCATATATCAACATGAATCAGCTACAGGTATACATATGTCCCCTCCCTCCTAAACCCCCTCCCATCTGCCTCTTCATTCCACCACTCTAGGTTGTCACAAAGCAATGGGTTGAGTTTCCTGCGTCACATAGTAAATTTCCACTTGCTATCTATTTTACATGTGTTAGTGTGCATGTTTCCATGCTATTCTCTCAATTTGTCCCACCCACTCTTTCCCCCACTGTGTCCATAAGTCTCTTCTCTATGTCTGCATCTTCATTGCTACCCTGGAAATAGGTTCATCAGTACCATCTTTCTAGATTCCAATGTTTGGAATACAATGTTTTTTCTTTCTCTTTATTAGTTCAATCTGTATCATAGGCTCTAGGTTCACCCACCTTGGGCTTCCCTGATAGCTCAGTTGGTAAAGAATCCACCTGCAATGCAGGAGACCTGGGTTGGAAAGATCCACTGGAGAAGGGAAAGGCTACCCACTCCAGTATTCTTGGGCTTCCCTTGTGGCTAAGCTGGTAAAGAATCCACCTGCAATGCAGGAGATCTGGATTTTATGCCTGGGTTGGGAAGATTCCCTGGAGGAGGGAAAAGCTACCCACTCCAGTATTCTGGCCTGGAGAATTCCATGGACTGTATAGTTCATGGGGTTGCAAAGAGTTGGACATGACTGAGCAACATTCACTTTCACCCATCTCATTAGGACTGACTCAAATGCATCCTTTTTATATCTGAGTAATATTCCATTGTATACATGTACCACAATTTCTGTATCCATTCATCTGCCAATGGACATATAAGCTGCTTCCATGTCCTAGCTATTGTAAAAAGTGCTGCAACGAACATTGGGGTACATGAGTCTCTTTTAATTATGGTTTTCTCAGGGGATATGCACAGTAGTGGGATTGTTGGGTCATATGGTAGTTTTAGTCCTAGTTTTTTAAGTAATCTCCATACTGTTCTCCACAGTGGCTGTATCAATTTATATTCCTACCAAAAGTGCAAGAGACTTCTCTTTTCTACATATCCTCTCCAGCATTTATTACTCTTGATCTCAAGTTGTTATTACTATGGAGGCAAGTACCACCAGTTGATCCACTGGAATTATTGATATGTCAGAGTTAGTTGCTGCTGCTGCTGCTGCTAAGTCGCTTCAGTCGTGTCCGACTCTGTGCGACCCCATAGACAGCAGCCCACCAGGCTCCCCCGTCCCTGGGATTCTCCAGGCAAGAACACTGGAGTGGGTTGCCATTTCCTTCTCCAATGCATGAAAGTGAAAGTGAAGTCGCTCAGTTGTGTCTGACTCTTAGCAACCCCGTGGACTGCAGCCTACTAGGTTCCTCCATCCATGGGATTTTCCAGGCAAGAGTACTGGAGTAGGGTGCCATTGTCAGAGTTAGTTAGAAACCATCATATAGTCATACTCCTTTCATTCCTGGTATTGAATCCTGGTAGAACAACATGAATCCATCTGACACAGAATGCCACTAAAGCTGAGTCCATTAAAGCTGAGTTTTTTTTTTTAATGATCACACCTACTCAAATACTTGCTATTTGCAGATAACTTCCAAGTCTTTACTTCTTGCCTCCATATTTTAATTTATTCTATGACCCCATTTATTAGTCAGGGCCAGACAGGAAATGTATAACTCCTTCAAACTGTACTATTTGAGGAGGGCTTAATAAAGAGACTATTTGCTGATGTGTGGTCATGGTTAAAGGAAACCAGTGATGTTCCCTGGGAATGTTAGCTGCAGGAGCCCTTACTATCGCTATGTCTATTGCAGATGGGGACAGGCAATGGAAGACATTCAGCACAGACAATTTAAGAGTTAGAAATCCATGTAAGAACTTCCTGGAAAGCCTTTTTCCCTTAAAGAATCTCATGAAAGCTATAAATCCTCACAACAACAAAAATGTGCAAAGAAGTATAAATATTTGATTTTATATGACATCCTGCAATGTCCATGGCCTCTCCACAGTGTACGTACCTAGGGTATGTACCTAGGGTTCCATGGGTACAGGTTCAGAACCTCTCCCTCTGCCCACTCCAGAGAGGTTGTTCATAAAAATGTTATAGTTATTTCTATAGTTCTTATTTCCTTAACTTTTTTTTCCTACTATGTTTCCAGCAACTTAGATATCCCACAGGAAATCTTATACCTTTGGCCAACTATAAGTGAATCAACTGGGCCCTTTCTTTATTCAGATCAGCCTAATGTGAGCTATAACAGAGTATAAGCAGCAGAACTCTGAAGAAGCAGACAGAAAATGTAGGGCTGGCCATGTGATACAGGGTTACCTAGCAACACTGGCTGGGAGTCTCTCCTTCCTGAGCTTCTCAGCAGAGAGAAATGATTTTAAAAGTGTGTGTGTGAGAGAGTGAGACAGAGACAGAGAAGGGAGGGGAGAGGAGAAACAGAGAAAGGGACAGAAAGAGAGAGAGTGAAATGTAAAAACAAAGACAAGCAAAGGAGAGAATTTAGTAAACAAAGAAAAGAAGTGAGAGATAATGAAAAGGAATTCAGGGGAAAAGGGAAATGGAGCAGGTTCAAGAGGTGTGATGTAAGATGAACTCGACTGATGGGAAAAAGTGAGAAGCAAAGGCTGAAGGAAAGGAGGGTGTGAAGGGATGATGGAGTCAGCAGGAGAGGCCCCTTCTCCCAGCCCCTCACTGCTGGCTGCTGTGTTACTTTTACTTCACAATGGAAATTACCCAGTTTCTTTCCCTAACTGCAATTTTTTCTTTGTCAAATGCTCAGTTGCAGTGGCAGCATCAGAAATTCTTTAATTAAGTACTATTGGGTCCACAGCATTGCTTAGCCCAGTAAAGAGCCTCTTTTATGATATCCACAATGATGACTCAGCCCTGGAGCCCAGCTCTTTATGGTTTACCAAGTGCTTTCACAGCTGCCGTCTCCTGGGATCCTGATTGCAGCTCTGTGAGTTAGGGAGTGCAGGATTGTTAGACTTCAACTCTGCACATGAGGAAACTAAGGGTGCATAGCTAGGGCCCTGACTCCAAGCTCCAGGGCTGGGGCTTGGGACTGCTCTGTTGGACTTTCCAATCACATACTAAGTGCAGAGGACCTACAGGCAAAGTGCTGCTCCCTGAAGAGTTATTGCAAGTCTCAAGCCAATAAGGGGCTTCTCCTTTCATCTTCTTTCCTTCTAATGTGCAATGGTGTCCATCTCTATTTCCCAGAGCAGAGCTTAATTGGCCTGGGTGTACAGCCAGATTCTGACAACCTCTTGAGATACTCCTGGGCACTCATCATCTCAGGAAAGCTCTGCCTCTTTCATTTTCAGCATAACCACCAATGGCTACAAATCCTCTTGGGTAGGGGGAATGGATATTTGAGAGGAGCAATTGGTAACTGGAGCCAGAGGGTCTGCAGGATCAGGTAGAGTAGAAGAGTTGGCAGCTGCATGCCTTGGAGCAGTTTAGCCATTCCTGTTCCTTCCCAGGTCTCTCCAAAGCCTACAAGCTAGAATGGAGCCAAAATGAGCTGAAGTCTTCTGTTTGCACCAAGTTTCTCTCCTGCCAGTATCCCCCTTATCTGATCTATCCTGTACTTACTGAGGATTAAGTTTCTAAAAATGCCATTTACCTGCTCAGCAACCTTTAATGATTTCCCCATTCATTATGGTATTATTTCATCACCTTGGCACTCAACAGCCACTTAGTATTGTCCAAACCTTCCATTTCAGGTTAATATCTGCATTTTTCCTATATATAACACAAGAGTCTGACAAACCAGGCTATTTGCAGTTTCCAAACACAGTCCACAGCTCCCATCTATGTCTCTCTGCCTTCTATCCCCCTCCCAAATAGACCATATACCCCCTTTATGTCTCCACATAGCAGTTGCCTTTGTAATATGTCAACTAGGTTAAATTGAGCTACATTTCACACAATTACCTTCCTGCAGGTTACAGTGGGCCACAGGAGAGATTCTTACAGGAGATTTGGAAGGTGGAAGGAAAGCAGCTGCTCTTTTGTTGCTCGCACACGTCATCACTTGTATGCTGACTCACCTTGTTCACATAAAGCGGTAGCCAGGCCTGCAACTGCTCCACCTTCCTCTGGATCCTATTTCAGCTTCCCTGACTTCTGAACCATGTGTGTATTTAACTCAATGACAAAGGGCCAAATGTCTAACTTCTGTAGGACACTCACATCATCAAGGGCAGAGGCAATGAGAACTGATGCAGATTTTGGTCCACACTCTTGGGCTCCAGCTCATGCTTTTGGGTCCCAGCCTGTCCTTGCTCCCCCACCTTACATCCATCTTCTCTTCCTCATCACCCACCCTGTGCAGATACGAGTTTTACAAGTCACTTTGCTCCTGTGGGTCTCAGTTTTCTCACCAGTATAAATGGGGAAATTTTTCCAAATCTCTTATATCTAAGGATACTTCTAGCTCTAACATTCAAGATGTCAATATTCATGGCTTCTTATGGGAATTTAATCTCTGAAACAACAAAGACATTGAGCTTGGAACAAAGGCATTGAGTTGGAGATCTGGACTCCAACCTCAGCTCTGCCTCTCCATAGCAATGGGAGCTTGATCAAGAAGCTTTCCCTCTCTGGGCTGTGCTTGCCCCAACATGTTCACATGCAGAAGTTAGATTTGCTGCTCTCAGCAGTCCAGTACAGCTCTAGTGTATCAGGCAGAACTCTTGAGAGTCCAAGTTCTCAGCCCTGAATGTGGGTCAAGGCTATTTCCTTGATATTTGGGGGGGGGGGGGTATTTTTTTTGTGATATTTGATATCAAATATAAAGTTCCTTGATATTTGATATTTCCTGCATATTTGTGGGTTTTCCTAATTTCACATGGGTTAAATATGTTCTCAGTGAGTCCTTCAGTGCTTCAACTTTAAAAACCTTGTGTCTCTTTTAGAAAAATGCCAGCCTCCCCTCCCCCACATACTCAGGAAAAGTTGAGATGCTTTGATGTTTTCCTTGTTTATGGCTCAGTCTTTTGAAGAGATTTGGTTATGAATTAGCCTTTCATTCCTCTGTCTAGGGGATGACCAATGAGAAAAAAGGGGCAAGGGAGTAGAGTGGATGCCAGAGTTAGAAACGTCTTCCTGTACCTCTTCTAATGATACTAAAGTTAGAGATGAAGAATCACTTTTATTCTAAGCCCCCTATTTTCAGGTGCTTATGACTTCAAGAAACATAAATGAGTACATGTGTTGGAAGTCTAATCAGGCTGAATTCTCAGATAATGGATTTTTGTTACTGCTGCTGCTGCTAAGTCGCTTCAATGCGATTATTGTACAAGACATGTAGTCAAGTCTTGTGACTCATATACTGAGAAGGTAAGGAGACATTGATCTCAAATATATGAAGAAAACATAACTATTCTTGCATCTACTCAAGAGATACCTAAATGTTGGCTTTTCTCCCTCATCCAACATCCATTTAGTTATTGACTCTGGTGCCCTCCTCTCCATTCTTCCTGTCTTATTTTTATACCTCAGCACTTCCTTAATATTATGTAATATTTAATACACATGAAACAGAAAATTTTGTATATGTAAAGGTAAATGTCAAGCAGGCAAATGTAGCAACAAATCTCAAGTGAAGATTTCCACTTGGAAGGCAACGTCAGTCATGTCTGATTCTTTGTGACCCCATGGACTGTAGCCCACCAGGCTCCTCTGTCAATGGAATTCTCCAGGCAAGAATACTGGAGAGGGCAGCCATTTCCTTCTCCAGGGGATCTTCCCAAACCAGGGATCTAACATGGCTCTCCTGCACTGCAGGCAAACTCTTTACCCACTGAGTCACCAGGGAAGACCTTGGAAGGCAACAGAGATCATAACAATGGTCACTACCAGAAAGAGGAGCCAAGAGCTTAGCCCACTGCACCTTCTACGTTCAGAGCAGCCAAGAAGGGCTCAACACACAAGGCATCATTTGAAACAAGGCTTTTCTCACACACAGAAGAGATGTATCAAGGTCTGAGACAGTGTGTCCTGGTCTCCCACAGCCAGTGGGTTCCTTATGAAGAGAACTGCTGCCTCTAACTTCCTTGTTTGGGGGAAGGAGTGAAACAAAATCTGGAATGTAGAGCCTATGAGTAGGTTGTCTATTATTCACCCTATTCTTTCCCTAGTCTATGTTCTGGATCCATATACAACAAGAGTAATGATCTCTGGTAACTGCATTTCTTTGAAACTTTTTTTCCTGACTCTTTGGCTTTAGAGTCTGCCTTGCAAGTCTCCTCACAGTTACACTAGGACTAACAGCTTTGTCTTTCAGCAAGGCTGGGCTTTAGGACTCCTCAGTGTGTGGCTATGGAAAGTCAGTGATATTGAGGCTACTTTGTGCATTATTAGGTATGCTTTAAACTATGGAGGAGTTGGCCTGCTGGGGCTTGAAACTAAACAGGTCTCTATAGTACCAACTCACAGAGCTTGCTCAAACTCATGTCCATCAAGTCGGTGACGCCATCCAACCATCTCATCCTCTGCCATCCCCTTCTCCTCCTACCTTCAATCTTTCCCAGCATCAGGGTCTTTTCCAGTGGGTCAGTTCTTCCCATCAGGTGGCCAAAGTACTGGAACTTCAGCTTCAGCATCAGCCCTTCCAATGAATATTCAAGACTGATTTCCTTCTCCTTGCAGTCGAACAGAACCACAAGAGTCTTCTTCAACACCACAGTTCAAAAGCATCAATTCTTTAGCACTCAGCCTTCTTTATGGCCCAACTCTCACATCCATACATGACTACTGGAAAAACCATAGCTTTGACTAGATGGACCTTTGTTGGCAAAGTAATGTCTCTGCTTTTTAATATGCTGTCTAGGTTGATCATAGCTTTTCTTCCAAGGAGCAAGTGTCTTTTAATTTAATGGCTGAAGTCACCATCTGCTGTGATTTTGGAACCCAAGAAAATAAAGTCTGTCACTGTTTCCATTGTTTCCCCATCTATTTGCCATGAGGTGATGGGACTGGATGCCATAATCTTAGTTTTGGAATGTTTAGTTTTAACTGAACTTTTTCACTCTCCTCTTTCACTTTCATCAAGAGGCTCTTCAGTTCCTCTTTGCTTTCTGCCATAAGGGTAGTGTTATCTGCATATCTGAGGTTATTGATATTTCTCCTGCCAATCGTGATTCCAGCTTGTGCTTCTTCCAGCCCAGCATTTCACATGATGCACTATGCATATAAGTTAAATAAGCAGGGTGACAATACACAGCCTTGACATACTCCTTTCCCAATTTGGAGCCATTGTTCCACGTCCTGTTCTAACTGTTGCTTCTTGACCTGCATACAGATTTCTCAGGAGGCATGTAAGGTGGTCTGGTATTCCCACCTCTTTAAGAATTTTTCACAGTCTGTTGTGATCTACAAAGTCAAAGGCTTTAACATAGTCAATGAAGCAGATGTTTTTCTGGAACTTTCTTGCTTTTTCTATGATTCAACGGAAATTGACAATTTGATCTCTGGTTCCTCTTCCTTGTCCAGCTTGAACATCTGGAAATTCATGGTTCACGTACTGTTGAAGCCTGGCTTGGAAAATTTTGAGCATTACTTTGCTAGCTTGTGAGAGGAGTGCAATTGTGTGGTAGTTTGAGCATTCTTTGGCATTGCCTTTCTTTAGGATTGGAATGAAAACTGACTTTTCCAGTCCTGTGGCCACTGCTGAGTTTTCCAAATTTGCTGGCATACTGAGTGGAGCACTTTCACAGCATCATCTTTTAGGATTGGAAATAGCTCAACTGGAATTCCATCACCTCCACTAGCTTTGTTTGTTGTGATGCTTCCTAAGGCCCACTTGACTTCACATTCCAGGGTGTCTGGATTTGGGTGAGTGATCATACCATCATGGTTATCTGGGTCATGATGATCTTTTTTGTATAGTTCTGTGTATTCTTGCCACCTTTTCTTAATATCTTCTGCTTTTGTTGGGTCCATACCATTTCTGTCCTTTATTGTTCTCATCTTAAGACCATACTAATTCATTTATTCACTCAACCAATGTTCAATCATTCAGTGGTTTCTGACTCATTGTGATGCCATGGATTGCAGCACGCCAGGCTTCCCTGTCATTCACCATCTCCCAGAGCTGGCTCAAACTCATGTCCATCAAGTTGGTGATGCCTTCTAACCATCTCATCCTCTGTCACTCCCTTCTCCTCCTACCCTTAATCTTTCCCATCATCAGGGTCTTTTTCAAGGAGTTGGCTCTTCAAATCAGATGGCCAAAGTATTGGAGCTTCAGCTTCAGCATTAGTCCTTCCAATGAATATTCAGGGTTTATTTCCTTTAGGATTAACTGGTTTGATCTCGGTAAAGAAGCAGGAAGGGGCCTTTCATAATACAGTCAATATTTTGGACTTATCTGTAAGACTGCATTATGCCATCAGAAGGCTTTAATTAGAGAAGTGATTTGTGTTGTAGAAGTACCACTCTGGAAACAATGTAGAGAAAAGATAAAAGAGAGGCAATAACGCAGTACAGATTATAGCAAAATCTGTGTAAGGATTGCTGAAGGAAGTAGTAGAAGGCACATTGAGACATACATAGAATTTAGAATCAACAGTTGATTGCCTATGAGCCATGACTGGAGGTGGGGATGAAGGAGGTGTTGTTCATATATAGGGATAAGTGGTGGTTGATGTATTTACAACTTAGTAAGTCTTCACATAAACAGGAAAAGAAAGGAGAGAGGAGAATTTCACCAAGCCAAATCAATGAAATGAGAAAAAAGGAGAGAAGAGATGGTCAGGAGATAGAGATGAAGAGGCAAATCTCTCAATAAGATCGAAGATCAAAAGTGTAGAGGAAATAGGAGAATGAGAGAGCTAGGAGAATAACTAGGAGGTTGTGATCTGGGATATTTTAATTTATGCTGTCAGAAATAGAGTAAGTAGTTTCAGGTGAAGAATAAACCTAGACTAGGTCTGTGGGAGAACGTGGCTAGTATGGGCTGGAGGTGTTCACTAGAGATGAGAAGGCCAAATTGCTTGGTGGTCGATGTGGAGGTTGACATCATCTGGAAGATGGTAGGATGGGGCAGAGAGTAAGACCATGAGCCAGATGGCCAAGTCCTTGATACAACTGAATAATTAGGAGGTCAGTAGATGATAGCACAAAGAAGCATAGAAGATAACACAGAAGAATGGCATGAACCTCAAAAAGGTAGATATAATTTGGCTTAGAAGCAGCATAAGAGTGATGAATACCTATCTCTTGTCTAGCCCTAAGGTACATGGTATATGAGAGAACAAAGTCTTCACTGGAGAAGACTTCAGGATAAGCTGTGTTTTTAGTGAATAACCAGGGTACAGTTAAAGCCTGAATGTGAAGGGATCATCCAGAGAAGATGACAGAATGGAGATATCCTAGGTTCTCTACTCTGTTCAACTGATATATTCATCTATCCTTCTGCTAGAACTTCACTGTCTTATTATAGCTTTATAATGATATTTGGGAGAGCAAATTCTTTCACTATCCTATTTAGAAATATCTTGATTATTCTTGGGCTTTTGCTTTTCTACATAAATTTTAAAGTTAGATTGACAAATTCTACAAAATAAAACTTGTTAAAATGTTTACTGTAAAAGTATTGAATTATCAATGTTAGAGAGTATTGACATATTTATAATATTTAATTTGTCAGTCCATGAATATGGTATCTGTATTTGTTTCAGACTTGTTTCATGCCTTCCAATAAAGTTCTATCATTTTATCTGTGGAAGTCTTCCACATTTTGTATTAAAGTTGTTCCTAGGCACTTCACATGTTTTAATATCACTGCCATATTTAATTTTTAATCTTAGTTTCTAAATATTTTTTGAGTCAACATTGTTATCTTTTTCCTAACTTCTTGGAGGAAATGTTTAGTTCATTAATTTTCAGATTTTCTTCCTTATCATTTGAAAGATGCTGCTTTAACTGTATCTCACGAAATTTTGGGGGCTTGTGGCATGTGGTAGCTACCCTATCAGGATTTGAACCCATGTCCCCCTGCAAGGAAATGGCAACCTAATCCAGTGTTCTTGCCTGGAGAATCCCAGGGACAGTGGAGCCTGCTGGGCTGCCGTCTATGGGGTCGCACAGAGTCGGACACGACTGAAGCGACTTAGCAGCAGCAGCCCCTGCGTCGGAAGTACAGCATCATAACCACCGGACCACTAGGGAAGTCCCATGTATCTCACAAATGTTATCGTTTGGTATTTTCATTTTTTTCACTTCAAATTATTTTCAAATTCCTGTTATGATTTCTTCTTTTATCTTGAATTATTTTAAATTGGCTATGTTCAAATATATAGAGATTTTTCTAGTTAATGCCTGTTACTGATCCCTAGCTTAATTCCACTGTGGTCAGAGAATGTGCTCTGTGTTGTTTCAATCCTTTGCAATTTGTTGAGACTTGCTTTCTGGACATACTATGGCCAATTTTTGTAAATGTTACACATGTTCTGGGAAAAACTATATTTTCAAATTGCTTGGTAGATAATAGGCATATATGAAGATGGAGATGTAATTACAGATATAGGTATAGAAATAGATATTTAGATATAAGTGCATGCAGCTATATGTCTCCGTTAAGTCAAGTTTGTTAATCACTTTTTTCAGATCTTCTATATATTTACTGATTTTTGTTCTGCTTGTTGTAACAATTACAAAGAGAGATATATTAAAATATCCAACTATGATTGGTCATTTCTCTTAATAATTATGTCAATTTTTGCTCTTGTGTTTTTAGGCCACATCATTAGGTGGCAGAAATATTTTAAGATTGCCAGGATAAACACCTGTTTATCAACAGAGGAATGGATAAATAAGATGTGGTACATATATACAATGGAGTATTACTTGGCTGTAAAAGAGAATGAAATAATGCCACTTACAGCAACATGGATGGACCTAGAGATTGCCATACAATAAGTAAGTCACACACAGGAAGACAAATATCGTATGATATCACTTATGATATTTATGATATATGTGGAATCTAAACAAAATAGTACAAATGAACTTATTTACAAAACAGAAACAGACTCACAGATGTAGAAAACAACCTTATGGTTACCAGGGGGAAAGAAGTCGAGAAGGATAAATTGGGAGATTGGAATTGACATATAAACATTACTATATATAAAATAGGTAAGTAATTTTCTCCTGGCCTTTTCCTTCTCCAGAGCAACCACCCCATCTGATTCCTGCCGGCTAATCCTCTCCTAATCAGTTCTTTGATTCTTATTGCACAGTAGGTTGTCTACCCTCCTTCTTTGCACGTAGGATCTGTAGTTTTTCGCTTTCTTACTTCCATCCCAGAATGCCTAGTGCTGGACTGAATAAACAGCAGAAGCTTGCAAAGTGTTTTTTTCCTTGTTTTTTTGGTCCCTCAAAATTATATAAACCCACATGCTGGGTTTTTTTAATTCTTCAGATGACCAAACTGGACCAAGTTCATGCTTTTATAGAAGAAAATCCCAAATGAGCTGCAGAGCAGGTCATGGACAAGCCTTTTAATTGAATGTCAGTGATGTAATGATACTCATTACAGACATGGGTCTGGCTGTTCTTCACACTCCTTGCATATATAATTTCTATTGCACAATTGCAAGAATATTTTTCAGAGATTTCCACCTTTCTCAGGTGATTTGATTTTCAGTATTTAGTACTTTGCTTTTTAACACTTAGTAAACATCCCAACTGGAGAAGGCAATGGCACCCCACTCCAGTACTCTTGCCTGGACAATCCCATGGATGGAGGAGCCTGGTGGGCCGCAGTCCATGGGGTGGCTAAGAGTCGGACTAGACTCAGCAACTTCACTTTCACTTTACACTTTCATGCATTGGAGAAGGAAATGGCAACCCACTCCAGTGTTCTTGCCTGGAGAATCCCAGGGATGGGGGAGCCTCGTGGGCTGCTGTCTATGGGGTTGCAGAGTCGGACACGACTGAAGCGACTTAGCAGCAGCAGCAGCAGCAGCAAACATCCCAACAGTGCTCAGAAATATCCATTGTCTTCTATTTATTCTTCCTCTTCCTGAATTCCCAGCGATTTTCTCTATGTGTGTGGGTAACTGCTTTTCCCTTGGACCCACTAAAGCAATCATAACAATGTCCATACCCTCAAGTAACTTACATTCTAGTGGAGAGAGACAGATGATGCACACACACACACATCAAATATGCAAGATGACTTCAAAGAGTGATGAATGCTCTGAAGAAAATCAAAAGAGCAATGTCATAGAGAGCGAAGTTGGGCTAATGTTAGATTTCAAGAAGATGACTGGCTTGAAATAGAAATTTAAGCTATGCACCTATCTGGAGGACGAGTATTCTATATAGTGTAAGTGCTCAGTCACTTCAGTTGTGTCTGAATCTTTGCAAACCTATGGACTGTAGCCCACCAGGCTCCTCTGTCCATGGAATTCTACAGATAAGACTACTGGAGTGGGTTGCCATGCCCTCCTCCAGGGGATCTTCCCAACCCATTGACTGAACCTACATCTCTTATGTCTCCTGCACTGGCAGAAGGGTTCTTTACCACTAGCGCCACCTGGGAAACCCCATTCTAGGTAGAGGGAACAGCAAATACCAGACCCTGAGGCAGCAGTGTGCTTGGTGTGTTCGAGAAACAGCAAGACAGCAAGTAGAGCTTCAGTGAAGTGAGACATGGGAGAGTGGAAGAAAACACTGGGAGTTTGACTTTTGTTGCAAGTAGCACAAGAAGCCATCAGGGAGTTTTGAGCAAGGAAGTTATAAGATCTGGTTCCATTTTTTAAACATTTCCCTTAGCTTCCTTGTAGAGGGTAGAGGGATTTCCCTGGTAGCTCAACTGGTAAAGAATCCACCTGCAATCCAGGAGACCTCGGTTTGATTCCTGGGTTGGGAAGATCCCCTGGAAAAGATATAGGCCACTCCAGTAATTTTGGGTTTCCTTGGTGGCTCAGATGGTAAAGAATCCACCTGTAATGCATCAGACCTGGATTCAATCCCTGAGCTGGAAAGATCCTGTGGAGGAGGGCATGGCAACCCACTCCAGTATTCTGGCCTGGAGAATCCCTATGGACAGAGGAGCCTGGCTGGCTATAGTCCATAGGGTCACAAAGAGTCAGACACCACTTAGCAACTAAGCACAGCACAAAGGGTAGAATGTAGAGTTATGTTACAGATAGCAGAAACCACTTTAACTCATTTAAAAGGGTTTACAATTGGGTACTTACAAAGTTGTTGAAAAAATCAGAATAATTTATTGATACTCTGTGTTGAATGTTCAGAACATTTTCACTCAATAGCACATAATTGGCACATCAGGAAGGTGGAGAATCAGGAAGCCATTGCTCCAGTAGCTGCCTCCAGGACCACACCATCTCTGCTCAGATCATCACAAATCTTGGCCATATTGCCTCATTCTCTTCCTAAATACAGTGGATACATTATGGCCTGTCTTTTGATGCCCACAAAACTAGGAACTGCACCTTGAGAGGTCTGTTACTGCTCATACAAAAGAAGCAAAATCTTCCAAGACTGTGCTCACTAGCAAAAACTAGAAATCACAGAAACAGAAGCATGAACTCTGCCCACTCAGCCTTCCAAATTGCATTGTTTCATCTGCCTGGCAGAGACTAGGTCACCAGTGGAATGTACGCTATGACAGATTTCAGGAAATATAGGCTTTAGCATTCCAACCTCTATCATTTAGTAAGATATGCTTTGATTGGGGTTATAATGAAGTCAAATGAGCTAATATATGATGTTTGCCACAGGAGACAAGATCAGAAGTAAGGGAGCCAGTTAGAGGATGTTCTAGTAGTTCACCTGAAAGAGGATGATGATGATTTGGACCAGAGTAAAAAAGGTAAAGGTTTTGAAGGATGGTTGGATTTAATATTGTACTCTGAAAATAGGACTTGTTTATAGACTGGGGCAGGAATGATAAGCAAGATATAAAAGAGCGAACATTAAGACTTCTAGCCATCCTTGCCCCAGTTACCCTTGAGAACCTTTCCTAAATAATTAAGCCTGGTGTAGGACACCCTCTTAGGTATACCACAGTATTACACAGTGTTGGAATCCCTTGTTTTATAATCTGTATTTCTACCAAATTTCCACTCCCCCCCCCCAGCAGAGCATGTGTCTGATTGTTAATGGCACAGTGCCTGGCACATTGAGCAATCCCAATAAATACCATCCTAAGAATAAATGAAAGAGATAAGGAACTAATTCATAAAAACACAAAAACTACCAAAACTGGATCGAGAATAAATAGAAAATCTGAATATACCTGTAACAAGTAAAGAGGTTGAATCAGTAAATAAAACAAAGAAGCACCCAGGACCAATTAGCTTGACTGGGGAATTCTACCAAGTACTTAAAGAATTAACACCAATCTTTTTCAAACTCTTCCAAAAAATAGAAAAGTATGAAGTACTTCTTAATTCATTTTATGAGTCAGCATTACTGTAATACCAATGCCAGACAAGAAAAAAAAAAAAAAAAAAACTATGTTCTATCCCTTATGAACATACGTGTAAAAATCTTCAACAAAATCCTAGCAAACTGAATCCAGCAGCACATTAAAAGGACTATAATCATGACCAAGTGGAATTTGTCCCAGAAATTCAAGGGTGGATCCTCAATGAGTTATATATAGATTTACCATATGAATCAGCAACTCCACTCCTAAGCATACCTAAGAGAATTTTTTTAAAAATGTTTTCACAAGGTGTGTAAAAGGTGAAAAGGCATACACGAATACTCACAGCAGCACTTTTCACACTAACAAAAAAGTGGACACTACCCTAATGTCCATTAATAGATGAATGGAGAGACAAAATGAAGTATATCTATACAATGGAATATTATTCAGCACTGAAAAGGAATGAAGTACAGATACATGTGACAAAATGGATGAACCTTCAAAACATACTAATTGAAAAAAATAGTCACAAAGGATACATGTTGTATGATTCTCTTCATACAAAATGTCTATGATAGACAAATCCATAGAATCAGAAATCAGTTTAGTGACTAAAAGGGCCAGGGAGCAGGGAGGAAGAGTGAGGAGTGACTATTAATGGATATAGGGTCTCCTTTAAGAGTGATGAAAACGTCTTGTAACTAGAGAGATGATTACAGAACACTTTGAATATACTAAAATCCATTGAATTATACACTTTAAAAGAGTGAGTTGCATGGTATGTCAATTAAATCTTTAAAAAGCTGCTATTCAAAAAAAAAGAAAATGATGAATAAAAGAATATCATATCACCTTGAGTCCATCTATTCAGAGGCCTGATGAATTTCTCAGTACTAATGTGTCATTAAGAGTTCTCACTGATTTCCAAGGGTTGCTGGATGGGGTTACAATCTTTACAGTAGTAAAAAACTGGAATTCAACTCCATTTGAGGGGCATGGAATCCAGGCTTATTCAAGCCAAGAAACACTGTGTTGTGCTGAACTTCTCCTTTACTCTCTAGCAGGGGATTTAGTCTTTTAAAGTATACTACACCTCATTATACCAAACAAGAAATGAAAAGATCCTGTGCTTTGTCCTTGTGCTTCATTGTGAACTATAGCCATATTCACAGAGATATCTGAGATGATGTTGCTAACAGTGGGGTGTAAACACTAAAGCTCTGCTATAGAAACTGTCCTGAAAGAGCTTCTAGAAAATAAAGGAGGGTTCAGGATGGGGAACACATGTATGCCTGTGGCGGATTCATTTTGATATTTGGCAAAACTAATACAATTATGTAAAGTTTAAAAATAAAATAAAATTAAAAAAAAAGGAAAATAAAGGGGAAGCATCAGTTAGTTCAACGTGGATTGGGAATTTTGAACAAAATCATATTTGAAACATTTAAATTGTGTAACAAACACCAAATGAAATCATTGGAAATTCCAGGGCAATGTGATAAGTCTTATGTGACTCAGGCTTTTGATAACCCTACTGGATAAACCAGCAACTGTGTTACAGGACCCCAAATAAAACCTATGATGTGTGGTCAGTGGCTTTGTAAATTGCCACATCTAAATTAAGAGGTAAATGAGTAGTTTAAAAATGAACTGTGATTCACTGAGCTTATTAGTTTTTTACTTGAGGTTCCACACTCTTCCTGGTCCATGTAGGCCTTTTCTTCTGAGATCCAGAAGCTTCAGACTGGGGCAAACACATTTGGGACACATCTCAGGCACCGAATCCCCTGGCCTTCATTCTGCAGTCCTATATATATGCTGCTGCCCCTACTGGAGTCACATAGCTCATCTTAAGAACTATGGATTTAGTTAATAGGCTCCAGAGACACATTTTTCCTTCCCTTCATAACACCTAACTCCAGAAGATCTCCCATTGCTGACATGTTGAACATGTGCTTGGCCATTGCTTTAGGTATTTTCCATGCATTCATTCACTTTTTCCCTGTGAGGAAGTTCTATTATCCCCACTTTGGAGATGAGGAAACTGAGGCACGAAGAAATTAGATAACTTGCTTAAGATAACACAATTAGTGAGTGTCAGGGCTGAGATTCAAACCCAGGCAGTCTGGCTTCAGAGCCCAACTCCATCATATCCTCTCCACTCCTGGCTGAAAAACAGTAGCTAAATTACAGGGCTGTTGTGAGGATTAAATTATTATTATTAGTCCTCTGGAGTAGAGTGGCCCTTTCTGTCCAGTGGGCTTGAATTGGGAGTACATTTTGCAAATTAAGTTCCAGACATTCTGGAACAAGCATTTCCATTTATTTTAATAAGCCTAAGCGAACCTAAGGTGAAGTTCTGCACAAACAGAGTTCCATAATAATGCATTTCATTGGAAAGAAGCTCTCTTAACATGTTTACATTTAATGGAACACAAGAAGGGTCACTTTGACTTCATTTTCAAAGCTGACTCCTGAGTAACATCTACAGGTGCTCAAAAAAGCTTTCATGGACCTAATAACTTGTGGGAAAAGGTTATACTCTTGAATATGTGCACACCCTGTTCTAAAAGCCTTTTCTTTCACTTTAGTAGTGCTGATGTTAGGAGGCATAGCCTTGGTCACTGTTCATCCGGAAGGCATCTTGGTCCTCCCTGCTCCATCCCAACTCAATAGGCTCCACCGGAGAGAAACAAGTCTAAAGGAACCAATTCACTGTAATGGGCAATGTTCCCATAAACAACATCAGGAACATGAAAGCTGTCAGAAATACTGCAATGGGTTCCTGTCATTGTTTTATGGAAATTCATGCACCCAAGTAAATACCATACTCACCTCTGGTTTCTATCCTTTGTAAATTTAGAGGATTAAATGAATGCAATATGCTCACCTCCTGAAAAGCAAACTAGAGAATGGCTCAATTCTTAAAAACCCCATAATCCCCAAGTACAAACCAAAGGCTTAAGGTAGTCAAGCCCAGAAGCTAAGAAATGAATCAAATAAATAGTTTAACAAATCTTTCCCTTGAGTTTGACATTTTCTAAAAGAGAGAAAAGGGTGCCATGGGCTCGAATGTGCCTCCTTGTTGATTAATTAAGAAACACTTAGGCAACATTCAGTAGAATCGATCATTTCTAGCCTGAATGCTTTTTTTTTCACTCATCGTCAATTAGCACCTAAAATGAGTTATGTAATTTGTGCTTTCAGGATGTCAGGCATTAAATTATTTTTCAGTACAACCCACACAAACCCTGATTGGGCTTATTTGTTTATTTGTTCAATAAGATAGGGATTCGGGGGAGAAAACACAGTGGGCAAAAAGTGTTTTTGAAATTAGAAGAGATACGGAGAGAATATAGCTAATGATTATAGGAGGGAAGCTTACAGACTTTTAAGGAGGATAAGCTGTACACACAAAGAGCTCTAATACAAGGGACAGTGTGATCAGGACACAAAGTTAGAGCCCTCATGGGTGCTTTGTGGGGGAAGGTATGTGGTCTTAGGTTTAAAAGATAAGTTGGATTTAGACAAATGAAGTTGGCAAACTGAATATTCACCAAAAGGAAGTTTGTTGCTCAAGGAAAGGCCAGTAGCCCCTTTGGATGGGAGCTAGGTGCACATGTCAGGAAGGAGGGGGAGGAGGGAGCTAGAAGGGTCAGTTGGAATCAGATAGTAAATGGTTTGAATATAGAATGGATTAAAGTCGGAGCAAATACTGAAGGGGAAAACCAATTAGAAGACAACGGCAAGAGTCCAAGTCAGGCAAGAAGGCAGGAGCTAGAGGTGGGAGCCATGATCTGAGGAGGGCACTGTGGGGAAAAGTATCATGGAGATTGTTTCAAAGCTTAAATTGAAAGAGAGATGGTGAGTCACACAGAAAAGCGACGACAACCAATAAATACTCTTTCCCTGTACCAGCTCCTGAAATCTCCCAAAACAAGAGTCAATTACGATAAAACTGCAAAGGAGTAAATGAGAGATTAGTATGGAAAGCCCCAGTTGACTGAGTCAAGGAATAAAATGAACATGCAGTCGCTTCAGGGGCTTATTTGATTATTGGGCAAGATGCCAGATGTGCAGCAGCAGGCATCACAGCTGGCAATGTACTCTCAAGTTTGAGACAGTACCAGTTCCCCTGAACACTGCTGTACACACACACAAGTCCTTGAATAGCATGTACTCACATACTTAGGCTAATTGCTCCAAAAAGACCCTATCTGGACATAAGCACTCTACATCAGCAGAATGGTCTCAGTATATACCTTTATGTCTACACTTCTAATCCTTGGGAATTTTTGAATTATAAAACTAATAAATGGAAAAGACTTCAATTTTTTCATCTGGTCCAACCATTACTATTCTCTCCATAATATTTTTAAGAGGCAGTCATGTAGTCTGTCATTGAACATCTTCCAGCAATGGGGAGCTCATCCCATCTTTTGCTTGTCCTGAATGAATGTGGTTGTGCTTGGTACTCAGTCACCAAGTCATGTCCAACTTTTTTGCGACCCCATGGACTGTAGCCTGCCAGGCTCCTCTGTCCATGGGATTTCCCAGGCAAGAATACTGGAGTGGGTTACCATTTCCTCCTCCAGGGGGTCTTCCTGACCCAGGGATGGAACCCAGGTCTCCTGCATTGGCAGGCAAATTCTCTACCACTGAGCCACCAGAGAACCCCTGGGTAGTGTACCTCTTTCATCCACTCTAACAACTGTGTCAATAATTTCTCTAGGTGCTTTACCATGTTGATCTCACTTAATCCCCATTTAATCCTCAAATTTTACAGATGAAAAGCCTGAGGATCAGATAGAGACTGTGACTTGTCCAAAGTCATACAGATGGTGATTGGCAGAAGTGGGATTCAAGTCCCTGTCTGACTCTGATGCTCCCTCCATCAGAGATAAGTTAAAGCCAAAATCCATCTGCCTCTAAATCCCACCCACTGACAGAATTACAGCATCCCTTCTTGGAAAGAGAATGCATTCTTTGAGGTATGGGTAGAGAAACACATCTTCTGGATTCCTTTCATCAAAATGAAACCCCAAAAAACCATAGAGCAAAGCCTGCTCCCCAACATGTGGCGCTTAGACTTCTCTCTCAGCTATCACCTTTGAGCCTTCTAACCAATACATATGATAGCCACTTCCAAGTCCTCATGTTCTGGGAACTCCAACTGTGGAAAAATTTTTTCCTGTGTTCATTTCCGGGATGCTTCCTTCAACAGACATCTCTTGAGTTCTCACTCTAAAGCAGACTCTGAACTGGTTACAGAGAGCCACAAGATGAATCAGAAACAGTTGCCAGACTACAGGAACTCCCAGTCCATCCCGGAAGAGAGATGAAAGGCAAAGATACCAATAGAAGAGGGAAGTGTTGGTCTAGAGGACTGTCTTTTAAATTCTTGTTTATTTTTAAATGGAGGATAATTGCTTTACAATATTTTGTTGGTTTGTGCCATATATCAACATGAATCAGCCATTGGTATACATATGTCCCCTCCCTGTTGAAGGCACCCCTTGAAATGTGAAGGAGTCATTATCTCCACCTGGCCAGTTGGAAAAAGCTTCATAACAGCTTAACTGAGTCTTAAAAGATGAGTAAGAATTCTGTGCCCTGCACAACTCCAGGAGCTGCCTATTAACCTTTTGTACAGGGTCACCATTTCTCAACCCCTGGGAACAGGAGCAAAGGTGCCCAAGGCCAGACATCAGCAGCCCTGCTAAGGTACAAGGTAGCTGGTGGCCGCTAGGACCCCGGTGTTGAAATTTATCCATTTGTGTACTAAAACCTCCTATATCAGAAGGGTCTTTGCTCCCTGTGTTTATCACCCCTCTGTTTCGCTTGTGGAGTTGAAGGGTTTTTTTCATGTCAGCCTGGCGTCCCAGTGTTTGGGAAACAATTAGATAAACAGATTAACTTGACAATTAGACCAAAAGAGCTGAGGACCTCTGGTGGTAGTGGTAATGACAGCAGTCTTTCCAGAATGAGATTATGAGAAATCTGATAGGGCTAAAGAATTAGGTGAGGTGAAAACCCAGAGTTAGGAAGTTAGCAAGATCAGAGGCTCCCCTCTGACTATATTGTTCCATTATATGCATTATTATCACACCCATATTTCAGATGAGAGAACTAAGATCCAGAGGCAGTGACACATGCCTAGGTAGCTGATGATGGAGCTCCAATCTAAATCTTCAGATTTTTAGTCAAATCCTTTTTAGCACATATGCTACAACCAGTTCCTGGTCGGGGGGAAGCCCTTTGAGTTAGTTAGTGGCTCATTCTTCCTATACCTCCTCTTCCATGCTAAGGGAGTAAGATACTGCTGGAACATGCTATATATCAAAAATCAAGTTTCTGCAGACTGTGGAGGGAAAGCAGTGACCTACGCAAATTGTAAATTCCCAGCAAAAGTGAAGAGAAAGCCTGCAAACTCAGAATCAAAATTCTAGCAACTTCTCTTTTAATGACATTTGATCAAAATTAGTGTTGACATATTTGCATACCACAAATGAAGTAGATCTTCATTGTTGGACAACTTTCTGATTGGCTTGGGGTGAGGCAACAGAGAAAGCTTTCTAGCTCTCACAAGATTTTCTCTTGGAGAAATTGTTTTCTGGGGAGGAGGCTCAAGAGGGTATATAAGAATGTTTGTCCCTCAAATAGGAGAAATACATAAAGGAGTCTATGTAAAAACACTTGAAATTCCTCTCAGAAGACCTTACCAAGAAATGTTTTTCAGCTTAGGTTTTTGGAAGAGAATTTTAGAGGTGCAGGAGACCACAGAAACTCTGACGCCCCTATATGGCCATCCCTGACAGGTGGCCAGTCAACCAACCATTATATGAAGAGCTCTAGTAACAGGTCAGGAAACCCCTATAGGAATTCAACAGCAGTCCAGCTAGACAGTGAGTGAAGCACATGGTCAAGACTGAAGGTTGTAATAAGGCATCCTGGGAAGCACAGAATTAATTATTTTATATATTTCTCTTTAGAAACCGAGTGAAAGTTTGGGGGAGGGTAAGCAAAAGGAAGCCTTTCTGTGATCACTTTTATTCTGCTTACTCTTAGAAGACCTTATATAAGCACATTTCTCGAGCCTTTGAAATCAGCTACAACCAGCATTTTAGACCCATGGAGAACTCTTGCTTCTTTCATGGCCCATGAGATAAGAAATACATACTTATAGGAAGATGGCCTTTCAAGCATGACAACTGTGAAGCTCCTACATGTCAGGTTGCTCTAAATAATCAAATTTTTAACAAATATACTTTGTTAATTGAGAATAAAATGGGCAATATCTTTATTAAATTGTTTTTCATGGAAAATTTGAGTCAAATGCATTTTGAAGGCCAGGGTCTAACATCCCATAGTCTTGTTTCAATCTCTCGTACTTGTGCCCTTGATTAGGACCTCACCTCCATCTTGAATTATTATCATAGTTTTCTTTGTCTCTGATTTTATGTACTTTCACTATGATGCCTCTAATGGATACGAATTTTCAGCCATCATCTTCTTTCACATTTCTCTTGCCTCTCTTCCAGGACATCAATTAAATGTATGTTAGATCTCACTCTATTCCTTATGTCTCTGATCTGCCTTTTTCTTTTTAACACATAATTTGTTTCTCCAGGCATAATTGTGGACAGTATCTTGTGACCTATCTCCAGCTCAATAACTCTCTCTTCAGTTGCATTTTGCCTTCTATTAAACCTATCTAGCCATTAAATTCTCAATTTTTATTATTATATTTTTTAGTTATATTTGATCCTTTCCTAAATTGTCTATATGACATCTTCTGTTCCCCGAAGATATTTTCAAGCTTACCTTTAATTTTTTGAAATATGATCAATTAGTTACTATAGTGTGCCTTGTAATTCTAATGTCTAAAATCTTTGTGAATTTGTTTTTGTCATCTATTCTTTTCTGCTGTTTGTAACTCACAGTACATATTTTTCTTTGTATGCCTCGTTACTTCTGACTATGTGCTGACATATTATTGAAAAATTATTTGTAACAATGATTTCAGGCCTAGGATGACAGTACCTCCCTATAGAAAGTATTTTCATTTGCTTCTGACAAATGCCTGGGGATGATACCTGTCCAACACTACTCTAATCCAAATTCAGAGCTTCACGGAACATCCCAATGATGGGTATATAGACTACAAGTCTATGCAAGGGCTGGTTACTGCTAGTTCACCATTATCCTGAAAGGGTAGCTACTCAGAGTCTCAGTTTAAAGTGGTAGGAAGGCTTATCACATTTCCCATTTGTTGGGGTCTTGGACTTCAACTTTTATCCCTTTTTCTCATGAGGGCACCACAACCAGAGCTCAGTCTCACAACTCCCTTATGACTCATCAAGTGCCCTCAGGGCAAAATGACTTTTCTTGCCAGACTTCCCCCTCTGGGTTCTTTTCTTCTAGATTTTAACCTCACTATTTTGGGTGTTGTTTTGTTTTGTTTTAGCTTTTTTTGAGATATTATTGACATATGTACGTTTAATATGTACAACATGGGGATTTGATGAATGTATATATTGTGAAATGATTACCACAATAAGGTTAGTTAATATCTCCATGGTGGTTCAGATTGTAGAGAATCTGCCTGCAATGCAGGAGACCTGAGTTCAATCCCTGGGTTGGGAACATCCCCTGGAGAAGGAAATGGCAACCTACTCCAGTATTCTTGCCTGAAAAATTCCACGAACAGGGGAGCCTAGTAGGTACAGTCCATTGAGTCACAAAGAGTTGGACACAACTGAAAGACCAACACTTTCAGTTTCACTTTCATCCCCTCATAAAATGACTTTTTTAATTTTTATTTTGGTGGTGGTGATAACTTTTAAGGTCTACTCTCCAAGTTTGCTTTATTGACTATGCCAAAACCTTTGGCTGTGTGGATCACAATAAACTGTGGAAAATTCTGGAAGAGATGGGAATACCAGACCACCTGATCTGCCTCTTGAGAAGCCTATATGCAGGTCTGGAAGCAACAGTTAGAACTGGACATGGAACAACAGACTGGTTCCAAATAGGAAAAGGAGTACGTCAAGGCTGTATATTGTCACCCTGCTTATTTAACTTTTATGCAGAGTACATTATGAGAAACGCTGGGCTGCATGAAGCACAAGCTGGAATCAAGTTTGCCAGGAGAAATATCAATAACTTCAGATATGCAGATGACACCACCCTTATGGCAGAAAGTGAAGAGGAACTAAAAAGCCTCTTGATGAAAGTGAAGGAAGAGAGTGAAAAAGTTGGCTTAAAGCTCAACATTCAGGAAACTAAGATCATGGCATCTGGTCCCATCACTTCATGGCAAATAGATGGGGAAATAGTGGAAACAGTGTCAGACTTTATTTTTGGGGGCTCCAAAATCACTGAAGATGGTGACTGCAGCCATTAAATTAAAAGATGTTTACTACTTGGAAGGAAAGTTATGACCAATCTAGATAGCATACTCAAAAGCAGAGACATTACTTTGCCAACAAGGGTCTGTCTAGTCAAGGCTATGGTTTTTCCAGTGGTCATGTATGGATGTGAGGGTTGGACTGTGAAGAAAGCTGAGTGCCAAAGAATTGATGCATTTGAACTGTGGTGTTGGAGAAGACTCTTGGGAGTCACTTGGACTGCAAGGAGATCCATCCTAAAGGAGATCAGTCCCGGGTGTTCATTGGAAGGACTGATGCTAAAGCTGAAACTCCAATACTTTGGCCACCTCATGCAAAGAGTTGACTCATTGGAAAAGACTGATGCTGGGAGGGATTGGGGGCAGGAGGAGAAGGGGACAACAGAGGATGAGATGGCTGGATGGCATCACCGACTCGATGTACATGAGTTTGGGTGAACTCTGGGAGTTGGTGATGGACAGGGAGGCCTGGCGTGCTGTAATTCATGGGGTCACAAAGAGTCGGACACCACTGAAGGACTGAACTGCACTGAACTCCAAGTTTATAATGCATTATTGTTAGTCATAGTCACTATGCTGAACATTAGATTCCTCATACCTTATTCATTGTGTGTGTTAGTTGCTTCAGTTGTGTCTGACTCTTTGCAACCCCATGGATGCTTGACAGTTTCCTCTGTCCATGGAGTTCTCCAGGCAAGAATACTGGAGTGGGTTGCCATTCCCTTTGCCAAGGAGATCTTCCCAATCCAGGGATCAAACCAGGATCTCCTGCATTGCAGGTAGATTTTTTACCATCTGAGCCATCAAATTTCTTTATTCATTTTACAGTTGGAAATTTGTACTGTTTAACCTATATGTCCCCATTTCTCTCCACCCTCAGTCCATGGCAACCACCATTCTACTCTGTTTCTTTGAACTTGGATTTTTTAGATTCCACATATAAGTGAGAACATACAACTATTTGTCTTTCTCTGTCTGAGTTATTTCACTTAAGGTTATGCTCTCAAACTCCATCCATGTTGTCCCAAATGACAGGCTTGCCTTCATTTTGATGGTTGAACCATATTCTCTTATATATATGTACCACATATTCTTTATCCATCCATCAGTGAATACGTAGGTGGTTTCCATATCTTGGCTATTTCTAACACCGTACACAAAAATAAACTCAAAATGGATTAAAGATCTAAACGTAAGACCAGAAACTATAAAACTCCTAGAGGAGAACATAGGCAAAACACTCTCTGACATACATCACAGCAGGATCCTCTATGACCCACCTCCCAGAATATTGGAAATAAAAGCAAAAATAAATAAATGGGACCTAATTAACCTTAAAAGCTTCTGCACATCAAAGGAAACTATCAGCAAGGTGAAAAGACAGCGTTCAGAATGGGAGAAAATAATAGCAAATGAGGCAACTGACAAACAACTAATCTCAAAAATATACAAGCAACTCCTACAGCTCAACTCCAGAAAAATAAATGACCCAATCAAAAAATGGGCCAAAGAACTAAATAGACATTTCTCCAAAGAAGACATACAGATGGCTAACAAACGCATGAAAAGATGCTCAACATCACTCATTATCAGAGAAATGCAAATCAAAACCACTATGAGGTACCATTTCACACCAGTCAGAATGGCTGCGATCCAAAAGTCTACAAATAATAAATGCTGGAGAGGGTGTGGAGAAAAGGGAACCCTCTTACACTGCTGGTGGGAATGCAAACTAGTACAGCCACTATGGAGAACAGTATGGAGATTCCTTAAAAAAACTGGAAATAGAACTGCCTTATGATCCAGCAATCCCACTGCTGGGCATACACACTGAGGAAACCAGAAGGGAAAGAGACACGTGTACCCCAATGTTCATCACAGCACTGTTTATAATAGCCAGGACATGGAAGCAACCTAGATGCCCATCAGCAGATGAATGGATAAGAAAGCAGTGGTACATATACACAATGGAGTATTACTCAGCCATTAAAAAGAATACATTTGAATCAGTTCTAATGAGGTGGATGAAACTGGAGCCTATTATACAGAGTGAAGTAAGCCAGAAGGAAAAACACCAATACAGCATATATATGGAATTTAGAAAGATGGTAACGATAACCCTGTGTACGAGACAGCAAAAGAGACACTGATGTATAGAACAGTCTTATGGACTCTGTGGGAGAGGGAGAGGGTGGGAAGATTTGGGAGAATGGCACTGAAACATGTAAAATATCATGTATGAAACGAGTTGCCAGTCCAGGTTCAATGCACGATACTGGATGCTTGGGGCTAGTGCACTGGGACGACCCAGAGGGATGGTATGGGGAGGGAGGAGGGAGGAGGGTTCAGGATGGGGAACACATGTATACCTGTGGTGGATTCATTTTGATATTTGGCAAAACTAATACAATTATGTAAAGTTTAAAAATAAAATTAAATTAAAAAAAAAACAATGCTTAAATGAATGTGGGAGTACAGATAGCTCTTTGATATCCTGATTTAATTTTCTTCACATATATAACCAGAAGTGAGTTTGCTGGATCATATTGTAGTTCTGTTTTTAAATTTTGAGGAATCTCCATGCTATTTTCCACAGTGACTGTACCAATGTATACTTCCACCAATAGTGCAGAAGGATTTCCTTTTCTCATCAATATTTGTTGTCCCTTGTCTTTTTGACAAAGCCATTCTAACAGGTATAAGGTGATATTTCATGGTAGTTTTGGTTTGCATTTCCCTGATGGTTAGTGATGTTGAGCATTTTTTCATGTGCCTGTTGGCCATTTGTATATCTTCTTTGGGAAAATAGTCCATTCCTCTACCCATTTTTGGTCAGATTTTTTTTTGCCTTTTTACTATTGTATTGTATGAGTTCCTTCTATATTTTGTATTAACTCCTTATCAGTTGTGTGGTTTGTAAATATTTTCTGCCATTCCATAGGCTTTCTTTTCATTGTGCAAAAGATTTCTAGTTTGATATAGCCTTACTTGATTTTTGCTTTTTGTTGCCTATAATTTTGATGTCATATTAAAAAAAAAAAAAGTTGCCAAGACCAATGTCAAGAGTTTTTCCTCTATTCTTCCTTCTAGTAGTCTTATAGTTTAAGGTCTTTAAGCTCATTAGAAAAGACCTTGATGCTGGGAAAGATTGAAGGCGGGAAGAAAAGGGTGTGACAGAGGATGAGATGGTTGGATTGGCAAAACTCAATGGACATGAGTCTGAGCAAGCTCCAGGAGTTGGTGATGGACAGGGAACCCTGGCATGCTGCAGTCCATGGGGTCGCAAAAAGACATGACTGAGTGACTGAACAACAAATTTAAGTCTTAAACCATTTCAAAGTAATTTTTATGAGTAGTGCAAGATGGGATCTGATTTAATTTTTCTGCATGTGTTTAATCCAATGTCTCCAACACCATGTGTTGAAGAGACTCATTTCCCCCATTGAGTCTTTTTGGCTCCTTTGTCCAACATGAGTTGACCATATAGGTGTGGGCTTTCTTCTGGGATCCCAATTTATTTCATTGTTCTCTGTCTCTATTTTTATGCCAGTACCATGCTATTTGATTACAACAGTTTTGCAATAGTTTAAAATCCAGAATTGTGATGTCTCCAGCCTTGTTCTTTTTTCGTATTGTTTTGGGTTTTCAGGATATTTTACGGTTCTGTATGAATTGTAGGGTTTTTTGTATTTCTATGAAAAATGCCATTGGAATTCTGAGGTTTCATTGAATCTTATTTACTGTCATCGTCTTCAGTTTTTCTTCCTTCCAGTTTCTCCTTTACAAGGAATTCTTCCAAGGCATGATTCTGATTGAGCCGTTCCCTTGCACAATCTTTTCAAAAGCACAAGCTGACTCTAAAATAAAAATCAAATTCCTTTTTTTTTTTTTTTTTTTGGACAGTTAGGTCCAGAACTCCCTCTCTCTTGCTTCAATTATTTATTGTGCACTCAGTGTGTGGTGCTCACCAGGCCAGGTTCACCTAATTTCTTGCCTCTAACCTCCCTTACACCTTATCTTACTCCAAATACACCCTACACTCCAGCCAAACTGAAACGTTCATTGCATGTGGCAGACCTGGACCGGAACCCAGATGGGCTGACTTCCAGGTTAGTGTTCTTTCTCCTTCATCGTGGTCCCATATTCAGGTTTCAGTTCAGTTCAGTTCAGTTGCTCAAACTCATGTCCATCTAGTCCATGATGCCATCCAACCATCTCATCCTCTGTCATCACCTTCTCCTCCTGCCTTCAATCTTTCCCAGCATCAGGGTCTTTTCCAATGAGTCAGTTCTTTGCATCAGGTTGCCAAAGTGGGCTTCAGGTGTAAGTCCATTCAATATTCAGGTTTAAGTCCTTTCAATCTGCATAGTTACAGATATTCTAATAAATTAACTGGAGAAAAGCTCAACGAGTACAGATTACACTGTCATTTTTGTATTTCTTGTCTTTTGGGGGGTTATGTATATTGTGAGTTAGAAATTTCAGCCAAGCAATACCTCTAAGGAGAGCAGAAGTAGGGGAGCACCCTCTGGGATGTACAGTCTAAAAGTGAATGCATCATCGTCAATTTTATGACCATCTCCATAGTCACAAATGCGCCTAGGAATAGAACTTCAAGCTTCAGTCTTGTTTTCCCCTGACAAATGAGGGACCAACCAGCTGCCTGTGGAATTTGATTCCGGGGTACTGGGAACATTTGCATCTAAATAAATCTACTCCCATCTGCTGGCGGTTGCCTGAATTTCCAGTCATCGCTGAATCACACTAAATAAATAAATAAACATCCTGGAAGTAGTTTGGGCATCTACTGTTATGTGACCTCGGGGCCATCCCCTTTCCTTCTCTGGGCCTCAGTTTCCCCATATTAAACTCCAGAGGGTGGCACAAAATGACCTGGAACCACCCTCCCACTTTTATCAAGCAAGGATTTTCTCGTTAATATTCCTGGATGATCGGAGACAACAAGGGCAGGCAGACTAGCAGCAGGGATGGGTTTTATTGATCCACTCCTGTATGTAATACTGCTGCGCTGCTGCTAAGTCACTTCAGTCGTGTCGGACTCTGTGCAACCCCAGAGATGGCAGCCCACCAGGCTCCCCCCTCCCTGGGATTCTCCAGGCAAGAACACTGGAGTGGGTTGCCATTTACTTCTCCAATGCATGAAAGTGAAAAGTGAAAGTGAAGTTGCTCAGTCGTGTCCGACCCTCAGTGACCCCATGCACTGAGGCCTTCCAGGCTCCCCCGTCCCTGGGATTTTCCAGGCAAGAGTACTGGAGTTGGGTGCCATTGCCTTCTCCCCTGTATGTAATAGTCAGTGACATATAGGTCCCATCATCTTTGTTTCTGCACTCATGTGGGAAGGAGACCATTTGCTCCAGTGGTGGGGTGAAGGGGAAGGAAGGCATAAGGGTGATCTGCTCGTTTAAAAAAAAAAAAAAAAGGCAGGAAACTATGAAACACATTTTCTAAAAGTTTGATTCTAAGATGGTTAAGAAAGTGGGGATAAAGAGTTACATTTAACTGTTCCGATGAGCAGCAAGAGCGCAGCAGCTGGAAGCCTCCCTGGATGCTCAACACTGTGCACTTCTGGGTTTCTGAGGTCAGCAGGCTGCCCGGGAAGGGACAGAATGTGGGCAGTGCGGGGCGAGGAGGAGCCCAACAAACCAGGCAACTGAAGGTTTTCGGGGCACAAATAGCCCCAACTCACTTCACCAAATCCTGAGAGAAAAGAGAAGAAACCTCCATCTCTGTATGAATGTTCTAGCTAACCATGCTGCTGCTGCTGTTAAGTCGCTGCAGTCGTGTCCGACTCTGTGCGACCCCATAGACGGCAGCCCACCGGGGTCCTCTGTCCCTGGGATCCTCCAGGTAAGAATACTGGAGTGGGTTGCCATTTCCTTCTCCGAGCTAACCATGAGTGAACCATGAGTGAATCCATCCATGTTCATTGCAACCCTTCTCAATGGCATGCCTTAGGAATTACCCGCCTGGTACACGGCTCTGAAGGACGTCTTTCTGAACTTGTTTTTTCAAGGATCTGAGATAGGAAGAACAGAAGGGATTGGGATGGAAGAATTTTCCTATCCTCTGAGAGCCTTTTGTTTCGTAGGACAGTGAGGTAGTGGAAAGAGTAAGAGCCCTCTAGTCAAAATTCCTGGCTTTTCCACCTGATGGGCCCAAAATGCAGGAGCATTGGAGTCGCCGGCTCTCCAAGGATTCAATCCCTTGAAACACTGACCCTTGCCTCCTTCCCCTTCCACGGTGCCGGCCCTGGCTCGGTGAACACTTCCAGTTCCCAGATTTCTGTCCTGGGGACCCAGAAGTGTGCAGCCCTGTCAGAAAGTACATTCAGAAAGAGCCAATTCCTTCACTACCTTGACCGCGAAAAACAAAACTCTTGGGCACACAGTCTTCCAAACGACACGCACATTTTGAATTTTTTTTTTTTTTTTTTTTTTTCCGAGAGAAAACACGACCCATCGGGTGCCTGGCTGAGGACGAGCATTCAGCCCTCCGGCAGCGACGCTCCTCCCCTCCCCCGGGCCGGCCCCGCCCTTGTCTGTGACTGGCGGGGCGAGACTGCGGAGGCCTGAAGGGGAGGGGGGCCGGGCGGTGAGCCGACTGCGGGCGGAGGCCGGAGCGCGCGCCTTTTTTGTGCGGCTTCTGGCACCTGCCGGATTGGTTCGACTAGCGCGCCCGTCGGAGTGGGCGGAGCCAGCGGACGCCGGACTGGGTGCCCAGTCGCAGCCTGGAGCGGCCGCAGACGGAGCGCACCTTGCAGCCGCCGGGCTCGTCCTAAGGCTCCTGGTCGGGCACTAACCCGGCTTCTGGACTCCAGTCCGACTCCTGCGCCCCCTCCTCCCTAAACTCTCGCTGCAGTCTCCTTAGAGGCGACTCATCGCGACCCCCAGCTCCCTCTCGCCCCGCACTGTCCTCGCTCGCTCGGTCCCATTCCCCGGCGGCGGCGGCGGCTAACCGCAGCCTCTCGCGCCCTCCAAAGCCCTGGAGTGCGCAGCCATGAGCATCCGAGGGATGCTGCGAGCCGCTGTGTTTCTGCTGCTCATCAGAACCTGGCTCGCGGAGGGCAGTGACCTCAGTTCCACCCCGAAATTCCACGTAGAGCTCTCTTCCACCGTGCCCGAAGTCGTCCTGAACCTCTTCGACTGGTAAGCGGGAGCCGCCAGGTGGGGCATGGCGGCGACAGGAGAGGACCGGCGGCAGCCTCGGACCTCTTGGACGGAGCGGGCTGGGGAAGACTTGGACCTGGGCTCGCCGATCCCTGGCGTGCCGGCCCAGCCTCCAGATCCCTGGAGGGTGGTGTGCTGAGAGTAGGGGCGACCGTTCTAGATAGAGACCTGGTGCTTCAGCACACCTGTTAACTGCAGCCCCGGGGTTTGGGGGGAAGGATGCCCTCCCCCCAAGGTCTGCCATCCATCTCCAGGGACCAAAGCCCCTGTCAGCTTTTCCCAGTCACACCCTTTGGCACTTGTAGGATTGAGGGTGGGAGTACAGGGTGATGGGAAATTCACAAAACTGTGGAGACACCTGTTTGAGTCCGGATTTTTTTCTCTATTCCCTGAGGCGCGTGCGTGTATTCGTGAATGTGTGTGTTGAGCAGTGAGGGACCTTTTCCGATGCCGCAGACAGTGCGATCGGTGGCTGTATAACATATAACCATGTGCCTGAGATGGGTGCAATTTTGTAGTGACTCCAATTAAACATTTGAAGATTTGATGTTTGATTTCAAGTTTGTTTGGGTCTGCAAATATCTGAAGAGATGTTAAACAGTCAGCCTTTACGTGGAGATCACACAGAAATGTGTTTGTGATGGCCACAGATCCTGAACACTGGCATATGGGTAGTGCGTGTGGTCCTTAAAACACAGAAATGCATTGCTTTAATTTGGAAATCATTCATGTGAACACTTTGAAATTTTCTCATTAAAGATAATTGAGATTTTTTAAAAAGATAATTGAGAATAATTTTTCAAATGGCAAACCAGAAAATAACATGTATGAGGAAAAAGGGGAGGGGGATAGTTGGGCAAGGTTCCAGCAGAAAGCTCTGCAATGTCCTCAACCCAAGATACCAGATTGCGCTAGTGAACACACACACACACACACACACACACACACGAGATCTGCAGGGGCTGACATTCCATAGTCACTGCGTTATAGTCACTAAGAGTTATAGTGATTCCAGGGCCTATTCTCATTCACAAGCCCCTTTGGGGGAAAAGAGGCCCCAGTGAAGGACTATGTGAATTGAAAGGGTGCATCAGAGACTTCTGGAAAGGCCAGCTCTCTGGGTCCATTTACATGTGCTCACCCAAAACACGTCTAGGCTGGAAACACACGCTTAGCCAAAGAGATGCCTGCTCCAAAAATGCATGTGTTTTTGAGGATGGCTCTGAAACCCAAGGATCAGAAATGGTTTGACTGACGAGGCTCATAAATCTCTGCTACATGAGCAAGGCTCTCTCTGTGTCATATGTCACATGCCAAGTCTTGGAAACAGAGGTGCACAAGAACATGATTCACATAGACGTGATAGCAAAATGCCAGCCCCAGCCTAGGTAGGGGAAATGTGAGTGAGGTGGAGGATACAGGCTGGTGGGCTCAACTCATGGAGGTACTGAGGAGGTAACGTGCATCCAGGCCCATGGTAAGGTGGGGCTCCTTAGGGGGCTTGAGGTAATATGTTTCTGTGAGCGCTCACGCCTGCCCACACCCTCTCCTCTCCACTTCCCCTACAGTTTCCCCCCATCCCCCCAATTCTGCCTGGTAACAAGAAGCCAGCCTTTATGCCCCACCCTTTGGATAAAGGCTGTGGAGGGGGAGGGGGAAAGAGGAGTCTGCGTCACTGCTGTGCTTCTGGCTGACTCACTGGAGGAAGGGAAGGGAGCGGGGAGACATGTGTACATGTATGATGCACATGTCTGCATCAATAACTGCACGTGTCTGCATGTGTGCGGGTGGAGAGAAGGCCCGGCGAGTTGATGCCAGGGGTGCTGTTTGCTGTTTGTTTTCTGAGAAGTGATGCAGCATTCACTGATGACCAATACCTATCAATGTCTTCTCTGTTCCAGCAAAAATTGTGCAAATGAAGCTACAGTTCACAAGATTTTGGACAGGGTGCTGTCGAACTATGATAGCCGTCTGAGGCCCAATTTTGGAGGTAAGACACGTCCAGGTACTAGAGCTGAGACACAGCAAGCCAGCCCCACCCAGTGAGCTGACCAGGGGCACTCCTCTGGACTGGCCCCTTCTGCCTCTGCAGACCCCCCTTCCTGACCCTCCAGAGACCCCAGCAGAGCATTCCCAGGCCCCAAGTCCCAGGCCTGTGGCTCTTCTGCCGGCATTTCTCCCACTTCTCTGCCCCCTCCACACTCCTGTACATAGGCCTGATAATGAAGCACATTGCCTGGGCCGCAGAAGCACTCGTCACCCCGGGTGTGCTTCTCCGGCTGGAGTTCTCTGCTCCATCTGTGGGGAGGACACACGTTCCACTTGTGCACACATTCTTTGAACCCTGGGCACTTACCCCCATTCAGCCAGTTGAAAACTAAGGGCATGGTCTTCTCTGCCTAGTTTACTTCGTACACCCGGGTCCCAGGTTCTGCTGCCTCTGCTCACCCTACCCAAGCCTTCAGCTCCCACCAAGTTCAGTTTATTGCACACACTGCAGTCAGCATGGGACTTCATATGAATCCCACCTGATTACCTTAGGAACTTCTGATAGCCTTATCTGCTAAGTAAAATCTATAGGCCTCAGATCTCAAGCACAGAGATGAGAAATGACAAAGAAACTGAAGTAACAAACTCCAATACATCAATTTCTCCTGTTGTTGTTGCTGAGTCCCTCACCCCCCACCCCACCCCGCCCCGCTTTGGAAAGGGAGATGGGCCATCTCACAGCACAAAGTGACAGGCACCTACCTGGAGCGCACGGAATAGGAATAGCATTCTCTGGCTGAGGGGATGCCCAGGAAACCTAGACCAAGTACAGACAAGAGGAGGGGTGCCTGAAATAGACATTAGTCACATTTTGGCTCAAAGGAAAATAGGAAAGAGCCAAAAAGCAAGGTGGATAAGTCAGAGAAAGCACTTCCCTTCCTGCAGGTGGTAGAACTAGACACCCACTCTAAAGGGTTAATGGATGCTAATGTTCACAGTAGCACATTTGTATGAATAGAGGTCTTCTGAATACACAATACCTCCACCCTCGAGGGCACACAGCTGTTAGCAATTGCCTTTGTGGTGGACCACTAGGGGCTCTGCGATCTGCCTAGGAGCTACCTCGAAGACTGAGTTGGTTGCTCGGCACCCTAAGGTTTGGGGGCGAGGCACTTAACTGGTATCCTCTTTGCTGCTTTGCTTCCTTCAAGTGTGAGGGCAGAAGGCGGTGCAGCCCTCGGATCCAAGGTGAGTGTACACTAGGGACTGGGAAGTTGGAGTGGACTGGACAGAAGGCAAGTGCTAGGGCACAGCCAGCACCCCACTGGACCAGTTGCACCAAGCAATGAATGTCAGGTGTCAAGAATGTAGCTGTTGCATTTTTTTTTCCTCCATTCATCGTTCTCATGTTTTCAGCAAAGGCTGACCAGCAGCCATTCAAGTACATCAAGCACATTCTCCCCACTGCTTCAGGTTGCCATCTCTGCAGGCATACAGGGCCAGGGGGAGGGAACAGAGCAAGGACCAACCTCTGGGGGTTGTCAGGTGCTCCTGACCCACAGATCTTCAAGGCACCTCACCGCCATATTTTGAGCTAACCTGGATTTGTTTACACCTGATGTCTAACCTCCTGGATTACACTAAGCTTCATGGACATGCAGACCTGGGGAGTCTGATAGCATCTCGGCCCCCAGTTTGGCCAAAGAGTAGATGAAGGTGGGAGGACAAGGACAAGGCAGAACCTTCTAGCATTTAGACAGAGGGAGGCACTACAGGCTCCAAGTCTGGGGCTCTTTTATGGGAGGGAGGGGGCAATCATGGGAGAGCAAGGCCAGGAAGTTTAGGGATGGGGGTAACCCAGCACTCCTGCTGTACACAAAGTCAGATTCTGAAGTTAAGTAGAGTTTCAGGGCTTCGCACACCGGCACACATGCACAGATATGACCCAACTGTGGTTAGCTTCAAATGGGAGATGTTACTTCCTTGAGAAGAGAAGGAAGATGAAGAGGAGGCATAGGAAGGGCCAGAGAAAGTTAACAAAGCTGCTTCTTTCTGAGCAAGAGAAGTGGGTCTCCATAGTGCTGCAGAAGCAGGTCCCTAACAGCTTCGCTTAGCCTGTCACTTGGCATGACATAGGTGTGGAGCAAAGGATAAATGGACCACCTTCAGCACTCCTTCAGTTACCTCCTCTTCCTCTGGTACTCTGATGGATACTAGAGAGGAAGTAGAGTTGGGGTTACAAAGTTTCCAAGAGGGACGGGAGTGCTCACCCCCCCTCCCACTTTTTCTGCCTTCTTGAGTCCATCAGGAGGGACAGCAATGGGATATGAGGCTGAGACCATCACCCCAAAGATAGCATTTAGACACCTTATCTGGAAGCTTCTTGGTCCCCTCTGTTATGCTTGTAGGGGTGTGGTATCTTAGTTAAGCTCTCATTATGACCACTGCTTGCCCATAAGGTATTCCCTCTATGTGGATAAATTTAAAAAAATATCTCAGGTCCCCTTCCTTCAGGTCACACTCCTGGGCCAGGACTCATGGCTTGCTGAGGGGAATGTGGACTGCACGTTCCCACTTGCCCCTTTAACTGGGAGCCTTTGGACAAAGCAGAGCCCTGGCACTTTAGGGTTCAGATCCCCTGGATTCTGCTGTAAAGGATGGGATTGCCTGAGTGATACAGAATGGTCCAGGATTACAGGTTTGACACTAGAGTGAGCTAGCCAAGGGGATGGCTGCCCCGCCCTTCTGGGGCTTGTTGCCTTCCTAACACAGCTTTCATCCTCCTCTAAAGGCATGCAGAGAACCTGAAAGGCTATAATAAAGAAAAACTGCCTTTCTAGAAACCCCTATCACTACAAGCACTTTGCCAGGGATCATTCACAATAGCCCTGAATGCTGGAGTTGGTTATGCCCTCACACAGAGTCCCATTTACTTCTCAGATGCCATTCATACATGGATTCCCAGTAGCACTTTCTAGATTAGTTTCTAGGCAGTCAGCCTGCAGTGAAGCCAGCAGGCTGAATTGGAAGCCTCACTCTTGTTTCCATAACAGCAGTGTGATATAATACACGTAGAATAATGGTTCAGCTGTGGAGCCAGGTGGAGGGGGTCCTGAGTCAATGAGGAAACAATAAAAATGTTTTTTTCTACAGTACTTTATAGTTATGACATATTTGCACATTCATTATCACATTGGAATGGGCAGTGCTAACACCTAGTCCTGAAAAAGAAAGCCAGGAGGCAGAAACATAGACACACACATACACGGATTCAATCACAGTTACATATTAATACATACAAACACCCTCACATATGTACTCATTCACATGAACACACTCAAAATCACTCATTCACTCACACATAGACACATATTCACACATGGTTTGACATTCATATACATGAAGACACTCACATTCACACATGTTCACACACAAACATGTCCAAATTTTTACCAACTCACAAACACATTCACATAGGAACATGCTCACACATTCACTCATAGGTGTATAGTGACACACTAACACAGATGAATATGCTCATGGGTTCACTTGCACATCAACATAGTTGCACATTCACTCACACACAAACACAGTCACAAACACTCACACATTCAACTATACTCACTTGGACATGTTCAAATGTTTTCTCAAGCACATCAACATGCATACATAAACTCACACTTATACACTCATAAGTGTGATGAGTGTGAGTGTAGAAGCATAATCACTTATCACACTTTTCACTTGCATATGAACAAAGTCACATGCAGAAATGTATTCACATATACACACAATGAGCATGCTCACTCACACATACAGTCACATACCCATAAATTCACTTACATTCCCAAACACAACTTTTCACACGCAAACATAATCATGCATTCACTCACACATGGACATGCTCACAAATATATTAACAAGTGAACAGGCTCACACAAACAACCTACATAGTCACTCCCACATGATGTATGCAAATACACGCATGTACTCACACATTCTTTCACCCAGAAATGTGCTCACACATTCACTCACACACAATCATGCTCACAAACAACATTCATGAATTCACTCACACATGAATATTTTCATGCATTAACATGCACACATATACAAACACACCTACAAATTAACTCACACACAAACAAGCTCACAAACACACCCATGTTCACACATTGCCTTGTACACTAACAAGCTCACGTACATTCACAGTCACACATTCTCTCATACATGAACATACAAACATTCATTTGTACAGGAACATACTTATAATTCACTCCCATACAACATTCCTACATACACGCACATGTTCACATATTTATTCCCACACAACACATTCAAGTACACAAATACACTCATGCATTTTTCTCACACACAGGCATGCTCACATACATTTATGTGCACACTGGCACATTCACCTGCACATGAATACATGCACAGATTTACTCATGTCTGTGAACATGATCACATCCACTCATGCACACAGCTCACACATTTATTCTTCATTCACACGAAGACACACATTCACTCACACATAGACACATTCACATGAACTCACACAAATATGCTCATGCACAGCATATATCTCGTTTTGGGTTTCATTGTTCTTGAGTTTTTATCCAGAAAACATTTAGAAAAAGAATGCTAAAAAAAAAAAAAAGAAAGAAAAAGAATGCTTCATCCCCTTATTTTTTCTTTATTTTGGCCTGACCCTTTCTTTTCAGCATACTGTGAGCCAAGCCCTTCTCTAAGTGCTTGGCTTGCATTAACTATGAGCTAAGTACTATCATTATCCCCATTCTGAGGAAACTGAGGCTCAGAGAGGTTAGGTAACTTTTTCAAGGTCACACAGCTAGTAAGTGCCAAAATGAGGTTCAAACTCAGGCAGTTTTTTACCCTTTTTCCTACCCTGAATGTAATAGTGTCTTCCTGTATTGTAGGCACCCCTGTGCCAGTGGGAGTGTCTATCTATGTCTCCAGTATTGAACAGATCTCAGAAGTGACTATGGTAAGTGTGTCAGCTCCAGCCTTGGGGAGCGGGACCAGGTACATGAGACAAGGAGCAGGGTCATAAGTGAACTCCTGTTGTTGTGACCTGCAGCAGAGCCCACATGGAGGAACATAATAGGTTTCAGAAACTACAACCACCTGAAATGAAAAATAAATCCAGATGTATTATAGATCTAAAAGTGGAAGACCTATGAAGCTTTTAAAATATAAGATATTGTTTTAGTGTCTTTGAGATAGGTAAGGAGTTTTTTTAAAAAGACACAGAAAACACATATTATAAAAATAAATACTGGTAACTTCAACTATAATAATATTCTCTTTAGCCAAAACTTTTGGCACTTCAGCTTTGTAAAAGAAACAAAACCAGTATGAAAAGTTTGAAAGGAAAACTCAGATTGGACTATGATATTTGCAATACAAATGACTGGTATTGAAAATACACATAATTCCTGCGAATTAATAAGAATATTTTAAAACAATAGAAAAATGATCAGAAAATACAAACAGGAATTTCACTTTTGTGAAGAAATCCAAGTAGCAGATAAACTTATGAAATGATATTTGACTTTATTATTATTCAGTGAAATGCAAAATAAGACCACAGTGAGAACCCATTACATACCTGCTGCACCAGCAAAAAGTCAAAAGTCAGACAAAACCAATATTGGCAAGGTAGGAGCACTGGGAACTCTCATCTGCAGTTAGTGGGGATATAAACTGGAACTTTGGCTTCATAGTTCTTATTTCATTGTGATTTTGGTGTGTATGGTGTCATCACATAGTAATATACATAGTATATTCATATAAGGCAATATTATCCAGCAATACAAGTGAACGAATTTTAATTATCAACATCAAGCTGAACAAACACACAAGCACGATGTTGAGTGAAAGAAGCAAGCTATGAACACAGAAAGTGTGATTTCTTTCAGAAAAAAAATTTTAAATAAGTCCAAGTAAGCAATACATTTCTTAGAAATGCATAGGCAATAAAACTTAGGAAAACATGGAGAAAAAATGTAAAAAGCAAAATTATTACCAGTAAAAGTTAAGATAATGCATTGCTGCTGGGAGATGTGGGAAATATGATCTGCACTGAAGCTTGAAAGTTATTGGGAACATTGTATTTCTTAACCTGAATTTTAATTATATGGAGCTCATTTTATTATCCCTAACATTGAACATTCTTACATGTTTCATTACTTGTCTATATTTAGGATAAATTTCATATACCTGCATGCACACACACACACACACACACACACAAACTCAGAGGACCAAAAGCTGAACAACCCCACTTACAACTGGGATTTATCTTTCTCTCCTCAGGACTATACCATTACGATGTTTTTTCATCAGACCTGGAAAGATCCACGTTTAGCGTATCATGAGACCAACCTGAACTTGACCCTGGACTATCGACTGTTTGAGAAGTTGTGGGTCCCTGACTGCTACTTTCTAAATAGCAAGGAGGCATTTGTTCATGATGCAACTGTGGAAAACCGCGTGTTTCAGCTTCACCCAGATGGAACCGTGCGGTATGGCATACGGTGAGTTCCCCAGGGACCTGAGGATCGCCCTGGCAGGACTGATCTCTGCCTTTGGTCATATATTATGCAGCATCCAGGGAGCCCAGGGGTGCTCAGTTGTGCATCTACTGCCTATAGCTTTGTACAAACAGAATGTATGCACACTGGAACGCCCTGCTGGTATATTTGTAACATAATAGATGGTCACCAAAGCCCTTCTCACAGCCTCATCTCTTACAAACCATCTTGCAGGACAAGTGTAAGAGATAAATTTATCTCAGAAAATTTCTACAACAGGTAGCTACTAGGGTATAGCTCTTTCACACACACACACACACACACACACACACACACCACCTACTGTACAAAATGGAAATCACTTTAAGAGTTGAAAGAGACAAGCGTGGCACCTGGGAAGAGCAGGACAAAGAGAGGTCCAGAGGCTCCCAGCTGGGGTTGCAGAAAGCTTTTGTAAATCCTCTTCCCCACTGGTCCCTTCTCCCATGGCCCCAGGTCTTCCAAGATCCCTCCTCACATTCTTCTATAGGACTTCCCACATGGCAATTGAAGCCTCATTCCATAGCTAACCTCAGAGATATTAATCCCTCCTGCCCATTTACACTCACTGGCATTTGCTAAGCCCTAGGACACTCATAAGCAGATGCACAGAGATGGATGTGCTGCAGGGGCAGTTCTCATAGCCAAAGGTGTGTCTGGGTCGCTGCTCACATCAGTGTGTGCACACCACATAATCAGATCTAGCACTTCAGCTGCTTCAGTGTCGTGGTTTCCTAACAGGCTTGCTGCTTCTTCAGCAAGAAAGTCCCCTTTCCGACGCTGCATTCAGTTTCCTCCAGGGTCCTTCCCATTCTGACACCCCAAGGTTTTCTGACATGCCATACATCTGTCCTCATCTCTATTAGTCCTACACCACTTTTTGGTTTCTTTGTCACATATAGATTTCCTCTCTCCTCCTTACACAACTCATCTTTACTGTAACTCATCTTTCCTCTGGAGGGAAGGAATAGAGGGGAAGAGAGAGAAGGAAACAAGAAAGGAAAAGGAGAACCCAACTTTAATGTAGGTAGTGTGGGCCAGTCCTTGGGGTACCTGTCCCCACTCCAGCCCTGCAGTTTTCTAAGGAACAGTTACTTGCCTGGGCTGGACTTATTTTCCTCTTTCTTTTGCTTTTCCTTTGCAGGCTCACCACCACAGCAGCTTGTTCCATGAATCTGGAAAAATTCCCTCTGGACAAGCAGACCTGCAAGCTGGAGGTGGAGAGCTGTACGTTTGTCTCCCACGGCCCCTTCTTCCCTTCCTGGGTGTGGGGCCATGAGGAAACCAAGGGTGCACTTGACAGTGAGAGGGACTGCATATGTCCCCTACTCCCTCCCCACCTTTTCTAGGTAGATAGATAGATAAACAGACAGATGGACAGACAGACAGGGGTGTATATATATATATGGCATCTGGGAGAAGGTGGCCTTTGGATGAAATAGTCCCATATGGGAATGTGCCATGCTCTGGGGAATTTGTGCACAAGCTCATGGCACATCTGTCTACTCTGCTTTCCTTCCTGGATAAGAAACTCCAGACTGAAAGTTCTCTTTTCATGTGCCCCGCTGCCCCAGGATCAGACCCACAAAACTGCAAACTGCAGGTTCCAGCTATCCTTTGGTTTTCACAAACTCCTCTGGTATGAAAATACCTGTGCCTGCTTCCTTTGACTCTGCTCGCTTCGCCCCTGTAGATGGCTACACAGTTGACGACATCCTGCTCTACTGGGAAGGCAGTGGGAATGCCGTCCAGGGGACAGAGAAGCTTCACATCCCTCAGTTCAGCTTCCTGGGAAAGACGATCAGTACCAAAGAGGTGTTTTTCTACACAGGTGGGTCTGACCCCTTCCTTCTCTCCTGTCTATTGTCTCTTTTGTATGCTAGGGAACTCCTGGTGACCTCTGCCTTTGACCTCTAGAATCTCTTCTGCTTTCTTTCCTATTCTCTTCTTGTTCTAGACACCTTGCAAAGCCCCCTTCAGGAAGTCCCAGAGGCTTACATTCTGCCAGTGAGGAAATGAGTGCAGCAGCACTTGGCTGTGTTTGACACTCCACAGGCCTCCTTTCAGGGCCAGCTGCTCCATCTGTGGCACCTTTGAAATATCTGCTCTCTCTCCCATTTCAACTTCAGTGGACATGGAGCAACTGAGGAAGGAAGGAAGAGATAGCAGACTTGCTGTGCCACATGGGCCTACTAATATGTGCCATCGTCACTGGCCTTAAGGCAGCAAAAAGGGTCAGGTCTGCAGACTGCCCAGGCTGGGATAGTAGAGGCTGAAGTGGCCATTGGTTTCCCCTCAACCATCCTGTACTTCACCCTGAATATCCCCTCAGCCCTGCCACCCTAATATCAGTCTGTCTCCTGGCCAGGTTCCTATGTGCGCCTGATCCTGAGGTTCCTGGTCAAAAGGGAAGTCACCAGTTACCTTGTGCAGATCTATTGGCCCAGCGTCCTTACCACTGTTGTTTCTTGGATATCATTTTGGATGAACTATGAATCTTCTGCAGCCAGGGTGACAGTCGGTAAGTCCTGTCCCCATCTCAGGAAAGAACTTGGCTCATCTTGCTCAGAAAAAATCTGAGAGTAAGGAGCAGTGTGTGACTGCACAGGCAAGGGAACAAGATGGGGCCTGACTAACAGGCATCTGTACAGGTGCCCAGCCAACCCCCAGCAGAGAGACCAACATTGGATACAGATGCAAAAAAACATCAGGGTTGGGATCTTGATATGTTCAGTCCAAACTATCAGAATTTCTATTTGCTAGATACATAAATGAATGGATAAGTCACAAATTTACATTAGAAATGGAACACAATAAACACTGATTAAGAAGCATATCAAAATGCCTGTGAAGCAGCAGAGGGCTTCTAGATGAACTGCCGTTGACAAATGTCTAATAAAAGGCTGAGATACACACAGTCAGAGTCCAGAAGAAGAAATGACCTGGGTCTTCTTGGCTATAACTGCAGTAGAAAAGTACTGCTCAACCTGGGTTTTGAAGACTTCCAGGAGGCAGAGATATAAGTCGCAGAATTCCCTGAAAGAGGAAGTAGCTTGATTACAGGTAAAGGGTAAGTTGAAGGGTACTTAGGGCTTCCCTGGTAGCTCAGTTGGTAAAGAATCTGCCTGCAATGCAGAAGACCCCAGTTTGATTCCTAGGTCAGGAAGATCCTCTGGAGAAGGGATAGACTACCCACTCCAGTATTCTTGGGCTTCCCTTGTGGCTTAGCTGGTGAAGAATCTGCCCGCGATGCGAAAGACCTGGGTTTGATCCCTGGGTTGGGAAGATCCCCTGGAGAAGGGAAAGGCTACCCACTCCAGTATTCTAGTCTGGAAAATACCACAGACTGTATAATCCATGGGGGCACAAAGAGTTGGACATAACTGAGGAACTTTCACACTTTCACCTGGGGCACAAACTGGAGAAGTGGGGAGAGTATCAGGAAGAAAGCCTGGGCTGACTTGGGAATAACTTCAAATTCCACTTTAAGCAGTTGGAACTTCATGTCTAAACAATGGGGAGCATTGAAGACTTCTGAGCAGTACCAAGGAGGGGCCTAAGCTCCCAAATATATTTGGTCCCACTCTTCAGAATGCCTGTCTATCCCACACTCTGGTCTGCTTTCTCCTTCACCATCTTTGGGGCAGACTTGTTAGCCTTCTTCTTTAGGAGCACACAGTACACTAAACCTTTATATTTGTGCAATATTTTAGTGCTCACCAAACCTTCTGAGAGATGGATTACAGGAAAGCCTATATACTAGGAGGCAAAAAAGGGAAGGAGCATCATAGGGTAAAATGGGGCTTGATGTGTAACTCACTATGAACCATGGCTGGAGATTCTTGACTTGCCCCTAAGAACAATAATCACTGAACTGTTGAAGTACAGGCTGGGCCTAAAGATGGGGGTGAAGAAGCTAAAAGGGCAATTGAGCCAAGGTCTTAAGCCAGGAAAGCTAAATGCCTTTTGCTGAGGGCCCTCCTGACCTCAGAGATGGCCTTTGCTCCCTTCCAGTGGGATGTGGGCCTGATGGCTTGTGCAAGAACTTCAGCCTCCTGAGGGGACTAACTCTGTGCTGTGTTGTTTATAGGTTTGACTTCAATGCTCATCCTGAACTCCATCAACTCACATCTGCGGAATCAATTCCCCCAATTTTCCTGTATCAAGGCCATCGACATCTATATGGTCGTATGCTTCTTCTTCGTGTTCTTGTCCTTGGTGGAGTATGTCTACATCAACTACCTTTTCTACAACCGAAGAGGATCCCGGCATTCTCAGAGGCAACTCAGAAGAGCCCTAAGAGTCATGGAGCGCTACCGCTACCGAGAGGCAGAGCAGGTTTGGCTTTTTGAATGACAATCCACTTTCCTTGAGCACCTCTTAAACCAAAGATTAGCACTTGAACCTTTTGTATTTCTTAGCTCCTTTCATCTTCACACAACACACACACACACACACACACACACACACACTAGATAAGACAGAAGTAGAACAATTTATTATCACTCCTTTATAGGTTGAGTTATTGTCCAAGGTCACAAGGCTAACAAGTGGCAGAGATAGACTTCCCCAGACCTTTGGGCTTCAGATCTGGTCTACTCAGCATGCTTCACAGGGTAGGCCGTGGAGCCAGAAGGTCAAAGGGAACACAGGGAAGCTGCAAGGAAGAGACACCAGAGAGGCTGACCTACCTCTCCTTCCTTTGCTCTTCTGACTCCAAAAGCCATGCTGAGTCTTTTGCTGCTGGCAGTGTGTTAGTGTCCCTGCTTCACAGGGAGCCCACACCCACCTGCCTGAGAAGGTCTTGCCTCTGCTCACTACACAGCACTCCAGAGTGGGCAGCATAAGCTCTCGATGCTAACAGCCTTGTATATGCTAACAGCCTCTTGGTCCTGTTCCTCAGCACCATGCGCACAAGAGACGCCGGGAAGAAGAGGCAGTTTGCCCAGTGGACGAGCCCATCAATCATGCTGACGAGGAAAGTCCTTCCTCTCCTCCCTCCCCAAAAGTGATTGTTCATACAGCATTCAATGACCAGGTTCACCTAGAAGATGAAACTGACTCTCCTCCCTCTAGCCCATGGTGGGCCGGCCTAGCAAGCCCAGAAAGTCTTGGCTCTTTGGCCTCCCTCACAAAGGAGGCACCACTGGCCTCCTCAGAAAGCCTCAGTTCGCTGTCCTCTCTCTCTGATGGGGCCTCGCTGGCCACCACAGAAAGCCTGAGTGATCTCCCGTCCACCTCAGAGCAGGTGGTGCACGATGACGGCATTCGAGTTAATGGTATTGATGTTGATAACAGTGTTGTTCCCACCAAAATCCGCAACCTTGCTGAGACCCATGACCCAGAAGAAGACCCTGAAGAGAGCTCTGACTCCGATGAGAGTGAAGACAATGGCCCCAGCAAGAAGCGTCTGCTTGTCCATGGCCAGAGGCATGTGCAAGAAGCAACCTATGAGCTTCAGGAGATCTGTAACACCCTTCGTGATATCCATAGCTTACCTGATGATGTCATAGTTGAGAGCGGCTACCCTGACCTTGAGGAGCAACTCAAGCGTAAAGTTGACAGTACCGGAAGCCTCCATAGTGATGATTTTATGGACTTTGATGGAGACAAGGAGAGCAACTCGGAGTCTGATAACAGTTTCCCCCCAAGCCCTGGCTGCTCCTTCAGTAAAGGGTTCTCCTCCGATCTCTTTCACCCTGACTACATTCCTAAGGTTGACCAATGCTGCCGGCTCCTCTTCCCTCTTGCCTTCGTGGTGTTCAACATTGTGTACTGGGTGTATCATATCTATTAGTTCCCTAGCATCCCCAAGTGGCAGGGACACTGTGCTGTGCCCCTTTCGTAGTTCCTTTTTGTTCCATTTTGCCTTCTTTTCTGTCTTCATTTTACATTATAGTTATTAGGCACTTGAGTCCATTCCACCTTTTTCTTTATAAATATGGTGTGAGAAGTAGTTGAAAAGGATGTATTCTGGCCAGAAGGGAAGGGATTGAAGAGGAGTTCGAGGTAAAGAACACACTGAATTTCCCTTCCTTCTGAAGACTATCACATTGTCAATGACTTCTAACACCTAAGTAAGACAGAAAAGCCACCTGGAAATGTTTACAGGACAGAGAGGAGCCAAATTGGAGGACAGGAAGGATCTGAGCCCTGTGTACAAAAACATTTTTGGGGACTTTTCTGTCCCACTGAAGTGTTGAATTTTCTTTTTCATTAGTTTTTTCTTCTGTTTTTTTTTTTTTTTTTTTTTTCCCCTTCCTAGTGATTATGGTCCTTGCTCACCCTCTGCTTAGGGTTTCATAAGAGAAAGCCAGACTGGGTTGTAGAAGGGCTAGCCATCTCTTGCAAGTGCAGGCGGTGGCTCTAGGGAACTTGGGGATTCTGAAAGTGCCTTTTCCCCACTATTTTTTCTGTTGCATTTTGAACCTGTTGCATTTGTACCCTGTTCTGGTGCAGGGTGGGTGGGTAGGGGTGCTGAGTGAGATGTCAGGATAAGTGACAGAGCGTGCTTCCAGCAGGAGCTTGCAGAGCATGATGATGCTGGATTGGAGATCACTCAGATTGAGCCAGCATCTTTGGAAGGATTTAAACTTCTCTTGTGTATGTTTCTGCTTCAAAATGCTTGATGATAGGGACTTAGTACATCTGTCTGGTCAGATTCTGAGTTGATCATCACTAGACACAGTATAAGAACTTGGTGAATGAAGACTAGGGTTAGGAAAGTTCACCATCTAATCTAGAATAGCAGATGAACAACTGTTGTGAGTCTAGATAATAATTATTTCTGTTTGTTTAGTGCATAGTAAGTGTCAACAAGCTCACCCACACATCAGATTGCCGAACCCTCACAAGAGTCCTGTCAGGCAGGGAAGGCAAAGAACATTGTCTCCAGTGTTCTGAGGGGAAAAATGGAATTTATGTACAATGCTTGAGGGCATGCATCCAATGAGGGGTGGAGTCATCCCACTTGCTCTTCCTTCTTCTTGTCCTCTTAACTCTGTCAGCTGAGGCTCTCCCCTCTTGCCCCTCTCTTTTACAAAACGGTTTGTTCCATCAGGTTCTGCTTATGTGCCGGCATCAGACCTCATTCTACAGCACCTGGAGCTGCAGAAAGAAGCCAGTGACCAGCCAATAGGTGTGAAGTGAGCACGCTGAACATGGGCACTGCCTACCCAGTGGGCTCCTAAGGGAAGAGGGCAGTAGGCTGCAGGCCAACTTGCCAAGCAGCTCCACTTCATTGATGCAGGAGGTGGGGGAGCAAGACTGGTGAAACACTCAGCTGATGTCCCTCCTTCCTATGTAGGCAGCCTCTCCTGCAGCCCCTCAGCCACTTACACTGTTAACTGTGTTCCTATATTTGTGTTTCTGTGTATACCTGTGTGTGTGTCTGCATCAGTTTAGTTCTGCATGCACATACAATCACTTGAGAAGCTGTATAGTTCTATGTATGTCAGTGTAAGTCTATATTGGTGTGTTTAAGATTGTTGATATAACAACATGTAGATGCAAATGTGTGTGCACCCCTATGAAAGAGTGTGTAAACTTATGACTTATGTATGTGTATTTATAAGCTATGTTTATTTATCTGAAATGGGTGTGAAAGGAAATACACCTGAAAGCATATATATTCCCTGTAGGTGGCCCTTCTAGAACCACCAGAATTATCTTGGTCTTTTCCCACATCAGGGCTGGGCGGGTATATCTGACCAGGCTACTTAACTGAATGTTTCTTTCCAATTCCCTTGTCCCAGGGAGCAGGGTCTCCCGGTTCCCATATACTCCTGTCTCCTGGATGGAAGAGGCAGAAAATGTGAATGTAGTCTCAGGAAGTGATCATTTAGTGCCTTGACATAGGAAATGCTCAGCAGTCTGTACATATATACACACACAGATAATCCACAAACACAGCCACACACATGTATGTTCACATGCAGCATCACACGTTTACCCTCATATCTGCATACAGACACACACACACACACACACACACACACACACACACATATCTTGTGAGACAGCTAAAAACAAGAAAGATGCTGCCAGAATGTTTAAGATAGCCTCTTTCTTTTTGGACACCCCTCACAGAGCGGTGAGGGGATGAGCCGTGACCTCACATCAGAAGCTCCCTTCATGGCTATTTGAAAGGCTTGCTTTCTGGGGCTTAAACATTGGTTGATTGATTTTGATTGGGGTTTCCAGTACCCAGGAGTGCCTTTGAGCCCTGCAGGAGGTGGGCAGTTCATTTGGGATGGGAGATCATACAGATAGATTGGAGCAGTGAGGACAAAAAAAGAAGGCTTTAAGATGTATCTGGCAGAAATGCTCAGGAAGGCTTCAGAGCAAGGGCAGAGAGCCCAGTTGTAAATATCTCCATAGATCCATGTACCTTATAGATCTTAGATCTTATTATACCTTAAGAAAGAATACCTGGCCCTAGTGTGCTGCAATGAGAGCAGTTGAACTACTGTGACTCACAGTGTGCGAGTATGTGTCCAGGTGAAGCAGAGGTTTGGCAATGACATCTTTCCAGAAACTTGAACGTTTGAGTTTGCCATTGACTTGGTCGTTTTAGCCTGTGCATTGCCAGATCTCCCCTTGTCCTCTTCTGTGCATGTTCTATCGTCTGCATTGTAATTGAGCCCCACCCTTCACTGCCTCCAGCTGGCTGCCTACATCCCCTCCCAATTCCTCACCTCACACCAAGTAACTCTGGAAGTCAGGGCATCTGGCAGAGTGCTCCTTGGGCTCAGCCCATGGAGGCTTTCTCAGCCCAGCTAATCACAGAGTGTTGTGGTGATAGAGAATTTGGAGCTTGGGCAGAGGGAAGGGTCTAGCTTAGTCTGGGATGGAGCAGCCCTGACTTGACTCTACCTCCCTTCACTTTCTTTTCCCTTTAACTTTCCACTTAAAACCCTTTCTGCATCACTACCATGGGAAGGAGACTTCTGTGCCTTTAAGGTGTCAGTTTGTTGGGGGATATGTGACATGATTCCCACCAAGTTCTTGCCCATTCCATCTGCCACAGTGGAACACCTTTTCAGAGATAACAATCGATCTCTGTTATCTTACTGGAGCTTGTCAAATGTATTTTTACAATCCATGTCATCTTGTTAATAGCAAGGCTGCAAAGTCTTTGCATATTTAGAGCTGAGTTTTGCTGAGACTGTGGCCATTCCTAATGGGGTTTCCTTATTCTTTACATAAATGAGCTAACCCTTTGAGCTATTAAATAACGAATACATTTACTAAGCTATCCACCTGCATGGTACCCTGCTGTGGTGATGAGCACTAAAGGAAATCGTGACTTGTCCCACTGAAAGTGCAGTGTGTTTGTGTTTGTTGTATCATGTCCTGTGATCAGTATGAAATCTCTGTTATCAGTGTTGGGTTTTCAGGGTAGGGAGGGGGGAGGGTGTTACAGTGTCTCCCTGATGTACTTTAATTATGAAATACCCCCAGTTGGTCAGGGTCACCTCTATTGACTCAACATACGTAAGACTTTGCATCCACTATCTTGCTGGGTTGCATCCCCAGCATCAGCAGTCATTAGCAGAACTGAATTCTTCAGAGGGCAGCCAAAGCAGTGCCATTCTGGAAGCAGATGAAATACAGCAAAGCCACATACATGCAGGTCTTCAGGAGTGGTGCAAGGCCCAGGCAGTGAAAACCAAGAAAGGAAGAGGACCAAGAGCCATGCGTCCTGGATGGTCTGACTGGAAAAAGGGCCCAAAGCAGCAGAGATCGCTCAAGATGACCTGGTTCCCTCTTCGTCCTCATAATGCACACTTTTGCATGAAAGAAACCTTGACCAGTCCTCACTTTTAAAAAGGAAAATATGAAGAAACATAAAATTTCATGTTTCTGAAAATATGCTGAAATAAAGGTTTGTAAATAGCCAAAAGGAGGAAATAAATATATATAATTGCAAATATGCTTATGAGTCATTGCGTTTCCTGTTTGTTCTGTTGGGAGGGACCTCCATCTGGATCCAGGAAAATGCTGCCTTCCATTCATCACCTTTGCCTCCCCACAGCTTTGCATATCCATTTCCTCATCCCCCAGGACATCTGAATCCATGGTTTTCAAGAGGAGGAAAATAGTGATGTCACAGTTGAAATTTTTTATGCTCTTGCACAACTCATTCAAATCATTTAAAACAAAAATTTAAAAACATGGCAAGTCATTGTGGTGTCAAATACAATGTGAACACTTATTTCTATTGCAGGGGGTTTCATAAAGAACACTTAAAAAAAAAACACCTCCTTTGCCAATGTAGAGGTGCAGAATAAAAAAGCAAGAAAGCCCTGCCCTGTCAGGCTGAGAAGAAGGGTGTGATCGGGTTTTAAAAAGTCTGCAGAGTCACGTGAAAACATCCTGCTAATTCTGCAGAAGCTCATCACTATGGCCCACATTTGTCAGTGTGGCCACTGCCAAGCACCTTTTGATGAAAACCTCGGAGTTGCAATAGGAACAATAACCTAATCTCTCTCCTCTGTGATCCTTTGTGACCCAGTGCAGAACAGGAGAGCTGTGCATTCACACCTAACAGGTGTGATCTGTTCAAGGGGCTGGGAGCTGGTGTTGTCATAGGTACACATAGAAAGAGAAAATGTAGTTGTGGGTAGAAGGGTGCCTTTAACAGTATGTCTGGGGTCTGACCTTAGCTTCCGAGTTCTTCTCTGCTGGCTAATTTCTTGCCAACAACTCAGGTTCTGGAAGTGACCTGTGGCCCCAGTAGAGTTGTGGTCCTTGAATGGTCCTATTATCACTTGCTGCCCACCAACTATACCACTACTTTAAGGGATATGGGGTAAGAGAAGGGGGGTATGGTCTCCCTCCTCATTTACATCTTCCCTAACTCTCAGGGTGAGAGATCCTTGCCACAACCTCTCCAGGCTTTCAGAAAGGTCTCTTTCCAGGCTCCTATGTTGGCTCAGCTTCCTCTGAGCCCTGGAAGGGTCTCCCAGGGGCCCCCTTGGTGCTGCCACGATGCCACTTCCCCTATCCAGGTCTCTCCCAAGCTCTCTTCTTCATCAGACTCTCAAGGGAATTAGTAAGGTATACAGGACTGAGGCAGGATTATTTTTTTTTAACAAACATAAGCACATTTTTTATACTTATATGTTTTAAAATAATAGGGAAAATGGGAAAAAAAGAAAGTGAGGATTAGAAAACAAGTTATGGGGGATAAGGGCCTATTCCTCATGGGACTCAAACAAGTTTTCATCCAATTCAGGAGCTGTATGGTGAGCAAGGGCCACAGTTTGAACATAAATTCTTTCAACAGCCAGGCTAAGACTTGGTGCAATAGAATGCTGTCCTGCATCCTTGACTTTAGATCTCTCAATTTCAATTACAAATCAGCTTCTTAGAGAGTTTCCCTTTAATATCACCTTCTTTTCCAATGAGTAGAAAACATTCTACTCCATCACACCACCAGATAATGACTGGTCATATAATCCCAATTTATTATAGGAAAATCAATAATTTGGAGAGGTTAGGTGGGTGCTGCTGTGGTAACAATCCCAAAATCCCACTGACTTATTTCTTTCTCATACTGTGTGTCCACTGCAGGTCATCAGAGTAGTTTCTGCTTATCACAGCCACTGAGGGACAAGCTGACAGAGGCTTCAGTGACATGTGCCGCTCTAATGTTTGTAGCAAGGGGAAGGGAAGGGGGTTGGTCCTCACACTAGTGATTCAGTGTTGCACTTGGAAAGGACACACAGCACCCACACTCACAATTCATTAGCTAGAATGTGTACACTGACCCAACTATAAGGAGCCAGGCCGTTCAGTTTGGTATATATCCAAAGGAGATGAACCATATATCACTGAGTAGTACTAACAACCGTTGGGACTTTACCTTGATCTTCACACAGATATTGCTTTCTCTTCTTCCTTCTCATCTTTAACCTTGACACAGGAGACAGCAACATACATTAAAATTCCAAAATGCTGCCATTCATCAGTGAGAGTTCCTGCCATTGTTAAAGGAGGGTACTTTGGCCTCTGGAGGAAGCTGCACCTTCTCTATGGATAGGACTCCAATTTGTCCTTCCAGCTACTCTGGGCCAATCACCTGTCTTCTGAGATAGTTGCCACTGGCTGAAGTAAGACCTTCATGGTACGTGGGTGTAGGCAGAGTGTCCAAAAGGAGCTTTAGGTAGGCAGACATTCCTCTCAGCCCTTTCCCTTAGGAACAGGGAAGACATCCCCTTTGCTGTTTCAAATGGGATGCACTACCAAAATTCCAGAAGTCATGGTGGCTAACAGCTGAAACTTATCCCCTAGCTGTCTCTAGGTTCACCACTGAGGATTTATACTCAATGCTAGCTACAAGGAGAGATTAACTGCACCCAGGATGCTAAAACCAAAACTGAGGAGCAAGTAAACTCCACCATAGCTGAGTCCTGAACAAAGTAGACTAGACCTAAAGGTGAATGACTTCAGTCTTCAGTGAAATCCCTGACAAAACTACAAGTAAACTTCTTTTGGAATCTCAGGATTTCTGAATTATTCTGAGAGCCCTGTCACAGGTGAGGACTGTCGAAATGGACTCTGTGGAGCAGAGAGAGTGGTAGGCCTAGTTCTGAGCTAGCAATGCCTCATGGGTGAATGAGATGGCCAAAATGTATTCCTTCTTTCTGTAGGGTCCCTCAGCTAATGGCCTTGTGGTCATATTTATGTACGACTCCATCCTCACTGCAAGAATAAGACTGCCAACATGTAGCCTTTCCACCCAAATCCCATTTTGACAGTTGAAGGACTTCATTAAGACACATTATGACATCCTGCCAAGACTGGTGGTAGCTCATGTGCCAGAGGGGGATGCCCTTCCACTGGCATCTCTGGAAGCTCTGTGATCACTGTGAAATAAGTTCATGATTCCTGCCCTCTCCCCATTTAGAGTACCCTTGACTTGGAAAAGAGAGAGGCCCCTCTGTTGCCCCATTAAATAGTGAGGATCTACAGAAAAGGTTTTCTGCAAGACAGGAGTATCTGAAGGACACCTTCACCAGAGCAAAAAAGGAGAGAGGCCAAGGCCTCCAAGTCCTTCTGGCTAGCAAGAGCTCTCACTCATGTGGGAAGAGAGGTATGATATTGTCCCCATCATATGTCAACAACCTGGCACTAGCTCCAAGTCAGTAAAAGACACCTATGTTTGTTCAAGCTGTCAGTAGTCAGCCCAATATCCCTTTGTTGTGAGCATCTGGAAACTTACTGTCAAGTCATACATGTATGAGTGGGTCAAGACCCACTGTCCAGAGCTCCAGAGATAGCAAAAAGACTGGTACAATGGGAGGCAGAATAAACAAATTATTGGCCCAAGTGGCTTTCTCCCAAGCCACTGCTAAGTTCCTGCTCTTTGAAAACAAAAGCCTATGAAGGTAACAAGACTATCAGTGCTGGAAAAAGGGGGCAGAAGGAGCTACCATTTCCTCTCCTCCCTGCCATAATTAACATCATCTCAACTCTTTCTGTTGCTGCCTTATTTTCTAGTGTTAAATTTCTTTGCATTCTTGGGATAAACCATGTCACCAGCAGTTAAACATGTTTGTCTCTTTATAACTAATAATAAATAAAATAAAACAAAATACCCCTGAACCATAGAATCTCCTCCAAATGATATTTTATCTCTCTCATCCTCTTTATAGCTTTCTCAAAAATAATTTTTAGGCTTTGAATTTCCAGTTCTGCATGTAAGAAAATTGGAAGTTGCTACTCCTTCCAATGGTGCAAAGGAACCATTTTGAAATACAATAAAGCATGCTATTCTTCTCAACAAGTCCTAGCCTCAGAAGAAACTAGTTAACCAGAGCATAACCTACTATGGTATTATCAAAGTGTAACTGACTACAGGGAAGGAAAATACCCAACTCAAGTCGGTTGTAGCCTTGTGTGTGGAAGTAGAGAAATAACTCCAGCTCAGTATAGTCATCCCATGGCAAGCAAGGTGTGGAGGCAGAGAAAATGAGAAATATCAATACTTGTGAAGTTCACAGTTCAGAGACATAGGCTCACTCACTAAAAGACTGAGACCTAACACAGGACTACAGAAAATTTCCCCTCCGCTGACACCTTACCACCACATTAAAGGCTATTTACAGCAGTTCCTTTTATCCAGTAATTGTGTCCAGTTATCAAAAAAAGTTAGAAGGCATATCAAAAGGTTAAAACACAATTTAAAGAGAAAAAGCAAACATCAGAATCAGACCTCGCAGGAATGTTAGGATGATTAATATGTAATGGCTCTAATGGATAGAGTAGACAGTATGCAAGACATCACATGGGCAATGTAAGAAGAGAGATGGGAATCCCAGGAAAGAACCTGAAATAAATGCTAAGTCATCAAAAACGCTAACAGAAATGAAAATATATTTGCTAGGTTTATTAGTAGCCTGAACGTGGCTGAGGAAACAATCTCTGAGCTTAAGGATATCTCAATATAAACTTCATTTCTGAAAAGCAAAGAGGATGAAAACTAGGGGGAAAAAGAACATAATATCCAAGGACTGTGGTAAAGCTATAAAAGGTGTAACATAAGTGTAGTGATAATACCAAAAGGAAAAAGAGAGAGAAAATGAGAGAAGAAATAGATGAAATAATAATGAGTGAGCATTTCCCTAAATTAATGACTGAAAATAGACCACAGATCCAGGAAGTTCAGAGAAAATCAAGTGAGACAAATGTTAAAAACAAAAACAAAAACCCTACACCTAGGAATATCATTTTAAAAACCATAGAAAATCAAAAATGAGTTTAAAAAAATCTTGAAAGAAGTCAGAGCGGGGATAAAACACCTACCTATGGAGGAGCAAATAGAAGAATTACATCTGACCTCTCCTTGTGTGAAACCACACAAGCAAGAAAAGAGTAATGTTAAATATTTAAGCTGTTCAGAGGAAAAGAAGAAAAAAAAAACCCTAGAATTCTGTATCCTGCAAAATTACCCTTCAAATATGAAGAAGAAATAGAGATTTTATCAGAAAAGCAAAAATTGAGGAATTTGTTTCCAGTAGCTCTGCTTTGCACGAAATTTTGAAAGAAGTTCTTTAGAGAGAAGGAAAGTAATATGAGTCAGGAACTCAAATCTACAGAGAGTAAGGAAAAACATCAGAGAGGGAATAAGTGAGAGTAAATAAAAACAAATTTTTTTAAAAAATTTAATTCATCTAACAGATAATACTTTGTTGAAAATAATGCCAACAATGTTTTTGCATGTATGTTTATTTATATTAATGTCATATGAATGTATATATACACATATACATGTGTATATGTGTACATATAAATATGTGTACACATATTTATGTATGCTTATATAAAAGTGAAGTAAATGATTGCAATATTATAAGGGGAAGGAAGGAGACATTAGGATTATCTTGTTATTTTAATGTAGTAACACTAACCATGAAGCAATATAGTGTTATGTGAAAGTAGACATGGATTAGCCTTAAAAGTATATTGCACACTATAAGTCAACAAATAACAAAAAAAAATTAAAGCATACTTGATATGCTATCAATTTTGGAATAAAAATGGAATCATATAAAATGCTGAATAAAAACCACAAAAGGCAGAAAAAAAGCAGAAGACAAAAATAGGAACAAAGAACAAGGGCACCAAATAGAGAACAACAAGTGTGGTAACTATTAATCCAACTATATCAGTAATCACTTTGAATATCAATGGTCTAAATGCACCAATTAAAACATAGAGATTATCAGAATGGATAAAAAAAAAGATTTATTACTATGTTGTTTTCCAGTACCCACTTTAAATATGAAGAGCTATATGGATTAAAAGTAGGGGACTTCCTGGTGGTCCAGTGGTTTAGAATTCACCTTTCAATCTAGTATTCTTGGGCTTCCCTTGTAGCTCAGCTGGTAAAGAATCCACCTGCAATGCAGAAGACCTGGGTTCAATCCTTGGGTTGGGAAGATCCCCTGGAGAAGGGAAAGGCTACTCACTCCAGTATTCTGGCCAGTAGTCCATGGGGTGGCAAAGAGTCAAACACGACTGAGCGACATTCACTTCACTTCACTTCACTTTGCAATGCAGGGCACAAAAGTCGGATTCCTGGTCCAGGAAGATTCCACATACCATGGAGCAACTAAGCCCACATGCCACAATCACTGAGCCCACACACTCTGGAGCCCATGTGCCAAAACTAAGACCTGACATAGCCAAATACATAATTTTATAAAAGTAAATGGATGAAGAAAAACATACCATGCTGATACTGACCAAAGGAAGTATAGGTAGTATATGAATTGCAAACAGAGAAGACATCAAAGTGAAAAAAAAAAGTTATCAGGTAAAAAAAAGGCCATTTCATGAAGACAAAGGGGTCAATGCCTCAAGAAGATATAACAATCCTTAAGGCATATGTGCCTAACAAGAGAATGTCAAACTATGTGGGACAAAAAATGAGAGAATCACAAAGAAAAATAGATAAATACACTATCATCACAGTTGGAGAATTCAACATCCTTGTATCAGAAAGGGACAGATTCAAGCAGGCAGAAATTCGATAAGAACATCAGTTCAGTTCAGTTCAGTCACTCAGGTGTGTCCGACTCTTGGTGACCCCATGAACTGCAGCACGCCAGGCCTCCCTGTCCATCACCAACTCCCGGAGTCCACTCAAACTAATGTCCATCGAGTTGGTGATGCCATCCAGCCATCTCATCCTCTGTCGTCCCCTTCTCCTGCCCCCAATCCCTCCCAGCACCAGGGTTTTTTCCAATGAGTCAACACTTTGCATGAGATGGCCAAAGTATTGGAGTTTCAGCTTTAGCATCAGTCCTTCCAATGAACACCCAGGACTGATCTCCTTTAGGATGGACTGGTTGGAGCTCCTTGCAGACCAAGGGACTCTCAAGAGTCTTCTCCAACACCACAGTTCAAAAGCATCAATTCTTCGGTGCTCAGCTTTCTTCACAGTCCAACTCTCACATCCATACATGACCACAGGAAAAACCATAGCCTTGACTAGACAGACCTTTGTTGGCAAAGTAATGTCTCTGCTTTTGAATATGCTATCTAGGTTGGTCATAACTTTCCTTCCAAGAAGTAAGCATGTTTTAATTTCATGGCTGCAATCACCATCTGCAGTGATTTTGGAGCCCCCCCAAAAAAATAAAGTCAGCCATTGTTTCCACTGTTTCCCCATCTATTTCCCATGAAGTGATGGGACCAGATGCCGTGATCTTCGTTTTCTGAATGTTGAGCTTTAAGCCAACTTTTTCACTCTCCTCTTTCACTTTCATCAAGAGGCTTTTTAGTTCCCCTTCAATTTCTGCTATATGGGTGGTGTCATCTGCATATCTGAGGTTATTGATATTTCTCCCGGCAATCTTGATTCCAGCTTGTGCTTCATGCAGCCCAGTGTTTCTCATGATGTACTCTGCATATAAGTTAAATAAGCAGGGTGACAGTATACAGCCTTGACGTACTCCTTTTCCTATTTGGAACCAGTCTGTTGTTCCATGTCCAGTTCTAACTGTTGCTTCCTGACCTGCATATAGGTTTCTCAAGAGGCAGGTCAGGTGGTCTGGTATTCCCATCTCTTTCAGAATTTTCCACAGTTTATTGTGATCCACAGAGTCAAAGGCTTTGGCATAGTCAATAGAGCAGAAACAGATGTTTTACTGGAACTCTCTTGATTTTTCGGTGATCCAGTAGATGTTGGCAATTTGATTTCTGGTTCCTCTGCCTTTTCTAAAATCAGCTTGAACATCTGGAAGTTCACGGCTCACATAGCACTGAAGCCTGGCTTGGAGAATTTTGAGCATTACTTTACTAGCGTGTGAGATGAGTGCAATTGTGTGGTAGACTGAGCATTCTTTGGCATTGCCCTCCTTTGGGATTGGAATGAAAACTGACATTTTCCAGTCCTGTGGCCACTGCTGAGTTTTCCAAATGTGCTGGCATATTGAGTGCAGCACTTTCACAGCATCATCTTTCAGGATTTGAAATAGCTCAACTGGAATTCCATCACCTCCACTAGCTTTGTTCGTAGTCATGCTTCCTAAGGCCCACTTGACTTCACATTCCAGGATGTCTGGCTCTAGGTGAGTGATCACACCATTGTGATTATCTGGGTTGTGAAGACCTTTTGTTTACAGTTTTCCTGTGTATTCTTGCCACCTCTTCTTAATATCTTCTGCTTCTGTTAGGTCCATACCATTTCTGTCCTTTATCGAGCCCATCTTTGCATGAAATGTTCCCTTGGTATCTCTAATTTTCTTGAAGGGATCTCTAGTCTTTCCCATGCTGTTGTTTTCCTCTATTTCTTTGCATCAATTGCTGAGGAAGGCTTTCTTATCTCTCCTTGCTATTCTTTGGAACTCTGCATTCAGATGCTTATATCTTTCCTTTTCTCCTTTGCTTTTCCCTTCTCTTCTTTTCACAGATATTTGTAAGGCCTCCTCATACAGGCATTTTGCTTTTTTGCATTTCTTTTCCATGGGGATGGTCTTGATCCCTGTCTCCTGTACAATGTCACAAATCTCCGTCCATAGTTCATCAGGCACTCTATCTATCAGATCTAGTCCCTTAAATCTATTTCTCACTTCCACTGTATAATCATAAGGGATTTTATTTAGGTCATACCTGAATGGTCTAGTGGTTTTCCCTACTTTCTTCAATTTAAGTCTGAATTGGCAATAAGGAGTTCATGATCTGAGCCACAGTCAGCTCCCAGTCTTGTTTTTGCTGACTGTATAGAGCTTCTCCATCTTTGGCTGTAAAGAATATAATCAATCTGATTTCGGTGTTGACCATCTGGTGATGTCCATGTGTAAAGTCTTCTCTTGTATTGTTGGAAGAGGGTGTTTGCTATGACCTGTGCATTCTCTTGGCAAAACTCTATTAGCCTTTGCCCTGCTTCATTCCATACTCCAAGGACAAATTTGCCTGTTATTCCAGGTATTTCTTGACTTCCTACTTTTGCATTCCAGTCCCCTATAATGAAAAAGATATCCTTTTTGGGTGTTAGTTCTAACAGGTCTTGTAGATCTTCATAGAAACGTTCAACTTCAGCTTCTTCAGCATTACTGATTGGGGGATAGGCTTGGATCACTGTGATATTGAATGGTTTACCTTGGAAACGAACAGAGATCATTCTGTCATTTTTGAGATTGCATCCAAGTACTGCATTTCAGACTCTTTTGTTGACCATGATGGCTACTCCATTTCTTTTAAGGGATTCCTGCCCACAATAGTAGATATAATGGTCATCTGAGTTAAATTCACCCCTTCCAGTCCATTTTAGTTTGCTGATTCCTAGAATGTCGACGTTCACTCTTGCCATCTTCTGTTTGACCACTTCCAATTTGCCTTGATTCATGGACCTAATATTCCAGGTTCCTATGCAAGATTGCTCTTTACAGCATCAGACCTTGCTTCTACCACCAGTCACATCCACAACTGGGTATTGTTTTTGCTTTGGCTTCATCCCTTCATTCTTTCTGGAGTTATTTCTCCACTGATCTCCAGTAGCATATTGGGCACCTACCGACCCGGGGAGTTCCTCTTTCAGTATCCTATCATTTTGCCTTTTTATACTGTTCATGGGGTTCTCAAGGCAAGAATACTGAAGTGGTTTGCCATTCCTTTCTTCAGTGGCCCATATTCTGTCAGACCTCTCCACCAGGACCCGCCCGTCCTGGGTGGCCCCAGGACACAGCATGGCTTAGTTTCATTGAGTTAGACAAGGCTGTGGTCCATGTGATCAGATTGGCTAGTTTTCTGTGATTATGGTTTTAGTGTGTCTGCCCTCTGATGCCGTCTCACAACATCTACCATCTTACTTGGGTTTGTCTTACTTTGGATGTGGGGTATCTCTTCACGGCTGCTCCAGCAAAGTGCAGCTGCTGCTCCTTACTTTGGACAAGGGGTATCTCCTCACAGCCGCCCCTCCTGACCCTGAACATGGAGTAGCTTCTCTCGGCCCTCCTGTGCCCATGCAGCCACTGCTCCTTGGACGTGGGGTTGCTCCTCTCAGCCGCCATCCCTGACCTCGGGCCTGGGGTAGCTCCTCTCACATAACTGAATCCAAAAACATCAGCAGTCAACTGGATGTAATTGACATCTATAGACTGCTTCATCCAACAACAGCAGGATAAACATTCTTCTCAAGATCACGTGAAACATGCACCAAAATAGATCACATTAAGGGCCATAAAACACACCTTCTCAGTCTACAATGGAATTCGGCTAGAAATCAATAACAAAAATTGTTGACAAATTCCAAACTACTTGAAAATTAAACCACAGATCTATAAATAATATATGGGTCAAAGTAGAAATCTCAGAGAAATGAAAAGAATATCTTGAACTAAATGAAAATAAAAGCAAAACTTATCAAAACTTGTAGGCTGCAGCAAAAGCAGTGCTAATGGAAATTTATAGCATTGAAAGCATAAATTAGAAAAGAAAAAGGATCTAAAATCAATAATCTAAGTTTCTACCATAGGCGTGCCTAAAGAACTATGGACTGAGATTTGTAACATTGTACAGGAGGCAGTGATCAAAACCATCCCAAAGAAAAAGAAATGAAAGAAGGCAAAATGGTTGTCTGAAGAGGCCTTACAAATAGCTGAGAAAAGAAGAGAAGTTAAAGACAAAAGAGAAAGTGAAAGATACACCCAAATGCATGCAGAGTTCCAAAGAATAGCAAGGAGAGATAAGAAATCCTTCTTAAGTGAACAATGCAAAGAAATAGAAGAAAACAATACAATGGGAAAGACTAGAGATCTCTCCAAGAAAATTAGAGATATCAAAGGAACATTCCATGCAAAGATGGGCAAAATAAAGGACAGAAATTCTATGGACCTAACAGAAGCAGAAGAGATTAAGATGAAGTAGCAAGAATACACAGAAGAATCATTTAAAAGGGGCTTAATGACCTGGATAATCACGATGGTATGGTCACTCACCTAGAGCCAGACATCCTGGAGTGTAAAGTCAAGTGGGCCTTAGGAAGCATCACTACAAACAAAGCTAGTGGAGGTGATGGGATTTCAGCTGAGCTATTTCAAATCCCAAAAGATGATGCTGTTAAAGTGCCATACTCAGTATGCCAGCAAATTTGGAAAACTCAGCAGTGGCCACAGGACTGGAAAAGGTCAATTTTCATTCTAATCCCAAAGGAAAGCAATGCCAAAGAATGTTCAAACTACCAGATAATTGCACTCATTTTACATGATAGCAAGTTAATGCTCAAAATCCTTCAAGCTAAGCTTCAACAATACGTGAACTAAGAATTTCCAGATGTACAAGCTGGGTTGAGAAAAGGCAGAGGAACCAGATATTAAATTGCCAACATCTGTTGGATCATAAGAAAATTCCAGAAAAATGTATTTCTTTTTTATTGACTATACTAAAACTTTTGACTGTGTGGATTACAACAAACTGGAAAATTCTTAAAGAGATGGGAATACTAGACCACTTTACTTGTCTCCTGAAAAACCTGTATGCATGTCAGAAGCAACAGTTAGAACCGAACATGGAACAATAAACTGGTTCAAAATTGGGAAAGGAGTGTGTTAAGGCTGTGTATTTTCACCCCGTTTATTTAATTTACATGCAGAGTGAAAGTGAAAGTCACTGAGTGAAAGTCACTCAGTCGTGTCCAATTCTTTGCTATCCCATGGACTGTAGCCCTGCAGGCTCCTCTGTCCATGGATCCAGGCAAAAATACTGGAGTGGGTTGCCATTCCCTTCTCCAGGGGATCTTCCCCACCCAAGGATCGAAGCTGGGTCTCTCGCATTGTGAGCAGATTCTTTACCATCTGAGCCATATGCAGAGTACATCATGTAAAATGCTGGGCTGGATGAAGCACAAGCTGGAATCAAGATTGTCAGGAGAAATATCAATAACCTGAGATATGCAAATAACACCACCCTTATGGCAGAAAGCAAAGAGGAACTAAAAAGCCTCCTGATGAAGGTGAAAGAGGAAAGTGGAAAAGGTGGCTTAAAACTCAACATTCAAAAAATTAAGATCATGGCACCTGGTCCCATCATGTCATCTGGTCCCATCATGTCATAGCAAATAGATGGGGAAACAATGGAAACAGTGACAGACTATTTTCTTGGGCTCCAAAGTCAATCTGGATGGTGACTGCAGCCATAAAATTTTTAAAAAGATGCTTGCTCCTTGGAAGAAAAACTATGAAAAACTAAACAGCATATTAAAAAGCAGAGACATCAGTTTGCCAACAAAGATTTGTATAGTCAAAGCTATGGTTTTTCAGTAGTCATGTACGGATGTGACAGTTGGACTGTAAAAAAGGCTGAGGGTTGAAGAATTGATGCTTTTGAACTGTAGTGCTGGAGAAGACTCTTGAGAGTCCCTTGTACTGCAAGGAGATCCAACCAGTCAATCCTAAAGGAAATCAACCCTGAATATTCATTGGAATGACTGATGCTGAAGCTGAAGCTCCAATACGTTGGTCACCTAATGCGAGGAAGTGACTCCTTGGAAAAGACCCTGATGTTGGGAAAGATTGAGGGCAGGAGGAGAAGGAGGCAAAAGAGAATAAGATGGTTGGATGGCATCATCAACTCAGTGGACATGAGTTTGCACAAACTCAGGAGATAGTGGACAGGGAAGCCTGATGTGCTTCAGTCCTTGGGGTGGCAAAGAGTCGGACATGACTGAGTAACTGAGCTGAACTGACCGAAGGAATAGATGAAAAATAGAAAAACGTGTTAACCACAAATAGTAAGGGTAGGTATTCTGTCATGAAATTATATATATACTTATATATATTATATCAGCACTGGACAATGCTGTTGTCGGTCTCTGTCTTTGCTAAATCCAGCTTGTACATCTGGAAGTTTTTGGTTCACGTACTATTGAAACCTAGCTTGAAGAATTTTGCTAGCATGTTAAATGAGTGCAATTGTGCAGTAGTTCGAATTATTTGGCATTGCCCTTCTTTGGGATTGGGATGAAAACTGACCTTTTCCAGTACTGTGGCCACTGCTGAGTTTTCTGGACAATGCAGACAACCTGAAAACAACAGGACTTCACCAAATTCCACTGTTCAACCTCTTCAGTGTAGAAAAGAAACCTGACAGAACAAAGGGATTCTGAAATCTGGTTGCTGCTGAGGGGCCCCCATGGGAAGGTATCTGGTTACCTGTGCTCCCCCAAGGTCATGGGCACAGCAGCTCCCCATCCAGCATCTGTGCTGGGACTGCAGCCTTCTCTCAAGGGTTAATGAGACCCCCTCCTGAGTGAGGATGAGGGGGTCCAGTCACCCCGGAACAGAGGGTCCCGTAGAATACAACTCCACCCCTGCTGGGACTCCTAGAGGCCCCAGTCCAGGCTGTCAAGCTGAGCCTCCCACCTCCCTCTCACTTTCTCAGTGAACGTGGGGAGTCAGAGGCTTGGTCTGTGGGGTGCAGTCTCAGATGGGCAGTGGGAGGGGCCCACATCCTACGGAGACTCAAGGTGAGAACCAGAGGAGACTGAGGGTCCCCAGAGGATGCATGTGCAGCCCTCCCAACAGCCCTGGGGGACCAGGGGTCATGGCGTCCAGATGTGACGTCACTGATCCCGATGGGAGGGGAGGAGTGAGGCCTGGATCAGGTGTCTGGGTTCAGGTCAGCAGAGTGAAGGAGCCCAGCTGTGCTAGGAGTCAAGCTAGAACCCTGAGGGGGGCTCTGGGACCCCAGGGCATCCAGGTTGTCAATGCTTTCAGCCCTGGGAGACCCCGGCAGGGTTGTAGAAATGAGCCCCCTTCTCCCGCTTGCCTCTCAGGGGTCCTAGCTGGGGAGAGCCTGGTTCTAAGGGGAGCAAGGTCGGGGTGAGAGGGTGGTACCCAGACCTGCTGAGAGTCAGAGTGAAGAGCAGAAGGAGTGTTGAGGATGGCCGGGGGCATCATCTCAGCTTTGGGAAGCTCTGGGCTTGGAGCCCTGATGTCATGTCCACAGACTCCCCCTGGGGGGTCTCAGGGCAGTGACGGCCTTGGTGTGAGGGTTCCGCCTCCAGTCAACAAAAGGGGCATCCCTGGGCCTGCCAGGACTCAAGATGAGGATCTTGAGGGAGGACGCAGGGAATCCCACAGGTCCCAGCACCTGCGGTCAGCCCGGGGCGACTCTGGTGGGGGCATGAGCTCGGGGTCTCAGAGACATTGGAGACTTGATATAAGGGGCAGGGCCTCAGAGATTGGAGGGGAGATTCTTAGGTTCTGAAGCAGTTTGGGTGAGGGAGGACTGAGGGGATGCTGGACCCCAATCAGAGGAGACCAAGAGAAGCCCATCCTGGCTGTTGGTCCTGCGTGACCCTGAGGTACGATGAGCACAACAGGCATGGCCTGACTTCCTGACATCCGGGTCTCATACGGGGGACCTGGTACAGGGGGCTGACTTCCTGACCTCAGGGTCTCAGATTGGGCACCTCACATATGGGGAGAGGCCTCAGGTGGGCCGATTCCCAGGTCTGCGGGGCGTCAAGTTAAGGACCCTGAGGAGGGACTAAAAGACCCTGGGCCCCAGAGAAGCCCATCTCTGTTGTCAGTCCAGGGCGACCATGGAGTAGGATGAGCACAACACGCATGCGCTGACTTCCTGACATCCGGGTCTCAGACTGGGGACCTGGTATAAGGGGCGGACTTCCTGACATCCGGGTCTCAGAGAGACCGGGGCCATGGTGTGAGAAGCCGCGCCTGAGGTACGGAGAAGACAGAGTCCAGGTCCTAGCGGGGTTCAAGGTGAGGCCCCTGAGGGAGGAGTGAGGGGAGCCGCACCCCAGAGGGGACCCTGGTAGTCCCCGGGTGGAACGACCATGTGCAGCATAGCCTGACATCGGGTCTCAGAGAGACTGGGGACCTTGTGAAAGTTGCGGGGGTCTCAAAATGGCAGACGGGACAATCCCCAGTCCTGCCTGGAGTCTAGGTTCCATGTGAGGAATGACTGAGGTGGTTATACCGCAATAGGGAGGCAGGGATCCTGGCCCTTGTGGGGGCTCATGGAGGCCCTGGAACGGGGTGAGCCAGGGTGAGCATTTTCTTGACCTCTGGCTTAGGGCCTCGGGAGGTGACGTGTTTGGGCAGAGGGCGGAGGCTTCAGGTCTGCTGAGGGTGGACTCCCCGGACCCCGAGGGAGGACTGAGTAGACCCCCGCCCCTGTGGTCAGTGCTGGAAGGCCTGGCAGGACATGAGAAGAAGCTGAGGCCCAAGCATCTCCCCAACCTAGGACTCGCGGGAGGCCCTGGGCAGGTGCAGCCGCATGTGGGGCCCTTCAGTGCTTTCTCTCCAGATTCGGGTCTTGTTCTGAGAGTTTCCCTGCAGGTCCCCAAAGGGGAGGGTCCAGGCCGGCCAGGGGAAAGGTGAGCACTACAAGGGATCCCCGAGGGGACCTCCTACTGTACAATGGGGGGACCTCACAGATTCCACCCCTCCTACCATCACAGAAGGCGTAAGTCTGTGCCACAGTCTACCCCCAAGGTGCCCCCTCCATTTCTCTCACAGGGGCTCCAGGAACCAGAAGGTGAAGGCAGAGGTCTGAGGCCAGTGTCCTGAGGTCAGAAAGCAGAGGAGGTCTAGGCAGTGCCAGGAGTCAAGGTGAGTTGTTTCCTCTGAGTGTGCACCAGGGACTCCCTATTCCAGAACAGAGGGGACCCCACAAGACCCTAATTCCCCTGCTGTGTCAGCCCCGGAACCTTAAGCTGTGCTGGCTGCACCCTAGGGAGCCACCTCACATCCTCCTTCAGGTAGCCAAGGGGTCAGGCCGCTCAGCAGGAGCTCGTCTATGAAGCCCGAGAGCACCCCTCAAGAGGAGACCTATAAGTGGCCTGAGTCAGACGTCCCAGGGTGGGTTTCTCAGCCAAGGCTGCTCACAAACCCCCTCTCCCACAGGCCTGTGGTCCCCATCTGTCCCCCTTCCTCACTTCTGTCTGCAGTTCGATGCCAGTCATCATGCCTGGGATGCATGAGCTCCGCCTGCCTGAGAGATTCTTTCAGAATCTAGGAGAGGATGAGGATCTGATGGAGGCACAGTTCGTTTGGAGTGAGGAGGAGGAGGAGGAGGAAGAAGAGGAGGAGCAGCAGATGGAGGAAGAGGAGCAGATGGAGGAAGAAGAGCAGGTGGAGGAGGTGGAGGTGGTGGAGGTGGTGGAGCAGGTGGAGGAAGGAAATGCAGCTTCCTCTTCCTCCTCTCTCCCGGTCTGGGGCACCCTGGAGGAGATGGCTGCTGCTGAAACAGCCAGTCTCCCCCAGAGTCCTGTGGGTGTCTGCCTCTCTCCCACTGCCATGGCTGACACTCCAGGGAGCCAATCTGAAGACCATGGCCCCAGCGGGCAAGATGAAGTGCCAAGCACCTCGCATGACCACGAAGATGCCAGCTCCTCACTCCAAGATGCACTACGGGTGAAGAAGAATGAGCTGGCACAATTCCTGCTCAGTAGGTATTTTGCCAGGGAGCCGACCACAAAAGCAGAATTGCTGAATAGTGTCCTCAGAGATTACCAGGACCACTTCGTGGTGGTCCTCGGTCAAGCCTCAGAGTACCTGCAGCTGGTCTTTGGTTTGGAGGTGAAGGAGGTGGACCCCAGTGAGTACACCTATATCCTGGTCCCCACCCTGGGCCTCACCCTCAATGAGATGCTGAGGGATGAGCAGAGGTTGCCCAAGGCTGGCCTCCTGGTGATAGTCCTGTGCCTGATTGCTGTGGAGGTCAACTCCGCTCCTGAGGAGGCGATCTGGGGCGCACTCAGTAGGATAGGGGTGTATCCTGGGAGTGAGCACTACATCTATGGGGAGCCCAGGGAGCTGCTGACCCAAGTGTGGGTGCAGGAAGGTTACCTAGAGTACCGGCAGGTGCCTGACAGCAACCCTGCTTGCTCTGAGTTCCTGTGGGGTCCCCGGGCCTATGTGGAGACCAGCAAGTCTGAAGTCCTGGAGTATCTGGACAGAGTCAGTTGAAAAGGTCCCAGTTCCTTCCACCCCCTCTGCAGAGGCTGCGAGGGAGGAGAAAGGGGAACTCTGAGCCAGAGAAGCAGCCAGGCTCCTTCCAGGCCCACATCCAACAGCTTGTCCTGGGAGCAGGAAGGGAGGCTGATCTTTCCCTCTGTGACTGAAGAGGGAGCAGTAAGCCTTCTTAGCAGTGAGGACTTGGGCCCATTGGGGGAACCTGGTATGTGGCATCTTTGTGTTCCTTTTCTCTACAATGACATGGGGACTCACCTCTATTTTCTTTAGGAATTTTTCAAGTATTACTGCTTTTTAATAGAAGGCTTAATGAGTTTCAGTGTTTAACTGTCAGTGACATTGATCACACCATGTTTGTACTTACCCATTTCAAGAACAAGAGTTTTGCTATTTTGTAAAAGGAAGTTAGGAACTCTTCCATTTTATTTCATGGTTTTGAACAAGATAATATGGAATTAGAATGATTTTGGAAATGTGAACTTACTTAGTAGTTACATAGTTGGTGGAAGAAGTCTAAAATAAAAAGTGATTGTAGTGAAGTCTTGCTTCTTATACTTTTTGTCTATCATTTTGTACAGCTAAGCTGTCTCTGTTTATTTGGATTTTCCCGGGTTATTTAAGGTATGATAAAATTGATCTGAGTTCATGTTGATCTCACGTGTATTTGTACTTATCCAATTCAAGACTGAGGTTTGCTATTTGTAAAATCAATTAAGAAGCCTTCAGTCATGGTTTGTGATCCCAAATTAGATAACAGTGTTGGAACAGGAATTTACTTGGAAATGTGAAAGTAATAGCAGTATAATTAATGGGGTCAAGAAATAGAGAAATAAAAGTAAATGGTTGTTAATTATTGAATTCTTATCCTCTTTTTCTGTCATTCTGTAAAATTAAAATATATATGTACAACCTGGATTTGTTTGGCTTATTTAATAAAGTAGAAAATCTGAATGAATAAGCCTCTGCTCACTGGCTCATTTATTCCCAAGACCTTCACAGAGCCTGTGCTCTGTGGAAGGCCCTGTGTTAGCAGTGGGGACACTGGGAGAAGCAGGACACCCCCACACCTAGAGCGATGGTCTAGGAACTGCAGTCACAGAAGGAAAATGGAGAGATGTCCCCTAATCCCACAGAACAGGGCAACATGGGGCGAGGTGACGGGGCTCCAGAAGGAGCACTTGAGTGTCAGTGCCAGAGCCAGGGCAGTTTGGGGCTTTGGGAAGCTGGAGTTCCTGTGAAAGATGACTATGAGAGGTGATTGTGATGAAGCTCAGTGGTGGCAGCCCTCAGACCTGCAAACTGTGTGTCTTGGGGGTGAGGGGAAAGTCTGAAATGGATCTTTGCTATGAGGTGTCCTTTTGGAGGGCTTCCTTGTGCCTCAGCTGGTAAAGAATCCACCTGCAATGCAGGAGACCTAGGTTCAGTCCCTGGGTTGGGAAGATCCCCTGGAGACAGAAAAGGCTGCCCACTCCAGTATTCTGGCCTGGAGAATTCCGTGGACTACAGTCCTTTTGGATCCTGGGTAAACCCCAGAGAGACCTCATCCTGGGGCAAGAAGGGGCCCTGACTTGTCACATTGCTGTTGACCACAGGGATGAAGTAGGTGTTTTCTACTCTCCATCTGCTAGAATTTCTTCTCGGTATGTGGTTACATTCCTTGAGAGTGATGCCAAGAAGTCCGTGGACAAGCACTGTTGTCCCTGGTCTGGGAGAGCCAGAGTCCATGGCATTATTATTAGGTAATCTTGAGAGTATTAGGGGCAACTCAAGCAGTGTATAGATTTTTGGTGGAGGTAGAATTAGTGAAAATCATAGTTTGGATGGAAGAGCAGCTGGGAGGGAGAGAAGGAGTTGGTTCTTGACAAATTGTAGAAGCTTTGAGTTGCATCCAGCTGGGGAAGACTCCTCCATGCCTGAATTAAGTAGTAGATCCTCAAGGAAGGAGATCGTGTTGAGTTTTATTAATAAAACAAAGTTTCTGGCTAAATTAGCATTCTGTCATATTGTGTTGCATGCTGTCTGAGATATCTTAGGTAACAGCAACAACAAAATTTCCCAGAGCTCAGAGTTGTGAAATTGAGATCCAAATACTAGTACAAATAACTGCTAATCATAAAGATCAAACCAGGTTCTGCGTGAGGTGCTTTATTTATATCCTTGCAGCCTACAGACAGGGCTCCTCATACCTGTTTGCTGCACAGATGAAGAACTGGGGCCCCAGGGTTTGGGCATCTTCCCAGAATCACATGCTATTAAGGACCAGGGTGGGGTCAGGGTGCCATAACAGAATATCATAGATTGTGTGTAGCTGAAGCAACAGATGTTTATTTCTCATAGCTCTGGAGCCTGGGAAGCCAGAGATCAAGATGGCTTGATGGTTGGTACCTTGTGTGAACTCTCTACCTGGCTTGTGCATGGCCACCTTCTCACTATGCCCTCACATGTCAGGAGGGAGAGAGAGAGAGGGAGAGAAGTAGGTTCTGTGGTGTCACTTTGCAGCTCTGATCTCATATTGAGGGCCCTACCCTCATAACCTCATCTAAACCTCATTATGTCCCAAAGGCTCCATCCCCAGACACATCACATTGGGGATTAAGCTTCAACATATGAATTTTAGGGGGACACTATTGAGTCCATAGCATCTCCCTTGTAGATGAGGAAAGACCATGAAACAAACATCTACTAAGGCTGAATTCCTAAAACTTTAGAATATTCCTACTAGGTGAAAAATGCTTCCTTAATGGACACGCCAGCTTCAATTTAAAAAGAGCAAGTAACCATCCTTCTTCTGTCTCTTGTCTGATACATGCCTCACAGGAAATCCCTGATTTTCAGAGTGCCTAATGGCGCCTGTGCAGGTGCTCAGGCAAGTTCAGCCACGTGGAGGGTAACAGAGACTTGGGCTGAGATTGTTCTTGCATCAAAAGAAAAGAGAACATTCTTGCTTAATGAGATTATAGACAGAAATTGCCATAAGTCAATGTGCAGGCCTGACCCTGCCTCCTCCCATCCCTAGCAGCCTTCTTGGGCACCATCAGAGTTTAGTACACAGTAGGTACTGGTATAGCTGTCTTTAGATTCCTCTCTGGTGCAAAAAAACCTCTCTACTTTCTGGGGTCCAAGGGCTTAGGCTGAGTGGGCAGGTACCTGGTGGGCCAGCCCATGATCTTTTCAGAGGGTGAAGCACTTGGCACCATGGCACCTGGAAGAACCTCTTGTAGTGAGGGTACAGCTTCAGGAGGGCATAGGGTCATTTGCTGGCTTGGCACTCTGTGGGCTTTTTCACATCTGGCAGCCTGGGAGGCAGTCAAACAAAATCCCAAGGTTGAAAGATACAAGATCAACACATAAAATTTACTGTATTTACATACAACTACAATTTTAAAAATTAGAAACCAAAAATTTTAAACACCATTTTCTGATGAGTTATGATGAGTGTTATTTACTCTGATTTCTTTATTTTAATTAATTAATTTATTTTAATTGAAGGCTAATTACTTTACAATATTGTAATGGTTTTTGCCATACATCAACATGAATCAGCCATGGGTGTACATGTGTCCCCGATCCTGAACACCCGCTCTTACCTCCCTCCCCATCCCATCCCTCAGGGTCATCCCAGTGCACCGGCCCTGAGCACCCTGTCTCATGCATCGAACCTGGACTGGAGATCTATTTCACATATAGTAATATACATGTTTCAATGCTATTCTCTCAACTCATCCCACCCTTGCCTTCTCCCACAGAGTCCAAAAGTCTGTTCTTTGATTTGTGTCTCTTTTGCTGTCTCCCATATAGCATCATTGTTGCCATCTTTCTAAATTCCATATATATGCATTAGTATACTGTATTGGTGTTTTTCTTTCTGACTTACTTCGCTCTGTATAATAGGCTCCAGTTTCATCCACCTCATTAGAACTGATTCAAATGCTCTGATTTCTGTGATGAGTATATGTTGCTTCTATAGTGATCAAATAGATTCTTAAGTTATTATAAAATATTTAAGTTTTAGAAGGCTTTCCTTTCAGCTGAAAAGTTATGTGCCCAGAGATATCCACCAAGTTTCATTTCATATGTAACAAGAAATCTTACAAATTATCTCCATTAATATATTAATTTCCTCTTCAGAAAAAACTTACCATTTTCCAAAATTGCAATATTTAGGTATAAATCTAACAAGACATGCACAAGATCTATGTGTTGAAAGCTACAAAATGCTAATGAAAGAAATCGAGACCTAAATAAATAGTAAATAAATAGAGATAAGTATCATAGACTGGTCAACTCAATGTAGTGATGATGTCTGTTTTCACTAAATTGATCCATACATTTAAAACAATGTCAATTAAAATTCCATCAGAATTTCTTTTGTAGATATAAACAAGCTAATTCAAAAAGTTTATGGAAGGACAAAAAACAAATTAATGGAAGGGCAAAAGAACAAGAATAGCTAAAACAATTATGAAAAAGTAGAATAGCTGCTTGCTCAGTGCCACCATGGCCAGGAATCAACTAGAGTATGTCAGCCCCATTTGAGGCTTGCAGTGGGGTGGTTCCATGTGGAACCCAGTGGAGCCAATGGTACAAGACCTCAAAGGAGGTGTTCACTGAAGTTCAAGCACCACTAGACACTCACACCCAGGATATCCAGTGTGGCCTGAAGAGCAAGCATGTGGCACTGGCCATGGGTGGCCACAAGATCCTCAAGGTAGTGGCAGGGCAAACTCTTTGACTCTACAATAGCTGATGAGGGAACATGGACTCTGGAGGATAGAAAAATGATCCATATTGTTTTTACAAAGATGAGGAGAGATGCAAAAAATTGTTGGACTTATCTTCTAGAATATGAATATACAGCTCACCCTTGGGTTCAAGACCAAATGCAGAGAAAACTTACATTAGGGAGATTCCAGAAAGAAAATCCTGGTTTTGACTTCAGCGGAGCAGAAATCTCAGGAAACTACACTAAAGGTGGACCAGATTTCTCAAATCATGAGAAATAACTGATCTTCTTGCTGCATTTTGTGGATCCTAGCAGATGTTGCCAACGTAATCAGAGGAACTGATTATGTGGTGGAAGGAAAATGTGGATGCTTAGTTAACAAATTGCAAAATACATTTAAATATGGTTCTAAAAATTGCATTCAAATATGATTTACATAGGAAACATCTTAAATACTGTGGGAACTATTCTATTGATACATGGCAACTTTTCTTTTGGACTTGTTTTTGCTCAGCATGATGTTTGATATGCTGCATTTTACTAATTTCATATTTAACCTGTATTTTTAATATGAAAAGTTTTAAGGTATAGATCATGTAAAATGACAGGGTGCTTTCAGGGAAAATTAAGTTTTTCTTTCAATAATTGTGATGCAGGAATTATGTTCAATAAACTTTTCTAAATAGGAAAAAAAAAGTAGAATAAAATTCTACTTTCTTAAAATACCTGATTCTAAGAAAAGGTTGTAGTAATCAATGTATACCTATGGAGATTCTTGCTGATGTTTGACAGAAAACAACAGAATTCTGTAAAGCTATTATCCTTCCATTAAAAGATAAATAAAATTTTTTAAAAAATATTCTGTGTTATGTTGAGGTATGTTCCTTCTATTCCTGCTTTCAGGAGAGTTCTTATCATAAATGGATGTTGAATTTTGTCAAAGGCTTTCTCTGCATCTATTGAGATAATCATATGGTTTTTATTTTTCAATTTGTTAATGTGGTGTATAACATTGATTGATTTGCGGATATTGAAGAATCCTTGCATCCCTGGGATAAAGCCCACTTGGTCATGGTGTATGATCTTTTTAATGTGTTGTTGGATTCTGATTGCTAGAATTTTGTTAAGGATTTTTGCATCTATGTTCATCAGTGATATTGGCCTGTAGTTTTCTTTTTTTGTGGGATCTTTGTCAGGTTTTGGTATTAGGGTGATGGTGGCCTCGTAGAATGAGTTTGGAAGTTTACCTTCCTCTGCAATTTTCTGGAAGAGTTTGAGCAGGATAGGTGTTAGCTCTTCTCTAAATTTTTCGTAGAATTCAGCTGTGAACCAACCTAGACAGCATATTCAAAAGCAGAGACATTACTTTGCCAACAAAGCTTCGTCTAGTCAAGGCTATGGTTTTTCCTGTGGTCATGTATGGATGTGAGAGTTGGACTGTGAAGAAGGCTGAGCACCGAAGAATTGATGCTTTTGAACTGTGGTGTTGGAGAAGACTCTTGAGACTCCCTTGGACTGTAAGGAGATCCAACTAGTCCATTCTGAAGGAGATCAGCCCTGGGATTTCTTTGGAAGGAATGATGCTAAAGCTGAAACTCCAGTACTTTGGCCACCTCATGCAAAGAGTTGACTCATTGGAAAAGACTCTGATGCTGGGAGGGATTGGGGGCAGGAGGAGAAGGGGACGACAGAGGATGAGATGGCTGAATGACATCACTGACTCGATGGACGTGAGTCTGAGTGAACTCCGGAAGTTGGTGATGGACAGGGAGGCCCGGCGTGCTGCGATTCATGGGGTCGCAAAGAATCGGACACGACTCAGCGACTGATCTGATCTGAATAAAGAATTGGGTTTATATTTTATTTTAATCTCATTCATTACGCACTGTCAACTTCTTAAACCATAATACAAAATAAGAGATTTAAATGAATTTTAATTATGGAAGCAATACTGACATTACACCTTCTTTAGTAAAGAAATCAAAATGCTGTTTACCACCGATATCCCCTCTGGCCATATCTCTCTTTGTTGCTGACAAGTAAATCTTTCCTCCACACTTTTCCATGTGAATTTATAAGTAGAGGTTCTGATAACAACTGCACAATGTTCAGTGGACATTATTTTTGTTTTTTTTTAAACATACAGGTATTATACTTTGATTATCCCTGTGTACTTTATTACGTTTTTATTCAAAATATAAATATATCTTAGTCATTTATATCACAGTAGATGTGCCACATGTATTTAACATTAAAATTTCTTCCTAGTTTTCCTTATAAAAACATAACATATCTTATTTCTATTCTATTTTCAAATATTTAGGTCATTTCTATTTTTTTTTAATGGAGACAAATCTGCAATGAATGTCTTTGTGTAGTTTCAGGGGAAGTTGCTCTGGGTTGCACATCAAAATTTTTATTTTGCACAAACTTTATTTTTATGAAGTTGATGAGTGGAGATAGTATCTCATTGTTTATTCTGCATTACTCTGATTTTAAGGAGATTGTGTATTTTCATACACATCTGATTGGCTACTAATACCTTCCTTTCTATGCATTGCCTAGTGAAATGCATTGTTCTTTTAGAAAACTGGGCTATATATCTTGAAATTATTGACTTATAGGATTGACATTTATCTAATTTTGTCACTGTTTTGCTTCTAATTTATTTGTTTTTAATTGGAAGATATTTTCTTTACAATATTGCATTGGTTTTTGCCATACATCACCATGAATTAGGCATAGAGACAGAGGTCATTTTGCATTTTTTAAAATATTTTTTCCATGTGGGATTTTATCATGCAGAAAATTTAAATGTACTATATGATTCTTTATGAATCTGCTTCAGTACTTTGCTTTATAAATTTCCTATACTATGATAGAAATTCTTTCTAATTATTTTTCAAACACTTTTTCTAATTTTGCTTGATACATTTATACTTTTCAATTATCTGGAATATAATCTTTTTATGTGCCCTATGAGGTGCTTTTTTTCCCTCCAGAGAGTAATTCAAAGTCCTCACACCCAGTTACTGAAAAGTCCATTATTTTACATCAACTTGAAATTTCAATACAGCATAGACTAAATTTCAACATATTTATATGTTTACTTATTGACTATTTTCACGTGAAGCAATTTGTCTTTAACAATTACTCTTTAATTGCCATAGTTTTATAATATGCTTCAATTCTGAAAGTTATGCCTTTCTTTTGTGTACTTTCTTTTAAAAAGTTAGGTTAACTATGTTGGTTATTAACTGTTTCTGAACTTCGATGACCCAGAGGGATGGTACAGGGAGGGAGGAGGGAGGAGGGTTCAGGATGGGGAACACGTGTATACCTGTGGTGGATTCATGTTGATATATGGCAAAACCAATACAATATTGTAAAGTTAAAAATAAAATAAAATAAATTAAAAAAAATATTCTGTGTTATTGATTAAAGGGTAGACACACTAATCAGTGGAGCTGATTAGCGAGTCCAGAAATAAACTTCACTGGGCAATGAAGAATTTGGGAAACAAGAAACGGGATCATAACTTATGTTAAGAATGTAGAGGTTAAGGTGATATTTGTTGGCGGTGCTGGAAACCCAGACAGTAAGTTTAGAAGTTAGTGTATTGGACAGAATGGGGTCCACACAGATAGGTGTCTGTGCAGGAGCATAAGGTCCATGTCTGAAGAAGGGTCTTCCAGGACAGAGCCTTCCCAGCTGTGGTCAGGAAGTCTTCGGAGTGCTGTGGCTGAGTGTCAGAGTCAACTTCTGTGAGGGGGTAGGCAGAACTCTGGGATTACAGTCCTCACTTCCACCAGAGTGTTCAGCCTTGTTTATATTTGTGAAGTGGATTTCTGTGGAAGGCTTAACTTGGAATAAGAGGTTCCACATCTAAAATTTTGACAGCCACTATCCACTAGATAAATGATACATCATATCATAGAATTCCAGCCTTCAAGTACCTGAGCCCAAGGTTGTCTTCAGGTCTCTGATCTATTTATCCTGAACAACTTTTTTTACCAAAGATCTGCCAACTGCCTAAAACTCACACATTAGGCTTGAGGAGATAAGTTCCTGCATATTGGGGGATGTGGTGAGAGGTTGTAAGCTCAGTCTTGGCAATGACTATCAAGAGCAAAGTCTTAAAAGTGTCCTGACATAACAAGTATAAGATGGAAATGTCATTATTATAACTGTATAGTGTATTCCATGGGGTCACAAAGAGTCAGACATGACTGAGAGGCTGAACAACAACAATACATGAGCCACAAATACATAGAAAAAATAATTTAAATACAAGAAAACTTTCTCCCATTTAAGTCTTTCCTAAATTTAATCTTAGTGCACCTTTAGTTTCCAGCTGTGTTTGCAGAAGAGGAGATGGCATCTTATAGCATGTAAGCCACTATCTAAGCAACAGTCTTTTTTTAAAAAAAAAATTCTTTTCTGTTATGGTTTATCACAGGATATTGAATATACTTCCCTGCGCTCTACAGTAGGACCTTTTTGTTATCCATCCTACATGTAATAGTTTGCATCTGCTAATCCCAAACTCCCAATCAACTCCTCCCCTATCCCCTTCACCCTTTGGAACCACAGGTCTGTTCTCTATGTTCACAAGACTATTTTTGATTTGTATTTTTCTGAGAGTTCCAGAAAAACACCTATTTCTGCTTTATTAAGTACCCCAAAGCTTTTCACTGTGTGGATCACAACAAACTGGAAAATTCTTCAAGAGATGTGAATCCCAGACCACCTTTCTTGCCTCCTGAAAAACCTGTATGCAGATCAAGAAGCAATAGTTAAAAACAGACATGGAACAACAGACTGCTTACAAGTCGGGAAAGGAGTACATCAAGGCAGTATATTGTCACCCTGCTTATTTAACTTCTATGCAAAGTACATCATGCAAAATGCTGGGCTGGATGAAGCACAAGTTGGAATCAAGATTTCTGGGAGAAATATCAATAACCTCAGATATGCAGATGACACCACCCTTATGGCAGAAAGCAAAGGAGAACTAAAGAGCCTCTTGATGAAGGTAAAAGACAAGAGTGAAAAAATTGGCTTAAGACTTAACATTCAAAAAACGAAGATCGTGGCATCTGGTCCCATCACTTCATGGCAAATAGATGGGGAAACAGTGGAAACAGTGGCTTTGGGGGGCTCCAGAATCAGTGCAGATGGTGACTGCAGCCATGAAATTAAAAGATGCTTGCTCCTTGGAAGAAAAAATATGACCAACCTAGACAGCATATTAGAAAGCAGAGGCATTATTTTGCCAACAAAGGCCTGTCTAGTCAAAGCTATGGCTTTTCCAGTATGGATGTGGGAGTTGGACTATAAAGAAAGCTGAGTGCTGAAGCATTGATTCTTTTGAACTGTGGTGTTGGAGAAGACTCTTGAGAGTCCCTTGGATGGCAAGGAGATCCAACCAGTCCATCCTAAAGGAAAGCAGTCCTGAATGTTCATTGGAAGGACTGATGCCATAGCTGAAGCTCTAATACTTTGGCCACCTGATGTGAAAAACTGACTCATTTGAAAAGATCCTGATGCTGGGAAAAATTGAAGGCAGAAGGAGAAAGGGACCATAGAGGATGAACGGGTTGGATGGCATCACTGACTCGATGGACATGAGTTTGAGCAAGCTCTGGGAGTTGGTGATAGACAAGAAGGCCTGGGGTGCTGCAATCCATGGGGTTGCAGTCGGACACGACTGAGTGACTGAACTGAACTGAATAATTAGCAATGTAGAGCATCTTTTCACATAAGCAACAATCTTTTTAACTTAAACCTATGGTCTCCAATGATCCCTGTTAATGCAGCCTAACATGATGTCCAGCCCAGGCCCCTCTGCTGATAGGCATGTTTCCTACTGCCCACTGGACAGACCCACATGGTCACCTGGCAGAAGCTCAAGGTCGACATAGCCCACATCCTTTACACCTTTCCTCATCAACTAAGAACCACCTCTTCCTCAGTCTCAACTGAGAGTAATATCTTCTACCTAGTAAGAAAACTCAGAATTCAAGGTCATTATAGACTCTTCTCACCATGTCATGGTTTGTAACTCCCTGAAACTCTCTCCCAGAGATTAAATTGCCAACACCCATTGGATCATCGAAAAAGCCCGAGAGTTCCAGAAAAACATCTACTTCTGCTTTATTGACTATGTCAAAGCCTTTGACTGTGCGGATCACAACAAACTGTGGAAAATTCTTCAAGAGATGGGAATACCAGATCACCTGACCTGCCTCTTGAGAAGTCTGTATGTAGGTCAAGAAGCAACAGTTAGAACCAGACATGGAACTACAGACTGGTTCCAAGTCAGGAAAGGAGTACATCAAGGCTGTATATTGTCACCCTGCTTATTTAACTTACATGCAGAGCACATCATGAGAAACGCTGGACTGGATGAAGCACAAGCTGGAATCAAGATTGGCAGGAGAAATATCAATAACCTCAGATATGCAGATGACACCACCATTATGGTAGAAAGTGAAGAAGAACTAAAGAGCCTCTTGATGAAAGTGAGAGGAGAGTGAAAAGGTTGGCTTAAAACCTAACCCAAATCAACCTTAAAACCCAGAAAAAAAAAGATCATGGCATCTGGTCCCATCACTTCATGGCAAATAGATGGGGAAACAGGGGAAACAGTGGCAGATTTTATTTTTTGAGCTCCAAAATCACTGCAGATGGTGACTGCAGCCATGAAATTAAAAGATGCTTGCTCCTTGGAAGAAAAGTTATGCCCAACCTAGACAGCTTATTAAAAAGCAGAGACATTACCTTGCCAACAAAGGTCCATCTAGTCAAAGCGATGGTTTTTCCAGTAGTCACATATGAATGTGAGAGTTGGGCTATAAAGAAAGCTGAGCACCAAAGAATTGATACTTTTGAGCTGTGGTGTTGGAGAAGAGTTTTGAGAGTCCCTTGGACTGCAAGGAGATCCAACCAGTCCATTCTAAAGGAAAGCAGTCTTGAATATTCATTGCAAGGACTGATGCTGAAGCTGAAACTCCAATACTTTGGCCACCTGATGTGAAGAACTGACTCATTTGAAAAGACCCTGATGCTGGGAAAGATTGAAGGCAGGAGGAGAAGGGGATGACAGAGGATGAAATGGTTGGATGGCATCACCGACTCAATGGACATGAGTTTGAGTAAATACCAGGAGTTGGTGATGAACAGGTAGGCCTGGGGTGCTGCAGTCCATGGGGTCGCAAAGAGTCGGACACAACTGAAGGACTGAACTAAACTGAAAACCCTCTCACACTGTTGTCCCACCCAGACTGAATTAAGTTCACGTTTTTCTTTGGTTCACTTGGTGTTCTTTCTCAGCATGTATTCAATAATATTTGATGGATGAATGAATGAATGAATCAAATCACTGATTCAAAATGTGGAGACTGTATCCTCTCTTGCCTGGACCTTCTGCCTCAATGGAAGAAACACCAAGTGCTACAACTGATCACATAGCTCATAATCCCTATGGGAAACTCACCAAGAGTGCACACATTATGGTTGTGTCTTTTCCAGGTCCAAGCACCATCTTAGAATTGGGTATGCTCTCAACTGATTGATCCATGGTGCTTCCTACATCAGGCTCCACACATCTCTCATCATTCTAGATCCACCATAGTCACAGCCTCAACTCTAGTCACATTCCAGGTGAAATAGTGAAAAGAAAAAAATGAGAAGAGAGAAGAGAAAGAAAGAGTAGATCTGATCACTAAGCTGAATATAAAGATTGCAGAAATAGATCAGCCATATAGAAACATTGAAGAAGGAAAGAAAGGAGAAGCAATCCTTTTGTGTCAGAGAGACATCCTGGAGCTAATACTCTGTTCTGTTATTTCAAACACAGAAATATGATTTAGTAGTGTTCCGGAGAGTTACTAAGGGGAAAGTGAGGATCTCTGACAAAAGCAGAGAGACAGCATGTAAGTCAAAACTGAATAGTCAGCCCATATCTGGTTTCCTGAAGAGGACAGCTCCCCAAGTTGTGGAGAAGACTATGTTGGACCACATTATCCCACAGAGCACCAACACCTACCTAAGGCCCTATGTGTTTCCTTAGGACAATCTACCCTGTGGCAAGACTTCAGGCATTAATGAATAAGTTTCTCCACACCCTCTACCCACATCACTTGCTAAGGCCTCCTCTCTCCTTCATTCCAATAGCTGGACATGAGTCACCTTCTAAATAATGAAAAATAAAGACTGAAAATACAAGACAGACTTGTTTTTAGTCACTAAGTCTTTGTGACCTGATGGACTGTAGCCCACCAGGCTCATCTGTCCATGTGATTTCCCAGGCAAGAATACTGGACTGGGTTGTCATTTCCTTCTCCAGGGGATCTTCCTGATCCAGCGATTGAACCCGTATCTCCTGCATCTCCTGCATTGGCAGGTGGTTTCCTTACCACTGAGCTACCTGGGAAGCCCACAAGACAGATTAGTATCCTTATTAGTGGATAAAATATCCTTACTAGTGGAAAAAATAGTGACCCTCCATCCAAGCAATGATTTAAATGCATGCTTCCCACGTTGAATATAGACACTCAGCAGCACTGAGAAGAGTGGGCAAGGAGAAGATTAAGAAATCAAGAAGGTGCATAGCCCCAGGTTTGTGTGGAATGGCAATTGCCTCAACACTCTTCAACTCATTCTTGTGTGACAGCCTTCCTCTAACTGCTTCCAGATCTGTCATCCTAACTGCCTAGGGCTCGTAAAGCAATCTCCAGACGATGAATCTGACATTTTGAAGAATGATGGGAGTTGAGGGGAAAGTCTGGCCTTGATTACAATAAACTACAAAGAACCAATTGAAATCACTCCCCGAAAAAATAGTAGACCTGTTTGTTTGTTTGTTTTTAAATAGAAGGGAGGAAGTTATGAAGGAATAGAAGAAGAGGAAAAGACATGGAAGAGAGGAGGAAGGGAAGGAGATAGAGAAGGAAGATAATTTTTTTATTTATGAAGCAAATAATTGAAATAGCTGTTTTGAGGGAGGAGTGAGCAGAAAGGAGGAGGAAGCAAAAGATAGTAAGAAGGTTAAGGAAAAGTTGTCCAGTGGTAAGAGCCTTGGACAAGGGGTTAGGAGATTCAAATTCTAGTCACTGTTCTGCCACTGACTTACTAATTTGCAAGTGCCATCCCTTCTCAAGGTCTCAGTTTCTTCATCTGTGCAGTGGGGATGTGTGGGGACTTAGAGCTGCCACCGAAGACACTGCCTGCTTGGTTTTCACAGAAGAAAGGCAGATCTCACAGAATTAGGCTGTCAATAGGGATTTATGTTTTGTTTAATTAAATTAGTAATGGATTCAGTAAATACAGATGTCAGTCGTTTGCGAAAATTTCTAATACTTCCAAACATTCAACTTAATAAATCACATCACTTTGCTCATAAGCTGTAACTTCCTTTTCCAAAAAACATCTTTATTAAGATAAAATTCACATACCATGAAATTCACCCACTTAAAGTGTACAAAGTTGCAAAAACAGTACAGAAATGTTCTGGGTAGGTTTCATCCAGTTGCACCCAGGAGTTACTATAATACCATATCAACTGATGTTGATACAATGTTTTAGTATAGTTCTGTCAGTCTTTTATGAGTGTAGACAAGATATACAAACATTCTGTCATCACCTCTATAATCACCTCTACACTCACAATTCCAGCCCATGGAAACCAATTGTCTCTTCTCCAACAGTATAACATTGTTATTTCAAGAAAACTACATATGTGCAATCATACTGCATAATACTCTTGGATACTGGATGTTTTCACTATGAATGATGCCCTTTAAACCATACCAATTAATGCATGTATGAAGACTTTGTTCATTTTTATTGCTGAGTACTAATCCATGTGAAATGAGTGCAATTGTACAGTACTTTGAATATTCTTTGGCATTGCCTTTCTTTGGGATTGGAATGAAAACTGACCCTTTCCAGTCCTGTGGCCACTGCTGAGTTTTCCAAATTTGCTGGCATATTGAGGGCAGCACCTTCACAGCATCATTTTTTAGGATTTGAAATAGATCAGCTGGAATTCCATCACCTCCACTAGCTTTGTTCGTAGTGATGCTTCCTAAAACCCACTTGACTTTGCACTCCAGGATGTCTGGCTATAGGTAATTAATCACACCATCAAGGTTATCTGGGCCATGAAGATCTTTTTTGTGTAGTTCTTCTGTATATTCTTGGCACCTCTTCTTAATCTCTTTTGCTTCTGTTAGGTCCATACAATTTCTGTCCTTTATTGTGCCCATCTTTACATGCAATATTCCCTTGGTAGCTCTAATTTCCTTGAAGAGAACTCTAGTCTTTCCTATTCTATTGTTTTCCATATTTCTTTGCACTGATCACTTAGGAAGGCATTCTTATCTCTTGCTATTCTTTGAAACTCTGCATTCAGATAGGTATATCTTTCCTTTTCTCCTTTACCTTTCACTTCTCTTCTTTTCTCAGCTATTTGTAAGGCCTCTTCAGGCAACCTTTTTGCATTTCTTTTTCTTGGGGATGGTTTTGATCACTGCCTCCTGTACAATGTTACAAACCTCTGCCCATAGTTCTTCAGGGACTCTATCAGATCTAATCCCTTGAATCTATTTGTCACTTTCACTGTGTAATCATAAGGGATTTAATTTAGATCCTACCTGAATGGCTTCAACAGTACATAAACCAAGAACTTCCAGATGTTCAAGTTGGATTTAGAAAAGGCAGAGAAAACAGAAATCAAATTGCCAACATCCATTGGATTATCAAAAAATCAAGAGAATTCCAGAAAAACATTTACTTCTTCTTCATTGACTACACTAAAGGCTTTGACTGTGTAGATCACAGCAAACTGTGGAAAATTCTTAAGGAGATGGGAGTAAAAGACCACCTTAGCTGCCTCCTGAGAAACCTGTTTGCAGGTCAAGAAGCAACAGTTAGAACTGGACATGAAACCACAGACTGGTTCCAAATCAGGAAAGGAGTATGTCAAGGCTGTATATTGCCACCCTGCTTACTTAACTTCTATGCAGAATACCTCATGCAAAATGTCAGGCTGGATGATGTACAAGCTGGAATCAAGATTGCCAGGAGAAACACCAATAACCTCAGAAATGCAGATGACACCACCCTACAGAAGAAAGCAAAGAGGAGCTTAGGAGCCTCTTAATGAAATTGAAAGAGTAAAGTGAAAAAGTTGGCTTAAAACTCAATACTCAAAAAACGAATATCATGGCATATCCAGGCCCATCACTTCATGGCAGATAGATACGGAAACAGTGGACAGAATGACAGACTTTATTTTCTTGGGCTCCAAAATCACTGCAGATGGTGACTGCAGCCATGAAATTAAAAGATTCTTGCTCCTTGGAAGAAAAGCATCTGGAAGTTCATGGTTTATGTATTGCTGAAGCCTGGCTTGGAGAATTTTAAGCATCATTTTACTAGCGTGTGAGATGAGTGCAATTGTGCGGTAGTTTGAACATTCTTTGGCATTGCCTTTCTTTGGGATTGGAATGAAAACTGACCTTTTCCAGTCCTGTGGCCACTGCTGAGTTTTCCAAATGTGCTGGAATATTGAGTGTCACAGCATCATCTTTCAGGATTTGGAATAGCTCAACTGGAATTCCATCACCTCCACTAGCTTTGTTCGTAGTGATGCTTTCTAAGGCCCACTTGACTTCACATTCCAGGATATCTGGCTCTAGGTGAGTGATCACACTATCATGATTATCTGGGTTGTGAAGATCTTTTTTGTACAGTTCTTCTGTGTATTCTTGCCACCTCTTCTTAATATATTCTGTTTCTGTTAGGTCCATACCATTTCTGTCCTGTATTGAGCCCATTTTTGCATGAAATGTTCCCGTGGTATCTCTAATTTTCTTGAAGAGATCACTAGTCTTTCCCATTCTATTGTTTTCCTCTATTTTGTTGCATTGATCTCTGAGGAAGGCTTTCTTATCTCTCCTTCCTATTCTTTGGAACTTTGCATTCAAATGGGTATATCTTTCCTTTTCTCATTTGCTTTTCACTTCCCCTCTTTTCATAGCTATTTGTAAGGCCTCCTCAGACAGCCGTTTTGCTTTTTTGCATTTCTTTTTCTTGGGGATGGTTTGATTCCTGTCTCCTGTACAATGTCACGAATCTCCATCCATAGTTCATCAGGCACTCTATCTATCAGATCTAGTCCCTTAAATCTATTTCTCACTTCCACTGTATAGTCATAAGGGATATGATTTAGGTCACACCTGAATGGTCTAGTGGTTTTCTCCACTTTCTTCAATTTCAGTCTGAATTCGGCAATAAGGAGTTCATGATCTGAGCCACAGTCAGCTCCTGGTCTTGTTTTTGCTGACTGTATAGAGCTTCTCCATCTTTGGCTGCAAAGAATATAATCAGTGTCGACCATCTGGTGCTGTCCATGTGTAGAGTCTTCTCTTGTGTTGTTGGAAGAGGGTGTTTGCTATGACCAGTGCGTTCTCTTGGCAGAACTCTATTAGCCTTTGCTCTGCTTCATTCCGTACTCCAAGGCCAAATTTGCCTGTTATTCCAGGTATTGACTTCCTACTTTTGCATTCCAGTCCCCTATAATGAAAAGGACATCTTTTTTGGGTGTTAGTTCTAGAAGGTCTTGTAGGTCTTCATAGAACTGTTCAACTTCAGCTTCTTCAGCATTACTGGTCGGGGCATAGACTTGGATTACCATGATATTGAATGGTTTGCTTTGGAAACGAACAGAGATCATTTTGTCATTTTTGAGATTACATCCGAGTACTGCATTTTGGACTCTTTTGCTGACTCTGATGGCTACTCCATTTCTTCTAAGGGATTCCTGCCCACAGTAGTAGATATAATGGTCATCTGAGTTAAATTCACCCATCTTAGTCCGCTGATTCTTAGAATGTCGATGTTCACTCTTGTCATCTCCTGTTTGACCACTTCCAACTTGTCTTGATTCATGGACCTAACATTCCAGGTTCCTATACAATATTGCTCTTTACAGCATCGAACCTTGCTTCCATCACCAGTCCCATCCACAACTGGGTGTTGTTTTTGCTTTGGCTCCATCCCTTCATTCTTTCTGGAGTTATTTCTCCACTGATCTCCAATAGCATATTGGCTACCTACCAACCTGGAGAATTCCTCTTTCAGTGTCCTATCTTTTTGCCTTTTCATACTGTTCATGGGGTTCTCAAGGCAAGAATACTGAAGTGGTTTGCCATTCCCTTCTCCAGTAGACCACATTCTGTCAGACCTCTCCACCATGACCTGTCCATCTTGGGTGGCCCCACACAGCATGGCTTAGTTTCACTGAATTAGACAAGGCTGTGGTCCATATGATCAGATTGGCCTGTTGTCTGTGATTGTGGTTTCAGTCTGTCTGCTCTCTGATGCCCTCACTCAGTGCCTACCATCTTAAATCCTAAAGGAAATCAGTCCTGAATATTCATTGGAAGGACTGATACTGAAGCTGAAGCTCCAATATTTTGGCCACCTTATGGGAATGATGCTGGTAAAGATTGAAGGCAGGAGGAGATGTGGATGACAGAGGACGAGATGGTTGGATGGCATCACTGACTCAATGGGCATGAGTTTGAGCAAGCTTCGGGAGTTGATGATGGACAGGGAAGCCTGGCTTGCTTCAGTCCATGGGGTCACAAAGAGTCAGACAAGACTGAGCGACTGAACAAGTAATCCATGGTATGCAAGAAGCAGTTTCTTTAATCATTCTTTAGTAAAGGACAATTTGATTGTTTACAACTTTTTTACTATTACAAATAAAGCTTCAATGATATTTTTGTTTGCTTTCAATATACTTAAATCATTATATTTGAAATGTTTCTCAAGCATATGATACAACTGAGTCGTTTTTTAAAAATTCACTCTTCCACTTTCTGCCATCTACTTGATGTATTTAGACCATGTGGTTCAATGTGATTATGTAAATGTTGGGACTTGAGTCTGACAATTTTTTAAAACATAATTTGCTTTTCAGAGCAGTTTCAGATTCACAGAAAAACTTAGAGGGAGGTACAGAGTTTTTTTTTATATGAGTAAAGTCATACAGTATTTCGCTTTCTCTTTCTGACTTATTTCACTTAGCAGAATATCCTCAAGGCCCAGCCATGTTGTCTCTACATCTTTTTTATCCAGCCATCCATTGATGAAAATTTACGTTGTTTTCATGTCTTGGCTCTTGTAAATAATGCTGTGATGAACATATGAGTCCATATATATATTCAAATTAGTGTTTTCATGTTCTTTAGATGGGCTTCCCAGGTGGCATTAGTGGCAAAGTACCCACCTGCCAATGCAAGAGTCACAATAGACAAGGGTTCAATCCTTGGTTCAGGAAGATCCCTGGGAGGAGGGCATGAAACCCACTCCAGTATTCTTGCTTGGAGAATCTCATGGACAGAGGAGCCGGGCAGCTACAGTCCAAAGGGTTGCAAAGAGTTGGACACGACTGAAGTGACTTCCCATGAACCCATTGTCTGGGTAAGCCATAGTTTATGTTTTCATTTACCTACTGAAGTATACCTTGGTTGCATTCAAGTTTTGACGATTAGGAGTTAACATCTATGTGCAGGTTTTTTGTGGACAGAAGTTTTCAATTACTTTGAGTAAACACCAATGAGTATGATTGCTGGATTGTGTGATTAAGAGTATAGTTTTGTAAAAAACCTCCAAACTGTCTTCAAAAGTGGTTGTACCATCTTGCATTCCCACTGGCAATGAATGAGAGTTTCTGTTGCTCCATATTCTCACCAGCAGTTGATGTTATCGGTGTTTCAGAATTTATCAATTCTAATGATATGCAGTGATATCTAATTATTTATTTAATTTATATTTCTCTGGTGACATATGAGGTAGAGCATCTTTTCATATGCTTATTTCCATCTGTAACTCTTTAGTGCTGAGGTGTCTGTTCAGATCTTTAAACCATTTCTTAATCAGGTTGTGAATTTTCTTGCTGCTGAGTTTTAAGAGTTCTTTGTATATTTTAGATAACAATCCTTCATCAGTTATGAACTACTGGAAAAACCATAGCTTTGACTATCCAGCCCTTTGTCAGCAAAGTAATGTCTCTGCTTTTTAATACTCTGTCTACGTTTGTCATAGCTTTTCTTCCAAGAAACAAGCATCTTTTAATTTCATGGCTGCAGTCACTGTCCACAATGATTTTGGAGCCCAAGAAAATAAAGTCTGTCATGTTTCCATTATTTCCCCATCTATTTGCCACGAAGTGATGGGATCAGATGCCATTATCATAGTTTTCTGAATGTTGAGTTTTAAGCCAACTTTTTCACTCTCCTCCTTCACCTTCATCAAGAAGGTCTTTAGGTCCTCTTCGCTTTCTGCCATTAGAGTGGTGTCATCTGCATGTCTGACGTTGTTGATATTTCTCATGACAATCTTGATTCTAACTTGTGAGTCTTCTAGCTTGGCATTTTGCATAATGTACTCTGCATACAAGGGTGACAATATATAGCTTTGACGTTCTCCTTTCCCAATTTGGAACCAGTCTGTGGTTCCATGTCCAGTTCTAACTGTTGCTTCTTGACCTGCAAACAGGTTTCTCAGGAGGCAGCTAAGGTGGTCTTGTATTCCCATCTCTTTAAGAATTTTCCACAGTTTGTTGTGACCCACACAGTCAAAGGCTTCAGCGTAGTTAATGAAGCAGATATAGATGTTTTTCTGTAATTCTCTTGCTTTATCTATGATCCAGCGGGTGTTGGCAATTTGATCTGTTTCCTCTGCCTTTTCTAAATCCAGCTTGTACACCTGGAAGTTCTCGGTTCATGTACTGTTGAGGCCTCGCTTGAAGGATTTTGAGCATTACCTTGCTAGCATGTGAAATGAGCACAATTGTCTGGTAGTTTGAACATTCTTTGGCGTTGCCTTTCTTTGGGATTGGAATGAAAACTGACCTTTTCCAGTCCTGTGGTCACTGCTGAGTTTTTCAAATTTGCTGGCATATTGAGTGCATCACCTTCACAGCTTCATCTTTTAGGATTTGAAATAGCTCAGCTGGAATTCCATCACCTCTCCTAGCTTTGTCCATAATGATGCTTCCTAAGGCCCAATTAACTTCACATTCCAGGATTCCTGGTTCTAGGTGAGTGATAACACCATCATGGTTATCCGGGTCATTAAATTGCACTGTGTTTTAAATTTCTAACTCCATCTGGGTCTGGTGATTTCTGTTTGGAATAGTTTTTAGTTAATTGTAACAAACGTACTATGTAGGGTGGGATATGGATTGTGTGGGAGCTTGTGCATGTGGGGCAAAGGGTATGTGGGAACTCACTGAACTTTCCATTCAGTCTTGCTGTGAACCTAAAACTGTTCTAAAAATAGTTTATTTTTAAAAGCAATTCTTATTTTATCAACACCATAATCCTCATTTCTGAGTAATTCCAGTGATTAAATATTTCCTCTCTCATCAAATCTTTTATATTTATTCTTTTCAAAAGTTAGGATTTTTTCCTACAGAGAAAATAATTTTTTATTATATAAATGTCAGATGTACAGCATTATAGTTCAACATCTATATATGGTATAGAGTAATCAACACAATTCTAATAACCATCTCCCTGTACAATTGACCTCCTTCATCCATTTCACCCACCTCCAATTCCCTTCCCCTCTGATACTTTGTTCTGTGTATCTATGCATTTGTTTTTGTTTTGTTTGTTCATTCGTTTTGTTTTGTTTTGTTTAGATTTTACATATGAGTAAAATCATACAGTATTTCTCTTTCTCTTTCTGACTTATTTCGCTTAGCATAATATCCTCAAGGCCCAGCCATGTTGTCTCACATCTTTTTTATCCAGCCACCCATTGATGAAAACTTAGGTTGTTTTCATGTCTTGACTCTTGTAAATAATGCTGTGATGAACATATGATTCCATATATATTTTCAAATTAGTGTTTTCATGTTCTTCAGATGGGCTTCCCAGGTGGCGCTAGTGGTAAGAACCCACCTGCCAATGCAGGAGACATAAGAGACACAGGTTCCATCCATGGGTTGGGAAGAGACCCTGGAGGAGAGCATGGCAATCCACTCTAGTATTCTTGCCTGGAGAATCCCATGGATAGAGGGGCCTGGTAGGCTACAGTCCAAATGGTTGCAAAGAGTCGGACATGACTGAAGTGACTTAGCACATTCTTTGGATAAATATCCAGAAGTGAAATAGCTGAGTTATATGGTAATTCTATTCTTAATTTTTAAAGGAATTTCTGTACTGTTTTCCAAAGTGGTTGCACCAATTTACATTCCCACCAAAAGTGTGAAAAGGTTTCCTTTTCTTTAATTCCTCTCCAACATTTGTTATTCCTTATCTTTTTGATAATAACTATTCTAACAAGTGTGAGGTGATGTCTCATTGTAGTTTTGATTTGCATTTCCTTGATAATTAGTGATGTTGAACATATTTTCATGTGCCTGTCACCATCTGCATGTTTGTCATCTTTGGAAAAATATCTATTCAGATCCTCTGCCCATTTTTAAATCAGGTAGCTTGTCTTTTGTTGCTGTTGAGTTACATGAGTTCTTTATATATTTTAGATATTAACCTTTATCTGATATGTCTTTTGCAAAAATCTTCTCCCACTAGATAGGTTGGCTTTTCACTTTAATGATTTCCTTCATTATGCAGAAGATTTTTATTTTTTGTAGCGGGTGCTCTCAATTTTTTTATTGAAGTGTAGTTGATTTACAGTACTTTTTCCTTTTTCTTTCTTTTCCTTTTTTAAAATTAATTTTTATTGGAGTATAGTTGATTTACAATGTTGTGTTATTTTCTGCTGTATAGCAAAGTGAATCAGTCCTATATATACATGTATCCACTCTTTTTTAGATTCTTCTCCCATATAGATCACTACAGAGTATTGAGTAGAGTTCCCTGTACTATACAGTAGGTTCTTATTAATTATCTATTTTATATATAGTAGTGTTATTATATGTCAATCCCAATCTTTCAATTTATCCCTCCCCCTACCTTCTTCTTTGTAACCATAAGTTTGTTTTCTATATCTGTGACTTTATTCCTGTTCTGTAAATAAGTTCATTTGTACCATTTCTTTAGATTGATAGAGGAGACCCTGGTGGCTCAGACAATAAAGCGTCTGTCTACAATGCGGGAGACCCGGTTTTGATCCCTGGGTCGGGAAGATCCCCTGGAGAAGGAAATGGCAATCCATTCCAGTACTATTGCCTGGAAAATCCTATGGACATAGAAGCTTGGTAGGCTACAGTCCATGGGGTCGCAAAGAGTTGGACACGACTGAGCGACTTCACTTTCCTAAACCCTTTCTTTAGATTGTACATCTAGGTGATGTGTGTGTGTGTGTGTGTGCGCATGCACTCAGTTGTGTCCCACTCTTTGTGACCCAATGGACTGTCACAGGCTGCCAGGTTCCCCTCTCCATGGAATTTTCTAGGCAAGCATATTAGAGTGGGTTGCCATTTCCTATTCCAAGGGGACTTCCTGACCCAGTTATCAAATTCACATCTCTTGTGTCTCCTGCATTGGCAGGTGGATTCTTTACCGATGGAATCACTGGGAATCTCTCCATCTAAGTGATATGATATTTGTCTTTCTCTAACTTCATTCAGTATAACAATTTCTAAGTCCATTCATGTCAATGCAAATGGATTTATTTCATTCTTTTTATGGCTGAGTAATATTCCATTGTATATATGCACCACATCTTCTTTATCTATTCATCTGTTGATGAATAATTAGGTTACTTAGATATCCTGGCTATTGCAAATAGTGCTGCTATGAACATTGGGTGCACATAACTTTTTGAATTATGGTTTTCTCTGCATATTTGCCCAGGAGTGGGATTGCTCAATCTTGTGGTAGCTCTATTTTTAGGTTTTTAAGGAATCTCCAAAAATTTGGAAAGGAGTATATCAAGGATGTATATTGTCATCCTACTTATTTAACTCATATGCAGAGTACATCATGCAAAATGCCAGGCTGGATGATGCACAAGCTGGAATCAAGATTTCTGAGTGAAATATCAGTGACCTCAGATATACAGATGACACCATCCTTATGTCAAAAAGCAAAGAGGAACTAAAGAGCCTCTTCTGCTGCTGCTGCTGCTGCTAAGTTGCCTCAGTCATGTCTGACTCTGTGTGACCCCATAGACAGCAGCCCACCAAAAGAGCCTCTTGATGAAGGTAAAAGAGGAGAGTGAAAAAGTTGGCTTAAAACTCAATATTCAAAAAATGAAGATCATGGCATCCAGTCCCATCACTTCATGGCAAATAGATGGGAAAACAGTGTGAACAGTGACAAACTTTATTTCCTTGGGCTTCAAAATCACTGAGGACAGTGACTGCAGTCATAAAATTAAAAGACACCTGTCCCTTGGAAGAAAAGCTATGACAAACCTGTGAAAGTGAAAGTGTTAGTTGCTCAGTTGTGTCTACCTCTTGGTGACCCCATGGACTGTAGCCCATCAGGCTCCTCTCTCCATGGGATTCTCCAGGTGAGACTACTGGAGTGGGTTGCCATTTCAATCTCCAGGAGATCTTCCCAACCCAGGGATTGAACCCAGGTCTACCACATTGCAGGCAGATTTTTTACCATCTGAGCCACCAGGGAAGTCCATGACAAACCTAGACAGCATATTAAAAAGCAGATACTTGACTTTGCCAACAAAAGTCCATCTAGTCAAAGCTATGATTTTTCCAGTAGTCATGTACGGATGTGAGAGTTGGCCCATAAAGAAGGCTTAGCGTCAAAGAATTAATTCAGCTCATGCAGCTCAATATCAGAAAAACAAACAACCCAATCAAAAAATGGGCAAAAGAACTGAAGAGATATTTCTCTAAAGAAGACATACAGATGGCTAATAAACACGTGAAAAGATGCTCAGCATCACTCATTATCGGAGAAATGCAAATCAAAACCACAATGAGGTATCCTCTCACACCGGCCAGAATCAGTTCAGTTCAGTCACTCAGTCGTGTCCAACTCTTTGCAACCCCATGAACCACAGCACACCAAGCCTCCCTGTCCATCACCAACTCCCGGAGTCCACCCAAACCCATGTCCATTGAGTTGGTGATGCCATCCAACCGTCTTATCTTCTGTTGCCCCCTTCTCCTCCTGCCCTCAATCTTTCCCAGCATCAGGGTCTTTTCAAATGAGTCAGCTCTTTGCATCAGGTGGCCAAAGTATTGGAATTTCAGCTTCAACATCAGTCCTTCCAATGAACACCCAGGACTGATCTCCTTTAGGATGGACTGGTTGGATCTCCTTGCAGTCCAAGGGACTCTCAAGAGTCTTCTTCAACAAAACAGTTCAAAAGCATCAATTCTTTGGTGCTCAGCTTTCTTCACAGTCCAACTTTCACATCCATACATGACCACTGGAAAAACCATAGCCTTGACTAGACAGACCTTTGTTGACGAAGTAATGTCTCTGCTTTTTAATATGCTATCTAGATTGGTCATAACTTTCCTTCCAAGGAGTAAGCGTCTTTTAATTTCATGGCTGCAATTACCATATGCAGTGATTTTGGAGCCCCCCAAAATAAAGTCTGACACTGTTTCCTCTGTTTCCCCATCTATTTATCATGAAGTGATGGGACCAGATGCCGTGATCTTAGTTTTCTGAATGTTGAGCTTTAAGCCAACTTTTTCACTCTCCACTTTCACTTTCATCAAGAGGCTCTTTAGTTCTTCTTCACTTTCTGACATAAGGGTGGTGTCATCAGCATATCTGAGGTTATTGATACTTCTCCCGACAATCTTGATTCCAGCTTGTGCTTCATGCAGCCCAGCGTTTCTCATGATATACTCTGCATATAAGTTAAATAAGCAGGGTGACAATATACAGCCTTGATGTACTCCTTTCCTGATTTGTAACCACTGTGTTGTTCCATGTCCAGTTCTAACTGTTGCTTCCTGACCTGCATACATATTTCTCAAGAGGCAGGTCAAGTGGTCTGGTATTCTCAACTCTTTAAAAATTTTCCACAGTTTATTGTGATCCACACAGTCAAAGGCCTTGGCATAGTCAATAAAGCAGAAGTAGATGTTTTGATGTTTTTCTGGAACTCTATTTGCTTTTTCAATAATTCAATGGATGTTGGCAATTTGATCTCTGGTTCCTCTGCCTGTTCTAAAACTCATAATAAGCCTCACTTCATAAAAAGCCTCAAAATCAGGTAGTGTAATTTCATCCATATTTCTTCCCTCTTTTAGTTTTTTAGCTATGGAGGTTCTATCCATTTCCATATGAAAGTTAGAATCAAACTGCCAATTTCTACTTATAATTTTTTTGATTTTTAGTTGGGAATTGCATTAAGCTAGCAATGAATGGCAGCCCACTCCAGTACTCTTGCCTGGAAAATCCCATGGACGGAGGAGCCTAGTGGGCTCCAGTCCATGGGGTTGATAAACGTCGGACACGACTGAGCGACTTCACTTTCACTTTTCACTTTTATGCATTGGAGAAGGAAATGGCAACCCACTCCAGTGTTCTTGCCTGGAGAGTCCCAGGGATGGGGGAGCCTGGTGGACTGCCGTCTATGGGGTCGCACAGAGTCAGACACGACTGAAGTGACTTAGCAGCAGTAGCAGCAGCAGCAATGAATTTGGAAAGAATTTATATATTAACTATATAAATATTCTAATCTTTGTACAAGACATCTACCTGGACTTCCCTGGTGGTCCGGTTGTTAAGACTCCATACTTCCACTGCAATGGGTGTGGGTGGGATTCCTGGTGCAGCCAAGAAAAAAAAGTATATTTAGTTTATTAGTTTAAATTGTATATTAGTTTAATTAACCTATGTCTGCAATGTCTGCAATGTTTTGTAGTATTCAGGGTATAGATCTACATATTTTTTGGATTTATCTCTAAACATTTCATATTTTCTAAAGCTATTTTAAATTGCATTGTTGTTTATTTCAATTTCCAAATATTTAGAATAAACCACTAAAAAAAAAAAAAAAGAATGTCTAGCTTCCAAACTAGTAGGAGGGGGGAGGAATTAAAATTTTTTAAAAAAGAACTTAGAATAGATGACAGGAAAGAAGTACAAAGAGGCATAGAAAGAGCAAGCCCAAAATAAATAGGATGGTAGAAAGAAATCCAGATATACCAATAATTACAATAAATGGAAACAGAAGAAGGGCAGAGAGCAGCGGTTTCTCCCTCGGCAAAAGCCGTGCCACTCCAGCCCTGGTCTGTCGTTCAGTAGTGTGCTAAGTCCTAAATCGATGTCCCTGGACACTGCTGCATGCTTTGCAGGTGCCTGTGGTAGACCTATGAAGGCCAGGCTGTGGGCCCTGATCCCCGAAACTTGCCTCATACCTTATTCTGACTCCCACCAGCAGAAGGGGTAGAAGAACATCTCTGTTCCCTGCTCTGCGCTCAGCCTACTTGAGCCCATGATCTCCCAGGGTTCTGCCACCTGGGCAAGCCTGCTCACGAGAAGGCAGATGAACTGGGTTATATAGGCCCGCTGGTATGCCTCATGGTTGTCAGGGCACCTTTCAAGAATTTAGAGGGCAGAAGGGACACAGATTTAGTCATGGACTTTATACTTTGTTTGAAGCCTGGCTCCTTACCTGTTCTTATGATTTTTCCTGTGTCAAGTAGCAGATTTTCAATACATTTTAGTTAAACAGATGGATGAATGAATGTAACTTCAGCCTCCACTGTCTTTATTTTGCCAAATAAAGTGGAAAGTTTGCAGTCCTTTCTTCATTGGATAATTCTGCAGAATATGACAGTGATGGCCAGAAATCAAAATCACAAAACTTGGCAGATGGTATCCCTAGAAATGCATGATTTGCACTGTAAACTGAGCCCACAGTGCTGGAGGTAGGAAGCAAAGTTTCTGCAGGAGAGCCCGGAAAGACACGTGAGGCAACCGTCTCGATAAGAGGGAGCCTCTTCCTGAGGGTAAGGCCACCTTAGGGGAGAGAAGTGGCAACATTTATATCTCCCTGGCACCTCCTCACTTTTAGTCACCTGATTGCCTCTGCCACTAAGGCACTTGCCGGCCAGCACCCCTGCCCTACAGAAGTCTGTCCAAGGAGGGACTCCTCTGCTTTCCCAACTGGCTGTCTCAGCAGCCCCTACTTGTTCAAGCCCACTGGAAGCCCCCTGCCCTCCCTACAGTTACTAGTTTGCAACTGATGCCTGAACCCTGACTCCCACTTCCAAGTCAGGAGCACAAGCCCACCTGGAAGAGGACGGCAGGCTAGGATCTCTGCCCACTGTGTCTCAGATGGTTCCAGGTAAGCCCATGGGGCCAGGGCCTCAGTTCTCTGAGCTGCCCCTAGTGGGGAGGGCTGTGCAAGAGCCTCACACCCACAGCCTGTATCATTTTTGCTCTCTATACAGTCATTAGACAGATTTTAACTAAAAAATAAATTAGATAACATTTCTCTCCTGCTTAAACCTTCCAGTGACTCCCTGCTTTCCTCAGAGTAAGTTCCAAATCCCTTTCCCTGGCTCACAGAGTCCTGCACACTGAGGATGTTGGCCCCATAGCCAGCCTTGCATCTTGCCACTCTCCCCATTTGTTTACAGTCTGAGGCCAAGGGTCCTCTCACCCCTCAAGCAAGACTCTTACCTGCCATGCTGGGGGCCCTCTAGGGACACAGCGTTTGTGCCCTTGAGCTTCTGTGGCTTGTGAGAGCAACCTGGTGCAGGCACTCCACCCTTCTGATGACTCAGTTGTGGAATTTGGGGGTAATGCCTCCTGTAGCTTCACTTCCCCAAGTGTTTGCCTAAGAAGCCAATAAGGCTGCGTGGGTCTCAGCCCAGTCTGCAGGACTTGAGGAGCTGAGAGTGAGAAGTGTAGAAAACCCGAGAGCAGCAAGCTATTGACAGATCCCTCAGGGCCCTCCAAAGACTTCCTTGTAGCAGGCATCCTTCTCTGATGTCACATGAGGCAGTTGTGTTGTACAGTTCGTCTGTCCCAAATACTGGCTCACTCATTACCAGGGTGCAAGACAATGAAGAGACGCTGTTGATTTCCTGTTGGTCCCCTGCCAGGATTCATGGGCACCTTTTTCCCTGACAAGGCATTCTTAAATCAAGAGGGTGCCTCCTCCTTTCCCTCCAATGTTTCCAATTGTGGTAAAATATATATAACATAAAATTTGCTGTCATGACTGTTGTTAAGTGCCCAGTTTAGTGGCATTAAGCACATTCACATTATTGTTCAGCCATTACCACCATCCACTTCTAGAACTCTTCATCTGCAAAATTGAAATTCTGTTCCCATTAAACACTAATTTCCCACCCCCTCCCCCAGCCCCTGCAAACACCATTCTACTTTTCTGTCTCAATTAACTTGAGTACTGTAGGGACCTCATATAAGTAAAATTATATTGCATCTGTCCTTTTGGGCTTGGCTTCTTTCAATGAGTATAATGTCCTCAAATTTCATCCATGTTGTAGCAGATGTTAGAGTTTCCTTCCTTTTAAGACTGAGTACTATTTCATTGTATTTATATATTACATTTTGTTTATCCAGTTATCCATTGATAGACACTTGAGTTACTTTCACCTCTTGGTTAATTATGAATGGTTCTGCTAAGAATATGAGTGTGCAAATATCTTTTTAAGACCCTGCTTCCAATTCTTTGGGATATGTACCCAAAGAGAAATTGCTGGATCAGTATGATAGTTTTCCACATTCTTGCCAACACTTGTTATTTTCTGTTGTTTTTTTAATAGTTGCCATCCTAATGGATATGAGGTGGTATCTCATTGTGGTTTTGATTTGCATTTCTCTAATGACTAGTGATGTTCAACATCTTTTCATGCATTTATTTGCCCTTTGTACACCTTGTTTGGAGAAATTTCTATTCAAGTCCATTGCCTATTTTCAAATTGGGTTGTTTGTTTTGTTAATATTCAGTTGTAAAGTTCTTTATATATTCTAGAGAGTAACCCTGTACCACATATATGATTTGCAAATATTTTCTCCCATTCCATGGGTTGCCTTTTCACTCTGTTGGTTGCTTCCTTTGTTGCACAGAAGTTTTAATTTTTTATGTAGTCCAATTTATCTATTTGTCTTTTTGTTGTCTGTGCTTTTAGTGTCATATCCAAAAAACCACTACCGTATCTGATTTCATAAAGTTTCTCCTCTATGTTTTCTAAGAGTTTTAGTTTTAGCACTTATGTTAGGGTTTTTGATCAATCTTGAGTTAATTTTTTATATGGTTAAGATGAGGGTCCAACATTCTTTTGCATGTAGTTACCCTACTGTTTTATTCCAAGCCATTTGTTGATATTCCTTAGCTCTTAAAGGAAGCAGGGTGTCTGAAGGTAAGTGGGTCACTGTGCTACTCACTTGCTCAAGGAACCTGGAAAATTTACTCAGCTATTTTTTTATCACCTGTTCATGCATTCATTCATTCATACCGCATGCAGTGTCAAAAATTAGATCCCACAGCCTAGTAAAATTTAGGAAGTTCTGTGATATTAGATGGGTAAAAGAATATTCTTTATTTTCACTAGTGCATGCAACCAACTACAGGAAGATTAGCAACTTTGTCACCAAGAAAAATACCTGGTATTTTCATATCATGTCTCCATGGCAGCAGCTCTCTCCAAACATTCTTTACACTTGTCACCACTTCCTAATTACAATAATTACTAGACCTATCATTCAATCATATTATTTAATGCATCAATGAAGATGTATTTATATTTTACAGTATCACAATTGTGTTTTTTAATATTTTGATAACTGTATTTCAATAAAATTGCTTTCCTTTGTAACCCTTCTTATTTTGTTTAATACATTCAGAGACATTATTCTGAGACAGGCACTACAGGCTTCCCTAGATGAGCAAAGAGGTTAATATGCCCTGCCCTATGTAGGGCCCTGGGGACACAGTCTCAGTAGGATCCAGCCACTAGGAGTGGGAGGGCACACAGATGTGTAGATGCAACATATTATGGTGGGATCCCAGCAGACTACTTAACACCAAGTTGAGCATCATTTTTTGGAGGTCTGTGTAAAAAGAGAGTTCAGCCATTTGTCAGTCTTGAGGAGTGATTCTATCCCTGCTGATGATGTTTTCGCTCCTCTTTGTGCAGGTAATGAGATTCAGAAGAACCAGCCCAGCCCCCCTTGACAGCAAAACATCTGCTCTCCTTTCTCCTCTTCTGCTGACACCAAATATATTCAGCTATGGAAATGGAGATGCTCACTGAGCTCTCAGTAACTATGGAAATCCCAGGGTTTCCCTAGCAACAGCTCTGGTTCAGCCTTGTTGCTAGGGAACACTGGGATTTCCCAGGCTGCCACAAGAACAAGACTGCTCTAGCCCAAAGGCAGAGGCGTGAGCACAGCTGTGAATCTGAGCCTCAGGAATGGATGATATGTACCCCTTCACTCTGATCCTTTCAGATTGAAGGACCTGGCCAATAGCCAAGTGAAAGGGGGCTGCATACTGGGCAAGAGGTCTTGAGAGGATGATGAGGAAGGAGTGCAGTAGAGTACACAAACTAATGAGAAAAGTCCAAAATGAGCCCCAAAGATACCAAGAACTAGATCATGCTGGGCTTCAGGAGGTTCTTCAGTCTTCAAGCCCAGAACTTGGCAGTTTGTAAAGCAGTTTCCCCAAGGTGATCACATAGTACACACCTGCTTGGGTTAAGGAGCAGGCCCAAGGTTAGAACTAAGCTAGTCTCATGGATGAGAGTATACAATGTAGGTGGTCCCAAAGGGCCCTACGCTTAGAAGTGCTCTGCATGCTTGTTATAATGCTCTGTTCTCACCATTTTGAAATTTAATTTTTAAACAAGCAGCCCTGAATTTTTATTTTGCAATGTGTGTGTGCATGCTAAGTCACTTTAGTCATGTCCAACTCTGTGTGATCCCATGGACAGCAGCCCACCAGGCTCCTCTGTCCATGGGATTCTCTGCACAAGAATACTGGAGTGGGTTGCCATTCCCTCCTCCAGGGAATCTTCCTGACCCAGGGATCAAACCCACATTTCTTACATCTCCTTCATCAGCAGGCAGGTTCTTTACCACTAGCACCACCTGGGAAGCCCCTCACATACACACACATACATAAACATATTTTCAGTCTTTTAATCTATAGATGTTCCCTCTCTCTTTTATTCCCTTCCATAATTTGTTTGTCAAAGGAACCAAATCCTTTGCCCTGAAGAGTTTCCCTTAGCAGCATTCCATCAATTGCATGCTCATGTCATAGTTTAACAGGCCAAAGTATCCTCAACATGTGTTGCACATTGGCAGTTGGATTTAGAGGTATAATCAGACTCAAGTTTGATATTTTGTGGGGAAGACTACATTGTAGGTGGGACAGCATTCTTCATCAAGAGGCACATTGTATCTTGTCTGTTTTTGTATTGTCAGTACCCACTGATTCTTAATGCTTACATCTTTAATTTATTAGAGGACGCAAATAGTAATAATCCAAGGCTATCGTACTCCTTCATTTCTTTGTCGGAATACTATTATAAAGACACTCTTTCCCTCATCTACAGTTTGTATAAGAAAGGACTGACAAATGCTTGAATCTTTCCCTTTATTTCCCAATTTCCAAAAGAAAGTATTAATCTTCTAGCATCCTCCCAAAATTGTCATTTTAAAATATCATTTTGAGCTTGTATATTTAGACAAATTTTATCTATCTTAATCAATTACAGTTTCATTCTTACTGATCATGAAGTGGTCTCCTCTGTGACCAGTATGAGTCCCTTTCAGGTAGTTGGGATCCTAAGACTTTTGAACACCACCCTACTAATCATCATTTTGCAGTATAACAAGCTGTTTCATGCTTATCTGTTATGTTCCTTGCCTCACACTTGGAACAAGCTATTTTCTCAAAGAAATGGAGGTTTTTGTTTTTGCTGTTGTTTTATTTTAAGTGGGAAATGGAATTTCAAGAAGGCTCGTTGCTGCTGGGCTGATTTCTAGATCGCATCAATGTTTGGTGCTAGGAATTATATACACACAAAGGTTAAAAATAAAATATCTCATAGTTCATAGTGATAATTTCCATTCATATTCAAGATTACAGAGTAAGTTTATTTAACACTTTTTTATGCACACACACATACACATATTGAATTAGATTATAACATACTAGCTCATTTCTTTTATCCTACACTATACATTTGAGCCAGAGAAGGCAATGGCAACCCACTCCAGTACTCTTGCCTGGAAAATCCCATGGGCAGAGGAACCTGGTAGGCTGCAGTCCATGGGGTCGCTAAGAGTCAGACACGATTGAAGCGACTTAGCAGCAGCAGCATACATTTGAGAAAACTCAGGGAAATACTGAAGGACAGGGAAGCCTGGCATGCTGCAGTCCATGAGGATGTAAAGAGTTGGACATGAATGAGCAACTGAATAACAACAACAACCTGTTTGCCAGACCCTGGGATATATGTGCTCAAGGCTGAATTTCAGTCCCCCAAAATTCCTATGTTGAAGTCCCAACACTAGTACCTCAGAATGTGACTGGATTTTCAGATAAGATCTTTAAAGGGGTTATTAAAGTTAAATGAGGTCTTTAGGATGGGCCCTAACTCAATATGACTGGTGTCCTTATGAGAAGAAGAGATTAGAACACAGACAGGCAGAGGGAAGACCACATGAGGACACAGGGCAAAGGTTGCCATCTACATGCCAAGGAGAGAGGCCTCAGAAGGAACAGCTGTATTGACCCTTGATCTCAGACTTCCAGCCTCCAGAAGTGGGAGACAATAGGTTTAAGCCCCTCAGTGGTTGGTATTTCATTATGGCGGCCCCAACAGATAATAGGGGGCTTCCCTGGTAGCTCAGATGGTAAAGAACCTGCCAGCAATGCAGGAGACCCAGGTTTGAGCCCTGGTTCAGGAAGATCCCCCTGAGAAGGAAATGGCAACCCACTCCAGTATTCTTGCCTGGAGAATTCCATGGACAGAGGAGCCTGGCGGGCTCCAGTCCATGGGGTCACAACAAGTCAGACATGACTGAGTGACTAACACACACACAACAGACTAATGTGTCCTTCAGTGCTCCCACTTGTGTGAGGTACAGACCACAAGTATCTCACAGAGCAGTACCTGCAACTCGGAGAGATTAAGTACCTTGCTTGGGCTCATGCAAGCTACCAAGCAGCCCAAACCAGGACTCAAATTCAGCTTAGTCTGACACTCAAGGCTGTGTTGATATCTCAGGCAGCCTGAGTGGGTTGCACTGAAGCTTATCCAATTCAGAACATCTGGATCTGTTTCTCTCTGCTGTCCTGTAGGCTAAGGGACGTCTGACATGACTCTCCTGTCCCAGGGCCCATGACCAGCACATTTCTGCCCAAGATTCCAGTTTCTCAAAGCTTCCTGGTCATTGGCACCTGTGCTCCAGGCTGAGATGATCCCCCTGGATAGAAGGACACCTTTCACAGAAGGACAACAAGGCCATATTGACATTTTCTGTCCAGAATACAAAACAAAAGAGTGGACATAAAAGGCATTTGAAAAGTGTCAGTAGAAAAGTAGCAGTTGCATGGGGTCCCTAAGCCCTTCAACACTAGAAGATACTTTTCTTTAGTGTTAAAGTGACTGTACCAGGAAAATGAAAATTCTGCTGCCTTCATGCGGGGGTGGGGGTGGAGTGAAATTCAGCTCTCTGTGACTCTCCCCTTTCATCCCCAAGACAGCCAAGTATCTCCCTAAGCAAAGAACTACCTACCCAGAGAAAACCATGGCTCTCCCCTGGAAAGAAAAAGCAACTGCAGTTGGTTAAGAGGATGGATGTTTTTGTTAACAGTGCTTTATCAAGGTACAATGTACATACAAAACCACAGGGAAAAAATTGCACAGATATGGCAGCCTGGATGGGAGGGGAGTATGGGGGAGAACAGATACATGTATATGCATGGCTGAATCCATTCAAGTTTTTAAAAATAAGGAGAACAAAAAATTGCACAAATCAGAAGTGTAACACTTGAGAAATCTGTGATCATCATGTAGATCAAAATGATAATTGTGGTTGCTAAGTGGAAATCCCCACCTCTCTACAACAAAATTTCCATGCATAGTGTGACAACTCTGATTGTGCGAGGTATTGAGCCCCAAGGATGCAGAGTTGAAGGTCAGTGGAGTAGATGACCTTGCTAACCTAGTAGAAGCAGAGCGATGACAGAGATCAGGGGATAGGGAAACACAGAGAGGAGCATAGATCCAAGTCAAGCCATCATGAAAGATTCCCTTTGAGTATGTGACAGATAAGCTGGATCATGTAGGATAAGAATGAGTCTGCTGGGGAAGAGAAGAAATAAGTGGATATTGTAGACATAAGAGTGTGTGGAGGCTTAAGGGTATCAAACAGTTTAGGAGAAAGACTTCAGGGTAAATACAGCATAGGATGGCTCACTTGGGGTCAGAAACAAGATATAATTATAGAGAAATGAAAGCAAGGTTCTTGTGTGACTTAGAAGCTGTTTCTGAAGTCAGAACAGTTAGTGCCTAATGTTCATGTCAGATTTTATTGCTGTGGTCAAAGGCTGTTACACAATACACAGGGCAAAGAGCAGGGACTGCAGGATTCTCACAGCAACATTCAGAATAAATGTGAGTCTCTGCCTGACAAGTGATATTGCAGAGCAAGTTATATAAATGGAATTACTCATCTAATCGATCACAGCACAAATTGATCAAGGTATCTAAAATCAGCTCAGCAGTGATGTTTAAAATGGTCAAAGATGTTTAAACTCAACAAACCTAAACGCATGTTTCACCTCATTGTCCCAGCATATCATTTTCTCCTTCTTTAATCATTTGTTTTATTTTGTCACCAGAACATATATTTCCAAGTGTCCTTAAATCCTTTCTGAAAAAAAAAGAAAAATTAACACCTAAATAGCCACATACATATGTACATCAGAAACAGTCCATCCTTTTCCAGCATCCCTGACATAAACCTAACTGTTATATACACTCAAGTCTGTTTCAAGACCATTACTTCTGTTCCAATAATCAATGTTTTTCCTGGTTTTATACCGCACTGGTTTTATTTACTATGGTTATTTCCCTTTAAACTTCCAAACATTCTCAACTCTCTCCCATTAAAAACAAAATAATAAAAGTTCATCCCCATGACACTTCCACATGACCACTGGTACTATCCTTCTCTTCTTACCCTTTTATAGTCAACTTTCTCAAAAATGTTCTACATACATTCCTCTACTTACCATCACCCTAGGACCCCACATTTTGGTTTCCACAGAAATCTTCTTGCTAAGGTCTGTCTCCTGACACACTCTCCCCTTGCTTTTATGACATTTTCATTCCCTTAAATTTTCTGCAGTCACTTTCCTTATTTTCAGTCTCTTTACTTTGCCTCTCCTCCTCTTTCCATTTCTTAAACACCGAAGCTCCCAGGACTTTGGTCCTGGGTAGCCTTCTCTTAGTATGCACACTACACAGTCACCCTAGGAGGGCTCCCCACAGCTATATTATCTGTGACACAGACGATTCTACATGTTCATCAAACACCATTTCTTTTTCCTACTTTACTTGTGGCTAGGATACATTTCCCAGAATCCCTTCTGATTCAGTGTAGACATGTGACTGATTTCTCACCAAATGAATGTAGGGGAAAGAGACTATGAAACTTGCAGGTCTGGCCACTCAAATCTCACATGTGGTCCTCCAAGATTTGTCTCTTTACTCATCTTTCAGCCATGTACAAAGAAGTCAGTGGAGATTTTGAAGCTCCTAGGGGACTTTGGAGCTACTGGACAGAAGGAAGCTTGGTCCCTGATATCCAGTACGGAGTCAAGCCTAGGCAGCACCCCAAGCCATCTCCAGTGATTTGAACTATGACATGAGTGAAAAATAATACTTTCTTGAGTTAGCTTACTGAGACACAAAGATTGTTTGATACAGCAGTTAACTCTCACTAACTGATATACCATCTTTATGCTAACAACAACCAAATATATGAATTTCAGGCTTGTATTGATACTTCTTATTGTGCATCAAATAAGTGACAATTGACAATGGTTGTCCAAATGAGAAGACAATTTTTTAAGTTTATCAGTCATTTATTTTTCATGCAACAAGTATCTATTGAGTACCTACTGTGCACCAGGCACTGTACTAGGCTCTACATTTGCAATGATGAACAAACACAGGTCCAGGCCTTGCTCTTAAGAATTGTTCAGGTTGCTTTACTGCAGTGAAATATACATAACATAATATTTGTCATTTAAACTGTTTATAAGTGTATAATTTCATGACATAAATAGTTACCATTGCTGCTGCTGCTAAGTTGCTTCAGTCATGTCCGACTCTGTGTGACCCCATAGTCGGCAGCCCAGGCTCCCCCATCCCTGGGATTCTCCAGGCAAGAACACTGGAGTGGGTTGCCATTTCCTTTTCCAATGTATGAAAGTGAAAAGTGAAAGTGAAGTCGCTCAGTCGTGTCCGACTCCTAGTGACCCCATGGACTGCAGCCTACCAGGCTCCTCCGTCTATGGGATTTTCCAGGCAAGAGTACTGGAGTGGGGTGCCATCGCCTTCTCCGAGTTACCATTGCAACTATCTATACTCAAAAACTTCATCATCACAAGTGAAAACTCTGTCTCCATTAAATAATATCTCTCCCTCCTCTCCCCTCAGCCCCTGGTAACTTGTATTCTATTTTTTCATGCTTGTGCTCAGTCACATCAGTCATGTCTGACTGACTCTTTGCAACCCTATGGACTGTAGTGCGGCAGCCTCCTCTGTCCGTGAGATTCTCCAGGCAAGAATACTAGAGTGGGTTGCCACGCCCTCCTCCAGTGAATCTTTCTGACACAGGGATCAAAGCTGCATCTCCTGTATTGCAGGTGGATTCTTTACCACTGAGCCACCAAGGAAGCCCATTCTACTTTCTATCTCTATGTATTTGTCTAATCTAGGTACATGATACAAGTGGAAAAATACAATATTTGTCTTTCTGTGTCTGACTTTTCTCCCTAAGCAAAATGTTTTCAGAGTCCATCCATATTATAGCATGTATCAAATTTTCATTCCTTTTTACTGATGAATAATATTCCATTGTATTATATAAAACATGTTTTGTTTATCCATTCATCTGTTGATGGACACTTGAGTTTCCACCTTTTGGTTACTGTAAATAATGTTTCTATGAACACGAATGTGCAAACTCTTTTTAGGTCTGTACTTTCAGTTCTTTTTGTGATACATCTAAGAGTGGAATTGTTGAGTCATATGGTAGTTTAATGTCTAATCTTCTGATAAATCACCAAATTATTTTCCAAAATATCTGCACCATTTTATACTCCTACCAGCAATGAACCAGGGTTCCAATGTTTTCACATCCTTCCCAATACTTATTTTCCATTTTTTCTGGCTATCCTAGTGCGTGTGAAGCGTTGTTTACTAATATTTTTAAACAGAAAAGTCATATAAGATTTATACAATCTTGTTTTAAGAAATTCAAGCCCAAAGCATGTTAAAAGGAAGAAGTCCATTTCACTAAAGCCCCCTCCTTCTGCTCCCCAGAGAAAATCACTGTTAAAAGTTTGGTGTGCATCCTTTCAAAACCTGTTCTCTGTATTTATATTCTTATATAGGCATGAATGTAAAATTATACATAATGTATATATACATTATGTAGTTAATATCAATTTCCATCCTTCTTTCCACCCCTTCCACTGTTCTTTCTGTTAGAGAAATTCCACCCCTGAAATCTTACCCTATAGCTTACCCCACTGGTTATAATGTGGTCATTGATGTCCTGTAAGAACAAGCTGTGTTGACTAGTTTTATCACTAGCAGCAGAATTTTAGTATCTTTCTCATGGAGAAGGAAATGGCAACGCATTCCAGTATTCTTGCCTGGAAAATCCCATGGACGGAGGAGCCTGGTAGGCTACAGTCCTTGGGGTCACAAAGAGTTGGACATGACTGAGTGACTTCACTTTCACTTTCATGCAGAAAATATCACCTAGGAAGTCTTGGGTATATTTCCCTATCACATATACTAACAATTCTTTATGCTCCTTTCCTTCTTTGAAATTGCTTCATCTAGGGAAAAAAAAGAAAAAAGAAAGATTTTCTCCCTCTTAAAACAAATGTCCAACAGTTTCAAATGAGTAGCAGGTAGTATTTGAGAAGACATTGCCGTCTGCTGGCTGTATTAGTTGAGGTTCTCCAGAATAGAAGGTTTTATATATATAAATCATCACTTATTGGTTTTGTTTTACATATATATACAATACATACACACACACACACACACACATATATATATATATATATATATATATATATATATATATATGTAGAGAGAGAGAGAGAGAGAGATAAAAAGACAGACAGGGACAGATTAGCTGGAAGGATTATAGAAGCTGACTTGTCTCAAGATCTGCAGGGTGAGTCAGCAAGCTTGAGACTCAGGAGAGCTGATGGCATACGTTTTAGTCTGAGGGTGAAGATCTAGAAATGAGGACAGCCAGTGGTGTGGTTCCAGTCTGAAAACTGGCAGACTCAAGACCCAGGAAGAGCCAGAGTCCCAGTTCAAAGAAGAGATTCTTTCTCTGTGACTCAGTGGAATTGTCAGCCTTTTTTGCTCTACTCATGCCTTCCACTGATTGAATGAGACCCAACCATGTTAAGGAGAGCAATCTGCTTTTCTTAGTTCATAGATGTAAATGTTAATCTCATCCAAAAACATCATCATAGAAACACCCAAAATAACGTTTGACACTCCATGATTCAGTCAAGTTGACACAAAAAATTAATAATTGGACTGGTCATATGAACTGCTTTGGAGACCAAACCCATAGCAGAAAGCTGTGGTGTATTTAAGCAATTTCCTTGATAGGTGTTATAAGCAATCAAAATTCTAAGTAAGAAATTAAGAATAGAAAAACATGTTAATCAACCCAGAGAGAAAAAGAATAAGCTCAATCATCTAGTTTTCACTTAAAAGTATTTAAGCTAATTGAAACAAGGAGCACGTTGTCTTAGACAGCAGAGTGATAGAGTAGAAATATCATGAACTCTAGAGCCAGAAACTCTGAGCTTGAGTCTTGGCTGCTGTGCTTAACCTTTCTGAGCCTCAGGTATTTTATCTGTAATATGGGGTAATAATAGTTCCTGCCCAATGCTGATGATTCAAGGATCAAGATTGCCCCAATTCTTTATGATTTATAAAGGACTAAGAGTTTGGGATATCGTGGGTCTGGGTGTTATAGACCACTGTCTGTAGAATGATTGATTAATTCTGACTATGGATGAGGAAACGACCAGAATTTGGGAGAAAAAAATAATAATGACATTTTGAGGTTTACAACAATGACAGCCAAGCGTGGGTGGACATCAAACATGAACTTAGATTAGAGGACCTGAGAAAGCAGACTCCAGGAAGAAAAAGGAAGAAAGCAAAATAGCACACAACACAATTTGCAGCACTACTGCTAAAGACTCTAGAAGGGAAGAGGACTCTGAAAAAGGAAGATTGTAAAAAGGGGAAATCTGCTTTCATTACTTCAAATTCCACAGCAAATACTATCCCAGAAATTTCCCAATCCCAGATAATGCAAATATGACTTTTAAAAGTCAGCCATGTGGCTATGCAGGGAAATGAGCTCATATTACAGAAAGATATATACTTCCACCCTTGCTCCTATACGCAATTCTCAACACAGCTACCAGTGTGATACTTTTCAGTACAATGCAGGTTATCTTCCTGCTCAGTTCTCAGTGATGATAATCCACTGTCTGCAAAATATAACCCTTACTTATGGGGTTTATGAGGCCTTACCTTATCCAACCCCTGCCTTCTGCAACCTGACATTTTTCGCTTTGTTCACTTTGCTACAGCCACATAGACCTCCTCACTGTTCCACAGGCCTTTATACTTGGCGTTCTCTCTACTGCAGTACTCTTTCCCCAGATCTTCTCATGGCTTCAGGTCTTTGCTTGAATGTCATCCCCACAGTCAATCCTACAGGAAATCACCCTGAATTGGAGGGACTGATGCTGAAGCTGAAGCTCCAATACTTTTGGCCACCTGATGCAAGGAGCTGACTCATTGGAAAAGACCTTGATGCTGGGAAAGACTGAAGGCAGGAGGAGAAGGGGATGACAGAGGATGAGATGCTTGGATGGCATCACCCACTCGATGGACCTGAGTTTGAACAAGCTCAGGGAGATGGTGAAGGACAGGGTAGCCTGGTGTGCTGTAGTCCATGGGGTTGCAAAGAGTCAGACACAATTGAGCAACTGAACAACAACATCCCCACAGAGAGTCCTTCCCTGACCATCCTGTCTAAAATAGCAACCCTTCATCCTTTTCTATCTTCTTTTCTCGCTTTATTTTATTGAGATCATTTTTCCATCTCCTTCATCAGAATGTAAATCCCGTGAGTATGTATTTTGTTTACTTAAGGGCCTGAGTCAAAATAGATGCTCATTATTGCTGAATAAATGACATGCTGTGCTGTGCTGTGCTTAATCGCTCAGTTGTGTCTGACTCTTTGCAACCCCCATGGAGCCCACCAGGCTCCTCTGTTTATGGGGATTCTCCAGGCAGGAATACTGGAGTGGGTTGCCATGCCCTCCTCCAGGACCTTTCCAACCCAGAGATCGAACCCAGGTCTCCCACACTGCATGCAGATTCTTTACTGACTGAGCCACCAGGAAAGTCCAAGAACACTGGAGTGAGTAGCCTATCCCTTCTCCAGCAGCTACCAGGGAAGGGGAAAATGATAAATAAATTGAAAAGATAGAATGAAAGATAAGAGATACTGCTTGATTTTTTTTTTTAATAAAAGCAATGGTATGAATCCCAAAGAACCATTTCAGGAAGGCTAGACCTGAAAATGGATTGAAGCTTTCAAAAATTGCTGAAGACAAATAAGTAAAAGGCCTTTTAATCAGTATGGAGAAAGAAAAACTTCTTAAAGAAAATAGATAATCTTTTGTTAGTATTTTCCCTCAAGAAGATTGACTTTCAAGCTAATAAAGGCTAAAAGGGTTGGGAGAGGAGGTCTAGACAGGGACAGAGACCTCGTGGTAGAGATTCCCAGACCCCAGGGTGGCAAGAAAGCATCAGTCTCAGGCTCTGCATGGAAATGATGCTGGGGCTCACCCATGTAAATACCAGGGCAGAGCCAAGAAACAGGCAGATTTCAGGGAATACCTGTGTGGACAGAGGACCACAAACCAGGTCTCACACACTATGACTATTATTACTACTACACAAGTAAGGATTAAATATTCCAATATATATAAAGAGCTTAGAACAGTGTATAGCACATGGTATGGATTCAAAAAACATTTGGTGAATGAAGAAATTCAACATAATGTTACAGGTTTATGTATTTCCCTGTATTTCCCAAATGGCAATGCCCAATTCTGAGGCAGTGTGTCAGAATCTCTTTAGTTCTGATAAAAGTTTCCCATCTGCCTGTACCTACAAATCATGCATGCTATTTAAGAGGTTTAAGAACCTCCTTGGGGTAATTCATGGACCTCTGAAGCAAAAGTGTCCCAGGTTAGGAATTCTTGTTCTAAAGGTATCTCCCTAAATCGTACCACGGGGATAAATGGTGTAACTACCAAACCCTATAGTTGAGGATTTTAGCCAAATTCTGAATTTCCTTGTTCACCAAATATTTTTGAATGCCTACTATGTGCAATGTATTGTTCTAACCTCTTTAGATATATTGGATTATTTAATCCTTACAAGTGCCCTTGAGGTAGATTCTATTAATAAACCCTCTTTGAACCCTCCTACACTGTTTTTGGGAGTGTAAATTGATGCAGCCACTATGGAGAATAGTATAGAGGTCCACTAAAGAACTAAAAATGGAACTACCATGTGATTCAGTAATCCCATTACTGGGCATATATCTGGAGAAAAGTATAATTTGAAAAGGTACTTGCACCCCAGTGTTCATGGCAGCACTATTTACAACAGCCAGGACGTGGAAGCAACCTAAATGCCCATCAACAGAGGAATGAATAAAGAAGATGTGATATACGTATATGGAATATTACTCAGCCAATAAAAAGGAACAAAATTGTGTCATTTGTAGAGACATGGATGGAGCTACAGACTGTCATACAGACTGAAGTCAGAAAGAGAAAGATAAACATCATACAATATCACTCACACAGGGATTCTAATTTTTAAAAAATAATATAAATGAACTTATTTACAAAACAGAAACAGACTCACAGATTTTGAAAATAAACTTATGGTTACCAAAGGGGAAACATGGAGCAAAGGGTAAATCAGGAATTTGAGACTGACATATACACACTCAGTTCAGTTCAGTTCAGTTCAGTCGCTTAGCCGTGTCCAACTCTTTGCGACCCCATGAATCACAGCACGCCAGGCCTCCCTGTCCATCACCAACTCCTGGAGTTCACTCAGACTCACGTCCATCGAGTCAGTGATGCCATCCAGTTATCTCATCCTCTGTCGTCCCCTTCTCCTCCTGCCCTCAATCCCTCCCAGCATCAGAGTCGTTTCCAATGAGTCAACTCTTCACATGAGGTGGCCAAAGTACTGGAGTTTCAGCTTTAGCATCATTCCTTCCAAAGAACACCCAGGACTCATCTCCTTTAGAATGGAGTGGTTGGATCTCCTTGCAGTCCAAGGGACTCTCAAGAGTCTTCTCCAACACCACAGTTCAAAAGCATCAATTCTTCGGTGCTCAGCTTTCTTTACAGTCCAACTCTCACATCCATACACTTGGAGGAATAAAGGAAGTTTTTCAGTGAGAGAGACACGTATGAGTTTGCTGGGGTGGAAACAACAAAGTCCCACAGATTCAGGGCCTTAAACAACAGACATTTTTTGTCTCCCAGTTCTGGAACCTAGAAGTGCAAATTCAAAGCATTGGCAGAACTGGTTCTGTCTAAGGCTGTGAGGAAAGGATCTAGTCCAGGCTTCTCTCATTAGCTTACAGATAATTGTCTCTGTCTCCTCATTGGCTTCCCTCTATGCATGCCTGCATACGGATTTCCAAATTTACCTTTTCCAGTCAGATTGGATGGGGGCCCACCTTAGTGAACTCATTATATCTCCAAATACAGTCACATTCTATATTCAGTCATATTCATATTCAGTCATATTCAGCCCTAAGGTCCTGAGGGCTAGGACTGCAACATATCTTTTAAGGAAAGACAATTCAGGCCATAAGAAGGCACAATGAACAGAAAAAAACCACAGAATGTTAGAATCCTCAATCAGTTAATAAACCCTTGCTACAGGATCAACAGTGCTGGCAAATGAGGAGGACTGATTGTGAATAGAGCATCTTACTGGGCACAAAGCATGGCTATGAAGAAGTCAAAAGCACGTTTGTACCCTTCCCTTGAGAAATGTTCAGTGTAGCTGGGAAATCTCAATAAGGCCATGTAGGAGATAAACAATTTTGCCCTGCAAACACTCAAAAATGCAAACATGTCATTTTATTATCTTTTAATTAGATTTACTCAAGTATCCAACTAGACAAGCTATCATTCCATCAGTGTTCACACCTGGTAGCTTTTCTGAGAGGTCCACAGCCCTGCCAGGATTCTAGACACTGTGGCATCCTCTCCGTCACACTCCAAGGCTGGGTGGAACCACAGCCCTCTCAAGGCACCTGAGAAGATCCAGCTTAAATCACTGAGCTCCACATAATAACGTTCCTTGGAGCCTCTCTGTCCTGGGACTCCACCTAGTGGCAAGAGACATATCTGCAAGGCTGTTGTCTAAGTTTTATCTAGGAAGCAGCCCACGAGTCCTCCTCAGTTCAGTTCACTTCAGTCGCTCAGTTGTGTCCGACTCTTTGCGACCCCATGGACTGCAGCACACCAGGCTTTCCTGTCGCCCCCTTATCCTGCCTTCCATCTTTCCCAGCATCAGGGTCTCTTCCAATGAGTCAGCTCTTTGCATTAGGTGGCCAAAGTATTGGAACTTCAGTATCTGTCCTTCCAATGAATATTCAGGGCTGATTTCCTTTAGGATTGACTGGTTGGATCTCCTTGAAGTCCAAGGGACTCTCAAGAGTCTTCTTCAGCAGCACAGTTTGAAAGCACCAATGTAGGAATCCCTGCTCCCTCCTCTTCCCTCTTTCCCCCTCCCCACAACTCTCATACAGCTCTCTAGTCCATCCTCCTGTGAACTGGTCTCTGTCAAAATCTTGTATCATGAAAATTCCACACCCACTCTCCCACAGCTCTCTGGTCCAACATGGACCGAACTCTGTACCCTATCCCTTCCCATCACCTCTGATCACACTCTAGTTCTCTGTTCCAACTGAACATGATCTCATACCTTCCCCTCAGCACCCCCAAGCTCCTACAGCCCTGATCCATGTGCACAGAAACCAACCCTTGCTCCCCGTCCCTCTCCTTTCCCCTCCCATCACTTTATCCTACTCACATGGATGGACCGCAGTCCCTTACTTCCCAGTCTCCTTGTAGTCCCCAATATCTTTCTGACCCATCCCCCGTTGATTTGACCTCTGCTACCCCTCCCAGTCCACTCTGTCCTACTGCCCCTTCATCTCTCTGGTCCACTCACAGGACAGACCCCTGTTCCCTCTCTTTCTCTGCCCATCCCCACCATCCCCCTCCAGCTCTGCAGACCATCCTCAGGAACTGAGCTACCTTGCCCCTCCCTTCCTATCCACCCCTACACTGCCCAGAATTTACCGAACCACTCCCCCTACACCTCTTGGGCCAGCCTCGTATGAACTAACCTCTACTCCCTTCTCTTTTCACTACCCTCACCTACCATCCCCTTCAGCTAACTGACCCCAGCCTCCTCTCTGTTCACAGCTCCCTACCCCCTTGCAGCTCTCTTCTGCCGTGAACTGGCCCCAGATCCTTCACCATCCCCATCTTTCTGACTCTCCACTGAGCAACTGCACAGATTTGGTAAGAACATTGTGTGTCCTTATCCTTAGGGCTTCCCTGGTGGCTCAGAGGTAAAGCCTCTGCCTGCAATGCAGGAGACCCGGGTTTGATCCCTGAGTCAGGAAGATCCCCTGGAGAAGGAAATGGCAACCCATTCTAGTACTCTTGCCTGGAAAATTCTGTGGGCTACAATCCATGGAGTCGCAAAGAGTCAGAAATGACTGAGCAACTTCACTTTCACTTTCACTACCCTTTGGGATAACATGTTACTTGCCACTCTACCTTCCTCCAAGAAATTCTGACTTTTATTTCATTTAGGAGAACATTAGGCAGAAGGAGATAAGAATGTTTCCAGGGTGACAGTTAACAGTGAAATGGCAAGTGGGGCCTACTTTTTTCACTCCTTTCCAATACTGTATGTCTTTTATCAGATCATATGCCTCTTATTAAAAAACATCAATATGACGAAGGTCAAATCCTCACAGGAAATGCTGTCAACTCAACTGTGGGGACAGTAATTAAAAAAGCTTCACGGACCCACATTTAACAAAAACCTTGTGACAAACACAACAAAGGAATGAGTGAGAATGAATACTTTTGAAATGCCTCCTTCCCAGACACTGTAAATCCAGGCCTTTGTTGTTAAGTTTTCATTGAACCCCCCCAATGATTTTGAGTTAAGCAGAACTCTTCTCCCTACAGACAAGAGGCCTGGGGTGCCCAGAGAAGTCGCCTGCAGCAAATTACACAGCCAGGAAGAGGTGAAGCCCACGTGAGAACCCTGCTCCAAGGCTCCCCCCACATCTCACTGTTTCTCAAGGAGCAGTCCCTCCAGGATGCTGTCCAGAGACAAGGCCTGGGGTCACTCCTCTTTACATGCAGCACACATAGGGCTACTAGTTCAAATATAGGACACCCAGGTAAATTGATCTGAATTTCAGATCAATGATGAAGAAACAACAAAATGGCCAAATGGGATATACTTATACTAAAAAAAAAAAATTGATCGGAAATTCAAACTGACCTAGGTGTCCTCTTTTTATTGGTTAAATCAGGCAACCCTCTCCAGGATTAGGATGCCCTATCAGAAGCCTGAAACCCACATGCGGGTGAATGTTGGTCATTTTTCATTCATCCTCATCCCTTCTTGCTCCCCACCTTCAGTCTGGGGCAGAGACTTTAATGGCATCTGCCAGGATTTCTCTTGTAATTCATCTCCATAGGGCCAAGAGGGAGCTGGACAAGGTCACTGGACCCAACCCACACTGAGATTCTGAGACACCATCCAGCAAATCAACTAACAAGAGGTTGGCTAAGCTCTACCTACTGTCATAATCACCTGGCTCTCACCAATTTTTCCTAAGCACAAATTACCAGTAAGACCCTTTTCCAGCTGTACACTTTGCCAAAACTATTTTTAGGGCATCATTTAGGCTGATGCAAAATGATCAACTAATTTCACAAACTGACAGGTTCCCAAGGCAAAAACCAATTCATGTTAGTAGGAAAGGGTTATTTTGTTTTCTGTTCTCAGGCTGGCAAGGAGTTTGGGATCTACCAGGCTACCTTCAACAAAATGATTTAGAAGCTGAACTCATAGTCAAGGCTAAAGAACTCATCCTTAGAGAATAAGAGCTCAAATAAGAAAGGCTTTATTTGAAAATAAAACAAATAGCCCATACACACACACACACACACACACATCCAAATGCAAGTAAGAGTTCACTGGGTTTTATAAAAGAGAAAGCTGCACTCAGATGTCAATTAAAATTGGAACCATTGAAGAGATGCTCCCTGCTTGTGGTGACATGGGTACAATGTGTGCTTGAGAAGAAGTTGTTTGGCGGTGGCATAAATGTGGGAATGCAGGACAAGAGTTAAGCAATACAAGGCAGAATGGCAGGTGGGCAAAAGCTCAAAGACCCTTTTCTCCATTCTAATATGCTTTTTTTCTGCCCTGGGGAATTAAAGCAGTCACCCGGTCACCTTACAAAGAACCTCAATTTCAAAGAACACTTTCAAAAGTTGAAAATAGATTTAGAGTTGTTACTAAAGTTATACTGAGATGTCAGTGGGGAAAAATAATTTACATTTTCAAAAACCAGGCTTCACACAATGGCAGGCACTAAACCGAGTTCCCTGTGCTCATGGTAGAAAAGCTGAGACTGATCTTAATAAAGGCTCGTCTTCTTCATGATGCGCAGGAACTCCTGCTCATTGACTTCTCCGTCTCCATCTCGATCAGCTTCATCAATCATTTCCTGCAGGACAGGAAAGATTCCACTTAGAGCAATTCATAAATGTAACAAAAGTATGACTAAGTAATCAGCTTTCATAATGATGCACGAATAGACAATGTGGTCCACCTGCTGCAAATGGGCTGACTTTTATAATAAGGTTGGTTCCTGAAAAGTCATTTGAAAACCAAGTCATGCTATGCCACATGTGCATCGCCTAGAAAGCAGCTCAAAAGCCGCCCTGACTAGGGAGATTCTTAAAACCTAAAACTATCCACGGGTATATTTTTCTGGGAGCAGCATCCATAGGCTTGTCTCACTAGGAAAAGAGAAATTAAGTAGTCAGCAGAGTGACAAGAGAACACTCATTTTTCTTCAAATGTAACCTGAGAAAATGGAACTCAAAAAAGTCACACGGGACTCCAGGCTGAGCATCACAAACCTGCAGCTCCTCGTCAGAGAGGTTCTCACCCAACTCCTTGGCCACACGTTTGAGGTTTTTGAACGATATCTTCCCAGTCTCATCATCATCAAAGAGCTTGAAGGCTTTCAGGATTTCTTCTTTGGTATCCTTCTCAGACTTAACAAGCAGAACATAAAACACATGACAACAGGGAGACACTCGTGATTCATATTGACTTGTGTCCTGCAGCCCCACCACTGCCCATCCCCTCTGCCCTGCCCGGATGTCACATGGATCTTGGTGACAGCCTCCATGACTACAGGCGCTGGGTCACAGAAGATCACACAGCAACCAGGGCAGAAAAAGAAGATAAACAATGAAATTATTACAAACCCAGAGGTTAAAAAGGAAATATAAAGGTTTGCATTTAGAACATTTTCTGTACAAACCAAAGAGAAAGTAGATTTGTTTTTAAATTATGGGAACAGAAGGTGGAGTTAGACTTAGGGGAAATACACTGTTTAAGCTGCTAGAAGAGGGATCTTCTTGGTGGGGATGGAGGGGAAGGAAGGAAAGAAAAGGCTATTTCACTTGTTATGAGATCACAAAGTGTTATTGGGATCCCCAGTACTCTAACAGAGGAAAAGAGTAAAATTTCAAGAGCTCCAACTTCAAATATTCCTGAAAGGTAGCTAAAGATAGTGAGAGCTACTAATAAGAGCAATTTGGGAACCAACTCTGAATGCAGGACAGCTTTACTAGGTTATTACAGAATGTTAAACTTCCTGAACTCTTAAATCAGTCCCTGAAGAAAAATATAGATGTGATTAGATGATTTCAAAGCAACAGGATTATTAGAGGAGGAACAGGCCTATGCATTGGGAGGCTCACCTGACACACTGATGGAGCTACTTTTCCACAGGCCAGTAGAATGTAGATGAGCCAAACTAAGGAGGAGCCAGGAGGCCAAAGAGAAATGGACCAAAGGGAACACCCTTCTTATGTGGGACACTCAAGGGACTGAGGGTGACAGGTGAGGTGACATCTTAGCATCTCTCTAGACCATTTGGAGACTAGAGAATGGGTGAATTTAACCTTGGAAGTGGTGAAATACCAAATCCTCTCTGCAGTAAAAAACATAGCCTCAGGCTGAGGCTATCCAGAATACAAACAAATGGGAGAGGAAAGAATTTCAAACTTTAAAGTACAGGGACTTTGCCTTGTCAAAATGTGAGAGACTGTAATATTACTTGTACTATTAAAGGTTTTACTGCTTGTGCTTATCACACTGACATACTGGTTGGAGAAAGAGCAAAAAAAGTGACAGTCCATCCCCTCTGCCCTGCCCTGCCTGGATGTCACATGGTCTTGATGACAGCCTCCATGACTACAGGTACTGGGTCACAGATCACACTTTTACTTCTTTGCAGAGGGTAAAATGACTTTGACTTTGTGGCCTTGAAAAAAGCCAAGTAGAACCTAAACATCCTAGTCCTCAGTCACAGATACTCTCTTTTATCAGTTGAACTCTCCAGTCTGCATTAACTTTTCTTCAGTGAAGACATTTTCATATCTAGATTCAAATTTGTCCACCATTATTGGTGGAAAATATGCTGATCATCTTAGCTAACTTACCATTTTCTGAGTCATCACAGTTAAAAAGTCACTAAAGTTCATTTTTCCTGTCCCTTCTTTATCAATTTCACTTATCATTTTCTTGATCTCTTCTTTTTTCGGTTCAAAGCCCAGCGCCCTCATTGCCACCTACAATGAAAATAGGATCATCTTAACATGCCCATCTAAACCCAGGAGCAGAACCAATGACAGTGCAGACAGCAGTAAGCCAGCCTCTGCTACAATCCTGTTAAAATGAATAGGAATCACTATAACATTAAGCAAATTGATATGTGCACTTAATTTTATTTAATAATTCTTGAGGTAGATAAAGACAGGAAAACACAGCACAGAAGACAAAGAGGCAGAGGAAATTCGAGGCAGCAGAGCAGGAATATACAGAGCTTGCCTTAAGTTCCTTAACATCAATTGTCCCAGTTCCATCAGCATCAAACAGATCAAAGGCTTCTCGAATTTCCTGTTTCTGCTCTTCGGTAAGCTCAGGTTTAGGACTCATCCTTTTTCGCTGGGTAGTTGAAGCCATGTTTGCCTTCTTAAAGTTAGAGGCCTTTATAAGTTTTACAAACACAGAAGCAAAATATTATGTAATAGAGCCCACATTTTACAAAGAAAACAGTTACAATCACATGTGTTTAAAATAGTTTATACCAACGGATTTCAAAACTTTACTTAACAGGAGAGATATCACGGTTTGCTGGAAAAAGCAATAAATCTTTCTATGCACGGTCTGTCCCTACTTCTTTACTATTGTTTGTATAAGCAAGGAGATCCCTTGTTCTTTTGGACCTCTTATTGAAAATCAACCCCAAAGAGAGCTAGCCAAAGAGCTGACTGGGGACAACTGTACGGATAATCAGTTCTCTCAATTTGGGGATCCTTAATTTTAAAAAGGTCCTAGAACGCTGCTCCGCTTTGCTCTAATTTCTCCAATTTTCTGATTACTTCTAGATTTGGCCAAATATTACTAAGGTAAGATGTATATTGTCAATATAGAAAAATAAAATTCAATTCTCTTAGTACACCTGAGCCTTCTCCAAGAAGCTCAAAGCGTTTCCCTAAGTCCCTATATTTAACATTTTAAATACACATTAACAACCAAACATAATAAACTACCCCCGCCCACAGCCCCATCTCCGTGCGGAAACTTTTGTAGAGGCGGCCAGGAGGCCACAGTCTGAGACTGGTCGCGGCCTCGGGAGAATCCGAGTCTTTTTTGCCCAGGGACGGTCTCCAAAGGGGATGGAGAAGGCCAGGGGAACCCGTGGGGGCGGGAAGGGAGCGGCTGTGGCTGAAGGGGAGGCGGTGGCGAATCACAGGCCCAGCAGGACGGCAGGCATCCCTACCCTACCCTTCGGCGAAAGCTCTCAGAGAAGCCAAGAACCGCGCAGGAGAGGCGGCGGGGCCCTGCCAGGCCTGAGAAGGGCTCAGCCTCTGAATGCGGGGCTCGAGGCCGAAGCAAGCACTCACCATCCCGGACGGATTCCACTTCCCGTTGTTACGGCAACCGACGTACACACCGACTCGGCGCCGTTCCCACCGCCCCGCGCGCGTGGCCTCGCTCCCCATTGGCGGACCGCTAGCCGCCGCTCCCCATTGGCTCAGGGCTGGGGTGGGTGGGGCTAATCCGACGAACACCCGGCACAGGGCGGGGGGCAGTATCCTCGCGGCCCGGCCTCATTGGGCAGGATTACACCGCGAGCGCAGATTAGTGGAGCCCGCGCCAAACCAAGCCAATCCTCTTGGTGGAGGAGCCTCGGCAGATCCTCGCCTCACGCGGGCGGGGAGAAAAAGGTGGCTACCGTCAGCTCGAGCTCTAAGGGTGCAGGCTGTGGACACGCTGGGGCCAACCAGCGGGGCGCCTACGGACCGGTAAGGTTTGCGACCTCACCCTTGTGTCGGCGACAGGACTAGAAGGCAAGGGGTTGGGTGGGACTATCCAGGACGGGGACTTCCTGGTCTGACCTGAGACTTGAGTTAGGGTCCGATGGGTTAGGGTCCGATGAGTTAGGGTCCGAGGGGCCAGAGAAGACCTAAGCTTTCGTGTTGGAGCAGACGCTGTACCCACGGGGCATCTGAGATCCAAAAAAGGGAAGGGACGTGCCGAGCCTTGTCGCAGAGGTTCGAACGTCTGGGACTTAGAAGCCTAATCCAGCCGAGGCTCTTTCTTTGAGAGTGTGCGTTCAAGAGCACTCCCCACCCCCAAAGTAGGTTCCAAGACAGGATCACTTTAGTTCTTACCTGACTAAAAGCAGCCTAGGAAGGTGACCTGGGGGCCTGAGAACGGACTTTGAAGGGAGTGAAGGAAGCATGAGTGCACGTGAGGGGGCAGATCTCTCAGCACTTAACCTGCTTCCCCTCTGGGCGTTGGCACAGTATATTTAGGGAGACAGCGAACCAGAGCAGACGTTTCTCAGGCTGAAAAAAAGCCTGAGGTTTATTGACATTTATTAAACGAAAGTGTTCTCTGACCTTCTGCCCTGTACCCTCTTGGAGCATAAACCAGGTTCACAACCTTTCGGTCATATTTGACTCTTTTTCTGTCCCTTTTCCATTTAGCAGCCTTCAAGTTCTATCCATTTTTCCACCTCTGCTGCTCCTCTCCCACTTAAGGCCTTCAGCAGCAACCACCCTATGAGTGCAGGGCAGAGTTCTGACCGTGATCTGCAAGGCCCTTCCTTATGGGCTTCCTCTTCCCTGGCTCCCTTCAGCCCCTGAATGGATTCAAATGTGCAGACTCACTCCTGCCTTCGAACTTTTGCTCTAGCTGCCCCTTCTGCGTGCTTCCTCCACTTCTTTTCCTCCTGTAGGTCTTTGCTCTACTATCACCTTTCTCAGTGAACCCCCACTGAGCGCCTTCTTTAGCATTGCATCCCCAAGGACACCCAAACTCTGCATCTTGCTCTCCTGAAAAATGAAATATTTCCTGCCATATCAATAAACAAAGGATGTCATGGGTTGGTGAACCATGAGGGAATTTAGGAAAGAAAGAATACCTGCCATCAAGCAGCCATCAGACTGCAGCCACCCTATGGTGAGCCTTGAGGAAACAGGAAACCAGCCACAGATATGTTGAGATGCAAATCGAAAGAATGATTTCAGTGAGCCCAGCCTCTTTCATGTCTTGCATATTCCCATACACAGAAAAGCGCTAAATTCCTTAACTTGAGATGTCTAGTTTTCTTTAATTAACAATAATCTTTTGATATTCAGACTACCTGCCCTTTGTTGCAGAACTTTTATATAACCTGGCTACCCTTCTCACCTCCTAGGACCGGTTCTCTCAGTGTTACTTGAGGTGCTGTCCCGAGGCTTGAAGTCCTAAATATTCCCACCAAATAAAACATAACTCTCAACTTTTAGGTTGTGAGTATTTTTAAGTCCACAATCTCATACTGCTTGTCATTGTGTATTTTACTTGTTTATTTTGCTCTTTACTGCCCATCCACTAGAAGAGAATCTGTGAGTGCAGGCATCTCTGTTTTGTTCACTGCTGACACTCCAGGACGTGGAACAGTGAGGGGACCCACATTAGGTACTCAGTAAATCTTGGTTGAACAAGTGGTGAGTGGTCTCCCTGTTTCCTGCTTCTCACCTGTCTAGTCCACTCTGCTTCACCAGGTTAACCTGACTGAACAGTTCTGGTCAGGTCACCCCCATGCTCTTAAACCCTCAGAGGTTTCCCGTGACTGCAGACTGAAGTCCAGACTCAGCCTGGCATCTGAGCCTCCTGCCAAGTTTTGCCCCTCCTGGACCTTCCAACTTTGTGTCATTCCACAGCCTGTTTCCCAGTGGGTCTGCAGGGTGACAACCTGGCAGTGTAGGAGCAACCACAAGTTCTGCCTTGGCCTTGTACCAGCATTGTGACTTTGGGCAAGTCACTTGACCTCTCCAAGCCTCAGTTTCTTATCTGTTGAATGAGACCAGTACTGTGTTCCCAACTGGCTGCTTTTGGGATCTTGGTGGTATAATACACAGTTAGTCCTTCGTATCTGCAGGTTCCATATCCATGGGTTCAATTGTTATAGCCATGTGTTCCAGGAAACAAACCCACTCAGACGGACAATGCAGATAGTGGAGTGCAGTTTATTACACCGGCTGGCCCAAGGCAGAGTCTCCTCTTAGCCAAGGACCCCGACCAGTTTTTGTGAAAACCTTATATACCCTAATTGTACGTGCTCAAACCCACCTCCCCAAATTCTCTGAAACTAGTCTGAACAAAGGAAAAGAAAGATACAATCAAAGTTAACCCATGATTCATATGCCTGTGCCTTAAACCCGTGATTCGTATGCCTTAAGCCTAGGTAGTTAACAGTGGACAATTATCAATAAGCCTGTGGTCATACCCCAATAAGCATAATAGAATTTTTTTCTATTTGGTTACACAGATAATTAGGGTATTCTTTCAGGCGATGGAAAGTCTAGGTACGAGCCCTGGGACTCTTCCATCCGGGGGGTCTGGTTTTCCAGTTGGTATGCCATTTCCATAGATACTGGGCATATAGCTCAAAGTCCACAGTCTGGGCCAAGATGGAGTCCTGCTTTCAAGATGGAGCCTATTCTGTTTCCTCCTTCACAACCATCCATGGATTTAAAATATTGAAAAGAAAAATTTCAGAAAGGTTCAAAAGCAAAAATCAAATTTGCTTCATAGGCAACAATTTATATGGCATTAACATAGTATTTACAGCTATTTACATAGCATTGACATTGTATTAGGTATTAGGAGTAATCTAGAGATTGTTTGAACTATATGAGAGAATGTGCATAGGTTATATGCAAATACTGTGTCATTTTATCTAAGAGACATTGAGTTTCCTTGGATTTCGGTGTCTGCGGGGGCTCCTGGAACCAGGGCCCCATGGATAATGAGGAACTGTTGTGCTCATCTGTAAAAGGTTCTGAAATTTATCCAGTTTTCAGGCATTGTTAATTCTTTTCTCTGATTCACTCTTGTCATTCCCCTTATATGACACATGCAGAGCCTCAGACCCTGTGTTAAGTCTTCTCCATGCTGTAGCCAGAGTGATCTTACACTCACCCTTGATTTTAACTTCCAAAGCCTCCTGCATCTCCCATAGGGTGACTCCTTAGCCTGACACAGCACCTGCACCTTCTGAACTTTGCTCCCGATCTGACTTTGATCTCACTTTGTCACAACTTGTCGCAGAACAGGCTGGCCGTGCCAACGCTTCATGCGTCCCACCCCTGGCCTTGGAATATCTCTCAGGACACCCACCTCTTCTTTGACTCACGCCTCCAGGGCTCTAGAACTTGACTCAGGGATCGTCTCCCTGCCTGGGCTTTCTCTCATCAGAACTCACAGTCACTTCTGCAATGTTCTGCTAAGCCTGTGTCCCACCCCAGATGCTGGGCTCCCTGAAGGTTGGTGCTGTGCCTTCTGCAGGTTCTATTTGGCAGTGGCCTTGTAAAGGTGGAGGAGTGAGCTGGCACCAGAGTGCTTTTCTACAACTTTTTTTTACAATTTGCAGCTCCCTTTTTATCCTTGGGGCGTGTACATACATCCACTGAGGTCAGCAGAAGGATTCTTGCTCTATGGTTGAGGCCTCTCAGACCAGCTGCTGCAGCACAATTCCACCCATACTCCATTCTGGACTCCTTGCTGGCCCTCCAGGGGCTCAACTCCAGCAAGCCAAGATGGACATGGGGCGGGGGCTGGGGGGAGTGGGGAGCCTACAGCTGTGTACAGTGTTAGAATGAAAACAGAAACCAATGCTGAGGTGCTGAGGAAGCTGCTAGTCTGGCCTGGAGAGGAGGAGGAAGTTTCCTAGAGGTGACAACTGAGCAAGGCCTTGAAGGCTGCAGAGCTGCTCACCATGGAGAGGACAGGGAGCAGCACCTCCAGGTGGAGGAACAGCATAAGCTGAAGCTCTCAGACAGGCTGCTGATTTTGTCAGCAGATTCAAAGCCAGGGCCTTTCTGTCCTAAAAGTCAACAGACTAGTGGAGAGATCAATGAGTGACAGAAAGGACAAGATGGAGCTGATTGAGTCCTTTGGAGAAGTAAGGGGAAGCCCTCAATCCTGTTGGCCTTTTTCTTGTGCAGACAGGCGTCTTCTTGCCACAGAGGAGGGTATCGAGTTTATGGCACCCACGTTGGAGCCTCCTGCACTGACCAAGCACAGGAGCAGGCCAGGCCCTGACTACCCCAGCACTCTCCTCTGAGCTGCTCTGGGTTTCCCCTTTACAAAGAGCCTGGTCTCTCATGTTTGTGAAGGAGAGAGCACTTGTCTCTCTTCCTGGTTGGAAATGGACAGACTCTCCTGTCCTTTTGTCTCCAGGACTCGGTGGCACTGGGGACTGGCCCCAGCAGGAAGGCAGCCATGGGCTCACTTCCTTCTCTCTGTATTTAATCCTAGAAGTAGAGCCAGGTGCTCGGGTTTCACTCTTAAAAGGTGAGTCTGTTTTCCTAGATGCCTTTTAGCCTAAAACCTTGTCCGAGTGTGTCTAGAGGAATAAAGACATACATACTGGTTTTAATTCTGAGATCTGCAATTTTAAAGGATGGTTTTAATTCAGAGACCTGCAATTTTAAAGGAAAAAGACTTGAGGCTTCTGTGTGATCTGTAACAATCCCAGCTCCTAGAATGTTGCTCTTTAGGGTCTTATTTTCCCATTCGCAGTATTCTTGTGAATATATTTATAATAAAATAGACAGAACTGAAAATTTGCCATTTTAAACATTTTTGAGTATACAGTTCAGTGGCATTAAGTAGGTTCACATTGTCATGCAACCATCCCAGCCATTCTTCTCCAAACCTCTATTCATCTTGTAGAACTGAAACTCTATACCGACTTAGCATTACTCCCCAATTCCCTGCTTCCTTCCAGGCCCTGGCACCCACCACTGTACTTTCTGTGTCTAAGAATTTGACTACTCTAGGGACATCATACAAGTAGACTCCTATTGTATTTGTCCTTTTGTGTCTGGCTTCTTTCACTTAGTATAATGTGTCCAAAGTTCTTATTTCACTTAGCATAAATTCATCTGTGTTGTAACCTATATCAGAATGTCTCTTTTTTTAATTGTTATTTTATTGTTGTAAGAACAGGGCTTCCTTGATGGTTCAGTTGGTAAAGAATCTGCCTGCAATGCAGGAGACCCTGGTTTGATTCCTGGGTTGGGAAGATCCCCTGGAGAAGGGATAGGCTACCCACTCCAGTATTCTTGGGCTTCCGTTGTGGCTTAGCTGGTAAAGAATCTGCCTGCAATGCAGGAGACCTGGGTTCGATCCCTGGGTTGGGAAGATCCCCTGGAGAAGGGAAAGGCTACCCACTCCAGTATTCTGACCTGGAGAATTCCATGGACTGTATAGTCCATGGGGTCACAAAGAATCAGACACAACTGAGTGACTTTCACTTACAAAAACAGGTAAGATGAGATCCACCATATTAACAAATGTTTGAATGTACAATAGATTGTTGATTGTAGGTACAATGTACAGCAGACTAGAGCTTACTCATCTTGCTTAACTGAAACTTTCTACCCACTGATCAGTAGCTGCCCCTCTTCCCTTCCCCCAGCCAGCCCCTGGCAACCACCATTCTACTCTTTGATTCTGTGAATTTGACTACTTTAGATACTTCATATGAGTGGAATCGCAGTATTTGTCTTTCTGTTACTGGCTTATTTCACTTGGTATAATGTTCTCAAAGTTCATCTGCATCTCATATTGTGGAATTTCCACCTTTGTTAAAGCTTCATAGTATTCTGTTGTATTTATATACCACATTTTCTTTATCCATTCATCCATCAATGAAGACTTAGATTGTTTCCATCCTGGCTATTGTGAATAGTGCTGCAAAGAGTTTAGGAGTACTCATATCGCTTCAAGATTCTAGCTTCAGTTCTTTTTAATATATACCCAGAATTGGAGTTGCTAGATCCTATGTACTTCGGTGGTTCTATTTTAATTTTTTAAGGAACCTCCATACTGTTTTCTACAGCAGCTGCATTGTTTTTGCATTCAGTGTACAGAAGTTCAAATTTCTTCACATCTGCGCCAACACTTATCTTTTGACTTTTTGATAATAGCCATCCTGACAGCGGTGAAGTAGTATCTCGTTGTAGTTTTGATTTACGTTTCCCTGATGATTAATGCCATGGAGCATTTTTTTCATGTACCTGTTGGCCATCTATGTGTCTTCTTTGGAGAGGTGTCTATTCAAGTCCTTAGCTCATTTTGTAACTGGATGGTCGTCACCATACTCTGACCACTTCCCAGGGGGTTTCTGATGGCCCCAGACACTCTGAGTTCTATATGTGGTCAGGATGGCTTTAATTCCACCAAGGAAGAGAGCTCTATCTCCTCTTATTCTTCTTTCTCCCAGCATCCCATGCCCTGGCATCATGGGGATGAGCAGTGAGTCTGTTTCACTGAGCTGCAGCAAAGAGAAATGGCTTGAGCAGATTGATACACTTTCTGGCAGTGCCAGGACTGAAATCTGAGCCTCCATTTTGTTCATTTCTCTACTGATCGACACTAGAGAAATAGAGAGTATTTGAAGCGCATGAGTGCCGTGGGAAAAGCTGTGATGCCAGAGATAGTCTTTTCATTGTAACTGATGAATGGGGTTATTTAAGTGGCTTCCCATTCTGCCTCTAGTCCAAGTATATGGTAGTGAGTTATGGGGCCACCCAGGCCCATCTCAGAGGACAGTCTGCATCCCAGGAATGTTCCCTGAGTGCTTCTTCCAGCAGCTGCAGCTACAGTTGAGCACTCTGTGAAAACTCAGGGGTCGGGGGCGGGAGCGGGGGGTGGGGGATGTTATCTACACAACACACTAACAGCTTAAAGATGTTTCAGTTTATACAACATAAATGTCTGCCTCTAAATATGTTTTTAAGGAGACAAACGTTGATTGCAGACAGGGCCACATTTGGAGCAAAAATGGAACAAGCAGCTGGTGAGCCAACAAGGACATGTTTGACAGAAGACATTCCAAAAGTGAGTATTGACACAAAAAAAGGTTAACCAAAACCAGATAAGGGGAAAGTCTAGCACATACATAACAGCACGCCATTGAAACATAGCTCTCGGTTACCCATATTAAAGTAATTAGTATTGAGTAAGTGTTTCTTTATAGAAGATATGTCCTTATTTAAGGCATCAAGTACTGCTCTGTAACAAACCCTATCAGAACTTAGCAGTTTAAAACAACACCCATTTCTTTGTTCACAATTCTGCAGGTTGGGCTGGGCCCAGCTTGTGGTGAGGAGTGGGGGTTCCTCCACTGGTCTGCCCTGGGCTCGCACACACAGTTGCAGTCATGGGGTCCCTGAGGTATATGTTCCAGGCAGCCTCACTCACACAGGTGGCAGTAACTACTGCCTGTCACCTAGGTGGCCTCCAGCAGGTTAGACTGTGCTTCTGGATATAATCGCAGAAGCCTTCCCAGGGCCAGCAAGGGCACTAGCAAGGCCTCCTAAACTCTAACCTTGCCAATGTCAGAAGGGACTTGAAGGAATTGTCAGGCCTCCTAGAGATGCTTTACAGAGATCTATGAAGGGAGGATTCATTACACTTGCAATGAACTAACACTTCAGACATGAAATCACACTGAGGTAAAATGTGTTCATATCAGATGTTACTTAATCAAAGCTTCCCAAGAGGTTGCCGCAGGTCACCAGATCACATTGGTTTTAGTGTACAGCTCAGAGTACACAGAAGGCCTTCTGTGTGCCTCTGTAATTGAGGATTAATCTGAGATTCTACTGCTCAGACAAACCACCAGAGGTCCTTGCAATCTGTAGTTCATTTGTGTGCATCAGGGTTTTACTGATACTCAGCAACTAAAAACAGTCTTGATTAGGATGGTGGTTTTTTTTCTCATCAATTGACTTTATAGTATAAAGTAAAAGTTACACATTTAAACTACTATAAGAAAAAGAACAGTTTCATCCTAACTTATACATACATTCTGTGTAAGACTTCTCTGAGTAAAGGGCCCACTGCTAATAACAAGGGAAAACAGAAAAGATTGGAAGAAACCCAGGGACCTACAATATTCTGTTATCTCCAGATCATTTTGCAATGAAATAGTTTTTCTAGATGGCTTTCTTCCCTATTCTTAAAACTGTCTCCAAGGTGTTGAGTGTTTAACTCCCCGCAATAACCCGTTCTTGAGTCTCACTACCTGTTTCCAATCTGTAATTTCATTCTTATTTATTAGTACATATTCCTTCTTGTCTGTTAGACCCACTTGAACTGCATCATCTTTCGTGGCCATGAAAAGTAAGTGATGATTTCACATAATCTCCTGTAACCGAGGACCATGGCCCCATCACAATCTGACTTCTCTGGGGTAAATGCCAGCTCTGTTCTCATCGTTATAAAACTCTCTGGCATAGCCACTGACCCATGCTTCCCAGGCAATATGGGTGCAACATTTCAATATAAGAATCCACATCACTCTGTCAAAGAGAGAATTACTTTAAAATCATGAAATGAAATTGTACTGGATAAACACAGCATTGTAAAGCAACTGTACTCCAATAAATGTTTTTTAAAAAGAAATTACACTAGATATGATAGCAGGGTTATTTGATTTTTCTTAAATTAGACTGTCAACCTTTTGAAGCAATTTGTAACTTTTGACTCCAAATACTATAAACAAGAGACTCTGAACTCCTTTGGAGTTATTCTAAAAAGCTGGCTTTCCCTGTGCAGCTGTCTTGGGGAGAGCAGGAAGAGAAGGAATTGCCAACAGGGAGATTGAGTGGAATTTGTGGATTTCATTTGCCTGTGCACTGGGCGTGTGTTAGAAATTTTAGTAAAGGTGTAAATAATGTAGCATGCTATGATATATGGCAGTCGTCTAAGCGTAGACAACAGTGGGCTTAAAAGATACTTTGCTGGAGAGGGTAGCATAGTGAGGCTGACTCTGTCAGGAGATTATGAATGCCTGAACAAATGATGCTGAAGCTTCAGAGCCATCTCCATTGCAGGTGGGATGCCAGGTTGAGAGGGGCAGATCTATAGAAGAGACTCTGGCTCCCCTACAGTCTCCTGTATATCCCAATTATATAGGTATTTAAGGAATACATAGCAGGTTGGTTGGTTGGTTTTTTAATCAGCAGAATTTCTTTAAAATCTCTACTTTCTATCCCCAACTGTACTATACATAAGTTCAGAGAAAATGGGGGTTTGTCATCTTAAGGAAGCCCAGATATGGTTTTAGAAAGACCCCAAGGAGGAAAGGTATAACAAGTCCTCCCCTGGGGCCCCTTGTACCCAGCTTCATCAGCGTGCACCAGCTACAGTTTTGCATCAGCTCCCTGGAGTCAGAATATTTAAGTCCCGCATGTGGTGCTCTGTCCTTCCATTATCGCCAGTTAACAGAGTTGGAATTTAGCCAAGAGAGTACATGGGTTGTTGTTGTTCAGTCGCTCAGTCATGCCCAACTCTTTGTAACCCCATGGACTGCAGCACGCTAGGCTTCCCTGTCCTTCACTATCACCCAGAGTTTGCTCAAACTCGTGTGCACTGAGTCACTGATGCCATCCAGCCATCTCATCCTCTGTTGTCTCGTTCTCCTCCCACCTTCAGTTTTTCCCAGCATCGGGGTCTTTTCAGATGAGTCAGTTCTTCGCATCAGGTGGCCAAAGTATTGGAGTTTCAGCTTCAACATCAGTCCTTCCAATGAATATTCAGGACTGATTTCCTTTAGGATTGACTGGTTGGATCTCCTTGCAGTCCAAGGGATTCTTGAGAGTCTTCTCCAACACCACAGTCTGAAGACATTTTGCATGATGTACCTGTGTTGCAGAGCTGAAATGCAAGCATCATAGCTTTCACCTGATATGTCAACTTCCTCAGAGCTCAGAGAAGGGAAAGCAAAGCCCTGGGCCTGGCTGGTGAACAGCTCACTGATCGTCCCTGCATCCCCACCAGGAGATCCCATCGGGCAACAGCATAGTCTTAGATGGATGTGCTAAGGGGAGAAGGGTTTAGGTGATGAGTCCAAAGCCACAGAGCCCAGCCCTGTAGTGGTTGGAGAGCAAAGGGGCCTTACTTTCCCCTGCAAGTATGGAAACTACTTTCTTTTTTCTGATGTTCTAAGTGCACACTGTCAGTTGAGCAGATGGCATGTTTGGATTTGTGTGTGTGTGTGTGGTTTGTTTTTTGCTTTAAAAGTGCCCAGGGATCAGCTATCGGGAGCAAGAAAGTATCACTTTGGTGGGGGTGGGGGGCTGGTTGCACCATGGTTTGTAAAATCCTGGTTCCCAGATCAGGGATTGAACTCAGGCCACCACAGCGAAAGTATCAAGTCCTACCCACTGGACAGCCAGGGAACTTGCCTCAGGTCATCCAGTGTGACCAAAGTCTGCCTCAGTATAATTTGCTATCTCTTCCCTCCTTACTAATCCCAGGAGTGAAGATTGCCATGGGCGATAAAACACCAGAATTATTTGAAACTTCCAACTTGATTCAAGAAAACTTTCAAACTAAGAGATGGACCTGCTATTTCAATGGCTCATGGTGCGTGAATCCAGGCTCTTAGAGCTTCCAATTCTCAGCACACCCTTACCCCCTGCCATCCCTCTCTTTCTGCAGGCCAAGAGGTGCACGGTGATTGGAGGCTGTGGGTTCCTGGGTCAGCACATGGTGGAGCAGTTGCTTGCAAGAGGCTATGCTGTCAATGTATTTGACATTCGGCAAGGGTTTGACAATCCTCGTGTGCAGTTTTTCCTGGGTGACCTTTGCAGCCAACAGGTAACAGACCATTTAGCCTTTCTGATTATGCCAGGCCCCTTGAAGGGAGACCACCAGACTTCCCTTGCTCAGAGGCCAGCCCAGTTGTTTCCAAAAGAGAAATTTTTTTTTGAAAAATTGTGAAGTTATACGAAAGAATTTAACACACACACCTATTGTTACTAGTGAGAATCAGTAACTGTTATTTCTGTTGCTACTACTGCACTCTACACAGATAGTTCAAAAGCAACCATGGCCAATACATAAATGAGTGGTGGCAGCTGCGTACCAATAAAACTTTATTGACAAAAGGTCCACAGGCTGTAGTGTGCTGACTGCTACTCCAGAGTATACATCCAAAAGTGAAATTGCTGGGCTTTGTGTTTCTTTTTTTTTTTTTTAATAATTTTTGTTTGTTAGTGTGGTTATTTATTTATTTATTTATGGCTGTGCTGGATCTTCGTTGCTGCTCGGGCTTTTCTCTAGTTTTGGTGAGTGGGAGTTACTCCTCATTGTGGTGCACATACTTCTCATTGCACTGGCTTGTGGAACAGGGGCTCTAGGGTGCAGGCTTCAGTAGCTGAGGCCCACGGGCTTAGTTGCTCCACAGGTATGTGGAATATTCGCCCAACCAGGGCTCGAACCTGTATCTCCAACACTGGCAAGTGGATTCTTTGCCATTGAGCCACCTGGTACTCCCTGGAATTTGTCTTTCTGCATAACACTTGGCATAGCTGATATATTCTGTGTCAACTTAGGTATTTGTCCCCCCACCCAGAGAACATGCGCTCCATGAAGGCAGCTCCCCTTCAAACCACTCCCCCCAACTCCCATGCTATCGTTGCTATTTTCCCCTCACTCACAAATGTTAGTTTTGCTGCGAGTGGCATTCTAGGGTTATAATCCTCCTCCCCCACCTCCTCCCCCATTGCTCAATCTGAGCATTTTATTTTTTTTTTGGTTGCTTTGCAAGGGTCACAGAATCCTCGTTCTTAGACCAGGGATTGAACCCAGGTTCCCTACACTGGAAGCACACAGTCCCAACCACTGGACCAGCAGGGAATTGCCTCTTTTTACTTTTTTAATGTGGGTACTACAAACTTAAAAGTCATGTCTATGCTTTGTATCATATTTCTAGTGGAATAAAGGGGTAAAAGTTGGATCTGATTCTGGTTTGGTTTTTTTCCTTTGGGGCATCATAGATTGATACCCCAATAGCAATAAGCACTTGTAGTACTCAGATTTTACTTTCTATAACCATTGCCCATAAAACAAACCAGGGGTCCTTGGGAAAATATCCTATTCAGGAATCTGGGGGAGAGGTAGGTAGTACAAGGTGAGCCTGGGACATTTTTCTTAGGATGAAACTAACAAAGTACTCAAAAACTAATTTAGAACATGTTAAAAGGACACAGGAACCAATTTCAAGAGCCTCTGCTGGCCAAATTTGGGACATTTTGAGCCTCAAAAGATAATAGTAGTGGATTGTAATGAATTGAACAAGAATCCCTGCATCCATAGAATTACTGAAAAAAGATTACAGAGGAATGCCAAGTAAAGAAGTAAAAATGAAAGCTAAAATTAAAAGTTCACCATTTTTTGTTTAGTCACTAATCTGTGTCCAACTCTTGCAACCCCAAGAATTGTAGCCCGCTGTGGGGTGGGGGTGGGGTTAGGGAAAGGCTTAAGAGGGGGGAGATATATATATAGATATAGATATAGATATAATTATGGCTGATTCACATTGTTGTATGACAGAAACCAACACAACATTGTAAAGCAATTCATTCCAATTAAAAAATAAAACTTAAAAACATTTTACCAATTTGCAAGTAACATGTTAATAAGTTGTTCCAAGCAAGGATCACGAATGAATGCTGAAATCAATTGGTGGAAAGTTGCTGGGGAGTAAGATATTCACAGGATCTCTAATGATCACCCCATAGATTACATTTTGATTGCTCAGAGAGAAAGATAACTTTTTTGATGGCCCAAATCTGGCAGCCATCACCTTAACCAAATGACTGGATCAACATTAGCAACAATGTGACAAACTGCCATCTTGATCCTCCTAGGGTGATGCCCTGAGAAGGCATGATGTCACTGGTGTGATGTTCTCGCCAAAAGTATTAAGACTTAATCTAATCATGAAGAAGATTACCAGTTCTTAGAACAGGCCTGGGGTAGACTTGAGAGGCAGAGTGGCATGCTATGTGCAGCTTACTCTCAAATGGTTTCAAAGAAAAAATCATGTCTACATAGAGAAAGTTGTGGCAAAATGCTAATAATCAGTGTATCTAGGGACATAATTCATGGTTTTCTTTTGGCGATGTTAGTATCTATTGATCATTCCTAGATTTTATTATTAATAGTTAAGATTTCACAAAATGGTAGTAGTAGTGTTAGTCACTCAGTTGTGTCCAACTCTTTTAACCCTACGGACTGTACCCCACCAGATTCCTCTGTCCATGGAATTCTCCAGGCAAGAATAATGTAGTGGATTGTCATTCCCTTCTCCAGGGGATCTTTCTGACCTAGGGATGAAAACCAGGTCTCCTGCATTGCAGACAGATTCTTTACTATCTAAGCTACAGGAAAGCTTCACAAAACGTCACAAAATGGTAACATGCTATTATTCTCTCTTTATGCCTTAGCCTTCTATTTCACTTAATGGAAATAGATGGGGAAACAGTGGAAACAGTGTCAGACTTTATTTTCTGGGGCTCCAAAATCACTGCAGATGGTGATTGCAGCCATGAAATTAAAAGACACTCACTCCTTGGAAGTAAAGTTATGACCAACCTAGATAGCATATTGAAAAGCAGAGATATTAGTTTGCCAACAAAGGTCCATCTAGTCAAGGCTATGGTCTTTCCAGTGGTCATGTATGGATGTGAGAGTTGGACTGTGAAGAAAGCTGAGTGCCGAAGAACTGATGCTTTTGAACTGTGGTGTTGGAGAAGACTCTTGAGAGTCCTTGGATTGCAAGAACATCCAACCAGTCCATCCTAAAGGAGATCAGTCCTGGGTGTTCATTGGAAGGACTGATGTTGAAGCTGAAATTCCAATACTTTGGCCACCTGATGCGAAGAGCTGACTCATTTGAAAAGACCCTGATGCTGGGCAAGATTGAGGGCAGGAGGAGAAGGGGATGACAGAGGATGAGATGGTTGGTTGGCATCACCAACTCAATGGACATGAGTTTGAGTAAAGTCCTGGAGTTGGTGATGGACAGGGAGGCCTGGTGTGCTGCGGTTCATGTGGTCGCAAGGAGTCGGACACAACTGAGTAACTGAACTGAACTGAACTAAAACTATGGTGGAGGTAATGAAGATAATGGCGACCTCCTTCAAAAGGTCCCATGCAAGCACTGCTACACTCAGTGCCCCCAAACGTGCAGCAGGCCACTGCTAAAACTGGCTTCCACCAGAGACTCCTAGACACACAGGAAAGTCTGGGTCAGTCCCTTGTGGGTCACTGCTCCTTTCTCCTGGTGCACAAGGTTCTGTTTGTGCCTTCCCAGAGTCAGTTTCCCCAGTCCTGTGTAAGTTCTGGCAGCTCTATGGTGGGTTAATGGCAACCTCCTCCAAGAGGGCTTATGCCATACCCAGGTCTGCTGCACCCAGAGCCCCTATTCTGTGGAAGTCCACTGCTGACCCATACCTCCACAGGACACGTTCAAACACAGTTCTGTCTCAGTTTCTGTGGAGCCTCTGGGTCCTGGTGCATACAAGGTTTGTTTGAGCCCCTCTGAGTGTCCCTGGCAGGTATGGTGTTTGATTCTAAATGCAGTTTTGCCCCTCCTATCATTTTGCTAGGGCTTCTCCTTTGCCCTTGGATGTGGATTATCTCCTCACAGCCACTCTACCACCACACAGCTGCCACTCCAGCACCTTTTTTCAATGCTTGACTCTGTTTGCCACTTTGCAAAAGGAATTCTTATTCTTTAGTACAGTTCAGTTCAGTCGCTCAGTCATGTCTGACTCTTTGCGACCCCATGGACTGCAGCATGCCAGGCCTCCCTGTCCATCACCAACTCCTGGAGTTTACTCAAACTCATGTCCCTTGTTGCCTGGAAAATCCCATGGACGGAGGAGCCTGGTAGGCTGAAGTCCATGGGGTCGCAAAGAATTGGACACGACTGAGTGACTTCACTTTCACTTTTCACTTTCATGCACTGGAGAAGGAAATGGCAACCCACTCCAGTGTTCTTGCCTGGAGAATCCCAGGGACGGCGGAGCCTGGTGGGCTGCTGTCTATGAGGTCGCACAGAGTCAGACACAACTGAAGCGACTTAGCAGCAGCAGCAGCATGTCCACTGATGGGTAATGGCATCCAACCATCTCATCCTCTGTCGTCCCCTTTTCCTCCTGCTTTCAGTCTTACCCAGCATCAAGGTCTTTTCAAATGAGTCAGTTCTTTGCATCAGGTGGCCAAAGTATTGGAGTTTCAGCTTCAGCATCAGTCCTTCCAATCAATGTTCAGGACTGATTTCCTTTAGGATTGACTGGTTGGATCTCCTTACTGTCCAAGGGACTCTCAAGAGTCTTCTCCAACACCACAGTTCAAAAGCATCAATTCTTTGGTGCTCAGCTTTCTTTGTACTCCAACTCTCACATCCGTCCATGACTATTGCTGATCAGATTGTCCCATCTTTCTTTTGTCAGTGGGCATGTCTTCAGGTTGGCTCTGGAGTCCTTTTCATTCTTGTCTGTTTCCAACCCCAGATCTGCAATCAACCATTTCTCTCAGGAGCTCTGCTTCCCTGTAGCAATCCATCTCTGGTTACTCTTTGTTGTATGTCTAGTTTCACAGAGAGGATTACTCCTGTGTATAGGATATTTACACTGTCTGTTGAAGTATGGGACTTTCATATGATGCATAATCTATATCTTTGGGCTCATTTTCCCTAAGAATCTTAACTCCAGGTGCCCTGGATTTTCCCACCCACCTGGCACCCACCATCCACCACCCATGAGGCACAAAGGCACAGATGTTGATTTTTTTCTGGATCCCACAGGCTTCTCATGCCCCAAACCAATTTTTATTGGGGCAACGGTAGTGGGGAGGGAGGTGGTTAAAGGGACATTATGGTTTCTACCTCATATACTTCTGTGTCTTTGAATCTTTTACAGTGAGAATGTATTTCTGTGTTGATTGGAGATTTATAAAAGGGCAAGACACCTTCATGCCCCAGGTTGGACACTGGGAATGTAAGGAGGGTGTTTACTTGTATAAAGCAGGAGTGATTTTTTTTTTTTTGTCTTTGTTTGCTTTCCAGGACCTGTACCCAGCTCTGAAAGGTGTAAGCACAGTTTTCCACTGCGCATCGCCCCCACCATTCAATAACAACAAGGAACTCTTTTATAGAGTGAATTACATTGGCACCAAGAATGTCATTGAAACCTGCAAAGAGGCTGGGGTTCAGGTAAGGGGAAAGCTGGAATGAGTGCTGTCAAGAACGTGTGATGGCTTTTCCCAAGTGCATGGGGGCCAAGGCTTTTGTTCACTTCCTGGGCTAGCCAGGCCTGCTTCCTAAAGTGTTGCAAAGAGCCTAAAATTTCGGCCCTGGGAGCTGCTGAGCAAACCATATGAAGACCCTAAGTCTTATTAGTCTTTGGTTAAAGAGTGACAAAATTTAGAAATTGCTTGTGTTTTTTGTTATGCTTTAAAAAGCATGTTTTTAACATAAATAATATATATCAAACATAAAATTTACCATTTTAACCATTTTTAAGTGTACAGTTCAGTGGCATTAAGCACATTCACACTGCTGTCAACCACCACCATCATCCATCTCCAGAACTTTTTCATCTTCCTAAGGAGGCTGAAATCTGTACCAATTAAATACTAACTCCCCCTCTCCCTGCCCCTGGCACCCATCATCCTTCTGTCTGTCTCTATGACTATGATTCCTCTAAGGACTCCACACAAGTGCAATCATACAACACATGCCCTTTTGTGTCCTACTTACTTTACTTGGCATAACACCTTCCAGGTTTATCCATGCTATAATGGGATCAAAATTTCCTTCTTTTTTAAGCCTGAATAACAGCCTATTGGAGGGCTATGCTGCATTTTGTTTCTTCATTCATCCTTTGGTGGATTCCTGGGCTGTTTTGACTATTGTGAATCATGCTGCTGTGAGCATGGGTACGCAAGTAATCTGCTCCACTTTCTGCTTTCACTTCTTTGGGGTGAATATCCAGGAGTGAAATTCCTGGATCATATAGTAATTCTGTGTTTAAGCTTTTATTGTTTTAAATTAATTTATTTATTTTAATTGGAGGATAGGTATTTTACAATATTGTGATGGTTTTTGCCATACATCGACATGAATCAGCCACGGGTGCACATGTGTCCCCCATCCTGAACCCCCCTCCCTCCCCACCTCATCCCTCTGAGTTGTCCCAGAGCAGTGGCTTTGAGTGCCCTGCTTCATGCATCAAACTTATATTGGTCATTTATTTTACTTATGGTAATATACATGTTTCAGTGCTATTCTCTCAAATCATCCCCCTCGCCTTTTCCCACAGAGTCCAAAAGTCTGTTCTTTACATCTGTGTCTCTTTTGCTACCTTATATATAGGATCATCGTTACTGTCTGAAGGAGCTGTCATATATTTTTCCAGACGTTGCCTGTTCTTATTGTCCCAACTGGTGATGCCAGAGGCTGGTCAACAGCTTTCTTCTCTTGTTCGCAAGGCATCTGTGGCATATGTCACTGTCACTGCCCCAAGCATCAAGGGCTTGGCTGATAGGGGCGCTGTTTTGCTAGTGGCTGGTACCCCATTACGATGATCCAGAGAACCAGGGTTTATAACAATGCAGCAAGCTACATTATGGTGGAAATTGTACCTTCTCTGGTCTGAGTTACTAGCAGAGAGGCATCACTTGGTTCTCCAAATCTGGTTCCTCACCTATTAAGCCACATTAGTAGCCCCTGGTTACTTGTGGAGGAGCAAATCAAGTGACAGTTGTAAATCTCACACTCCTTACTACTTTGTACTGTGCCTGTATTAACTGGAGCTCTGTGAATTACACTCTGCTGTTTTTTCATTCAACCATCCCAGGCGTGCAGAAAAGATCTGAGAATAATATAGCACCCATACACTCATCACAACGTTGAGGTGACAGTATTACTAGTGATGCTGCAGCCCTGCCCTTACCCATCCTCAGTGTCACTGCTGTCCTTCTGCATGCTATGTGGTACTACAGCCAAAACAGAAATTCTAAAACTTTGTAAAAATAATATACTGAATATATCTTCCTGCAACTTGCTTTTTTTCCCCTCAACATTATGTTTTTGTTTTTACCACAAATTAGATCTTTTATTTGTCACCATTAAAAATCTGCATTTTAAACAGATTCTTGAATCGGTGGCTCGTATCCAACAGCTTATTCAACTTTAGCACCTGTCTTGTCCCCAGTAGCTTTTCCAGAACTACTACCTTTACCATGTAGCTCCATGAGTTTTCCCAGTTCAAATTTGGGCTTCTTCAACATTTTTACTTTTCTAACAAAGACATCATGGAGTGGATAAATAGATGGGCAAGCCTTTTCTATGTCTTTTCCAGTGCTATCTGGAATCAATTTATTGACCACCTCTTTCAAGTCATTTGTTTGCGCCTCTCAGGTCATGATTTCTATCATCTTCTTGTTGATGGAGTAATAGCAAACAGATGGGGGGCAGCTGGTGCTCAGGCCATGCAGGGAGACTCAGGCCAATTCAGTGTTGAGCTTTGCTTCCATATGTACTGGCTATGAAAGGAAACCTCAGTGGGTGCGGTCCACTACCAACACCTGGGAGAGCCACTCACAGCTGCCCAGCTAAGGTAAGCACCCTGCTGGTGCTGGGCTTAAGAGGTCTTCTGAATCTGATTGTTGCGTTTTTTAGTAGAACCCACACAGAACAGACGAAGCAAGTAACCATCAGTAGTCTTGACATCAACGTGAGCTTCAGTCATGGTCTGCCATTTTTTGACCATGGAGCATGTTTTGTCACAAGTAAGATCCATAGCATGGAAATTAGGCAGTTTTGCCCTTAACATCCTCAGTAATTAGCTTGAATTTTTTAAATGCTACTTTGTCATTCTGCAGATCAGCAAAACTCACTTCAAAAACACGACCTTTGAGGCCATCAGATGTGATTTTGGTTCCTTGAGTCCTCATGACCAGTGTTTTTGCAATATTCCTTATATTGAACATAGCTGATGCTTTCACATCACACCAGTCTTTTTTAGAAAAATGGGTCAACCACTTTCTTCTTGATTCCTTTTTTGCCTTCTTTCATAAAGCACTTGTTCTTGCCGCAGCATTATGTTTTTGAGATTTCTTTTTCTTGAAATACAGTACAGTCTGGTATAATCACTGAAGTGGCAGGATAGCTCAGTGGGTAGCAGTGCAGGAAATGGGGGTTTTGTGTGGTATTTAGGGAATCTCTCTCAACAGAGATGAAACGATCGTTGACTGCTTTTCTTCTCAAAGGCTTAAAGTGTTACTTCCCACATTTACATCTCTAATCCACTAGGAATTTCTGTCTGTATATGTTCTGACGTAAGCAGAGGATGTTTGGGTGCTCAGCAGCATGTACTGTACCATCGCCCCTTCCCTGATATTTAGAGCCCTATGCAGCTTGTCTCTGCGGGCCTGTTTCCGGCTCTCGTGCTTTGTGGCCCTGTCTGTGCCCAGGCCCTTGTGCCCTGCCCTAGGATGAACCTCAGTATCTAGTGTAGGACAAGTTACTCCCCAACTCTGTTCTGCTTGACTATTCCTAGCCCTTTGCTCATTCATACACATTTTAGAACCAGCTTGTCAAGTTCTTGATAAAGCCTGTTGGAAATGTTAGTGTAATTGCATCAAACCTAAAACTAATTTGGTAGAGAATGGACATCTTTTCCAATATGGAGTCTTGCTATGTATTTCTCTCTCTCTTTAATGCCTTTCAGTAGACATTTTACTTTACTTCATAAAGGTTCTGTACATCTTTTGTTAAATTTATTCCATATGCCTCACTTCTGGTAATTGAAATATCTTTCATTTTCCACTGCTACTGCATAGAAACACAGTTAATTTTTGTGTATCAATTTTGTACTCTGCAATTTGCTGAAGTCTAACTTTTTCTGTATGTTTGTAGTGTTTTGTATATAGACACTTCCAACACTTGAAAATGGTGATAGTTTTGTTTCTTCTTTTCAAATCATTATATTTAATAGTTTCTTATGTGCCTTATCCTACCATGCTGGCTAGGACTTGCAGGACCATGTTGAATAAAAGTGATAGATTGAGCTAATGCTGTTCAGTTTAGGATGGGCTGCCCTTAACCAGATAGCTGAAAGCTGGGGACCCTCATAAGAAAGCACCTTCCTGTCAAATAGCATTTCACCATGCACGCCTGTGTGTGTATACTGATGTGCCAAGGTTGGGAGCAGAAGTGTCTTCTGTCCCTCAGTTGTGATAAGACGAGGGAAAATGTAAAATCTACTCTTTTAGAATGTTATACCATAATGTGTCTCAAATCCTCATACCTGCAAAAGATAGTGATCTTTGCATTGTTTTAAGAAGGCCTGAAAAGGGAAGGCATCGTAGTAAAGAAAGTGAACACGTGCCGTTTGATTTCCTTTCCTGTGTGACCTTCATGGTGTTTATATAGTGATCATTCCCGACTCATTTTTTTACATCTAATTTTCTCCTCTGCCAGAAACTCATTTTAACCAGCAGTGCCAGTGTCATCTTTGAGGGTGTTGACATCAAGAATGGAACTGAAGACCTCCCTTATGCCACGAAACCCATTGACTACTACACGGAGACAAAGATCTTACAAGAGAGAGTACGTACCTGACAACTGGTTGAGTCAGTGACAAACGAGTTCCATGAACATCTGCAGGATTTAGATTCTTAAGAAGAATGTTTATGAACATAGAATGTTAGTATTCTGAAGCCTAACTACATAACTTGTGAACTAAAATTTGTGGATGAAATTCAGTTCTAAAGATGATAACAGAAAAAATAGTAACAGAATATCCTAATGTGGCCAGATGCTACCCTGTGTGTTTTACGGGGGATTGCTTCATTTAAGCTTCATGCTGCTGCCAAGTCCCTTCATTCGTGTCCAACTCTGTGCGACCCCAGAGACGGCAGCCCACCAGGCTCCCCCGTCCCTGGGATTCTCCAGGCAAGAACACTGGAGTGGGTTGCCATTTCCTTCTCCAGTGCATGAAAGTGAAAAGTGAAAGTGAAGTCGCTCAGTCATGTCTGACTCTTAGCAACCCCATGGACTGCAGCCTACCAGGCTTCTCCGTCCATGGGATTTTCCAGGCAAGCTTCATGGTGACCCCTTAAGGCAGGTACTATGATCTTCACCAGGTTACAGAAGACAGTTGAGGACAGCTGATACATAGAGGTTCTAAGCTTCCTGAGGCCATGCAGCTCTGGAGCCTGCACTCAACCTCTGCTTCAGAAATCAGACAATTGATGATAATCCAAAGTGGCAGGCAAAATTCAGCTAAACACTCAAGTGTGTTTTCATTTGAATACGCCTTCCTAGTACTCTTGCACCCCCTACTCTTTAAAAAAAAAGCAAACAATGGAAGGATCTTGCTTTATTTTAAGGGAAAGTGGTTTTTCACTTGGCAACTCAGCTTCACTAGGGAGCTCCTGATTTTAGCAGTGGTCTGGGCCACATAACGGGGACTCTGACAGTTGCCAGCTCCAGGACTAATGTCCAGGAGAATATTACCAGGTGGACACCCTATACCGCGGACCATGGGTGTTCATCAGCCACAGGCAGCTTACCTTAGCTGGGCAGCTGTGAGTGACCCTCCCAGGTGTTAGTAGTGGACTGCACCCACTGAGGTTTCCTTTCATAGCCAGTACATATGGAAGCAAAGCTTAACACTGAATTGGCCTGAGTCTCCCTGCATGGTCTGAGCACCAGCTGCCCCCCGTCTGTTTGCTATTACTCCAATTTGGAATGTCCCAGAAGAGCTCATCTGCTGGGAAACCCAAGGGCTTTTCAGTGCAGGGGTGGAGGCCTCGCCATTTGCAAGCTCCAATCCTGGGTCTGTCCCCTTGCTCCTTGGAGCACAGAGAGCCTCCCAGAGGCGTTTACAGGCTTACCTTATTTCCAGCAGAGTATCCAACAAGTCAACACAAGTGAGACCCCTTTGGGTAACTCCGATCATTTTGAACAGTCGGCAGGTAACTTGAACTCGCTCGGACTAAAACATGAGCAAGGATTTTGCCACAGTAGAGTAGAAACCCTCAGTGAGGTGGTAGAATGAGTTGACATGGGCCATCTCGTTTATCACGATCTCCATTTTTAGCAACAACCTAGCAGATCTTTGGGAAGTTTTGTTCCTTTTGAGACAAACCCTGTTTCTCTGTACTTTAAGGCCAGTCCTTTCTATTGGATCTTACCGGCTTTGACACAGCTCTCTGTCCTGTGTCTTCAGATGTGGGTGTTGGGGTGGAGAAAGGGACAGAAAAGTAGTCTAGAATTCTTCAGTGTCTGCAACCCATACACTCCCTTTGCTCTCCTAAAGGCAGTCCTGGGTGCCCATGATCCCGAGAAGAATTTCCTGACCACAGCCATCCGCCCTCATGGCATTTTTGGCCCAAGGGACCCCCAGTTAGTCCCCATTCTCATTGAGGCAGCCAAGAAAGGCAAGATGAAGTTCATGATTGGGTAAGTTGGCCCCTGACTGCCCCCCTCCATGCCCCCCAGCCCCTGAAACAAGGGTCAGTCACCATTGGCCCTTTTCTCCTGTGGCCTTGTCTTCTGCCTGTGGTCTGTTTCCTGTGGCTGCCACAAGAAATGAGGCGGAGAATAATAAAAATGGATTCACTCTCTGTGCTGGAGTCCAGGACTCCAAAATCCAGGTGTTGGTGGGGTTGGCTCCCTGTGGAGGCTCTGAGGGGGTCTGTTCCAGGCCTTGCTCCCAGCCTCACATGGCTGTCAGCAACCCTTGGCTTGTAGACATGTCACTTCAATCTCAGCCTAATCTTCACATGACATGCTTTTCTCTGTGTGTCTTTTCCAAAAGATCCCTCCTCTTATAAGGACACCAGTCATTAGGTTTAAGGCCCACCCTACTCTAGCACAACCTCGTCTTAACTAATTATGTATTCAAAGACCTCATCTCCAGATAAGGTCATTGTCACAGGTTCCAGGGAGACGTGGATTTCTGCCCCATGAACCCTCTCAGGCAGGCTGGAAAAATATTTGTGTCCATGTTTGGAAATTCAGGAAACTGACTCAGAGGGGAAACAATTGTCCCAGGGTCAAGGGCTAGGCCCTCCACTTTCCTTGCATCTAGGAAGGCAAGGGGAGGTGTTAACATTCCTCCTCTGGGCCTCTGCAGGTGATGAGAGTGGTTCTGTGTCCCCAGTACAGCTTTCCTTCCCTCCTTCCTTCTATTCATCCATCCATCCATCCTTCCTTCATTCTCTTTTCTTCCTTTCTTTCCCCCCTTATTCTTGTGCTTTGCCACCTTGCCTCCCTGCCTCTCGCTCAGCCTCCCTGCCACAGGACTAGAAAGAGATAGTAGAGAACTCTTGAGGCCAGAGCAATGGATTAGCCCACAGTGCCCTGGAGGGAGTTGAGAGCTGCTGTCCAAACTGGAGCCCAGAGAAGACACCACTAGCATAGGCTATGCCAGGATGGGGCAGGCAGGGCTAGGGGCTTTCAGATTCATGGGTCGGCCCCTAAATATCCCTCTGGCCCTGAAGGCCCAGGAGCCCTGGCCTCCAGCACATCTTCATGGATGCCCAGGTGTACCTGGGCTGGCATTGCCAAGGTGGGTCGCAGCCCTGGGTCCACGCCTAGGGACTCTGCCAGGTGTGCAGCTGAGTACTCCAGGCACAGGGGACTCATTCCTTGTGCACCTGCAGGAACGGAAAGAACTTGGTAGACTTTACCTTTGTGGAGAACGTGGTCCACGGACACATCCTGGCTGCAGAGCACCTCTCCCAGGACACCGCCTTGGGTGGGAAGGTAAGGCACCTGCTTCCACCTGCTCAACAGTGGCTGGGCCTCCTGCCCCTGTGTGTCCCTATGATGCCATCTGCTGGCACACTGCTTCTCTGACCCTGCTTCCTGGCAGACCTACCTTAGGATCCCACTGGGCCATGGTCAAGCCCTCTGACAAGGGACGGTCAGCTCTTACACAGAGATGGGAGACCACACTCCTAGGTCCCCCTTCCTTGTTTCTCACTCCCAATTTTGGAATCCCCTCCCCATTGGGGTCTCATTTTTCTTTCCTGGATTTCAGCCCTTTTCTGACCCAGAACTCTCAATGTGGAGGGGGGAGGGAGCACATTTGAGAAAGGTCATACGACCCATTCATAGCATCTGAAGATAAGATCCTTTACCATGATTAACACAGTTATTAAAACAACCAACGTACCTTCCCAAGTACAGTCTAAGCTTCACTTGAAACCCTGGCCCACAGCTAAACTTTCATCACCTTCCCCACTACACTGGAAAGTTGCCTGTAGCTGCAAACCCAAAAGGCCTGTCACTCACTGGCTGACATTTGCAGACTTGAGGACCACGAGAAATGCTGCACTCTGTGTGGGCTTAATCTCCACCTTATTTTTGAGCTGCCCTGCGAAGGAACTGGGGTGGGCAGGTAGGGAGCGGCCCCTGGCTTCTCAAAATAATGGTCTTGGCTGAGCCAGCAGGCTGCAGCTGAGCTCCAAGCATGGCCCGCTCCCCATGCTGCTGGGAAGCGGTTCCTAGTTTCTGGTTCTCTCTGCAGGCTTTTCACATCACCAACGACGAGCCCATCCCCTTCTGGACTTTCCTGTCCCGAATCCTGACAGGCCTCAATTATGAAGCCCCCAAGTACCACATCCCCTACTGGCTGGCCTACTATCTAGCCCTCCTTGTGTCCCTCCTGGTGATGGTGATCAGTCCTGTCATCCAGCTTCAGCCCACTTTCACGCCCATGCGGGTCGCACTGGCCGGCACTTTCCACTACTACAGCTGCGAGAAAGCCAAAAAACTCATGGGCTACCGGCCGCTGGTCACCATGGATGATGCTGTGGACAAGACCGTGAGGAGCTTTCAGCACCTGCGCAAGGTCATGTGAGGTGCCCCCAGCCCTGGCCCTTCGATGCATTCCCTAGCTGATAACTCTCTCCCCTGGAGACCAATAAACTAACCTCCTTCCAGTGATCATCTTCTTAGCTTAGGTCTCCCCCGGCCAGTTTGATGACAGCACATCCACCCTTCCATGACCAAGAGGACAGTTAAATTAGCAGACACGTCTTCTTCGTGGGACTGGATGTTGATTTCTTAAAACAGGGCAGCAGCTTCCTATTCTAAGTGTTTTGTGTTCTCTCCACTCCTGGGTTCCTTAATCATTCCAGTGTCCCCTGTGCACAACCGAAGAAGCTGTAGGGAAGAAACAGCCATTTGCTGATTGAGGAGGGGGTCCTAGATTTATTTCCATGCAGACTGTTCAAGGAGCCACAGATGACAAATACTCTAGAGAAAAGCAGAAGTTATGTGAGGCATCAAATGTACATTTCAAATAGACACAGAGTTGAGAGAAAAAGCTTAGAAAGCTTGAACAACTATAAACCCCCAATCCCCACGGGGAAAAGACTGCTGGTTGTTCACCTCCTTGCACGCTCCCGAGTTCTCTCTCAGGTACAGCTGCTGTGCCTGCCTGCATTATTTTTCATAAAGCATTCTTTCGTGTACACCTTTCTTATCATCCACAGAGCCCTCTTGTCCTTTTAATGGCAAGGTGGGACACTTGTCCAGTGGACAGGAAGCCATGGGAAAGGTCAGAGAGAAGAGCCTCTCCTTTATCTGCTTGGAGATGATACAGAAAGGGCTATTTCCTCACAGCTCATGCTCACAGAACCCTTTAGGGCAGTTCCCAAAAATCAGCACATATAGTGAATCAGTGTTCTTTATTTTCTGTTGTTCTTACAGAACCTGGTTTCTTCTTAGTCTTATTTAAATGTAATCTTAAAGACGTCTATTTTTTTTTTTTTTCCTCTACCTCTGTCCAAGGGTGGGGAGGCACCTGGGAAGATTGGAATAAACTGAAGGTATTGTACATGCCATGCAGTGTGTGTGATACAAACTTCATCTCAACCTAGGGGGAAACTGAACTGCTAGGGTGAGGGAACACAGACAGAAATAAGACAGATCTTTGGCCTAAGGCACTTAGAATAGAGGAGTTAAGATACATTCAGAAGGCCCTGTAATACAAAGCAGGAAATAAGATCAGGTGGTGTAAGTTCTGAGGAGGGATACATGGCTTCCAGCCAAGACCGTGTAGGTTGAAGAGTCACTGGGTACAGGCCCCTAGATGGTGTTTCAAGGTAAAAGGTCAGGTTCACGGGTATTGATTTGTCATAGTTTCATTAGCAGTGTGTTGTGTCTCTGAAGTATGGAAGCGTCCTGTGACTTGGAGGAACATGGAGCAGTAGGAGTTTGAAAGTGAAAGTTGCTCAGTCATGTCTGACTCTTTGCAACTCCATGGACTATACAGTCCATGGAATTCTCCAGACCAGAATACTGAAGTGGGTAGTATTCTCCAGGGGATCTTCCCAACCCAGGGATTGAACCCAGGTCTCCTGCATTGCAGAAAGATTCTTTACCAGCTGAGCCACCAGGGAAGCCCAAGAATACTGGAATGGGTAGACTATCCTTTCTCCAGCGGATCTTCCTGACTCAGGAATCAAAATGGTGTCCCCTGCATTGTAGGCAGATCTTTACCAACTGAGCCATCAGGGAAGCCCTAGTAGAAGTTTGGTCAAGCTAAAGAGGTTGGGTGAACTTTATCTTATCAGCCTGGGAAATCATTGACAGTTCAAGCAATGGGGCAAAAAGCCACCAACATTCTAACCACCCTAAAAAGAGCCTGGGAGCCCAGATAGGAAGTAACACTTCAAGCAGTGATGCAGCCATCCATGGAACTAGAAATGGAGTCTTGGTGGAAGGCCCTGAAAAGGAGTCAGCTTGCTGTAGGATTCCTCTGCTGGGTGAGAGGGAGGAGAAGGCCAGCGCACAGAATGGAAGACTCCACTTTTGGAGCCACTGGAAGGAAGGTCTCAGGCCGCGAAGACTGAAGGTGGTGGACCTCATTGAGGAGCACCGAGGACCAAAATGCTCTGGGCCCCCACCTGTTTGGGGAAAGTGTGACCACCAGGGAACCATGGGCTCTGCACACCCCTGGGGACTTGTCAGAAAGTGGGGGTCCACCAAAAAACTGATTCTGTTTCACAAGCCCCGCCTTTGGTTCTGAACCACTGAAGTGGTCTCCCAGCAGGTCAGTGAGTCCAGCTAGAACCTCACCTCAGCCCCTGTAAGGCTGAACATGCCCACCTCACCATCCTGTTTTGTTTCCTGCCATCATAGCCTTGGAGCGCACATCCCTAAAATGACCCCTGAGTAACTGACCCAGTCTGTGCCTCTCCCCCTTGGCACCTCTGTCTGCAGAATCAGGCCTGAGGGAAGGCCCTTGTTTCCAACCTTGGGAACAGCTACAGACACAGTGCTGCATGTCCATTGGGGAGCTCTCTCATTTCAGGCCTTCTCTCCTCCCCAGCTGGGCTGACCTAGTTCTGCCCCTGGCCCATCCACACCTGGGTCAGATACTGGGACGGCTGAGCTGATCTGTCTGCCTGCTTTGGTCCAGACTCTACACCCATCCAGGTGTCCTCCCCTAAAACAGATCTACACTCTGCCTCTCTTCTGCCAAAAACACTTTAGTGGGGCCCAGTTTTCTCCTTCAGAGAAGGCAATGGCACCCCACTCCAGTACTCTTGCCTGGAAAATCCCACGGATGGAGGAGCCTGGTGGGCTGCAGTCCATGGCGTCGCTAAGAGTCGGGCACGACTGAGCGATTTCACTTTCACTTTCCACTTTCATGCATTGGAGGAGGAAATGGCAACCCACTCCAGTATTCTTGCCTGGAGAATCCCAGGGACGGGAGAGCCTGGTGGGCTGCTGTCTACGGGGTTGCACAGAGTCGGACACGACTGAAGCGACTTAGCAGCAGCAGCAGTTTTCTCCTGAATCCATTCTGCGGCCTATCCATAACAGCCTGTGCCCAGCCCATCTTGCCAGCTTTTCCCCCTGGTTGACACCTGCCATGCTCCAGCCAACCTTCTCTGCCCCTGTCATGCATGCTACCCTGATTCTCCTGACTGGAAATTGTCTTTCCTCTGGTCTCCCCACCCAGGCCAGGAGCTCCTTGCAGGCAGAGCCAACCAGTTGTCCCCACAGTGGAGAGCGGAGCTCAGGAGACAGGTCACCACCTGCCTGGCCTGGCATCCTAGAATAACAGCTGCAAGCAAAGGAAGCAGCCCAAGGAATGGAGAACAGGGCAGCCAGTGGGCCTAGTTGGAGCAGAGGTTCCAGGCCTGGCATTCTTGTGTGGATTCGGCATGTCTTGTGAACCCCATAAATTGGAAGCAGGCTTTGGGGCATCTGTGAGTGTGTGTCTTTTGGCAGGTGAGGCACATAGCCATCATCAGCTTTTCAAGCATGACTGTGGCCCAACACAGAATTCAAGCCAGTGGGGATGGGGGCCAGCAGCTGCAGAGAAGCCTGATTTGGACGGAGGGTCCAAAGGGGACAAGCCAAGGGGGCAGAGGCCAGAGTGTGTGCCTGGGATGGGGGCTGCCTATGGCCAGCTCCTCCGTCTGTGGGGTCCCTGACTCCAAACCAGGGAAGGACTGGAACCAAGGCAGAGGCTGGCTCAGCAGACAGTGCAGCAATGGTTCAGGCCTTTGACCACAACCCTCCAAACTATGGTGTGCATTTCTACCCACTGACAGGAGCTCTCGGCCTCCTCTCTGCTTGCTGGGTGAGACAGCCTGGTGTTAGAAGCTCTCCCTTCTACTGAACTGAAATGCCTCTCTCTGTGACCTCCCTCACCTTCCATCCCTCCACCAACTCCAGCAAGTTAGGCTTGCAGCTCCTTGTGCTCCTGATCACCACTCTCCCCTGCAGAACTGGGCCTGCAGCCTCTGCTTTCAACCCTCACCTCCAACATCGTTTTCTCCCCCATGAAGATGTCTCTCTTCTGGCTTCCCACAGAGCCTGCCCTACATGCCATCTAAGCCCTTCCTCAATCATACAGTACTCATGGGCTTAGCTGCCCATTCTCTTCTGAGCCAGGGGCCAGGGGCTTTTGATGCATTTCTCTGTCCCTGAAGTCCTGGGTAGTGCTTACTCCTGAGAAAAGTGAAAGTCACTCAGTCGAGTCCGACTCTTTGTATAGTCCGTGGAATACTCCAGGCCAGAATACTGGAGTGGGTAGCCTGTCCCTTCTCCAGGGAATCTTCCCGACCCAGGAATCAAACCGGGGTCTCCTGACTGCAGGCAGATTCTTTACCAACTGAGCTATGAGGGAAGCATAGCTGAGAATGTGATCAGTAATTGTCACTAGACTCATGGGCATTGAGAGGAGAAAGGCTAGGTAATAGCCACATTGACCACCTGGGGGAGCCTCAGGCAAGTGCACTGAGCACTGCTCCTAGTTCGCCAGGCCAGCGCACCCAACGTTACACCGTAGATCAAGGGACAGAGGTTCTCATCTCAGGCTTTCCAAAGTGAAGGGCCCAATGAACATAAATAGATGTTTAGGAATGGAGACACTACAACCTTCCATCACCAGCATCCACCTCTTTTCACAAGCATTGCCTAGTTGATGGTCTCAGAAGACTCCAAATTAGACTTCCCTTTGTTGGGCCTGACTCTCACTCAGCCCCAGGAGTTGTTTTCACATTAGCTCCTTCAGCCCAGAGAACTTTCTAGCGGGACCTAAGTAGGGGAGAAAAGGAGAGAAGAGTGTCCCTCCTTTTGTCTTATACTGCAGCATATCTCCCAACTCTTGCAAGATACCTTGTCTAGCAGGTACTAGGAGATGCAAAAGCCATTGGCTTTCTTCTCCATGGGGTGGGGGTGGGGTGGCAGGGGTTGGGGACCATCAATTCAGAAACTATTAACAGACTCCCTGCTAAGTCCAAAGGGATACACAATTGACCAAGACAGCCCTTAGTCAGAGTCCCACAGACAAAGTAAGAACTCAAATGCTCCTTTCCTCAAGAGCAGAGGTCTGCAAACTGTGAAGTCAGGGTCAAGTCTTGCTTGTTGTCTGCTTTGGTCAATACAGTTTTCTTGGTACACAGCTACGTTCATTCATTTACATATTGTGGCTTGAAACAATGCAAACTTATTCTCTTAGGGACTAGAAGTCAGAAGTTCCACATCAGTTACACTGAAGCAAAGTCGAAGTGCCAACAGGATGGTTGCTTTTGGAGGCTCTAGGGGGAAAATCTATTCTCTTGCCTGTTTCAGCTTCCAGTGGCTGCCTGTAAGCCTTGACTTGTAGCTGGTTCCTCCATCTTCAAAGTGGAGGTCTCTGCTTCCATTGCCGATCTCTTTCTCCCCAACATGTAGACATCTTTGGGAGCCATCAATCAACATATCACAGTAGCTAATGAGGTACATGGGATTCTGAAAAGGATTACTGTGGCCTGATGGTCACTGGGGCAGGAGTGTCCTGGTCCTCTAAGGTTTGCCAAAACCAGTCAAGCGTGAAGTTCTATCTGAATGCAAGGACAAGACAGTGAGACAACTCACTTAAGCAGTGGCCAGGGGGAGTTGAAGCCCTGTGGGTAGATGCACACAGAGGGTGCTGAGCAGGCCACTGAGGCAGGCCCTGGTATGTGGCAGGCCTCCATCTGGAAGAGGGGGCCAAAGGGCAGACAAGTCCTGACAGGCTCAGCAGCCATGAATCCAGGGTGGGGCAGCTCCCACAGAGCTTGGAGAGGCGAGGCCCTGGGTAAAGTGCCAAAGGGCTGCCTACCTAATGCTCTAACCTGCCTCTGATGGGCCAAGGGCTTTGAGTAGACTGCTAGATCCCTGGAGCCCTGTATGCCAAATACTATTCAGATCATTCACTGGGCTGGTTTTGCACCAAGTGATGGTTGTCAAACCTGTACAGAGGTCACTAGTATGATGGCACCGGCTTAGAAGGTGCTGGGAAATGTGGGTGGATCTGTAGGGTGGGTTCAGAAAGGCCTGAGAATCCAATGTCCCAGGTGAACAAGTCTTTGTTCAGCACTGCCTCCAGGCCCAGGACTAGGCCTCTGATCCTGGGGCTGTGCCTCATGTCCCAGTAGGGGAGGGGCTGGGATTTGGACATGTTCTCTGTGCCCTTTTGGGGGCTGGGATTAGTATTCAGGAGAGAGAAGCTCAGAGGCTGAGCTAAGGCCATGCAGCCAAAGGCCATCTAGCCACAGTGAACTGAAGGGGCTCCCAATATGAGCCCCGGTGGTACCGAGACCAAGCCTGTAGAGACTTGGCCCTGCAAGAGAGGCAGGGACGAGCCCCAAGGTCCTATGGCTCTGAGATGGGAGATGGCACACTGTGCCACTGCAGCTCAAGGGCTCCAGAGGTCCCTGTCCTGTTAACACAACTGTCAGATTACTCCCTTTTCCAAATCCAGTTCTGGCTCAGACCGCTGGATGTTGAGTGGTTGTTTTCAGTGTGGGGGTCCCAAGAGAACTTCTGACATCTACAGCCAGGTATCATTAGAGGGACTCTCCCTGGAATGCCTCCTGTCCCCTTTGCTGGCAAACTCCTACACGTCTCTTTGGGCCAGCAGCCTGGCCAATTGAAGCTCGCCCTGTGCCTGCTTCCTCCACCAATGGCTCTAGCCCAAGATTCCTGGCTCTTCTCTCTGTGTCCCCCTAGACTAAAGAGTCCTCCAAGTCAGGGCCTGCTCAGAAGCTCCCTGTGACCCCTGCCGTGCCAGCCCCATGGAGCCTACCTTTCCCCACCTCAGCATGAGTGCTCCATAGAGCTGAGCTAAATGGAACTGAAGGGGAGGCAGAAACTTCCTGGGGTATCAGGCAGAGGAGGCCTCTGCTGTAGGAGGCCACTGGCATGAAAACTGAGCAACACAGTAATGAGAAAACAGGCATGATCCAGGGCTGAGGGAATTCTCCAGGACCATGTTCCATGAATCCTAGTTGGCCTAGGACTGCCTGGGAAGAGCCAGGCTCTGTGTAGCAGTCTTCTGGGGCCAGAGCCAAACTCCAGCATCCAGTTGGCCAAGGTTTCTCCTCCAGGGTCTGTAACTGAGTGAGGGCACCTAGGTCAGCCCCTTCATTGCTCAGATAAGGGGCCAACACTCAGGGATGGCTGAGATTGGTCTAAGAAGAAAAGCCTATTCATGAAAGAATACCTATTACAATGATAATCCCCTCGTAGAGTCTTCTGTCCAGCTCCTTGTAGAAGCCTGTGCTGAGGGAAGTAGCAAGGGAGGGAAAGTCACAAGAATGGAGCACTCAAGGGCCACTGTGTTCCTCCCTAACCTCCAGTACCTCTGAACATGACCTGACATGGCAATAGGGTCTCGGTAGAGCAGGTTGAGATGAGGGCATTCAGGGGGACCCTAATGCAATAAGATGAGGCCCTAATGAGGAGAGGAGAGACACAGACTGCCATGTGGATATGGAGGCAGAGGGTGGGAGGGATGCAGCCACAAGTCAAGGAAAGCCTGGGGCCACCAGAAGCTGGAAGACGTGGGAAGGATTCTCTCCAAGAGGTTTCTGAAGGAGCATGGCCCAGCACATACCTTAATGTCAGATTTCTAGCCTCCAGAACTTTGAGAAGATAAATGTCTGTTGTTTTAAGCTCCCCTCTTACTCCCACCATGGTGGCACTTTATTGTGGCAGCTTCAGAACACTCATACAAACACTTTGACACCTGTATCCTAGTAGCCTCACAGCCAGTCAGGGGCAGAAACCTGGCCCATCTTCCCATTCCAGTGTCCATGCTCCTGGTGCTGCCTCTCAGCTCACTGCTTCCATCCCAGTCGTGAATAAACAGTGCTCTTCAGCTTCAAAGCACTCCGGACATACTAATTAACTCTCGGATAATTGGATGAAATAACGTGAAGCTCTAGTGACATCATCTCCATTGTGTGCCCAGATCTAGCCACAAGTGAAGTCTGGTGACTGCTGAGCTATGAGCTTCATCTTGTGGTAACATGTTGTGCCTTTCACAACCATCCCCAGAGCAGCAGTCTGGGAGGCCCCATTCCCCACTCAGCTCCACGGGCTTCAGAAAATGGCCAGCCGTGAGCACGCTTAACCAATCAAGCACAGATGACCTTAATGGTTTCTGTGATTAAGCGTGTGTGTGTGTGTGTGTGTGTGTGTGTGTGTCTGTGTGTGTCTGTGTCTGTGTCTGTGTCTGTGAGGGAGAGAGAGAGAGAACCACACAGCCCTGAAATTGTCTTACATTCTGCAGACACTCACATGTACCTTCAAGTATCCCACAGGATGGCCCTGTGGGCCTCTGTGACCCTCAGGGCCTATGCACCTCCTGACTTCTAGAGCCCAAAGAGAATTCCCCTGACCTTTATATTCACAACCTCAGCGGCAAGCAGTACTTGAGCTGGGCAAGTAGCTGCTTGTGAGGCTGCGAGTCAGGAGCCTATCCCAAGTCACAGTGGGGAGAAACTCAGACCAAGGCCCACTGGACACAAGGAGTGGTAGGGCTGGCACTGTCCCCACTGCACTGGGGGCCCCGAGGACTAGACGGTGGGCATACTATGATACATGGAGTCCAGGATAGGGTTGGAGTCCTAATTTGGACTCTACCATGGATTAACCAGGTCTCCTTGACTCTATGCAGACTCCCTTTCATTCCCCACCCAACAACCAGGGGCTCTGTGCACCAGGTGGGTCTGCTCTTGCCAGTCCCTCACGTGTGTATCCCAATGGGTGCCCTGTGACACCATCAGTGTAAAAAAAATAAAAAGCTGATGCTGTCCAATAACAAAGAAAGGAAGGCCATTCCTGCTTAATTATCTTCCAATCCTACAGATTATTTAAAAAAAAAATAAGAAAACCCAAAACTCCAAGTTTGGTGCCCTTGTGTTTTTCTTACTTTGTATAGAAGTGAAATAGACCCTAAAATGAATGTGTAGATCATACGTAAATATGCAGCTTGATGTCAGCTCACATAGAGAACATTATCTGCGCAAAAGCACCCAGGTCAAGAAACAGAATCTGGCCAGCACCCCAGAAGCCTGTCTGCCAGGTCCCCTCCTAGTCACTACCTCCCTGAGGGGAACCCCTCTCTTGCTATCTAGTAGCAGACATTAGGTTTTCCCATTTTTATGTTTGACATAAATGAAACCACACAGTATGTGCTCTTACATGTCTGGCTTCTCTCACTCTTCTCCTTGTGTCCTCACATGATCTTCCTTCTGTGTGTGTCTGGTCCTCATCTCCTCTTCTTTTAAGAAGACATATTGGACTAGGACCCTCTGTAACTACCTCATTTTTCCTTAATTATTTCTGTAAAGATCCTCTCACCAAATACTGCATTCACACTCTGTAAAATTTTAAAGATAAAACTACATGCAAATGAAGAACTTCTGTTCATCAGGACACACCGTTGTTTCGTGTGGTGGTCAGTCTCATTAGTTCTCAGGAAACACAACTTAAAACTATGAGATCTAGGAGATCCAACCAATCAATCCTAAAGGAAATCAGTCCTGAATATTCATAGGAAGGACTGATGCTGAAGCTGAAGATCCAATCTGGTGTGCTGCAGTCCATGGGGTCGCAAAGAGTTGGACATAACTGAGTGACTGAACTGAACTGATCTAGAATTTTTATAAAACAGAATGCCAAATGTTGTCAAGGATGTGACGGCAACTAGAACTCTCATGCATGGCTGGAGGGAGGCTTGATGGGTACAAGAACTTTAGAAGACTATTTGACCTTGTCTACTAAAGTTGAATATGTATATTTCTCTGACCCTTATCGAAGCTGGGAGTAGGGGCCAGGGAAAGAGGATATAAAAGTATATCCCAACCACTATCAAGGGCTATGAGTTGAATAATGTTACTCCCAAATTCCTATCTTGACATTTTCACCCACATCCTGTTTGGAAATGAAGCAACATGCTTCTATATAACTATAGGTCAAAATATCATAATAGAAAGTTCAAAATATATTGAATGTTTTGATAGAGAAAATACTATATATCAAAATTTGTGGGCTACAGTCAAGGTTGTGCTTAGGGGAAAATATTAGCCACAAATGTGTGTGGTTATAAAAGAAAAGGCTAACATTAATGAGCTAAGTATCCCTCTCAAGAAATTAGAAAAAGAAGAGGAAAATAACTGCCCCCGCCAAAAAATGAATGAATGAAGATACAGAAATTAATGAAAAAGAAAATCAATACAGAGGGTGAACAAAACCAATATTTTATTGTTTGAAAAGTAGCAAAACTTCGGTGAGATTAATCAAGAAAGAAGAAAGGTACAGGAATGGAATAGAGACTAATTATAAATGCTATGAACTTTAAATGATAATAAGAAGTTATGAGCAAAAACAGAAACTTTGAAATAAAATACAATTCATAGAAATAATGCAACTTAGAAAAGTCCAAATAGTCTTATAACTGTTTAACAATGGGATGAGCATTTAAAAGTTCCCCCACCCCATGATGGCTGATTTTATGTGCCAACTTGACTAGGCTATAGTACCCTGTTACTCAGTCACCCTTCTAGTTGTTGCTGTGAATGTATTTTATAAATGTGATTAAAGCCCATAATCAATAGACTTTAAAGGAGATTATCCTGGATAATCTGGGTGGGCCTGATTCAATCCATTGAAAACCCCTAAGAGCAGAGCTTCAGCTCCTGCCAGAAAGTTCTAGCCCGTCCTTCCTCACAGCCTGTGCTACAGATTCTAGGCTTCCTAGCCAGCCCTCAATTCCTGACACTACATCTCTTTATACATCTCCTACTGATTCTGGTTGAACCCTGACTGATACACTAGCCCCTCCCCAACACAAAACTTGCAGGCAAAGATGATTTCAGTAGTGAACTCTATCAACCATCCAAAGAAATGATTCCAGTCTGACAAAAACAATACTTTCCAGACACTAGGAAAAGAAGGACGACTCCCTAATAATAGAATGGAAAAGGAAAATAAACTAATTCTGCTTACAATAAACACACAGACACACCCATACACAGTCAGCAAAATATTAGCCAAGTGACCACAGTCAAAGAATCCTATATCCTGACCAAGCATGCTGGCATCTTACAGGGACAACTCATATGTCTGTAAATGATGAAATTCAATTTGAGGAGTAAACATTACACCAACAGTCAAACTTTCTAATGAAATGAATTCGAAATCAATGCACATCCTTCAGTGACCTTCATGCCCCAGGACCTAAGCCTGACGAGCTGGCCTGGATCACTTCCTGAGATTTCCCCAGGCCACCTGCACACCTGCCTTGGGAGCCGCTGTTCTCAGTCTTTGGAGCACACCCGAGTCTCTGGAGTTATTTGTTAAAAATGTGAATTGTCAGATCTCATCTCTAAGCTAAAAATTAGGAGCTCTGCATATGGTTCCCTGCAGCTCTAGATAGGCTCCTCTCAAGACAAACTTTGAGCCCTCATAGCTCAGTTAGTAAAAAATCCGCCTGCAATGCAGGAGACCCTGGTTCCATTCCTGGGTGGGGAAGATCCGCTGGAGAAGGGATAGGCTACCCACTCCAGTGCCCTTGGGCTTCCCTTGTGGCTCAGCTGGTAAAGAATCCACTTGCAATGCAGGAGACCTGGGTTCAATCCCTGGATTGGGAAGATCCCCTGGAGAAGTGAAAGGCTATCCACTCCAGTGTTTTGACCTGGAGAATCCCATGGACTCTGTAGTCCTTGTGGTCGCAAAGAGTCAGACACCACTGAGCGACTTTCACTTTCACTGAGAGGAGAAGTAGAATCTGTCAAATATCAAGTTGCGTCCACACGTGTGTACTGTGCCTTTGATTGCTTCCAGAGCCAGGCAGCTGTATCTCCTGGGGTAACGTCTTTGGATCCAGCAGACACTTTCCTGAAGGGTTCTAGCTGCCTCAGATTGCTGTCCAGAGTCAGCCACTCGTCACCTGTGTGGCCTTGGCCAAATGACCTAAGTGTCCTGGGCCATAGCCTAAAGGGGGCGGAAAGGGTCACAGCTCCTCTGACCTTCAGGCGAGACACCTAATGTGTGCTGGCAGCAGTCAGTGGGGAATGAGGGTGGGCATTTTTCAGGCAACCTAGGGGCCAGGGCAGAAGCTCTGCCCTGCTCAGACCCACAAGGAGCTGCCCCCTCACCAAACACAGACACCCATGGAGAACTTGGCTGGAGGCTGGTGCCCAAATTCAAGTCACTCCCTGATCTTTCTAGAAATATCCTGCTAAGAGTCAAACACATGCTTTCTTTCAAATGTGGCATTTTGCACTGATGTTTAAACTCTGGCATAAGTAGCAGGTTGCATTAGCTTCATATATTTACAAGCTTCATGATTCAGATAATTTAATTTTGGCCAAAGGAAGAAAGCCCCCTTAGAAACTGACAGAAAGAAGGGAGGTAAGACCCCCAAGGGAATTTCTTTTCCCCAATCTGAACCCAGTGAGGTGGTAGATGTGCAAGTTAGGAGTTCAGGCCCTGGAGACAACCCAGGCTCAAATCCCAGCTCCCACACTCACTAGCTGTGCAAACTTGGACCTCAGTCTCCTCATCTGTAAAATGGGGATAATCATAGTATTGTCCTCAGAGGGCAGGTTTCAAAAGTGTCTCCTTTCTGGTTATTGAAATGTCAATCTCAAACTGGATTTGACTCTCCCCTCCCTGCCTCCCACCCAGTGCAGCCTCCCTGAGACTATGGCTGCTCTTAGACCCTCCTGCCACTGTATTGTCTTCAGGAAAATTAAGGGACACTGGCTCTTTCATGGAGCGGGGAGGTGTTGTGAGCTCTTTTAAGGGTTCTTTGGGAGCATGTCCACTGCCAGTCCCCTGTCATGGATGGGCAGGCAAGCCCCTGCTATTTCTTTCCCGAAGAGGGGAGAGGAGTAGGGGTGGGGAGGGGCTGTGGCAGTGGCTGGTGATAATGACAAGGCCTGTATGTACCTTTTGTACATGACAGTGGAGGGTACCTGGCTCCCACAGCTGGCGGATGCCCCTAGACTGTGAGGGCCCTTAATGCCTCACATTTCACTGTCTGCCGGGGGTAGAAGAGCTCAAGCTCTTAGTGGGAACAAATCAGTCGTGTGCAGACAGCCCTGGAAGCAAGCAGGAGAGAGCCGCAGGCATCCTGTTCCCCTCTGCTCTGGCTATCTTGCTTATTCTGCTCCTGGCCACTAGATGAGCCTTGACAAATGTGACTGCTGATGCCTGATCTCTGACCCTTTCTTCACAGGCTCTTTACTCATGGGACCTCCCTTTTGGTTAAGCTGAGCAGGGCTCCTCACTGGCCTCCGTTAGTCTACACGGAACCCTTCCTATGCTGCCAGAGGATGCAATGTTCTCTGTGGCCTCCAGTGGCCATTGTGAGCTACCTCTGCCCCCACATGCTTGGACTCCACCCTGCACAGTCCCTCTGAGCCCCAGCCCCGTACTATCCCATGTCAGTTTGTTTCCTCCACTTGGCTGCCACACAGGCCCTCAGTCTCACTACCTCCCAAACAAGTTTCATTCCCTGACCCTCAGAAGGGCACTCCTGAAGAGTGATTCCTACCCCAACTTCCTTCCTCAGTTGTTTCATGAGGCTTCTGTAATTCTTGAATAAACGATGTGTGCAAGTAACTGAAGCAAGTGGGCAGCCTCTCTGTGTCTCTCTCATTCCCAACCCAAGCTCCCTCTGGGCTCAGCCCATTTCTTCTTCTAATGTCAGTAAACACCTGCCCCTCTCTTTGTGGATGAACCCAACAGTTCAACTCCTCTGAACACTGGGAGGACAGGGCTGGTTAGGGGCCTCCCTTGATGAAGCTGGGAGTGAGGCCAGGGGAAGATCAGATGAAGTCTATCCCAGCCACATAGGAATGTTTTGGCTGCTGCAACAAACCTGCATCAAAGTGGCCACAAGATGAGCTAATAGAAGATGGACAAACGTGACTCCACGTTTACTTAGCTTTATGTGGAGTCTTGATTTCATAGGGAGGGCAGCCTGCCCACGCCATTTCCCTGATCTCTGCCTCTCCTCCCCCAGTTCCTGGACCAGGAGCCCCCCTCCCAGCCCCCTCTCCACTGCATCCCCACATTATGGTTGATTCCTGGCATTTGAGATTCTTATCTGTTCCTTCTATTATTCTGGAACACAGGCTCCCCCGTCTTCCTCCCCCACCTATTCCCCTAGGGGAATATCATAGAAGAATAAAGACATTCATCTTGGAAAAACTGTGAGTCCAACTTTTACCTCTAGGGAACAAACTTCAAAGAACCTTGATGATGGTGCCATTTTATTGACAGGAGATTTCCTACTTCCTTCCCTTTCTCCCTCTGTCGCTTTTTTTCCAAATACCCACAGAGCAGCCCATGTCCCTTGTGGGTGCCTCCAGGGGCCCAGACCTGTGACCCAAAGGAGCTCTCTACCACCCCAGGGAGACGTGATATCACCTGCTGCCTCTGCCTCCTCCTTACTTGAGGTCAGGCTTCCCTCCAGTCATCTTCCCAGGACCATCTCTTTCACTTCCCCCCTCCTGCCCCCCGCCCCGGCAACGCTCTGCCCCCTCCCCACTGGCTCCCACACCATCCCAGTGGATCTTCCTCCCTCCAGCTCTAGTTCTCGCCTCAGGACCCAGTGACTTGTTAAGCCTCTTAGGCAGCTTTGTCCTCCCCTGAAGCCTGTCCTGTATCACAGGGAGAGGGCGGGGGAAGAGGCTCAGGGAGCACCTTCTGGGATGAACTCATACAGAGACTTTTAAGATGTAACTTTTTATTTTTTTAATTTACTTTTAATTGGAGAAAAATTGTTTTACAATGTTGTGTTGGTTTCTGCTACACAACAACACAAATCAGTCATAATTATATATATATATATATATATATATATATATATATATATATCCCCTCCCTCTTGAGCCTCCCTGCCCTCTCCCATCCTTTAAAAGCACAATCTAACCTGTTTTCTAAACATACCAAGTATTTACTGGGCTTCTACTTGTGAACAAGTACTATTCTCACACACCTGTTGGGTTCGATCCCTGAGTCGGGAAGATCCCCTGGAGAAGGAAATGGCAACCCACTCCAATATTCTTGCCTGGGGAATCCCCATGGACATAGGAGCCTGGTGGGCTACAGTCCATAGGGTCGCAAAGAGTTGGACGCGACTGAGCGACTTCACTTTCTTTCTTTCACACAAGTGTTAAGAGTGTCCAAAAGCAGTCATCATGCAAGGACTGCTAAGGCCGTTCCAGGTGGGGGAGGGGAGGGGAGGGGCACGGTGAACTCCCACATGGTTTGTGTGCTGTATGGCTGTTCTATTACAGAGATAGTATATGTTCAAGAAAGTGCTGCCTCTGCCAAGCCACTCCCTGATGGTGGGAACGTGATGCCGGGACACATTCAGCTGTGACTCTGCTTTGAATTTTGAAAATGAGCGTTTGCAAAGTGGCATCTGCATTTTGTTGCTATACTGGAGGTGATCCCATTCTGTTGACCCAACACTTACTGAGCACTTAATAATGGCCCATGCCTGTTGTGAAGAGGAGGGTTATGAATGGGAGCCAGTTTCTCCTTTCTAGAGCTCATGGGCCATGGGGGAGGCAGAGGCAAACCATGTGACTGCCATGTGATGTGGCCCAGGAAGAACCTGAGCCACGTGTGTTGCCAAGGCAGTGGCCAACAGCTCAGAGGAGCTACCGTGAGGAAAAAGCATCCATTGTTCATCCAGTCCCTGCTGTGTGAAGTCTTTTTTTGTTTTGAAAGTGTTAATCGCTCAGTCGTGTCCAACTCTTTGCAACACCATGAACTGTAGCCCGCCAGGCTCCTCTGTCCATGGGATTTCCCAGGCAAGAATACTGGAGTGGGTAGCCATTCCTTTCTCCAGAGGATCTTTTTTGTTTTAGATCAAATTAATTCATTCTTCATTCCAGGTGACCCCTGATTCTGCCATCCACATGTGTTGTAGATGCTCCCATGTTCAATGTTTCTACGCCATTCTCATCTTGTAGACTTTATTTCTTCCTCGGTCTGACCTTTATGGACTGAAAAGCACTTCATTAGAGACACAGGCTGTTCACTATTGGAGCTTGTCCCCATGCCTCTACAGTCACTCACTTCCTTGGCTGTGTTAATGGTTTCTCTGTGGGCCCTCTGAGGGGCTGTCCTGTCCTTCCAACACAGACAGTGGGGGAGTCCCCACTTTCTGGAAGTGATACATGGCTGGCCTTAAGGCAGCACCCAGAAGGAGGAACTCTCTCCTGGGCAGCCCACCAACTGGCCCTGGCCCCACAGCTTGAAAGCTCTCAGGCCAGAGGCAGCCTGGCACAACTTGAGTGGGCTCTTTGTGAAGTCACTGGGACCTCAGCATGGCTAGGTGGGCTGGGCTGGGCTAGTAGAGGCAGGGGCTGGCAGGGTTTGCTTGTGTGGTAAGAATAGATCTCTTTTCTTTTTTGTTTTTATTAGTGTTTTTTTTTTTTTAATTATGAAAGTAATGCACTGCCATAAAAATTCAAAGAGTACAGAATGGAATAAAAAGAAAACTTAAAGTACGTTCCCACTCAGCCCACACAAACCCACTGCCTAGAGACAGCCATTCTGATCTTTCATGTGAAACCTTCTAGATACTTTATAGCATATACAAACAGAAATATAATGATGTAGTTGTTGAAAATCACTTTTTTAAACAAAAAGCAGATGCACATTTTAAAATAAATCAAGCATTGCAGAAAATACACACAGAAAAAAAGAAAGTCAAGGTAACTCAAAATCCATCTCCTAGACATACCAAGTGTTTCCAAAGTGTTTCTCAATGCATTCAGACACTTTTATAGAAATGAACTCACACTATACACGCTCTCATGTATCTCATGGAAACTGCTTTCTCCCTCTTGTTCAACAATATAGACATCTTCCATGTTCATATCTACAGACCTATAATCATCATCTCAATCAGCTTCATATTATCCTGTTATAAACTTTGAATGTACATATGATGGAAACCTACATTGTTACCAGCTTTTTAATATCAAAAATAACATTGCAATGAGTGTGCTTGTACTCATGTTCTCTCTCCCAACTGCACGTAATTGCCACCTGAAGATAAATGCCAGTAACTCAAAACCATTGTATTGGCAATGGTAACACCTCTGTGTCCATTGCATTGACAACTGTAAGGCCTCTGACCACGTCAAGTCTTGGCCAGAATGTGGAGTACTGGGTGCTCTTGCCCACTGCTGACCCAAAGGAAAAACGCTGTTCTATTGTGAGGTCAAACATGCCCATATCCTAGGACCCAGCATTTCTACTCTTGGGTATAATACACCCTAGAGCTCTGAATATCCAAGTGTGATTTCCCCACCAGTAGCATGAGCATTTGGAGAAGGCAATGGCACCCCACTCCAGTACTCTTGCCTGGAAAATCCCATGGATGGAGGAGCCTGGAAGGCTGCAGTCCATGGGGTCGCTGAGGGTCAGACACAACTGAGCGACTTCACTTTCACTTTTCACTTTCGTGCATTGGAGAAGGAAACGGCAACCCACTCCAGTGTTCTTGCCTAGAGAATCCCAGGGACGGGGGAGCCTGGTGGGCTGCCATCTATGGGATTGCACAGAGTCGGAAACGACTGAAGTGACTTAGCACTTAGCATAGCATAGCATGAGCATTGGGCTTCTCTGGTGGCTCAGATGATAAAGAGTCCACCTGCAATATGGGAGACCCTAGTTCAACCCCTGGGTCGGAAAGATCCCCTGGAGAAGGGAATGGCAACCCACTCCAGTATTCTTGCCTGGAGAATTCCATGGACAGAGGAACCTGGCAGGCTACAGTCCATGGGGTTGCAAAGAGTCAGACATGACTGAGCGACTAACACTTTCACTTATATAACTTATATAATGAGTGTCACCTGGGATCTTGTTAGAAATGCCAATACATTCCTAATCAAACTGGGATCTCTGGGGGTGAGGTCCAGCTCTCTTCATTTTAACAAGCCCTCCAGGGGATTCTGAAGCCCACGGAAGTTTGAGAACCACTCACCTCAAGAATCTCTTGTCCATGTGATCAGGAGATGTGTACAAGAATTCCAGAGCAGCCTTGTTCTTAATGGCACAACAATCAGAAGCTCACCAAATAGTAGAGATGAGGAGAAGTGGCCAGATCTCGGTAGCCCCAGCTTTGGTGGGGACAGCTGTGGGAGGAACAGGTTTGGAAGGGCTGATAAGGAGTTTGATTTGGGTCACCAAATACAATGCCTAATCAATGTGCATTGAATAGGCCTTGGGATATAGGAATCTGAAATTAAGGGGAAAGTCCTGAGTTGGAGATGTAAGTTTGGGAGTTATCAGCCTTCTGATGGTGTTTAAAGACACAAGATGGCAAGATGAATAGAAATCACCATAATAAAGAATATCATTGAGAAGAGTTTCAAGGACTGAGTCCTGGTAACTTCCAAAGTGAGGAGGTTGGAAAGAGTGGAGACAATGAGAAAGGGTCAATCAAGAGTAAAGCGTTTCCAGAAGGAGTGACTCCTGTATCCAATGATGCTAACATATCCAGTAAAATTAGAATGAAAGCTGACCACTGGACATAGCAAGATGGAGAGCACTGGTTTTAAAAAGAGCCATTTCTGTTAAGTGCTGTCCATGAGATAGAAGGGAAGAAGAGGAGTAAGAGAAAGTGTAGGTTCTTCTCTTCATGGTTGCTACTGAGAAATGGAGGAGGGAAATAAATGAAGAGTAGCTTGCATTTTGATCAAAATGATCCAACCAAGTGGAAATAATTGATGACCCAAGTAAAAGGTAGAAAAAACATTAGCAGGCCAGAGTAGGTGATAGGATATGGGGTCAAGAGCCCAAGCCAGGACAGGTCATCCTGAGTATCAGGACAAAAGTCATAGATAATGGTGCTGGCTGGTTGGCAGATGTTTATATCCATCACATTTTATATAATATACATATATACCACTTTATTGATATCAGATGATAAAAAGATGTTTTTAATTTTTGAAAAGTAAGCTTATTGAAGCAGAGTTGATTTACAATGTCATGTTAGTTTGAGGCATACAGCATGGTGATTCAATTTTTGGTTTGTTTTGGCCACACCACGTGGTTTTCAGGGTCTTAGTTCCCTGACCAGGGATCGAACCCATGTCCCCTGCAGTGGAAGCACAGAGTCCTAACCACTGGACTGCCAGGGAATTCCCAAAAAGAATTTTAAATGTTGGTATTGCTAGGTCAAAGGGAGTCCTCATAGTTCTTGTTACATATTTCTACAAAAGTTACAATTCATCCTCCCACCTCTAGGACCCTTGAGGCTAAGGATGACCATTTTACCACACCTCGGATAACCCTGGGTTTTGCAGATCCAATGTAACTTTAACTTCTCTGAGACTGTATTTGCATTTCCTTCGCATGTTAATGGGGCTCCCGCAAACCTTGTTTTGTGAATTGTCTGTTCCCTTCTTTGCTGGCCTATGTTTCCTATTGCTGGCTTTGAAAGGAGCCCGTTTTTATTTTTTGAAGACTAAGTCTTTTGCTGTCACATGCAGTTCAAATAAGTCTTCCTTGTTTGTCATTTGTCTAATGACAGTTATGATGGGTTTTGGCATACAGAAGTTTTTAATTTCTCTCTTTTCTTTTATGGTTCCTGGTTTTCATGACATACTTAGAAAGGCTGTCCCCATCCCAGGATTCCTTCTAGTACTTTTATGGTTTCACTTTTTTTTTTTTTTTTTACATGACATTTCTGAGCCATCTGGAGTTTACTTCAGTGCGGATTTTGAGGTAGGAAATCCAGCTTGTTTTTCCACAGGACTAGTAGTTCCAATGTCATCTACTGAGTGATACAATTTTAATCCCTGATTTGAAAAGTCAGTGTATTGCTTGATAATATATCACATTTGACATGAACTTTTATTCCTTCTTTCATTCATTTGGCAAATATTTCGTTTGTGACCACTCAGGAACCCTACCAGTGCTTGAGTGAGCAGGCAAGCATAAGACATGTTTCCTACATCCAAGAGGAAAGGAGGAGACAGAAGACAGTGATTCTGTAGGGTAATGAGTGCTGGGACTGAAGGGCAGCCCAGGAAGAGACATGGTTAGGGACAACTTCCTGCTAGAGGTGTGTGCAGAGTAGGAGTTAACCAGGGCAGGGGGACCTCAGTCAACACCAAGGCTTGGAGACAGAGAACAAGGTTTCTGTGAAGATCAGTAAGAAGTCCAGTGTGATGGGAACCTGGAGCTTGGAAGTTGGGAGAAGAGGTTGGAACCACAACAGGCATCAGACCTGGAGGGTGACAGGGAAAGAGAAGTCTCAGAGGGTACCCCGATTTCCAGCTTGGACAGCTGGGTGAGTGAAGTCACCAGACTGACAATACAGGGGGACAATAGATGTAATGGGGCAAGAGTGGAAGCCAGAAGACCGTGATGGGGGCGGGGGGATCAAGGGTGATGGCTTGGACTAGGAGGCTGGTGGCAATGGAAGCAGGAAGAAGTGATCAGGCTCTGGGTATATTTTGGAAGTAGAGCCATAATCAGGACTTGCTGATTGATTGGATATAGGAGATGAGGGCCAGGTGCCTGGGCCTTTGGGCATGCACAGCTGGGAGGTGCCACTGATGGGGAAGACCTAAGAGAAGAGAAGTTTGAGGGGTGTGGAGTTTTTTTTTTTTTTTTTTTGATGTGTTTAGTTTCAGTCAACCCTTGGACACTGTAGGAATCCCTGGCTAGATCTGAAAATTAGACTGACAAGAGAAAGAGTACCCATTTATTTAATATAAGGTTGAGAGCCTTCATAAAAAAATGAAGACCTGAAGAAGTGGTTAATTCTGGGTGTTTTTTTTCTAGGTTTGATGGAGAACGGAAAGTCATGCAAAGCCAAGATAGGGTGAAGAGTTTTGAGCAAAGTGCAGTAAGTTCAGGGGAACTTAGCAAAGCCTCTTTGTTTGGATTCTTCTTGGCCTTATCCCTGTCTTAGAGATAAGGATGCTCCTTTTGTCCAGGTATCAGGAGGGCACCTCTCACCTGAGAGTCTTATGAACTGCTTCCAGGAGAAAGGTGGGAGTGTAGGGAAGGTCAGAGAGACCTTCTTGTTTCTGCCATTTTCTCAAACTCCCTCATCTTAAAATATTCAACATGTCATGTTTGCTGGTAGCGTGTCTCAAACCCCATCAGCACCCATGTGGTGGTTTCATTGAGTGTCTCTCAATATAACAAGCTCTATTCTCAGCACTCTCTGTTACCAATGTAACCTTCACAACGACCCCAAGAGGTAGATGCTGGTATTCTCACCTCCTTCATACAGGTGAAAACCTAGAGGTGGCAAGTGACTTGCCCAAGGTCACACAGCTATTAATTGGCACAGCCAGGATTTGTACCCACACAGTCCAGTTCCAGAGTTTGTGCTCCTAACCTTCAATACACTTGGGGAAGTGGAGAGTCAGGGAAACCAAAGGATGAATGTTGTTCTGGCATGAAGGAATGATCAACTGTGGTTAAGAGGTTAAGTGAAGGCAGAGATGTGAGCACTGGGTTTGGCAACATGAAGAATCACTGGTAACCTTGACAAGAACGATTTTAAGGAAGCAGTAGGGTTGAAATCCTGACGGGATTGGGTTTATGAGGGAATGAGAAGCAGAGACAGCCCATGTAGACGACTCTTTCGTGGAGTTTTGCTCAGTAGAGGAGCAGAGAAAAGAGACTAAGTGGAGCTGAGAGCAGGGTCAAGTGAGACGACTTTCCTTCTTCTTTTTTTTTTTTTTAACATTGATGGATATGCTCCAAATAAACTGGACCTTCTTATGATGCAGAAAAGAAAGGGACAATTACAAAGATGGAAGCCCTCACAGAGGTGAGAAGGATTACGATCCAGAAATGGATATTGGCACCATTCTGCAGTTATATGACCTTTGCCAGCACCGTCATCACCTTGGGGTGGACAGGAAGAAAGCAGATGTTTAAACTTGTCCAGATCTGAGTGTCAAGTGAAGGTGACAGAGGGTCTGTGGAACAAGGGAAATTCAGATGTTAACAAAAGAGGTGTTAAACTGATGGGCCATTGACTCTATGCTGGACAGAGAGGGCCAGGAAGGGAGGAAAGAGCTAACAGATGGGAAGAACGCAGACCAACAGACAGGAGATCCCCATGAGCTGGAAAGAGAACTGACTATACGTCTCATCAGGAAGTAGAACTAATGTGAACAAGCCCACTGGAAAGAGAGGAGACAGGGGTCAGAAATTGGAAGCCTTGCAATACAGGCTTCAGAGGTGATAACAAGATGTAGGTTGCCCCTGTAGGGCATCACTGACAGATTCTTCAGTGATGTTGGGGTTGAAGAACTGTGAGGCCTGAGGAGGATGGATGGTCCACTGGCAGGGATGCTGAAGTCCCACACTCACTGCTCCACACCATTGCACACCCTTCCAATTCTCCCAGTCACCTTCTCACGTGCAGTGAGATCTGGGTGGAAAAGAACAATGTGTCCTGTGCAAACACTTGCCTGAATATTCGCTTGAGCCTCAAAGGAGGAGAGGTGTTCATCCAAAGACAGACTAGTCTTCTCGAAGTAAGTGGCGTGTGGGAGAAGGGAATGCCTCCCTTGGCTGAGGTTGTGGGGGGACCTCACTTAGTGGAGGGACCTCAGGCTCAGTTAAGAGGGAAGTTGAGAGCTTCCTTTTAAGGAGAAGTGATGCAGCTAGACTGCTGATATATGACAGAACTTGCTGCAGGGATGAATTCTTGTCTATCTGTGCTGTCTGTTACAGGAGCCCATGGCCACATGGGGCTAAATATGATTCTTGTGACTGAGGAACTAAAGCTCAATTTTATCTCACTGCAATACATTTAAATTGAAATAATCATAAGTATGGAGAAGGCAATGGCACCCCATTCCAGTACTCTTGCCTGGAAAACCCCATGGATGGAGGAGCCTGGTAGGCTGCAGTCCATGGGGTCGAATAAGTAGCCAGTGGAGCTCTAGAGGTATGCTGGTGTGGGAGCAGCAGTCCTAAAGGTCACAAGGGGGGAAGAAAGGGGCATGAAGGAGGGTACAATGCCAGGGAGCCTAAAGCGATGTGGCAAGTTCATAGTCTCCAAGTTCAGGCTGCTGTGATTCCCTTTCCTCCACAAGGAGAGGGTGGTCTGCCCAGATGGACGAGGAGGCCGCTGAACTATCCCTCTCCACCCCCAATCTCTCGAAGGCTGCTCCCCTTGAGGAAATCAAGGCAGCTAGGCACCCAGGGAGGTTTCTGGAAAAACTAAGGTGAGTCATAGTAACTTGGCTCTCCTGCATTTCCCCTTCCCAGGTGGGCACGGCCCCTAGTGAAGGAACAAATCAGCAATTCTTGGAGCTTGACAAACCTTCAGGTTGCTGTGGCCTCAGCTCCTCCCACTAGTGGTTTAGCCAAGCCAGGCTTAGCAGGGCCCCTGAGCGAGAGCATCCTCCCTTGCTGGATGGATCCAGCTGTTCAGGAGTCACTTTTCCTGTGCATCCTGCATGCCCCGCTAGGTCTCCCAGCCCAGGGCCCCACCCAGGTGGAGGGAACCTTCCTGTTTCTTGATCAGGTGGTAGCTTTCACACCTTTCCTCTTCTTGGCCTGTGATCACCACGCTCAGCGGGCACCAGGCCTGCCAGATAGTCCAGGGACCTGGGCTGCTTCTGGGGCAGCAGTGGGGTCTCTGGGGGGAAGCAGGGCTTGGGCCCCAGCCCAGGAGGACCAGACAGCCCCCAGATCTCCCAGGCATGGCCCCTTGCTGAGAGCAGCTGAGCTCTGGGGACGAGGGGGCACTGGGCAGCCTGCCCACTGTCTCCTCCTCATGACTTCCCTTCCTCCTCCTCCCAGGAGCCTCCTTGCCGGCCAACTGTACTAAAACTCCGGAAAACCATGGCGGGAAGGTTTTCCAATTAGAACATTATTTTTCCGATCTGTGGATGATTTTTAAAGCAGCAAAAAGCCATTCTTCAGGGCATGTGGGGATTATCTGCCAGTGAGGCCTTGGCTCAGCTTGTGCACTCGTGCTCTGGAGGCCTGGCCTGGGGCTGCTTCACAGCCAGAGACAAAAGGCAGTCTGTGTTCCGGGCATCAGGTCACAGAGGCCAAGACGGATTGCGGAGTGTTTCCTGGGCTTCTTCGAAGTACTAGTTTCAAAAGGTAGCGGGGGAGTTCAGCCTGCAGGGGTGGGAGATGTGCACGCGGCCGAGGAGGCCTGCCTGTACAACCTCTCTGCTCCCAGAGGTGAGGCACTGTCTACAGGGCAGGAACTGCTTGGGCGTGGATTCTGCACCATGAACCTGAACTGGTCTGCCTTCCCCACCAGATCTGGGTGCAGGTGGCAGTGTGGTGGGGAAAGGAGGTCCTAAATGGGGCATTTGATGATTAAGAATAAGTGTGTATGTCACACACTGGAGGGGCCCAGCCCCTAAGCCTGCAGTGCAGGTCAAGGGCAGTGCAGGGGCCTCACAGGCAATACCCAGAAGGCAGGGTCTTGCTCCCAGCCACATGGAGAGCTGGTTATAGACTCAGAGGCCGGGCCTGAAGGTTTGGGGCTCCATAGGGGCCACTGTGGCTACAACCACGCCTGGGGACCCCTGTCATGAGGGGACCCACCCTGCTTGGAACCAGTGGAGTCACCCAACAAGTGGAAACTGGTTGAAGAGCTTAGGAGGATGAGGTGTCAAGGCAGGCCCTAGAAAGAGGGAGGGCAGGGGGGGATTAGGGTGCAAACAGGAGCCCAGCCCTACTCACATGTGAACCTGAGAACCCCAACTGGATGGGGGTTCCATCCACAGCAACCGGAGCCCAAGTTTTAGTCCTATTTCTGTCTCAGAATGGCTGTGTGGCCCCTGTGGGCTATGGTCCATCCCTCTCTGGACCTGTTTCCCCATCTGCACCATGGCAGGGTTTGGATCTGGCATGGGTCTCCAGTACCTTCTGGTGTGAGGACACTCTGCCTGGGCTGGTTTTGGTTGTTTTCAGGTTCAACTTCAGCCTGAAAACTGTCAGGCCCTACCCGTCGTCCCCCTCCCTTACCTGGGAAATCTTGGGCTAGACTGGCTTGCCTGGGTTCTGTTCCCAGCCCTGGAGACCTGAATGGGCTCCTGGAGCCGATGAGCCCTGCTGGCCACTTCCTTCCAGACTGCCGCCTGTCCCCCTGTCATCTGCTTGCTTCCCAAAGAACTCGCCTCCATTGCCTGCTCCTGGTTCCTGGCTCCCCTCAGCATAGGGGGTCACCACTTGCCCACTGCTGCCTCTTCCAGGCAGCCCAGACTGGCTGCACCCTCCAGCCCATCAGTGTTAGAGGCAGCACTTTTATCCTCAGAGCAAGGTCTTGCTGTGGGGAGACTACTTGAGCTGGGGGACTCCAGGAGGACTCTGCCAGAGCCTGGAGGGCTGGTCAGCCTTGGAGCTAGAGATGGTGGTCAAGGCACAAGAGGAGCTGAGAGTAGAAAGGGACAGGGCCAAGCTCAAGCCAGGCAGGGGTAGAGCCCAGTCTGGGGGCAACCAGGAGCCACCAGAGTCTTGGCCCTCCAGCTCTAATCCAAGGGGAAGTTCACGAAGGACCCAGTGTTCTGGCTAAGAATGGATGGCAGTTTACCAGCAAGGAGACATCTTGTGCAGGGCCCTGGTGGGACAAGAGCACTCAGTGTGTCTGGGTCCACATGACCGAGAGCAAGGAGTCAAAGAGGAGGCTGATGAAGTTGGCAAGGGCCTCGAAGCCTGGCTGAGATGGCTGGGGGTGGCCCTGGTGGGGGTAGGGGGGGCTCCATTGGCACAGTGAGCAGGTGGGCAGGGCAGGGCAAGGTAGGGCAAGGCAGTCACCTTTCGAGTCAAACTCGTTTGCAGGCAAGATCAGCTGCAGGGCCTGGCAGCCTGGCAAGGAGGGAGGAGTTAAGGAAAGGCCAATCCCTCTGGCTGGTGCTGTCATGGTGGGACTGACCCAGTGGGGGCTGAATCACCTGGTATGTAGGAAGAGCTGTGAGGCCCTGGGGCAACCCAGCCCCAGGCAGCCCTTGCTCACTGGCCATTGTTGGCTTTGGACACCACTCTCGCTTGTGCTCTCTGGAGTGAGCTTTCCATTTCCTGCTGGTGACCTTCGAGAGGGGGGGGCCACCCTCTTTCTCATCCTTATATCTACTGCATCCCTCTGACCTCTACCTTCTGCCTCTTTAAGTAAGGGGCTCTGGAAGGGTAAGGGGACCCAGAGAGGGGGTGAGACATATCCAAGGACATATAGTGAGTATCATCTTTAGGAGCTAGGATGCCAAGTCAAATCCATGGTGACCAGCAACCTGAGATCAGGGGCAGGGAGGTATTAGATGCTGGTCCCCAGACTGGAAGCAGAGAAACATTTGTTGGCAAGAGATGCAGATGAGCTGAAGTGACTTTATACTTTAGATATAATCCCTACTCCCATACCCCACACATATATTCACTCAGATATAGGGCCACTTCCTCTCTGCCTGATAAAGCCCGAGAAGAGCAAGGACAGCTTCCTGAGTGTTGATCACCTCCCAATCCTCCCCAACCCCCCATGTTGGTTTCCATGTCCCAGTGATGACTCAGACAGGGCCCTGCCCTCCCCAAGCTCACCATCTAGAACAATAAAAGGTGACAGCCATTATGCTTGATTGATGCAGTCAGAGGGAACTGGGGAAGCATGGACAAGGAAGTGATCTACTTGCCTGGGTGACCCGTGCAGTCAGGAGAGAATTTACAAACACTTGAGGAAAGTTTTGAACAATGACTAAGAGCTCACTAAGCAGACAAGGGGACAAAAGACATTCTAGGGAGTCTGAGCACCAGGAGTAAAAGTGTCAAGGAGACAGGATGTATTCAAAAATCGGAAGGAGGTGAGTGTGGCTGGAATACATTGAACCAAGGGAAGAGAGTGGCTGGGTCTGCAGCCAAATCATTGAGCCCCTTAAAGAGGTTGCCTTTTATCTTGAGAGCAATGGGAAGCCATCAAAGAGCTACAGGCAGCTTTGGAGCCATGTGCAAAGTCCTCGACTGACTTCTGTGTGGAGACTGGATGGGGAGGAAGGCAAGACCAGAGGCAGGGAAAACAATGAAGAGGCTTGGACTAGGGTGGCGGCAGTGGGCGTGGAGAGAAGCAGATGGATTGGAGGACCCTTGGGACCTAGATTCAGCACTGTTTGTTGAAGGAGAACGCGTTGCTCCATGGTTTGGATGCTCTCATCCTCATAGACCATCTCCTTGCCAATTCTTTGTGGTCTCTTGGAGAGAGAAGCCCCACAGGTAAGGGTAGGGGCTTCTTCTGACACTCAGTCCATCCTAGCCCCTAGCCCAGTGCCTTCACTGTCACTAGTACTCAGCAAGCATAACAATGACACAAGTACACAAAAAGCAGGAATGAATGAATGACACTCATGAAACCGCACTGGACCTCTGGATCTGGCTGTGTCCCCCCACGGAGTCTGCGGGGATGCCCTGGCTAGGCGGACAGGGTGTTCGCTGCAGTGCCTTTGGAACCCCAAGTTTCCCAGGAGGGTTTCCCAGCGTGAGAACTCAGGCGCCGCCGGGTAGTAGGCTCTCTGCCTTTCCTCTCCTTTCCAGCCTCCGGGACTTCCTGCATGATCTGAGCCGACAGCCCCCAGTCCCCCTCCCCACCCCTGTCTGGTATCTCCATCTGTAAAATGGATCTAGGAACAGTAGCTCTCCACAGAATGAACCCGCAGCATCTGCGCAAGTCATCGCCCCGATCCGGGGCCAGATCGGGCCGGGAGCGGGCTGGGGCGCAACTGGGCAGCCCGGCCCCATCACGTGGCGGCGGCCTCCCAACTCGGGGGCCGCGAGTGCGGAGGAATTTGCCTGGAAGTTTTCCACCGCGGCCGAGCCTTCGGGAGCTAGCTCTGGGCTCGGTGCGGGAAGCCCCGGCCTTGATTTCTCCAGCGGCCCCGGGGTGGGGGGGGGGGGGGTGGTGGCGAGAAGCTGCCTGTGGGCCGAGGACCCTGGCGGGGGAATGTCCGGAATGTGCCAGGCGCATCTACCTACCCCAGGAGAGGGCAGAGGAAGGGGGCCGGCCGAGAGGAGGGGCGAGGGGCGAGGCTCTGGGCGCAGGAGAAAACCTGTTTGTTCTCCTGAGGGCGGAGCCCAGTCCGCGCCTCCTCGCCGGCCCGCTTGCTCCCCACCGCGTCCCGCGCCCCGCGTCCTCTCCCCAGCCCGGCCAGGCCGGCGCTGCCCACCGGAGGGAGCCCGCGCCCCAAGCCCGCCGGACCCTACGCCCGTCCCGCGAGCCAGGCACCTGTGCCAGGTAGGGCTGTCGAGTCGCCGTCCGCCGTCGACGCGGCCGGCAGAGTCCGTGGTGGAGGGAAACTCGGGCAGAGCCCAGCCGGGTGACAGCGACGACTTGGGGCCTCAGTTTCCCCATCCATAATCTTCACTCTCTCTAAGGGATTCTGCCGGCTGAGGGACGATACTTAGTTTTCTGATTTCGCTGTGAGTGAAGAGACTAAGAAGACAGGCACCTAAGGCTGGCCTGGCCCACCCTCTTTCTGCTAGAGAGGGTGTGATTGTTAGTAAATGGCCTGGGGCCAGGGTGCTCTGCGAGTTGATTGCAGGCCGGGGGAATAAGGGAATCTGAGATCAGCTAGTTCTCCCTGTGTCCATTTTGTAGATGAGAAAACCAAGACCCAGAGTCTGGCTCACCCTGATGCCCAGACCAGGAGGCTCACCAGTTACTTGTGATGAGTGTGTGCTGGGCACCAGGCAGTCTCCTGAAGGGCCACTGGGAAGGTAGCTGCTCAGACCTAAGGCGCCGAATCAAGCGCCGCTGGGTGTTATCAACAGGATCTGCCATGAGCAGGCTCTGTGGCTGGATTGTTTCAGGGGCAAGGGAGCCAAAAGCCTTGTCCTCTTTGGAAAGGCACAGTGATACCCCTGCCTTGGAAAGAGACTAAAAACTCAACTCCTCTGCCTACTCTGCTACTTCTGAGCAGGGGGTGTCCAAGAGGGTAAGATGCCTGGTTGCCTCCCACCCAGGGCTGCTGGGGGCTCACATGAGGTCAGTGGTAAGTGTGCCAGGGCTTTGCCATAGGAATTGTGCTCACACTGAGCCATTTGCACTTGGTCTTCACACTGTGGAAGGCCACATAGCCACATCTCAGGACCACTCAGCAAACCCTGAGAGAGAGCCTCTCACAACCCACCCAGAGGTGGTCCAGACCCCTGGCACCTGGACCCAGTCCCACCTGGGCCTCATGGCCTTGTGGACTTCTGATCGTGGTACCTGGCTGGGAACAGAAAACAGGGCCCCATGGGCCAACAGGCCTGGACAGTTGGGAGGAGCTCTGCATTCCCACTCGTCATTACCAGCTCACTTAGAGCTGTGGTGGAAGGTGGGGGTGGAATAGTGCCCTACCTTCCCAGGGTCTCCACTGCCGCATCTGAAAAATCAGGGGCAGCTCAGAGACTAGTTCAGAGGCCCTGCTTACTACTTCAAAGGAAGGGGCCAGGACATAGATGCATAGACCAGGAGCCAGCCTGCAGGTTGGCCCTGGCACTTGTGCTGTTCACCTCATCACCCCGGACCACCCCAGGATAGGAAGGAGCAGAACCATCTCACCTACCCTACCCTCACTGTCCATCAGTTCCCAGACCTAGCCCTTGTGCCTTCAGAAGCCAGGACCTTGCTGGGGCCTCTGTATTCAACCGGGGGAGCTGATGTGAGGCGCCAAGCACAGGGCCAGGCACATAGCAAGTGCTCAGATCTGTTCGTTTGTACCCTCTGGACACATACAACTCAGTGACAGAGGTGGACCACGACCACACTGAGGGCTGCCGCCCTGAGTAGCATTACCACCAGGGGCTGTGGGAGCCTGGGATAGGGGAGCAGGCCTGGCTGGGAGGATCAGAAAATACTTCCTGGAGGAGGAGGACTTGGAAGCAGCAGAAGGAGCTCAGGAACTGCCCAGTCAAGGCCTGCGCATTCTTTGAAATTGTCCACCTCCCTTCCTTCTCAACTTGAGCCAAATTCCAGACTGAGTGCCCCAACCTGAGGGCACTGATCCCAGGAGCAGCCAGTGCTTCACCTCGGCCTCCAGCCTGCTTTGTGCTTCTGCTTAGCACCCCTGTGGCCTAGGATTCAGTGGGACAGAGAGTCTAGGCCCCCAGCAGTGGGCCTGGGACCTGCCCATGGTAGGCATCGGCACCTGGTCCCCGAACTGCCCTCAGTTGATGCCAAGAAAAAATTCAAATCTGGCCCAATGCACTCTGGAAGCTGGAAGCCTGCTGTCTCCCTTCTCCACTCAGCCTCCATGGCTGACTGATCCCTTTGGACTGGATCTTGCTTCAGGCCACAGCCCATAAGGTGCCAGCTCATGCGTAATACCCGCTTGCTTTCTGCTTGCTGAATGAGGCTGCCCCAACTGCCAGCCCCTGCCCCTGGCATCAGACAGGAGTGTGGTTGAGGGAGAGGAGAGCTGCTTTCCATGGTTCCAGAGTCCTGAGCAGCAACCCATATGGTGCCCCAGGTCTTTGGGTCCTGAAGTTTGGGATCCATCAGGGATTCTTCATTCCTTCCTGCTGCACTTGCAGAGAGCTGACCTATGCCAGGACAAGGGCAGCCACCCAGAGACCTGCGTGCCTGAAAGTGACCCTCAAAAGAGGTTGACTGGTGGTCATAGGGTGTGTGATGGGACACGCAGGCACCTTTACAGTCGAGTGGTAGGAAAGCGGCTGGGAGACCAGACAGGGTTAAGACCCCAGCTTGGACACAGTCTAGTTGTGCAAACCTGAGCACATCATGAAAGCTCTGGAGGCCCCGTGTCACCTGTCCAGAAGGGAGGCTGAAGCCAGGAGCACTGTGTTTTCAGAGCTGTCAGTGGAGCCAGGGTCACCATATCCTCCTCCAGGAGCCATGGTCACCAGGAGTGAGGTTGAGGCCAGGTTGGAAGGGATATGGCTTCTCCACCCGAGGAGAAACCATTTTAAAATCCCTGCTAGTCTGTGCCAACGATGCACATATTGTGTGCACCCACAGTTAAGTGATTTGCCACAGTACACTTCATTCTTGGTCATTTCTGGATGCCTACTAACTAGCATCTGATTTGCTTTCTTTGACGATTTTCACTCGAGTTTTTAACTTTTATCTTGGAGTAATCAAAAGCTCACAGAAAAGTGGTAAGAATGGTACCAAGACCACCCCCTATCTGGATCCCCCACTGTGAACATTTCTGGTCATTTTCTTCAGGAAGGGGGACGCTGATGTGGGAGCAGTTGTGTGACTGTCACCTTCCAGGGGCCACAGCAGGGCCAGGAGGTGGGACCGGCTGGACAATGAAAGGACCAGTGGCCCAAGGGGTGTCATTCTCAAACTCTATAAGGAATTAGGGGAGCCGGAACCTACAACTTAAGCACACGTCCTGGGAGACCTAGATGCCAGAGGGACCTAGAGGCCACTTTTCCTGTGGGGAGGGTGCTCACAACCCACTGCAAGAGGTGGTGGCAGCCAAGGTGGCTCTGTGGCCACAGCCTGGGTCTGAGAGGAGGCCTGGCCTCTGGGAGCAATGGTGTGTAGGCCCCCCACCACTGCTGCTTGTTGTCCCTGGCAGTCCCTGGCTGCATCGTGGGTGCACCGCGGGTGCTCTGTGTGGCCCCTTGATCTGGTCCCTGGGATTGTTGGCTCAGCACACGACTTTCTGATGACTCGGTCAGTTTCCCACTGAGCAGGCCTGAGGATTCCTACCACCAGAACAGGTATCCCGGGTACAAATGCTCATATCAGGCAGGGCCTGGTTTAAGATTGAACTAAAACAAAATGCAAAACCAGGACTTGCCTCATTACTTCTGCCCAGCGAGCTCCTACTCATTCTTTCATTTTTTTCAGAAAGACCCGAGCCAAAGGCACCTTCTAGGGAAACGCAGTGCTGTTCTAGGCCCCTGTCTGTCTGCCCGGCACTGGGTCAGGCTTCAACTTTCTGAATAAGCCTTATGGGATAAATGAAAATGTGGCCGTAAATGAAAATTTGGGAAGTCGGGATCTGCAGTGGACAAGAGTGAGGAAGGAGGGGGCTGGGAAGGCAGATGACAGCCTCACTCGTGATCTCCATGACCAGGGGCAACTGGAGAGGACTTCCCTGTCACTGTACCTGCTCTAGCAGAGGCTGAATGGGTGGCAGGAGTAAGGGTGCAGGGGTGTTCCTGGGGTGGAAAGAGTTTGTTGGGGTGGAAGTGGGCTCTGATGACCCCTGGGTCCCTTTCAACTCCCTTGACTGTCCTTGGGCCCCACTGGAATGAACTGAAGACCACCTTGGTTCCAGGCTGCAGAGACACCTGGAGTGTGTGCTGGGAGGCTCAGCAGGGGAGGTGGCCACACTGGGGTAGCTCTTGTCAGTGGCTCTGGCAAAGGGTCCCCGGCATGTTGGTTCTGCCCAGCCCCCTGGCCTCCACAGAGACATCTCAGAGGGTCCTGCCCAGAAGCCCTTGCTGGTCCTTGATGCCAAGCCACCTCTTCAATAGCCCAGTTGCCCAGAGCAGTTGCTTATATCCAGCCTGCTGAGAGCTAGAAAGTGAAAGTGAAAGTGAAGTCGCTCAGTCATGTCCGACTCTTTGCCACCCCATGGACCATAGCCTATCAGGCTCCTCCGTCCATGGGATTTTCCAGGTAAGAGTGCTGGAGTGGATTGCCATTTCCTTCTCCAGGGGATCTTCCTGACCCAGGAATCGAACCCAGGTCTCCCGCATTGCAGGCGGACGTTTTACCATCTGAGCCACCAGGGAAGTCCCTGAGAGCTAGAAAAGGGGCACAAAAGTGATGGGTGGCCAGGTGGTTGTGTCCTACTGGGGCTTGAACTCCCCACCTCCTGGAGGGAGCTGGCCAGCCTCAGACATCTGCCTCCCCGGGCCCTTCTGGTGCTGACGCCAAGAAGTCTATATTCTGGTGTGTTGAGGGGTGGAATGAGGGGAGGTAAAATTCCAGACTTTCATGCAGAAGTCATTTACCTGTAAAGCACATTTACAAATATTCCCCCCAGTCCATGCATTTTTTTTCCATATTACATTTTCCCCCTCTGCAACCCAAGTCTTCTCCAGCTCTTTTCCACGTGATGTGCTTCCTTCCTGCCACTCCTTGGCTTCCAGGCATGAGGCCTAGGATGGGAGCATCATGGGCCGGCAAGGCACTCTGCTCTGCTGCTCGCACAGGGCAAAGAGGCTGGCCAGGGCTCCTGGGAGCTGTGTGCTGCTTAGCCGACTGAGGGGCTTGGACATGACCCAGCTGCTCAGCCATCAATCTGGAAGGCCTCTGAGGGGCCCCTTCCCCCTGAACTGCTGCTGAGAATCTCTGGATCCCAGGAACCCTTGGAGGAAAACAACCTTTCTGCTGACTGTCCTCTTGCCAGCTCCCGGGACCGGGAATCAGGATGTCCTCGTTCCTGAGAGCTGGTCTCGGGAGACTGTCTCACAAATGGGATGTTTGATCATTCCACCCCTTTTGGCTTGGAGAATCAGGTCAGCTGACCCAGTGGCGGCTTAAGTTGACCGGGGTCCAAACTTCGATACTCGGCCAAGCTTGTGCATTGAGAAAAGGACCGGATGAGGATAACCAAACAGGGATCCCCAGCCCCCTTCCTGCTCCCTTCCACATCCTGCCTGGGGCCTCAGCATTGTTTGTCTGGGTGCAGGTCCTCGCTAGGGTGCTGGGCCTTTGACCTCAAGGGATGCTGCCAAGGAAGAATGGGAGGCTATGGCCCTGGTTATGAGCTTCACTGAAACCGGTGCCGCCCCCTCATGGACAGGCGCAGGGGTCTGGGAGTGCTTTGAGACCCGGGCTTCATCCTCAGCCAGACAGGGTAAGAGATGGGTCTAGTGATTTTTTCTGACACCATGGGACTTGGACTCTGTGTCTCTTGCTCCTTCCTTTGCAGGTGAGTTGGAAGAGAGCAGGTGTGCCTCTGCTGTGAAGTCAGTGTCCTGTCAGCTTCTGCTTCTGCTGCTCCTCCCTTCAGGCTCAGGGCTGCTGGGCCGCCTGCAGAGGGAAGCTCGCTAAGGAAGCCCCTTGGCTAGAGGCAGGGCTCTCCAGCAGGTGGGCTTTGACTACCTTGTTGTCACCTGTCCCCTGGGACACATCATTACCCTGAAGGACCTTGAGAGGGGTCTCTCACAGGCATTCATACACAAAGGTGAATCCTCATCTTAAAGCTCGGAGGCATTTGCTTTAAACACAGCCAAAGAGGACCCAGCTGTCTCTTATGGGAGGTGGCTATAAGGCACAGGGACTTTTCTTTGAGCCTGTTCCCCAATGCTGGGACCCCTGGAGGCTCTTATTCATGGAGTACTTGAGTACCAGCCCCACCCCTGGGCCCATATCCCCCATCGGCAGGGCCAGTCTTCTTGTGTGTTGAGCTGTTGCTCAGCCTCAAGGATCATGCACAGGTGTCCTCCCCACCTCCCTATCTCCCCTTCTCACTGAGGGTGGCGGCCCCCAGGTTGAATTCAGCCAGGAGGTAGGCATGGAAGGACTCTGGTCAGGGGAGCTGACTGGATCCTCAAGCAGTTTGTCATAAGAGGGCCAGAGGAAACAGGTGTGACAGCCGGGGTCCTCCTTGCAGGTTTTGTTTCTCCATGGTTTAGTCACGACACCTTTATCCAATGGTGGGGGAGCCAGAGCCCCATAAAAATGCTCACAGACAGAGCTTTACTAAAACACTGCCTCAAGTTGGCCCAGCAACCATCCCCTGCACTGGGTGGCCCAAGGCCTCAGTGACTTCTTCCAGATGTCCCTGTCACATCTGTTTTCAGTCACTGGGCTTGGCTGCATGGGTCACGGTCAGCTATGCCCTATTGCCCTGTCCCACTGCTTCCTCACTCTTGATTTCTGAGCCGTGCCTAACGTGTCTGCCTGGAGCTGAGCCAAGGACTCTGGTGCCAAGAGACTGCATTGTGTCTGATCCTTGCCAGCCAGAGATGGGGCCCTGCAAAAGGTCCATACACATGCGGAAACACGGCTGGACCTCCTGTCAGCTCCCTGGCTGCAGAGTGTCCCAACTCCTCTCTGGGAGGAAGGCCTGCCCCTCGCTCCCCTGCCAGTCGTGCACCCACTCATGCTTGCTCATGGTGGCCAGAGTCCAGCACATACACATGCAGAGAAGCCCCAACTCCTGTGCCCTCTGGCTGCAGCTCCTGGAAGGCAAGGCTGAAGGTGTTTTGTTCCTCTTCCCTCCCAGTTCACCTGGGAGGTCCCTGCCTGGTACCCAGCACCTGCCGCCCAGGGTGGGAGAAGGACAGTCACTCAGCCTGCTGTCGACCTTCATGTGAGCCCCACCGCCTTGCCCCCACCATGGTGTTCTTCCCATTGTCTGGAAGAAGGCAGCCCATCCTAGATGGGCCAGGGAGCACCAAGGAAGAGTGTGGGGGCAGCAACAGCACAGAGGGACCCCAGGGGGACATGAGGACTCCTGTGAGAGGCGCTGCCTGGGCTGAAGGTCAAGGCCTTTTGTCAAGGGTGGAGACACAGACGCCTGCTTGGGAGAGTGGGTAGACATGACATGGGGAGTCAGGCAGGTTGGTAATTCCAGAAAACTTTCCCCCAGTTAGTTTTCTCATCTTGGAGGCAGAGCGTGTGCCTGTGGGGTGACGGGGTGACCCTTCCTCCTGCTGTTTCTCTCTCCATCTCTGTCTCCTCATACATCAGCCAAGCACTGGTGTCCTTGTCTGCCAGCTCTCCAAGGTCCCTCCCTGCCACTAGTCTGCCTTCACCAGCTCCTCTGCCTCAGCTCTGACTGCACTCGCTGATGGCCTCAGATGCCTCTGGGCTCACTGTGCCTGGGACCACAGGCTCCGCATACCCCCCTCATTGGCTCTTCACTTTTCTCTATCCAGTCAAGGCCAGAAGCTCTTTTCCTGGGAGATTGCCAGGCGACCTTGCGAGGCTGCAGCAGCTGGGAGGAAGGTGGGGGGCAGCTACCCGCGTCAGAGAGAGCCTGTCCTGACTCTCTCAGCCAGCCATGCCAGGGACACTGCCCCAGCCTGCCCCAAGAGACAAGTGCAGGCGAATGGAAGAGGGAGGAAGAAGGGAGTAAAGGGCATGGAGGGTGGCCTGACTTGCTCAGGAGGACTTGCACTTAGTCCAGAGCTGCCCTGGGACAAGTCCGGATGTAGGGCCTTGGTTGGATTTAGCAAGGAAAAGGGTCCTGCCTAGTGGAACTGAGAGAGAGGATGAAAGGTGGTAGGGAAGCCACCCATTCCTTTGGTGGCCCAAGATAGGCACTTGGGCAGGGTGATGTGACACTTCCTAAGAAATGAGAAGCCATCTCCCTATCAAGGTAGATTCAGGCTGTCGTCCTGAAAAGGTGCACAGTGAGGACACCCATTAGCATCCAGATACCAAGCCATGGCATGGGATAGAGCTGGCACCAAATTACAGGGAGGGGCACATCATCTGGCTTGGGGGTGTCCTGCCACAGGTTTGGTGGCTCAGCACCACTTCACAGATGAGGCTCAGAGAGTGGGACTCATGGGCCAGGAGAGCCTAGAAGAGTTTGGAAGAAGCCCATGTGCCCAGAAAAGGAAGAAGACTTGAAGGCCTGATCAGGCGGGAATTCTGCCTTTTGAAGGTGGCTGGAGGTTGAGGCTTTGGGTGATGTGGCATCCATCTTGTCTTGTTCTCTACCTTCTGCATGGGGTAAGTCGGGAGGTGCATGGGTCTGCAGTTAGAACAGTTTCTTCCCATGTCTTCTTGAATTCAAGTGCAAGCCCTGGCCATGAGAGACCTTGGTGTGTTGGACATGGAAAGGGTAGAGGCTGGGGCTGCAGGGCGTTGGCTGCCCACTTTGGAGAGGATGCTGGGGTCTGGGGCTTGGAGTCAGTCATGAGGCTGAGAGGCCAGGCAGACACCATGTGCATGGCTGATCCAAGTTCTAGGTCTCCTCTGTGTAGCCAGAACCATACTGGTGCCTGGCCACCTGGACCCCAGGCTCTGTGATGTCGTACCTGGGGTCAGCAGGGCTACTGTGCAGCCACAGCTGGGTGCTTAGGTTCTAGCTGGGTCCACCACCCTCTGAAAGTGTTGGAAGTGTGGCCTGGAGCCACTTGCCCAACCTCCCCCAGCTGAGTTTGCTCATAGTGAAGCAGGAGGATGGCATACTTACTGCAGGCGGGTTGCCCCGGTGTCAGAGCCTGTGTCTGCAAAGTGTGCTCCTTCTGTCCTACTGTGTCCTTGTGGTTTTGAGCTTCTAGGAGTGTGTCTCCTGCCATGTGCATGTCTGACCTATCTGAGAACTCAACCCATAATGCAGACAGGGACAGCTTTGCAGGATGGGGTGTGGAAGATGATCATATACAGAGGAGTAAAATGGTTTTGTATACATTCTTTAGATGTCTCTTTTCCTGTGCATTTTTATATAAATATAGTTTAAGGAAATGAACACATCCTACAGATATTGTTTTAAAAGCTGCCTTTCACCTAATAATATATAGAAACCAATATACATGAAAGTTTGTTAAATATAGCATATATCAATATCATTTGTAATGGCTGCCTACTATTTGCTTGAACGGTAGATCATATGTTTAAAGACAACTATTGGGAATTTGTATTATCACCAAATTTTCGCCATCATGTTCAACACTGAGATGACACCCTCTTGTATACTGAGTTCTACTTATGTGCTTGTCTCCTTAAGAGAGGTTGCTATGAAGGGAATGGCTGGATCAATGGCCTTGCCCTCTCTGAGGCTTTCAGTACACAGTGAGACTTGTCCTCCAAAATGATGCCCTGACTGATCCGCCGGCCAACCCTGTTTGAGAGCCTTCCAGGAAAGAGCCCTCTTGAGTGGTCCACACCCAATCCTGCAAAGCTGCCCCTGTCTGCAGTATGGGTTGAGTTCTGAGATGGGTCAGACTAAGGGAAGGGATGGTAGGTCTGAGAGGAGAACTGGGTCAGAAGACTGGTGGTGATATTGTGTAAGTCAGGAGCATGACCCCCGCCAACCTCTAGTCCAGTGGCATAAATGGGGGCAGGGGGCAGGGGGTGGCAGGAGGGGACTGACCTGGCAAGGTCAGCTCCCAGGGATGCTGAGGCGTATGGTCCACTTGGAGCACAGTGTTGACATTGAAGTGAGAAGAGTGACTGGGTCAGGGGAGTTTTCCCCCAGTCTTAGAGATGGTAGGGAGCCAGCAGAAGCTGAGTGAGAAGCGAGGGCTGATGTGGGCCAAGAAGAATCAGGGGGCAGTGAGTGCTGCCAGAAGAAAGCACAGATGGCAGCTGGTAGTGACTGTGGCCTGTGAACTGTAGGTGTGAGGGGAGTGGTAAAGTGGAGGGAGAAGCTAACTAACTGGGACACGGATTCAGACCTCAGGTGTGTGTCCATCTGGCTGGGACTCATCACCTAAAAGTCTCCGTGTCATAAAGAGCTGCCATCTTCACTCCCATGAGAAGATTTTTCTTCCTGACTCAAATTTATAGTCCCATCAAAAAAGACTTTTGACTTCTGAGACAAAACATCCATCCTGGTCTTTGCCTGATGAGGTAGGACAAGAAACTGTGAAGATGGAGTCTGGAGCAGGACCTACCAAGCTCCACTCCCTTGTCGTGGGCTCTTGTGAGTGCCCCTGCCACTTTGGCCTGGGAGTCCCTGGTGGCCCCTCTGCCTGTATCATTGGGCATGTGCCTGCACCTGCCCTGATTTGGGAAGTAAGTGGCTTGTTTGGTTCTGATTTGACAGAAAACTTCTAGGCAGCGTGACCAAGAGGCTTGTCAAGGGGAAACTGGTGAGTTTCCAACCAAGTAGTGGGAGGTCCTGAGCTGAGGCCCAGAAGAGGTAAGGGCCCACCCCCCGCAAGGCCTGTCAGTCAGTCACCAGCCTGAGACCAAGATCTCAGGCGGCTCAATGGGCTGCTCCAGGGGCTGCTGGGATGGGCCAGTGGGCATTGTGGTCCTAGGATCTCCTCTGGAGTGAGCTGTGACGTGGCAACCTTAGTGCAGGGCTGGGCATGCAGGGCTCCCACTCGCAGTGATGAGGTGCCGTTCCTGGCATGCAGCAGGCTCAGGCCTCCTTGGCTGCTCCGTCAGTACAGTTTATGGGAAATCCAGCCCTTGCTGACATGGCAAATTTGGTTTGCTCTTGGCGCCCTGCCCTGCCCTGCCCATTTTAATGTGCCCCTGACCTCCGTGAAAACATGTCCTGGACTTGCCAGCTAGCAGCATGGCCCAACTGCTCAGGCCCTGGCCCTACAGGGGCCCAGAAGATGGCGGGCCTCTAATAGGGAGACCCTTGTGCCTAGGACTGTGTGGGCAGAGCCAGGAGCCCTGCTTACTGTCATGACCACTCACCGAAGCCTCCTGCCCCTCTCCTGAGGCCCAAGGGACAGGCTGTGGTGGGTCAGTGCTTTGACTTAAGCCATCTTCTGTCAGTTCCATCCTGGAGAGCTGGCTTCCCTTCTCCAGCCCCTCCTGGACCTGGGAGGCCCTCACAGGCCACGGAAGGGCAGCACTTGCCTCAGGGGCAGAGAGGCAAAAATGAGGCTAGAAGACAAAGTTAGGAAGAGAAATCAGAGCACAGGACACCTCACCTGGTGCCCAAGGGCTTGCCCATTGGACACAGAGCCTACCCTTGAGCTACACAGGGCTGACACCGCCAGGCCATGCTGACTAAGGACAGGCTGAGAGTCACTATGATCACTGTGCTAGGTTGTGCTGGGCAGTTGCAAGAATATTGGTGTCTTCTGTTCTCACAGCAGTCCTGAAAGGTGGACTTTTTTTTTTTTTTTTTAATTTCCATTTTATAAATGAGGACAATGAGACAAGTCAGAGGGAGAGGTTAGATGACCCATTCAAGGTCTGTCAGATGGCCACTAAGGAGTGAGAGAGACAGCCCAACCCCAAAGAGACTGTCCCCCAGCCTCTATCCTTCCCCATTCCTCCTTCTGGATCCACTAGTGTTGACCACTGCTGCCAACACTCACCAGGCAGGAGTCTGGCCATCAGAGTTCTCTAAGAGAGTTGGTGGCCTGCCTGTCTCAGCCATCTCCCCAACAGACAGGCCATGCGTTCCCCAAGGTGAGTGGCCCTGGGCAGATGTAGGATGTGCTGCCCAGAGGGGCCTTTTGGCCAGACTTCACCAGCTCTGGCTTCCCCATGCCCAGAGGACAGTCTGGAAGGTCTCAGTGTGCCAAGGACCTTATGGTGATGAGCCATTATAAATACGATAAGTAACAAACCGTGTGCTTGCCTTTGCCCCCAGGAGCCCTGTTGAATCTACTGAGAAGAGACGTTCACAATGAACACCATGAGCATCTCAGCTCTTGGAGGAAGCAGCAAAGGTGAGGTCTGGGTGCCCCCTGGGCCTGGACTTGGACACAAAGTAGCAGAGTGAGAGCAGTGTATGGGGAGGGCTGCAAGCAGGCCTTGGGGCCCTGAGGTGGAGCGCCCCTGCTGAGGCTGCCTGGCCTTGCCACCGCCAGGGAAGCCTCTCCCAGCAGGCGAGGAGGAGCGCAATACTGTCCTCAAGCAGATGAAGGTTCGCACCACGCTTAAGGGGGACAAGAGCTGGATCACCAAACAGGATGAATCGGAGGGCCGCACCCTGTAAGTCTGGGAGGCTGGGAGGGCCAGCAGCGACAGGCTGGGTCTTGGATGGCACTCCATGGGTTACATTAAACCAGTCCCAGGGTGGGAAAGGCCCTGTGCCAGAGTGTGCAATGTGGACGCGGGCCGGGGAAGGAGAAGGTGCAATGGGAATGGTGGGCCAAGTTCCTGAGGTACATGTGGCAGTCCCCTTTTGTGTTCCCTCTTTGCTCAGTGAGCTGCCCTCCGGCTGGACTCATGCCACCTCGCTTGCATCAGCTGGGGAGGTCCCGAAGGCCAGGTGAGAGGTGCTGCCCAGATGGCAGGTGGGTGGGCCCACACTGCAGTCTTCGGGGGGCAGGGAGGCCTTTGACCTCCACTGGAGGGACGGATTTTCCACTTCCTGGGAAAAGGAGCACAGGGATGACTGGATGCAGGTCCCCTGGGGCCAGCTGCCTCTCCAGCTACACCTCCGTGACTTCAGCTGTGAACTGAGACCAAAATTGTCACTGAACACCCCCAAAGGGGTGCAGACAATGTCTCTGAGATCCTCTGGGGCCTTAAAGAGTCACACATGACTCTGTTGCATAGGTAATCAGAGTGCCAGGGCAGACTCCAAGTTCAAGATGACATGTTTTGACAGCTGGCTCTCCTCTCTATTTCAAGGACTTTTGCATAGAGGTGTCCAGGGTGGTTCTGAAGTGTCAGCACATCCTGCCCAGATCAGGGGGAACTACTCCTAAGAAGTAGGGGTTTAGCATTAGGGGGTAGGGAATTAGGTTGAGGTTGGCGGGGGGGTGGGGGCACTAAATTCAGTCTTGATCCTTGTTCCAAAGAGACAGCAGTTGGCAGTTGAGGACAGTGGCCACAGCTGGAAGGGTGGGGTCCAAGTTCAGTGCTAGCCCAACGGGCTGCCTCTGGTCACAGTGGCCTTGCCCAGAATCTCTCAATGACTCAGCACCTGTCACCTACCAGGTCCTGTACTGGGCACAGAGAACACAACCCTTTCCTCAGGGAACTGACATCCTAGTAGGGTAAAGGGGCCTGACCCAAGTAGAGAGATGAGCTTAAAAGATAGACTTGCCGATTGTGATAGCAGTTGGCAGTTGGCAAGGGCCTGAGCATAGTTCAAAGATAATCTGCTCATTGTGGGGTATGTTTACTTTGGGGGTGCAGTTCTCAGCTTGGGCTTTGGTTTGGAAGTATGTTTGGAAAACACATGGGATAAGGGACATTTTTTGCTCTGCTCCCAGCCCAAGTGAGTTGTGGGGATGGAGGGCAGTGCCCCTGCCACCTGCCCATGTGGGTCCCTTTAAAGGGGTGGTCTTAAGACCATCCCACGCTACTCCAGCCTAATCTTCCCTGCCCACATCCCTCACCGGACTCCTCTGAGTACTCCCTGCTCCCCAGGCAGGGAGTGAAGGCATTCCACCAGCTGGAGGAGGGAGACTGGAGCAGAATGGGAGGTAAAGGATAGCAGGCCTTCTCTGGCTCCTGCCTGGGCTCCACCCCTTGGGCCCTCATGAGTCTTCCTGGAGAGTACTGGGCAGAGTGGGGCATCAGATCAGGTTAGGGTTTCTACCTGACATGGCTTCAGCCCCCAGGCTCTGACCATAGAGCCTCCAGCCTGAGCTGGGTCAGCTCTGAGGGTACAGGTAGGGAGTGTTGTCATCCATCTCAGAAGAACACCTGCTCAGGGGAGCACTGGGGCCTGGCAGAACAGGGAGAAACCTGACTTTGGATGGAATACCTCTGTGTTCATGCCCAGCCATGGAACATACCTTCCTGGGCACCGCTGTGAGCCAGGGCCCAGAAGAATTAGCCTTTCCTGGGAAGCATGAGGGAGACAGGCAGACCAGAACAGGCACCCTGGCTAGGGATGCAGATATGGCTGGCTGCCTTGAGAAGCAACCAGGGCCTCTTGCTGCCCTTGTTCTGACCACACTGGGATACCCACCAGCCCACCCCCTTTACTGTCATCAGGCAGCCTGGGCCCACCTATGAGACTTCAGTTCACATCCTACCTTCTTTTCCCTCAGCAGGCCCCTGAGCACGAGGGCTCCCACAGGCTATATCATCCGGTAGGTGACTGCAGGAGCCCGCCCGCCTCCCCATGCCTACCCACATGGCCCTGGCTTCTCCCAGGGGGCTCACCAGGCTGCTTCTCCTGGACTCTCTTTCAGCGGAGTGTTCACCAAGCCTGTGGACAGCTCGTCCCAGCCTCACCAGCACTTCCCCAAGGCCAATGGAGCTCCAAAAAGGTGTGTCCACAGGGTGCTGGCCAGTTGTCCAGTGGGAGGTATGGGAGTCCACTGCCTGTCACTGAGTGGGTGGTAGGTGTCAGGTGTCAGGTCTCTTCCTGTGTAAGGAATGGCCCTGGACCACACAACCAGTGCCCTTGTCCTTGTGCCAGTCGTGGTACAGGGTCACCAGGACAGAGTCACAGGGAAGAGGCTGTGCAGAGCCCAGACTTGCTGATCAGCTATGCTGAGTTGTGTGCTTTGGGCCGCCATCTTCTCAACAGGCTGACAACAGGCTGAACCTGGTGTCAGAAAAGCAGGACCAAGGGGGCTGGGCCTGTCTATGGCAAGAGGGTGGCCCTGCTCAGGGTGGTGCACATGTCCTGGGTATCTGGCAGGGCTTAGAGCAAAGAAGAAAGGGCACCAGCACTTACTTGTCCACCTGCCATGTGCCTGCTGGGCCATGTAGGCAAATGTGGAAGCAAGAGGGGGCCTGCAGGCACACACCTGAAAACTCCTTGTCTCTCTAGCATGGCCAGTCTGGGGAAAGCAGCTCCCACTGGCCCTCCCCGCCCCTTCTCCTCTGGCTACAAGATGACCACGGAGGATTACAAGAAGCTGTGAGTAGGCAATCGCAGACCCAACTTGGTTCCCTTTTCCCAGGGCCCAAACATGGGGCCCGCTGAGGGCAGCTGCCTGCTTGCCTCTGAGCACAATGCAGACTGCTGTCCTGCCACTCTGACCTCCTTGCCAGTTGCCACTGGGGCCTGGACCCCACCAGAGGGTGGCAAGCCCCAGAAAGTTGGACATTGTACACCTTATACTTCTGATCTCAGGCAAAGCAGGGGCTGTAGGAAGCTTGCGGAAGGAGCTGGTGGGTCTAGAGAAAGTGTCTTGGGTCATGGCCCTGACTATTTCCTGGACTGGGCCGGGCTGGCCTAGCACCTGATGAGTCCAAGCATGCTGCTGGCCCTGGCAGCCTGTCAGCTATGGGCACTTTGTAACTAAATGTGGGTTGCTTCTTGTATGTCAATCTTTGGGGTCCCCCTTGGAGCTCCCAATGTGGCCCCACACAAGACCCCCTCCTGTGGACCCAGCAGGGCGGGGTCTGGACAGATGTGGATTGTGCCTGCATTCCCAGGGGCCCAACATCTTGCTTGTCCCCTGTCATCACCCATTGACATGGAGCAACTAGGGAATCTCTCTGCAGAAGGGAATGAGGCTTGAACTGGGTCTTGGGGGACAGTAAGAGTGGGAACAGGGAGGGATAGCAAGCCTAGCTTTCCAAGAGGAAGGAGTGGCTTGAACAGAGTCCAGGGGCAGCCAGGCTAACACATGTTGTTGTTCTTATAAGTTAGGAGGCCAAGCTGCAGAGGGCATGACAGAGAATGGTGTGAGGGTGGTCGAGGGAGGAGGGGCCATGACTGGCAGCATCTTCAATCCCGCACACCAGGGCCCCCTACAACATCAGGCGCAGCTCAGCATCAAGAGCTGCTGAAGAGGAGGAGGTGCGCTTCTCTTCTGATGAGCAGAAACGGAGGTAATGGTGCCTGATGGGTGTCCCACGGACAGGGCAGGGCCCAAGTCTCCACCGCCCGGGGAGACAGGGGTCGTGCATGACATATGGAGCATCTGTCTTGTCTGTTGGCGGAGGGTGGCCGCCAGCAACAGGGAGCATTCCTGGAGTCCCTGAACCACCCACTCAGTGCTGGGCCTGCCCGGGGGCCCCCTCTAAGGAACTTTCTATGAGGGCAGAACCGAGGTAACGAGCAATTTCTCTATCAGTTTGTTCAAAAGGGTTCTGAGCAAATTGGACCAAAGTAGGCAGTGCCTGGTGCCCAGGGACAAGCCACCTGCATATGGCTGGGGACAGGGCCAGGCTCTAGAGGGGCCCATGCCCTTTGTCCCAAAGTGAGGCCTGGGTGCTTGGGCACAGCTAGGCCTCAACCTCAGCCTGTTGCCCCCCAGTGCCAACATCTGCTGGCCTGTCCTTGACATTGGAAATGCACCGAAGGCCCCCATGCTGAAGGCCCAACAGACGGGCAATGCTAAGGGCAGAGTCAACAGTAGTAGAGGGAAGAGCTAAGAGCTCCAGGGCCAGGGTGCCGGGCATTGATTTCCCACTGTGCAGCCAGCTAAGTGTGGGCTCTCAGGCAGGTCATTAAAGCTTTCTTTTGCTTCCTGAGTAGCTGCCCTGCCTCATCCATTAGCTGCCCCCTCTCTGTGCCACCCCAGGTCCGAGGCTGCCAGCAGTGTGGTGAGGAAGACAGCTCCCCGGGAGCACTCCTATGTCCTGTCAGCGGCCAAGAAGAACGCTGGGTGAGCAGCTCAGCAGGGGACCCAGCAGGGCTACCCACCTGCTCCATACTCTGGGCCAGGTCCTTTCCCCTCAGGGTTCTGCTCTTCCTCTGCCTGTGACAGTGGGTTTACAGGGACCCCACGTGTACTTTCTGGAAACCTGAGAGGTCTGGCTGCTGCCATCAGGGCAGGTAGGGTGCTGGGGATGATGTCACGTGTCTGTGGCTTCTGTGAACATGTCACCTTTCTGTCTCCTTCAGCAGCCCTGCCCAGGAGACACTAGCCCCGTTCATTGCCAAGAGGTAAGTGTGGGCAAAGGGAGGGAAGCTCCTGCACTCATAGGGGTGGAGTGTGCAGAGAGTGGGTGCCGGGGGGATGCAGTTGCTGTCCCTGTGCAGAGGGAGTTGTGCAGAGTTGGTGGCTTCTGTTTTGAAGCCAAGGAAGCCCATGGTTGGCCATGGTGTCACAGAAGACCCTGGCAAGCAACGCTGCATAAGCAGGAGCCTGGTTCAGAGAACACGGCTGGTGACAAGAAACTTCCATTTGCCAGTGGCCAATAGGACCAGGTCCCTGACCCAAGATGGAGCTGTAGTGTTTCTTGGAAACACTGGGGTTTTGCACACTGGCCTCTGGGGTTTTGCAGCAAGAGTAGGTACCAGGGAAGCAAGCAGTTGTTCCTTTGCACTCCTTCCCATCCTACCATGGGTTGGCTGGACAATGCCTTGGCAGGAGGGGTAATTGAGAACCCCTGCCTGACCAGGCCCTTGGGAGTGACCATGACATTGGAGATGGGTCCTAAAGGCTGAACAAGAGCCAGTGGGCCACGATCAGGACATCAGTCCTGCTGCTGAGTGAGGGGACAGGGTATCTTCTGGGAGAGGAGAGTACTTGGGGAGGACAGGGGAAAAAATACTTCTGGAAAGCTGAATTTAGGGCTAGTCTGTTGGATAGAGAGGGAAGACATATATGACAAGCTGAGGACTGAAAAACAAGGGGAACTTGGCATGCCAAGTGTTCCAGGCAGAGGGCCCAGCTGTGCAGAGACTCAGAGGTGGGAAGACCAAAAATGCTGACCAGAATACAGCCAGCATGATCTTAGAGACAAGTTCCCACCAAGATTAGGGAGTACTTTGTCATGGCAGCCTCAGGAACCTCATAGAGCTGTCCCAGGCCTTTCTCCCAGCTTCTGGTGTCACTGGCAGTCCTTGCCTTGTAGACACATCACTCCTACCTCTGCCTCCACTGTCACAACACCTTCTTTTCTCTGTGTGTCTGTGTCCAAGTTTCCCTTTTACAAGGACACCAGTTGTTGCATTTAGGGCTCACTCTATCCCAGTATGACCTCACTGTAACTTGATGACAAATTGATTGCAAAGACTATTTCCAAATAAGATCACGTTGCCAGGCTCCAGGCAGACATGAATTTTGGCAGGACACTACTCAACCCCGTGTCCTGTCCTTATCCCAAACTGCAGTCACTCAGCCACCAACATGACTGAAAGAAAGCATGTCATTCAGGCCCCAAGTGCATCTGTTTCTCTCTTTCCCAAAGGGTGGTTGAGGATGGGTCTTCTGAGAAAAGCCAGGACCCACCTGCTCTGTCGAGATTCCTTGCTGGCTCAAGCAGGTAATCAATTGCTCACCTCTGCCCATGGCTGGTGACTGCCAGGTCACCTCCCTACAGGGCCTCAGGGTCAGTGTCCCCATGTGCCCAGTGACAGGATGGGACACTGAAATCAGTAAGGGCCTGTCTGGCTAGATGTCCTGAGGTTTAAAGGAACAAAACAGCCTGGTCTTCTGGGAGAGAGTGCTTCAGTCTTGTCTGTCTGGTGCTTATCTGTGTCAACTTAACCCTTGCACCACTGAGCACTGTAGTGGCCAACTGTGGGATGTGAGGTGGTCTGCAGCCAGGGTACTCGTCTAAGGCTTTCCTGTAAGTTGGTCAAGTTCACCCTGCCAACGCTGTCCTCCCCCTCCTTCTTTGCCAGTGCAGACAGGGGCAGAACCAAGGTGTCACGGGCCATTTGGGTGGAGCTCATGCTGAGCCCAGGTGGGTGCCAGGAATTGGGTCTGGCCCATGAGCCCATGAGATGGGAAGCTCTGGCATTGGGGTGACAGGGCAGGGACAGTCTGAGTGCGGGTGATCTCACTCCAGGCAGGGCTCTGATTTGCCCTGATTTCTGAGCCCTAGAGTGTTGGGCAGATAATGGTGCTCTCTTTTGTCTGCAGGCAAAAGGCAATCAATACCTCTTTGTACTCTGAGCTGAATCATGCTAAGTCCTGTGAGAACGCCACTGCCCCTGGGGCTGTTATGGGTCTTGTAATGCCACTGCATGTCCACACGCCCCTCCTTGACTCAAGCCCCTCAACCATTTGTATGTGACCTTGGTCCTTGGGGCCACCTCTTCTGTGCCAGGAGAGAGATATGATAACCTGCTACAGCCCAGACTGGTGGAGGAGAGAGAAAACTGCAGGAGTTCAAGGCCAGCCGCAGGTCACAGCCAGAGGAACAGGAAAATTTAAGAGCTCTTCACGAGGTAGCATTGATGGGACATGGTGACTAATGGAATACAGGGGCTTAGTATGCCAGCATTGCTGGAACAAAGGGTCACAAACTGGTTGACACAAATAGCCAAATGTATTGTCTCCCAGTTCTGGAGGCTGGAAGTTTGTAATCAAGATGTCAGTAGGGTTGATTTCTACTAAGACCTCTCTATTTGGTGTATAAATGGCTGTCTTCTCCCTGAATTTCTTCACAAGGTCTTCCTCAGTGTGTCTGTGTCCTGACCGCCTCTTTTTATGAGGACATTAGTCATATTAGACTAGGAGCCACCCTACTCCAGTGTGACTTCATCTTAATTATATCTGAAACATCCTTATTCCAAATAAGCTCACATTCTGAGGTACTGGGGATTAGGATGTAAATATATAAATTTTGGAGGGGACACAATTTACCAAAAACAAAGCACATTTCTGAAAAGTGAAAGAGACAATCTCTCAGTCGTGTCTGACTCTTGTGACCCCATGGACTATACAGTCCATGGAATTCTCCAGGCCAGAATACTGGAGTGGATAACCATTCTCTTCTCCAGGATCCCCAACCCAGGGATCTCCTTAATTTCTGTTTTGGAAAAAAAAAAAAAAAAAAGCAATTAACGTTGGTTTCACATGCTTTCTTAAAGCACAGAGAAGGAGAACTAGGTTGTGCTATCAATTGACAGGCATTTTAACATTTATTCCAGAAAGCTCCTTTGGATGTTTACTACCCACCATCTGGCTGTCACAGCAAAGCGGCTGGCTGTCTTGGGCGGGCCGCCATAACCAAGTCCCCCACCATAAGTATGCGGTATGGTCGGTCAGGAAGGCTCTTCCGTTAGTGTTTGCAAACCACAAGGTAGCTTCCCCATGAACTGCTGGCTGGTCCCAGGCAGCCTTCCTGTCTGATGCTACCCCCATGAGGCCCTGCAGTGACTCAGGGGGTCACCATCAGCCCCCCACGCCTGGCTCCTGCCTGCTACTTATCTAGAATTCCAGGCCTGGTTGTATCCCTGAAGGAGCCCAGACCACTGGGGAACAGGGATTGAACCAAAATAGCTGGTTTGTGGCCAACTAGGAGGGGAACCCCCGTCTTAGGCGCCAAACCCTACAGGGGAACAGAAAGAGTGCCACAGCAGGATGCACCATCCTGCTCTGGACCCCTGACCTGCCTGGGTGCCCCAAAGGCCCCTCAGTACCAAGTGTCCAAATCTGAGCTCCCATCTCCATCATCTCCTCCATCCTTTTCCCTCTCCACCTCAACAGCCCACCTGTGGCAGTGGCCCTGCCTCCATGCACCATGTGGCCTAGTTTCTTGGGTTCATCTCATTTCCCCATTCTTGATGTGAAAGATAACTCCTGCTCACCTTCCAAAGTGCACTTTCTCGGATACCCCCTCTCAGAGACACTAGCCTGTGTGAGAGCCCCAGGCCTGGCTGCTGCCCCCATCACAGCACTGCTCAAGCTTTCTTGCCTCTCTGCTTCACCTGATCAGATGAGGCTGGGCCCCAGCATGCTGCCTGGCAGAGGAACTAAGGAGCCGTCAGTAAGAGCACAGCTTCTGGTACAAGGCAAAACCCTTGCATTGCCCTCTATGGGCTGTGTAGCCTTGATTAAGTCTCTCTGTGCTTCAGGGTCCTCATATGTAAAATAGGGAGCAATAGGGAGCAGTGATACCTACCTCCAGAGGCTGTCCAAAAGACTAAATGGGATAATGCATGTGAAGTCCTTTGTGCAGTGCCTTGGTGCTGGTACGGTTGGGTGCTTCTTGAGCTGCGGAAAGAAAGTGAAAGAAAGTGAAGTCGCTCAGTCATGTCCGACTGTTTGCAACCCCATGGACTGTAGCCCGCCAGACTCCTCTTTCCATGGAATTCTCCAGGCAAGAGTACGGGAGTGGGTTGCCATTTCTGTCTCCAGGGGATCTTCCTGACCCAGGGATCGAACTGGCTCTCCTGCATTGCAGGCAGACGCTTTACTGTCTGAGCCACCAGGAAGTCCATCATCAAATGAAATGGCCAATATTGCCCTCTACTGGTGTCAGAGGCAAATGCCACCATGGGAGGCAGAGGAGGAGTTCCTCTGTCCTTCCTCCCTGACTTCTCCCCCTCTTTTAGCTGGATGAGTCCTTTGGCACAGGCCACTTGCATTCCCACCTGCAGCTTCAGCCTCACTGGATAAGAGCTTCTGGCCTCCAGCAGCTCTCAACCTGGCCGACCCCTTCAGATTGAACTAAAGCTGTGGGTGGTTGAGGGTCTGGAGAGGGGCGAGGCTGCTGGCTGCAGAGGAGGAGAGGCTGGAAGGCCCCCGTGTGAATTTGCTGGGGCTTCCGTGAAAGGGTTCCAGAAACTGGGTGGATTAAACAACAGAAATGCGTACTTTCAGAGTTCTAGAGGCCAGAAGTCCTAAATCAAGGAAGGTGTCAGCAGGGCAAGTTGCTCCTCTGAAGGCTCTGGAGTAGAGTCTGTTCCAGGCCTTTCTCTCAGCTTCAGTCCTTGGCACCTCTTAGCGTGTAGATGCATCACTCCGACATTTGCTTCTGCCATCACATGGCTGTTTTCCCTCTGTGTATTTGTCCCCTTTCTATAAGGCACCTGCTCTACTCCAATACAATCTCATTGTAAATATTTACCTCTGCAAAGACACTATTTCCAAATAAGGTCACATTCACAGATACCAGGGGCTTTAGCACATCTTTTAGGATGGACACAATGCAGGACCCGTGGGGGCTGAGCCTTTAAGTCAAAATTGCTCAGGAGGCAAGCGTTGAGGAAAAGGCGCCAGCTGGGACAGCGCTTGGTTCCTGTTTCCTGTCTGACAGAACTAGAAATGCCAGGGAGAAGGTATGCTTTACTTGCCTGTGACATCCCCAGGGACAGTGGAACGTGTCCCTGCTCCGTGGTACAAAGGAGCAACAGGCTGTCTTCATGGTCATCACGAATGGAGATGGACTGAGATCAGAGCTACCCATGTGCACCAGGTCCCCTCTGGGCTTTCGTGTGTAGAGAAGCCCTGTCCACCGCAGCCCTTCCATTTCCTCTCGTCATCTCAGTGTCCAGAAGGTACAGAGATTAGCAGCTCACTGACCTTCCCTCCAGGGGCTCCCTGTCTCCATCCTGCCCCACACGCACCCCTCCTCCTCCTGGGACCCCCGAGTGTCCTTTCTGACGTGCCTGATCATGTCAAGGCCCCACCTCTGCCTCAAGCACATCTTGTGGACTTTCTTTGCCACAGTCGATCTAGTCTCTGTCTTTAAGAGCCCTGCCGGCCTCTACCTCCTCACTCCTTCCTCTGTCTCCCTCCAGTGAGTTTGGGCTGAGCTACTCCTCCATGGAACTTTCCAGGTGCCTTTGGGGCTTGATTTGGGCATGGCCTTACAGGTGACTTGTGTCAGTGCCCATGCCACTTGGCCCTCATCCTGTGTCCTGCTGGGCCGGGGGCTTCACTAGGGCAGGCCTGGGACTCACCCCTACCTGTACTCCAGTGGCCAGGAACAACCAAAGGAAGGAGTGAGTGGCTGTAATGTGGACCTGATAGGTGTCCTGACTGGAGTGAAGAGGAACCCCACAAAGCCAGAACGTTCTAGATTCTCTCCAGCCCTAACCATCAGCACAGCCAGATCCTCTTGGGTGTCAGGCCCTGCAGTGGGGACACAAAATCCAGTGGAATTGGAGGGCTGTGTGCAGTCACTCTCAACCAGGCTCTGAGCAAGGGAACACTAAAAGGGACCTTCTGAGGGCTGAGAATGTCTGATCCTGCCTGGGCTCTAGCTCATGTGCACCTGCTCTCTGACCTTCAAGCCCTGAGTCTCCCCTTTCACTGGCTGTCACTCCAGATTTGGTGTGTAGGTTTCCTGAGCATCTTGCTCACCATGTGTTCCCATCAGCCCATGAACTCACAAACTGCCACTTTGGATGCTGCAGTGCAGCCACTGACAGGGCTCACCTCTGTACCCAGAAGGCCCCTCACTGTGTCTGAAGGAGGCTGGGATTAAGAATACGAGACTGCTAAGAGGTCCTTTGGTCCCCTTCCTCTGGGACGTGGAGGTCAGTGGCCCAAGCTCAGCTGCGGCACCAAGAAGACTCAAGTCCAAAGAGGAGACAAGAGAAACAAAGGGAGGGCCAAGGTCTGGGTGTCCCACTGCACTAGCCAGGACGCTCCTGAGAGAGGACACCCTGGGACCCCCAGCACAGATGGAGAAGGGGAGGCCTTTCTTACCAGCAACTCTCTACCTCTCTCTTTTGGCTGCAGTGCAAGAGGTGAGGAGACTGTCCGCCTGCAGATCACAACACCCGGGGCAGGACTCCACCTGGTGGCCCCACACCTGGAAGGAATAAGGTACACATGATTCTAGAGATGCGAGCAGCAGGGCCAGGCTGCAAGTGATGAGGTCTGCGGGCTGGTTGGTGGGAGAAATAAGCAACCTGGATTCTTTGCCCCATCCCATTTCCCTCCAGAACTCCTGGGAGCAAGCACTTGGTTCCATGGGAGAACAGACGCAGCCCTGGGGATGCCCTGTCTAGAGTCACTGACTGTCTGCCTGGTTGGGGGGAGGCAGACACAGACATATGTGAGGTCAGGCCAGAGATGCCGACCTAGCCATGTGCCAGGAGCCCCTGGAAGTGATGGCTCACCCTGCTGGGCCCTGAGGATGGGAGCAGCCAGCTGTACTGGGTAGGCATCTGGGCTTTGTGGAGCCCCGCTCCCCCCACCAGGCCACTAAGGCAGTTGTGTGTGACTGGGGCTGAGGTCACTGGATCAGCCTCAACAGTTCAGGAGTGGGGGCAGGTCAGGGAGGTGCACAACCAGCAGGGAGCACAGTGGACTCAGGCTTACTTGGAGATAGGGGGCAGACAGTCAGGTAACATGCAGGCAGGGCTGGGGGGTGGGGGGATGTGTCCAGCAAAGCTGAGGTGGGAGCAATTGGAAATCTGAGCAGGGAGGGGAGACCCGTGAAGGGAGGGAGACTTCTGCGCTTCTCTGTGGCACTTTGACTCCTGCTTATTTAGCTACTCACCTGCCTCCATGCCAGCACCTGGGAGGCTGCAATGAAGCAGACAGATTGGGACCCCATCTCATGAGGCCAAGGTCTGGGGAGGGAGGCCAGACTGGACACTCAGGCTAATCCTTGGGGCAGTGGGAGCTCCAAGCAAGGGCCTCTCACCCGCATGGTGGTGGGGGTGCTTAAGGAAGGCTTCCTGGAGGAACTGACATCCAAAATGACTCCTGATGGATCTGTGGGTCCCTTGACTCTCTTCTTTGGTCCCCCCTCTCTACACCCCAGGCCCAGTCAGGCACTGAGTCCTGTCCATTCTGTTTTAGAGATATTTCTGTCCCTACTCCCTTCCCTGGGGCCAGGCCTCCTCTATCACTCATCCCATCCCAGAATCTTCATATTTCTACCTGGGTGCCATTTCTAAAGGGCAGCAGTAGTCCTCTGCCAGGCCTGGGGGAAATCCCTGCAACACCCGCTTCCTTTTAGGCTCTGCAGCCTGAACTCTACCTTGCCTGATGGGGCCCATCCACCCCCTCGTGGCTCCCCTTATATACCCTCCTCCCTGGACCTTGCCTTCCAGCCTTCCCCAGCCCCACCTGGCTGTGCAGGTTGTAGGCTCTGCCGGGGATGCCCTTCCCATTTGCACTGTTCAGTCTCAGCCAGGATGTCTCCCATCTGCTGCACCTCCTTCACCTGTGTGTCTTTCTGTGAAGGGCTTTCCATGCTGAGCTCACACAGAGAGTCTTCTACACAGAGTCACGATTGTCCACACACAGATGGCTCTGCCCCAAGAACCCCAAGTTCCTGGAGAGCCCAGAGCCTGTCCCAGAACAGGACCGCAGTAGCATTTATTGCTGGAATAATTGAGAATTACCCAGTGTGACAATGTCTTTAATATGGCAACACTGGAAGCTGCTTCACTGGTTTCCTTAAGGTGACCAGTACCTGGGAAACAAGGGCAAAGTGACCCTGAGAGACACAGAAGGAAGCCAGGCTGTCTCTGAGGAAGGTCTGCACTGTGTGCCCCATAAGGCCTCTGGCATTTTGTCTGAAAGTGACAAAGCTATAACAGCCCATTGAGATCCCCTGGAGTGCCCCCTCCCACTTTCCAACAGAAAATCAAGTTGGAGAAAAGGAAGAAAGAGGGAAAACTCTTACTCGAATTCACTAAGCCCTGCCCTGCCCTAAACAGCCAAGCCCATGTCCCCATGTAGGATGTAGATGCAATCACTGTGTCCATTTTACAGATGAGAAAACTGAGACCCTGAATAGTTCAGTAACTTCCAAGTCCCATGGTCGAGAGCAGGCAGATCCACAATTCCCACCTAACCTGCCTGACTCCCACCCCACACTTATTGCTCCATAACTCACTACAGTAGTGGGGCTAGGGGTAGAGGGCAGTGTGGGATGCTATACTTAGTACTTTACAAATTACTATTTATGATGACCTTACCAGGAGGCCTTTCAGAGTTTGTGGTTGAGCGCTGGGAGAGAGGTCAGGGTCCAAGAGATTTCCATGTTCTATGCAGAGGGATGAGAGTGGAAATAATGGGGTTCAAGTTTGATGTTTACATGGGGTACAATGTCAAGAGGCTCGAGGAGAGAGGAGCCAGCAAACTGAGCACAGACCATATTGTGGAGGTGGTGGCTGCCTGATCATTCCTCTGGAGGCAGCCGGGGAGGGTGGTCAGTTCTGGCTATGTTGAGGGTGAGCTTCCTGAGGGCCAGTCCAGGAAGTAGTGGGTATATGGAGAAGTGGGAAAAGGCAGATGTCATTGGCTTCAGAATGACAGTTGACACCATGGGAGCAGAGGAGGTGACCAAGGTCAGTGGCAAAGCATGCAGATGGTGAGGAATGCCAGAAACACCAACATTTAATGGGCAGAAGAGGAGAAATAGGTGGAAGAGATAAGGAAGGTGTGGCAAGGCAAGTAGGAAGCAGTGACACAGAGTCATGATGGATGGATGGGGGAGAAAAGGTGGAAGTTACCCACTGGGTCAGTGGTCCTGAATGGTCACAATGACGGGAGTGTTTCTGTTGGGGTTGGCACCATAAGACTCCCTGATGACCTCAGAGAGAATACAGGAAGTTTGAATCAAGAGGGTAGGATCAATTTTACCCCATAGAAGATTATAGCCCAAAACTCTGAAGAAGCCAGACTGCTTGGGTTCAAATCTCAGCTCTTCTTCTTGTTACTTGTGGAACTTGGGGCAAGTCACTCCAAGTCCTCTGTGCCTCAGTTTGCTCATCTGGAAAGTGGGCATGGATAAGAACAGTGACCATGTTGTGGGGTTGATGTGAGTAATGCACGCAGAGTCATGAGAATGGGGTCTGACTGTCAATCAATATTAGTTGTTAGTAGATTTTTATAATTAGCCAATCCTGCAACATCAGGATTTAAGCTCTTTGGAGAAAGTTAGAATTTGGGGATGAGGTAGCTGCCCCCACTTAAGTGTGGGTGCTTAACTTCTGTTTCTTTCCACTATAGGTCTTCCTCAGGTTCCAAAGACAAAGAGGTCCCTCACCCCAGAGAGCCCAAAAGAAACTTGACTAATGAAGGAGCCTTCAGGAGCCCTGATGCAGACTCTGAAAGGTAATTCAGTGCAGGGACCAGAGGCCATGTGGCCCCCCCTCCAAGGTCAGTGGATGGAGTTGGGACCAGGGCTGTTCCATTTCTCACTGTGTCCCCAGTGTCTGGGGTGCAGGTCCACAATGAATATCTGGTGAAAGAATGAATGAAGAAATGCATAAGGCCTGGAGAAGGGTAGGCCTCCACCAAGATCCCTCAGGGAGCCACTTGGACAAAACTGTAGGCCAGGCCACCACAATCCCAGCCCTCAGTCCAACCTCATTGTGCCTTTACTCTATGGAAAGCAACCCTGTGGACAGCCATGGCAAGCAAGGCCACTGAGCTGGAGGTTTAGGGAAGTCAGTGATCAAAGGATGCGTGGGCCCTTGCAGAGCATCCCACAGGGACTTCCAGGGTGGCCTGTGGACAAAGGGAGATGTGGACGGGGTGCAGGGATGGGAGGCAGAATGATATCATGGAATGATGAGTCCAGAGGGGCTGGTTTTGCCCAGCATCATGTAACCATCCAACTCACCTCTCCCTGAAGCCCGACCAGGGAAGCCTGGGTGTAGTGGGCAGGGACTGAGAGTTGGGCATGTCCTCAGTGAGAAGCTTGTAGCTAGTAATGGAGAAGAGCCTACAGGCTTGTCCACCTGCCATTGTCTTCTTATTGTGGAACCTCAGCCCTGGGCTCTGTGGTTTATTAGTGGCCCCAACCGTTTTGCCCTTTGTTCTGGTGGTCATCCCCCTGCCCACCTCCCATTGTGCCCCCTTGCTCTGTTTCTTGGCTCCACTCTTGTTCCCAGCCCATCAGGTTTGGGATGAAAGCTAAAATAGTGCTGGTATCATCCTGGCTTCCGTTGAAACAGTACAGCATGGCAACTGAAGGCCTGGGCTTCTGGTCCTTGAGGACTGCTCTCAGGATGCCTGAAAGTGAAGGTCGCTCAGTCGTGTCTGACTCTTTGCAACCCCATGGACTATGTAGTCCATGGAATTCTGCAGGCCAGAATACTGGAGTGGGTATCCTTTCCCTTCTCCAGGGAATCTTCCCAACCCAGGGATTGAACCCAGGTCTACTGCATTGCAGGTAGATTCTTGACCAGCTGAGCCACAAGGGAAGCACATTAAATTAAATTACTTTATGTTAATTTAAGTAAAATTAAAGCCCATTTTTCCAGTGGTCATGCATGGATGTGAGAGTTGGACTATAAGGAAAGCTGACCACCAAAGAATTGATGCTTTTGAACTGTGGTGTTGGAGAAGACACTTGAGAGTCTCTTGAACTGTAAGGAGATCCAACCAGTCCATCCTAAAGGAGATCAGTCCTGGGTGTCCATGGGAAGTACTGATGTTGAAACTGAAAGTCCAATACTTTGTCCACCTGATGCGAAGAGCTGACTCATTGGAAAACACCCTGATGCTAGGCAAGATTGAGGGCAGGAGGAGAAGGGGATGACAGAGGATGAGATGGTTGCATGGCATCACCGATTCAATGGACATGGGTTTGGGTGGACTCCGGGAGTTGGTGATGGACAGGGAGGCCTGGCGTGCTGTGGTTCATGGGGTCACAATGAGTCGGACATGACTGAGCGACTGAACTGAACTGAACTGAATTAAATTACATCAAATCAAATTTACATTAAATCATTAAATTACATTAAATCAAATTTACATGAAATCAAAACCCATTAAATCAGCAAATGTTTATTTTCCCATCCAGATCAATTGCACAGTCAAGTGATGGCAACATGGGATCGGAAGCCATGGGCTCCCCAGATGAAGACTTGGTTGGAGCAGACGTCAGCTCTGGGAGAGGAGGGTGAGCTACCCTGGGGAAGCCAGTGGCCCCAAGTTGCTGATTCTTTCATGTTCCTGGTGACAGTCCAGGGTCAAGTGTCCACAGCTGCTTGGGTTGCTGGGGGCAGGGCACTGCTCATTTTCCATAGTCCTGCCCACTGCTTCCCCCATCTCCAGCATTCCCACCGCCACCACATCCTTTGTCCCTGGACTTTCCACTCTCGAGATTTACCTCTCCTTGAATCTTGCTTCTTCTCCTACTCTCTTCCACTGGCTCTCAAGTTCCTCCCAAGGAGGCACAAGGTAGACATGGGGAGCTAGGTTGATCTGTGGCAAGGAGAGAATGATGGGTGAATCACTGCCTTCTTGCTTCTTGGCTGAGCTCTAAGGGCAAGCTAGAAGGAAGTCCTTCATCTCTGCTTTTTCCCTTCCCTTCCAGAAGCCCCAAAGCCTCCTCCCTACCCCCACCTTTCTTCTCTGGCCAGCTCTACTCTCAGGTTCAGTGAATGGAAGAGCAGTGGCCAGAGAGAAAAAGTGGGAGATGAGTGTATCCACCTGGGCTCTGACTTCTTGGACTTGGATGGAGTCAGGGCCCATTTTCTCAGGTGATTTGTGGAGTGGCAAAGTCGCACCTGTCCCCAAGTGGTTTCAAACCAAGCATAACTCTTCCTGGGGAGAAAGGTCCAGGTGTGAAGATGTTGGCAGAGATAGTTCAGCTCCAAGCTGTACTACAGCCCTCATGGTTCAGAGAAGATGGCCAGAGAGGAATGGCGAAAGTGATGCCTGCAGAGAGCCTCTAAAGCATTTGCCAGCCAGCACCCCTGCCCCACAGCAGTCTGTCCAAGGAGGGACTCCTCTGCTTTCCCAGCTGGTCCCCTCAGTTGCCCCTACTTGTCCGAGCCCACCAGGAGCTGCTGCCCTCCCTATGGTTACTAGTTTGCAACTGATGCCTGAACCCTGACCCCCACTTCCAAATCAGGAGCACAAGCCCACCTGGGAAGAGGATGGCAGGCTGGTGCCTCTGGTGCCAGGAAAGCCCATGGGGCCAGGGCCTTGGTTCTCTGAGCTTCCCCTAGTGGGGAGGGCTGTGCAAGAGCCCCACACCTGCAGCCAGTGTCACAGTGCTGGCCAGCACGGTCCTGCAGGTTGACTCCATTCTCTGGTCTAACATTACTGGACTTGGTTCTTGATTACTTCATCTTCGGATATTTATCCAGATCATCCTTCTTGTGCATGCCCCGTGACAAATTGAAGTCTTTGATTTCTGTTTTCAGTTTCCTTAAAATGAAGCTGAAGCTCATATTAACTTGCAGAATTATTTGAAGAATCTTATAGATTTTTATGACTTTTAATGCAGTGTTTTACACTGTCTCTTTTATAGTTATTTTGACAATGACTGTTAAGAGACTTGCTTCTATGATCTTTCCAGAGAAAAAGTTGTTTGTCATGAACAAAAAAGCACTCTCCCTTTCCGTTCATTTTCCTGAGTTTACTTAATAAATTAATTCAGTGATTATGGTGGGTGATTGGGTGGAGTGTGCAGGCTAGTACAGGTGACCAGGTGCTCCATGAGCCCTAACTTTGCGGAGTGCTGTGATTCATGCAGAGACAGAGAACTCAGCCTACACCTGGGAAGGCTGCATAAGACAGCACCCACTGAATCTGTTATCAAATTGACGGGCACAGACATACTGCAAACGGTTGCAGCTTCTGCAGATAGCCACAGGGCCCAGTAATAATCATGGGAGCATTTTAGCACATGTTAGGGCCCAGACTGATGCTGAAGCTGAAGCTCCAGTATTTTGGTCACCTGATGTGAACAGCCAACTCATTAAAAAAGAGCCTGATGCTGGGAAAGATTGAGGGCAGAAGGAGAAACATTGAGTGCAGAAGGAGAAGAGGGCATCAGAAGATGAGATGGCTGGATGGCATCACCAATGCAATGGGCATGAAATTGGGCAAACTTCAGTAGATGGTGAGGGACAGGGTGATGCTGGAAAAGAGTGAAGGCAGGAGAAGGGGATGACAGAGGATGAGATGGTTGGATGGCATCACCTACTTGATGGACATGAGTTTGAGCAAGCTCCGGGAGTTGGTGATGGACAGGGAAGCCTGGTGTGCTGCAGTCCATGGGGTCACAGAGGGTCAGACACGACTGAGTGAGTGACCTGAACTGAACTGAGGGAGGCTTCGTGTGCTGCAGCTCATGGGGTCACAAAGAGTCAAACATGACTGGGCGACTTAGCATACATGTGCACACGCTGTTCTCAGAAAACATATGAGGCAGACACAGTTATCACCCAATTTCAGAAGCCACTCTCTTGGGGGAAGTAGACATAAAGACACAAAGTCCTGAACCAAGACCAGGCTTGGCCTCCTTCCACAGGCCGTGCTCACCTGCTGGCTTCACCCCTCTCCTGGATGATCAGGAGGTGCCCAGTGCCAACTCACAACCTCTCAAGCTTGCACCAGCAACCACCAGGTAAGGGTGGGCCAACTGCCCAATGATCAACCTCTTTGCCGCTGGCACCTTAGGTTCCCCCTCGCACTTCTCAGCTCTATGACATCTTCACATCAGGCAATCACCACAGGACAGGAAGCCTAGAAGGGGCCCTGACATAGCCCACCCACTGGGGGCAGTGGGAGAGGAGGTACAGGTGATAAGTCAGGTGACCCAGACAACTTAGCACATAGCCACAGGGACTCAAGCTGAGGTGGCAGAGAAGAACACATTGGAAGGTGGAGCTTAGAAAGAGACCCTGCTCTAGAGTACTCAAGGGGAAGAATCCCAGGGACAACCAGTAGAGGGCTCAGTCCCAAGGAGCTTTTGGAGGTGGCTGGGGAGGTGCAAAGGTGCAATGGGAAGAGGTTGTACATTCCCAGGCTGCACTCTTCTCTGCCCTATTTGATCTACCAGTCCACCAGTGGAGAGAAGCCATTTTGCTATGGATTTGTGGAACATTTAGTAAGTAAAGGTCTTTCTGGATTTCCACAGAGCCCCAGGAAATGTAAGTCATGCAAAGATGCTGGAACCCAAAACTAGCAGGACACTTCCCTAGGGATTCCAAGCTGGTCATGACCAGTGCTTAGTCTTGAACTGGAGTGTTAAGGCCACAGCCAAGGCTCACAGGATGCTCTAACTCACAGCAGCCTTTATTGGCACACGTAGGTCCCCCTTTCCCAGGAGAATGCAGCCAGGATAGGGAAGACCCGGGCCCCCAGTCTTCTTTGGTCTGAGGCTTCAGCAGGCCTGTGTGCTTCCTCCCTCAGCTCTGATGCTATTTCGGCCTCTGCTGTCCTGGCCAACAGGAAGAGCAACAGCCTGGCAGACCTGGAGGATATGGAGACAAATCCAAAGGGGTAAGGCATCAGCCAACAGTGCTTCTGTGGTGGAGAGACACAGCTCAGGTGTGCATTAGCCCTTGGCTGGGAAGGTGAGATCAGTGATGCCTACTAGCCAAAGGGATGTGGCGAGGGCTGAAGCTCCAGCTACAAACCTCTGGCCTGTGCCTCCGAGGCCACAGAGCCTCCCAGTACACCTTGTTGCATCTAGCCAGGAAGTCCTCCATTATCAGGAAGTCACCCACTCTTTTGGTCAGCACTCACTTGGATGGCACCTGCCCTGTCCTGGAGGTTGGGACATACAGACAAAACCCAGCCCATACTGGAATAGGGTAAGTGGGGCCAAACACAGCCTTGTGCAACAGGTGATTTTGAGCTGAATTTTGAAAGGTGAATAGGAATCCTCCAAGCAAAGGGAACAGTATATACATAAGACTCCAAACAACCTGGTATTTACTTGTCACTGCATGTAGCTGAGTGTGGAACAGGCTTGTCACTACAGTAGGCATGGGATGACTGGCCTTTAGTACCAGATATCATTAATAATCACAACAGCCACTTCACTTTGGGGAAACTCCTGTGTGCACAGACCTGTACTTAGTTTCTCATACAGTCCTCCCCACAATCGTGAGCTTTGCACCTAATTATAATGAAGAACAAAGGACTAGAAGTCACATCTCTGTGACTCCTGGGAAGAACAGTGCTCTGAAAGAAATAACCAGGTTGCTAAGATAAGAGAGTAATGGTGGCGAGGAGGGTACTACTTAGATGAGTGGAGTGGGGCAATGACTCAGGAGAGCTCCTCTAAGGAGGAGAAGGAACCAACAACTCTAGGAAGAGCAAGGAGAAAAGAACTGGAGATGGGGAAACATAAACTAAAAAACTCTGCTGTGGGAACACACTTAGCAGGTTCCAAAGCATCAAGTAGCTGGAGCCAACCTGGTGAGGGGGATCACAGATGGAACTGGGCCCTGATAAGCCATGAGAGGGAGACTGAATCTTATTTCAATTTTTAAGCCAGAGAGGGACGTTGTCTGATTTAGGTGTTTAAAAAGTGAGTGAATTCCTGCAATGTCACACCTCATTACAGCTACTTTTTTTTTTTTTACATTTGTCACCCCTATATAAACCACAATGCTGGGGGTTGGGTTGGCAACAGATCTCTAAGGTATGAGGCCCTATTATGTGACTTTTTTATGTTTTGAATTGCACTGAAAGTTAACAGAGTGAAAACAAAAACTGACACCTGTTACCAGATTTGAGGAGGGTTAAAGAGGACCCTCCTGTGGGCCTCGGTTCTTGGTAAGGAACCAAAGAAGAATCTGAGGTCTTACCCATGGCAAAAGAAAGTTTATTAAGGAAAAAACAGAAAGTACACCTCAACTGAGACATAGGCCAACCCAAGAGAGGCACTGGCAACAGAATGATGAAGTACAGGGCTTTTTCAAGACAGAGGGCTTTTACATATTCACCTAGGCCAGCATGGACTGACAGTTTTGATTGACAGTTGGAAGTTGCATAACAACAGGCTCTATCACACATTCTTTCCCATAATTCAGTCTGTTATAATCATGTATGTATGCATAGATAGATATATGTATGTATGTATAGATGTATGTATGTATGTATAGAATATTTATGAACTCTCAATGGACTCCTGGATGCCTAATGTTACTTGAGGATCCACCTGCACATCAAGGGCACATGTGCGGGAATTGAAAAAGCCCCTGTGGGCTTTGTATGGACTGTCTGCCTAAGGCACATGTGCTAGAGCTGGTAAAGTGTGGTTATTTTGTAGCATATTGGTGAGCTCTCCTGGGCCATAGTGGCACATGTCTGGGGTGGGGTTTAGACATCAGCTTGAATTATCCATTATCTTATGTAATATTCCTCAAACCTAGGGAAGGATCTTGCTTCTTGCTATGCAATTTGACAGTGGAGGAAACAGACGACTCCTGTGAAGAGCAGAGCTAACAGTAGAGCTCAGATAGGGCTAACTCTGGGCTTCCCTTGTGGCTCAGTGTAAAGAATCTGCCTGCAATGCAGGAGACCCAGGTTCAATTCTTGGGTCTGGAAGATACCCTGGAGGAGGGAATGGCAACCCATTCCAGTATTCTTGCCTGGAGAAATTCGTGGACAGAAGAGCCTGGCCGGCTATAGTCCATGGGGTCGCAAAGAGTCAGACATGACTGAGTGACTAACTCTAGAGCACAGGTTTGCAACTACTTTACTCTGCTTAAAAGTTTGCAAAATCAAAATTGATCAGTGTTTCACAAATCTAGCTGCACTTGATAACCACCTGGGAAGTTTTTGTTTTTTTAAGTATCCAGAAACCATGCAGAGATTTAGACTTTATTGTTCTAGGATAGTGGTTCTGAACATGGGGCATCTCCCCCACCTCCAACCCCCGAGTCACTTAGCGATGTTTGGAGACACTGTTGATTGCCACAAATGGGAAAGGGTGTTACTGGCAAGTAGTAGGTGGAGACCAGGGATGCTGCCCAATGGCCGACAGTGCGCAGGACAGCTCCCATCACAGTTATCCAGTCCAAAATTTCAATAATGGTGAGGTTGACAAACGCTGTCCTAAAGCTGAACTCTACGGAAAGTCAGAAGATACGGTCTGGAAAAAAAAAAAAAAAACGGCGCACACACTCCCCACCTTCGCTGCAGGTATCTGAGCAGTGGGCGCAGAACGTATACGCCTGCACATGCGCACACCTGCACACCTTTGGCTCTAGGCCAGCGCGAGGCCTTCCTGTGTGCGCCTGTGCGTGCGTGCCCCGCGGGGGGTAGGGGGGGAGGTGAGCGTATACGTCCAGCTCCTGTGCGCCTGCGCGCGCCGCCATGTCCTGCGGCCGTATGCTCGCGTCGCGGTGCATATCGGGAAATGCGACAGTCCACGCTTCGAAATGGCTACCCTGGGCGAGAGAAACCTTGGCGGCGGTTCTCGCAAACGCCGCCAGATGGCGCTCGAGGATCACAGTTCTGCCTGGCCGCCCGTCTTGGCGCTTTGGGCTCACTGCCCATCCCCCGATGGCCTGGAGGATCTGGGCGGTCCCGCCCGCATGGAGTTGACCCAGGCCCCCTGAACCCGATTGCACCATCACCACAGTGCAGGCGGAGGCAGGAGAGAGGAAGGGAGCTGGGTGGCCGCAAAGATCCAAAGGGGCTGTTTGGCGAGCTGCCCTGGAGGTCTCTGGACGCCAGACGCTGGTCTTCAGAGCTGGCCGCGGCCAGGACCCATGGACACGAGGGGAGGGCGGCTCGACCCTTCAACCCCGAGGGACCCTGGGTCGACCTGCCAGCTCAGGGTGCTGGGGCTCCGTGGGGAGAGGACGTCATTATCAAGAAGTCAAGGAGGGAGGTGAACAGGTTGGGTGGTCCAATCTGCACAGCAGTGCCTTTGTCCTAAAGTTGAAGAACTGCGCTAATCTGACTTTGGTTTTTGTTCATCACGGTATATGACAGGTGCAGGAAGAGGTGGTATAGTGTAGTGAGCATGTACTCCTGTGCCTGGGCTCTAATGTAAGCTCTGTCCCTTACTTGCTGTGTGGCTTTGGGTATCTTACTCATCTCTGTGCTTCAGTTGCCTTACCTGTAGAATAGTGGCAAAAATACATCATACCAGGCAGGGCTGTTGTGAGGGTTAAATGGTTTTGTGTGCAGGTCATTTCCTGGCACAAAGTACTACATACATGTTGGAGTCTCGTTTTATTAAAAGTTAAAGCTAAATAACCAGCCCCAGAGGAATACCTCTTTCCACCAGAACTATTTAAGGACATGGGGAATGCTGGCCTCTGCTCCTCTTTTCCAGGTTTATTGGCCTGATTTCATTTAATAAGACACAGAGTCGCTCACCCGTTCCCCAGTAAATTTTTGTCATTAGACTTTACATCTAAAGCATATGCTGTTTTCCTCTGTGTTGCAAGTCTGGGCTTTTCAGATTTATGTTCTCTCTGCATTAGGAACATGTGAACTTTAAGCACGTGTATTCACTGTGGACAACTGCTGTCAATCATTGGAAGAGTCTAATGGAGGTACCAAGAGTGGAAGGAGCTGTTGTTTTCTATGTAAAGAATATGACTGTGTCCACGGTTGGCAGTAGCTGGACTAGGCTTCCAGATTTTTGATCTAATTACAGCCAGAAGTATTATAATACCTTTACTATCTCTAAACACTTGACTTCTAGGCAATTTATTAGGGGCCAGGAGGACTTCTGGGTTGTTATATTGCTCAGCAAGACTTCTTGTGACTGTTTTACTAAAATTTATTTTTCATGGGTCAGGTGGGTTATACCTTCTATAATTGTAATGACTCTGCTCTGAGGCCTAGGGCAAAGCAGCTTTATTCATCTACTTGTCCCTTCATCTACTTGTCCCTGTGCCACAGTGGACATTCAAATTGCTCTTTGCTGAGAATCTTGGCTTTATTCACAAACTTGGTGAGGATAACTTCTATCATCATAATTCTACTGGAGCTATGGGTTGGTACAGGACTCTGATTAAGTAAAGTTAGCTCATGGGGTTCTCAAGGCAAGAATACTGAGAACTAAAGAGCCTCTTGATGAAAATGAAAGAGGAGAGTGAAAAAGCTGGCTTAAAACTCAACATTCAAAAAACTAAGATCATGGTATCTGGTCCCATCACTTCATGGCAAATAGATGGGGAAACAATGGAAACAGCGAGACACTGTTTTTTGGTCTCCAAAATCACTGCAGATGGTGACTGCAGCCATGAAATGAAAATATGCTTGCTCCTTGGAAGAAAAGCTAAGACCAACCTAGACAGCATATTAAAAAGCAGAGACATTACTTTGCTGACAAAGGTCCTTATAGTCAAAGCTATGGTTTTTCCAGTAGTCGTGTATGGATGTGAGTTGGACTATAAAGAAAGCTGAGTGCTGAAGAATTCATGCTTTTGAACTGTGGTGTTGGAGAAGACTCTTGAGAGTCCCTTGCACTGCAAGGAGATCAAACCAGTCAATCCTGAAGGAAATCAGTCCTGAATATTCACTGGAAGGACTGATGCTGAAGCTGAGGCTCCAATACTTTGGCCACCTGATGTGAAGAACTGACTCATTTGAAAAGACCCTGATGCTGGGAAAGATTGAAGGCAGGAAGAGAAGGGGATGGCAGAGGATGAAACGGTTGGATGGCATCATCAACTTGATGGACATGAGTTTGAGCAAGCTCTGGGAGTTGGTGATAGACAGGGAAGCCTGGTGTGCTGCAGTCCATGGGTCACAAAGAGTCAGACACAACTGAGAGACTGAACTAAACTCAACTGAAAGCTAGCTCAGGGCTTCTAGAGTCAGGAAACATGCTCTTTAGGCCTTTTTGGTTTGTCATTGACTCAAGCCTATAAGTCATAATGGGATGAGTGTGTCAGGGTATTCTGCTGGCTAAGGGAGTGGCACTATTGGAGAAGAGCATACTTTCCAAAAGTTATGAGTTCCGTTCCTCTTGTTATTCCAGCTTGAAGGCAGTGAGTCTGTCTACTATGCAGTTAACTTCCATGAATAAAGAGCCCCAAGGCTGGAGGTAGCTGGTGGTATGATCTTCTTGCCCTAATATAGCCTCCCAATATAGTCATCAGCAGTTGGAGGGAGGCTGCTGATTGGCAGGGTTGAGTTCAGGATGGACCAGGATCAAGGTGATGGTGAACTAGATAGTAATTTTCTGGAAGGCTAGGCTCATGTTCTCAATAACCTGACTCAGTCTTGGCCACTGGCCTAGTGGGCGTATGACATCTTTGGTGCCTGAGGCCATCAGGCACCAGCACCATCACACAGGATGTGGAGGAGGCACCAATGATGAGTACAAGGCCCTTGGAAGCATGCCAGGATGATGGTGATGGGAGGGAAGTGCAAGTATACGGTGATGTCAGGCCAGGAAGGATGGAAGATCTCCCAAAGAACTTGATACTGAGGACAGCTGGGAGGCCACTACCTCCTTGCTGGATTCAGAGGGTGGCAAAAGCATCTGGGCTCAGGCTTCATCTTATACAGGGACAGCCTTTGTCAGTTGGAGGGGAGCAGCGGTGCTGGGGTCCTCCTGAGGAGGACATGAGCACTCCCTGACGTGGGGGCCATGCCAGGCTCCTTCCCCACCCTCTCTGGGAGAGGAGCCTGCTGTGGTCATAGGAGGGGATATGGATGTGCAGTGGATGATCAAGGACTCATTCTTCCTCAGCACCTTGGTTGTTTTTGAGGAGAAGAATGTGGTTACCAAGGTGGGAGAGGCATGGCAGGGGAGGCCCCGAGTCCTGCAAGATGATCAAGGAGACCCAGCTGTACCCACCCAGCAGTGCACAGACCCCAGCACCTCAGAGCAGAGCAGCCCCGGAAATCCTGAGCAGCGCCTGGAAGTGGATAGCCCAGCCAACAGGTAAGAGCTACTCTGTGCCAGGCTCCTGCTAGCCTGCCTGAACTGGAGTTTTGTCATGGGCCATGACCAAGGTAGGACCCACTTTTGCCCCACATCCATGCCAGTGCCTGGCACATTGCACACCTAGATACTCAGGCTCCTGCCTGGTGAATGCAGTTAGAATGGTGAGTCCCAGGCATGGAGCAGTGTCAAGTGGCTTCCTTTGGCAGAAGGAACTGAGATGGAGCCTGTGATGGGAGCAGTCATCTGTTCCCAGAGGTAAGAAACTCTGGCTAATTTCTTATGTGTGGAGGAGGAAGGAGGTCTCCCAGAGTATAGGAGCACCACAGGTCAGGGTGAGGGTGGTCCCAGGTAAGATGAGGATGATATATGCGTGTAAAAAGGCTCTGTCAGAGAATTAGAAAGGATGAGGGTAAGGGGTGACTGTGAAAGAGTACATCAAGGTGGAGCAGAGAGAGAAGGTCACAGTGACAGGGAGAAAACAGGAGAGTGCAAGCATATTTAGAGAGGTGCCCTGATACTAGCAGTAAAGGTGGGGGCGGGATTATGATTGGTGATGTGTTGGTATGTGGTATGCATGAGTGACAGGGCAAGTGTAATTGTCACTAGAGATGACCTTGTGGTGTGGGTGTGAGGTGTTCAAGTCAAGGCTTTCCTGATGGCATCTGCCTGGCTGAACATTACATTCATGCCCTATAAAGCTTATGGATGTGCTGACAGATGGTTGAAACACTACAGGTTTGTATTGCTTGGAAACTTCATGGAGAGCAAATGAAAGCACTTATCACTTCTGCAGATCCAAGCAAGAGCGAAATGCTAGAAGGGAACACAGGAGTGTTTCACCAACCCAGGAAACAGGGAACAGTAGCTGTGGCTCCTATTGCAGAGACAGATAAAATAAAAAATTAAAGCTCAACATTGAAAATACTAAGATCACGGCATCCAATCCCATGACTTCATGGCAAATAGATCAGTAAAAAAGGAAAATAGTGGCAGACTTTATTTTCTTGAGCTCCGAAATCACTGTGGATAGTGACTGCAGCCATGAAATTAAAAGACACTTGCTCCTTGGAAGAAAAGCTACGATAAACATAGACAGTGTCTTAAAAAGCAGAGACATTGCTTTGCTGATAAAGGCCCATCTAGTCATGGTTATGATTTTTCCAGTAGTCATATATGGATGTAAGAGCTGGACCATAAAGAAGGCTGAGTGCTGAAGAAGCCTCTTGAGAGTCCTTTGGATAGGAAGGAGATCAAACCAGTCCATCCTAAAGGAAATCAGTCCTGAATATTCATTGGAAGGACTGATGCTGAATTGAGGCTCCAATACTTGGGTCACATGATGAGACGAACTGACTCATTGGAAAAGACCCCGATGCTGGGAAGGATTGAAGGCAGGAGGAGAAGGGGATGGGAGAGGATGAGATGGTTGGATGGCATCACTGACTCGATGAACATGAGTTTGAGCAAGCTCTGGGAGTTGGTGATAGACAGGGAAGCCTGGTGTGCTGCAATCCATGGGGTCACAGAGTCAGACAGTACTGAGCAACTGAACTGAACTGAATAATTTTATAGCTCTGTCATTCCTGATGCCTGAGTATAACAAAGACAGTGTAACTTGAGGTATAAAGGAAGACCTTGGATTTCTTGGATGACTTAACTGGTGAAATTTATTCCTCAGTTACTTGAAAGAATCAGAATTCCTCATGAGGGAGTACTTGTTCCAACAAAAGTTTAGCAGCAGTAGTTGCAATGGCCCTTTTAAAAGCGAAAGCTTCAAGCCAGTGAAGGAACAGACATGGTAGTAAGAACATATTTAAAATCATGAGATTTGGGAGATGAGTGAAATCAAATTGCCATTGAAGGAAAAGGTCTTGAACATGTGTATATTAAAAAAATTCTATACGTAAGTGATAAAAATTTCCAGTAGAAACCCACTGGCTTAGAATACCTGAATTTAAATTTTAAAAAGTAAAATTGCAACCAAATTAACATTGTAAAAATAATTGAAATTATGACTGATAACATTGTGCTGTTGTTTTCTAACATCAGGCAATTCAGGGCAGCACTGGGACTCCGAAAAATAAAAGCATATCATGGACAGTGAGGGCACTGATAAATCTCTAAGAATTTTATATGATTTCTGAAATATTTATGTAATTAACATTTTACCCATTAAATTTAGGAAATGCTCTGCATTATTATTATTGGATTGATGCTTCTCATGTAATTTATATAATATAAAATATATTGTATATTGTACAGTATAAAATACAAATATACAACTCACAAGACAGCTGTTTTTATTAAATTAACAATATTAGATTAGCTTTGTTTGCCAAGGATTTACCTAAATTCTTTGAATTTGAATTTTTTAAAAATTCATGTTTATAAAAAATTCTTATAAAAGAATACTTTTTCTTCTGTACATTCCAAGTACTAGAAAAATTTTATTGAGTTTTAGAAATATTTAATTTATATAAGTATTTATCCCTAAGTGAACTGGAATAAAGGATAAGTGATCTTGTAAGTTTACTTGGTAATTCTATTCAAAAGTAAAAAGATATTACACATATATAACATACACGTGTACATAAATGTTCAGATAGACATAAATGGAGATCTTATGGCTTTAATTCTAAAATTTCAACCATGTGTCAGGTATAAACACAAAGTAAAGACTCATTGGTTTGTATAAGAGCTGGTTCTCCTTTTTGCCACACTTTATATTTTTATCAGAATTCTGTTTCTGGCAGATGGGACAAGTTGAGGTCACCTGCTCAACACAAAGGCTAAAGCTTCCTGCTAATATTTGTACAGGAGGCTTTAAATTTTTTTGCCCTAATATATAATCTTATGGAGACTGTAGACTAAATTTTGGGTGAGGGACCAAGGAGAAACTAGTCAGTTGGGGTACCTTAAAAGTTATCTACCTGGACAAAATATCTAGAACATTTCCAATTAGGTTTTTCAGCATGTTGTTTTTATGCTTTGTGACCATGGAGAGCTCACTGCCAGTGAAGGCAGGACCTAGAAGGCAATATATTTGTCCTAGACACTTAGGGGAAGAGAAGTCCTTAATCATAGATAGTTTGGGATATTGGGAAGCAATAGTAGGTTCTGTGGAGAGTTGACAGGGAGATGGGAATGAAGAAGTGAGAAGAGCTAGTGCACCCAGCTCTTTCAAGAAGCTTGGCTGTTGCAGGGGGGAGAGAAGCCGTGGAGTCGGAGTGGGGTGGGGTATTTGAAGTTAAGAAAGACCTTTTTGTTTGCCTTAAACGGGCCGTCTAAGTTATTAGCCCATGCTTCTGCTTTTATCCCACTTCCATCCGCAGACTTAGTGATGGGAAGTGTAGTGGCAGCTACTTGGTCAGACTAGGGATGGGAAGGGCAGTCGGAGTTACATCCTGAGAGCAATTTGTGACCTGCAAGCAGACCCTCACCCCATAATTTTCATGTGTGGGGGGAAAATAAAAATGCTATTACTTCGTTAGAAATAACTGTGACGGCTTGGCAATAAAAAAGACAAGGAGATCCTAACTGCGATCAACAAACGGGCAACAATGGTACGTCTGTGCCTGAGCCTGTGCATGTGCCTCGGGCTCATGCTCAGTGGAGTTTGGCAGGTGTGCGCCTGCAACAGCCGCCATTTTCTGCAACTGAGAGCTCTGACCGCGATGTCCGTCGTGAAATACGACTATAAATAAATAAAATGGCTGTCCTAGGCGTGCTCAGCTTTGGCAGGGCTTATTCTGGGCTTTTCCCATGTTAGCCAGCAGATGGCAAGCAAGGATCACCAATGGGTTGAGCCTCACCTGTTGGGCATGCTCAGAAGCCTTTTGGTTTTCATGGCCCTTCCCCCCGCATTGCAGGGTCATCAGTCTGTTTGAGAATGTAGCGAGCCCCAATGATTCTCTTCCCACTCCTTTGCCCTCCTACCCCCGCCCCCCAGCCAGCCAAAACAGGACGTCCCTGTAGCTCAAACAGTAAAGAATCTGCCTGTGATGCAGGAGACCACAGTTCCATCCATGGGTCAGGAAGATCCTCTGGAGAAAGGAATGGCAATCCACTCCAGTATTCTTGTCTGGAGAATTCCATAGACAGAGAAGCCTGGTGGGCTACAGTTCATGGTGTCGCAAAGAGTCAGATATGACTGAGCTACTAACACACACAGCCAGCCAAAGCAGCTGAGGGGAGAAGCCTCTTGCCAGAGAGCTGGTGCCCTGCTGGATTTTTGTGTACAGGCATTCTGAGCACCTCAGCCTGGGGAGAAGACAGGATGGCTTGGGACTATTTAAGCAGGACAGGTGAACTGGGACTGGGGAAATTTGGAGAAAGGAGCGATGGTAACAGGACGAAGGGGACAGAAATGCCACTGTTTCCAGCCAAGAGAGGTCTTTGTCTTTTAAAACATCATTGAGGTCATCAGTAGTCATTTCCAGTAGTCATGTATGGATATGAGAGTTGGACTATACAGAAAGTTGAGCGCTGAAGAGTTGATGCTTTGAACTGTGGTGCTGGAGAAGACTCTTGAGAGTCCCTTGGACTGCAAGGAGATCAAACCAGTTCATCCTAAAGAAAATCAGCCCTGAATGTTCATTGGAAGGACTGATGCTGAAACTGAAACTCCAGTACTTTGGCCACCTGATGAGATAAACTGACTCATTGGAAAAGACCCTGATTCTGGGAAAGATTGAAGGCAGGAGGAGAAGGGGATGACAGAGGATGAGATGGTTGAATGGCATCACTGACTTCATGGACATGAGTTTGAGTAAGCTCCAGGAGTTGGTGATGGACAGGGAAGCTTGGTGTGCTGCAGTCTATGGGGTCACAAAGAGTCGGACACAAATGAGCGACTGAACTGACCTGAAGTCATCAGGTGTTCTTGGGGACTGTGTTTGCGATGGGAGGGGAGCAGTGGTGCTGGGATCCTCCTGAGGAGAACATGAATGCTCCCTGAGGTGGGGGCCATGCCAGGCTCTTATGTGCCCCCCAACCCCCCACCCCCAGGAGAGGAGCCTGCTATGGTCACAGGAGGGGATATGGGTGTGCAGTGGATGACCAAGGACTCATTCTTCCTCAGCACCTTGGTTGTTTTTGAGGAGAAGAATGTGGTTACCAAGGTGGGAGAGGCATGGCAGGGGAGGCCTGGAGTCCTGCAAGATGATCAAGGAGACCCAGCTGTACCCGCCCAGCAGTGCACAGACCCCAGCACCTCAGAGCAGAGCAGCCCCGGAAATCCTGAGCAGCGCCTGGAAGTGGACAGCCCAGCCAACAGGTAAGGGCTACTCTGTGCCGGGCTCCTGCTAGCCTGCCTGAACTGGAGTTTTGTCAGAGGACACACCCCAAAGCAAATCCTAACACTAGTCATGCCCGTTACCTTCTGCAGGTGTGATTGGCTAGGAGTCCTTGTGAAGCTGACCAGCAATGAGCATACCAGGGGTAGGTCTCTGTGGGCTTGAGTTTGAAGCCACAGCATCAAATCTGTTACACCAAGCCTGACAGCCGTTTAGAGCATGAAGACCTGAGTTGACAGAGGGGTACAGAGTGCCTTTGCCACTCATGGGGGTGGAAGATTTCTGAGGAAAGTGTGTTATAATGTGAATAAATTCTTCCACTGCCACAGCCACCAGGATGGCCTTGCATGGCAACATATCCATGTTCCTTAGCTCCCCAGAGATCTTTCCCCAGAGTGGCCACAAGTTTGGGAAATGATATACAAATGAACTTCCCTGGTAGCTCAGACGGTAAAAAGTCTGCTTGCAGTGTAGGCAACTTAGGTGCAATCCCTGGGTCGGGAAGATCCCCTGGAGAAGGGAATGGCAACCCACTCCAGTACTCTTGCCTGGGGTATTCCATGGACAGAAGAGCCTATATACTCCATGTGAGCCAGCTGTAGATAGCAAACAAAATGGCCAGTCCTCTATCCCCACCCTCATGAAACACACAGTGAACCAATGACCGACTACTACAGCAGTAACAACACAGTAATAGCCATTAGCATTTGCTTCGAGCTGAGAATGTGCAGGCATCCTTCTGATGCTTTATGTGTACTCACTTAATTCTCACACCAACCATATGGGAGAAGTGCTATTATTATCTGTTCTACAGATAAGAAACTGAGGCAGAAGTAGGTTGAATAGCTGGCCAGTAGTCGTCCAACCAGGCAGTGGCCTAATAGGGATTAAAACACAGTCAGCCCAGGGTCTGTGTTGCTAATCACCGTGTCATATCTGCAGCCTCTCCATTTTTGATAAACTGGCTCGTCTTATCCTTCAGGTCTCCTTGCTGCTGCAGCTCTTTTGTCACCTGAACTATTGTGTTGGGTGTGGATAAGTGGATGCCAGACACTTGCTAGCTGCTCAGTCAGAAATGGATGCTGTTTCCTTCCTCTTGTACTCAGTCTTCTTTCCACTGTCTGATTTTGTACTTTATCCCCCCACCTGTCTTTCCAGGTTCCCATGGGGCTTCCCCTCCCAGCTAGTCCACCTCCTCCAGTCTCCATGGTGCATTCCTGTGTCCTAGAGTGATATAGAACCAGCACAGGGTGACTGGGCACATTGAGGCAGGGAACCTCATCCAGCCTGGGGTGAGAAGGCAGGTACCCTGGAAGGGCTTCCCAGAGGAGAAGGTTGTGTTGTGTGCAAATGTACCAGAGAGGTCAGGTGCACATGACATAATCCCTAAAGATGGGGCTTGGGATCTGGGCAGGTGCTAGATCATGATTGTTCCCTACAATCCCCACTCTTAAACTAGTTGAAGTCCTGTGCACTGGATTCTCTGGCAAAGGGGTGGTATCCCAGAGGCTAGGGCAGGTGGATGAAGCCACAAACTCAGACATGATCTGAGTGGCACCATGTTGGAGAGAAGCCAGAATTAACCCAGGGTAGTATGTTCCCATAAAGCTGGGCTGAGAGTGTTAAGACAGGGAGTTGACATGAGATGATGGCACAAATGGGGAAGGCTCAGGGATGGAACCTAAAAGAATTCCCTGAACTGTAATAGGCAGGCAGCTGCAGCAGCTTTTGGTATGGGACTGCTGATCCAGGAACGGGCAGAATAAAAGCAAGTAATGGCCTGGCCAGAAAAACACCTTGTGAGCTGGCTAGGAGGTCCAATTCCAGGCCAAGGGTTGTGTGTTATACCAAGGGGTTGAGATTCAGTAAAACCATTATACCCATAAGTTTTCTTCCTCTTCTTATGGCAGGTGACTTCCAGAATAAGGTCCATCCACATCTCTTCCTTGGTGATGCCTAAATTAATTTGTCCCTCTCTTCCTCAGCTTTGTATTCTCCAGAGACTTCACTGGAGGAAGGGGGCAGGGAGCTCATTCCAGGAAGGGGCTGTTTGTCAAGTCTGTGCTAGCCCTATAGCTATGCTATAACCAAGTGAATCACAGGCCAAGGCCCTTGGCTGTAGGAGTAGTTATGGGCACATGCTTGAAGGCTGGGGTCTTGCCTCTGACTTACAAAATGAGTGCTTCTACCCATTGATTTCAGGAGCCTCAGAGAACAGAAGCTCAGTGATCTTCAAAGTTTGTTTAAAAAACCTTGGCATTCTTTTAAACTCCTTGACATGGCAGTTTTGGCATTAACCCCTGATAACCCTGTGTGACTCTGCAACACATCAGTTCTCATTGTTGATGTACTTGCCCCTCCCTTCACTTGTTTCAGGATGAGAAACCCCTCGAGCTGTATGGTCTCTGTTCCCAGCCCTGCCCCTCCTGAGCAGCATCCTATTCACATGCCAGCCTCCCCAAGTGAACTGGAGCCCAACTCAACCAGGTAAGAAGAGACCATCTGGGAGATGTTCTCTGGGCTATTCCCTGGAGCTAAAGGACTCAGCTTTTGTCTCATGCTACTTCCTTGACACTAGTTCTAGTGCCTACTGCAATTCCCAGCAGCCTGCTGGTCAAGGGGCCACAGAGTGTAGCCCAGGTTCCCCTAGTATAAACTCCTATGTGGAGGCCTGCATGGAGTCTCCCAGTGAGAAGCTGATGTGTCACTTTCTAGGGCTCTGCTATCCTTTTGACCTTGCTAGTGTTTCTTGGGGAACATGCTTGAAAAGGCCAAAGAAATACCTCTGAGGCCAGGGCCTATGTCATCTCTTTCTCTCGTGATATCTGTTGTGAGAAGAGGCACATACCTACTGCCTCACCTCTGCTCCTGGCCCCCATGCCATGTTAGAGTTCAGGAAGGGAGTCATAGCAAGGAGGCTGAGTGAGGTAGGGGTGTGTGTGTGTGTGTGTGTGTGTGTGTGTGTGTGTGTGTAGGAGAGATCAGAGGAGCCTCTACTGCCATCAAGCCAGCAGGCTGGAGTGCAGAGCATGGAAATGGGGCCAAATTTGGGGTCATTATGAGTCTATCATGAAATAGACCTTGTTTCCAATGATGCCAGTGGCTTGTCCAGGGTGAGGCAACTTCTTGACCTCCGGAACTCCATGGGTGAGAAGGGAGAGAAGGGGGAGATTAGATTGCAGGTAGAGATTTGAAAATCTAGGATTGAGGCTTATAGGCAACCTCAGTCCCAGACAAAAGGGAAACAAAATGTGGTGAGAGAGGAGGATAGAAAATCTACTGGACTGAAGTCTCAGGAGGGTAGTGTACCACCACTGGCTGTAGGGAGCCTCTTTCTAGCATTCTCAAATCTGCACACAGCCGGCTATACCCATGAGCTTTGATTTCAGCCCAAGTCCACTAAATGGGGGTTCTCCCTGCCCTGGATCCCTACTTTAGATCAGGCCCAGTCCCCTGAAATCTTCCAGTATACCTATTTCTGTTCTGTTATGCTTTTTCTACAGCAAAGGGATTCTCTTTGTGAAGGAGTATGTGAATGCTGGTGAGGTATCTTCCAGGAAGCCACTGTCTTCATTCTATGGCAGGTAAGAAGTCCCAGATCTTTCATATCATGGCCTTCTCCTGCCAGGCCCTGTGTTGTTCTCATTCCTGCATCCCCAGTACCTCACTAAGTACATGGCCCGAGTACCTTCATTTATCGTATAGGTGGATGATTTAATTGCCCATGGACATGATATATCTTTCCAGCTGTTCTACCTAACTTGATGTCTTGTGCTCCTCTTTTATCGTTACTTCATCCTATGCTCCACTTGCAGCCTCATCCATTTCTACCTATCTTTCTCAGTAGACTACAAGCTTTCTTTTTGTGAAATCCTGAGAGTATCACTCTTGATAGAGCTGTTGAGGCCCTTAAGAACCGTCTAGTTAATTCTATCCTTCCAGAACTCAGAGCTCCTCTCTTCAGATCCCATGCTCCTTCCAGCATGCCCGTTTGCTTCATTTGAACACACATTTGACTGTGTGTATTCACACAGATACATGCATAACTTTTCACTCATCTTCTCTTTGCTTGCTTCCTGATGTTGTATTGAAGTCTACCTCTGTGCCACCTGAGCTAAAAACTAACCCACACTGAGACAGTGTCCTCCTGGGAATTTTTGAAAATGACACATCCCCTCACTTCTGGGGTTAGGATTTTAGTAACAGAAAGGAACATCCTGGCTTTATTTCAGGATTCGGCCTCTGGAGATTCCAGGCCAGCTTTCACTGCTTCTATGGAATGATGAGCATGGGCATAGGGATCAAGTTCAAGTACACACACAACCCTCATTTGTTAGGTCATTTTGGGCAAGATGGTCAACTTTTATGAGTCACAGTTTCTTCATTTGTAACTCCTTAGAATGATTTTTCCCCAGTAGCTTTTTTGAAATATAATTCATATATCATAAAATTCACTCTTTAAAGTGTACAGCCCAGTCATTTTTGGTACATCCACAATGTTGTGAGATCATCAAAGCTATCCAATTACAGAAATTTTTATCACCCAAAAAGGGAACTGCAGACCCATTAGCAACTCTCCCCCTCCTCCCACCTGACACACACACCACCAGCCACAGCCCTTGGCCACCACTATTTTCTGTCTCTATAGACTTTTCAGGGAGGTTTCAATATGAGAAATACTGTTTACTGTTATAAACCTCCAGCACCCTCAAGAGAGCTATCTTTGCCTCTGTGAACACTGTCCATCTGGTATTTCTTCTTCCAGTCTCACCAGTACTTTGTTTAATTGGACACTTAGAATTGTGTAGTTCAATGTATTTCCCCCCTTTGCTTTACATTCCAGGAGGTTTAGAAATAAGCTTAGTGCTCAAAAGAAATCAAAACCTGGGATGAAATTCTAGTTCACTCCTTTTACTGCAAGCTTGACCTTAGCCAGGTCACTTACCTCAGGAGGTCATCGCACAGCTCCTATGAGAATGGAAGCTTCACCAAAGCATGTCCTAGAGCTTGTAGCTAGTTTTCCTTCCTTGGAAATAGTTTTTAATCATTAGTTTTTATGTAAGAAGTCATATTATTGAAAAATAAAGACATAAAAAGAAAAAAAAAAAAGCCACCCTGAATCACACTCTGTAACTCAAGCACAGGTATTATATTGGAATGTTTCCTTCCTTTTTTGTTCCTATTCTTAGTATCTGATTTCTGCTGTAAGTGGGCTTCTGGTGACTGTCACATTATAACCCAGGTATATATGTGAGGAGAAAAGCCATGGTCCTTTCCCCCTGGTCAGTGAAAGTGACAGTTCTGGTATGCACAGCCTCCAGAATCCTAGCCACACACTTGTCATCTTCCTCATCATGGCAGGTCTTCTTTGTCCCCAAGGCAAGGGATCTTCTCTGCAAGAATTATGCCTTGGTGGCACCAAGTTTAAAGCTTCCCCTACCATTTAGCATAACAGACGATGGCAAGTCAGGCAGTCACGTCTCAGCTTGTGGCCACAGGGTTAATCAGAAAAGCATTCTCCACTAATGACTGCAGTAGTGATCTGCCTCCCATTTTTTGCCCTCCTCTCTCCCATAACACTCCCTGCAGCATTGGCAGCAATGAGGACTCATGCAACATGGAGGAGAAACTCCCATATGATGGTACTCCATACTCTGAGAGGTAAGTCTGCTGTGTTACCAGGGAGCACACAGGTCTACAGATGAGAAGCAGCTGAGGGAGATGTAGCCATTAAGTCCATTTGCTTTTGTCTACTGCTTTGCTACTTCTGATCCATTTCCAGATATGATGTGTCATACCACACAGCACAGGGCATGCGTCCCTCATCTAGGTGTCACACTTGTGGCAACCAAAGCCTTTGAATCCAGCTAAGACCAGAAGGCAAACACAGTGAATCAGTGACAGAGCTAGGACGAACCCCAGGGCCCTGACTGCTCTGCCTTCTAACTGTGAGCTGGAACTGGTGGTGGTAAAATACGAGCGAGGAACAGAGCTGTGATGAGGGCAGGAGTCTTTAGCAACAGTGTCAAGAAACTGAGCCCTGGGCCAGCAGCAGGACAGGCAGGGACGTTCAGCAAGTTCTGTCTGAGGGGGAAAAGCAGGGGTGACTCCAGGAACAAAGGCAGAAATCCTGGAACTGGGGAGATACTCAATCTACAAGTCGGTATCTAGGACTCCAGTATTAGGTCCCAGCAGGCTCCACAGCCACACTGACATCATGATAGTCCTTGGGTCCTTGCTGTCCCTGTGATATTCCAGGCAGGACCCAGTGTCCCAGGCATGAACAGAAGGGTCGTCAAGACAGGGAGCCGGGTAGGGCATACAAGGACATGTCTCCTGTAGGAGAAGACATGGGTCTTCCCGTTCTAGAGGGGAACAGCCCACCATGCAGATATGTTTGGTAGGGGGACAGGGAGAAGCAAGCTGCCTGGAATAAGAATCACATTGCAGTGTCCACGTGTATGATAGAGAGTAGGGTGAAGATATGTGACTGGTTTCTGGAAACAGTGTGAGGGTCTACAATGGGCTGAGGTCCAGTGTGGCCCAAGGCTAGACATGGCCAGCTGCACACCACAGGTAAAGATGTCAGGCTGCCTGCATCAAAGAACAGAGTCTGGCTGCATCACATCAGTAGTTTGCATACCAGCCTGACTGTGGATTCTTCTTTTTCATTTTCCAGAACAAGTGGCGGGATCTGTACTTACTGCAACCGGGAGATCCGAGACTGTCCAAAGATCACCTTAGAACACCTTGGCATCTGCTGCCATGACTATTGCTTTAAGGTAAGGAAGAGGGGTGGTGTTGCCGAGAACATCATCCAGAGCTGGGGATTCCTTTTGGGTTCAGAGAGTATGGAGAAGGCTTGATTCTGAATGCTCATGCTCCATCTCGGGGGCTTTGCAGAAGTGGGAGCTGAGTGAGCTCTCAAGTCTAAAGGATTTAATGAATGTTGGCAATTCTATGTGCTGAATACTGTGAGGGAAACAAAATCAGTCTTATGGGGAAAGACTATTCCCAACAGAGGACCAGCAAGTGCAAAGGCCTTGGGGGCAGGAGCATGGAGTATTTTAGCTCACATGGCCTGAACAGCATGAGTAAGAGATTAGTGGTAGGAGATAAAGTCACAAGGATGCCGAAGAACTGGATCATGTAGGTGTTGGAGGACACAGAGAGACTTTAGATTTCATTCTAAATGAAGCTGGAACCTACTAGAGGGTTTGGGTGGTAGAAACACAATGTCTGACTGAAGCTAGAGAAAACAAAACAGTCACTTGATTAGGGAGTTGGCATGGCAGATGTCAAGATGGTGGCTGGATTGGGGATACTGTTTGAAAATAGAGCTGGCAGTTTGTGGGGTGTGAAAAAATGAGAGGAGTCAAAGGATACTCCAAAGTTTGGGGCCGAGCTGTTACCTGAAAGGATAGTGCTGGCTTTTACTGAGAAGGGAAATACTGGAGGGGAGCAGGTTTGAGCAAAGGGGAGGTGTAGATGAGTGAAATTTCAGGGAGAGCTATATAGGGAGCACCTGTGGTCATATGGATATGTGTGTTTGTGTTCCAGGGAAAGGCCAGGGCTGATGAAATCATCTAGGGTGTGTGTAGGTGGGGATGGGGGCTGACACTGAGCCCTTGTGTCTTTCTAGCGTTTAGAGGTTGGGAAGAGGAGGGGGTCTACAGAGGAGGATGAGAAGTCACACAGAATATAATGCCCCAAGTGACACAGTTTCTACAGAAAGTCCAGTGGTCACAGTGTCAGTGGCGCTGAAAGATTGAATGGGATGAAGCCTGAGGACTGCCCTTGAATTTTGCAGCATGGTGATCGTTGATGACCTCAGTTGAAACAGTTTTGGTGGAGTGATGGGGATAGAAGCCTGACTGGAGTGGGTTCATGTGGGAATGGACAGAGTCACTCTGAAACACTCTCCTGATGGGTTGGCTTTATAAGAGAGCAGTGCAAGTGGACAGTGGGGCAGAGGTGCCAGGCACGGGTTTATGCTGATGGGAGTGGTAAGAGTCACAAGCAGACACTGATGATGCAGGAGACATGGATGCTGATGGTGATCCTGATGTACATCTGGAGGAGAGAAAGATGGGCACCAGTTAACACATGGCAGGGACAGAAAAGGCTGAATCTGTGGGTCATTATTATGGAGAGGTTCCCAGGTTGGTGGGTGGAAGAATGAGGAACTTCTTCACTAGTTGCCTCTGTTTTTCTCAGTGAATGATGAAAGGATCACCTTTGAGGGGTGGGGAGGAGTGCTGGACACTTGAGAAGAAAGGGGAGGATTTGAAAATTGTCTCAGAGACAAGGAGGGTGGATGGGCTCTGCAGAGCCTGCTTGAGGGGAGGACTTGTGCAATCCTTTGGAGACCAGTTAGCATGTAGTGTGTTGTTCCCTAGCCACAATCAGTCACAGAGGTGAAACAGGGACACTAGCATTTACTGGGGCAGAGGCTATGCCAGGTGAGTTGGCATGGTTTAGTCTGTGCTCAAGGGAACAATAACAGTAAGCCAATGGCAGAGACTATCTGAGTGAGTTGGAGGACATGGAAGTCAAGGAGATGGGTGAATGACTTATTGGTTGTGATGAATTCTAGAGCAGCAGTTCTCACACTGGAGCATGTGACTCATACTTCACTATCCCCTGAAGGGCTTCTTAAGACAGAGTGCTGGGCCCCAGCAAGGTTTCTAACTCAGTACATCTGGGTGGGACCTGAGAATTGGTTTGTCTAAGAAGTCCAGACAATACTGAGGCTGCTGGTCCACAGAGAGTCTGGCCAGAGCAGCGGCTGAGGTAGAAAGGGGCCCAGAACATTGGAGGAAAGGAACAAAATGCTAGGTGTTGGAAGCCCTTCTGTCTGCGCAGATGCAGAGTTAACTCAAGAGTAGAGGTGCAGACAGAGACTGTGACATGTGGTTTGGCAAAGACCAGTCTGTTTTCATGATTCCTGGACTTAAGTGAAAGGTTATTAGAAATAGTTATCAACAATTAAATACCAATAAATTGGATAACTGGGAAGAAATGGATGCGTTCCTAGAAACATACTAAGATGGAACCAAGAAGAAATTGAAAGCTTGGAGAGACCAATAATAAATTGATTAAATCAGTAACCAAGCACCTCTCAAGAAAGAAAAACTCAGGGCCAGGTCTTCACAGGCAATTCTAACAAATATTTAAAGAAAAAATAATACCAATCCTTTAAAACTCTTCCAAAAATAGAAGAAAGAACACTTCCAAACTCATTTTATGAATCCAGCATTATCCTACCACCAAGTCAAGCATAATATTAGAAATAGGGCTATGCTATGATCCAGCAATCCCACGTCTATGTATATACACAAAGGAATTGAAATCAGGATCTCAAAGCAGTCTCTGAACTGTCTGTTCACTGCAGCATTTTCAACAATAGTCAAAACATGGAAGCAATCTAAATATGCAGTGACTGATGGATAAGAAAATGTGGTATATACATTAAGATGGGATATGATCCAGCCTTTACAGACAGAAGGAAGTCCTGTCATTTGCAGCAACATGGATGAAACTGTAGGACATTGTGCTAAGCAAAGTAAGCCAGACAGAGAAGGGCAAACACTTCTTAGTACCACTTATACGAGGAATCTAAAATAGCAAAATCCTTAGAAGAGAGTAGAACAGTGGTTGCTAGGAGCTTGGGGAGGAGGTGAAACAGGGAGGTGATGGTCAAAGGATAGACTGTCAGGTTCGCAAGATGGGTTAGTTCTAGAGATCTACACGGCACAGTGTCTGTAGTTAATAATACCATGTTATATAATTAGAACTTGACTAACAGAGGGAAAGAATGTTAAATAAAAAATCCCAGAGTATTTTTTCAACTTTTATTTATATACCTTAGTCACAGAGCACCCCTGTTAAACACAGCAGAATTACTTAAGCAACTCTTGGCACATTTGGTGCCACAGAGCCCAGTGTTAGAGGAAAGGTACAGTTGGAGTGGGTGGGCATCCAGGGAAGGCTTTGTGAGGGAGGTGGGTCTGGAGTCAGAGATGAAGACGTGTCCAGGGGTATTTTCCAGGTGGCTGAACAGGTATCCATCATGTGTGCAGAGGGAATACGAATGAAGAGGCCAGCAGGAGGCTGAAAGGCATGGGAGGAGGAGGCCCACAGTAGCAGGAATTTTAAACTTGCCTGACTGGGTCGCACACAGGGCAGGGAAACTTAGAATTGTGGCAAAACAGTGAGACCTGGTATTCTTGGAAAATTCTTAGAATGTGGGCAGGGTGCCTGAGACCCACTCCTGGGGACCATGAGCACAGAGGTGGAAAGGATATCACTTTCACAAGATCACAGAGCTGCTCAGAACTGAGGGTCAAAATCCTGGCTCCAAAATCAGAGTGAATGTTGTCCTAGCTGTACTCTATGGCCTCCCAGGAAATGCCATTCCACTGCTCAGGTTCATCTGTATAAATTCATCTGTCACTGTCCTTTATCAGAGGTTTATCTTACCTCTGTTAGATTGGCATAACATTTTAAAACACTAGTTTGTATTGCTACGTTTAGGAATAAAGAGAGGACACTTAATGTCCACAGCATCATAACAGCCTTTTAGACTCCTTGTTCTCCACAGCGTGAGGCACGTTGCAAGCCAGGGTTGTTGATTTTTTTTTTTTTTTCTGTTTGCAGAGGTTATTCTCTAAATGCATCACCACCACTAGTTGGCTAAGTTGAGGTTCAAGCTCTGGCCTACAGTAACTAAAATGACAGAGGGCTCATTAATTTACAGTGAAAAAGTGGCCAGGAGACAGGAACTGAAAAGTAGAAGAAGAAAGACGTCAGAGAGGTGCTAGGTGAGAATAAGCAGAGGGACTTAGGGATCCTAGCAGCTGATCTCCACTACATTCAGCTGGAAGCAGAAGGCTTGTCCAGGGTGTGCCTGGAGATAGCTGGAGCCCCAGACATATGGGGTCATTTTTGGTCTCCTCTTATTTGAGACTGTCTGCAGGCCCCTCTGCTCTAACCTCTCAGAACAGGAGGGGCTGCAGCAGATGGATAGCCATTTCATCCTTTAGAAGTTGGCTGGAGAGGCAGGCCAGAGGGGCTGGACTGCTGAAATCACCTTCCCTCTCACTGCGCCTTCATATCACCTTCCTTTCACTTTCAACATCACAATTGAAGCTCTCCAATAGATGAGGAAAGAGAGCCTCAGTAACTCACCCAAGCTCAGCCAGCTAAGGAGCAGTCGATTTAGGGTTCAAACTCAGGCCCAATTCTGAAACCTGGGCTCCTAACGACCATGTGATCATTCTGCCTGTTAGTTTTTGTTTTTGTTTTACTGTTTTACTGTTGCTTTTGTTTTTGTTTGGGATTTGTCTCCGTTTATGCCATTTTTAAATTGTCTGCTTCAAAGTCCAGGATGTGACATCAGCTTGGTGCCTTCCCACTCCACTTAGTTAGATTGTTGCACTTGTATGTTGACCTCTAGCTTGTTTTCTCTTTCAGTGTGGGATTTGCAGTAAACCAATGGGTGAGCTTCTGGATCAGATCTTCATTCACCGTGATACCATCCACTGTGAGAAATGCTATGAGAAGCTGTTCTAGGTGGGTGTTGCCAAGCAGCAGGAAATTTACTAGGGGGAAGAAATGTGCCCTAGTGTCTCCCTGAGTCTTGACCTGAGGTACTGCTATTTCTCCTAGCCTTTATGTTCAGGGTGCCTGAGTCCTTGTGTCCCTATGCCCTGTGACACTTTGAAGTCTTAGGTGGTACAGATTAAGACCTTTCCCATGGACATTTCCAAGCTGCAGAAGCCACTGTCTCTTCCTCTCAAGGAGCACCTTCCATGCAGCACCTCACCTAAGCCCCCTAGCTTCCCTGCTAGGTTATTGGCCCATCTAGGGACAAGGAAGTAAAGACCTAAAGGAAAAGGACATGGAGAAGCACTTAGCTTGTAGATGGTACAACCAGGACCTCAACCCAGGACTTCAGATTCAGCTTCTCTGATACAGTCCCCTGGGCTGCCTCCACCATTGCTCAGATAGCATCAGATCAGGACTCAACAGCCAAGATATTCAATAAAACAGGATATTTAGCTGGGGACCAGCAGCAGGTAAAGGCCAGGATAAGTGAGCATGTGTGGGAAGTGATGGTGCTGTCCTGGTGCTTGGGAATCTTCCGGTCCACATTGTCAACTCTGCTTGAACACAGGTTTGCCTGCTAAAAACCAGTGGAATTGACCCCAATGTCTGAGCTTCATGGGGACTGGTGATCCTGGCAGCCCCTCCTCCTTAGCACCTATTCAACTAGAAGCACAGGACAGAGTATCTCTCTTGAAGGCAATGGGAATGGGTAGCAACCAGGCCCTCCACCACCTATGAGCCTGTTCTGCCTTTTCTCCAGAAGACACATTGATCTGGACTATTACTTCCCATGCCTGGAGCAGTCACCCTCCCCAAGATCCTCTGACTGCTCATTGGATTGGGTGTGTGTTTCCAATATCATGGATACTTCTATTTTCTTTTACTTCCTGCAGGCTGAGAAGAAAGTGATGACTCCTGGACAAGTTTGACTATCCCCAGTTGCCCCAAGTTGCTGGCTCTTCTTCCCTCACTTCCTTCCTCATGCTTTTGATTTGTTCATGTTTTTGCCCTTCTTAAGTTGAACTTTCTTACATCCAGTATCGTATCTTGATGATCTTATGATAATCCTTTTGTGTGTACCTTTTTTATAGCTGAAAAAGTACTTCCCATCCATGATCTTACTTCAGGTTCAAGCAAAGAGTGTTGAACCATAATTCTGTTTTGACTTCCCTAAGACCGGTCAGCTTCCTGATGAGTTTAGGTGGCCTAAGTGTGCCTTTGGGACTTTAAAGCAGAAGGAGACCCCCCTGAAGCTTCTTAGGGGCCAGGTTAAAGAATGTCGACGATCCCTGGTGGGTAAATTGCATACACTGAATGCTAGGGATCGACATAGGCTAATGTTTAGCTTGTCTATTTGCCATATATAGTTTTTGAACTTTCCATATCCTTTTGCAACTAGTTCGTTGCTTCGAATTGAGTTACATAGCAGATTTTAGTTACCTCCTCCTACCTACCTTTCAGTATAGCTGAGTTCTTCCCCGTAAGTATGTGGGCATGTATTAGAAAGTTTACACATTAGGTTTAAATTCTCTATGATGTAATTCTGAAGAGCCTACTGACCAAATGGACATCTGTGTCTGAATTTTGATAGCTGATTGATACCTTTGATCTCAGTTTCCAACGCCTAAACTTTACACAAAGATCCCCTAAAGTAGGTCTTAGAGTGTATAGACTCCAGCAAGATTATGAAGGGGGGAAATCAGCTAGCGTTCTTGAGGCCTTACTACATAGCAGGCATTATAACAGAGTGATGACATTAATCCCCGTTCTAATCTTGTGAAGAGGGTATTCTTCTCCCCAGTTTGCAAATGAGGATATTGAGGCTAAGATAAGTGGTCAGAACCATTGCTGTGTCTCTCCAGTAACTGTAGCCATAGTCCTGAGCCTGTGTGGAGGTTACCTAGTCCTCCTGGGGAACCTGCCCCCCTCAGACCTTCCCTGAGGCACACTTTTACAAAGAGAGGCAGGTGGGAAGTTGTACTCCTCCTCTGGGCATCCTGGGTAAAATACAAGAAGAGCCAAGCTGGCCCCACTCACCCACCTTTTCCATGAAAACACTTCTGAACTGCAATAATCTTAGCTGGGAAGAGATTTGACTCACAGATCTTCCCAAAGAAGAGCTTGTTGACCCAGGGGAAGCTCCAGTGGGCTCACTGATCTGAGCACAAGGCCCTCAGTGACATCCCATTTTCCAGTCCAGACTCTGTCCCAAGCTAACAGCAACTACCAAGACCCCAGGAACTTGGAACAGGGACTCCTGTTGGCCTGCTGGACAGATGTAGGCCCATGCAACTGGGCTCCTCCACCTTTGGGACCAGGATTACTGTGTAAATTGGGCTTCCCTGGTGGCTCAGTTGGTAAAAAATATGCCTGCAATGCAGGAGAACCGTTTGATTCCTGGGTCAGGAAGATCCACTGGAGAAGGGATAGGTCACACACTCCAATATTCTTGGGCTTCCCCTATGGCTCAGCTGGTAAAGAATCTGCCTGCAATGCGGGAGGCCCTGAGTTTGATCCCTGGGTTAGGAAGATCCCCTGGACAAGGGAAAGGCTACCCACTCCAGTATTCTGGCCTAGAGAATTCTATGGACTGTGTAGTCCATGGGGTCACAAAGAGTAGAATGAGACTGAGCGACTTTCACTTTCACTGTGTAAGTTCCAGAAAAGGACAAACTGACAGTTTTTCTGATTAAATCATTTTTAATGATTGGCCTTTTTTTAATGGCCTTTTCTCTTTATTTCAAAGAGATTGGGTTGTCTGGTGTCCTCTGCTGGTGTTCAGAAGTTGTTTTGTGGATGTTTCTCCACATTCAAATAATCTTTTTTTTTTTTTGATGAGCCTGTGGGGGAGAAAGTGGTCTCCCTGTCCTATTCTTCCACCATTTTGGGACCACCCCTTCTCATGATTTAATTAGAAAATGTCTCTCTATTTCTGTCCAGTTTATGAGCCCTGTGCACATTGGATGGTGGACTTGTTCTTGCAAAATGATCAGAGAAGAGCATTCAATTTATTTGCCTTGATGTGCATCAGATTTGCTCTGGAGGGGAACACTGGCACAGCATGCCATGTACTGACACAAAATATGAGCTGGTTTTCCTCAAGACTAGCTCTCAGCCAGGGACTTGGCACATGGTGGGGATTGACACATAGGTGCTGAATGAATTAGTGAAAGGGAAAGAGGTCCAAGATAGGCTGGCTTCCCCACCTTCAAGATACACTCTGCCTTTAAGGGAGTTTTAGAACCAATGTGCAAGATACTGATTTCAATCTGAAAAAATCTCTTTCATGGTTAAAATGGCTCAAAATTCTGCAGACATGGAAAAAAGTGGTTGCATTACACTTGCCTTGTTTTTAGTTGCCTAGAATTTTTAATCATACTTGCTTGACTCACGGTAATGTACACAAACATAATAAATGGTGAGATACTTCATGTGTAAATGTTAAGGTTTCCTTTTTTAAGTGTAATAACTTGGTGTATTGGGCTGTGTGATTAATTTTCTCCTATTACTTGAAGCCATTCTCTTTACAAAATCAAATAAATACTTTTAAGAAGTATCAAATATAAAGAGCAAAAAAAAAAAAAAAAAACCCAGCATTATCTAGAAACTATACATGCACTGGAGGTGTGCAATTCTAGACCTGTCAGATCTCTTTTTAAAAAATTTAATTTTATTGGAATGTAGGAGAAGGCGATGGCACCCCACTCCAGTACTCTTGCCTGGAAAATCCCATGGACAGAGGAGCCTGGCAGGCTGCAGTCCATGGGGCCGCTAGGAGTCGGACACGACTGAGCGACTTCACTTTCACTTTTCACTTTCATGCATTGGAGAAGGAAATGGCAACCCACTCCAGTGTTCTTGCCTGGAGAATCCCAGGGATGGGGGAGCCTGGTGGGCTGCCGTCTATGGGGTCACACAGAGTCAGACACAACTGAAGCGACTTAGCAGCAGCAGCAGCAGCAGCAGTTGCTTTACAGTGTTGTGTTAGTTTGTGCTTTACAGCAAAGTGAATCAGCTATACATATACATATATCCCCCCTCCCTTTTGGAGTTCCTTCCTATTCAATAGACCTGTCAGATTTTTTTTTTTTTTTAAGACCTGTCAGATCTTAATGAGTAATGTTTTATTCTTTTGGGCCCATCCTTTCATTGCTGATAGGTGGCTGCTTCATCCTTATTGAGTACTTGCAATCACCAGGAGCACAGTCCCTTACAAGCCCATTCTGTCTCTGGAAATGCATTCCTCAGTTGAGTTATAACCTGTTTCCTTTAACTATCATCCACTGATATCTATAGTCCCTCTCTTGTATGCTAGCCCCTAAAATACATAAATATGCTTATTGGATTCTTCCTCTGTCAACTCTTCCCATTTAAACACCTCTGTTCCCATCAACTCTGGCAGTAATTCTGAATAGACATCTCTCAAACACCCTCCTCAAAGGTGCCCCCTCAACCACACATCCCAACCCATTCCTCCAGATGTGTACCAACAGGAAAGACTTTTCGTCTTGTTCATTAGGGCCAGTGGCCAAGGCTGTCAGAATCCTGTTGAACAGCTATTCTGCATATCAGGTGGTCCATGCTTCCAAGTTTTGTACCCGAAAATATAATTTACATGCCATCTATGTCTTGATCCCACCTGGGGCCAAAAAGGGTTGATTAGGAAATCAGCTCAAAGATAGAAGACATGACAGAGAAATCCCTCCACTACTGAGTAGGGACATTGGGATCCAGTATTCAGTAGATATTGAACGAGTATCCTTGTAGCTACATTCTCACCGCAACCTCAGCCACCATCTTTGCTACATGAGTACCACTGGGAAATGAAGAAGATGCTTTACCAATTCAAAGGAAAAGAACTATAACAATAGCTCCTAACCAGATATTTCTAGGACTCTATTGGTGATAGTAAGTGACACAATCACCCCCAACTCCGCCCAAATAGGGTAGTGTTATTTTGAAAAATGACTCAGCAGAGCAGGTTCCTAGCAAGCCACTTTATCCCCATACTCAGCCTTTGCTATTCTTCCTTCCCCAACTGATACATCCCACTTGGGGTCCTCTGGGGGACTCTACTTATGAAGGTAGTCCACCTGTGAATTTCCACACAACACATTCCTCTTGTCCTGTTTTTCTGCACAATATTTTTTCCCCATGAATTTCCCAGTGGAGGAAATCTTCCACCGGGGACCCAACAGTGGTTATATTGAATTCAAAGTTGAGATTGCCACCCGGTCATTTGGGGCCCCTCTTGGCACTGAATCAAAAAGACAGGTGTTATTTTACCCGCTGGCTGACTGCTCCTGATTATTGAGGGGGAATGGAGTTACTACTACACCATGGAGGCAAGAAGGACAATATTTGGAACCTAGGAGAAAAATATGAAAGTGTCTCGTAGTGTTCCCATATCCAATAATATAATGTAATGGATGACTATAATGACTCATGCAGGCAGGACCAGTAAGGGATCAGATTGGTTAGGAATAAAGATTTGTATATTACCACCACATAAACAACCACAATCATCTAGATGAGGTCATAGGGAACTGAAGTGCTAGTGGAAAAAGGAAATTATAAATACTGAGTATGACCTCATGGCCAGTTGCCCAAATAACAACTATAGAAGCTACACATACTTTGTCTTGCTTTGTTATTATATTGTTGAATCTCATGCCCATTATTTTTTATTCCTCCCATTTCCAAATGCTGTGTTTGAATTGTGTGGGTGATACTTAAATATAATTTAACCTATATAGTACAGTATATCAAAGTGTAATTATGGCAGAACTAGAGAAGGAACAGACATCCCCCAGAGAATGAGAGTGTATCTAATGGGACTTTTGCCGTCCCGCCTTCCTGGAGAAGACAGAAGTGCATTCACCTGTATGAGGAATGGTTGCATCATGCTAAGCAGAAGCATGGTATTGCTACTGTTATCATTTGGAAGAAAATCATGGAGAGAAGAGTATTATGGATGATGAGTGGTCAAAGAGTTGGACTGTGCTGGATTGGCTGTTAGCAGCTAGGCCACATCTCTGCCCCTTTGTACATTTTCTACTCAATATATGGGATAGTCCTTGGAACTACGTGTTCTATAATCCCTCATCAAAGCACCTCCAGGTTTGATTATCCAGCTACTAGAGTACTTTGAGAGAAGAAGAAGCCCTTATTCTCCAGCAGCAGCACTGGGCACTAAGGAGTCTCAGAAAGAGGTTATACCCGGTTTCTTTCCCAGTGACTTCTGGGAAACCTCCTGAGAATCATCCATGACAGTCCTGCCTGCAGCTGAAATCACTGGGGACTTTTTCCTAGTGTATCAGCAGCAGCCTCCCTCCCCTTCACTGCTCCAACCTTCTACTGGTTGTGAAAGCCACTGATTTCCTGTTCTCAACCCTTCCTGCTTAGGAAAGAGTGGCACTGCTTTTCTGATGGGCTACCCTGTTAATGCTGTCTCCACCCAGCCTTCCTCTGCACTGTATACCCTGCCTGTGAGTGGCTTCTGCACCATGCCATCTGTCCCATGAAAAATCCCCACACCAGGCCTTCCTCACTGTACACACTGAACACCTTCTGCACAGTGCTGTAGCCCAAGAAGCACCTTGTGTGCCAGGCCTATTATCTAATGACATCTGCAGGATTCTTTTTTCTCTGAACATCCTCTGAACACAGCTTCACTCATGAGTGCTCCCTGTGTTCCCTCCTCATCCCATCCCCCACTGCCCAGGAACTCCTGTCTGCTGACCTGCTCCTCTGGGTGCCTACTATATTATTAAGAGTTACAGGTAGCTTAAGATAAATGAGAAAGCATTTCTTGTATCCAGAATATAGAGCATGAAAGCAACAGCAATGTTCCAAACAAAACCCATAATCTTCCTTAATCAGTTCATTAAGTCCTATGTAATTAATTCTTGTTTTGCTCAGTCTCGGGTTAGCAGTCTCATAATCTATCAGCTTATACCCTAGAGTTCTGGAAACTCTGGCTCACTGAAGAAATAGGATTTCAAAGTTATTTAAGTAATGACATCAGAAACTTGTGCCTCAGAACATTTGGCAAAGTCCTTTACCTGAGGGTCCGAGACAGTCCCTTTTTATTGAAGATAAAGCATTGTGGCCTGTAGGTGATTGCAAGCGCTTTTGGGGAAGCATAAGTGCAAGAGAAAAGATTTAAAATGCCATAGTTAAAGATCTGATGAGAGTTCAACACAAAAATAATGCAACTGACAAGGAAATTTGGTTGTTTCTGTGGCGTGCAACATTTAAAAAGATAACTAGAATTATGATTGATAACACTACACTGTTTGTTGTTGTTCAATCCTAGGTTGTGTCTGACTCTTTGTAACCCCATGAACTGCAGCATGCCAGACTGCCCTGTCCTTCACTATCCCCCAGAGTTTGCTCAAACTCATGTCTATTGAGTTGGTGATGCCATCCAACCATCTTATCCTCTGTTGCCCCCTTCTTCTACTGCCCTCAATCTTTCCCAGCATAACGGTCCTTTCCAATCAGTTGGCCCTTTGCATCAGGTGGCCAAAGTACTGAAGCTTCAGCATCAGTCCTTCCAATGAATATTTAGGGTTGATTTCCTTTAGGATTGACTGGTTTTATCTTGCAGTGCAAAGGACTCTCAAGAGGCTTCTCCACACCACAGTTTGAAAGAATCAATTATTTGGTGCTCAGCCTTCTTTATGGTCCAGCTCTCACATCCGTACATGACTACAGGAAAAACCATAGTAGTAATAGTGTTAGTCACTCAGTTGTGTCTGACTCTTTGTGATCCCACAGGCTGTAGCCTGCCGGGATCCTCTGTCTATGGGATTCTCCAGGCAAGAATACTGGCGTGGATTGTCATTCCCTTCTCCAGAGGATCTTTCCAATCCAGGAATTGAGCCCAGGTTTCCTGTGTTGCAGGCAGATTCTTTACGGTTTGAGCTACAGGGAAGATCAGAAAAACCATAGATTTGACTATATGGACCTCTGTCAGCAAAGCAATATCTCTGCTTTTTAATATGCTGTCTAGGTTTATCATAGCTTTCCTTCCAAAGAACAAACGTCTTTTAATTTCATGGCTGCACTCACCATCCACAATGATTTTGGAGCCCAAGAAAATAAAATCATGGTTTCTATTTTTTCCCCTTCTATTTGCCATGAAGTGATGGTACTGGATGCCATGATCTTAGTTTTTTGAATGCTGAATTTTAAGCCAGCTTTTTCACTCTCCTCTTTCACCTTCAACAAGAGGCCCTTTAAGCTCTATTCACTTTCTGCTATTTGAGTGGTGTCATCTGCATACCTAAGGTTATTGATATTTCTCCTGGTAATCTTGATTCCAACTTGTGATTCATCCATCCTGGCATTTTGCATGATGTATTCTGCATATAAGTTAAATAATCAGGGTGACAGTATACAGCCATGACATATTTCTTTTCTAATTTGGAACCAGTCTGTTATTCCATGACCGGTTCTAACTATTGCTTCTTGACCTGCATACAGGTTTCTCAGGAGGCAGGTAAGGTAGTTTGCCATTCCCATCACCTGAAGAATTTTCCACAATTTGTTGTGATCCATACACCCCACTCCAGTACTCTTGCCTGGAAAATCCCATGGACGGAGGAGCCTGGTGGGCAGCCGTCTATGGGGGTCGTATAGAGTCGGACACGATGGAAGCGACTTAGCAGCAGCAGCATACAGTCAAAGGCTTTAGTGTACTTAATGAAGCACATCTTGTATAGTTATTTTAGTTTAAGTGTCAAGTTTTAAGTTAGCAAAAGATCTTGTAAACTATCTTTAAGGCTGACGTAATATATATAAAACATAATTACTGCTAAAATAAAGTTGTGTGAGAGTAAATTCACTTTCATTAATTTCTGAGAACTTTAAGAGTGTTCAATTCATAAAAAGCACTTTATCTCTAAACCAATCATAACGGAGCTTCTTGAAGGGCTTTCATAATCTAATTCGGTAATACCATCAGGGTAGGACATATTATATACACATACACACACATAAACATAAATGTAAGATAAATAAGTCCTAGGGATGTAATGTACAACATGGAGACTATAGTCAATAAAACTGTAATGTACTGTGTATTTTTCAAAGTTGCTGAGAGGGTAGATTTTTAAAAATTCTCATTGAAAGAAAAAAAAAACTATGTGCATTGATAAATGTTAACTAGACTTATCATAGTGATAATTTTGCAACATATACAAATACCTTTATGTTATAAACTTGAAACCAATATAATGTAATATGTTTTCAGACATGTTTCTTAACCTCCACTGTTTTCTAGGATGGCAATCAGAACACCTCTTCCCATGGTATCACCTTTTGTGACACCTATCATACCTGTAATGCCATGTGGCTGAGTGGGGGCTTCACAGAGCCACAGTGGACTTGTGTTATGAGATCCCTCAGGTAAAATGTTCCACTTGGGGGTCTGTGACTTTCTGACACCAGCAGGTAACCACTTTTTCTTGGCATGGGAAGGAGATTGATTTAACAGGCTTTTCAATAGTACTTCCTAGTGAAGTCAGGCATATTTAGGTCTGTGTTCCCCTTCTCAGACATAGGAAATACCTACACTTAGAGGGGATTCTGCAAGTATCTTGCTCAGTAACCACCCAGCTTTCTAGAAAGGAGAAACACAGAATCTCAGTCCCACTCCAGTCCTCCTGAATCAGAACTTGCATTTTTATCAAGATCCCCTGGAAGTGGGATCCCACTATATCAGGCCTGATGCACCAGGACCATGCCGTTTATCAGGCCTGGCATGCACCTGTACCGTGCCATTTCCAGACATTGTGACCAGCTTCGGAATTGCAAGGAAACCTCTTGCATGCCTAACCCTGCTTACAGCCATTGTGGTCAGGACTGGTAGCTCTGGGCCTTACCCTGGAGGGGAAGTGGCTTCAGCGCTTTCTCTCCTGGCCTCTACCAACTTCCACTGGTCAGACGTATTCCTGCTCTGGAATGAGGGGTGTTTGAGGTAGAGAGTGTGTAAAGGGGTGGAGGGATTTAGGAAGGTGGGCCTAGGTGAGGGTGGGGACCACAGTGAAATGAAGGCAGAGGCTTTGGGACAGTAGTTGGATTTGAGTGAGGTCGGAGCTTAGGACAGGCATTGTGCTTGGGAAGAGGTGGGGACATGGCTTGAGTGGGGGCAGGGATCAGGCTTACGTAGTGGCAAGGCTTCCTTAGGGATGGGACTTGAATGGGGGTTGGGTCACAAGAAGGGGTGGGGCTTTGTGGGGGCAAAGATTGAACTTCCATGGGGTGGGGATTGGCATCAGGGGCTGAGCTCAGTTGGGGGTAGGACTTCATTGGAGGTGGGACTTGGACAGGGTGGGGCTTGGTGGCTACCTGGGTCAAACGTGCAGGGAGGCTTGGCATCAGGGGTGGGCCTTAAGGCCAGTTGCGCTTTGGTGGAGGTGGGACTTGACAGCGGGGGCAAGGTTTAAGAGCCAGTGAGGGACTGTAGTACTCTTGCCTGGAGAGTCCCATGGATGGAGGAACTTGGTAGGCTGTAGTCCATGGGGTTGCTAAGAGTCAGACACGACTGAGTGACTTCACTTTCACTTTTCACTTTGTGTATTTGAGAAGGAAATGGCAACCCCCTCCAGTGTTCGCCTGGAAAATCCCAGGGACGGGGGAGCCTGGTGGGCTGCTGTCTATGGGGTCGCACAGAGTCGAACACAACTGAAGTGATTTAGCAGCAGTAGCAGCAGCAGAGGGACTGCAAGTCGCTCAGTTGTGTCCGACTCTTTGCGACCCCATGGACTATACAGTCCATGGAATTCTCCAGGCCAGAATTCTGGAGTGGGTAGCCATTCTCTTCTCCAGAGGATCTTCCCAACCCAGGGATCGAACCCAGGTCTCCTGCATTTCAGGCAGATTAAGGTTTAAAAGAGGGCTGGAATTGAGGGCGGAGTAATAATAATTGAGGGCTTCCCAATGGCTTAGCCAGTAAAGAATCTGCCAGAGATGCAAGCAGACGCGGGTTCAATCCCTTGGTTGGGAAGACTCCCTGGAGGAGGAAATGGCAACCCACTCCAGTATCCTTGCTTGAAAACTCCCATAGGCAGAGGAGCCTGATGGGCTATGGTCCATGGGGTCGCAAGAGTCGGACACGACTAAGCACGTACACTGCAGTAATAATCTTAACTGCACTAGTGCTGAATACCAGTTGAGCAGTTTCTTGTACCCCTGTACCAGAGTGCTTGTGAGCACTTCTGTAGACTCAGAATTGGCACAGCCTGAGCAGGGTCTTGTGAGGCAGAACCTCGGCCTTGCCTGGAACAGATCCAGTGAAGCAGTGTCCACCGCCCCAGCACCAGGAACTGCCTGTGCACAGTGCTGGAGGGCAGGTCTGGTGCTGCCCATGGGTAGAATTCTAGCATCTGCACTGCCACTGGATCCCTAACCAGCGTGGTGAACAGCTGTGAGGCGGAAGAGGCCTCTGTAACCCTGGCAAAAAGCAGGAGGGGTGGGGTTGCCTGCCAAGTTTTACAGGGTCTGCAGGATAGGGTCACACCTAGGGTCAGAGTCGTCTGTTCCTGCAGTGTGGCACTGGAGACCCTTTTTGGGTCCCTTTTCTGCCTCTGATTCTAGCTTCCAAACATCTAGAAACCATAGGTCCCTGTTTTCAGCTCTTGATCCTTGCTGCCTACCCCCCATCTTCTCTCCCCCACAACAAAGGATACTTCTTTGGTTAGAGGCCAATGACATCACCTGTTGCTCCTTAACCTTATCTACCACATGACACCCCTCAGTGATGCAAACCCACAGCCCATGCTGTCCTCAGTATCCATGGCAATATGACAGCTTGTCACACAATCTCTTCACCCATCAGTTCATTGCCTTGTGCAGAGCTCCAGTCATCTTTCTCATCTGTCAGGCATTTTCTGAGAAAGAAGGGAACTGTACCTCTTCGTCCTCTAACCTTTGCCCCACAGAAGTGGGTACCAGGTGCCCCGGGATTGCACAGCCCTGAGCCAGGGCATGGGCGTGGGCACACACACACACACACACACACACACACACAGGCTTTGTCAGGCCCCGCCTCCTACCTCTATCTCTGGCCTTTTCACCACAGGCACCTCCAGGACACACAGCAGAGTCCTAGGACTTTGAGGAGGAGCCCACAGCAAGCGGAGGTCAGCAGGGACAGGATGAGCTGGGGGAAGCTGGGCCTAAAGAAACCCCTCCATCAAATGATTGGGGAAGCCGTGGGAAACAGGGGCTGAATCCCTGTGACCAGAAAAGAGAGGGGGGTAGTGGAGGGGGTTTGGTGGGGGTTGGGAGGGTGGGCATTAATGATGTTCTCATTCCATTTGCATTTATAGGCTGTGGAAAACAGAGATGATTCTGCCTTCATAGTTGGCATTGACCCAAAATTCCTTGACTCCTTGTCACACTTTGTGAGCTAATTACTGCCCTTAGTATTAGACCAGTCCATAGAAACTTGGAGCAATGGCTGTGACTGTTGGAGGATTGGTGCAGAGGAATGGACCTGGACCCTAGGAAGGACTTGCTAATCATGGGGATCCCCATGGAGTGTAGTGAGGCAGAAATTAAAGAGACCCTGAGGAGGGGCTTAGAGTCCCTCTGCACCTACAGGGTGCTGGGCACAATGTTCAGAAGGGAAGACCACGCTAAGGCAGTTTTCCTTGAATTGACTGACACCATCAACTATGCTACAGTGCCCAGCTGGATCCTAGGAAAGGGAGGTACCTGGGAAGTGGTGAAACCCCATAGCCCAGATGAGGAATTTATCAACAGACTGAAGTACTTCCTAAAAGATGAGGGCTGAAGAATGGTAGATGTGGCCAAAACCCTGGGGTACAGCACTCATTCTGAGGGTGCAGAGCTGGAGGGCTTCGCTCAAGTCAGGCAACCAGTCTTGCAGCTTCTGAAAGAAAGCCTGTGGTACCAAAAACTCAAGATGTTTTCAGGAAACACTCTCCCAGGCCCAGGTGAAGAGAGCTTTGAAACCTGGCTAGAGCAGGTGACTAAGATGATGCAGCTATGGCAGGTGTCTGAGATAAAGAGGCGGGGTTTGCTGGAGAGCTTATGTAGCCCTGCCCAGTCCATCATGTGGGTGCTGAGGGCCAGCAGTGACTCTGTGACAGTGGAGGAGTGCCTGGAGGCCCTGAAGCAGATCTTTGGGGATAAACAGGACCATAGAACCTCACAGTTAGCTGAGACCTTCCAGAAGTCTAGAGAGAACATCTCTGGTTTTTTGGTATGGTTAGAGACCCTGATTCAGAAAGCCAGGCAGCACAGCCCCCTGTCAGTGAGAAGCACAGACACGATTCACCTGAAACACATCCTAGCCCGAGCCTCCATGACCACTGCCCTCTGGGGCAAGCTAGAGCTACTGGATCAGTGAGAGTGTGTGCCCACTTTCCTGCAGTTAATGAAGCTCATTCGAGATGAAGAGGAGTATGAGGCCACCATGGCAGTGACTGAGGAGAACCAGAGTCAAGCAGAAAGGGTCTGAAAGGCATCAGAAGACAATGTCCTGATCCCTCAGGTCATGGTGCAGGCAGGGTCATTTGCTGAAAGCAGCACTCAGACCATCCGGGAAAGGATCGTCCCATTTCTGAAGTGCAGGTGGCTGTCTTCCAGCTGTGACACTGGGGAGGAAGGCCACAGCCAGGCATTATTTCCTAGGGCCGAGAACCAGCCTCCGGCAAAGCCCAGGCCTCAGCTGGCAGCAGAAGAGTCGGGGAACGAGAGAGGGGCTGGAGCCATTGAACCACCCCAAGGCTTAGGAAGCATAGGCTCAACATATTCAGGCACACCCTCTGCTAGCAGGCAACAGAAAAAGTGTAACGGGGGAAGAGGCAGTCCACACAAACAGTGGGAGCCTTGAATGGGGCAGAGGGGCAGGGAAGCCAGGCCCAGCCCCCTCAGCCTCTACCAGCTAGAAGGTGCTCCACCAACCAAGCCAAAATCAATTCAGGGAGGTGTGGGAGGTCCAAGTATGGGGCCATAACATGCAGCAAAAGGGGTGCCCGCACCTCAGACAGAGACCCCAACATAGCAGAGGCTAAAGGTGTAGTCAGGGTCTCTGGCATTGGCCCTGGCTTTTGGCCACCTGCAAACGCCCACCCAGTGGGCTCTGAGCTAACGATGCTGATGGTCCCCCAGGCCACGTGGGACCTAGAGGAGCCTCTCTGGAGGCCATCTCTGCCACAAGGTGCCAGCACTGGCAAGGAAGAGCTGTGGGGCAGACGGGAGATGCTCTGGCGGGGAGATCACAGGATCCAGCCTGTCTTCAGGATCATCTGCCCTAGGGTGTCCCCCAGAAGGCAGAACCCTGGAGCCTTTCCACAATTGAGGGCAGAGGACCCAGAGGCCCATGGCACCCAGCACCAGCCTACAAGCAGTCTTCCCCTACCCTGGCCCCTGCAGCCTGGAAGGACTGTAGGGACAAGGACAGTAAAGACTGTGAGGAGATGATAGGGCCCTGGGTACCTGGTGGGCCAGTACCCCACAGCTGCCTTTGGTGTGAGTGGGTGTGCATGTAAACTTTTGTTCTAAAGGAGGAAAAGGAGAAGGAGGAGGAAAAGGGGGAGGAGGAGGAAGAGGAGGAGGGGGGTTCAGGAAGAGGAGGGGGATGGAGGAAGAGGAGGAGGAGAATTCATTAGCAGGAGGGAGGGTTCTTTTGTTCTGCTTAGGTTTGTGCTTGGTCACTGGAGACCTGGGACTGGCCTGGAGAAGTACCACTCACCAGCTGCCAATGCCAAGGTCAGCCCCAAAGCCTGCAACTGGGAACAGCCCTGAGTGGGCAGTACCTGCCTAGGTGAGGGGTGCCTGCAAATAGCTGCTGCCCATACTGGCCTGAGAGACGTTAAGGGCCATGTCATGGTGCCTGGGCCTCCCCCGCACCCCACCAGAGGGGACCCCTATTCAGCATCCCCTGGGGCAGGCTGCTCCCTGTCCTGGGAAGTCCAGATGTGTCCCTGTAGGCCCCCTAGTGACCCAGGTCTCAAGGAACCCCTCCCTGCCCCAGTCCCCTCTCCCCTCCCCAACAACACACACCCCCAAGCCGCCGTCCATTTCCCCCTCCCACCCCCCACAGAGCCCTGCAGTGCCCATGAACCTGGGCTGGTTGTCCCCACCTACCCAGTCAGCCACCCCTGGGCCCTGCCACGTGCCCTTAGCTTCAGCACCAGCCAAGGCCCTACCCGCTGTGGTCCCGAGTCCTCAGCTCAGCGTGTGCTTTCCCAGTGCATATTCAGGCCCAGTTTTGCTTGCTCTCCTGGAGATGTGCGTGTGTTCTTCTCTGAGCAGTTCCCCCAACTGTGGTGCAGAGACACCCTAGCCCAGTCTCAGGAACTGGTGGGTAGTAGGGGATGGATGAGGGCTTGGCCAGCGTCCACCCCAGGACTTCTGGAAGGAAGATCTGCATTGGTGCCGCAGTGGGGCTTCAGGAGGCCCCCAGGACCTGTGCTCTGCTGGGCCACCCTGTGCTTCCTCGGGATTCTGTGTCCTCGGCTTGGTGCAGCATGCCCTGCTATTTGACTGACTTGTGCCCACCATAGAGCATGTGGGCCCAAGTGGGAGGAGCTGCCCTCAGGGGATTGGGCATTGCCAGCGCCCACCTTCCTGGCAAGACACCACCTGCGAGGCCCTCAGGAAGGGAGAGTGTGGGGGGAGGGAGGACGGCTGCGTGGGGCAGTACAGGCACCTTGTTAGGGACCCTGGGAGAATAAGAGGGGCCAGGATCATGATCTGTGGCCGTTAGTAGTTCTCTGTGTTGTCATTCCCTGTCTTCAATGGTTTCAGTCAGTGCTGCTCTTCAATAAAGTTTCCTCAAAGTTTCAGCTGTCTCGTCTCTGCTCTGGACAGTGGAGGGGAGGCGCTGCCTGAGGTGGGGGTACAGTGGCCTGGTACCCCGAGTTAGCACTGCAGTGTGGTCCCGGCAGGGTCCGAGATGGTCTGTGTGGCCCCCTGGGCTGGACGGAGCTTGGTGACAGGGATTTGTGGGCAGGGACTGTGGCTGGTTGAGTCCTCAGGAACCTCTGGGAGCCTCCAGGAATAAGTGGGTTAGATGTGGGGGAGGGCAGGGTCAGCAGGTAGGACGCCAGGCTCTAGGATCCCTGGCAGCTCTGTGGGGGCTCCAGGCACCCAGATGGTTCAGAGAGGTCACATGTGCCATCCCAAGGACCAGCCAGCCACAGAAAGGTCCTGGTGTGAGATCAGAGGCCACTGTCAGGAGTGTGGTGCAGGATTCCAGGGCCCGGGTGTTTGCCCACCTTCCTGAGATAGGCCTACTCCTGCTGGCCAATGGCGGCCAGCCCTGCTCCGTGCACCCAGGGACGGGGGTCGGGGAGTGGTGGTGTGATGCCCGAGGAAAGGAGGGTGGGCCAGCAGGAGTTCCACAGCCCCCTTTCCTCAGAGGCGGGGAAAGGCTGGCAGCGCTGTCCTCCACCTTGAGTCCAGGGCAGGGTGGCATGCTGAGAGGCATGGGCACCCCTCTCCCTGTTCCACTCCCCCACACTAGTCCTGTGTTTTGGGAGCAGGCAGGAGGCAGGGTGCAGGGCTGTGAGTAGGAGGCTGCAGACAGGGGCCCAGCGATGGCCCCTTCCTGCCCAGAGGCTGACTCGGGGTCTGTGGCTCCCCCAGAGCCCTCGGTGAGCAGTGCAGTCGCCAGGGTGGAAGGCACTACTGATTCAGGAGACATTTTCTCGAGCGTGAGGCCATCCCGCGTGCGCCTGCGTGTTTGTGCCCCGTGAGGTTGCGCGTTTACGTCCGGCGCCTGTGCGCCTGCGCGCGCCGCCATTTCCTGCAGCCGCGACCTTGCGTCGCGGTGCTTACCGGGAAATGCGACCATCCACGCTTCGAATGGCTGGCTGCCCTGGGCGGAGAAGCCTCGGCGGCGGTTCCCACGACGGCCGCCAGATGGCGAGCGAGGATCACAGTTCTGCCTGGCCGCCCATCTTGGAGATGGCCATCCCGGCGCCCTGGGCTCTCGCTGCCCATCCCTCGATGGCCTGGAAGTTCTGGGTGGTCCTACCTGCCTAGAGCTGACGGAGGCCCTCTGAACCCGAGTGCACTATCACCACAGTGCAGGCAGAGGCGGGAGAGAGGAAGGGTGCCCGCAAAGATCCAAAGGGGCTGTTTGGCGAGTTGCCCTGGTGGTCTCTGGACGCCAGACGCTGGTCTTCAGAGCTGGCCGCGGCCAGGACCCATGGACACGCGGGGAGGGCAGTCGACCCTTCAACCCTGAGGGACCCTGAGTGGACCTGCCAACTCATGGCGCTGGGTCTCCGTGGGGAGGGGACGTCGTTATCAAGAGGTGGAAGAGGGAGATGGACCGTTTGGGTGGTTCAATCTGCAGAGCAGTGGCTGGCGCCTTTCCTTTTTTAGTGGTAGAAAGTGAGTAGAAGAGAACTGAGAGGATTACCCTGGTTACCGAGTTGTATCAAAATATATATCATCATATATACCGAGTTGTATCATCAAAATATATACTGCTTCCAGTTTGTGGGTAGTTACTACTGCTAAGGCCTTGGTCTGGTGGACATGGTGCTCAGGCAGTCGGTTCAGCCATGAGTGAGAGGTGCCTTTTCAACTGTCCTATTTGTTATCTAACCTCCTGCCTCCCAGATGCTTATGCAAGTGCACCAACTCTTCTATTTAGACATCTAACATGGTTATGCCTCCTGTTGTCTTCCTTTCTACAGTCAGGTTCTGCTTTTCTGCCTTATTGATTTTTATTTCTTCTAGCAAAAGCTCTCCCTGAATTAAGGCCAGGCACAGCACAGGCCATTTTGAGGTTTGTATTTCCATATTTCCAGCCCTAAGGGCCTCCATTTCCCAGAGCCCCAGCAGTGCAGGGAAGAGTAACACTCCCATCCCTTATCATTGGTAGAATTTGGCCTTTCCTTTTTCAGCTAGCCCTTCCTCTCCCCCTTATGTGTGATATCTGGGTAAACTGGGAAGAAAGCCTGGGTGCTCCTTCCTTTAGCACCACAGGGAGATCAGAACCATGTATGCTGGTAACCACATGTGAGAACTCTCACTTTGGCCCCACCTGTCCTCCATGGTAAAATCCCAGGCCACTCTCTGTTCCTTGATCTCAAAAGTCAGTTCACAACTGGTTGAGAGGCTTGTCCTGCTCTCTTCAGAACCCTTGATTCTGGAAGTAATGAACCATTTCTTCACTTCTTGATGTGGGTGGGGTGTGTGTGTGGGGAGGGTTTCATTGGTCTCCACATCCAAACCAAATTTTAGGTGGTCTTTCATTGTCTTTACATTGGTGGAAGTTATGTGCAAGTCTATGGAACTGCAAACCACTCACACCCCGTCCCCCCCGGCCCCAGCACACACACACAACCAAGAGAGTCAATTACAAACAATATCACTGAAGACATTACAGAGATTAGAACCACTTTTAAAGATTTAGGGGTGGTGGTCCCCATCATATCTACATTTGCATTGCTAGTCTGTTGACTGCAGAAATTGGATGAATTCTGTAAAATGACTGTATACTCCAGGCTTCACCAAGTAGTAATTCCAGTTGTGGATGCTGTGTGCTGGATGTGGTATAATTGCTCAAGCAGATTAATAAGCCCTTAGGTCCATGTTATTTGGCCATTGATTTGATGAGTACATTCCTTTCTATTCCAACCAATCAGAGGAAGAGGATGAGAAGTAGTTCACAATCATATGGACAGACATCTCTATTTAAAGTTTACTCCACTGCTATGTTAACTCTCCTGCCCTACATCATACGCAATCTCATAACATAGTACAAAGAGATGTGGATCACCTAGACAGCCCATAGAACATCACTCAGATCAGTTAAACTGACATGATAATATCGATTGAAGAAGATGAGTAAGAGGGGTCTGTAAGACACGTGCTCAAGAGCATGGGAAGTAAACCCTATGAAAATCCAGGGAGCTGACAATTCAGTGAAGTTTTTAGGAGTTCAGTAATCAGAGGCCTTGCAAGGAAAGTTATGACCAACCTAGATAGCATATTCAAAAGCAGAGACATTACTTTGCCAACAAAGGTTCGTCTAGTCAAGGCTATGGTTTTTCCTGTGGTCATGTATGGATGTGAGAGTCGGACTGTGAAGAAGGCTGAGTGCCGAAGAATTGATGCTTTTGAACTGTGGTGTTGGAGAAGACTCTTGAGAGTCCCTTGGACTGCAAGGAGGTCCAACCAGTCCATTCTGAAGGAGATCAGCCCTGGGATTTCTTTGGAAGAAATGATGCTAAAGCTGAAACTCCAGTACTTTGGTCACCTCATGCGAAGAGTTGACTCATTGGAAAAGACTCTGATGCTGGGAGGGATTGGGGGCAGGAGGAGAAGGGGACGACAGAGGATGAGATGGCTGGATGGCATCACTGATTCAATGGACGTGAGTCTGAGTGAACTCCGGGAGTTGGTGATGGACAGGGAGGCCTGGCGTGCTGTGATTCATGGGTCACCAAGAGTCGGACAGGACTGAACGACTGAAATGAATCAGAGGCATGCCAGGATGTCCCCTCCAAAGTGCAAGACAAATAATTGCATCTTGAATCCTCCACCACAAAGAAGACAGCAGGGTTATTGCTACAGTCCACATGATGATGCAGAAGGCTCAGAGCTGGGGTGCAGGAGAGGAACCTGCAGCAGGTCCAGGCTGCAGTGGAAGCAGTTGTGTGGACCATCTTTTATGACAGTCCTCATGGTGTCAGATGTATCAGTAATGGGCAGAGATGAAGTGTCAAGTTCAAGGCCAGCCCCTGTAAGAGAATTGCCACCTACGTCCCTGGGGTTCTGGAGGAAGGCCATGCCATCAGCATCAGAGATTATATGTCTTTCTAGAAATAGCTTCTGGTGTGCTTCTGGGCCCTGGTAGAGACATATGCTTGACTATGGGACACCAAGTGTTTTGGCTTTTCTCCTGCGTTTGCCATGAAAGAGGAGAAGGAGAGGTACACTCTACCCTCAAATGAAATGTGTCAGTTCAGGTCCTTCAGGAAGTCAAGCTGGAGTTGGAAAATGTGAAAGATGTATGTTTCACCATGCATTGCCCCAAATGTCAGAGATGCAGCTTATTAAAAAGCAGAGACATTACTTTGCTGACAAAGGTCAGCTAGGCAAAGCTATGGTTTTTCCAGTAGTCATGTATGGATGTGAGAGTTGGACCATAAAGAAGGCTGAGCACCAAAGAATTGATGCTTTTGAACTGTGGTGTTGGAGAAGACTCTTGAGGGTCCCCTGGAGAGCAAGGAGATCCAACCAGTCAATTCTAAAGGAAATCAACTCTGAATATTCATTGGAAGGGCTGATGCTGAGGCTGAAGTGCCAATCCTTTGGTCACCTGATGCGAAGAGCCAACTCGTTAGAAAAGACCCTGATGCTGGGAGAGACTGAGGGCAGGAGGAAAAGGGGGAGACAGAGGATGAGATGGTTGGATAGCATCATGGACTCAATGGACATGAGTTAGAGCAAACTCCAAGAGATAGTGAAGGACAGGGAAGCCTGGCATGCTGCAGTCCATGGGGTCGCAAAGAATCAAACACGACTGAGCGACTGAACAACAACAGCAATGCATCACCACAGATGCTAGAGATACAAGGGACATTGAAACTACTCATTGTGCCTGCCATTGTGGAGCTTAGAACTGCTGAAGGAATTGCAGAAATACATATGTAACCATTGTGCTAAGTGCTTAAGAAAAGCAAGTACTACAAGATTTCATTAGAGAAGAACATAACTTAGATGGGGACAGGAATGCCAGTTGAGGTGCTGCTGGTGAAGGGACAGGAATGCTGAGACATGAAGGATGAGTAGGACTTGGCCAGGCAAAGAGTGAGGGAGGCTGTGCTCAGGCAAAAAGAACAGAGTATGCAATAGGCAGAAAAATGACCTCTACCTCAGTCATCCACTTCCCCTGGTCACTTCCCAGGCGTTGTCATCTCCTATAACTGCCCTCTCCCACCTCGATCATCAGTGATTCAAGTGTCCCACTCTCTGATTACAGACTCCTCACTGTGGTCATTTTCCAACCTCTTCAGAGCCTTCAGGCATTTATTTTTTCTGTCTCTGTCAGCCATCTCCTTCTTCACTTAATCTTTTTATTTAAAAGAACTTACTCAGGTATAATTGAAATGCACATTCTTAAAGTGTACAGTTTGATAAATGTTGATATCTGTATACACCCATGTAACCATCATGACAATCAATATAATAAATATCTCCATCCTCCCAAAGCTTTCTCATATCCCTTAGAAGTCCCGGACTTCTCTATAGCTCAGATGGTAAAGAATCTACCTGAAATGCAGGAGACCCGGGTTCAATCCCTGGGTCAGGAAGACCTCCTGGAGAAGGAAATGGAAATCCACTCCAGTATTCTTGCCTGGAAAAACCCATGGACAGAGAAGCCTGGGAGGCTACAGTCCATGGGGTCACAGCATCGGACATGACTAAGCGACTAACACATGTACCCTGCAACCTTGCTAAAGTCATTTATTACTTCTAGGTTTTTCCTGGTAGATTCTATGGGATTTGGGGGCTTCCCTGATAGCTCAGTTGGTAAAGAATCCACATGCAATGCAGGAGACCAAGGTTTGATTCCTGGGTCAGGAAGATCCCCTGGAAAAGGGAAAGGCTACCCACTCCAGTATTTTGGCCTGGAGAATTCCATGGACTCAGTCCATGGGGATTTGTACACGACTGTATGACTTTCACTTCATGAGATTTTTATATATAGAAACTGTTGTCTTGAGGTAATAGCAGTTTGACTTCTTTTCTAATAATGAATACCTTTTATTTCTTTTTCTTACCATGAAACAAATACTATTATCTGTCTTAGAAAGGCTTTCTGCTTAGCTCATTAGCTTCTGACTACAATGTGACAGACTCAGTCCTCCATCTCTTCTTTCTCATTGCAACCTTGGCTCCTTAAGTCTCTAATTTTGTCTCTCTGGGCCTGTGAGACCACTGAAAGCTGCACTGGTTTTTTTTTGGTCCTCAGATATAGCCATCTACCTGGATGAAGCCTGGATTCTCAGCCTCCTTCACTGTGCCCTAGAATTGGGAAATGTCTCCAGAGGAAAAGAAGTTGCAAAATGTCAGTTTATCTTTCCATGGTTCTCCTTTCTCCAGCATGTTGGCTCCTTAAGTCCTGATCACTTCATTAGTTCTCCAATGGCTTTAAACTATTTTCTGTCATACTTTAAATAATTGTTTGCTATTTATTAATGTTATTGTTGTAAAATATTGCATATATACAAAGGAAAAAATGTATCATGTACATCAACAGTCCAAGGAACAGTAGAAAATCCCATAAATCTGTATCAGAGAAGAACAAGCCTGATTCCGTATTGGATCTCTTCCTTTAGCTCTAATCTTTGTGCTCTGTCGCCTGTGCTTAGTCATGCTGGCTCTGCACCTTCATCTCTTCAATCAGTAAAAGAACATTGCCTATCACCTAAAATACATAATAGACTTTTTCTCAAGTCTCTGACTCCCAGGCTTAACCTTTAAAGCCATAACACTTTTCATTCATACAGAGATAAAAAGTTGCAGAACAGAAAATAGCATTTGTCTTATTGAAGGTTTACAGGAATTTCATGACCTGACCTACCTGGACACCTGCAAGAACAAGGGATTATCACATTTCCTCCAGGGTCTTCCTGGCAGCAAGAAGTCTGCAACAACCAGCCACACTCTCCCCTTTTACTATAAAAGAAGCCTGAATTCTAACTCGGGTAAAATTGTTCTTTTGGATACGAATGAACCATTTTCTTGATCTGCTGACTTTCTGAATAAAGTCACTATTCCTTGCTCTAACACTTTGTCTATTTATTTGGCCTGTCATGTACTTAGCAGTATGACCTTGTTGTGCGTGTGTGCATGCTAAGTAGCTTCAGTCACGTGCTACTGTTTACAATGCTATGGCCTGTAGCCCGCCAGACTTCTCTGTCCATGGGATTCTCCAGGCAAGAATACTGGAGTGGGTTTCAATGCCCTTTTCCAGGGGATCTTCTCGACGCAGTGATTGAACCCACGTCTCTTACATCTCCTGCATGGGCAGGCAGGTTCTTTTCCACTAGCACCACCTGAAGCCCCATGAGCTTGGACTTGGTAACAAATCCACCATGCATATGAGCTTTAGGTACCCTCCTCATTTATAATTAGTCCTAGTCCCCCTTCATGCCATTATCCTATATTATTCTTTTTTAAAAATTCCTTTAAATTCAGATATAATTGACATATAACATCATGTAAGTTTGAGGTATACAATGTATTGACTTTACACATTTATATGTTGCAATGTGTTACTGCCTTAAGGTTAGCTAACACATCTGTCACATCACATAATTATCTTTTTTTTGTGTGTGTGTGGTGGGAATACATGATGTTTTAATGGGGTTTTCCTGTTGTTCTCTGTAGGAGCATTTGTCTGCCAAAAACTACCCTGAAAACTGAAGAAACATTTTTAATCACAATAAATGGCATTTGCTGAGTTGTGATAATGCTCAATGAACCAGGCAAACACTATATCACTTTTCAGAGTAATGCAAATAATTATTTCCATTATTTCCCTTGTATATACTAATAAGTAAATAGAAATCTATAAAGTTTAATTGGTTGAGAACACAGAAGTGAGGAAGCTGGAATTCCCAGTCAGGCCTTTTCAGCTCCAATGAATGTGTTTGAAACACACAGACACACATATCTATATCCGTATCTGTATCTATATCTGTATCTCTGAATTGTTCAGTGCAAGCAGGTAGGCTGAAGATACAGGGAAGAGTTAGTTTTACAACTTGAATCCAAAGGCAGTTTGGAGACAGAATTTCTTCCTCTTTGAGGGACCTGTCTTTTTCTCTTAAAGCCTTCAACTGTATGGATGCAGCCAACTTAGATTATGGAGAATACTCTATTTATAGTCCACTGATTTAAATGTTGATCACATGTAAAAATAACTTCACAACAACATCTAGAGACATGTTTAACCAAGCAACTGGGCAGTATAGCCTAGCCAAGTTGACACATAAAAACAGCTACCATGCTCCCTAACTGTATTTTCAACAGTTCAAACAATGGAAAGAATAGAGAAGAAATAGTGTCACACTCTCACCTCTGTCCCCTTCCCTTCACAAAGAAGAACACTTCAACCTCTCAGTGAACATCCTTTCAGAACTGCCTATTCCTTTAACACTCATACATATAAATATATGCATATACAATATGGTTTATTTAAATAGGATCATTCTACAGGTATTGTGTCTTGTTTGCCCTCTTGAATGGTAAGTCACATATATTTATCCTTTTATTTACTTGGACAAACATTTATCTAATATTTATAATATTAAATGATACAATTGAGTAAAAAGCAAAAGTCCATATTTGACCCCCTTCCTGAACCTCACTTTCATCCTCAAAAATAAATACTGTTATCGTTTAAGGAAGCAGATCCCTTAATTGGCTGCCTGTCCCACGATCCAGATTCTAGAATCTCCAGACAGTATTTATTGGGCACCCTGACCCTGGTCTGAGGCTCTTCTGCCCTGAGCATTCACTGCTTGGGTACAGAATCCTCCTGAGCTAGACTGGCTCCATGGCTAGTCAGAGTTCCCATGAGGCACAGGCAGCCCAGCTGGCCCTATCAACTGATGGGGAACCCGCAGCAGGGGACTCCCGTGATTCCTCCCCAGATTGAAACGTAGATTGAGGGGAGGTTTTGGAGAAGCAGGGTGAGCAACCTGAGAGCCAAGATCGACGCCTCCAAGACAATCTGCCCCCACAGGGCCTGAACCCAAAAATGGCCAAGGAGGAAGACATCCTCGGGCTGTCCTTTCCCAGGAAGCTCTGGAGGATCGTGGAGGATGCGGCCTTCACTTCTGCGTGCTGGAACGATGAGGAAAACATGGTGGTCATCGAAGAAGATCTCTTCCGGATGGAGATCCTCCAGCGCAGAGGCATGGACCAGATCTTCGAGACAGACAGCATCAAGAGTTTCATCAGTGAACTGAACCTGTATGAGTTCAGGAAAATCCACCCTTTGGGCTGCTCTGCAGGGAAGAAGATGATGATGGTAACGTAGAGCCCTTCCGAGAAGACTAGGCTAGACGAGCTGAGTGCTGGATGGGTTTCATTTTCCAGGAAAAATTTTTCTCGTGAGAGGGTGGTTAAGGAAAGAGGAGAAAGCAGGATGTGTTGTGTTCCACCACCCCTCTTAGACAGGGGTGATCCCAAACCTTGAGGGGCCACTTGATGTCAGGGAGGGCCAGTAACACCTCAAGTGAAGATGGCCTGGGGGGAGCTCTAGGGAGTGACATGCTAGGGCCTCATAACCTGCCAGGAATGAAGAAACATCTCCACAGTTAGGCAAGGCTGGGATAGTGGTGGGGAGGAGGGCAGCAAGGAAGGGCTCTTCTCCCACCTGATGGTTAAAGTGATTCATTTCTTTCAGATCTATCCCAACTGCAATTTTCAGAGAGACAAGCCTCTCCTCCTGCAGAACATCTGGAGGAAAGGTGACCCCAGAACAACTGCTCAGCCTACTGCCAGTGCAACAGCGACCACAAAGACAAAGAAGCTAGCGGTGGCAACCAGACAGTCTCCTCGACTCCACCACAACCAGTGCACCCAAGAGGCGGGCAAGAAAGTCCAGAAGGGAATGCCACCTGCTCGCAGAATGCCCAGCTGGTGCTCATTTGTGTTCTCTGGCCTTTGGTCTATGGGCAGTGTAGCCAGGTGGGCTGGGAGAAACCATCTCCACAGCGAGCAGGGTGGTCCCAGTGGAGAGGGCACATCCAGCAATGCCACGTCTGTGTCCCCAGCTACTTCTGGAAGTGATTGAACAGGGGAACTGCCCGAGAGCCCCCCAGAGTACCCAGATTATGATTTGGTGATGGCTTTGCACAAGATCTGCTACTACATCCCGATGGTGGCCCTTTCAGTCATGGTCCCAAATGAAGCCCCTGAGGCGGAGGAGGAGCAGGGAGAGTCCTCAGATTACAAGTGTGTCCTCTGTGTGCACTTCAAGGACAAGCCCAATCCCTGAACTGCTAGGTCCCTTAGTTCAGTTCAGTTGCTCAGTCGTGTCCGACTCTTTGTGATGCCATGAGTCACAGCACGTCATGCCTCCCCGTCCATCACCAACTCCCGGAGTTCACCCAAACTCATGTGCATCGAGTCGGTGATGCCATCCAGCCATCTCATCTTCTGTCATCCCCTTCTCCTCCTGCCCCCAATCCCTCCGAGCATCAGGGTCTTTTCCAGTGAGTCAACTCTTCACATGAGGTGGCCAAAGTATTGGAGTTTCAACCTCAGCATCAGTCCTTCCAATGAACACCCAGGACTGGTCTCCTTTAGGATGGACTGGTTGGATCTCCTTGCAGTCCAAGGGACTCTCAAGAGTCTTCTCCAATACCACAGTTCAAAAGCATCAATTCTTCGGCGCTCAGCTTTCTTTACAGTCTCTCACATCCATATATGACCACTGGAAAAACCATAGCCTTGACTAGACGGACCTTTGTTGGCAAAGTAGTATCTCTGCTTTTTAATATGCTATCTAGGTTGGTCATAATTTTCCTTCCAAGCAGTAAGTGTCTTTTAATTTCATGGCTGCAATCACCATCTGCAGTGATTTTGGAGCCCCAAAATATAAAGTCTGACACTGTTTCCCCATCTATTTCCCATGAAGTGATGGGACTAGATGCCATGATCTTAGTTTTCTGAATGTTGAGCTTTAAGCCAACTTTTTCACTCTCCTCTTTCACTTTCATCAAGAGGCTTTTTAGTTCCTCTTCACTTTCTGCCATAAGGGTGGTGTCATCTGCATATCTGAGCTTATTGATATTTCTCCCAGCAATCTTGATTCCAGCTTGTGCTTCTTCCAGCCAAGCATTTCTCATGATGTGCTCTGCATATAAGTTAAATAAGCAGGGTGACAATATACAGCCTTGATGTACTCCTTTTCTTATTTGGGACCAGTCTGTTGTTCCATGTCCAGTTCTAACTGTTGCTTCCTGACCTGCATATAGGTTTCTCAAGAGGCAGTCAGGTGGTCTGGTATTCCCATCTCTTTCAGAATTTTCCACAGTTTATTGTGATCCACACAGTCAAAGGCTTTGGCATAGTCAATAAAGCAGAAATAGATATTTTTCTGGAGCTCTCTTGCTTTTTCGATGATCCAGCAGATGTTGGCAATTTGATCTCTGGTTCCTCTGCCTTTTCTAAAACCAGCTTGAACATCTGGAAGTTCATGGTTCACATATTGCTGAAGCCTGGCTTGGAGAATTTTGAGCATTACTTCACTAGCGTGTGAGATGAGTGCAATTGTGCAGTAGTTTGCTCAGATGGTAAAGCGTCTGTCTACAACGAGGGAGACCGGAGTTCAATCCCTGGGTTGGGAAGATCCCCTGGAGAAGGAAATGGCAATCCACTCCAGGACTATTGCCTGGAAAATCCCATGGACAGAGAAGCCCGGTAGGCTACAGCCCATGGGGTCGCAAAGAGTCGGACACGGCTGAGTGACTTCACTTTCACTTTTGAGCATTCTTGGGCATTGCCTTTCTTAGGGACACTCAAAAGTACTCTCTTGTAATCAAATAGATTTCTGGCTGTAATAAAGTAGAGCAAAACTCCATGGCAGTAAATAAAAATTGAATGACAACTTCTAGTCTGTGTTCTTTCTGTCTGTCCATGCTATTCACACATGGCACAGGGTGAGCCAGATGAGGTTGGAAGCCCACACCCCAGGCAGGCTTCAGTCCGGTCCCCATGGTTCCTTTTCAACTGAAGCAGCATCATTTCACACGCTCGGCCAAGGGTCTGACCCCCAAGCCGAGCTCAGGACAGGCTGGTCCCTTGGCCTTGCCTGCCACTCAGCAGATGGCCCAGCCGGGCTCCTGACCTTGGGGGTGTCACTTTCCCTGATTCTTGCACCCTGAAGCAGAAGGGGCTCAAGGGTCCCCCAACGATTCCACAAGTTTCTGATCAGCAGCTGAGCATCTCTAGCTCCCGATCTTGGGGCCTGTTTCTGGGCCTGTGGGCCTCTCCGCGTGCTGGATGCCTCTCTACCTGCCGACGCACAGCCCAGTCCCCAGCCTTCCCCCATCAGCCCCTGGTCACTGTTCCAACATCGGGGAGTTTGGACCAGAACAGAGAGGAAAAACACTAAGCATTTCCCCAACAACACGTTTCTCTCAACCACCCAGACACAGCAGGGCCAAAACGAGTGGCAATGCCATCTTATCATAAAGGTCAAATTCCTGCAGACTCTTGCTGAGTCCAGAGCAACACCACATGAGGGGTGTCCTGGCACCCTGACCCACATCAAGTTGGCAGAACACCCCAGGGTGGGGCCAATTCAGACTGAACCAGACAGGCATGTCCAGGGTGCAATGGTGACGGGACAGTGTCACCATGTGCTGGTCTCTTGGTCACCTTTTGAAAGCCCAGATTGGACAGGCTTCCTGCCCAAAGGGGATCAGGTGCTGGGGGATGTCCACCAGGAAGATGTCCTTCCCACCTCTTCCAGGGATGGGCTGCAGCAGCCAGCGGGGGTTGGTGAGCACAGTCAGGTACTTCTGTCGCAGGTCAGGCAACAGGGCTTGATTCTCCAGCTCCTCCACCTCTTCGGGATCTAGGTTTTCTGGGCACAGCAAAGTGTCCCCAATGTCCACGAGACCTGTGTGCAAAGACAGGACACAGAATGAGAACAAGGTCATTCAAAGTCTCGCCTGCTAGAGACTAAAACGTATCACGGCAGGGAACCAGTGAACTGAATCCTCTGGCTGAGCATTTCAGATGGGCTCACCTTGGCAAAGGGAATTTGGGGCAAGGGCAAGTGAGGGAAGGAGCGAAATGAAAGGGAGAGGTCTGGTGCTCCACAAACCCACCAGGCCACAGGCAGCTCTCAGTCTGCCCACTGCAGGCCACAGGGACAGAGCAGGAGGACCCTGACAAGGAACCTGTGGATATCAGGTCCCGAAGCGATTCACCACCAGAGTTATTGCTGTGGGGCCTCACCCCTGGGGAGTCAGGGGACTTGCTCAGGCCTGGCTGCAGGCAGTGGCAGTGGGGAACCCAGGCTGGGTGCTTTCCTGCCTCTCATGGTCTCTGCTGGGGACACACACGTGGGGACACACACACACAGACAAGTGCCACACACAGACCTGGACCCGCCTTTGCCTCAGAGCACAAATGGGCATTGAGGCCCAGACTGGTGGTCAGGGACCTTGGGCCATCGTCTCCCAGCCAAGGGACCCTTGCTGCTCCTCTGAAGAAACCTCAGCTCCCCCCTCCCCGCTTACCAGCTGGTTCAACAGAAAACAATGTAGGGCAGCATTGGGGCCATGCAGACAGCGTGGGGCAGGGTGTCACTTGCCCGCAATCACTCCGCGGCCGAACTTGTCCCCATCCCGCAGCAAGGCCTGGATCTGGGCGGGGCTCATTCCCAGCCTCTGCTCCAGCAGCTCCCGCCAAGCTGCATCTTCCCAGTCCCGGCGAGCGATGTGGACTGCCAGGGTACAGTGCTGGTGGCCGCGTAGCACGGGCCGCCACCGCGTCTCCAGGGTCTTGACACCGTTTAAGATGAAACCTGCATAAGGCTGTCTGAAGGACAGACAGCCGAACTTCATCTCCCAGGGCTCCTAGGGCCTCATGTGGCTGTGGAAACACAGAACCACCAAGGTCAGGAGCCTGACACAGTGGCCTGCAATCTCACAGCCCTGGGCTGGACCTCAGCCCCATGTGCCCGAGCATCCTCCAAGCCTGCTGACACAGAATCTGGGGGGTTAGAGAGGGCTGGCTCTTTCCATCCATCTCCACATGGTCCACAGATAGGGCGGTGGTGACCCAGAGGACCCGTCTATCATATGGAGTTTGTGGGGCGGTCAGGAAGGAGGGCAGGGCAGTGGAAGAGAGGTACATGGTGAAAGGCACGTGGTGAGTTCCAAGACAGAGGGACTGGAAACCCTGGGAGCACCGAGGAGGGAGGGCAAGCCCCCTGGTTTCACAGCCCAGTGGCTGGGCTCTAATCTTCTCAAAGCACGGACAGGCACTGTCTTGGGCTTAGCTTCCCCTACCCCCAGCCACCACCCCACCCCTTAGCTCCCGGCCCCATCCCTGCCCATGCTCTGGAGATCTCCATCTTAGGCCAGGGCTGCTGAGGGCAGATCCATGCTAACCAATCTGGCCTCGGCCCTAGGGTGCCCTGGAGCTCAGACAGCCCTGCCAGGTATCTTCCCCACACCTTTGGCAGCCACATTCCTCCCAGTCCTTCCCACATCACTGCCTCCACTGTCATCAGATGCCCCAGCCCTTGCCCAGAGCCTAGAGAAAGAACGGAGAGCAGAAACTACTGGGAATGGCATGCTTCCTGTCCTTGCCAGGGCCTGGGATGGCATCATGCAGGGATCACAGAATTCAAACCCCAAATTACCTGCTATGTTACTGTCACCTTGTTCGACACCTGAGGAGGAGCCGAGGCACAGAGTCACAGCCCATGACTGCAGGGGACCTGACTACACGTACCTCCAACCTCACTTCTTTCCTTGTACCTGGCGGGGGGTCCCTGTTCACTGTAGGGGAGTGGAGGTGGAGGATCAGAGCCATGGGCCTGAACCTCAGTAGTCTCAGCACCTCCGAGGGAGCTTCCATTTCCACATGGCTATGAGCAACTTCCCTTTCACTTTTCACTTTCATGCATTGGAGAAGGCAATGGCAACCCACTCCAGTGTTCTTGCCTGGAGAATCCCAGGGACGGTGGAGCCTGGTGGGCTGCCATCTGTGGGGTCGCACAGAGTCGGACACGACTGAAGCGACTTAGTAGTAGTGGTAGTAGTAGTAGTATGAGGATGGGGACAAGGTCCTAGAGGCACCCAGCCCAGGGCATTCTGGGCCTTTCCTTCCCCTAGCATAGGAGAGCCACAATTCTCCCAGGCCCATGAGGAACCATGTGATCTGGTTCGTAGCCTGATGGCCTGCTCTCCTTGCCCCTGGATTCACCCCCGGTAGCCATGAAGGCCATCCTTCCATCCTTGGAACACTCCAGTCAGTTCCTACCTCAGAGACTTTGTAGGGTGTGAGGTGTCACATTGTGTCCCCTCAAATTCAGGTGCTGGAGTCCCAATCCCAAGTACCTTGGCAGGACCTTACAGACAAAGGAAAGGTCTTCACAGAGCTGATGGAGGTCAAGTGAGCTCATTAGGATGGACCCTCCTCTAACAGGATGGCTGTCCCCATACAAAGGGCACATTTAGAGGCAGACAGGCACACAGGAGAACTGGGGTGAAGAGGAAGGCGGAGATCTTCAAGGCCAGACACACCCACCATGGCCAGCAATGCCCAGAAGTGAGGGGGTGGATGGGACAGACTCTCTCTACAGCCCTCACAAGAGCCAACCTCCGCTGACACCTCGACCTCGGCTGCTGGCCTCCTGAACCAACACGGTTCGTATTTGAGCCAGCCGGCCTGTGTGACCCTAACATAACTGCCAGCAAATTAAGCCAGAGGGTCAGTTGTCTGGAATCTCTCTGCAGAGGCAAGGGGGATGGCTTCTCCACTCCCAGCACCTTGGGCACACTCCTCCACGTCTGCACATCTATTTTCATGCGTTTGTTTTCACCCTTATATGGTGTCTGTTTACACCTCCCAGTGTTGGGGGTCCCACAAGTTACTGATGCTTCCCTCCTGACGGAAGGGTAGGGAAAACTCATTCTGCCAATACAGCCACTCAACATGACCACACACTGACTGAAGAGTCATGCAGGAGGTGGCCCAGGGAACAGGGCACACACCTGAGGTGCTGACACACACTAGCAAATGGTCTTTCACAAAGGCTCCCCTGTGTCCACTTCACCAACCACAGGCAAGGGTGCCATGTCCTCACCCACTGGCTAGCGCTGAGCAGCATCATCCCGCTGAACTTCTGTTGACGTGCTGGGTGACAGAGGGTCACCCTCTTCACTGGGTCTGGCTTGGTTACCAGGGAGCCTGGCTGGCCCCTGGGGCATGGCCATTGCTATGTCTTGTACTGGGGTATGTGATTGGATCCCAGGCTTGCCCAGTTTCCGCCACTCAGTGTCTCAGCCAACCCACCCCCTTCCTCCTGGGCACCTCTGAATCTCATCTGTGTGGGTGGAATCCCTGAGCAAGAAGGGGCTCAAGCTTTCCCACCACTCGATGCAAAGGGTGCCCACTTGGTGGCCAGAGGTGAAAACACTCTTCCGCCTGCTTGTCTGTGTGTCTTCACCTGCGCAAGGACCAGAGGAACAGGGAAAAAATCACCAGTGAGAAGACAGCAATGTTGGACAACAAGACACTATGTTCTTCTCCTTGGCAGGGGCCTCAGACCACAGGGATCCAGGAAGGCCCAACTGATGAGAAACACACATGCAGGTTCCCTCAGGGTAGGTTCTGCTCATCACAGCAGCTGGCCTGTCATGTGACTGGGACAGGGACCCCACAGTGCCTCAAGGGTCAGCACAGAAATCCATCCCCCAGCAGTGACGGTGATTTACAGCTCAGGAGACTGGGGCAACTACGAAGAGAAAATGATTCCTCCCCTAACACTGCCACTCTGGAAGGATCCGGAGGCCGGCACAGTCAGTCGGCCGCCCTACATGGACTCCTGGTTGGGCCCCACCAGGAGGGGAACGCGTACAAGCAGCTGAGCTATTCAGGTCAGGGCCCGGTGTGGGGAGCTCACAGGGGGCGGGGTGGGGGGGCTCGTGTGAGGTCACAGTCCGGGGGGAGGAGCAGGAGGCTGGAGGGCAGGTCTGCTGGCATCTTCGCATGAGTCCCGGGGCATCGCCAGGACACGTACGTGGAAGGAAAGCAGGCGGGGACTGTGGCCGTGAAGGGGACCGGAAGGTCCGGTTCGGCCCCCTGGCAGGGGCTCCTGGTCCCAGAGTCTGGAAACCCCCGCCCGGAGGTACCGTCTGCACACGAGGCAGGTCCCACCTTCCTGCAAGTAGAGCGAGTCGCGGGCGCTTTTTTGGGATGGCCAGGCAGCGGCCACCAGGCAGGACAGTAGTCCGCCACCAGGACCGCTGTCAGGGGACGGCGCCAGTTGGCCTTAGTCCCGTCGCGCCAACAAACACTGAAGCCCCTGATTTCCGGTGTGTATGGCTTCCGTACTCACGTAAGCACGCAGTTACGTAGACACGCACGTACGAACAAAGGCGCTTTCCCTCGCTGGCCTTGTCTGCTAGGAGACAGAATAGGAGCCGCCACGCTCTGAGGTGCCTGGAAGGTCAGGCCGAGAGGAGCCTCGAGACTTGCGGCCTGGAGCGGGACCCGAGGGAGGACCAGGAAGTGAGCGGTCGGGCGGAAAAGAGGAGGGGAGATGGGAGGAGCAGGGAGAGGAGTCTGGGGCTGAAGCTCCTCCTCACCTGGGTGAGGAGGCGCTTCTGGAGAAGGAGGCGCTTCTGGAGAACGAGGCGGGGCGGGGCGAGGCGGAGCGGAGCGGGGTGGAGCCACCGGGAGAGCGGAGCAGGGCGTACAGTAATGGAGCTGTGGGCCTGGGGAGCCCACGGAGGTTGGGCTTGTCCAGCTCCATGGCGGAGCCCAGACTGTGCCCTTTTGAGTCCGTACCATAAGCGTCCAGTCCGCGAGATTCGGCGAGAGTCAAAGTGACCGCGACCCAGTGTCCTCAGCGACTGCATCCGAGCTTCAGGGTGGACCCCAGGGGCCAGGGAAGCGGGAAGAGGCGCAGCCTTTGGGCGGAATTCCCCAACTCTAGGCTGAAAGCCCAGGCTGGCTCCCCTCCAAGTGACCCTGGGGCTGCTGGCCCAGTGCTGAGCAACAGTCTGTCTTTTTGCAGATGCGAAGGAAAATCCTCAGTTTCCTGCTGCCCCTGGGACCTGAGATGTCCCATAGAAAAGAAGCTTCGCTTTCAAAACAGTTTCCTGTCCTCTTCCTCTTGTCTGAGGGCTCAGCCCACCCAGGGCAGCCCCCTGACTCTGCTCCTGACCGCCGCTCTCCCTGCTGTGCCCCAGCCTCCCAGGTGCCTGATCAGAGTAAAGGATCCTCTTCCTGTCCCCACTGCTACTAGCTGAGTTCAGGCTTCACGGCCTGGGGCCAGTTCTGTCAGCCTAACCCCCACCCCTCACCCCCGCCCCCGCACTCTCCTGGACCCCTGCTGTCTCTCCTCCTCCAGCTGGAGTTACACACACTATCGGTTCTGTGTCACAGAGCACACACATCTATCCTTGTCAGTCCCGGGTTGAAAGTGCAGCTGAGCCCTCTCCTGTTTAAGCTTCAACCCGTCCATGGTGCCCTGGGGGACTTCCGGTGGTCTGAGGTCTCCTTCCTCCTCACCCAGCACTCTGGGTGGCTGTGCTGGTCCTACACTCTGTGCAAAGCTCATCCGGGACCCCACACTTTCTCATGCAGTTCTGCCCCTTGACTGACTACTGGCTCCTCTTGTCCTGACAACCTATTGTCCTCCTTCCAGGCATGACTGTAACATTCCTTTCTCTGTCTGCCCGAGTGTCAGCCGCTCTCATCTGGGAGTTTTTGGGCGCCCTACATCTTCCTGCTGCCCACCTTTGCCCCCCTCTTCTTCCCAGGCGGTGGCTGCTGGGCACGAGTCTGGACCCCTGAGCGTCGCCAAGTCCCAGGAAGGTATGGTTGGTGTCTACCTGGTTCCCATTAGCCGGGCACCCACACAACTGCTGCCATGGGAATGTTGAGTTGGAGCAGTGCTTTCTCTTCCAGTGTGCAGCCTGCTCTCTCCTCACAGAAGCCTGCCAGCCACGAGTTGAGGGGCAGAGGCTGCCTCCTGGATTTGAGGCCTCAGCACTGCAGGTACCTGAGTGATCACCACATCCACCTCCCTCATGCTGGTGCCCTGCTCCTCGCCCTGAAAGTGGTTACCAGCTGCCTCCAGAAACCCCAGAACCTCCTGGTAGTGGTTTCAGATTGTTAGGGAGGGTCCTGTGAATGGTGGGTGGGATCCTGCTGATCCTCCCGAATCCTGGTTTTGAACTAGACCTTGCCCAGTGAACTGGACACCTATGAAGTGTGGCTGCTGATGGGGGCAGCTGTGAGGCCTTGCTCCGTGGCGTTTCTCCACACCTGTCCCTTCCCTGCTGCTGGCCCCAGCTCTCCTCACATGCCCACATGTGAGGACTGAGCCACGGGGAGTGCTGCCTCCCACCCCACCTGGGTCTCTGAGGCTTGGTGAGGGTTCCACTTTCCTCCTGCTGTGCGTTTACAGGCAACACTGACCCTGACCTGGGACAGGCTCGACCTAGATTCTCGGTTTTCCTCATGTCCTCCTTGGCCGATGTGTTTTCTTCTCTGAAATGCATGTTGTTCATCTCTCTGCTGAGCCATGTGTCCTTTCTGTGCCAAGTTGTGGGCACTTTTTTCGGGGTCTGGGCACTCATCCCGCCCTGGTGTTTGTATTGTAGATTCGTTCTCTTCTGTTTTCAGGCTAGCAATGAACTCAGTATTCACCTGGTCTCTTGGAGCCGTAAGTGCCCCACAGGTCAGTGCTTGTCTGTCAGGCCCTCCTGCTGGGGGCCACCATCCACCCCCTCATACCTGGGCCGAGCAGTCCCCAAGGTGATGCTGCCCTGGCATCCAGCACTCTGCCCGTGAGAGAGGGCTCCTTCACATTCGTGTCAGTCCCTTGGTCCCTGCCTGGCTTTAGTCCTGGGCCTTGGACTCCTGCACGTGGGACAAGCCCAGGGGCAGCCATGTAGCTCTGGGAGGTCAGCCAGACCTATTTCCTCTCTGTTCCCAGGGCAGGTCCTGTTGTCCGCACCCCTCTCTATACCACCCAAATGGAGGGGCCAGCCTGAGAACTGGACGTGTTTCTGATTTCATCTCAGTTCTGCTGCAGTTCTTTGAGAGGACACGGCACACATGGGACCTGTGGACACGGGTGGCCACTCTGCTGCCGGTACTCAGGGTGCTGTATGCCAAAGGGCTGGGGCAGTGCCCAGGGGGACCTTCTGTGAGCCTCTGGCACTGCCCCACTCACATTCACATCACAGGCCTTTATATCACGTTTGACACACGGGTGGGAGATGCTGGTTTATGCGTGTCCATCATTCCTGAGTTCTGGGGTCTATGTGCTCTTCACTGTCCTCTGTCTGGGCAGGTTGGCCACAACCCAAATGCTGGACTGCCCAGCACTGGAAGAGGCTTCCAGACAGCAGGCTGCAGCACACTGAATGGATCCAACTGTTTAGTTTGTGAGATCAAGGAGTAGGAAGGTAAGACTGGAGTGTGCATTGCCATCCCATACCCATGGTGAGAGGACTTCCATGAGTGGACTCTTGAGCTCTGGGTGGGAGCCCCGTCTGGCTACCCTTTGAGTACTTATGTGCCCACCGTGGCAACTTGGCCAAGCACAGAGAGGGTGTGAGGAGTTAGGAGCAGAGAACACCCGTGAGGTGCCACCAGAAGTGAGAAGGTTTTCCAGTTCATGAGTGGGGCATGTATCCCACCCACCCCACCCCCCTGCCCATTTTCTGTGCATTTCTATTTTACTTAATGGAGTTCAGTCAATGGAGTTCTGTTCAGCCTTACCATCTTTTCCTCACATCACATGTTCCCCCAGGTTCTGAAGGAGTCCTCGACAGACGTCTCACTAAGCCCTGCACCTGGCTCTGGGGATACTGCATTCCAGGCTCTCCCAGCTCAAGACTGACTGACAAATCCTCGGGACTGGCCCTGTGTCCCTTACCGCTTGAGCCCCTGTGCCCAGAAACCCCAGCACAATGGGTCCTTCCAAAGTGGTCGCAGAGTCAGAGTTAACCGTGTCTGTCACGTCAGTGTCAAGTTGACCCTGTCTAGCAACCTCCACCCCTCTGGTGGTTCCACCACCCCACGTGGGGTCACCGACACAGAGCCCGACGTCCCTTTGGAAGGGGCTGGGGTCATCCCTGTGTCTGTTTGCTGTGGTGCAGCAGCATCCATACACCAGGGGCCTACCCTGTCCCTGTTCCTCAGTGCGACCTGAGAACTGGCTCAGGGCCTGAACCTGGACGAGGGATCTTGACCTGTTTACTGGGGCAGCTGCCCTTGGCCTCAGTGTAGTTTTGGACTGTACCTTGGTCAGTTGCCCACCTCTTGAACCTCCGGGAGGCCACATTTTACTAACCACCTGCCCTGCTCTGTGGGTCCGGCCTCCTGGGTGGTGGCAGACCTTGTCATGGTCCCTGGGTCCTGGCTGCTCAGAGTGACTGCGTGACCTCTGCTGCAGCTCCTGGGTAGTGGTGACGGGAGGGTGGAGGGTGTCGTCCGTCTCCTCCACCACGAGGCCCGTTGAGCCTGGCCTGTGTTGCACAGTGACTTCGCTCTGCTTGGTGGCCAGGCAGTAGGTGACTAGCTATTCCCATGGTTCCTTGGTTCTCATGCTGGTAGTGCTCTGGGTCCTGCCGCAGATTGGAGTGGCCAGCTCCTGTGCTTCCTGGGACGGAGGGCACATGTGGGGGAGGACTCTGGTCCTGTTTGTTCCCTTGGGGGTGGCGGGGGGGACACCAGCTCTTAATGGAGTGTAGGAGGTGGGCTGCTGCTGCAGCCTCAGAAGTTCAGAAATCTGGGATGTCCCAGTCTTCTGCACCCTGCCTCCTGGTCTCCCTGGCCCTCGTGTCAGGGATGCAGGTTTTCCCAAGAGGACCTCCAATGCCAGCGGTTCAGGCCTGCCTTGGCGGAACATTCAGTCTCTTTGAGGTTCAGCCACTCCTGTCGAATCCTGGGCTGATGTTTGTCCACTGCCTAAAGCTTTGTCAGCTACTGGGGAGACCCTGCCACCCCCCTTGGCTCTCACTGTTCTTCACCCTGAGCTGGTCATCTGCCTGTAGAGAGCAAAGCAAAGAAGTTACTTCACTCTATTCCTCCCACGTTCCACACGCCTGGATCTTCTCACTTGCCAGGGAATTCCGCTCCCCCTGCCAGCCCAGCAAAAGTTCTAGGAGCTGAGCTGTGGCCTTGAGCTCAGGGCTGAGTGCGCACAGACTACCCCTAGGATGGGTCCTCATAACCAGTGGGGCAGGGGATGTGAACCCTGTACCAAGGCCCCATGTCGCCACCTCTCCTCAGACATCTCCAGGGCCACCAGGGGGACGGGGCAGGCAGGGTCGGGCAGGGCATCCCTTCACATGTGATGCTGATCTGACAGTTCCTGCCAGCCCGTTGGGAGGTGCAGAGCACAGACAGGCATTGGAGGTGTCCACAGTGGGCCCCAGTTGTCAGGCCCTCACAGTGCCTGAGGCCTCATGATTGCTGTTGACAAAATGGGAGAATTGACACCAGGAATTGGTGCCTGAGTGGTGGCTGTGTGTACACACAGGACGCCAAGTGACTCTGCTTGGGTGGCAGCATACTCTGCCCTGCACACAGCTTGGTGGGAGGGGCTCTTGGTGTCTTTTGCATCAGACAGCTGCTGGGTTGGAGAGGAGAACTGCTTCCAGTGCGCTGGCCACCCAGACATCTGCTAGCACAGCCTGATGGGAGAGGGCAGGTCTGGGTGCCTGACCTCACAAGGCAAAGTGCATTCAAATCCAAGGATACCCATTCTTCAAGAAACTCCTCCACCGTGCAGGAAATCAGGTGTCCACTCACCCCTGCATCACTCAGGGCTGGGGGTGGGGAGGCTAGAGTGCATCTTCTAGACAGACCTGTAAAGAACAGAACCTGCAATGAGGCAGAGATTGGGGAGCGTGAAGTGTTCCCAAGCAACCACTGACTCACAGCAAGGGACCAGGGAGGGCTTTTTAGTTGGGAGGGCCATCTGGACTGGGTCTTGTAATGAAGAGGGTCTCCTTGGCTGGGAAATGGTGGAAGGGCCCCCAGAAGGGTCAGACCCATGGAGGGAACTGAGCTCAGGTCTGTAGCTGGATCAAGGTCATGGGAAAGGGGCTGGGATGCTGGACTGGGTCCAACTCAGAGGCAACTCTAAGGCATCTGGCCTGTACCCTGCGTACAGTTAATCAGTGCTCTCACTTGTAGTTTAAAAGGCAAGCCATCACTTCTCTCCCTGAGAAGAATCCATTGATTCAGTCATTTGGTTAGTCAGTGATTGGACAAAACTTTGTGTGCCTCCCACAGACAGGGTCAGGCAGCAGGTAGACAAGAGGGACATACAGGTGAGTCAGGCAATGACCAGCATGGCTCTTTCCAGGATGAGTGGCTCTGGCAGCTGCTACCTGTCCTCTCTGAACTGGACACAGGCACCGTCTTCTGCAGGCTGACCTCCTGGCTTGTGTGGAGGTTTCCAAATCTTGTTCCTGACTCCAGAAAGAGATTGAGAGAGATGACATTAGGTCTTTATGTTCTGAGAGTTATTGCTCAAATACAGGATGAGATGGTTAGATATCATCACCAACTCAATGAATGTGAATTTGAGCAAACTCTGGGAGATGGTGAAGGACAGGGAAGCCTAGCATGCTGCGGTCCATGGGGACACAGAGTCGGACACGACTTAGCAAATGAACACACACAGAGGTGAGGGTGTTGGGCCCAGATATTCCTGGCCCCCAGCAGAAGGTTGATTTACCCCCTGTGGCACCTAGTGTCCCCCAGGCTGAGCAGAGTGGCTGCTGCTGATGCATTGTTCAGAGAAGGAAGACGTGGTGCAGGTTTGCCCAGACCAACTCCCTAATGTCCTGAGCTGTGGCAGCTTCAACCACTGGGGGTGGGGGGAGTTTAGCCATGTGGGCCCCTCACTTACTGCCTTTGAAGAAGTAGTGCAGGCAGTGAAGACAAGATGAGATGGGAAGCTGGCCTTGGTTTGTTGTATTACCCAACTAGTGTTCCCAAATGGCACTTGGAGGAGGCTTTAGGAAAGGGGCCAGCTTTGTGTCTGAAATGACAATAGGGCTTGACAGTAATGTGCTGCTTGCTCGTTGTGCTATCTGCTGGCCCACTTTCCAACTTTACTTTTTTTTTTTTTTAATTGATGTATAGTTAGGGCTTTCGTCATAGCTCAGTTAAGAATCTGCCTGCAATGCAGGAGACCCAAGTTCACTTCCTTGGTGGGGAAGATCCCCTGGAGATCTTCCCCTGGAGAAGGAAAGGGCTACCCACTCCGTATTCTGGCCTGGAGAATTCCATGAACTGTATACTGCATAGTTCATGGGGTCGCAAAGAATTGGACACGACTGAGTGACTTCACTTTCACATAGTGGATTAACAATGTAGTGTCTGTTTCTGATATACATAACACTTCTGGGTTCTTTTCCATTATAGATTATTGCAGATATTGAGTATAGTTCCCTGTTCTATACAGTAGGACCTTATTTATGCATTTTATACATTGTTGTTCAGTTGCTCAGTCGTGTCCAACTTTGTGACCCCATGGACTGCAGCACACCAGGTTTCCCTGTCTTTCACTCTCCCCCAGAGTTTGCTCAAACTCACGTCCATTGTGTTGGTGATGCCATCCAATCCTCTCATTCTCTAGCACCCTCTTCTGTCTTCAGTCTTTCCCAGCATCAGGGTCTTTTCCAGTAAGTTGCCTCTTCACATCAGGTGGTCAAAATATTGGAGCTTCAGCTTTAGCATCAGTCCTTCCAATGAATATTCAGGCTTGATTTCTGTAGAATTGACTGGCTTGGTCTCCTTGCTGTCCACGGGACTCTCAAGAGTCTTCTCCAGCATGACAGTAGTACTATTTTATACACAGTAGTGTGTATCTATTAATTCCAAACTCCTAATTTATCCCTTCCCCTTCTTTTTCCCTCTGGTAACCAAAAGTTTATTTAATGAGTCTGTTGCTGCTGCTGCTGCTACTGCTAAATCGCTTCAGTCGTGTCCGACTCTGTGCAACCCCATAGATGGCAGCCCACAAGGCTCCCCCATCCCTGAGATTCTCCAAGCAAGAGCACTGGAGTGGGTTGCCATTTCCTTCTCCAATGCATGAAAGTGAAAAGTGAAAGTGAAGTCGCTCAGTCATGTCCGACTCTTAGCGACCACATGGACTGCAGCCTACCAGGCTCCTCCACCCATGGTATTTTCCAGGCGAGAGTACTAGAGTGGGGTGCCATTGCCTTCTCCAAAGAGTCTGTTACTGCCTTGCAACTAATTTCATTTGTATCATCTTTTTAGATTCCATCGATAAGTGATGTCATAGAATATCTGTCTTTCTCTTTCTGACATACTCCATTTAGTATGATAATCTCTCGGTCCACCCATGTTCCACAAATGGTATTACTTCATTATATTTCGTAGCTGAGTAGTAGTCTTGTGTGTGTGTGTATACCACATCTTCTTTATCCATTTATCTGTTGAGGGACATTTACATTGCTTCCATATATTGGCTATTGTAAATAGTGCTGCAATGAACACTGGGATGCATGTATCTTTTCAAACTAGAGTTTTTGTCTTTTCCAGGTATATATTCAGGAGTGGGATTGCTGGGTCATATGGTAGTTGTTTGTAGTTGTTTTAGGACCCTCCATACTGTTCTTCATATTGAGTGTACCAATTTACTTTTCCATCAACAGTGTACAAGGGTTCCCTTTTCTCTGCATCATCTCCAGAATTTATTCTTCATAGATTTTGTGATGGTGGCCATTCTTTCCAGTGTAAGGTGATACTTCATTGGAGTTTTGATTTGTATTTGTCTAATAATTAAGAATGTTGAGCATCTTTCATGTACCTTTTGGCCATCTGTGTCTTCTTTGAAGAAATGTCTATTCAGGTGTTCTGACCATTTTTTGATTGGATTGTCTTTTCTTTTCTTTTTTTTTTTTTAAGCTCCAGTTTTAATTAAAGGTCGTTAGTAATAAGAGTTTCCATGGCAGAAAGCTCCAGGCAGTGCTTGGAGGGTATGAATATAAAAATGAGGTGCCAAACCTAATGTGTCAATATATTATAAAGTGTATCTTTTCCTGTTCCTCCTCTGACCATTTCTGCCTTCTTAATCTTTCTAACTTTCCCAAGGCATGGAGATGTCAGATACATTGCAATGGATATTAAAATGAATTCTTAAGTGTCATTACCATAAAGATATAGCAACCGAATTTGCAAGTTCCATGCCTTGAGCTTATAGGACGAGCTCAGGCATTGGCACAGAAGCCAATTATTTGTATCTCACCAGTCTGTGAGGGTGGATTGCTCCTTTTGTGAGTGGATGTGTGTCCATGTAGCTCATAGGCTGGGCCAGTGCATAGGGCACACAGAGGGGCTGCCTGTTTGTGCTCATGATGCGAATGACATGATCCAGAGCCTGGGCTTTGGGATCCAGGGACCTGGGTTTGGATGTCAGTTCTTCTTTTATTGCATAGCCTTGGCACTTGCTATCTCTGGGTGTGTCTCTCCTCTGTTGAAAACCAGGTAGCACAAAATGCCACTCATGTCACAGGGCTTTTCCAGGGCACAACCTTGGACATCATGATGTCTACCACTGGGGCTCAGGGTCTGTCCCCCTTCTTCCTAATCTCTTCCTGGCCCACTCCTCATAGAGGCCCCCCAAAGTGTTCCACAGAACACAGTTTGAAAACCAGTGACATAGATCTCAGATTTCAGTGTGCATTCAGATCCCTCAGTGATCTTGTCAAATGTGGCTTATGATTCACATGTTCTGAGGTGGACCTGAGATTCTGTGCTTCTGATCAGATCCCAATTGATGCCTAAGTGTCTGGTCCAGGGATAGCATTTTGAAAAGCAAGGGTCTGATCACAGACTGCCTTTGACCTTTCACATCCTTTGATTTGGAGTTCTTACTGTTATTCTGATTGTGTCTTAAAAAAAAAAATCTGTTGCAGGAATGTTTCTATTAAGGGCAAAATCCTCAACTATACAGATGTGAAAATTGACCTGGGATAGGAAAGAGACAGAAAGTATTTGTTTCTCAACTGTGAGTGTCTGTATATTGTCACCCTGTTTATTTAACTTATATGCAGAGTACATCATGAGAAACGCTGGACTGGAAGAAACACAAGCTGGAATCAAGATTGCCGGGAGAAATATCAGTAACCTCAGATATGCAGATGACAGCACCCTTATGGCAGAAAGTGAAGAGGAACTCAAAAGCCTCTTGATGAAAGTGAAAGAGGAGAGTGAAAAAGTTGGCTTAAAGCTCAACATTCAGAAAACGAAGATCATGGCATCTGGTCCCACCACTTCATGGGAAATAGATGGGGAAACAGTGGAAACAGTGTCAGACTTTATTTTTCTGGGTTCCAAAATCACTGCAGATGGTGACTGCAGCCATGAAATTAAAAGATGCTTACTCCTTGGAAGGAAAGTTATGACCAACCTAGACAGCATATTCAAAAACAGAGCCATTACTTTGCCAACAAAAGTTCGTCTAGTCAAGGCTATGGTTTTTCCAGTGGTCATGTATGGATCTGAGAGTTGGACTGTGAAGAAGGCTGAGTGCTGAAGAATTGATGCTTTTGAACTGTGGTGTTGGAGAAGACTCTTGAGAGCCCCTTGGACTGCAAGGAGGTCCAGCCAGTCCATTCCAAAGGAGATCAGCCCTGGGATTTCTTTGGAAGGAATGATGCTAAAGCTGAAACTCCAATACTTTGGCCAGCTCATGCGAAGAGTTGACTCATTGGAAAAGACTCTGATGCTGGGAGGGATTGAGGGCAGGAGGAGAAGGGGACGACAGAGGATGAGATGGCTGGATGGCATCTCTGACTCGATGGACGTGAGTCTGAGTGAACTCCGGGAGTTGGTGATGGACAGGGAGGCCTGACGTGCTGCGATTCATGGGGTCGCAAAGAGTCGGACACGACTGAGTGACTTATCTGATCTGATCTGATCTGTGAGTGTCTGAAATATCTGTAAAATATTTTCTGAAGAACACAGTTTGGGTTAAGAAGCTGTTGCACTTTGTTAAGAAGAGTTGCACTTTGGTTTGGTTGTAGTCTGGATCATAGCAAAAGTGTTAGTTGATGAGTCGTGTCCACTCTCTGCAACCCCATGGAGTGCAATCTGCCAGGCTTCTCTGTCCATGGAATTTCCCAGGCAAGAATACTGGAGTGGGTAGCCATTCCTTTCTCCAGGGGATCTTCCTGACCCAGGGACAGAACCTGGGTCTTCTGCATTGCAGGCAGATTCTTTACCATCTGAGCCACAAGGTAAGCTAATGGACACTTCTAAGGGAATTTTTGACAGAAACAAGTGACTTGCTTTCAGACTCTGGCTGAGGCCTGTCTCCACACTGTATGTCTAAGTGAAGGTTCAGAATTGTGGATAGCTGTTGGTGTGTCTGGCATCTGCTTTCTTGATAATCTTAATGATGTGGCATCTAGAAAGATACCTTCATGTAAGTGGCCTTCATTCTTTCTGTCCATTGCTTAGTTGAGTGCTCCAGGTTCAGAGTTGGTAGAGTGTTCTGTCTTCTGCACTCTGTTGGGACTCCTCTGGTGTGTATCCAGAAGACCGGCTGCTTTGACAGACCATCATGCTTAGCTTGTCAATCTTTGTTTCAATTCAGTAACTTCATGGCTAAGGTGGAGAACTCACTTTAGCAAGGAGACAAAAGCCCAGTTGCTAGAGTAGCCAGTGTGTTGAAATGTCAGGTATCCTTTGTGGAATATGGCAGGAGAACAGTGTGTGCTCAGTGGCTTTGCCTGAGCCCTTGATTAAGAAGGATGACCACTTTCCCATGAGGGTGGAGGTGGCATGTGCACCATCTGAGGAAGCAAGGTGAGACTGAACACCAGGGAGGCTGGATCTAAACACAGAGGTGTTCTTTTGGTGGTCAGTCAGTGAAGAGAACAGTCTAGGGGATGTGTGTTCCCAGGACTTGTCAATGGGCTTCTTTAGCATCAGGCACCTGGGAAGCCCAGATGGAGTGTGCCCAACCACCCCCTCCTCCAGACGCTGACAGTATGGCGACTGGTCCATCAATAGCTCTGTCAGTGGCCACCGGTCACCTTCTTTCCTTCAATAATCCCCTCATTGTCTGGTGTGTGAGCACCTCTTTGGTGCCTGGCATTGGGTCTACAAGGGTGGAGAATATGGGGAACTTTTTGACAAGCCCCAGACAGGCAGACCACACAAGGGGCCTTAAGAAAGGCTCAACTCCTAGAATCTGGAATCTCTGAGGAGGGATGCCAGGGATGGTGGCGTGGGGGCCATGGAGCTCAGTGTGTGTCTATGGTACCAATCTAGAGTGCTTTGCCTTCCAATGACATCCCCAGAGCGTTTGGGTCACCTCAGGTACATGTGGAGGGCCTGTGCCTGAACCTTCCTTGTACGCCTTCAATGAAGCATGAGAGTCTCTTTTCCCAGCCACCCCTCTCCCACTTAGTTCCCCCTGGCTTAAAATCTTCAGTTAGGAGTAGAGGAGTCTCAGATAGAATCCTTAAGAAGTTTCTGGAAGAATATCCTGCTTGCCCAGTGCTTCTTGAGCTCTCTTAAACCCAGAGCCCTTGGTGGCATGACACAGGCAGATTTCTAATCCCTCTCAAGCCCCTGCCACCCAGGCCACCCTAGTAGCATAACCATAAATCCTAAAACACAGGTTTCCCGGAACCAACCCCTGACTCCCACAACTTCGTGTTTGAGTGCCTGCAACTCTCTGGCATCATCTTGCCTGTCTGTCAAATGAGGTCAATGAAAACAGTTCTGGGCCCAGGATCAGCCTTTGCCCTCCATGCTTCTTGGGGCTCTGACCCCCACTGCAGGCCTTCCTCCCTTTCTTGCAGCAGCACTTCCCCCTGCCTCCTCAATGGTCATGGCTGTGCCTCCACTCCCACAGCCTGACTCTCCAGGTACCCAGCACTCCACACTGCTGCTCACAGAAGATCCCTCCCTGCTCACTTCCTGTGTCCTCCTGAAGCCTCCGAGGCTGACTTCAGGACCATTCCTTCCTCCCCACAACCTTCCAGAACCCTCTCTACAGTATTCTTTTTGTGAAAGTTTACCTTGGGTGGTTTCTCTGTGTGTGTGTGTGTGTGTGCATGCACGCACGTGTGTCCATGAACTTTTACCCCAGCTACACCACAAACCCTCTGAGGATAAAGACCCCATCCAGTTTACCTTGGTACTTTCTCCAGAGCTGCCTCTGCAGAGCAGGCACTTACTAGGTGCTGGCTGTTGGCTTCGAGTCACTTAACACTCATCAACTCTGCTGTACCACTGTGGATTCGGCAGGTGATGAGATGGGCCCTGCCCAGGCATCAGTGCGTGTGAGGCAGGTAAGCAAGGCAAGTATGTCAGTAATCTCATTGGATGCAGGACCACTCTCTGTAGAAACATCTGAAGTTCTAGGATGCCTCTCCCTGTGAGAAGAGGGAGGCGGGCTCTGAGTGGCACACTGCAGAGTGGGTGGGGTGTGGATGGTAGCGAGATAGGAGTCCACCCCCAAGGGGCCAGTCCTGACTCTAGCACTTGTGACCTGCTCCCTGTCCCCATAGATGGTGGGGCCTGGAACATGGGACATAGGAGGTCCTTTCAAGCTCAGCACACATTAGTTTCTATGACTGTACCACCCGGGAATTCAGTGTTGACAGACTCAGAGGGTTGTCTTTGGTTTCTGCCTTACTTGACTCGATGCTGTGCTGGCCTGGCATGGTTCTTCTCTGATGCTGGTTCAAAAAACCCGCCTCCCCTGAACTGCTTCCTCTTCCTACCACTCAGTGTTGATCCAACGTCATGCCAGGTTTCTCACCTCAGCCATGGAAGAAAAACAGCTCCATACATTGGGTCCTTGTGTGTTGTCCCAGCTCAGGCTGTCTTTCCATTCCTTAGGTCACATGCTAGTCACTCACTCCCAGGTACTTTTTATTTTTTTATTTTTTGAGCCCTCAGTAAATGTAGATGTCTTTTCAATTTTTACTTATTTCTTTTGGCCCTTCTGTGAGACATGTGGAAACTTAGTTCCCTGGCCAGAAATTGAACCCATGTCCACTGCAGTGGAAGCGAGGAGTCTTAACCACTAGACCACCAGAGAAGACCCACACTCCCACTTACTTTTGCATTCTGGTTATCTGGAATTTGTCCTGATTGCCTTATCCTTGCTTCTGGTTAGGTACCTTCCTGCCTTCTGCCTTGTTATCTGAGTCCCAAGGGTTTTCTCAGTGTTTTGTTTCCCTTCTGCAAGTCTCTGGATAAGACAGAGATGAACAGCAAAGCTAATGAAGTTTAAGTTTAAGCTTCAGAGTCATTGGCGTTCCCAGGTCTGGAAGCGGCCCTAGCATTATGGTATATGCCAGTCGTCTGGTTTGTAAAATCATCGAAAGGTGGTTTAGCCACAGTTGGCTCAGGGCATCTCTGTGTCCATTCTGGTGCCTCCATCCCTCTTGCTCTTGTATTGGGTGGCTATACAGTGACCATGGGCATATTGGGAATCTGGCTAAGGGGAGATTAAATCAGGATAAGGTAGTTTGGATTTGGGGAAACATATTTTAGGGGCTCCCAACCAATTCTATATACATTCAAGTTATTCCTAGCCATCCTGTATTGCAATAGCTTCCAGGAATACTCAAATTTACCATGCCTCTGCGCGGTATGAAGACAAGAGGTGAGAGGCTGAAGTGAACATAGTGCTGTGTTCACCCAGTGAAGAGGGTGACCCTTTGTCACCCAGCAGGTGAACAGAAGTTCAGTCGGATGATGGTGTTTGGGGGCAGCCAGTGTGTGCGAAAATGGCGCCCTTGCCTGTGGTTGGGGGAGTGGACACAGGGGAGCCTTTGCAGAACGCTGTTTGCTGGTGTGTGTCAGCACTTCAAGTGTCTGCCCTGTGCCCCAGGCCTCCTCCTGCATGGTTCTTCAGTCAGTGAGTTCTGGTCACGTTGAGTGGCTGTATTGGCAGAATGAGTTTTCCTTTCCTTTCCTTTCCATCAGGAGTGAAGCCTCAGTAACTTGTGGGACCCCCGACACTGGGAGGTGTAAACAGACACCATATAAGGGTATAAACAGACGCATGAAGATGTGAAGACGTGGAGGAGAGTGCCCAGGTGCTGGGAATGGAGAAGTCATCCCCCCACACCCCCTTGCCCCTGCGGAGAGATGTCCAGACAGGGCTGACCCTCTGTCTTCATTTTCCAGCAGTCGTGTCAGGGCCCCACAGGCTGGGTGACTCAACCTATGAACCGTGTTGGTTCAGGAGCCTGGTAGCTGAGGTCAAGGTGTCAGCTGACATTGCCTCTCGTGAGGGCTGTGGGGAGAGTCTGTCCCATCTCTTCCCCCTCACTTTCAGGGCGTTGCTGGCCATGGTGGGCATGCCTGGGCTTGGAGAGAGCTCTGTCTTCCTCTTCACCTGAGTTCTCCTATGTCCCTGTCTGTCTCTAACTGTGTCCTTTGTATGGGGACAGCCATCCTGTTAGAGGAGGGTCCATCCTAATGAGCTCACTTGACCTCCATCAGCTCTGTGAAGACCCTTCCATTGACTGTAAGGTTACTTGGGATTGAGTCTCCAGCACCTGAATCCGAGGGGATGTGATGTGCCTCCTCACACCCTACAAAGGCTCTGAGGTAGGAACAGACTGGAATGTTCCAAGGATGGAAGGATGGCCGTCATGGCTACTGGAGGTGAATCCACGGGCAAGGAGAGCAGGCCTCCAGGGTAGGAGTGAGATAACATGGAGCCTTGTGCGCCTGTGAGAACCATGGCTTTACTGTGCTCGGGGAAGGGAAGGCCCGAGAAGCTCTGTGCTGGGCACCTCTGGGACCGTGTCCCTGTCCTCACAGCCATGTGGAAACGGAGGCTCCCTGCGAGGTGCTGAGACCCTGCTGAGGTTCAGGCCCGTGGTTCTGCTCCTCCACCTCCAACCCCCTCCAGTGAACAGGGACCCCCCTCTAGGTACAAGGAAAGAAGTGAGGATGGGGTGGTTGTGGTCAGGTTCCCTGCAGTCATGGGCTATCTCTCTATGCCTCGGCGCCTCCTTGGCAATTGAACGAGGTGACAATAACTTAGCGGGTTATTTGAGGTTTGAATTCTGGGATCCCGGCATGGTGCTGTCCCAGACCCTGGTGAAGACAGGAGCATGCCCATCCTAGAGTTTCCTGCTCTCCTTTGTTCTTTCTCTAGGCTCTGGGCAGAGGCGGGGCATCTGCTGACAGTGGAGGCCATGGTGTGGGAAGGGCTGGGAGGAAGGGGGCTCCCAACGGCGTGGAGAAGACACCTGGCAGGGCCGTGTGAGGTCTAGGGCAGCCCCAGGGCCGAGGCCAGATTGGTTAGCATGGATCTGCCCTCAGCAGCCCAGGGCTAAGACTGGGGATCTGCAGAGCATGGGCAGGGAAGACGCCCGGGAGTTGAGGGGTGGAGTGGGGGCCAGGGGTGGGGGAAGCCAAGCCCAGGACTGTGCCTGTGTGTGCTTGGAGAGGACCAGAACCTGGCCACTGCACTGTGAAGCCAGGGGACCCACTCTCCCTCCTCAGTGCACCCCGGGTTTCAGTGCCCTCTGTCTTGCATCTCACCTCCTGCCTCCTGCTGTCCTGCCCTCCTTGCTGACCTCCCCACAAACTCCATGTGATGGACGGGTCCTCTGGGTCACTACCCCCCTGTCAGTGGACTGCATGGAGACGGATGGAAAGAGCCAGGCCTCTGTGACCACCCATCATTCTGTGTCAGCAGGCTTGGAAGATGCTCAGGCATTTTGTGCTGAGCTCTGGCACAGGACTGTGAGCTTGGAGGCCTCTGTGTCAGGCTCCTGATCTTTGTGGTTCTGTGTTTCTGCAGCCACGTGAGGCCCAAGGAGCCCTGGGAGATGAAGTTAGGCTGTCTGTCCTTACCACAGCCTTACACGGGTTTCGTCTTAAATGGTGTCAAGACCCTGGAGATGCTGTGGCTGCCAGTGATATGCGGACCTGGCACTGTACCCTAGCTGTCCACATCAGGCACTGGAACTGGGAGGACGTGGCCTGATGGGAGCTGCTGGAGCAGAGGCTGCAGTTGAGCCCCACCCAGATCCAGGTTTGGCTGCAGGATGGGGAAAATTTCGGCCACGGAGTGATCTCGTGCAAATGACGTCCTGCCCCGTGTTGCCTGCATGGCCCCTCGTGCTGCCCTGGAATTTAGCTGGGTTGTGCTCCTTTGTTTTCTGTTGAACCAGTTGCTGCAGGGGTTGGAGGGGGGGTGATGCTGAGGTTTCTTCAGAGGGATAGTGAGGGTCCCTGGGCTGGGAGATTGTGGCCCAAGGTGCCTGACCATCACTCTGGGCCTCAGTCTCCATTTGTGCTCTGAGAGGCAGAGGCGGGTCCAGGCCTGCACGTGGCACTTGTCTCTGTGTGTGTACGTATGTGTGTGTGCCTGGCAGAGACCATGAGAGGCAGGAAAGCATCCAACCTGGGTTCCCCATCCCCACTGCCTGCAGCCGGGCCTGAGCAAGTCCCCTGAGTCCCAGGGGTGAGGCCCCACAGCAGCACCTCACTGCTGGTGAATCACTTGTAGACCTAATGCCCACAGGCTCCCTGCTGGGGCCCTCTGCTCTGTCCCTGTGGCCTGCAGTGCAAAGACTTAGAGCTTCCCATGGCCTGTGGGTTCCTCAAGCACCAGCCCTCTCCCTTTCATTTTGCTCCCTCCCTCGATTGGTCTTGCCCCGAATTCTGCCACAAGGGTGGTATCATCTGCATATCTGAGGTTATTGATATTTCCCCTGGCAATCTTGATTTAAGCTCTTGCTTCATCCAGCCCAGTATTTCACATGATGTACACTCCACAGAAGTTAAATAAGCAGGGTGACAATATACAGCCTTGATATACTCCTTTCCCAATTTTGAACCAGTCTTGTTCAATGTTGAATTCTAACTGTTGCTTCTTGACCTGCATCCAGGTTTCTCAGGAAGCAAAGAAGGTGGTCAGGTAGTCCCATCTCTTTAAGAATTTTCCACAGTTGTTGTGATCCACACAGTCAAAGGCTTTATAACATGGTCTGTGAAGCAGAAGTAAATGTTTTTGTCTGGAATTCTCTTGCTTTTTCTATGATCCAGCAAGTGTTGGCCATTTGATCTCTGATTCCAGACTTTTCTGAATCCAGCTTGAACATATGGAAGTTCTCAGTTCACATACTGTTGAAGCCTAGCTTGAAGGATTCTGAGAATTTTGAGCATTACTTTGCTAGCCTGTGAGATGAGTGCAATTGTGCAGTAGTTTGAACATTCTTTGGCATTGCCCTTCTTTGGGATTGGAATGAAAACTGACCTTTTCCAGTCTTGTAGCCACTGCTGAGTTTTTCACATCTGCTGGCATATTGAGTGCAGCACTTTCAAAGCATTATTTTTTAAGATTGAAATAACTCCGCTGGAATTCCGTCACCTCCACTAGCTTTGTTTGTAGTGATGCTTCCTAAGGCCCACTTCACTTCAAATTCCACGATGTCTGACTTTAGGTGAGTGATCACACCATCGTGATTATCTGGGTCATGAAGACCCTTTTTGTATAGTTCTTCTGTGTATTCTTGCCAACTCTTCTTAATCTCTTCTGCTTCTGTTAGGTCCTTGCCATTTCTGCATTTCAGGATTTAATACAATAGAGCTAAGATATACTGAAAGTCAAGGCTGATCTTACTGCAGGTGATCCTCACATCCTGAACTGAGATCCCAAGGAATTCATGAAATGTCTCTTCCAAATTAAAACAGCGGTTAACGTTCCACCTATTCATTTTTTGCCTGTAATGATTTGCTTGAGCATGGTTAAAACACTGCTTTCCTTCTTAACAGAAATTTTACAAATCTAAGTGATGAATATACTCATTATTCTCTGTCATAGGCTGAATTTTCTGCACCTCTCCAAATTCACATTCTGAGGCCCTAACTGCAGCATTTCAGAATGTGCTTCTGCTTGAAGATAGGGTCTTTAAAAGGTAATCAGGGATCAGATCAGATCAGATCAGTCACTCAGTCGTGTCCGACTCTTTGCGACCCCATAAACCGCAGCACGCCAGGCCTCCCTGTCCATCACCAACTCCTGGAGTTCACTGAGACTCACATCCATTGAGTCAGTGATGCCATCCAGCCATCTCATCCTCTGTCGTCCCCTTCTCCTCTTGCCCTCAATCCCTCCCAGCATCAGAGTCTTTTCCATTGAGTCAACTCTTCACATGAGGTGGCCAAAGTATTGGAGTTTCAGCTTTAGCATCATTCCTTCCAAAGAAATCCCAGGGCTGATCTTTGGAATGGACTGGTTGGACCTCCTTGCAGTCCAAGGGACTCTCAAGAGTCTTCTCCAACATCACAGTTCAAAAGCATCAATTCTTCGGCGCTCAGCCTTCTTCACAGTCTGACTCTCACATCCATACATGACCACAGGAAAAACCATAGCCTTGACTAGACGAACCTTTGTTGGCAAAGTAATGTCTCTGCTTTTGAACATGCTATCTAGGTTGGTCATAACTTTCCTTCCAAGGAGTAAGCATCTTTTAATTTCATGGCTGCAGTCACCATCTGCAGTGATTTTGGAACCCGGAAAAATAAAGTCTGACACTGTTTCCACTGTTTCCCCATCTATTTCCCATGAAGTGGTGGGACTGGATGCCATGATCTTCATTTTCTGAATGTTGAGCTTTAAGCCAACTTTTTCACTCTCCACTTTCACTTTCATCAAGAGGCTTTTGAGTTCCTCTTCACTTTCTGCCATAAGGGTGGTGTCATCTGCATATCTGAGGTTATTGATATTTCTCCTGGCAATCTTGATTCCAGCTTGTGTTTCTTCCAGTCCAGCGTTTCTCATGATGTACTCTGCATATAAGTTAAATAAACAGGGTGACAATATACAGCCTTGACAAAGACCTTTTCCTATTTGTAACTAGTCTGTTGTTCCATGTCCAGTTCTAACTGTTCCTTCCTGACCTGCATACAAGTTTCTCAAGAGGCAGATCAGGTGGTCTGGTATTCCCATCTCTTTCAGAATTTTCCACAGTTTATTGTGATCCACACAGTCAAAGGCTTTGGCATAGTCAATAAAGCAGAAATAGATGTTTTTCTGGAACTCTCTTGCTTTTTCTATGATCCAGCGGATGTTGGCAATTTGATCTCTGGTTCCTCTGCCTTTTCTAAAACCAGCTTGAACTTCAGGAAGTTCACGGTTCACATATTGCTGAAGCCTGGCTTGGAGAATTTTGAGCATTACTTCACTAGCGTGTGAGATGAGTGCAATTGTGCAGTAGTTTGAGCATTCTTTGGCATTGCCTTTCTTTGGGATTGGAATGAAAACTGACCTTTTCCAGTCCTGTGGCCACTGCTGAGTTTTCCAAATTTGCTGGCATACTGAGTGCAGCACTTTCACAGCATCATCTTTCAGGATTTGGAATAGCTCAACTGGAATTCCGTCACCTCCACTAGCTTTGTTCATAGTGATGCTTTCTAAGGCCCCGTTGACTTCACATTCCACGATGTCTGGCTCTAGGTCAGTGATCACACCATCGTGATTATCTGGGTCATGAAGATCTTTTTTGTACAGTTCTTCTGTGTATTCTTGCCATCTCTTCTTGATGTTTATATCTTTCCTTTTCTCCTTTGCTTTTCGCTTCTCTTCTTTTCACAGCTATTTGTAAGGCCTCCCCAGACAGCCATTTTGCTTTTTTTGCATTTTTTTTCTATGGGAACGGTCTTGGTCCCTGTCTCCTGTACAATGTCACGAACCTCATTCCATAGTTCATCAGGCACTCTATCTATCAGATCTAGGCCCTTAAATCTATTTCTCACTTCCACTGTATAATCATAAGGGATTTGATTTAGGTCATACCTGAATGGTCTAATGGTTTTCCCTGCTTTCTTCAAATTAAGTCTGAATTTGGCAATAAGGAGTTCATGGTCTGAGCCACAGTTAGCTCCTGGTCTTGTTTTTGCTGACTGTATAGAGCTTCTCCATCTTTGGCTGCAAAAAATATAATCAATCTGATTCGGTGTTGACCATCTGTTGATGTCCATGTATAGAGTCTTCTCTTGTGTTGTTGGAAGAGGGTGTTTGTTATGAGGTCATATGAGTAGGCCCTAATTCATTCTGAATGTGGTTCTTATAAGAAGAGGAAGTTTGGAGACATAAAGTCACACAGGGTTAGGCATGCACTGAGAAGGTGCCATCTGAAGATTCAGGATGGAGACCACCATCTACAAGCCAAGGAGAGAGGCTTCAGGATAAACCTGACCTGCTGACACCTTAATCTTGGACTTCCAGCTTCAGAACTGTCAGAAAATGAATTTCTGGGGCTTTCCTGGTAGCTCAGTAGTACAAAACCTGCCTGCTAATGCAGAAGACAAAGGTTCGATCCCTGATCTAAGAAGATCCTACATGCCACGAAGCAACTACCCTCTGCACCACAACTGTTGAGCCTGTGCTGTAGAACCTGGGAGGCAAAACTGTTGTAAGTTGTGTGCCCTAGAACCAATACTCTGCAGCAAGAGAAGCCACCACAATGAGAAGCTTGTGCACCACAGCTAGAGAGTAACCGCTGCTCACCACAACTACAGAAAAGCCTGTGCAGCAACAAAGACCCAGAACAGTAAGAAAAAAATAAAATGAAATTATTTTTTAAAAAAGAAAATGAATTCCTCTTGTGCATGGTACCCAGTCTGTGACACATTGTTCTGGCAGCCCTGGCAATCTAATACCTGCTTCTTCTTTTGGACCTTTGTCTCTTCCTACTGATGTAACTATAGAAAAAGGGAAATGGGGATCTGCTTGAAGGAAATGGGAGAAAAATAAACTTTGGGAGAAACAGCATGTTTGCCTAAAAACTCTGTCTCATGGCCTAATATTTGGGAGATTTTCTGAGGAAGACCTGTGTGGCAGATCCTGCCCATGTCCCCTCTGCCTCATGACTGTGGCACACACCAGCCAGACATTAAACTGCCAGCATCTCGTCAGTGCTGTGGAGGTTATTTCCTCATGCCTGAAACCTACTTTGTCAGTGCTTCGGGCAGATTGAAAATGTCACTGAATTGATGCTTCATGACCCATATGAACTGGAGTATAAATAACCCAGCTCCCTCATCCTCAAACATGATAACTCAGATAACTCTCCAGAGGCTTGCAGAGTTCTCCAGCAGGATTAAGCTCCCCTAATCTTTCTTGAAATGCACCTTTTCTTGGCTCCCTTCCTATCTCTATGGAAGGTCTCCATCCTTCCTCTGCAAAGCACATCTCCCAAGGAAACTACTTGCTATAGAATTCTTATTTTAGGGTGTGATTCTTGGGGAAACAAAACTAGGCCCACCTGCCTTTTAGCCACCTCTGTGTGGATGTGAAATGTCCATATTTCAAGATGCTGCTGTGGTTTCTAATTTAACAAGATGATATACTGCATTGGGGCTTTCTCTATGGCTCAATGGTAAAGAATCTGACTGCCAATGCAGGAGACTCGGGTTCAGTCCCTAGGTCAGGAAGATCACCTGGAAAATGTAATAGCAACCCACTCCATTATTCTTGCCTGGAGAATTCCATGGATAGAGGAGCCTGGTTGGCTACAGTCGATGGGGTTGCAAAAGAGTCAGACATGACTTAGTGACTAAACAACAACACTGCATCCAATTCTTTCTGTGGTAAGGTGGTAAATGGTTCATCGACTGGTGAACCCTGGAGCCTCTCACTGCAGGAAAGGGTATTCTAAAGTCCTACCTTGTGGAAATGCCTTGGCATCAAATCAACTATGCTGCATTTTTTCTTCTATAAACACCAAAGCCCAATCTTTTCAGTACTTATTGGCTTTTTGGAAAAAACTTAAAAATGAAGGATAATTGCTTTATAGAATTTTGTGGTTTTCTGTCATACATCAACAAGAATCAGCCATAGGTACACCCATGTCTCCTCACTCCCAGACCTCCCTCCCATCTCCTTCCTCATTTCATCCTTCAGTCTGCTGCAAAGCCCCTGTTTGAGTTCCCTGAGTCATACAGCAAATTCCCATTGGCTATCTGTTTTACATGTGGTATTGTAAATTTCTTTGTTACTCTCTCCATGCATCTCACCTTTTCCCTCCTCTCCTCCCACCATGTCATTATTGGTTTTGCTTAGCCTGCACTCTTGCATCACATCTCCATGATGGGTAGGTGTGTTTGCATCAGGGTGGAGCGGTTTTAATAAGTTGTCTTGTGCCTGAGCCGCATGTTTCCTTATGGGGCTGCTCTAATACCTGCTGTGAAGTTTTCATGGTCCATGGGGGTGCAGTTGGGGGTTACTTCTGAATAGGAGTCCAAGCGACTATGAGAGAGACAGCTTTCTGAGGAACAAGGCAAGCTGCCCTCGGTGTGCAGTAAAGCTTCTGCTAAGCCCGCTGACCCTAAGCCCTTTCTCATTACTTTCAGCCTGCTGTTGAGCATGTCAGAGGTTGAGGTCCTCTCAGTGACTACTCAGAACAACGCTAAGGATGTTCTAAATTGAGTAACGTTCAACCTTCTAGGCTCCCTTAACCCCCTGAATCTGTTTACAGCCAGGCCCACATTTCTGGAATGAGGAGCCCTGGGACAAGTCTGTGGTTGAATGCATTAGCCATGCCTCACCTGACTGTGCATGTAGCCTCTGCAGCTGGTTTCCTGACAGGATCACTTGTCTTTGCCCCAAGAGGAAAGGTTTTGTCACAGAAGCTATTTCTCTGCCACATCTTTTGTGAATCTTTTGCTATTAGCACATTAATCCTAAGAAGTATTGATGGCTTAAAGGATTTATGTGAGTCAGCCAGGAGTCTACCACCATCGAGTTTAATCCCTGCCTGAATCCTGTCTCATCTTCCGTTCCTATCTGGTAGGGTTTTCCTTCCAGATGCTCATCTCTTCTTTGCTTCTTCACACCTGAGTCCAGTGTCATCACCTCAACTGGGGGTCCCTGTGGTTACCTCCAAGTCTGCCTCCTTGATCTTAATTCTACATATTCCAGGCAACTTTGCCTCCTGTTTCTCTGCTAATTATCCCCAAACATGCTTCCACCATGTCCGTCCCCAACTAAGAAACATACTGTGTTCTCTATGGATTACCACGCACCTTCCATTTTTCTCTACTGCACTTTTGAGGCCCTCCACAATCTAGCCTGTCCCACACAGCCCAGCATGCTCTCATTCTCCATTACTCAATGCTCTTTGCTTTTTCCTCTTACCATGAGCAAGTCAGGACCATTTCCAGGGCCAGTGGGTATGGGTGTCCAGCTTGTGTACTGCCCATGGCCCTGGGCATCATGCAAAGCTGGTCATTTCTACCTCCATGATCTTTTTTCCAAATGCTTGCCTGTATGAATTCTTCTCATCCTTCAAAACATCCCTTAGCCACAATGTCTTCCTTAGTTGTGCCAAGTTTCATTAGCTTCCTCTTCCTTTGAAGTTCAACAAGTCTTAGAAGCTCTTCCCCTACCCTGCAATAAGAAAACGCCTCTGTTATGGAGGGCACATTGTTTTTGTTATTTAGTTTCTAAATTGTGTCCAGCTCTTTTGTGACTCCATGGACTGTAGCCCATCAGGCTCCTCTGTCCATGGAATTTCCCAGGCAAAAATACTGGAGTGGGCTGCCATTTCTTCTCTAGGAGATCTTCCTGACCCAAGGATTGAACCCATGGCTGCCCCATCTCCTGCACTGTAGGCTGATTCCTGAGGGCATGTACCCCAACTTATCTTCCATCTCAACAACAGAACACAGTAGGGTTTAGTGACTATTGAATAGTTTTCTCGTTTCAAATGTGACTATTTTAACTCTCCCAACTACTTTCTGTGTTCCTGGAGGGAATGAAGGCTCCCATTCACATTTGTAGCTCACATAGTGCTAAGCACAGGATTGGTGTTCTATAAATATTGGCACTTTGATTCCTAAGAATGAACTATAATTAAGACAGAAAGGAGGAAGAACATCACATGTTGATATGCTTGTTAGGGAAAATCAGCATCATTCTTAGTCTGAGCTCAGAGATATGTAATGTGACCCAAAGGTGTGTGATTTTCAAGTAATAAGGCCTGTTCCAGAAAGTTGTCCACATTGTTCCGATACAAGAAAGCATGAATTATTTTTCACTGCTGACAATATAATTGATTTCAAGCAAGGCAGCTTCAATTACTTAGAATCAGTTCAGTTCAGTCGCTCAGTCATGTCCGACTCTTTGCGACCCCATGAATCACAGCACACCAGGCCTCTCTGTCCATCACCATCTCCCAGAGTTCACTCAGACTCACATCCATCCAGTCAGTGATGCCATCCAGCCATCTCATCCTCTGTCGTCCCCTTCTCCTCCTGCCCCCAATCCCTGCCAGCATCAGAGTCTTTTCTAATGAGTCAACTCTTCGCATGATGTGGCCAAAGTACTGGAGTTTCAGCTTTATCATCATTCCTTCCAAAGAAATCCCAGGGCTGATCTCCTTCAGAATGGACTGGTTGGATCTCCTTGCAGTCCAAGGGACTCTCAAGAGTCTTCTCCAACACCACAGTTCAAAAGCATCAATTCTTCGGTGCTCAGCTTTCTTCACAGTCCAACTCTCATATCCATACATGACCACTGGAAAACCATAGCCTTGACTAGACAGACATTTGTTGGCAAAGTAATGTCTTTGCTTTTGAATATGCTATCTAGGTTGGTCATAGCTTTTCTTCCAAGGAGTAAGCGTCTTTTAATTTTATGGCTGCAGTCACCATCTGCAGTGATTTTGGAGCCCAGAAAAATAAAGTCTGACACTGTTTCCACTGTTTCCCCATCTATTTCCCATGAAGTGGTGGGACCAGATGCCATGATCTTCGTTTTCTGAATGTTGAGCTTTAAGCCAACTTTTTCACTCTCCACTTTCACTTTCATCAAGAGGCTTTTTAGTTCCTCTTCACTTTCTGCCTTAAGGATGGTGTCATATGCATATATGAAGTTATTGATATTTCTCCCAGAAATCTTGATTTCAGCTTCTGCTTCTTGCAGCCCAGCGTTTCTCATGATGTACTCTGCATATAAGTTAAATAAGCAAGGTGAAATTTACAGCCTTGATGTACTCCTTTTCCTATTTGGAACCAGTCTGTTGTTCCATGTCCAGTTGTAACTGTTCCTTCCTGACCTGCATATAGGTTTTTCAAGTGGCAGGTCAGGTGGTCTGGTATTCCCATCTCTTGGAGAATTTTCCACAGTTTATTGTGATCCACACAGTCAAAGGCTTTGGCATAGTCAATAAAGCAGAAATAGATGTTTTTCTGGAACTCTCTTGCTTTTTCGATGATCCAGCAGATGTTGGCAATTTAATCTCTGGTTCCTCTGCCTTTTCTAAAACCAGCTTGAACATCTGGAAGTTCACGGTTCATATATTGCTGAAGCCTGGCTTGGAGAATTTTGAGCATTACTTTACCACCGTGTGAGATGAGTACAATTGTGTGGTAGTTTGAGCATTCTTTGGCATTGCCTTTCTTTGGGATTGGAATAAAAACTGACCTTTTCCAGTCCTGTGGCCACTGCTGAGTTTTCCAAATTTGCTGGCATATTGAGTGCAGAACTTTCACAGCACCATCTTTCGGGACTTGAAATAGCTCAACTGGAATTCCATCACCTCCACTAGCTTTGTTCGTAGTGATGCTATACTGAGTAGCTATTCAAGGTTATTTTTTAAATTAGTTTTTTTTATTGCAGGATATTTTCTTTACAGAATTTGTCTCTTTTGTGTCAAATATCAACATGAATCAGCCAGAGGTATACATATATCCCCTCCCTTTTGAAACTCCCTCACATCTCCCTCCCCATCCCACCCCTCTAGGTTGATACAGAGCCCCTATTTGAGTTTCCTGAGACATATGGCAAATTCCTTTTGGCTATCTATTTTACATATGGTAATATAAGTTTCCATGTTACTCTTTCCATACCTCTCACCCTCTCCTCTCCTCTCCCCATGCCCACAAGTGTATTCTCTATGTCTGTTTCTCCATTGTTGCCCTGTAAATAAACTCTTCAGTACCATTTTTCTGGATTCCGTATATATGTGTTAGAATACGGTATTTATCTTTCTCTTTCTGACTCACTTCACTCTGTATAATAGGTTCTAGGTACATCTATCTCATTAGAATGGACTCAAATGTGTTCCATTTTATGGCTGAGTAATATTCCATTGTTTATATATACCACAACTTCTTTATCCATTCATCTGTAGATGGACATCTATTAATGTTCTAGCTATTGTAAATACTGCTGCAGTGAACAATGGGATACATGTGTCTCTTTCAATTTTGGTTTCCTCAGGGTAAATGTCTAGGAGTGGGATTGCTGGATCATGTGGTGGTTTTATTCCTAGTTTTTAAAGGAAGCTCTATAGCATCTTCCATAGTGGCTGTATCAACTTACATTCCCACCAATAGTGCAAGAGTGTTCCCTATTCTCCACACCCTTCCCAGGATTTATTGTTTGTAGAGTTTTTGATGAGGGACATTCTGACAGGTGTGAGGTGATATCACATTGTAGCTTTGATTTGCATTTCTCTAATACTGAGTGATGTTGAGCATCTTTCTATGTGTTTGTTAGCCATCTGTATGTATTCTTTGGAGAAATGTCTGTTTAGTTCTTTTTCCCACTTTTTGATTGGGTTGTTTGTTTTTCTGATATTGAGTTGCATGAGCTGCTTGTATATTTTGGAAATTAATCCTTTGTCAGTGGTTTCATTTGCTATTATTTCCTCCCATTCTGAGGGTTGTCTTTTCACTGTGATTATAGTTTCCTTTTCTGTGCAAAAGCTTTGAAGTTTAATCAGGTCCCACTTGTTTACTTTCATTTTTATTTCTATTACTCTAGGAGGTGGGTCATAGAGGATCTTGCTTTGATTTATGTCATCGAGTGTTCTGCCCATGTTTTCCTCTAAGAGTTTTATAGTGTCTGGTCTTACATTTAGATCTTTAATCCATTTTGAGTTTATCTTTGTGTATGGTATTAGGAAATGTTTTAATTTCATTCGTTTACATGTAGCTGTCCAGTTTTCCCAGCATCATTTATTGAAGAGGCTGTCTTTTTCCCATTGTATATTCTTGCCTCCTTTGTCAAAAATAAGGTACCCATAGGTGCATGGGTTTATTTCTGGGCTTTCTGTCTTGTTCCATTGTTCTATATTTCTGTTTTTGTGCCAGTATCATACTCTCTTGATGACTGTAGTTTTGTAGTATAACCTGAAGTCAGGAAGGTTGATTCCTCCAGCTCCATTCTTCTTTCTCAAGACTGCTTTGGCTATTCAGGGTCTTTTGTGTTTCCATATGAATTGTGAAATTTTTTGTGCTAATTCTGTGGACAATTCCATTGGTAATTTGATAGGGATTGCATTAAATCTGTAGATTGCATTTGGTAGTATAGTCATTTTCAAAATATTGATTCTTCCTACCCAGGAACATGGAATATCTCTCCATCTGTTTATGTCATCTTTGATTTCTTTCATTTGTGTCTTATAATTGTCTGTGTACAGTTCTTTTGAGGCCTTCTTAGGTAAGTTTATTCCTAGATATTTAATTATTTTTGTTGCAGTGGTGAGTAGGATTGATTCCTTAATTGCTCTTTCTGATTTTTCCTTGTTAGTATATAGAAATACAAGTGATTTTTGTGTATTGATTTTTGTATCCTGCAACTTAGCTAAATTCATTTATTAGCTCTAGTAATCTTCTGATACTGTCTTTAGGGTTTTCTATGTACAGTATCATGTCGTCTTCAAAGAGTGAGAGCTTTACTTCTTTTCTGATCTGGATTCCTTTTATTTCTTTTTCTTCTCCGATTGTTGTAGCTAGGACTTCCAGAACTATGCTGAACAATAGTGGTGAAAGTGGACACCTTAGTCTTGTTCCTGATCTTAGGGGGAATGCTTTCAGTTTTTCACCATTGAGAATAACGTTTGCTGATGGCTTATCATATGTGTTGAGGTAGGTTTTTAAGGGTTATTAATATGCAAACTAAAAGGCAGAAAACTTGAAAAGCAGTATCTCTGCCCTCTTGTTAGAGACTGAAATTTTATTAGGACTATCTGTTGTCATGGCAGAAAATTATTCTAAATACACAGCTAACAGTAACTATGAAGAGTCATAAACTCTCTAGTAAATGCTCCAGAAAACAGGCACAGAATTCTGTCATCTCATCTGTCGTTTTCTTCGTACAGAGGATCTGTGCTGCCTCTGAAAGAAAAATGCAAAACTGAAGCAGAAAATAAAGCAGCCTCCTGCAAATGCCTTCTTTGCTGTCTCCTCCTCTAGCATTTTCCCTCTCATACCTGGTCCTGTGATGGTTGGTGCTTCTTTGTGGTATTTTTAGGATGTAAACATCAACAGAAATGTCGGGTTTCCACTTGTTTTGCCCCTTCCCAGACTGCCTTCAATCCTTCCCAAAACCTCTTGGCCAGCAGATACTGGGCTACCTGATGACCACCAGTGTGGATTGTGAACTTGTGCTCATTTTCAGGTTCATAGCTTGTGGTAGTGGTGCTGAGTTCTGGAAGGAGTTCCATTTGTACTAGATATGGGTTCACTAATGAAGGAGCAACACTTACATTGTGGTGGACATCATGATTAATGCTGCAAGTGTAAATGGGGCAGCTTGCATCTGTCTTCATCTATGGTCTGTATATACACACTCACATTTAGAGTAAGGCTCAACCCAAGTGCCGTGGGTCTTATAAATTTTGTGATTAGTGTACCTATTTTGAATAGGGGGGCACAGCAACCCACTCCAGTATTCTTGCCTGTAGAAGATGACATGGTCTTATATATACAAAATCCCCAAGACTCTAAAAATAAATAGATTCAATAAAGTTGCAGGACACAAAAAAATATAAAAATTATTTTTGTTTCTATACACTAAAAACACTATCTGAACAAGAAATTAAGAAAACAATTATATTTACAATAGCATCAAAAAGAATGAGTTACATAAGAAATTTAACTGAGATGAAAAATGTGTACAACAAAACTAGACGTTACCGATGAAAGAAAATAAAGAAGACACAAATAAATGGAAAGATACTTGTGTTCATGGATTGGAAGAATATTATTAAAATGTCAATACTATCCAAAGTCACCTACAAATCTAATGTAATCTCTCTCAAAGTTCGAATGGCATGTTTCACTGAAATAATAAAGCGATCCTAAAATTTGTGTGGGGCCACAAAAGACCCCAAATAGCCAAAGCAATTTTGGAAAGGAAGAACAAAGCAGGAGACTTCATACTTCCTGATTTATAACTATATTACAAAAGTATAGTAATCAAAACGGTATGGCACATGCATAAAAACAGACAAATCAATAGAATAGAATAAAAAGATGGAAGAAAGATACACTTATACCTACACACATATGAGGTCAACTAATCTATGCCAACGGTGTCAAGAATACACAATGGAGAAACAATAATCTTCTCAACAAATAATGTTGGGAAAACTGCATATTCACATGCTAAAGAATGAAACTGAACCCTTCTCTTACAATATCCACAGAAATCAACTATAAATGGATATAAGACCTGAAACTGTAATATTTCTAAAAAAAAAAAAAAACAGGGTGGAATGTTCCTTGACATTGGTCTTAGCAATATATATATATATATATAAAACATCAAAATCACAGGCAACAAAAGAAAAAATAAACAAGTGGGGCTATATTAAGCTAAAAATATTCTCCACAGCAAGAATCATTCAACAAAATGAAAAGGCAACATATGGAATGGGAAAATATATTTGCAAAAATTTATCTGATGAGGGTTAAGTATCTAAAATATATTAGAAATTTATGCAGTTCAATAGCAAAAATTATATGCTATATTTAAAAATGGGCAGAGAGATGGAAGAGATTAAGATGGTGGAATGTGAAAATGCTGGAATCACCTCCCCTCATGAACACACACAAAATGCATCTAAATGGGGAGGAGTCCTCATTGAAAACAAATTGGAGTCTAGAAGAAAGATACACTTATACAACCAAGACTGTAAATGAAGGTCTACATGGAGTTGGATAGGAACCACTTAAATAAGCTAGTATGAATATTAAAAGAGAAAAATTATAAAATCAACTATACAAAAAGCAGTGAACGGATAAACATGAAGATGTAAAATATGACATTGCAAACAAAATATGTGGAAGAGGGGAGTAAAAAATGTAGCTCTTTTAGAATGTGTTTAAACTTAAATGACTACCAAATGTGTTTGAAATTAAATGACTACCAGTTTATAACAAGTAGATATAGTTATATGTCAACATATACAAATACCATGGTAATCACAAACCAAACCCTACAATAAACAAAACCTAAGCATAGAAAGGAACATAAGCATATCACTAAAGAAAATCATCAAATCACAAAGGAAGAAATCAAAAGGAAAAGAGAAAGACAGAGAAAAACTATACAAACAACTGGATAACAAGTAACAAACTGGCAATAAGTACATACCTATAAATAATCACTTTAAATATCAATAGACTAAATGCTCCAATCAGAAGACATAGGGTGGCTGATTGAATTAAAAACAAGACCTATCTATACACTGCTTACAAACGCTCACTTCAGCGCAAAAGTCAGACTGAAAGTGAAAGTACAGAAAAAGATACTTCTTGCAAATGGAAATAATAAGAAAACTGGGTTTCTCTAGTGGCTCAGACAGTAAAGACTCTGCCTGCAATGCAGGACACCCAGGTTAGATTCCTGAGCTGGAAAGATCCCCTGGAGAGGGAATGGCTATCCCCTCCAGCATTCTTGCTTGGAGAATTCCATGAACAGAGAAGACTGGTAGGCTACAGTCCATAGCATCACAAAGAGTCAGACACAACTTAACACAAGTTAGCAATACTCATATAAGACAAAACAGACTTAAAAGTGTTTATAACAAAAGACAAAGAAAGGCACTATACAATGACAAAAGATCAATACAAGAGAAGATATAACATTTATTAACTTATATGTACCTTATAGAGAAGCACCCAAATATATAAAGCAAATATTACCAGATATAAAGCGAGTAATTGACCATACTACAAAAACATCAGGGAAGGGAACTTTAACACCCTACTTATATCAATGGACTGAAAACTCAGCAGTGGGCACAGGGCTGGAAAAGGTCAGTTTTCATTCCAATCCCTAAGAAAGGCAATGCCAAAGAATGTTCAAACCACCACACAATTGCAATCATCTCACACACTAGCAAAGTAATGCTCAAAATTTTCCAAGCCAGGCTTCAACAATACATGAACTGTGAACTTCCAGATGTTTAAGCTGGATTTTGAAAAGGTAGAGGAACCAGAGATCAAATTGCCAACATTCGGTGGATCATCAAAAAAGCAAGAGAGTTCCAGAAAAAACATCTATTTCTGCTTTGTTGACTACACCAAAGCCTTTGACTGTGTGGAACACAGTAAACTTTGGAAAACTCTGAAAGAGATGGGAATACCAGACCACCTGACTTGCCTCCTGAGAAATCTGTATGCAGGTCAGGAAGCAACAGTTAGAACTGGACATGGAACAACAGACTGGTTCCAAATAGGAAAAGGAGTACATCAAGGCTGTATATTGTCACCCTGCTTATTTAACTTATATGCAGAGTACATCATGAGAAATGCTGAACTGGATGAAGCACAAGCTGGAATCAAGATTTCTGAGAGAAATATCAATAACCTCAGATATGCAGATGACACAACCCTTATGGCAGAAAGTGAAGAAGAGCTAAAGAGCCTCTTGATGAAAGTGAAAGAGGAGAGTGAAAAGTTGGCTTAAAGCTCAACATTCAGAAAAAAAAAAAAAAAAAAAGATCATGGCATCTGGTCCCATCAATTCATGGCAAATAGATGGAAAAACAGTGGGAACTGTGTCAGACTTTATTTTTTTGGGGGGCTCCAAAATCACTGCAGATGGTGACTTCAGCCATGAAATTAAAAGATGCTTGCCCCTTGGAAGAAAAATTTTGACCAACCTAGACAGCATATTAAAAAGCAGATACATCTCTTTGCCAACAAAGGTCTGTGTAGTCATGGCTATGGTTTTTCCAGTAGTCATGTATGAATGTGAGAGTTGGACTATAAAGAAACCTGAGCGCTGAAGAATTGATGCTTTTGAACTGTGGTGTTGAAGAAGACTCTTGGGAGTCCTTTGGACTGCAAGGATATCCAACCAGTCCATCCTAAAGGAAATCAGTCCTGAATATTCATTGGAAGGACTGATGTTGAAGCTGAAACTCCAATACATTGGCCACCTGATGCAAAGATATGACTCATTTGTAAAGACCCTGATGCTGGGAAAGATTGAAGGTGGGAGGAGAAGGGGATGATAGAGGATGAGATGGTTGGATGGCATCACCGACTCAATGGACATGAATTTGAGTAAGCTCTGGGAGTTGGTGATGGACAGGGGAGCCTGGCGTGTTGCATTCCATGGGGGTTGCAAAGAGTCAGACATGACTGAGTGACTGAACTGAACTGAACTACATCAACGGACAGATCATTCCTGCAGCAAAGTAATAAGGAAATAGTGCACTTTAGTGACACATTAAATCAATTGAACTCAATACATACCTACAACTCATTCCATTGTAAAAGAGCATAATACATATTCTTTTCAAGTGAACATGGAATATTGTCCAGAATAGATCAGTGCTAGAGCAGAAAACAAATTTAACAAATTAATCAGGATAGAAACCATATCAAGCATTTTTTCCCAACCACAATAGTATAAAACTAGGAATCAATTACAGGAAGAAAAGTGGGGAAAACATAAACATGTGAAGACTAAACAACATGCTACCAAAAACCAATGAATCAAGGAAGAAATCAAAGAGGAAATAAGAAAATACCTCAACACAAATGAAAATTAAAACTTACCTGTATACAATATCTGCCGGGAGCCGGTGAGGCATTCCACTCGTGACAAAGGTCGTGAGGAAGGAGGCTTGGCATATGCAAAGGCGGGATCGAGCCTCAGGAGTCCGCCCGGATATTCTCGAGCATTTTCCCCCAAAAAACCAGAGTCTGCCTACTTTATTGCTTTGTGCTCTCACCTCTGACTTTACTGGGGGCTGTCCCCTACCACCATCTCGCTCTCTCTGTCAAAGAGTTAACTTACAGCTCCAATTAATAAAGTTCCTGGGCAATTAGGAGTGTTTAAATCCAAACCCCTCAGATGGCTCTCTAACTCGCTTGACAAGTTTACCCGGACTCCTGCAGCTATGCATATGATTGTTTACAGTCTCCCAGCCTCGAGAGGCACAGAAAGCTTAAGATATTCAAATAGCTTAGAGCCTCTCAGAGAGTTAAAAACTGTCAGAATAAACTAGTAAAGGATTTCATTGATGAGTCAATGCTTGTTGCCAAGTTTTCACATCCCCTAAATTGTATCCTTGAATATGTATTAATTAATAGTTGGTATATAGAAAAAATAAGTAGTGGCCTTGGTGTTAGTAACTTTAGACCCTTAAGGTAATAAATTCTTTCCTTTGTTGTAAACCCATTACAAATCCGCCCTATAGGAATGCAATTTTATCTTTGGAAGATGGCGCCAAACCTTAAAATAATTACTCTTAGAGAAAATAAGTCTTTGTTGATAAGTCCTTGTCAAGAGTCATAAAATGTTAGTAGGCCTTCTGGCCAGAAGATGATGTAAATCACCTAAACCATTTGTATACGATAAATTTGCAGGAAAGAAACCCTGGTTTTTGATAAGAATCAAAGACTGCTGACTTTGCATCCCCTATTATCCTCTATGTGCAACTTAGGGTATAAAAGCCCCTGTTAAAAATAAAGCTATGGGCCTTGCTCACCAGCGCTTGGTCTCCCCATGTCATTCTTCCCTTTAACTTCCAGCTGAGTCTCCATCTGGAGCGCGGAACCCACCACGCTTACTAATTATGCCTGGGCTTCTAAGACCCACTCGAGAAGGTGTCTAGGGTGAGGCACCTTCCGCTATTCGAGAGGGCGCCTGTGGCCTACGTAAGTGGTGCAAACTTCTTGTCTTGAAGTTTTATTGGTCTCCCACATAAACCAAGCTACTCAGCTTCTTTTCTCCACTGAATTTTCCTACTGAGCTATCCTCATTCTATTATTCTTTATATCTCCAATTAGCATATAAATAGTCGCCTAGGCCGTCTCTCCTTCGAATACCCTGGATCAGCTGGGGCTGGTCCCCAGCGAATATCTATGTGTGTTAGCTCAGTTTTGTCTGACTTTTTGCGACCTCATGGACTGTAGCCCACCAGGCTCCTTTGTCCATGGGATTCTCCAGGCAATATCTATGGGACATAGCAAAAGCAATTCTAAGAGGGAGGTTTATAGTGATACAGGCCTACCTCAAAAAACTAGAAAAATCTCAAATAAATAACCTAACTTGCCATTAAAAGAATTAGAAAAAAAGAAACAAAGCCCAAAGTCAGGAGAAGGAAGGAAATGATAGGGATAAGCGGGAAAATAAATAAAATTGACACACAAGAAACTAATAGGATAAATGAAACAGAGTTATTAAAAAAAAACAAAAAAACTGATATGCCTTTAGCCAGGATCATAAAAAAGCAAGGACCCAAATAAAATAAGAAATAAAAGAAGAGAAATTACAACTCATATCAAGAGATACAAAAACATCTTAAAAGAATACTGTAATTTTATGCTAACACATTGGACAATCTAGAAGAAACATAAATTTCTAGAAACATACAACCCTCTAAGGCTGAATCAGTAAGAAATAGACAATCTACAGACCAATCATGAACAGACCAATCATGAATAGTGAAATTAAATTAGTAATACAGAAAAACAAACAAACAAACAAACAACTCCCAGCAAACAGAAGTCCAGGACTGGCAGGCGTCACAGGGTGAATTCTACCAAACATCTAGTCTAAATAAAGTGAAGAGGAAGGAACACTCTTAAATTCATTCTAGGCCACCATTGCCCTGATGCCAAACCAGACAGTTACAGGGCTATATTCTGGATGAATTGTTGTTGTTTAGTCACTGAGTTGTGTCTGACACTGGTGGGACTGTGGCCCACCAGGCTGCTCTGTCCATGGGATTTCCCAGACATGAATACTGAAGTGAGTTGCCATTTCCTGCTTCAGGGGATCTTCCTGATCCATATTTCAGATGAATACAGGTACCCAAGTCCTAAACAAAATATTGGCAAACAGAATTCAAGAATATATAAAAGGATCATACACCATATCAAGTGGGATTTATTTCAGGGATAAATGCAAGGATACTTGCGAGGATAGTTCAATATCCATAAATCAATCAATATGATACATCACATTAACATAAAGAATTATAAAAATCACATGATCATCTTGAGAGATGCAGATAAAGTTTTTGACAAAATTTAACATCCATTCATGATAAAAACTCTCATCAAAGTTGGTATAGAGGGAACATATCTGAAATTATGGGGACTACAAAGCTAAGAGTGTGGATAGATAACTGGGGATAATGAAAGAAGTCATGTTTTGGAGGTGGAGCCATCACTCATGATGACAATGGCCAGAGTATAACCATAGGAGTCTTAGCTCTAGTGGAATGGAAAAAAGATCATTGGAAGTCAAATGCTGAGGAACTGAGGTTATGGATCTTTGGGTTGTGTCACCCACCATAGATGCTCAAGTCATGGCAGATTGTAACAGGAATGGCAGAAGAGGGAGAGGCAATGAACCAAGAGCCCAGGCTTCCAATAATGAAGAAAATTTAAGCAAGATGTTGATAATGATTAGAGAAGTGATAACTAGAATTATACCCTGATAGCATGGACTACAAATATATTGGGATTTTTTTTAGTGGGAATTAAATAGAACCTTCCAGTGTCAGGAGGTGCAGAGTTTCTGGTGTCTGTGGAAGAACAAATAGGAAAGGGAGAGAAAACTGTTAAGGATGACATTAGAAAGGACATGTGTCAAGCTAAGACTTTTGTCACATTTGAGTGCAGAGTGACAAGTCAGATATGACCTTGGCTAGCACCCCTGGGGCCTTAGTATACACCAGGATTAAGAAGAGAAAAACATTAAATAAAATACAGTTGCGATGTTTCAAGGGTGTGTTTTGACTTGGCAAAATGGAAATAGAGACTGTAAAGGGTTTTTTTTTTGTTTGTTTTTTGTTTTTGGAGCATTTACTTTATTTTTTTTAATTAAATTTATTTATTTTAATTAGAGGCTGATGACTTTACAATATTGTATTGGTTTTTGCCATACATCAACATGAATCTGCCACAGGTGTACACGTGTTCCCAATCCTGAACCCCCCTGTTTTAATGTGGTTGATATTACGATATTTCTCAGTTGGCACAATAAGGTTAATAACTAATGAACAATAATACTTATCTGCTGAGTGGTAGCCATGGTGTTAAGGAGAGCAGTGAAGGGAGCCTTCCTGGAAAACAGGATGAACAAGCATCTCTAATCCTCATGGGGAAGAGCTTCCTGTATAAGCAGTAACTCTACTTTAGACACAAACACACAGATGAGGTGGCAGAGCCGGGGTAGCTCCTTGTACAAACACAAAGGACCAGGGTAGACGGGGCTCAGGCTGCTGCCTGAGTCTGGGGCCAACACCCTTCCGAAGTGAGCCCAGACTCAGGGGTGTGCCAGCCCTCTGCCTGTGGCAGCTGCTCTGGGGCTTGGATTTGAGCATGTCTGAGGGCAGAGCTGGGCTCACGAAAGCATGGCTAGAGGAAAGGAAAGAGCTATTATGAGGTCTCAGGAAAAAGAAAGCAAGTCTGATAGTTTCCTTCTATTGGTTCCCTCCCTATTTCCTGAATCCATGCAGACCCCTGTTCACAATCATTTTAGGCTCCTATAGTCACATCCAGTCAAGCCTGGGAACTGTCATAGAGTAGCTGCTCCATCAATGCCTCCCTCCACCTACTCACTGCATGCTCTGCCTGCAACCATTGCAGAGTGGTGGGTACTCCGAAGTCCCACATGAAGAGTCCTCCCAGCCAGGAAGGCTCTTCATCTCCAGCCTCAAGTGAGCTGAGAGCTGCAAGGCCCCAGGGAGCTGTGGACAGACTCCTCCCTGGAAAGGCCCTTCTGCCAAGAACGAAGTTGTATCTCAGGAGAGAGAGAACGCCTCCACCTTCCATACCCAGGAAGCCTGCTACAACCCCAGCCCTGGTCACAGCACAGAGGCCCTCCCCAGTGAAGATGGACACGGTGGGATCCTAAGGAGACACCGCTTGTTCACCAAGGACAGAAAACTCTGCATTTCCTCTTTATAATATTGTAAATATGTAGACAAAATGGTATGGGAATAAAGAACCACTCCAGTAATGTAATCAAAGTGGCAGGTGATCATTGAAAGGGCTCTGAAGAGGGCTCACAGTGAGGACATAATTATTCTAACACCATTCTAGACACAAAACTTTAAAAAAATTTATTTATTTTAATAGGAGGCTAATTATTTTACAATATTGTAGTGGTTTTTGCCATACATTGACATAAATCAGGCATGGGTGTACATGTGTCCCCCATCCCGAACGCCCTTCCCACCTCCCTCCCCATCTGATCCCTCAGGTGGTCCCAGTGCATTGGCTTTGAGTGCCATGTTTCATGCATTGAACTTGGACTGGTGATCTATATCACATATGGTAATATACATGTTCCAATGCTATTCTCTCAAATCATCACACTCTCGCATTCTCCCACAGAGTCCAAAAGTCTGTTCTTTGTATCTGTGTCTCTTTTGCTGTCTCACATATAGAGTCATCATTACCATCTTTCTAAATTCCATATATATGTGCTAATATACTGTACTGGTGTTTTTCTTTCTGACTTACTTCACTCTGTATAACAGGCTCCAGTTTCACCCACCTCATTAGAACTGATTCAAATGTGTTCTTTTTAATGGCTGAGTAATATTCCATTGTGTATATGTACCACAGCTTTCTTACCCATTCGTATGCTGATGGACATCTAGGTTGCTTCCATGTCCTGGCTATTACAAACAGTGCTGCCATGAACATTGGGGTACATGTGTCCCTTTCAATTCTGGTTTCCTTGGTGTGTATGACCAGCAGTGGCATTGCTGGGTCATATGACAGTTCTATTTCCAGTTTTTTAAGCAATCTCCACACTGTTCTCCATAGTAGCTATACTAGTTTGCATTCCAGCCAACAGTGTAAAAGGGTTGCCTTTTCTCTGCACCGTCTCCAGGATTTATTGTTTGTAGGCTTTTTGATAGCAGCCATTCTGACCAGTGTGTGATGGTACCTCACTGTGGTTTTGATTTGCATTTCTCTGATAATGAGTGATGTTGAGTATCTTTTCATGTGTTTGTCAGCCATCTATGTGTTTTCTTTGGAGAAATGTCTGTTTAGTTCTTCGGCCCATTTTTTGAATGGGTCATTTATTTTTCTGGTATTGAGCTGCATGAGCTGCTTATATATTTTTGAGAGTAATTCTTTGTCACTTGCTTCATTTGCTATTATTTTCTCCCATTCTAAAGACTGTCTTTTCACATTGCTTATAGTTTCCTTTGTTGTGCAAAAGCTTTTAAGTTAATTAGGTCTCATTTGTTTATTTTTGCTTTGATTTCTATTACTCTGGGAGGTGGGTTATAGAGGATCCTGTTGTGATTTATGTCAGAGAGTGTTTTGCCTGTTTTCCTCTAGGAGTTTTATAGTTTCTAGTCTTATGTTTAGATCTTTAATCCATTTTGAGTTTATTTTTGTGTATGGTGTTAGAAAGTGTTCTCCTTTCATTCTTTTACAAGTATTTGACCAGTTTTCCCAGCACCGATTGTTAAAGTGATTGTCTTTAATCCATTGTATATTCTTGCCTCCTTTGTCAAAGATAAGGTGTCCATAGGTGCACGAATTTATCTCTGGGCTTTCTATTTTGATCCATCGATCTATATTTCTGTCTTTGTGCTGTTACCATACTGTCTTGATGACTGTAGCTTTGTAGCCTAGTCTGAAGTCAGGCAGGGTGATTCCTCCAGTTCCATTCTTCTTTCTCAAGATTGCTTTGGCTATTCGAGGTTTTTTGTATTTCCATACAAATTGTGAAATTATTTGTTCTAGTTCTGTGAAAAATACCATTGGTAGCTTGATAGGGATTACATCTACAGATTGCTTTGGGTAGTAGAGTCATTTTCACTATAGTTATTCTTCTGATCCTTGAACAGGGTATATTTCTCCATCTATTTGTGTCATCTTTGATTTCTTTCATCAGTGTTTTATAGTTTTCTATAAAACTATAAATATAAACTATATAAACTTTTTTTTCTTTAGGTAGATTTATTCCTAAGTATTTTATTATTTTCGTTGCAATGCTGAATGGAATTGTTTCCTTAATTTCTCTTTCTGTTTTCTCATTGTTAGTGTATAGGAATGCAAGGGATTTCTGTGTGTTGATTTTATATCCTGCAACTTTACTATATTCATTGATTAGCTCTAGTAATTTTCTGGTGGAGTCTTTAGGGTTTTCTATGTAGAGGATCATGTCATCTGCAAACAGTGAGAGTTTACTTCTTTTCCAATCTAGATTCCTTTTATTTCTTTTTCTTCTCTGATTGCTGTGGCTAAAACTTCCAAAACTATGTTGAATAGTAGTGGTGAGAGTGGGCATCCTTGTCTTGCTCCTGACTTTATGAGAAATGCTTTCAGTTTTTCACAATTGATGATAATGTTT